>NC_089584.1:109602852-110858216 GCF_019320115.1 Miscanthus floridulus
CCCTAAGGACCCCTTTGGCTTACCTCGCATAGACGAGGTCGTAGATTCAACCGCCGGTTGCGAGCTGCTTTCCTTTCTCGATTGCTACTCTGGTTATCACTAGATCGCTCTCAAAAAGGACGACCAGATCAAGACATCTTTCATCACGCCTTTCGGCGCCTACTGCTACACGACTATGTCGTTCGGGCTCAAAAATGCCAGTGCTACTTACCAACGCGCTATACAGGCCTGCCTCAACGACGAGATAAAAGACGGCCTCGTCGAGGCTTACGTCGATGATGTAGTTGTCAAAACCAAGGAAGCACATACCCTTGTTGACAATCTGGAATGCACCTTCACAGCCCTTAATATGTTCCAATGGAAATTAAACCCAAAGAAGTGCATCTTTGGTGTCCCTTCTGGCATATTGCTCGACAACGTCGTCAGTTACGACGGCATACGCCCTAACCCAGAGAAAGTCAAAGCTGTCTTAGACATGAAGCCCCCAAAAAAGGTGAAGGATGTTCAGAAGCTTACCGGCTGCATGGCTGCTCTAAGCCGTTTCATATCAAGATTAGGAGAAAAAGGCCTACCGTTCTTCAAACTGCTCAAAGCGTCCGAAAAGTTTGAGTGGTCGGAGGAAGCAGACGCTGCCTTCATGCAGCTGAAACAATACCTCACGTCACCTCTAGTACTTACTGCTCCCAGAGAAGACGAAACTCTCCTACTTTACATTGCGGCAACCGATCGGGTGGTTTCCACTACAATGGTGGTCGAGCGTGACGAGCCGGGCCACGCCTACAAGGTACAGCGGCCAATTTATTTCATTAGTGAGGTACTCAACGAATCCAAGACCAGGTACCCACAGATTCAGAAACTGCTCTACGCCATACTGATAACATCCCGAAAGTTGAGACATTACTTCGACGGATATCGTGTGGTGGTCATGACCGAGTATCCTTTGGGGGACATCATTCGCAATAAGGAGGCGAATGGGCGCATCGTCAAATGGGCAATGGAGCTATGCCCCCTTTCCTTGGAATTTGCAAGCCGTACTACAATCAAGTCTCAGGCACTCGTCGATTTCATCGTCGAGTGGACAGACTTAAGCACGCCTGCCTCTCCGGGACCCGACGAATATTGGACGATGTACTTCGACGGTTCTCTCAACATCGACGGTGCGGGAGCAGGAGTTCTTTTCGTGTCACCATCCAAGGAGCAGCTCCGGTACGTCCTCAGGATTTATTTCCCAGCATCTAATAATGCCGCCGAGTATGAAGCATGCCTGCATGGTTTACGCATTGCGGTTGAGCTTGGAGTTAAACGTCTCTATGTCTACGGAGATTCGGCTCTGGTCATCAACCAACTCAACAAGGACTGGGACACGACCAGTGAGAAGATGGACGCATATTGTAAATCAATAAGAAAGCTGGAAGGCAGGTTCTATGGCATCGAGTACATACACGTGGTCCGGGACAAGAACCAGGCAGCGGATGCGTTGTCAAAGTTAGGATCATCCCGAGCCAAAATCCCACATGGCGTATTCGTCCAAGACCTGCTCACGCCTTCCATTGAAGATGAAGATCCAACGACCGACAAAGTTTCAGACCAGCAATTAGTGGCTACGGTTCCGGTGCCGAGCACAACCGAGCCGCTTCCGACCACTCATGAGCCGGACTAGAGAACGCCTTTCATCGAGTACTTGACAGATGGTAGCGGTTATATCGATCGAATAGAAAATGAGCGCCTGATGCGTCGTAGTAAGCAGTATTTGCTCGTCGATGGCAAGTTATGGCGCAAAAACGCTAAGGAGGAAATCTTGATGAAATGTATAACCCAGGAGGAAGGCGAGCACCTCCTAGACCAAATCCACTCTGGCTCCTGCGGCAACCACGCGGCCTCAAGAACACTGGTCGGTAAGGCTTTCTGAGCAGGGTTCTATTGGCCGTCAGCAGTGGCCGACGCAGAGAAGCTAGTCCGCCGCTGTGAGGGTTGTCAGTTCTTCTCCAAGAGAATCCATGTACCAGCACATGAGATCCAGACGATTCCAGCCTCTTGGCCCTTCGCATGTTGGGGACTGGACATGATCGGGCCTTTTAAACCAGCTCCTGGGAAATTTACGTGCGTCTTCGTGCTAATTGATAAGTTTTCTAAGTGGATAGAATACATGCCTCTGGTACAGGCATCATCAGAGAAAGCTGTCACATTCCTCGACCAGGTCATCCACCGTTTCGGCGTGCCCAACAGTATCATTACTGATCTGGGTACTCAGTTCACTGGGAACGCTTTTTGGGACTTCTGCGATGAAAGGAGCATAGTTGTAAAATACGTCTCGATGGCGCATCCTAGAGCTAATGGACAAGTCGAGCGGGCAAATGGCATGATCTTGGATGCGTTGAAGAAGAGGATGTACAGAGAAAATGATAAAGCTCCTGGAAGATGGCTCAAGGAGTTACCAGCCGTTGTCTGGGGCCTCCGAACTCAGCCCAGTCGTAACACCGGCGTCTCACCATACTTTATGGTTTACGGCGCTAAGGCAGTCCTTCCACCAGATATAGCTTTCAGATCAGCACGGGTAGAGAACTTCGACGAAGGCAAGGTCGACGAAGTACGGGAGCTAGAAGTCAACAGCGCAGAAGAGAAAAGGCTTGATTCCTGCGTACGCACGGCCAAATACCTTGCTGTTTTGCGCAGGTACTACAACAAGAACGTTAAAGAGCGTTTCTTCGTGGTCGGGGACTTAGTCCTGAAGTGGAAGACGAACCAGGCTGGTGTCCACAAACTCGCAACCCCATGGGAGGGACCCTACATGATCAAGGAAGTCACACGTCCAACGTCTTACAGGTTAGCTCATCTAGACGGCACGGACGTACCGAACTCATGGCACATCGACAAGCTTAGACGGTTCTATGCTTAACTGCTGAGATGTGTACTCTACTTGTATTTTCGATTTACTTTACTAAAGCAACTATGATTTCTCCGACCACTCTAATGTGTCACTCCGAATTTTATGGTTATTCTAACTTAAGGCAGTACAAGCCGACCACCACTCCTTCTGTTTTGCGCAGGTAACCGATCGGGTGGTTTCCACTACAATGGTGGTCGAGCGTGACGAGCCAGGCCACGCCTACAAGGTACAGCGGCCAATTTATTTCATTAGTGAGGTACTCAACGAATCCAAGACCAGGTACCCACAGATTCAGAAACTGCTCTACGCCATACTGATAACATCCCGAAAGTTGAGACATTACTTCGACGGATATCGTGTGGTGGTCATGACCGAGTATCCTTTGGGGGACATCATTCGCAATAAGGAGGCGAACGGGCGCATCGTCAAATGGGCAATGGAGCTATGCCCCCTTTCCTTGGAATTTGCAAGCCGTACTACAATCAAGTCTCAGGCACTCGTCGATTTCATCGTCGAGTGGATAGACTTAAGCACGCCTGCCTCTCCGGGACCCGACGAATATTGGACGATGTACTTCGACGGTTCTCTCAACATCGACGGTGCGGGAGCAGGAGTTCTTTTCGTGTCACCATCCAAGGAGCAGCTCCGGTACGTCCTCAGGATTTATTTCCCAGCATCTAATAATGCCGCCGAGTATGAAGCATGCCTGCATGGTTTACGCATTGCGGTTGAGCTTAGAGTTAAACGTCTCTATGTCTACGGAGATTCGGCTCTGGTCATCAACCAACTCAACAAGGACTGGGACACGACCAGTGAGAAGATGGACGCATATTGCAAATCGATAAGAAAGCTGGAAGGCAGGTTCTATGGCATCGAGTACATACACGTGGTCCGGGACAAGAACCAGGCAGCGGATGCGTTGTCAAAGTTAGGATCATCCCGAGCCAAAATCCCACATGGCGTATTCGTCCAAGACCTGCTCACGCCTTCCATTGAAGACGAAGATCCAACGACCGACAAAGTTTCAGACCAGCAATTAGTGGCTATGGTTCCGGTGCCGAGCACAACCGAGCCGCTTCCGACCACTCATGAGCCGGACTGGAGAACGCCTTTCATCAAGTACTTGACAGATGGTAGCGGTTATATCGATCGAACAGAAAATGAGCGCCTGATGCGTCGTAGTAAGCAGTATTTGCTCGTCGATGGCAAGTTATGGCGCAAAAACGCTAAGGAGGAAATCTTGATGAAATGTATAACCTAGGAGGAAGGCGAGCACCTCCTAGACCAAATCCACTCTGGCTCCTGCGGCAACCACGCGGCCTCAAGAACACTGGTCGGTAAGGCTTTCCGAGCAGGGTTCTATTGGCCGTCAGCAGTGGCCGACGCAGAGAAGCTAGTCCGCCGCTGTGAGGGTTGTCAGTTCTTCTCCAAGAGAATCCATGTACCAGCACATGAGATCCAGACGATTCCAGCCTCTTGGCCCTTTGCATGTTGGGGACTGGACATGATCGGGCCTTTCAAACCAGCTCCTGGGAAATTTACGTGCGTCTTCGTGCTAATTGATAAGTTTTCTAAGTGGATAGAATACATGCCTCTGGTACAGGCATCATCAGAGAAAGCTGTCACATTCCTCGACCAGGTCATCCACCGTTTTGGCGTGCCCAACAGTATCATTACTGATCTCTCGACCAGTCCGAGCTGAGGCGTCCTTAGCTCTTCCTCTATGAGTGCCGGGTCGATAAGGTCGAGGACGGGCACAATGCCAGTTGCCATTTCTTGGCACCGCTTGCTCCACGTGTCCCGCTCCTCGGTGGCCTTAAGGCATTGTGCTTTCTAGTCGTCACGCTCCTTGATCACGGCCTCAAGGTGCCTCTTGGCATTGACTTTCAAAACTAAAAACAGTACAAGACATCAAACATGATGACATGATAAGGCAATTGAATGAGAAAGGTGGTCTGGACTGCTTACTTTTCAGGTCGTCCTTCATTCTGTTATTGTGGTCTTGGAGTTCCGACTGGCGGCGCGCCAGTCTCTCGTTGTCTTCCTTCAGGCGACCACACTCTACAAGTGCATGGCTGTTCTCCCCCTGGAGGCGGGTTACTTTAGCTTCTAAACCTGTATTACAGCTATTACTGCCAAGAACACAATAACACAAGTCCTGCACTTGCTATGATATGGTGAAAACTTACTTATTCTCTCCCGCTCTTTGATATTGAGCTGGCCGACCAGGTTTTGGTTTTGTGCTTCTCGGTCTGTCCTCTCCTGGTCGGCGGCGTCAAGTTGGCGCCGTAAGCATTCCACTTCAGCCGTCAGCTCCTTATTGGCCGTCGCGATTCCTTCTATCTGGTCGAAGCACCTTTTGCGGTATCTTGCAGTTTTCATCAAGTCCTGCACACAGACAAGCTACGTCAGACAGTTCGACTACACAACAGGGTCAAGGACTAAAAGCCAAATATACCTGGACTTCAGTCACCAGACGCTTGGCCGCCCGTTCGACTCTTAAGGTCTCTTCGACCTCTGGGATTTCCTCGTGCATGACCCATTCGTCGTTCCGATAGCGCGATACATATACATGTTGTCGCCTATCTTGGGGACGGCCCAGGACTTCTTCTACTTCGTCCTCTTCAGCCTCCTATTCGGGAGGCGACACTGGTCCGGCGTTTGCAGACTCCACGACCACCACGGCTTTCCCACGAGCCGTCGCGTCGGTAACCATGTTCCGGGCAACTTTTGGCTGCTGCCCCTCGGCTAGATCTAGCTCCCTTGGCACCGTGGTAACCGCCTCGTCAGGGTTCGCGCTTGGAGCACTTGTATTCTGCTCGGGGACCGGCGTCTGGTCGTCCGCCTGCTGAGGCCCAGGCGGAGTCCCTGCCATGGGCTCCTCCACGGCTGGTTGCTGAGCAGTTGGTCCCGCCGTTGTTGGTGAGGACGTTCCGCACCCAGCTAGCTGGTCGGGGCTTTCGGTGGACTGAGATCTAATGAATTCAGAGACAAATTTAGACGACAATAGCATCCAGTACAAAATGCAAAACTTACATCAAAAATATGGATGCTTACAGTTTCGATTTGCGGAAGGATGTGGCGAAGGAACGTCTCCTTGACCGTCCCTGCTCAGCTTGCTCGGCAGTTCCCACCGGGATTTGTTCAACCTCCGGTACGGGCGTCGGAGTATGATGCGGCATGTTCCCTTCGTCGGTCCTCTGTGCAGCAGTGGTCGGTGCTGTGACCACTGCTGGTCCAGAGGAGCCACCCTGCTCTGTCGGTCCCACCTGCCTCCTCCTCTTTCGGGGGACGAGCCGGAAGATGTCAGCATCCTCTGCTTTGTCGTCCGACAGGGGGAAGATGGCTTGACGCCGTTTGCTGGCAGCCAGACGCTTGCCAGCGGCTCTGGTCGAGGCGTCTTCTACGGTCTCGAGTACCGCCCAGTGAACGTCGTCGGTCCTGGTGCTGGTCTAGGCGGCTGGGCCGGTAGCTTGTGGCCATTCTACACCAGGGGGAGGCGACACGAACACTCCCGCCCGGTCACGGCCATTATACTGAGACACAAAATGAAGGAAAAGACAGTTATTTTCTTGATACAACATGACTCTACAGTTAAAAGGAAGCGTCATTTACCTTTGGGGGAGGTCGAGCCAGCTTGAAGGCGTGCTCGATGGCGTTCAGTGCAACATAATTCGGATCGGCCAGATTGAATAGCTCTCCAATCCTGGCCTTGATCTCCGTCTTGTCGAGCGGCTCTTTCCTGGTCCTTGTCGGGTCCGCGCCACCTTGGTATTCGAAGCCAGGATGAATCCTTTTCTGGCATGGCTGAATTCGTCGGCTAATGAAGTTGCCGACCACGCTCGGGCCATCAAGCCTTCCCCACGGGATCATCCCGAGCAGTTCGGCTATCTGTTCCAAGTTCTCGGGCTTCTCCGACCAGCTGTTCTTCTTCTCTGGAATTAGCCCCACGTCGCACAAAGTGATGGTGTTCGGCTCTTCACGGATGTAGAACCATTTCTTGTACCACTTGTCCAATGAGGTGTTCCAGGGACAGTGCAGGTATTGGGCTTTCATGCCGTCACACAAGTTCAGATAGACGCCTCCGGCGATCTTCGAGCCACCGCTTCCCTTTTTCCGAAGGCAAAATAGGTGGCGAAAGAGGTCGAAATGGGGCTGGAAGCCACCATACGCCTCGCAGAGATGGATGAAGGTAGAGACGAGAAGAATCGAGTTGGGATGCAGATTGCAAATCCCAATCTCGTAGTACAAGCAGAGACCCTGAAGGAAAGGGTGCACTGGAATCCCAAAACCCCGTTTGAAGAAATCTTCAAAAACCACAATTTCACCTGGTTGTGGATCGGGGAAGCTTTCTCCTTCGGGTGCACGCCATCCCGCAAGTGCCTTGTTGTGGAGCACTCCCATGGCGACGAGGTCCTCGATGGTCTGCTCGTTGCTCCGCGACTTCCACCATTCCTTCGCCATGACCCCGCCTTTCTTCTGGGCGTCTCTCTTCGCCATTAGTTCGTCCTTACTAAGTGGGTGGATGCGGGAGACCGAGGGGATTGGTGATGATTTTTGGGGGAATAGGGTTCGGCAGGAGGAAGAAGAAGGTTGCGGCGGCGGATGACAATGGGGAATGGTGAGGGTAACTTACCAGACCTACATTATATAAAGCAAAAGGGCACCGTCGTTTTGTTCGCCCGAGAATATTGGGAGTCGTGCGCACGCGCCGCAGACGGTTGTTCACACAACCTCGAAATCTGCGCCAATAAATGCGCTCCTTCGTTAATAGTGTACGCGCCTCTTCGTTGATGGTGTAAGAGGGCCCACACTGACACACCTCAATACAGGTGTCAACCGACTGTTTGCCAAAAAATAAAAAATAAAAATAAGAAGACAGAATGACGTACTATACCTATTTACTTTTTCGACCAGACGTGTCAGACTGGTCAGACTGGACTTGGCAGAGAGTAGAGAAAAATAAATACACCAAATAATAGTACAAGCAGCGCACGCGATCGTGGATTTGCCCTGACCACTACTGTGCTCGGGGACTGCCCTGACCACTACTGTGCTCGGGGACTGCCTAGACCACTACCGTGCTCGGGCACTGTCCGGATCACTTTTGTGCTCGGGGACTGCTCCGACCACGGTTGTGCTCGGGGACTGCTCCGACTATTACCGTATTCAGGAGCTGCTATGACAACCGCTGTGCTCGGGGACTCTCCCGACCACTTCTTGGAGTTTTGCTCTCCTCGGCTACATGTGATTTGTACTCACATACAGTTGAGAGACATTTATTTGGACTTTGCTACAAGGCTCATACTTCGCCTTCCAGCAAGCTTGGCGACTACGTCGGTACGATGCACCTGCCGGTGTATCTTGTTTGGCATGTACGGCAATTGGATTCTTAACTTCAGCGGAGTTTCTTTTTTAGACCCTGGCACCACGTGCCTGCATCACCTACTACTAGGCTCGGGGACTAAGTGGGCACACTTCACCTTGCGGTGAATGTGTTTGTTTAAATCGACCCCTGTGCTTTGAATGATTAAAAGGATTATTAATATGCTCGGGGACTGCCCCGACCACTGCTTGAATAATGGTTCTCCTTGGCTACATGTGATTTGTACTCACATACAGTTAAGAGACATTTCTTTAGACCTTGCTACAAGGCTCATACTTTGCCTTCCAGCAAGCTCGGGGACTACGTCGGTACGATGCACCTGCCGGTGCATCATGTTTGCCTGTACGGCAATTCGGTTTTCAACTAAACTATGAATTCTTTTTAGACCCTGGCACCACGTGCCTACGTCACCTCCTACCAGGCTCGGGGACTAAGTGGGCACACTTCACCTTGCGGTGAATGTGTTTGTTTTTCGACCCCTACGCTTCTGATGTTCAAGAATGCTATGCTTCAAGACCACTTACATTTCTTTTCAGAAATACAAGTGGGCACACTTCTCAGGACAGAAATCTTTTCTTTTTTTATAAGAGCACCATACATTCTTCGGACAACCTACTTCTCCGGTGATGACGGTGGTCGGAGGCGTCAAGGTTCCAAGCCTCGCTTGTCGGAGAAGGTGAAAATGGCGTGTCGCAGCATAATACATGATGCTCGGGGACTAGCTGTGGGGGTATTAACCCCTATACCCTTACGGCTAAGCTTGGGCTGGCCCGGATCGATGGGTTCAGTCCACTCGAAAAACGACGTGCGGCTCGGTCCACCTGATCGGAGTCCCGCACAAGGAATCAAGACGGATTTGGCGACCAAGCAGGATCCTGGTCGGTTAGAATAGGAATCCTTGTCCGGCCACATATGGCAATTGTAATTGACTAGGATTAGTTTCCAGATCTGTAACCCTGCCCCCCGGACTATATAAGGCGGGCAGGGGACCCCTCTAAAAGACATCTCTCATTGACATATAGCAATACAAATCAGACGCAGGACGTAGGTATTATGCCTTCTTGGCGGCCGAACCTGGATAAAACCTCGTGTCTGTCTTGCGTCACCGTCTTGTTTGGGGTTTGCGCATCTGTCTGCCGATAATCTACTACCTTGGGCATACCCCTAGGTAGACTGCCGACCATATTTCGTCGACAAGTACGAGAAGGTACTCAGCCAGACTTACCCGACATAACCGAAAATAAATGACACCAAGGATTATGAAGGGCTTTATAGTAGGGTAGCTGACTCATTTGAAAAAAGAAACATTTTTAGCATTTCAAGAACCTTTCTAAAAGTATTATTGCCAAGTTAATTATTATTAACCTGTCAACTAGATTTGCACCTATACTAAAGTAAACATGTGATTAAGCAGATAATGATAACCAATGATCATTAAACAACTTCCATACTGTCATATTCATTATAACTGTCCAGGTATTCCATAACATTTACTACGATGAAGTAACTCAAGTCAAGTGCTCACTATCCAGGAGCGATGGCGATTCGAATAGATTCCTAACCAGCTGGTGATTTGTTCCTTACACAAACCTCACTCACCCGCTAAAGTGAGATATTGATCACCGAGTCAACTTTCCAGGAATCTCGAGTTTGCCAGGAACCACATGTACCCGGGGGCCGACCGACTGCACTTTGGTCTTATCATCCCGCTCCCGTGTCCTACCACACCTGCTCCGGTACAGTACGTTGCGGGCAATCTACTCGGCCCGAAAAATCTCCCAGCTTCGCGGTCGGAAGGTACTTTATCCGGCCAGCTAAATGTAAGGCATGCGTTCAACATGACTCGAGGCCCAACAACGGTCGGTCCTTAATCGACACAGACGGAAAGCACTACAGTCCAAAACTCTGCAAGTCTCCGTCCGGTCTCAACTTCATTTAACACTTAGTTATACCATGACTTCATAGTCATCCAAGCAGATCCAGGTAACCACCTATAGCTCGCAGGTGATAGGAAATCGCCTGACTTCTACCGGTCTAAGCTAGCTAAGCATTGACTCGACTGCGGATACCAGAGTAACAAGGATATAGTATAACAAAGGTAAGCAAGGTATAATGCAGCAACGGTTGCAAACAACTCCTGAACGTAATGCATCAATTTAAAGTAAGGTATTTAATTAAATAATCGCAAACCGGGAGAAAAATGCTCCGGGGCTTGCCTCTCTCGAAGGAGCTCGGACGGTGATCGGGGCACTCCGGAAGTTCCTCAACATCCTCCTCGTCGGCTTCTGGCACTTCCTGCTGCTGCACCTCGAGCTGCTCCTCTGGCTCCTCGGGTATGACGACTGGGTTCTCGGTTTGCGATCCTATATGATGCAATGCGCGTAAGTGATTATGCAAACGGTGCATCGAACGAGATGAATGCCATGGGTATGTTGAAATACAAGGTAGTCAACATCATCCAAGAAACTATACTATAAGCACATGTCATCTACTGCATTCTCTTCTACTACTAATATGTTAAGTCAACATATTTTATTAAATACTTCAAAGATACACCAAAGCTTTACTAATTTCTTAACCACACTTAAAGCAACATTTACTTAAACCCTAATTAATAATAGGTTTGAATAGCAACATATATTTCTGATGCTCCTAAAAATCTGAGAAAATTACAGTAGCATAATACTACCCTAAACAGACTACCATAAAAATTTCATGACATTTGGATAAGTAAACTATCCTACACAAAAATGACAAGCTATAGCATAAAAATGAGCATGAAATTACTTTGTACTATGAAAAGTGTCAAACAATAGAATTAATATTTTTCCTAGGTTCTTCATAGCCTATAATGACTGTACTAAAATTACCACATGCATGTTTTATACAAAGTTTGCTCTCTAGCAAAAATAACAAAAATCAACCATTAAAGGCACTTGAACTACACCTCAAAATTTTCCCACAGCACATGCATGAAACATATTTTTCCTAGGAAGTACATGACCTAAGAAGATTAACGAACTTGAAATCATATTTTTCTGAAGACTATAGATTTTTCTACATATTTTTCAAGTTATCAGCAATATCCATAATTAAATAAAATCCTATAGAAAAGTATCCCAAAAATGACATGCAATAATTTTCCCAAGTAGATCTGATGATAAGGAACCTAGCAAAATTTGTTTCAACAAATTTGGAGCAAGTTTGATCACCCAAACAATTTTCAAACCATTTTAGATTTCAGATAATAAAGAATAAAAGGGAAATCCAATCACTTAAACAGTACTGGGCCGGCCCGAAAAGATCCGACGGCCCACGACACAGCGCAGCCCAAGCCTGGCTCCCTCTTCGGCTCAGTGACTGACGCGCGGGACCCCTGTGTCATAGACACAGAACAGGGGACGGAGGGAGACGACGGCGCGGCAGCCGCGAAATTCGCCGACGGCGAGCTCCCCCAGTGAACCCGACGGCACCGGCGTGCTCACCTCGGTCTCCCGCACCCATAGCACCCCTAAAGCTAGACTCTAATGGACTCCCTGGATACCGGCCATGGCCCACGGCGGCTCGGCCATGGCGCACGGTGGTGCTCCGGTGAACCCCGATGGTTGGTGGCCATACAAGGCGCGCGCAAGCACAGGGTAAACAAGGCGGACCTTCCTATGCTACAGCTAGTGGCTACGGTGAAGCGGTCAGGCAGGACCGCGTGCGATCATCGGCGGCGACCATGGTGGCCATGCCGCGGTGGTGCACGGTGGCAATGTCGCTCACCTACAGCTTGGCTGGCTCCGTGAAAGCGCTGACGAGGTCCGAGAGGCGATGGCGGAGCTGCGGGTTGAATGGTGGTGGCTGTGGCGCCGCGGCGAGCTCGAGCGAGCTCGGCGGAGCTGATGGCATCGACGATGCGCTGCGGCTGCGAATGGGGAAGGCAAGGAGGGGTGAAAGGGGGCAGAGCGCGTGCGGAGAGCAGCAGGGCGCGCTCCTCTTCAAGCCAGCCAGCGCGCTGCGTGGTCAGGGCGAGCCGAGCGCGTGGCGGACACGCGGCGGCCACCACCTGACCTCGGTCGGCCATGGACTGACTGAAACCGGAACACTGTAGCTACTATTCAGCGATCAATGAACTGACTGACAGCGCCATTTGGTGAGGCTCTAACTCCTAATCCGTTGGTCCTTAGCGAAAATAGTAGAAATGAAAGTTATAGCTCTAAGTACCAGCTAGAAATCATGTTACAGGACCAAGACCTAAATCTCACTGGATCACAAGTTATATCGAGCCAAAGTTGAGTACATGAAACTGGAATCTGACTTTTGACTTAGAAATATTCTAAGTGTTGAGTCAGCACCACAAATCCAACTTGTGGGCCCAAATTGAACATGTTGTGCTCATTTTCATGACTTGGCCACAAAATAACTTTTGTTCCTTATAAAATTTGCTACAACTTTGCTTTAGGTTGCTTAGACATGCAAACATTCTAAGTGGTACTTTTTGAACAGTCAAACCAAAAGGTCCTAGGGTCAAAACAAGTCAAACCATGATTTGAAATCTTAATTGGGCAAAATGATCAACATGAACATTGTTCCTAATGACTTTCTAAGCATAGCTAAGATGTTTAACAATATATTTAGCTATACCATAGATTGGTCATACAAAAATCAAGCACTAAAGGTACTGAAATGATGAAAACACTTGAAATGATACTCTTGTTTCATAATCATGTTTCACATGTTTCAAGTGATATATGCTTATGAATGGATGAATGATGCTCATGATCAGAAAATGCAAGTGCAATTAGGTAAGACTAACACCAGGGGTGTTACAACGGCCGCCGCTCGAGAGCCAGTCCAGTGCCAACCGCGGCGCCCTTCCTCATCGCCGGCTCGAAGGTGGAGGAGCAGCCGCGAGCGCGGGCGAGCGGGGTCGGCACGGGCGCGGCCGGTGCGGGAGCGGGCCACCTCGGCGTTGCGGAGGGGTGCGCGGGCGGGCCACCGGAGATTTGCGTACCGAGGAGAGAGGGGACGCTTTTTTGCGTTTCATTTCGATCGATAGCCAAAATGGGTGGTACGTCTGGGTGAGCCGTTGGAGAGTGTTTTTGGTAGGCAAATCCACTATAGAGGACGTATTTTGGGTTTGCATTTCGTCGTTGGAGACAGTCTAAGCCGTGTTTTTAGGTCGACAAATATTATTTTTCTCTAATAATAAATCAGCTATCGGTACTTTCAGCCATGACTTATCAGTTAAACAAACAGAGCAATAGAGGAAAAAAAAGGGTCGTTAGCACGCCAACACGTGCGCTGTTTCAGACTCAGTCGTGTATAATTGGATTTAGTACTAGTATACTTCACAATTACGATTTGTGTAATTGGATTGTAAATAATCTAACAACCTCCTCTTTCTGTTTACATAACGTGAAATCTAGAAAAATTAAGGTAGACATCTACGGCGTGTTTGACACAGCTTTCGCAGGCGCCGGCTCTGGCACTATTTAGTACTGTAGCAGCACTATAGCACATAGCCGGTTGAGCTGCAAATCGTGGCTCCATCGGCTCCTCTTCTCATTTCATTTTCTACTTCGAAATCCAAAACCGCTCTGCGCTACGATGATTTTGAGAAGTCGGAGCCCATGGAAGCCATGCCAAACACAACCTAAGTTGAAGGTATTTATCCATGTAGAGTTACGCTATCCATCCATTTGGTGTATCGTTTTGTTTTCTTGTGTCCGTTAATCGTCTTTTACACGGGTACATGATCTCTTTTTCTATCGTGGTTTTTCTCCACTTGAGCGATAGTCCTAGCTTAGATGTCGGCTATGTGCTAAAGGAAAGGCACCGTCCTCTCTCTAGACTTAACCTTGCACAATATGAGCAGGATCTATTCGTCCCACCTAGTGTTGGTTCACTCTAGGCCTGCTTTCTTTGAGCCTGTTTGGCTGGTATTAAAGTCGGCTGATAAACCGGCTGAAGTTATTTTGTTGTGAGAGAAAAATACTGTAGATTCTAGCCGGCTGATATTAGAGTATTTTATTCCTACGTCTTTTATATTATTAATTATGCTTCATGAATCCTGTCTTTTAAAGAGACTCTAAAGGTAAATGTGATTAGCCGACTAGTACACTGCTCGTGGGTATACATCACAATGTTTTCTCCTATTCGTTCAGGAAAACATCGGTGCCTTTTTATTCTGTCGCAGACTGATCCCTGAACTCGTAGAGCAAACCGGAAAACGAGTGATACAAGAGTACAAGACCCATTGCAGTGAGTAGAGCGAACATAACAAACAGGTAAGCCAACCGATGACTTCCCCAAGATAAGTGCTCCGAATTTCTTTTACTCATTTTATTCCAAATTATAAGATATTTTAGCTTTTCTAGTAATTTTTGTTATGCACTTAGATATATATTGTGCCTAGATGCATTGCAAAATTAATATATCTAGAAAAGTCAAAACGTCTTATAAATTGAAAAGTACTCCCATGGTGCAGTTAGATGATCGGGCCTGTCGTTGCTTGAAATGATAAAGCACCCCACCACTTCTTTTACGAGCATCCATAATCATGACCATGACCTATCTGCCAATGGTATATTTCTCTATCGAGGCAGACTCCGTAATGATCTCACCCGAATCTTAGGGCCTCGTCAGGAGATGGACATGGAAGAATAACTTCTCTTTCAGAGCGAGACAGCTGGGACCATATGTCCATAACGAACTCGTGATGGCTCTGTGCCATCTCTATTCACTGGGCCTACAATTCATTTTGGCATCAGTCACTAACCAATAAAAAGTAAAAACTATTCTCTATCCACAATTCACCAGTTTGGCATCAGCCACAGCAGCAATCAGAACAAAACTATTCGAAAGTTTGGCATCAGTTGCTCTAGCATGGCACATGGCAGCATTCAAAACAAAAGCATTCATTCATTCATTCATTCAGTGATTATCATATAGCGACTTCTCTCTTATCGGCTTTTGTTACCCGACATGTCAAAAACAACTCACGAACCTGCAACTGCAAAATACCACCAGGAGTTTTCAAGAGCGCAATTGGAGTTTGAGGATACAGATTGCACCCAGATTCAGAACAGGATATTGATGGACATACAACGTGACAGATAAATGGAGTCACCAACCTGACAGGTTACTCGTCCACCAAACCAGAGATTTATCTTACATACAGCTGCACATCGGGAGATGCTATTTTCATGATACGCCTATATTACAAGTTTACGACGACAATGTTTCACAGATGTTTCCTGTAGATTGGGCCAATTACAATTAACAAAAGAAGATGGTGGGTCATGCTAATAAAGTAGACCCAATAATCATAGAGGGAACTGTTAGAACTTGAGGGCCAAATATGCCATAAATCGAATATGTGTTTATCTTCTCATGTCCCATCATTTGAGTTCCAATAAAAGTCACTTCTTTCAGTCAAGTAACCATACGGTAGATGCGGCCCATAAACGACACTACCGTTCAAATATGTCATCTGGTCCACTTGTGACCCTGGCTGATAAGCATTTGGAACATTAGCTTGAACTGAGGTGTTTGGAACTGAATAGATGTTAGTATTGGCATCTATCGGATTAGCCTTTGTCCTGCTCCGGGCTGTCCGTTTGGTGTCTACAGGACTGTCTGCACTGAGTCTAACCATTTGCTGCTGAATTTCATTCAGTGGATTACAAGCTAATTTTGATTTAGCAATCTTCTTTGCATCTGAAGACTTGAATTCAAGCCGATATAAGGCAAAAGCATCACACTCATTGATCTCATATTCATAGAGGTGCCATTCAAAGCTGTTGGATGGCTGTGGATCCATGTAATAGGACCTCTTCAGACCCCCAAAGTCCTTCATCACCTGCTTCCTAGATTCATGCCAACCACGGCCGCTGTAATCTGGCAAGGACCGCTGCTTCCGATTTCCACTATCAAATGCCCTCCTTGGTTTGTCAAAAAACAACCATTCTCTGATACATTCACCTTCAAAGATGTAAAGATCGAAAAGTTCTGCAATGATACAGAATGGCTAACGATTAGTAAAAATGTTCATCAGTACCGTGTGAAGGCTAGTCATGAAGGAAAAGCTTACCAGGTGCGTTCCACGGAGACTTTGCAGTGGCAGCTCCTTCACAGATAGGGATCCCAACATTTTTTCCTTGGATCTTTGCACTAAGAGCAGCAAACAGGGGGCCATCTTTCAGATCAATGCCTCTTGGACGGATCACAGGCATTGTGCCTGGAGGGCCCTCTTCCTGCACAGCCAAATCAGCATGATACATGCTGCAATAATCATGCCATCTTTCTGATCCAATAGCAGGCCTGGGGCAGTCCCAGAGAGCGCATTTTGGCTTCAGGAATGCAGAAGGTGCTGAAGTCATTGTTGTGAGCAAATCTGTCATGTGCAGGAAAACACCCCCAGCACTCTGTCCACTGTTACTCATGTCAAGGTACGCATTAGGGGCTATCTCTTGCGGCAAATTGAACTGTGGATATTCCAGCTGAACAATCCCTTCCAGATTATTAAGGATATCCAGATTAGACCCAGAAAGGTCTATCTTGTAATCTTCATCATAAAGAAAATCCTCAACCGTAAGTTCCTGGTTCACATAGTACATCTGCAAGAAGTAAGATGAGAACTCGTTAAAATTGGCACAACTCCACTGAACTTCAAATTTTTTTTTTGGGAGTTGGCAGAAAGGTAAAGTCACTGAATATGCCAATTACATGCATGCTAGAATTACTATAAAGCAGTACATATAGCATCTAAATGTTGCAATATCTAGGACTAAAGAATTACTCCCTCTGCCCCAAATTGTAAGTTGTTCTGGCTTTTTTAGGTACATAGATTTTCCTACGCACCTAGATGTAAATTATATTAGTAAAAGCTATGTACGAAAAGCAAGAACAACTTACAATTTGGAACGGAGGGAGTAGTACTTAAATGCTAAGGAGGTACATAAACAACAGGAAGTGGAAAATTAAATGGGCGCCATACTAACCTACTGAGACAGAGCAAAACACCCTTGTACACCACTGGAAAGCAGAAGGATGTTGTTTTCTTCTAAAAAGACAATAGAAATACACTGACCGCTGCCATTTCCAAAATCCATTGCATGCTGCATACACTTGTTACTATTGATCTCTTGCCTAAAACAATGAAACTGTAAGCTCAAATATATTTATCCTATAGTTCAAGTTCTCTAGAAACCGTAAAGATTTCTATACTTGTGTCAGCATTAAGAATCACTAATATACTTGATCAACTCATTATATAGAAAATGTTCAATGGAAAAAAAAAGTAGGCCTCTACCACCTTTCATTAATTAGTAGGCTAAATAGTATTACACTAATAAATTGTTGTGGCTTAGTAAAATCATGCAAACATGCTCTGCTAGTGACTTGAGAACTCTGACAAATATCAGTTAGAAATATTATAAAAAGGGACGATATTTCAAGGAAAAGCACTACTCAATTCCAATTTTACCCTGGGCCTGTCATCATCCGGGCTACTACAGCCACTGGCTTAGGCTTAGCCAATCTAGTTTGGTCAAAAAAAATTACCCCAACCATGTCAGGTTCTCATGTTCTTTGTCAACCTCACAGCCCTCAAGAGGTCCTCATTGTGTATAACCCCCAAGTCCAGCCGGCATTACTACAGGCAATCATAGGTGAGACCCCACAAAGCACAAAATAAACAGAGTATGCTCAAATTATTCAGATCAAAATTTTCTACTAACAAAGGTATGCATTCCTACCACAAGAGATAAAGAGCTCCAGCACAAGAGGTGAACAGCTGCTTGCCTTCCCCTGGGCGTTTACTTCTTTAATCTAATCTAATGATGGTGGTAAAATACACATGCTTTGCTCAGATTTAGTTTTTACAAACTAAATTACGCCAACACTCTCACGGTGCAACTGGTCAGCACAACATGCCAAAGAAGCGGTTGGCTGAGCCAGCCCGGGTTCGAGTCACGGCACCAGCTTCTTAAGATGAAAATCAGGGGGACATCTCTCCCCCTGGTCAAATCAAACGAAATTACTTAGCAGGCTTTATAAGCTACGCTTCTAGGCTTCTACGAAATCCAAAAACAAATGTCAACTGAAAACATGACATGTCCCACAATTTATCATGTGCATAGATCACTAGATCACTCTCCAAAATATTCTCTCAAGTTTTAACATGACAAAGGATCATGATGAATTCAGCAGCAGTGCATCCTTTCCTCAATTTTCTTCGCTGTAGCAATGTACTTCCGCTATTTTGTTCCCATACAGCTTAAGTTTCGACAATCTAACTAGGCCCACACAATTAGATTGAGCTTGCAGCCACACATCACAAAGCTAAGAAACAAGGTGTATACAGTATGAAGGATGTAAGCAAGGTAGCAAAGCAAGTGAAACCAACCACCCAAACTGACAGCTCTCACTTTGAAATGGTCAACTTTTCCTCTTCTATAGTCTCCATCTTTAGATGTTCAAAAGGCTTAAAGCTATCAATACATTATTATATATTATATATTATTATATTTTCATAGACCATAGTTCATTGAACGTATTACATTACATCTTTGTCTGCTTTCTTTAGGTTGCAGTCAAGTTTGATATCAAAAGAGTGTTTAAAAGGCCTCGTAGCATAGATTAGATAGATGGATGTTCTGTTATAGGTTCTAAAAGAATTTCAAAACCAACTCCGTAAGACTGATTATCTAAAAAAACCTCCATAAGACTGAGTAGGGGTCAATAGATGTTGACTACTGGGGGAAAAGTAACTAAACAAACATAGATTGGCTAAAGGAGGAGTAGGTGAAATTATGTAGCTCTTGGAGCTGCATGTTGTTCATAGTGGGATGGAAAGCACGGATTTATAGCCATAAACTTCTACTCTACAATGAATCAATTGATAAGAACGAATGGTCCCATCAACTTGAAGTTGAACTCCATCTGTATAAGATCCAAACCAAAACACAGTAGCATTCACAGGAGCCTAGGTAGAACAAGCCTCCATGAAGTGATTGCAATGATACACCACAGACAGACTTGAACATTTCTCACGAATGACCTTTGGTTAATTTATTGAAAAAGATTTGGATCAATATGCAATCCACAGAAAACCTCCATCCAAAACTCAAATAACTTTTGTTTCCCATTGTCATCATGTTGGAGAACAGGAGAAACCTTCCCATTTTGTCTTGAAAACAGAGAGCAGAGGCTATGTCCAGTAAATTTGTCCCCAAAGACGCAGAAACTGCCAACAAAGGTTCTAATGAGGGGTAGGTTGCTTGTAGATCACACCAACCCAAACTAAACAATGAGGCAGACCACATGAACATCTGTGCAGACTAGACAAATCTAACTAGATCATTTGAAGACTCTACGAGTGACACATGATCACACTCATCCACAAATCCTCGTATCTGCGGACTATAAATCTTCTTCACAAGATCGATAACTCTGTCTGCCAGTCATTCCACTAAGATAAGAAAAAATGTTCAAACTTGCATACAGCAAACAAGGAGTAATGAAAACCTGATCATGGAACACCGCAGACGCGGTAGCAGCACCATTAAGCAGAACCCCCTGACTCGGCAGCTGCGGCTGCGGCTGCGGCTGCTCCACAGCGACGTCAACTGCTTCCTCGCGTGGCTCCGGTTTCATGTCCTGGCGGACCTGCGCGTGCCCCTGGTTCTGGTTAGCTGGGGGCGGAGGAGGGGGCTGCTGCTCGACCATCTTGCTCGTGGCGTCGTCCTCCTCCTCGGCCGCCGCCAACTGCAGCAGACGAAGAGTATCCGAAGGCGGATCCGACAGTTCCCTGGCGTTGCCCTGCCGTCAGCCACAGCCAACGAACAAAACATCAGCCGCGCCACCAAAAAGATGGAGGTGGAATGTGCGGAGGAAGCAAGAGGGACGGTACCTGGAGGGAGGAGGCCGGGGAGGGAGCGCTGAGCTCGGAGCGCCACTCGCGCAGCATCTGCTGGAGCTGCGCCTCGAGGACGGCGGCGTCGGCGGGGCGTGAGTCCTTGCGGGCGGACTGCAGGCCCGAGAAGACCTCCTGTATGTCATCGACGCGGGTCATGGCGCGGGCGCGGAACTGCTGGTGCCGCGACCCTGCCCGCGACGACGGCCCCTTCCCCATCTCCGCCGCGATCGGTGAGCTCGGGTGGAAGTGGGACGGAATGGATGGGGTAGTGGTTGTTTTCCTTTCCCCCTCTCGCGCGCCGTCCTCTGTTTCGCAAGCGAGATGCTCTGCCGAGTTTTCTGGCTGCCACTTTGTTGGGTCGGGGTCGGCGGCCTTAGGAAAAGCGACGGCCGCGGCAAAAGGAGGCGGGCGACTCCGGGGCCCAGCATGCGGCCGCCACGTTCGTTTGGACCGGTGAGGTTTGGTTCGTTTCGGATGATACAAAAATATTATTCATTGATTGATAAATTATAATTTATAAGTTGATAAATCATGGTTTATAAGCACCCAGCGAACGGGCTGTAGGCATCGCCGCATCGGACTGGCTCGTCACGGCCGAAAGCGTCGTCCAATAACAGTGGGAGACGGGAGAGTCGGAGACTTTTGTCTCGTGACCTAGCCATCTTCGTGTGTTTACACGTTCTCTCCAGTCGATAAAGATTCTCCTCCACTCTTGTCAGCTTATTGAAAAGCCCCTCCCTTGCCTCAAAAGAAAAAGAATGCCCCTCCTTGGTGGATCTCCAAAAGGTTCTTACCATGGCCCGTGGGTTGAATTTCTTGGGCACTAAGTTTCTTTTAATTAAACTACAATCTATTACTAATATTTACAAGAACACCTTTGAAGGTGTAAAATACAATCTATTACTAATATTTACAAGAACACCTTTGAAGGTGTAAAATACAGGTATATATAAAGATTAATATAGGTGTAGGTAGAAGTACATACAACCTTTACTATTCCACTGTTAATAGAATAGGAAACGCACGGTTCCACGGCAGCAGCAACGCCACATTGTCCCCTGAACGGTAGTAGCACCGTGGCAACACGTGGGAGGCCTGCTAGTACTAAGCAATACCGCACATCAAACACTAACACGAGAGGGTAAATTTGTCGTAGAATATCCTTTAATCGTGACTTTGCCAAAACATTCCTCCTTTTATGCCTATTTGCTATTGGATATTGGCGTTAAAATAAACTAGTCAATTCTATGTTGAGAGAACCCATGCAAATGCATTGAAATATCCTTTGGTTCTCAACCTAATTCATGACGAGTGATTCAACACCATACGTCGTCCACTATTTTCCCTACGTCACAAAAACATCCATGATGCAGCGATAAACAAGGTGACAACTTGTTGACGAAAGCAGGTGGTGGTGCAGCATGTGTGACTACGGATGACAATGAAGTCGCATCCTTCCCCTAGAGTGCACATCCGCTACCACCAAGGCAGGGCCCGAGCTCGTCCTAGCCCTCCGGTCTGAAATCCGCGCACATGGGTCCAAGATTGGTTTAGTCCATGACGTCAACTTTTTCATGCTCGATGATGAGCCTCAGGTGCAATTTCACGGAGCATGCAGCGACGAGCGCTATGATTTTGGTCTTGGTGCAATTCCAAGCGGGGACACGAAAGATGAATGGAAGTGTATCAAGGTGTGCCTCCATGAGAGTAGGGTGCGAAAGTGCTAGACCCTAGGATCACAAGTTCATCTACGACTAGCAGAGGAACTTAGGTGTGGCCTCGATGGATTAGATCAAGGACCTAGGTATGGTTGTTGCTTTGATTTTCTTTTGGACACGAGTCCAATAAATTGGCCAGAGAAAACACTGATGTGCTTGATTAGCGAATTTCTAGGGAATCTTCGCCACTCTTCTCCGTTTCAATTCAGGTCTTAGATCAAACTTTGTCCTTACATCCATGGGACCTATTATAGCATGTCTAACACATATTCAACACACATGTTAGTTCTAGACTTGTGTTATTATCTCAATGAATAAAAGTAAAAAAAGATATATCATGTGTATATGATATACTTATAATCTTTTGTGATTGATAACCCCACAAGCAAAACAAGCATAAAAACTACGTAAAATGTAAATGAGTGAAGTACATATGCGCCAAGCCAAAACTTGGCCATAGCGAAATCAGGGCATGCCAAAATACGGCCGTATATTGGATATGTTTGGATGAGTGAAGTGCATTGTACAAGATTGCATAAGATCTTCCGTACATAACCAATATGTACAAATTACAATACACAAGTCTAAATAGTAGATACACAGACTAATGCAGAATCAATCGAACCCCTACTCAAGGCAAAGCCGTCTGGCTCCATGAGCCAGGAGCGGCTCATGGAGCTGTACCAAAACGGCCGTCTGGTCATAGCTCCCGCTCTACCGATTCCATGGACTGTGGGTTAATGGACGGACGAGATCTCTCCTTACCTCGACACCGCTCCTGGCTGAGAACCAGGACACATCGCTCCCATCTCGCCCGCTCGCTGCTAGGCGCAGGCGCAGCGACACTTCGCACGGTCGCACCCTGCTCGAGCCACGTCTGCTCGCTCGAGGACACGTTGAGCCCCCACTCCCCCTGTCCCCACATGTCATTGTCACATAAACCGATATACTTAACCCCTTCTCACACTCTCCCTCGCCTCCGGTCTCGAAGGGCGTCGCCGAGCCAGCCATCACCGCCCCCCGGCTCGCGAGTCGCAGGCGCAGCCGAGCGTTCCGTGGGGACGAGGCTACCGCGCGATGTGGTGGAGGGCGGTGAGGGCCCGCCGGCGGGTCTCCGGGGCGCGGCCCGCGTCCACCGCGGCGGCGGGGGCGGAGAAGAGCTGCCGCGCCGTGGTGGTGCCGCGTTTCGGTGGTCCGGAGGTGCTGGAGGTCAGGCAGGGCGTGCCCGTGCCCGATCTGAAGCCGTGGGAAGTGCTCGTGCGCGCACGTGCTGTCTCTATCAACCCCCTGGACCTGCGAGTGAGCTCCCCATTTTGGACCCATGCCTCTTCCTCCATTGGATTTAAAAGGAAGCGTCTTATGAAAATCTTCGGATTTTGGGGATTCAGATTGGTTTAGGTGCTGCAAAACTAGAGTGACGAATTATCTTGCAATGCTTCCCTATGCACTGTGATTTACTCTTTACAATATTGAACGCTGTCCTTTGAAAGACCACGCATTATAACAGAGGGCGATATTTCATAATTTTTTATCCCCAAATGAGTAATATTGTGTTATCAACTTATTGGGAAATATATCATGATAGATTGTGCTACCCAGGCACATGAATGAGGGAAAAAGATTGATGGTTTAGTAAATTTTGGTACGTACAGAATTTGTATTTTTCTGTGTTATTAGAGTGATGAAAAATCCTTAGGATCATGTTAGTCTGTTTGTCATTGTGATCTGCATGCTTAAAGTTGCTTGTTTTTAGATGCGATCTGGCTATGGGCGCTCCATATTCGAGCCACTCCTACCACTTATCATTGGTCGGGACATTAGCGGCGAAGTTGCAGCCACAGGGACTTCGGCGGCGTCATTTTCTATTGGTCAAGAAGTGTTTGGTTCGTTGCATCCAACTGCTCTCAGAGGGACATATGCTGACTATGCTATCCTGTCACTGGACGAGCTTACTCTCAAACCATCTACAATCAGTCATGTGGTGGGTGTCATTAAATTGTTTTCTTCTTTCCGTGCTAGTAGTCTTTTTAAGAAATATAATGTTAGGATCAATTTCCATCTGTTATTATGGATGATTCTGTAGGCCAAGTACGGTACTATTACCTAATCTGAACTTGGGGGACCCTGTTTTCTCTTGCACACAATACGTCTTGATTTATTCCAAGGATGTACTTCAGATTTTGTGCTGAAGGAGGGAACTAGAGCTATAAGTGAGACATGACTTTTGATCTGAGAAATGGACGTTCCAAAATGTCATTCATGTTCATTGTTTATTAATGGGAAGTATCACACCTGTTTTCGTCATGACTGAAGACTCAGACGTTTTGAAATTTAGTCTTACTTGCATGTGATAGGCACCTTACAACTTATGGTGATTTTCTGAAATTGAATTGAGACTGTTATATCGCAGGAGGCTAGTGCAATCCCGTTTGCTGCTTTGACTGCATGGCGTGCTTTACATGGTACAGCTCAAATTTCTGAAGGGTATGTCTGATTACATACACCATTTGATAGGCAGATAGTCAGTTGCTTCTGCTGCTTTAGTTGATGTTGCATACAATCAGTTACTCTAATTTATTTTTATGTTGTATCGGTCCGTGACTTTTAGTTTCATGGTCTTCCCCTTTTTTTCCCGTAATGATGTGAGTCCTCATAGTGTGCTTATGCAGCGCACAGACAAGAAACATAGGATTTGGGCACTGGCAAAAAGTTAATGTTCCATACTGTTGAAATTTGCATAATTGTGGGTTTATCATAGTAATGTACTGCACCACACTTCTCTTTCTTTGTCTTCTACTGTATGCCTAACTGACTTCTGTGGTTAATCTGAAAACCAATCTGTTAGTCAGGTGAACTGCGCATGCTTACATACATGCTTGCTTGTCATTAGCTGCAAATGCTACTGGTTGTGGTTAATCTGAATACCAATGTGTTAGTCAGGCTGCTGCATACGCTTACATGCATTCTTGCTTGTCATTAGCTGCATAAGGCTACTGATTGATTGGAAGCTTATTGAATTCTTTTTTGTTTATTGAGTTTAATGCCATTTATTGTAATTACAGACAAAGAGTTCTTGTGATTGGTGGAGGAGGAGCGGTTGGGTTAGCTGCTGTTCAACTTGCAGTGGCTGCTGGGTGTGGGGTTTCTGCTACCTGTGGGACCCAAAGTATTGAGCGAGTTACAGGAGCTGGTGCTGAACAAGCTATTGATTACACTGCTGAGGTAAGTAGCCTTTGGTGCTCTTGTCCTTATACAATCTTTTAATAAAGTAATAACATTGTATCTTGAGAGATTAGTTTGTCATGCAACAGCGCACACAAGCTGCCTAACCTTTGTTTGCAGTTGTTGTCTTGTGAAACCTTGCTGCAGATGTGAGCGGTATTCTTTGTATACCTTCACAGAAGTATAGAAAATGCTGTATTCTATATTAGTGATCATGTGATTGTTGTATGATACTCAATACACTACATGTGATCTTCACGGCCTTCTTTATTGCTGAAGCTATATTATTCTTCATGGAGTAGAAGGAAACTTTGGCTAGTTCTTTTGCCACTTTCCTCTATGAAGCTGGACAGCTGCTTCATGCTTTGAATTGTTGTTCTTTGTTGATCCTCCCATTTGCATGACAAACCTGTAATATTATACTCGCAGGTCTGTGAGATTCCGCGGACACTTAATCTGTTTTTCCCCCCTTAGGTCTAATGTATTTTTTCTCTCATGTATAGAGATGAAAATCCAGGACATATAGACTTATAGGGAATGCTCCCATCGATTAGTCTTATCCATGTATTAATATGAAAACCCAGTATATATGCACTTGTACGGGGATGCCACGGATGCTCTTAATTTTGTGTGCTGGCTTGAATTGCATAACTATATATATGGAGCAAGCTTGTAACTGAAGGTCCCCTCCCCCACCCCCACCCACCACCCCCACACCACCCCCAAAAAAAAATAGAACACACCTAAATCTTCGCTTATTCTTCCGGACTAGAATTTTGTGCCAGCTTCTACTATTGGATAAATGGCTAGTAATTATCCTCATCTGTATTGCATTTTTTCCCCTCAAGAAATTCCCCTTGCCTTGAGCACCGTCTTTTTTTATCTTCTATTTACAACCTACCTTACAGGATACTGAAGCAGCAGTTAAAGGAAAGTTTGATGCTGTTTTAGACACCATAGGAGTACCTGAGACTGAAAGAATTGGCATCAGTGTTCTTAGGAGAGGTGGACACTATATGACCCTTCAGGTGATCAATCTGCATTTTGGCTCTTTTTGTGCTTCTTTTGTCTTTGACCTATCTTTTCTTATCATAGTGTCGTGCAATGTGATAGGGTGAAGCAGCTGCACTAGCAGATAGGTATGGATTGGCTGTAGGGCTTCCTGCTGCTACTGCTGCTTTACTGAAGAAACAGATGCAGTATCGCTATTCTCATGGAATAGGTAAAAGGCTTCTATTTCCAGTATATTTGTATACATGCATTAGTTTGTATGTGCGTATCAATTCTTCTGGTCCTATACCTTATAGGACCACAACTTTAGTGAATGGACACATTGCTGTTGGTCACCAAATGGCCCAAGACAAAGCTGTTTTTTGCTAGAAGCTTATGTCTAATCTCCCAAATTGTTCAGTGTATCTTAACAAAACCTATCCGGACTTTAGCAGAGTTCTTTCTCAAATACTAAGTACTTCCAAGAAAGAATACTACTCCACTGCTGGCTAGTGTAGTATTTGAAAGCAACCTTCTGTAGCATATTTGTTGTAATCAATGCATCAAAACTTACTGGATAATGGGTTCCATTTGCATATACAATAGTGCATACAGAAAGTTCATAGCAGTGAACTGTCATTGTTTTTTAAAGTTTTGAACCCAGTAACTGGACATGGAGAATATCTGTGGTGGCCATTGGTGTAGTTTTCTGCATCGGAACCAGTTGGATCTAGATATTTCAAAAAAAAAAAAAACAAGCCAGGAAATGGAATTATGTATGCATTTTATGTATCTCGTATAAAGTTCTGTTGGAGTATTGCTCAATAGGTGGCACAAAGTTTAGGAATGTAATATCTTATACATAAGCAAATTTGGCTATGTAGCTTACTGGCTACTGCTACATATTGCATTTTATAAAAGATGTTCTGATATCTCTATGAAAAAAATTTCAGAGTATTGGTGGACATACATGAGAGCTGATGCCGAAGGGCTTCATGAGATCCAAAGGCTATCTGGAGCTGGGAAATTACAGATACCTGTGGAGAAGACCTTTCCCATCAGCCATGTAAGAGAAGCTCATGCGGCCAAGGAGAAAAAGTTGGTTCCGGGCAAGGTGGTTCTAGAATTCGATTAATGTTATTGAGATTTTGTCCATCGTTAACTGAAGGGCTGTGTGTTTGTAAATCAGGATAGTATTTTTTTTCTTTTTTTGAAAAAAAAAAACTGAATCCCTCTGCTGATGTCAGGTTCCAGTTTATCATTCCATTTCAGTAGAAATGCGGTAAATAATCATATCAGATACGAGCAAGATTTTGCTGATGAAATTCTTCTGTCACAGTGCATCTATACTTGCATCGAGATACTTGATGCTTCTTGGTGCATTTTCAACACGCTCCCGCTGTTCTGCATATCAAAGCGCCATGACGCCACAGATTTCATTCCATGAGCGTTGACCTACTCGTTCACCTTTAGAGCTTCATTTAGTTTTACAAGCCTTGAGGATTTGAGTAGTCGCTCAAGCTATGCTCAGACCATCGATACCTTTTACAATTTAGTAGTACTATTATCGGTTAATGCAAGATCAATGTCTTACTGAAAGACCTGAAATACAGATTTATTGATGCATCTCTTGCGCGCTAGACACACACATTTTGACTAATTAATGATAGAAATTTAGAATGTTTCACTTTTTTGAATCCTAATGGAGTAAAAGGGAAGTCAGTAAAGCAGAGCAAAGCATATGCTGGAGGCTGGACACGAGATGCAGATAGGGTACATCATCTTAGCTCCAAGATTTTTTTCCTGGGCATGTCAAAACTTTAAACTGAATGTCACGTCGACAACTTCGATTTGGTTCAAATTCCTCTCGAGTACTATTCATTATCCACAACGTAACCTTCAACCTTCCGCCAGTAACTTCAGTCAATCGATTATGTAACTGAATAAATGCAAGGGAAACAGAGGCAGTGTGCAGTCGTCCGTTCAGACCGCGAGCTATCGACAGTTGCAGAAGTAGAGCAATTACGCAGCTGTTGGCTGCTGAGTACCAGCAGGCTGTGCCGCAGCCTGGGCACCGGCCTGGGCAGTGCCGAAGCCGCGAAACCCCGGAAGAGTCCACTTCGAGTACTGCCGCTCCATCTCGCTAATCTTCTGTTTCATGAGCTGTACTTCCTGGGCTAGTTGCTCCTCCCTTTTCTTTATCGCCTGTCATTTGGACATGAATAATTAATTATGATGGAAGAGGCTTGAGAAGTCACAGGCCCGGCCCTGGAGGGGGGCAAACGGGGCAGCCGCTCCAGGCCCCCCAGACCAAGGGGCCCCAGGTATGTACAATGTATATACGTATTGACATCCACCTTGGAAGCTAGTAGCTGCTAGTGCTAGAAAGTAGCAGCTCGTAATAACAATCTATATTTATTTATTATACTTTGTTTCATTTGCTTCTTTTGTCTGTTTATTAAATTTCAACACCACCATGTTATGCCAAAAATAGTCTCCCAGAAATGAGAAAAAGAGACAAAAAAAAGAGTAAGAAGAAATAAGTAAATGAATTAATGAGTTAGAGAGTATCTATTATAAATCTTTTAAGAGTCATACAGGCTAAGAAATCTATATGAAACAATTTTTTTTGCCAAACCAGTTAAGATAGAATAGCACCTCAAGAGGAGATCCTTAAAACCCACTCTAATAGAAGTAAATGAATTAATGAGTCAGAGAGTATCCATTATAAATTTAGTACTATTGATATGATTTTTATATTAAGTGGGTCTGAGTTTGAGTTTGGCTCTAGGCCTCAACAATCCCAGGACCGGCACTGTGAGAAGATGTACCACATAATATAATTGCCATCAACAACAGAGGAACCAGAAGCAATTTTTAAGATCAAATTTGTATTCTGCCTTGCATTTGTGTTCAAGAGATATCCTGGCAATGTGCCAATGTCATGTTTTCATTAACAATTGAACTAATGATTCCTAGAGAAAAGTTGGAGGCAGTCATCTTACCTCAATTTCCTGACTACGGACTTCCTCTTTTCTGGCTTCTGACCTGGCACTTCTTTGCACCTCATAGATAATTGCAGCACCAGCAACCTAAGAAATTATGTGAGTCCACGTCAGCTCGAGTCATTTCTAGGGTCTGATGTGAAAGTAATAAAATATATTCTAGAATGATCGGATTTTGTTTCTCATCATACATGAAAAGGAAACGTCGTTAATCCTTTTTCTATTCATTTTACATTGAAAAAAAAAAGACCATTGCTATTCAGAACAATGCAAGTCAAGAGTACTTGCCGAGAAAACAAATAGTTCCCCAAGAAGATCTGCAGCAGCTTGAATAGCTTTCTCCTCATTCAGGGGCCGAATGTGACTGTCAGTCGCACGTCCGTAAACTCGCCTCTGCATATTTGTCGTGAAACGATGGTTTGCCTAGAATTGTATACCAAAAAATGTCAGTTACAGCTGTCCCATAATGTATGGTGCAGAGCAGTGTGATTCCATGTTTGCTATTCAGAACCAGAACCTATTCAGTTTACAGTAAGAGAGCAATACAGTAAGATGCGAAGAAAATAGCCATGACAGCAATAGGATAACAGAGCAATGCTATTAACCTGCTGCATTTTCAGTTGTACAATGCAAAACTCATTGTGAAAATTTTACTCAGAAGAGCTGAACAACATTTCTATATCCAAGACGCCATTTCCTCCATCAGACAATGTGCCCACATCATCAACATTGCAGAAGTATTTTACAAGGATTATTGTGGACTTCTTTTTGTGTGTGTTCTGGTGAGGATTGTATCATTGATGATGCTTCCAAAGTATGGGTGAATAAATTGGGCCTATCGTTACCTGACAGGCAAAACACAGATTCAAGCCTAAACTGATCCCTAAGGCATCATTCTGAAATGTCCTCACAACTAGGGTATTCCTATTGGTATGAACATTCAGAAAAAAAAAGTAGAACGGACTTCAGAAACTTGTCGACCCCAAATAATTGATCAATACTATAATAAATTCACTATATATCACTAACGATTTGGATCAATGCAGTATATCGTCCCACATAGGGACAAAATTCTGAATCCCTGACAGCATTTCACATTGTAGAAATCCATTCCGCAGACATTTCTCATCAGATCAAACGCAATAAGCCAAATCATTCCACGAACATTATGGCACGCTAAAAACATCAAGAATCTCGGAACGCCCGCTGCATCAACGAAGCCGTACTGACTAAAAACGATCAAGCGTTCAAGCAGCCTCAACTTGCAACTTACAGAAAAACGAACTGCAAGGAGGAATTTCTCCATGGCAAATCGAAACGAAACCAAGCATCGGCGCACAGATTGCAGTACGAAAAAATATGCCAGACGAGATGGAGCGTCGATCACCTGCGCGAGGCCGATAATGAGACCGCGGAACTTGGGGTGGATGCCGGCGTTGTACTTGAGGCGGGCCGCGATGGGCTTGCTCAGCGTCCGGAACGCGAGCGAGCCGAGCTTCACCAGCGGGAGCATCATCGTCCCCTCCTCACCGACACCGTCGATGTTGCTGCCGCTCTAGTCTCCTCCTACCGAGCTCGCCGAGGGGGAGGCCCGGGGTTCTCCACTTATATGACGGCGTGGTCCGTTCCGTGGGCGTAGGTCCGCGGCGGCGGAGGTTGTTGCTCGCCGAGCTTCCTTTTTCTTGGAGAGGAAGGAGCGGAGCGAAGGGGCGCAGAAAGAGCGGGAGTTGATGCCCCTCGGGTTCAGGCTTTAGTAGATCGTTTCGGCCCTTTATTTGTTCCGGTAATTCCTTTTCTGCCCCTTGACGATGACCTATTCTCCTCGGCAAAATGTTCTAGGATAACATGATGCGTACAGGAGTCATTTGTTAATACAAAATCATTAAAATATGAGCCACTCAAACTTGAACGGTGTTGCACACATCTAAGCGCATAATCAAGGCAACTCGTCCAGATTGAACCAATACCGTCCCTGGTGCCAAGATTTCTCGAGGTAACAGCCAGCAAGATAACACCAGTCACAAGATCATAAACAAGTTTAACTGCCACAGAGGAATATCAAAGTCGCCAGTAAAAAACTTCAGCACGCTCAATCTGGTAGATTATGACTTCAATCAAAAAAGTGTCACCAAAAACTTCTGACTACGGTTCTCGTCATCATCAAAACTTACTCCACGATTCACAAGAAGCACGACAAATTGGCTACAAATTCATTAAGTAGACTGGATATGGTGGACCGCGTCTCTTGCAAGCCAAATCCGTAGCCATTGTCATCAGAATATCAGATGATTGAAAACAGCCAGTGAACTCAATCATGGTCCATCCGGGCATCAGGCAAAATATGCCAGTAACTATGAAAAATAAGGCATCAACAACAAAATTCACATTGAAAACAGAAACTACAAAAAATTCTCAGAATTGTACATGGTGGTCACCCTGACAAAATTTCCATCCCAGGCCGCCAAGTGTGTGCGCACTTCATTCCTCACCAAGTGTGCGTGCGTTTCATTCTTCGATGTGTGAAGCATGGTGCACACACATCAGCCATGTGCCATCAACCTTCTCAAAAATGTTGGTGGCGATTTGCTTTCCCCAAGTTCTTCCTTTGGTCTTCACCACTTCCAAGCACGTGACATAACCAAGGCTGCCACGGATGTGAACCTCTATATTCTTGAGATCAATATTCAGTGGAAACTCATAATCGGCATTGCAAACCATCTCCCAGCTTTGCATGACCACATCATAACCGGATATCCAACCTGCAGCAGGATGTATAACATATACATGGTCACCCTTAGCCCAGATAGAATACATTGCAGCGATATCTCCATTCTTGAAGGCATTGTAGAACCGTGCATTTGCTGCAAGGAGCAAAGCTTTAGCATCCTCGTGGAGGATACGCAGATCATCCCGGATCTTTGCTGCACGAGCATAATCTTCTTCCTTGATGGCTCTGTCTAAATTTGACAGCAGAGTTTCTTCGTCCACCAAATCCTCACTTTTCGGATATCCATCAGCCTCCCCACTTTTAACATGGGCAATCATACATCTTCTCAAGTTGGAACCTGCAGTTTGAATCCCTACACTGAAGATGACATGTTAGGCATTCTGAGAATGGCATATGGTTCTTCATTTCTAGTGCAATGCATTTCATGACTGCATTCATGAAAATATTAATCATGATATATCTTCTAGGATCAATGTTCACCAAATCCTTTGATATGTTAGGAGTTAGGGACTCTAGGTTGGGCAGGAGTATGGATATTTGAAACTAGAGCCGATTGAATAAGTGTTAGAAATTGATGATTTCAAACTGAATAGGTGTTAGAAATTGATGATAAGCATTATGGTCACATGTTTACCACCTTCGAGGCCCCAATCATGAAAGTACCCTACCTAGGTTTTCATATAACTAAGGTCACACTAAATAAGATCATCGGATGGCTGTCACCCACACAAGTAGTGTATTCAACAAACAAAATGCTGTCTGCAAAGGCCGATCCCATATATGGCAAGATCGCTGATCCGACCACTAAATTACTCCGCAAAACTATTCGAACTTGGAAGGGGCAAGAGAGAACGGGGCAGAGGCACAACCAAATCTACGAAGTAGAATCATTATCGGTCAACTCATGCGTGACCTCGAGCAACTGGGTCAAGAAATCGAACATTTTAGGCGAGATAAGGGGGCTCACAAAGTTCTATCCGAGCAGCGTCGTCCGATGCAGAGCCGCGTAGGGGTGGAGCTGATGCTACAGGCCAAGAAGGCCGTTTCGCGGAGCCGCACAGTTGGAGACGGCCGTAACCATGGGCTAGCAGCCGGCGCCGCCGACATCGCCGGAAATTTGTCGTCGCGGTCTCGCAGGTGAGATTTCACCCCAAACTATGTTTGACTATCAAGTGTGGTCGTTTATCTTGGAAATAATTCTAAACACGTCCCTACAGAACCACGAAGTTCCATTTTGCCCCTTTTAGAGAAATTGAATACATTTGTTAGGAGTGTTTGGTTCCTACTTCTAAACTTTAGTCGTTGTCCCATCGGATACTTAATACATGCATAAAATATTAAATATGGACTAATTATGAAACTAAATACACAGATTAAGATTAATTTACGAGACGAATTTATTAAGCTTAATTAGTCCATGATTTGACAACGTGGTGCTATAGTAACATGTGCTAGTGACGGATTAATTATGCTTAATAAATTCGTCTCGCGGATTACTAACGGATTCTGTAATTTGTTTTTTATTAGTATCCGAACACCCCATGCGACACCCCACGTGACATCCAACGTGATACCTCTTACAGCCTGTTCGCTTGTTGGTTTTAGCCAGCCCAAACCGATACCTCTTACAGTCTGTTCGCTTGTTGGTTTCAGCCAACCCAAACCAGTCAGCCAACAGTGTTTTTCTCTCACAATAAACCAGTACTAGCCAACCTAAACCAGCCCAAAAATCAACCAGCGAACCGACGGACTTTAGCACCTAGGTCCAAACACCCCCTTACACATGTTTTCGTGCAGGTTGCAAACATCAATGGATCTTTTGAAAACCAATATTAGTTTAGATGCACCTAAACCTAAGTCCAGTTTCTTCATCTGTACATGCATCTGCAAAAAGGTGGGAGGTGGTTTCGCCTAATTCCGTTTCTTCCTCCCTTCTATGCTAGCAATTAAATTTTAGTGTAATAAATTTAAATTGATTACATTTAAGTTGTTCAGTGCACACAAAAATTCAGAATTTTAAGCATATTTTTATTTATATAATTTTTAAGAAAAGATATACTTTCTAATGTATTGGTCAAACGATCGCATAAAATAATTTTGATCCATCGTCCAAAATGTTCTCATTTTTATAAGAATCAGATCCCTACCAAACAATTGAACAGAAGAATAGCCTTACTTTGTCACCGATACCTTGTTTCCATTTTGCAGTGCGGGCGCTTATACATTCATCGTGGGTGTCTCATGTCTACCTACCTAACGACCACGTGTTTTACGTAGTTTCAACACATGAATTTTTTTACACCATAGAATTAAGATCCAATAGCTTTCATCCTCCTTCTACCTCTAGCCTCCAGTCTTCTTCTATCTTTAGACAATCACAAATTACAAGATCATATATCAACAGATTACAAGAAACAATTTTTTTATATAGAAGGACAAATCACAGCAGAGGAGGAGGAGAGGCTACTGGAGCATCACCGCGCACAGGCACAGCACCACCGTACATATCTATCGAGCTGTGTATACAGCAATCGCCGCAATGATTGGCACACGCACAGCAATCGCAGCAATCACGCTGTGTATACAGCATCCAACTAGTAGTAGTACAGGTACAACAATCGCCGCGGATACGAAGGGAAAAAGAGAAAAAAAATTCATATTTTTTTTCGCTAAAACACACATGTGTTGTATAGCATTTATGAAAGAATAACGGCATGTTTGATTCCTCATCTAAACTTTAGAACTTAAAAGCACTTTAGCTCAGTTTTAAGATGTAAAACTCTCCCTTTTTTTTTGAACATTAAGATATAAAACTCTAATATAAAATGAACTAAAGTTTAGAGCTAAGTTCAGAGAGGGGATCAAAATAGATCCAGTAACGGGTTCAACCGTAATGCTCGAGGAAATTAATCAAGCTCACTTCATCGGTGCATCTGTATGGAACTTACGCATAGCCTGTCTGCCTGTGTGATACATACAAACTCCAATATAGAACTTACGCATAGCACGTACACCTACCACTACCAGTCGCCAGTCGCTCTCTTAGTTTTGACCCGATTGTATATTGAAAAAGATCTACCACATTACAATCTGCATATAACTAGATGGTATTAGTAATAAGAGTAAAATGCATCGGAGGTCTATTAACTTTTTTATTAGGGTATCATTTAAGTCTATCAACTTTAAAATTATATTTTTGGGTCCATAAATTTTTAAAATGGTTCACACCAGATCCATACCTATTTATTTAACCTTAAATCCAAAATATATTTACAGAAAACCCCTACATTTTTTTATTTTCTACGTGCTCACCCTTCCTGCTCAACGCACCAGCTCATGTCTTCACAGTGTTGGACATGCGGCACCAGCTTTCCCGTATCAGCGCCGTGCTTCGCCCTGCAGTCGTAGAACTGCGGCCCGTGCATGCACGACTCCATCGATTTGGCGCGCCGGCACACTCCCAGGCTCCCACAACCCCACCGGCCACCGCCGTGGCGTGCGGCGACCGCGTGCCTGCCGCTCCCGTGCGGTCGCGTCGCTCGCTGCCGCGTTTTTTGGTAAGAGAAGATGCGTACGTTCGCGCCAGCGGCCCCGCACCCCTTCCGCGGGGGCGTGCTGACTCGCCGACCCATTGTGTTGCGCACGGCGCCGCTGTCGGCCACCGGCCGCTTCCTGTTCCGGATCGGAGCGGGAGCACTGCGGCAGTGTAGCGCTGGAGCGAGTGGCGCCCCTGTTCTCTGGTCCACTCCGCCCGCCATGCCGCTCTCGGAGGATATGAGATCAGCGTTCAGGTTTAGCAACGCTTGTTCACTGGCGAAGAGATGCAGTTTGGTTTCATGTTGGCTTTTTATGTCACGATCATGTATGTATATACGAGTAGAGTGGGCCGAGCACCATATCATATCATATCCCATGCTTTAACTAGTATTTCATTCAGAAGAAGGATGGGAGGAAAAACAGGAGCAGGAGAATTTCGTCTCCGGCACTCTGCCAGTCATTTGATCCTCATCACAACACGAAGCTTGTGCAAGGACGGACTATGCAGCAAACTAATAAACACACACTAGCAGCAGTCGGTCCAGTACAGAACAAACACCCCACGAAAGTTGATAGACCTAAATAACCCCACGAAAGTTAATGGTGCTTCCGTACATTTTACTCTAGTAATAAATTAAAGTGCGAGCTGGTTCCGCTGGCTACTGATTACTTCTACTAGCATTTGCAATAGGAAAACGACAACCACCATTCTTCATATTCCGTGGAACTTCTGAGTGGAGCAGAGGGAGAATCTAGGAACGTTTCAACGAGTACAAACGTGACACTACGATAAAATACTTGGACAACGTTTCTGTTGACATCAAACCCAAATACTCCTACAAAGGTAGTTCTTTGCAAGTTGCAAACTGCACCATATCTCCAAATTAGAGAGCAAAAGCCATGGACACCAGCCGCGACAGGGGCCTCACCACCGGCGACGAGCTCATGCAGGCGCAGGCCGAGCTCTGGAACCACGTCTTTGCGTACACCAGATCCATGGCCCTCCGATGCGCCGTCGAGCTGGGCATCCCCGACGCCGTCAGCCGCCTCGGTGGCGCCGCATCGGTCCCGGAGCTTGTCGCGGCGCTCTCCCTGCCGCTGCCCAGGGCGCCGTATCTGCGCCGCCTCATGCGGCTGCTTGCGCACGCCGGGTTCTTTGTCTTCGACGCCGACGCCGCCAGCTATGGGCTGACCCCGCTCTCGCGCCTCCTCGTCTCCACGGCCACGCCAGGCGGCGGTGGCGGTGGGCAGGGCCTCTCGCCGTTCGCGCTGGCCATGCTGCACCCCGTCATCGTGTCGCCGTCCATGTCCCTGGCGTCCTGGTTCCGCGCCGCGGACGCCGTCAACGCCGCGGCGCGCGTCCCGTTCGAGTCCGCGCACGGGCGCGACCTCTGGGCGGTGGCGAAGGACGACCGGGAGTTCGGAGCGGCGTTCCACGACGCCATGGCGTGCGACGGCCGGTTCGTGATGGACGTGCTCGTGCGCGACCACAGCGACGTGTTCCGGGGCCTCGCTTCGCTGGTCGACGTGGGCGGCGGGTCAGGCGGCGCCGCCAGGGCCATCGCCAGCGCGTTCCCGCACATCAGGTGCAGCGTCCTGGAGCTGCCGCACGTGGTTGCCGCCGTCCCGACAGGCGAACTCGGCGGCGTGGAGTTCGTCGCCGGGGACATGTTCGAGCATGTCCCCAAGGCCGACGCCGTCCTCCTCAAAGTCTGGCGCAGTGGCGCGCACATCCAACCATCTCCTTTGCCTTGTGAAACTGACGAATGACGCTGCGCGCGGTTGCTGTGTACTTGTGCAGTGGATCCTGCATGGATGGGACGACGAGAACTGCGTGCGTTTACTGCGGCGGTGCAGGGAGGCGATCCCTTCGAGGGAGGACGGCGGCAGGGTGATCGTGATGGACCTGGTTGTTGGATCGAGCCCAGCTGACGAGAAGGCCACCGAGACGCAGCTGCTGTGGGACGTGATGATGATGGGGGTGGTCGGGAGCCCCGAGCGGGACGAACGTGAGTGGCGCAAGATCTTGCAGGACGCAGGTTTCAGCGGCCACAAAATCGTTGCCCTCCTCGGGATCCGGTCTGTGATCGAGGTCTACCCTTGATTTTCTTAGGACAGAAAAAACGGACTATTCAGAATCCACACTGTTCTTCAGTGTAATCTAGTAAACGCAATGGTAATAGAATTTCGTCTGTGTTATATTCTACCTTTATATTTTCTTATTATACCAATGATCCGTGATCACCAAACCATCTGATAAGATCAACTGTGATACCAAACCCATTTTTCTTAAGTTTTCAGGTTCGTTTCGTTATCTTTCCCCCAATGGTTCCTAACTAAAATTTAGGACTGCCATTAAATTGCTGCCACACTTTTCCCCCAATGCCTTTTCTTTCGCAAGCTCGTATTGTTGGTTCCATTTCATGTTAAGGAGTACTATAAAAGCACGTCTAATGCAAGCATATATCGATGATGGTCTTAGATAAAAAGTTTAGTTTCATGTAGATTAAAGGCTCCATGGCTACCAGACTCACATTGGAAACCACAACTAACTTTTTTACTTCCCTGCGTTCTGTTTTTCTTTCTCCTACTCTCACCTGTCCCTTTAAATCACCATCTTTAGCATGAAGCACTAGTAGCCTGCGGAAGCTTCTCTGACAACCTGCAAGCCACTACTTTACCTCCAACCTACCTAGCTGGTTGAGGCTGCAAGCTACTTCACCGCGTTGGGACTGAGCGCGTGTTTAGTCGGTTGAAGTTTGGAATTTGGGCTACTGCAGTACTTTCGTTTTTATTTAGCAATTAGTGTTTAATCATGGACTAATTAGGCTCAAAATGTTTGTCTCGCAATTTGCAACCAAACTGTGCAATTGGTTTTTTTTTTCGTCTACATTTAATGCTCCATGCACGTATCGCAAGATTCGATGTGATGAGCACTGTAGCACTTTTTGGGAATTTGGATGGGAACTGAACACGGGCTGACCTAAAGAGGGAGAGTCTTTTAGGTTGTTTTTCACCTGACCAAAACCACCTATGCCCTCATGATGGACTCACTTGTCAGGTTATGAGTGTTAAAGTTCATTACACCACACTTCCTACATCTCAGTCGACTGAGATTTGTTGGTCGTTCAGGTGACGGCGCCCGCGCCCCACACGCGCATGCTCCCCACGCGCCCCGATGCGACGCATGCTCCCCACGCGGCTCCTCCTTCTCTCCCCACGCACTCGACCGGTACCCGTGTCCGCAGGTAGGGTTCAGGCGAGACCTCACAGGCGTCGGGTAAGTCCAGTGTCCTCTCTCTCCGGCCTCTCCCCCACTTTCTTCTTTGAATCCGGTGGGTATAGAAGGGTTTTGGGAGGAGGTAGGCAGGCCAGGTGGTGGGGAAGGCGGCGGGGCGACTTTGGGGCCCTGGCGGCGGCGGAGGCAGCCGGGCCACGTCAGGGCTTGGGGGGGGGGAGCGGCCGTTCTCGCCGGAGTTGGAGAAGAAAGCGGCGGCGAGAGGATGGGAGGGGGAGAGGAAGGCCATCGCTGCCGCCCCTACCGCGCCGCGACAGGGCGGTGGATGTCGGCGACAGTAGGGTCGCACGCTTTGGGAGGACAGAGAAGAAGAAAGCTTGTCAGGAGGAAGAAGAACATGTCTTGCCATTGGATGGAGATTAGACGGATGAGCTTCGTCGCCTGAAAGATGCAAAATTTTGAAGCGCCTAGAATATAGCATCACCCTTATTACACTATCATAGCCACATTTCCAAAAAAAATGTTTCTACTACACCTAATTTTAGACGCCCAAACATGCATTTCCATATATACCCACCCTTGTGTGTAATCCCTATGCATGTGTCAATCACAACACAATCAAGCATGATTTCCTTTGTCGACCTTTTGGCTTTTATGTTAACTATCCCTTCCTCAACCTTACATGGTCCTCCCCCACAATTATGCTATGTTTACTCCTCATCATGTTCTGGCTTTCATTTCCTTCATCTTTACGCATTTGACTGGAAAAAAATTCCCCTGCAGCGCATGTATATGTGTTCACAATCCTTTCATTACCAAGATCATGCATGGTTATGCTGCAATTATTAATGATTCCTCTTTTATCTTGAATTTTATTTCCTTTCTTTTTATGAATTAGATCACCTATACCCTCCCTCCAACGTTGGCAAGAATAAACTAATGTTTGTTTTGAGATACTCCCTACCAATTATTTAGTTGGTCCTATTTATCCCTTAACAAGATATGATAGTTTTTGTTTCTCAATGTATAAGTTGTGTTTTGTGAAAAAGAATTGTGGCTTTTGCAGCTTTGCTTGAACCAAACATTAGCATTTTATCGCATGGCGTGCCACACCTTAGACGTTGGCAATCTACGGCGGGAAACCAAACATCCTCTAAGTCCACAATATTACACAACCTATCCTAATCTTCGATATCAACACTTAGGTGGTTGAAGTTCTCAAATATGTATGATGATACTCCCTTAAGCTTTAACGACAGAAATTCATCGAGTATAAGGGTATTTATAGATAAATCCCCAAAAGTAGACAAGCCTTGGGGGAAATTCTCTTTGACGAATGACGACACTATTAGGGGTCAAGTGGTTCTACTAGAGATATGGGGATACTAGTACCTACCACTCCTGTAGCCTGTAGGCCTTGGTGTGGACTTGTTTTGCCAATGCACTTTGTAAGCATCTAGGTCCTTAGATAAGTGGTAAGTATTTTAGCGATTAATCAAAATTGTATCATTACAACTAGCAAAGTTGTTTGAAAGGACATTGAACGTTAAGTCACAATAACTTAGGGCATTTTTGGTCCCTAATTTTAACAACGAGAGATCAAAATGACACAAGAAGATGAAGGACACTTAGAGTAGTATAGGTTCTGGCTTTCGGTTCTTTTTTGAATTACTCTCTCTATCCCAAATTATAAGTCATTTTAACTTTTTAAAATACATGCTATGTATCAAGACATAATGTATATCTAGGTACACATCAAAAGTTTTAAAAAAAATCAAAACAACTTACAATTTGAAATGAAGGGAGTAGCTTTTAATCTTTTGACCATACTATAAAGAGGAGGTAAAAGTTTGTAGTCGAGCATAGACTTGATAAGATACTCATTTGTGAAATTCTTGCACTAGATAGCTCAAAGAAGGCCAGAAGTTCAACAGAAGTAAGGAAATTCTTGCACTAGATAGCTCAAAGAAGCCCAAAGGTTCTACATAACGACTTAAGAAAGATTGAATTCAACAATTCCTGGATTTATTCTTAACACCGTATGGTCTAGCGGTTAGAAAAAAATGTGAACATCAGACAATTGCACAGTAACCCTGCTTAGTAGTACCAATAATTATGCCATCGCAAACTAGCCGTTGAAACTCCAATCAATGCTCCGGTGACACCGCAGGATCATTCGTTGAGTGTATTTCCAAAATCTCAAAACTTCATAATCCACTCTGTCAAATTCCTTGTATATTGATGATCAAAGTTGAATTGACCAATAAAAATCTAAATGACTTATGTTTGCAAAATCAGAGTATCTCCTACCAAGCCAACAGAAGACGTGACTTGCATGAGATGAAGAACAGAGTATTCACACACAATCCACCAGAAAAAAGATCCATAAGCAACAGAGCTTAAAACATAGCATTTGCCTTACATACTGATACAATCACACGGTCTGGCGACTGGGCGACTGCAACCAAGGCTTGTGAGAGCTAAAAAAAAGTCATACAGGAGCTGATTTAAAGATACATAGCCGGTACATTAAAGCTGGCAAACCTTCCCGTGAATCTAAAATCTGCGAGCCAAGTACTTTTAGAGCAAATTATTAGCTTCATCGCACAACAGTTCTGAAGGATCAGCCACAGAAGTTACAATGTAGTATCTCTGGGTATCCTGAAACTAACCACAAGAGCTTGCGTGACAGGGTGAGGCCTGGCGAGGAGTGGTTAACCAACGATCCTTCGTTTACTTGTGCAAATGATTGCTTAGCTTGAGGCAGACCAATAGAGGGAATGATGTCAAAAGCCAGCTTATTACCAATAGAGGGAATGATGTCAAAAGCCAGCTTATTACGTACACTGGGGTACTGGGAAAGTAAAACTTCTAAGAGTACATGGAAATACTCGGCAACATTATTGAAGTAGCATCACATTCCAATGGGGGCAGCACACAGAGCTGGCAGAGCAGCACTCGGAGTTGAGCAGTTGTACCCAAACAGGTCCAGCATCCGTGGGTTCTGGCACTCAGGCTCATAGCCCACTTCCTTGACGCCATCATCATCTGCTGGCAAGATCTTCTCAGTCAAGGAGAAACCAAAAAGTCTGCAGCTAGTTTTGCGAACCTCCCCTCCACCAGACCCAAGCTTAGCAGCATCTCCAGGTGCTGAAGCTCTTCTAGTCTGAAACTGATCCAAGTTCATTTGATCAGGTGTTTCGTGCTGTGGCCTGGTCCAAATTTCCCTCGTCCTATCAAATGGGCCAGACTGCTGGCCATTTGTACCTCCACCAAACTTGCTTGCCAGTCCAAGCTGTGGAACCACAGTTCGGTTAAAAATATTATCAGGGTTGAGAGAGGGCACTTGTGCTCCTGGCGGAGTAGATAGTGTGAGACAACATTCTTGAGCTGTGGCTGATAATCCATTAACAGCAACTGGGGTATGCATATAACTAAGCAGCCCATATCCGCCTTTCAGTGAACAAGCCTCAGACATCATTCCTTGGAACATAGGAACTGCCCGAGAAATTTCTTGACCTTGCAAGACCTCTGAGAATCCAATAGATTCATTGAAGCCTACAGATTGGTAGGTAAAACCAGAGTTATGCACTGCGAGTCTGCTTGTTGGACCACTCAATGCGCAGCCACGTGCATTACCAAGGAGCCTACTAGCATCAGAAGATTGAAGTTTTGCAGCCTCAGCAGTTTGAGGAGCAAACGGAACATGACGAGTCCTAAAACCCATCAATTCTTGACCTTGCAAGACCCTGGGTAACTTTCCAGTTTCCACGGAGTCAGTACAACCATTCCCTGTAACATCTAATGCGACAGTCAATTAGCATATAGGTTAAAGGATAGCATACATATGTACAGGCATTAGTCTTGTGCTATGAGAGCTTACACATTGCTGGAACGTCCAAATTTCCCTGAGCACACAACTTGGTTCTTTTAGAACTAGATGCGGACAGAGAATGAGCAACAGAGATAGAACCACCAGCTATCTCGATCTCCCATGGAGATACTCTATCTTGGCCGTTACATTCAGCACCATCCTCCCATCTTACCTATATAAAAAGGCAACACTTTAGCAACCAGATATTAATAGTGCAGTTCATTATGAACGGATAGTTATAATTTGATTATCATAAGTGATATGGCACATAATATTTCTCATCCAAAGGAAAACAAGTCCATCAGTTCTTGCAAAATAGTAGACAATAATTTGATTGTCAAGAAATACTTGAACTGAAGGTCAAAACATAAAACAATTCTAAGTTACTAAGGATATCACGTGGTAGCAAAATTTTCAGTATGAGAAGCCCTCATAAAGCTTGCCCAGGGTCTTGCAAGATCAAGAAATTTGGACGCTCAGGCTGGTGGTATGATTCAAATCTCCTTATAAGATTGCTACAGTTAGGGTTACAGTGTATTTGTGACTTTACCTTGGTACAAAGAATTGAAGAGTTAGCACAGCATGCATCATGCAAGATTATTTCCAACAGGTCAAATATAACCATCATAAAGCAAATAATAACGAGTTAACAACAGTATTGTCTCTGATGTTGCGTTTCTCTTGTGGTAGGGGTAAGGGGTTATATGCCAAGTCCCTGCTTTATTGGTCAGGGCCCTAAGGTGTTGGGCAGGCAACAGGCTATAGGAATGTTTATTGGTTAGCATTCTCCTTCCTTAACTCCCTTAACACAAGACTGCACTAAAACAACATTTTTTACCAGAATCCAAACAATCTCCAAAAGAATATACATCTACAAAAGCTTCCCAGGAGACCAGGAAGCTGGCAATGATAACATTCAGACTAGAGCTTAACAAAATAAGCTGAAATGCATACCAGCAGGCTTCTCCACTTCGAGCCAGGCCATTTCATGGGATCTATTTCACTAATGCGAACAACCATTCCAGATCGCCTAAAAAACATAAAACATAAGAAACAGGAAACAAATGCATACAACAAAAATAAAGTTGAATTGAGAAGAAACAGACCTTTCACTAACATCTTCATTATGGCACTGAAAGTTGATCCTTGCTCCAATACAGACTGGATGATTGAGGCTCTTCAGGAACTTATGGTATGGAATAATATATTTTGAAGCAGTAGCTCTGCAGAGAAAGAATTCAAATCGAAACGAGTCAGATGATCTTTTATTATTTTATTCTAAACCCACACAGCTTTACTCGGCAGGTATTGAAACATGTCTTATTTTTACAAGGATTTCGACTGATATTTCGTCATATACTAGCAGAAAAAAAACTATATCATGGAGTAACTTTGACAACAAATTATATTTATATTATATATGTATGTCCAAAGAAGGATTCAGGCTCGGAACTTTTTGACCCAAAAACTGTGGGGGAAATCCTCCCAGGAGAGTAAGAAAGTTGCCCAGCAAATCAAGTTTTAAGCACAATCGCTGCTTAACTTTTAACTGTTGAACTTCTTGCAGTATGTCATCTTATCAACATGCCGAATTGTAGCAATTCAGGACTACATGTTTGATTTAAAGTCAAATTGACAGTATAAATATGAATAATGTATTTTCACCTTGGATTGTAAGAAATGTGAAAAACACTTCTGTGCTTCAAGGAATCAGCTACAGCCGACAATGTATGCCGCTTTGTACTGTCACTACTGAAATCTTCAAAAAGGGCCTCATTTTTAAGCTGAATGGCCCTCCGTACACCCAACCTTAGTTCACCATCATCACCTCTACAAAGATTAAAAAGAAGACACTTTGCTTAATAAAGATACACAATGCACCTATGGCTACCACATGGTTCATCTGCTTACCGGAGAAATAACACAGCATCCCCTGAAACCAGTTTCTTTTTATTGACAAATGAACTCCATCCAGTAGTCAAGAGATGCCTACGAGGCTGACCTGGAATGCAAAGCAATTTCACCACTTGCTTGAACTTGAAGAAAATAACAGCACTTCCATCATAATAATAATTCAGATTTCATAATAGATGACCAAAGCAACTCAATCAACACCAATATCAGCTGGACCATTATTTCAAAGATACTAATTCTTGTACTCCCTCCTCCGCCCCAAAAAGAATGGAAGTCTCGCTTCCCGAGGAGTCAAATGATCTAAATTTAGACCAAATATATATAAAAATGTATTGATATTTATGATGTATAATAAGTATCACTAGATTAATCATTGAATATATTTTCATAATAAATCTAATTGAAGATCCAAATGTAGATAATATCTTTTCTAAATCTAGTCAAACTTAAGATTGTTTGACGGAGTAATAAACAACACATTGCAAGTAATCTTCGGCTATTCGCAGTGCACACAATATTCGAGGAACATATCAATATTTCATGTCACACATATGCACACACGCACAGCACAAATGTGCACACACACACACACACACACACACACACACAACAGAAGTTATAAAACACAAAAGAGAATAATGTGAAACATAATTCACATCAAGAAGATTTGGCCAATGCCAAAACAAGAAAATAGGAAATTGAAAGCTTGGAAGCTACAACTACTACATGTTTCATATTGATGATCAAAATATTCATCCAACATTTACGTTACATGTAACATATGTTTTAGCACGAATCTTTATTTGGCTTTGTATACAAAATCATATGGAAGTAACATTGATGTCATACCATACATTCATTTGAAACTTAGTAAATACATTTTAAAAAGGGCATCGTTCACTCCTTGTCTAGTAAAATTGATCTCACCCCTATATATATGACGAAACTTCCACTTGGCTCCATGCAAATCCTTGGCAACCAGCTCTTGAGAAGGCCTGAGCTGATTATAATCCTATGAAACACAGCAACTAAATGTGGTTAGCACTGAAGCACAAGACACGGCGCAGTTTCAAGAGAAATGGCACAAAAGAGCAGCAATATCACCAGAGGCGGGAAACAGTCCTCAGCAGCACGGCGAGGAACAGAGAACCCTCCATGCGTGCTTGTGTCAGAGGCTGTAAGGGTTTTGCAGAACATGTGCAGCATCCGGGACTTCCTTTCAGAATCCAAATCCTCCATGTCATCGTCCCCTTCAACTCCACCACCATGCAGATTTCTCCCAAATGCCTGAGCCATATTAAGATGTGTGGTTCATGCATTAAACAAGACAAGAGAAATGGCATTGTTTCTTGTTCCTTTTCATTTCTCAGGAAATAAATCCCACGTTTCGTCCATATTTGTTGCTACAATGATTCACTAGGTACTGAAATATGCCAATAGTAGTATGCTCGGCATGCTAAATGTAACCACACCACACAACCTAGTAGCTCAATTACAACTAGTAGAACTAAAAATGTCTATTTCAATTTATCTGCGCCTCCCCATTCCCAAATCTAAAAGCGTACACGCACGCACACCGTACGAACGCTTACACCACACTGGACACTGCTAACAGAAAAGGAAACAGGGCTGACACACATATCAACCCAAAAATCTTCTCCAAACAAGGGGAACATGAATCTCAGCGATCCCATTGAACATGCGAATCCAATCGGGTGATTTTTTTAAGGACATTTTTACCTCGCCCTCCGCAACCAGCGCCAGCCGCGCGTACACCTCGTCCGTCGCCGCATCCGCCTGCACACAGCCATGCGAACCTCGTCATCAAAACAATGGAGCCTCAATACAGCCGCGCCCCCAAAACAGACCAGATGTGGCAAGTACTGCTGCACTCACGCATAGCTCGACATCCGCGACGCGGCACACCACGTGCGGCGGCAGGTCCGCAGCGACGTCACCGCCGCCCGCCGCGGCTAGGTGGCCCTGCGGCAGGTACACGACCAGGCTGCCCCGCCGCGGCAGCGCGACCACGGGCCCCGCGCACGCGTGCCACAGCTCCCGGCTCACCGCCGGCGGCGGGCGGCGCTCCTGGCCGTCGCCGTCCACCATGTTGAGATCGATTCCCATGGGGCGCGCCACCACCACTAGGGTTCCGGTTCGTGTTCCGGCGCCCGTGCGGTTCCCCGCTCGCCCGCTCCAGGACAAGCCGGTTAAAAGGCGGAGCCGACCGCGACCCGGCGGGGAGGAGGCGAGGAGGGGGAGGGGGAGGGGGAAGGGGAGGACGAGGAGGATGAGCACCCCATTAATGCCTCCGGGGCCGTCGCGCTCCAGCCATCTGCTTCTCAGTCAGTCACTCAGTCATCAGTCAGTCGCTCAGGCCCCATGCCGCTCTGCTCCTGCGGCGACCGCTCCCTCTCCCCCCACCTCGGCTGCCGCGATCGATGCCGGTCGCTGTTGCTTCCTGGGCCGCTGCCGCTGCGTCACTGGTCTGAGGCTACCCTGCGACGCCCATGTCTTTTATGACGCTCCTGTTTCGTGAGCTGCTGCTGATGTGAACGTGTGAAGTGAGGCCGAGGAGAGGAGAGGAGAGGAGAGGTGTGGTGATGAGGTGGGGATGAGGTGCGGGTGAGAGAGGGGATGGATTGGTTGGGCTGTTTCCTTTTGCCCTTGGGCGCCGCGGGGTTTTTTAGTGGGGCCGAGCCGCTGCTGCGTTGAGTGGCACAGCGCTGCGCTCTGAGGTGCTGCTGCGCGCTTACTGGCCACCGTGCGCGGCCGCAGCAGCAGCAGCCCAGGCTGCTGCTTTAGGTGCCACTGTTCCCCAAGCAGGAGGCCACCCGCCAGCGCCTCGGGGAAAGAGTGCACGACTGGACCTGCACGGTGCCGTCCTCCCCGTCTCAAGGGCCCCGTTTAGTTTCAATCCAAAATATTAAAATTTTCAAGATTTCTCGTCACATCGAATTTTTAGACGCATGTATAAAACATTAAATATAAGTAAAAAATAAAACTAATTACACAGTTTAGACGAAATTCACGAGACGAATCTTTTAAGCCTAATTAGACTATAATTGGACACTAATTACCAAATAACAACAAAAATGCTACAGTGGCATTTCGCCAAAAATTTTGCCGTCTAAACGGTACCTAGGACTTGTTTAGTTGGCGAAATTTTTGGCGAAATGATACTGTAGCACTTTTGTTGTTATTTGATAATTAGTGTCTAATCATAGTCTAATTAGGTTTAAAAGATTCGTCTCGTGAATTTCGTCTAAACTGTGTAATTAGTTTTATTTTTTATTTATATTTAATGCTTCATGCATGTGTCAAAGATTCGATGTGACGGAGAATCTTAAAAAAAATTTGAGAACTAAACCCTACCTTACTCCTGTTCGCTGGCCTGAAAAGTGACGGCTGAAAGTATTATTGATTCGGCGGTGAGAAAAACACAGTTGGTTTGCTAAAATAGTACGGCTAGACAGGCTAACAGGTCCTGAGTCCCCAACCGCATCGGTCATCAGGGTCTTGTAATCTAGCGGTGTGATTTCGAGCATCCGGACGTGGTTTTGACCTGAAATTCGTCTCGGTTCGTTTGATCGGATTAGGACGTCAGGTTCACGCCAAGTAGATCCTGCCTTTTCACGGGAGTAGCTGCTGCATTTTGCAGGTCGAGGTGGGTGAATAGCGCTTGTATAGTTGTAGGAGCTCAGGAGATGTCTGTAGCTGTAGGTCATACTGTATGTACTCTGCTCATATGCAAATAGTACTACCACTATGCAACGCAATCGAAGGGCGTTATGACTGGCTGGCCTCTGGGTCGGCGGTAGGAGCAGTGCTCTGCTGCCGCCTCCATTCCATTGCTGGACACGTATTAATTCTCACCATGTCTTCGCCGGTGCCCTTCAATGCCAAAGCTAGCAGTCGACGGGCGGACGGATCTGACCCACCCAGTCGCAATCAATAGCCGATAAGTACATACGCAGTGATTGAGTAATGAGTGTGCCGCCCGCCTTCTCTCCGCGCTCTGGCGCGCGCGCGAGCGCGCTCTGGCACGAGTCAGGCCGTCTCGCGCGCACGGCGCGCACACTGCACACCCCCACGGCCACACGGCCACGCCACACCACATCACACCACCGGCTCTGACGGCCTGTTTCGTCTCCGTGCCAGACAGGGAACCAACGCCGGTCCGGTAGCAACTTTGGTCTGGTGCGCCGTCCACCTCAACGCAATAAAGCGGTGTGGCGTGGTCATACGGGAACCGGGGAACGTGGTAGGCCGTTTCATGCCGCCACTACCCAGCGCCCAGCGGTGGTGCTCCTGAGCGCTGCACATCGACGCCGATGTGCACATGCGTCTCGCTCGCAACGGCCCAGCCAACGAGGGCCGAGCCTCTTTGCGGCTTATTCAGTACTACTTTAACGTCATAAAACAATTGGCCCCTCGCTTGGTTAAAATTAGATGAAAAACACTATTTCAACCGAATTATTATGAGAGAAAAATAATATTCCGGCTAAAAAAGAAGCCGAATAAACTAGAATATAAGGTAAGCCGAACGGGGCCAATATTTTTCTTTCACAATATTTCAGCATATGCATCAGCATAAGCCAAATTTCAGCGTAAGCGGCTTTTGTACGCAAGGAATCCACGAGACCACCATTGTTCACGTACCCTGGTGGACGTGTATGTGCTAGGCCTCACCGACACGCGGCACTGATGCATCAGTGTCACTGCCCCGTCTGCCGGGGCATGGCACAACTATACAACGAGATCTGTCCTAACCAAGCCGAGCCGAGCCTGCGTGGCGACTGCCGACAGCGTAAAACCTTAAAAGGAGGAGATGGTCATCATGATGTGCCCCCTTGGGGCATCAAAAGGTGGAAAGGGAGGAGGAGGGTCAGCCCCCCCCCCCCCCCCAGCCGTCGTGTCTGTAAAAAATGAAGGAACAAGATGCTCTTCTTGGGCTCTTAGTTACGTGTTATATAGGCAGGGAAAAGCCCCCTGTGTGGCCTTGTACATCACAGTAGAATTACAACAAACTATACCTGAGATCTCTATCTATGCATGCTCACATGCACAACCACCGGTGCCTACTCAACAACCTGAGGATTGCACCGTGTTACAATGAACCTAGCCACATACATTTTTACACCCCCACTCAATCTCAACTGGCCACTAGGTTGAGATTGTTCCTAAACTCTTCTACTTTAGCTACAACAAGAGGCTTTGTAAAGCCATCAGCTAGCTGATCAGTAGAATTAATAAAACAGATCTCTAAAAGTTTTTGAGCAACCCTTTCTCGGACGAAATGAAAATCAATCTCAATATGTTTAGCGCGAGCATAAAAAACTGGATTAGCAGATAAATACTTAGCTCCAATATTATCACACCATAACCGAGCTGCACGAGGATGTTGAACCCCAAGTTCATCAAGTAACTTCTGAATCCACATCACCTCTGCAATGGCATTGGCTAACACTTTGTATTCGGCTTTAGTACTGGACCTAGAAACGGTGGGCTGCTTCTTGGCACACCATGAGACGAGATTGCACCCGAGAAAAACTGCAAACCCACCTGTTGAACGTCGGTCATCAGGGCATCCTACCCAGTCGGCATCACTGAAGGCACTCACCATCATGGACTGAGAAGGCCGAACCTTAAGACCCAGGTTCAAAGTCCCTTGGACATACCGTAGAATGCGCTTAACAGCGCTCCAGTGCACCGTAGTCGGTTGATGCAAAAATTGGCACACTTTGTTCACCGAGAAAGAAATGTCAGGTCTGGTTAGCGTCAGGTATTGCAAAGCCCCCACTACACTCTTGAATCTTGTCGCATCATCAGGGCCTAGCTTCACACCATCTGTAGCGCTTAACTTTTCAGAGCTAGCAAGAGGAGTGTTGATCGGTTTGCACTTGCCCATACCAGCTCTCTTGACAACATCAGTAGCATAGCATTGTTGAGACAATAGGAGACCGTCCCTTGATCTCTTGACTACGATGCCCAAGAAGTAATGAAGATCACCTAGATCCTTGAGTGCAAAGTCCCGTTCCAAATCTCGGAGCAAAGCATCAGTAGCATCTTTGGACGAGCTAGCCACAATTATGTCATCAACATAAACCAAAACAAAGATAGTATGCCGACCTTTTTGATAATAAAATAAAGATGCATCTGCCTTGGATGGAACAAATCCCAGAGTTTCAAGCTTGCCACACAACCGAGCATACCAGGCATGAGGTGCTTGTTTGAGACCGTAGAGTGCTTTATCAAGTTTACACACCCAATTCGACCGATCGTTGTCAACACATCTAGGGGGTTGACGCATGTATACTTCCTCTTCAAGAACTCCACGCAAAAATGCATTCTGAACATCAAGTTGCCTGAGAGTCCACCCCTTTGAAACAACTATGAACAAAATAAGACGTATGGTTGCCGCCTTGACAACAGGACTAAAAGTATCTTCATAATCAATTCCATACCTCTGCTTGTAACCTTTAGCAACAAGTCTTGCCTTGTAACGATCAATGGATCCATCTGCTCGTCGCTTCACTTTATAGACCCATTTGCAGTCAATTATATTTTTGTCGTGTGGTGGATGAACCAAATGCCAAGTCTTGTTGCGACGAAGTGCTTGGTACTCACTGTCCATGGCTGTAATCCAATTTTCATCTTGGAGAGCTTCACTAACAGTGGAGGGTTCCTCAGACGTAGCTACCATCATGCACCATCTCATCGTTTTTTCACTGTTCGAAGCTAGATTTGTTCCGTTTCTCACCGAGTTTGTTCCTGCATCCAACTGACAACTAGGAGAACTTGACACAGTATTAGGCACGAAGTTAGTAACATGTCGATCATGCAATTTTGCATCCCCAAAAAAAGTGGAACTGAGGAGGGATTTAGGAAGAAGAGAAATTTCCGCTCTCAATCGTGCATCGGCGTTGGGATGGAGTTCAGAGAAGGGAAACACATTCTCATCAAACACAATGTCACGAGAAATATACACACGACCTACAAAGGGATATAAACACTTAAACCCCTTGTGTGAATTGCTGTAGCCAAGGAAGACACACCGTTTAGAGCGGAATTGCAATTTCATGGTGTTGTATGGACGAAGGTTGGGCCAGTAGGCGCAACCAAAGATTCTGAGGAAGGAGTTGTAACAGAACCGACCAATTATACGAAATTAAGTAAGAAAATCATCCATCAGAGCAGACGATTTAGCAAACTTAAGCCCGTATAACCCGGTAGTCCATGAAATCACAAAGGATTTCAAACCAACTCACATACCAACTAAGATCGTAATAAGTTTAGCGGTCACCATCATATATTACATAAAAGTTTGCATCTCAGATACATCAGAGTTTAAACATAGTTATTACAAAATGAGTTCAAATAGAAGTAGCGGAAGCCATTTATTCAAAACCACACACACTCACACGGAGTTCAAATACAGTGCCAGCTAATGATCATCTCCAACAAAAGCATCAGACGAGACGTAAAGAATGACTATGCCCATGGTCCTAAGCATCACCCATCGTAGGATAAAGGCAGTTGATATAGTAGCCGTAATACATCTGCCCATCTACAACAAGTGAGAATAAAACCCTAAGTACGAGAAGGTATTCAGCTAGACTTACCCGACATAACCGAAAATAAAGTGACACCAAGGATTATGAAGGGCTTTATAGCAGGGTAGCTGACTCAATTGCAGAAAGAGGCATTTTTAGCATTTCAAGAACCTTTCCAAAAGCATTATTGTCAAGTTAATTATTATTAACCTATCGACTAGATTTGCACCTATACTAGAGCAAGCATGTGATTAAGCAAATAATGATAACCAATGATCATTAACAACTTCCATATTGTCATATTCATTATAACTGTCCAAGTGTTTCATCAACATTACTACGATGAAGTCACTCAAGTCAAGTGCTCACTATCCAGGAGCGATGGCGATTCGAATCGATTCCTAACCAGCTGGTGATTTATTCCTTACACAAACCTCACTCACCCGCTAAAGTGAGGTATCGGTCACCGAGTCAACTATCCAGGAATCTTTAGTTTACCAGGAACCACATGTACCTAGGGGCCGACTGACTACTCTTTGGTCTTATCATCATGCCCCCATGTCCTACCACACTTGCTCTGGCATAGTGCACTGCGGGCAATCTACTCGGCCCGAATAATCTCCCAGCTTTGTGGTTGAAAGGTACTTTATTCGGCTAGCTAAATGTAAGGCATGCATTCAACATGACCTGAGGCCCAACAATGGTCGGTCCTTAATTGACACAGACGGAAAGCACTACAGTCCAAAACTCTGTAAGTCTCTATCCGGTCTCAACTTCAAATTAACACTTAGTTATACCATGACTACAAAGTTATCCAAGCAGATCCAGGTAACCACCTATAGCTCGCAGGTGACAGGAAATCACCTGACTTCTACCGATCTAAGCCAGCTAAGCATTGACTCGACTGCGGATACCAGGGTAACAAGAATATAGTATAACAAAGGTAGACAAGGTATAATGCAGCAACGGCTGCAAACAACTCCTGAACATAATGCATCAATTAAAGTAAAGCATTTAATTAATAATTACAAACCAGGGAGAAAATGCTCTAGGGCTTGCCTCTCTCAAAGGAGCTCGGGCGGTGATCGAGGCACTCTGGAAGTTCCTCAATGTCCTCCTCGTCTGCTTCGGTCACTTCCTACGGCTGCACCTCGAGCTGCTCCTCGGGCTCCTCGAGTATGATGACTGGGCTCTCGGTTTGTGATCCTGTATGATGCATGTGCGTAAGTGCTTATGCAAAAGGTGCATCGGATGAGATGAACACAATGGATATGCTTGAATGCAAAGTAGTCAACATCATCCAAGAACATGTACTACAAGCACATGTCATCTACTGCATTCTCTTCTACTACTAATATGATAAGTCAACATACCTCATTAAATGCTTCAAAGATACACCAAAGCTTCACTAATTTCTTAATCATGCATAAAGCAACATTTGATTTGATTAAACCCTAATTAATAATAGGTTTGAATAGCAATATCTATTTTTATAGCTTAGAAAAATCTTAGAAAATTATCATAGCCCAGTACTACCCTAAGTAGTCTACCATCAGAATTTATGGCATTTGGATAAGTGGAATAGCCTACACAAAAATGACAAGCTTGTACCTAATTGTGAGCATAAAAATACTTTGTATTATGAAAAGTGTTAAACAATAGATTTAGTATTTTTCCTAGGTTCTAAATAGTAAATAATCACTGTACAAAAATGATCACATGCATGTTTTATACAAATTTTGCTCTCTAGCAAAAATAACAAAAATTAGCCATTAAAGGCACTTGAACTACATCTCACAATTTTTCTACAGGACATGCATGGCATATATTTTTCCTAGGAAGTACATTACACAAGAAGAGTAACAAACTTGGAAGCATATTTTTCTGATACATATCGGTTTTACTACATATTTTACAAGATATCAGCAATATCAAGAATTAATTAAAGCTTTATAGAAAAGTATCTCAAAAATGACATACAATAATTTTATCATGTAGATCTGGTGACAAGGAACACAACAAAATTTGTTTCAACAAATTTGGAGCCAAAATGAGTACACAAACATTTTCCAAAGTATTTCTCTTCCTAAATAATAAAAGAAAAATCGAAAATAATTTTTCCTATTACTACTGGGCCGACCCGTGGGAACAACTGGCCCACAGCCGCTTTCGGCCTGCGCAAACGAGCGGAGGGGAAGGCGATGGCCTAGCCCGAGGCTCCGGCCTAAGGCCGACCTGGCCCAGCTCGGCCGAGGCAAGACGCCACTCCACGCTATGCCACGCCGGCATTCTAGATGCCACGACGGTGCGGCTACTGCCAACGGGCTGGCGGCCGTTGCCGACCATGACCGGGCAAATAGGCGTGAGCGCTGGGTCCACAAGAAGATGGTGAACCCGAGCGGGTTACCCAAGGGGATGGAAAAGGGACGGAGGAAGCCCTTCCATGGCGAGCCAAGCGCGGCGGCGCCATGACCGACGGTGGCAAAAACGCGTAAGGCCACTATACCTTGCTCAAATGGCGTTCCTGTAGCGAGCACCGGGTGCCAAGGAGTGAGGCAAAGTGATGTGTGCTTGATTGCGGGCAATGGTGGAGCACTAGTGGCCAATTTTGCCGGTGGGGCTACGGTGGCGATGGCGGCGCGAGCAAAGCTCGGTGCCGGGCGAGGCAGAGACGCAGCGTGGGAGAGAGGAAATGAGGAGTGCAGGGAGAAGCAGAGCTGTGGTGGCTTGAAAACGGCGAGGCACGCTTGCTTGCGGCGCGGCGTGCCTGACGCGGTCGGACGCGTACGCGCGCACGAGGGAAGAAGGAAGCCAGCGCGCGAGGCGAGCTAGGCTGAGGCGAAGGCGCGGCGCAGGGTGGATTGTTGGGCCGGCTCCGGCTGGCGGGCCAGAAGTGAGGCGGCGGCCCGTTAACAGAGAGAAACAATTTTTCAAATTCTATTTTCAATGAATTTTCAAATATCAGTTTTCAAGTACCCTTTTGAGCAAGAAAATGACTTCTTTTGAAAATGGCCCAAAAATAAAAGTTGCTTAGAATTTAATCCTCTATAATTTTGTTTTAGGGACCAACTAAAAATTTTGCATAGATTTTGAATTGGGAAGCAAAAGCTAAATAGGGGGGATTTTTGACCATTTTCAATAAAAATTTCAAATGCATATTTTGTCAAAAGTTTGAATACAAACTTTGCTCCAAAAATTGTGCTAAATAATTTTAGATGATTTACAATTATAGCCAAACATGTTTTACTAACCTAGCAAGCATAATTAGGGCGAAAACAACTCTAAACAAGTGTATGCAACATTCATATTTCACGAGCATGTTTCATATGTTTCGAAGCATGGTTTTAGTTATTATTTACATAATTAGGCATGTATACTTAGGATGCTTGATGATGCACAATATGCATGATTTGCAGTGCCTAAATGCTTGCATAACACCAGGGTGTTACAGCCCTCCCCTTATAAAAATCTCGTCCCGAGATTTGGGTTACGAACCATTTGTTATAAAAATCTTCATAAGCTTTTTGTAGATATTCTTCCGTTTCCCAAGTTGCATCTCCCTCATCATGATGATTCCACTGTATTTTGTATGTTTTCACCACACTATTCTGAGTAGCATGTTCTTTAGTGTCTAACACACAGACTGGTTGCTCACGATACACCAAATCTGATTTGAGTTGGATGCCCCGAGGTTCTATTCTTTCCTCCGGAACATGCAAACACTTCTTGAGATGCGATACATGGAAAACTGGGAAGACGGTACTCATGGTCTCAGGTAACTCTAACTTATAAGCTACTGGACCTCTTCTTTCCAAGATCTTGTATGGTCCTACGAATCTAGCGGTAAGCTTTCTTCGGACTCCAAACCGTTTCTTCTTCATTGGCGTGACCTTCAGATAAACATAGTCACCAACTTCAAACACAAGGGGTCTCCTTCTGTCTACATAACTTTTCTGACGCGATTGGGCCACCTTCATATTTTGTTGAATAATATGAACTTTCTTCTTGGCCTCTTCTACAAAGTTAATGCCATAATACCTTCTATCCCCTGGCTCGACCTAATTTAATGGTGTTCTACATTTTCTGCCATACAAAGCTTCGAATGGAGCCATCTTGATGCTTTCTTGATAACTATTATTGTAAGCAAACTCAGCTAATGGTAACCATGACTCCCATGATCCCCTAGAAGACAACACATAGGCTCTTAACATATCCTCCAGAACAGCATTCACTCATTCAGTCTAACCATCTATCTGAGGATGATAAGTGGTACTATGAATCAAACTAGTTCCCAAGCCTTTATGTAAATGTTCCCAAAAGTGAGCCATGAACTATGGCACTCTATCAGATACTATAGTCTTTGGTATATCATGCAACCTCACAATTTCTGCAATATACTTCTCGGCATATTGAGGTGGTCGATAATTTGTCTTGATAGGTAAGAAATGAGCGGTCTTGGTAAGACGGTCCACAATCACCCAAATCGAATCATGTCCCTTTTGAGTAGTGGGTAAACCCGAGATAAAATCTATACTTATATCATCCCACTTCCAACTAGGTACGGACAAAGGTTGCAACAAACCGGTAGGTTTCATATGAATAGCTTTCACTCTACAACACGTGTCACATCTGGCAACATAGGCTGTAACTTCTTTCTTCATTTTGGTCCACCAATAACGAGGTCTCAGTTCTTGATACATCTTACTACTTCCCGGATGGATAGATAGCTTAGAAAGGTGAGCTTCATCCATGAGTTTATTCCTAAGCTCTCGATCCTTGGGAACCACAAGACGGTCGTCAAACCACAACACGCCATGTTCATCCACTTTAAAGTGCTTAGACGGCTTTTCTTTTATTTTCTCTTTGATGTGGAATATTCCCTTGTCTATTTTCTAGCCTTCTATTATCTTACTCTCCAAAGAACAACTAATCTGAATACTATGTAACACAGCAGGATGCATCATATCGAACCCATCTTCAAGTAATGGTTGCACATTCAAGCAATGTGACTTTCTACTCAAAGCGTCTGCCACTACATTGGCCTTTCTAGGATGATATTGCACATTCAAGTTGTAATCTTTGATCAATTCCAACCATCTTCGCTATCTCATATTCAGCTCTGGTTGGGTAAAGATGTACTTGAGACTCTTGTGATCTGTGAAAATATTGCACATATTACCAAGTAGATAATATCTCTAAATTTTTAGGGTATGCATAACTGCAGCAAGTTCAAGATCATGTGTCAGATAGTTGACCTCGTGCTTTCTCAATTGACATGAGGCATAAGCAATGACTCTCCCTTCTTGCATAAGAACATAGCCCAATCTAGTTTTCGATGCATTGCAAAACACATCAAATGATTTCTCGATATCTGGTTGTGCTAGAATAGGAGCAGTGGTCAACAGTTTCCACAAGGTGTGGAAAGCTGCTTCACACTATTATGTCCACACGAACTTGTGATCTTTCTGTAGCAGACTTGTTATTGGCTTGATAATCTTTGAGAAGTTTGGTATAAAACGACGGTAGTAACCAGCTAATCCTTAGAAACTTCTAATCTCAGGAACTATGGTCGGTGCCTTCCAATCCATAACCTCTTGCACCTTACTTGGATCGACTGAAACTCTATTTTCCGATAGAATGTGACCAAGGAAAGGAACTTTCTTCAACCAAAATTCGCATTTGCTAAACTTAGCATACAACTTATGATCTCTAAGTCTGGTCAAGATAATTCTCAGATGTTCTTCATGATCCTTCTTGTTCTCAGAGTACACCAGAATGTCATCAATGAACACAACCATGAACTTATCCAATTCTGGCATGAAAACTGTATTCATCAAAAACATAAAGTATGCAGGAGCATTTGTCAAGCCAAAGGACATGACAAGATACTCATACAACCCATATCTGGGGGAAAATGTGGTTTTCGGTATATCTTGTGGCCTAATCTTGATCTGATGATAACCGGATCTCAAATCTATCTTTGAGAACACCTTAGCCTTGGCTAACTGGTCAAACAAAACATCAATATGAGGTAAGGGATACTTATTCTTGATGGTTACAATGTTAAGTGGCCTGTAATCCACGCACATTCTCAACGTGCCCTCTTTCTTCTTCTTCACAAACAAGGTGGGACATCCCCATTCAGACTTGCTTGGCCAAATAAACCCCCCTTTTGATAACTCTTCTAGTTGCTTCTTTAGCTCAACTAATTCATCTGGAGGCATCCGATAGGGTCTCCTTGAAATTGGAGCTGTTCCGGGGATTAACTCAATTCTAAACTCAATATCCCTATCTGGCGGAAGACCAGGTAGCTCATCCAGGAATACATCCGGAAACTCACACACTATCAGAATCTGATGAATAGGAATAACTTTAGTAGCACATGTCACACTTATAAGGTTTGTTCTCTGAGGCAATGGTACTTGGAAAGTACCCTCACCCAGGGTATCCTTAAGGGTAAGTACCCGACTTCTAGTATCTATAACTGCTCCCCAATCCTTCATCCAATTCATCCCTATAATGACATCCAGAACTAGTCCAGGCATAACTATCAAGTTCACTCAAAACTTTCTGCTACCTAATTCAAGGGTTGCCCCTCGAACCATCCGATTGGTCAAAACATCAGCCCCTGCTGAACTTATACGGTAACCATAACCCAATTCTGTGTATAGTTGTTCATGTTTCTATACAAATGCTTGACTCATAAAAGAATGCAATGAACTAGAATCAAATAGAACAACTGTAGGGTTTTGGTTGACAGAAAACTTACCAGCGGTTATGGGCTCTCCCTCAGGAATCTCATCCACAGTTATACTATGCACCCTAGCAGGATAGGTCTGCTTCTTCTTGGGCGGATAAGGATAGAACCTTGAGAAGTGGCCGGGTTGGTCACAATTGTAGCAGGGTCCCCTCACTATACTAGCAGATCCCACAGCTCCCTTGGAACTGCCCTGTACTACAGTTGTGGCTGCCTTGTTAGACTGTACTACCATCTTGTAAGGCTTCTGGGGTCTCCAAAAATTCTAACCTCTCTGCTGTGGTGGCCTGAACCTAGCGCCAGGTGCAGACTAACGATAGGGAGGACGACCTCCCATAGGTGCTCTTGCTTGGGACGGACCAGCTTCTAGGGCTCTCTTGCGAGTTTTGGCTGTGGTGTTGGTGTTGTTGTTCTTTTCCTGCTTCAGACAATCACTGATGAAGTCATTGAATCTGGCGCGGGTGTTGGTACCCACATGCTTCATCATCTTTGGATTGAGTCCTCTCTTGAAACTGGCGATTCTCTTAGCATTAGTGTCAACCATGTCGGGAGCATAACGACATAAGTTATTGAAAGCATGCAAATATTGCGTCACAGTCTTGGTGCCCTGATTCAACGCCAAGAACTCTCCCAACTTTATCTCGGTCAGCCCAGGTGGAATATAAACTCCATGGAAGGCCTTAGCGAACTCTCTCCACGTAATCTGAGCATTTGGAGGGAAGGTGGTGCGATGGTGCTTCCACCACATTCCCGCCGGTCCTTGCAACTGATGTGCAGCATACTTAGCTTTTAATACCTCAGTCATCCTCAACACACGGAATTTATCTTCCATAGTGTTGATCCATTCTTCAGCATCAAGTGGGTCTGTTTCTTCCTTGAATATTGGTGGCCTGGTGTCCATAAAATCTTTGAAGCTGCTATACTGATTCACCCCAATACCACCACCCTGATTGTTACCGCGCTAAACATTGTTGGCGATGGTACGCAGAAAATCCTCCATGTTCTTCTGGGATTGTTCCGTGTTGCGCTGACTCCCAAGCAACTATGCGAGGAACACCTCTGGGGTAAACGGGGGAGGAGGTGGCAAATGCGGTTCATGGGGGGGCTCATTGTTGTTGCCGTGGTTTCCACCACCACCACCGGCCCCCTCACCGTTAGCACCGGTCTCAGCGACCTCATACATGGTACGGCGAGTATTTGTCATCTGCATATTTTAGCAACAAGTAATGCTTGAGTGAAGCTGTAATAATTGTGAGTGAATGAAAAATTATGCCAAACTAAATTTACTGGAGAGAATAAATTCATACAATAAAACAGAGGCACAATAATCACATCCCAATTAAAACAACATCACTAATTAAATTACTTCAAAAGCAAACATCACGTCCATACAACCAAATTGCCAGCATACATACACTGGACTTTTATGCGTTCAGATATCGCATTACTAGCCAAGTTCCAATCACATGCCAAATCTCATAAGTTTGAAGCAAGATACATTAGATTACATGCCAACAAAAGAAAGGTCATCACGACAGGACCTAAACACTAGCGCAAGGCAACTAGCCTACTCCTCGGGGCCGTTGTCAGGGTTGGAGACGTCACCATCGCCCCCAGGTGAAACTATAGGCTCGTCCTCATCGTCGATGTCCATACCAGCGGCGTCTGGAGGAGCATATGGGCCAACCCCATTGTAGAGCACGTGAAACTCCTTGTGCAGGTTGATGTTGTACTCCTCTAGCTCATCGACCCTCTACAGTAGAAGGTTTCTCTCGTCCCAGGCTTTATTCCTTTCCTAAACCAACTGTCCAATCATGCAGTCTGCATTGTTGTTGGCCTAAGTCAATGTATGCACCCACTGCATAGCTCTATCACCTCTCTCTACTGCCTGGTCCCGCTGTAAGCTCATATCAGCCAACTGCTCCTACAAACTAGCTATAGCACGTGCCTGCTTCTTCTTTTGCTTTCTTACCTTGAGCTTATCATGACTACATAAGCCAGTCAAAGTCCAGTAGGTACTCTCAAGACCCTCAGACGCTCTGATGGCGGCGAACATAGCACTCATAGCATGGTTGTCGCTCGCCTGTCCCTCAGCTGGACCTCTGACCAAGGCACTTCCCTGAGGCTGAACCCAAATAGCATCACGAGGATCATCCCTAGGAAAGGTGCCAGCTAGAGCTGCTGCAACCTCACTAGGAAATCTGCTCATGATGTCCCTGATGACATGAAAAGCTGCTCCCTCTGCACCCTCAACAGGAGTGTGACCCTCAAACTCCAAGTGCCAACCATCCTATTCTGAAGCATCACCAAGAGCAGGAACTATGATCTCTACCACTGTAAGTCCATCCTCTGCTAACTGGCTCTCATTCCAAGAGTACACCGACTCTTGACCCTCTGGGTACCCCACATCATGGAGCACTCTCCAAAGCAAGGTCAGCATGCCAAACTTGCTCAAGAAGGTGTCTGTGGTGCGGTGCTCCCTCAGGGCCAACAGACATCGAGGTGCTCTTCCTCCGGTGGACTTACGGGCAGTCTACTTCGTGTGGGCCATCTGTAGCAAAAGTTCTTTTATTACTCTATGTGAACATATTTTAGGTGATACAACTTTTATCAAAATGAGACAATCAATTTATAAGGGAAGGAATGCGTGACATGAATGAAATGCATAAGTAATATGATGTATGTACGTGCCGTACGTTCTCACAAACTTATGAAATAAATAATTTCTAGCGATGAATTTAGTGGCATACAAACGATCTCTCAAATACGTATCTAATACGTTCTACATGATAACATTGTTATGTACCTGCAGAAGATTCATTTCAGCCCAATTCCCAATGAATGCATAAAAGCAGTAAATTTTATCTACACGCTCTATATGAATCCCCAGATACGTGTACAACGGTAGTAACTACCCGAACCATCGTTCTATTGACGGCATCGCCTCAATAGACGGAATACCCACACATGAGATACCTTTGTAAAACATGCATAGAACATGTAATTACTCCAGCATCATATAAGCATTCACCCTAGATTGGCGGTGTATCCGATCATGCTCTCACAACTCACACTTACCGAGGCGTAGAGGCAAATGATCCATACATTACCACTCAAACAAGTGGCACTCATACAATAGCATGTCGTATGAGCGACGAAAAAGAAATATGATGCAAGAACCCCAAGTCAGTACTTAATTAAGCCACCTAGAGTCCTTAACTGGGCATAAAGGATATGACCACTGGCACACTTTTTAGTTTAGAAATCACGTTTTTCAAATGCCTTTTTGTTTTAAATACACTTATGAATAGTGACACGCTAAACTTGGCTCTAATGCCAGCTGTAACAGAACCGACCAATTATATGAAATTAAGTAAGAAAATCATCCGCTAGAGCAGATGATTTAGTAAACTTAAGCCCATATAACCCGGTAGTCCATGAAATTACAAAGTTTCAAACCAACTCACATACCAACCAAGATCATAATAAGTTTAGCGGTCACCATCACATATTACATAAAAGTTCGCATCTTAGATACATCAGAGTTTAAACATAGTTATTACAAAATAAGTTCAAATAGAAGTAGCGGAAGCCATTTGTTCAAAACCACACACACTCACACGGAGTTCAAATACAATTCTAGCTAATGATCATCTCCAACAAAAGCATCAAACGAGATGTAAGGAATGACCATGCCCATGGTCCTAAGCATCACCTATCGCAGGATAAAGGTAGTTGATACAGTAGCTGTAATACATCTGCCCATCTGCAACAAGTAGGAATAAAACCCTGAGTACGAGAAGGTACTCAGCTAGACTTACCTGACATAATGGAAAATAAAGTGACACCAAGGATTATGAAGGGCTTTATAGTAGGGTAGCTGACTCAATTGCAGAAAGAGGCATTTTTAGCATTTCAAGAACCTTTCCAAAAGCATTATTGTCAAGTTAATTATTATTAACCTGTCGACTAGATTTGCACCTATACTAGAGCAAGCATGTGATTAAGCAAATAATGATAACCAATGATCATTAACAACTTCCATATTGTCATATTCATTATAACTATCCAAGTGTTCCATCAACATTACAACGATGAAGTCACTCAAGTCAAGTGCTCACTATCCAGGAGCGATGGCGATTCGAATCGATTCCTAACTAGCTAGTGATTTATTCCTTACACAAACCTCACTCACCCGCTAAAGTGAGGTATCGGTCATCGAGTCAACTATCCAGGAATCTCGAGTTTGCCAGGAACCACATGTACCTAGGGTCCAACCGACTGCTCTTTGGTCTTATCATCGTGCCCCCGTGTCCTAGCACACCTGCTCTGACACAGTGCGCTACGGGCAATCTACTCGACCCAAATAATCTCCCAGCTTTGTGGTCGAAAGGTACTTTATTCGACCAGCTAAATGTAAGGCATGTGTTCAACATGACCTGAGGCCCAACAACGGTCGGTCCTTAATTGACATAGACGGAAAGCACTACAGTCCAAAACTCTGTAAGTCTCCGTCTGGTCTCAACTTCAAATTAACACTTAGTTATACCATGACTACATAGTTATCTAAGCAGATCCAGGTAAACACATATAGCTCGTAGGTGACCGGAAATCACCCGACTTCTATCGGTCTAAGCCAGCTAAGCATTGACTCGACTACGGATACTAGGGTAACAAGGATATAGTATAACAAAGGTAGACAAGGTATAATACAGCAACGGTTGCAAACAACTCCTGAACATAATGCATCAATTAAAGTAAAGCATTCAATTAATAATTGCAAACCGGGGAGAAAAATGCTCCGGGGCTTGCCTCTCTCGAAGGAGCTTGGGCGATGATCGGGGCACTCTGGAAGTTCCTCAACGTCCTCCTCGTCTGCTTCGATCACTTCCTGCGGCTGCACCTCGAGCTGCTCCTCAGGCTCCTTGGGTATGACGACTGGGCTCTCGGTTTGTGATCCTGTATGATGCATGTGCGTAAGTGCTTATGCAAAAGGTGCATCAGATGAGATGAACACAATGGATATGCTTGAATGCAAAGTAGTCAACATCATCCAAGAACATGTACTACAAGCACATGTCATCTACTGCCCCATCGGATGAGAAAGCTATTCTTGTTCTTGCTTCTTCATTTCTCTTTCATATCTTCTCTTGCCCCATCTCTTGCCTTTGATCTTGCTCTTGTTGAAGCCAATGCCACTTGTGTCATTACGGCTTTCTTGATGATTGACTTTGCTAGTGTTGAAGCCGACTCCACTCTTGTCACCAAAGTTTCTTTGAGTCTTCAACATATGCTCAAAGGTGACTTGAGAGTTGTAGCATCTCTCCAACTTGTTGCTCAATTTCTTCACTTTATTTTTGAGCTCATCGTTCTCCTTCAATATGTTAGTCTCACGCGATACAGAAGTAGAACAAGCATCTATATGTGAAGAGCATGGCATATCTAATAGATCATCACAAGAGGTGGATACATGCTTTTTGCCTACATCACAAGGGTTAGCAACAATTTGTAATTTATCATTTGACCCATGTGATGAGCTCTCATTATTTTTAAGTTTCTTTGTAAACACTTTAATGAGAGAAGCATGCTTTTCTAATAAATCATCATGAGATGCAAGTAGTGTCTCATGATTCACATTTAGCTCATCGAGTGAAGATTTATAAGCATTAAGTAATTTCTTATGTTCTTCACAAGAGTTCTTTAGAAATGAGTTTTCATTTTCTAATTTTATTATTTTATCTTTCTCATTTTCTAAAGACATGGTCATGCTAGCAAGTCTACTAACAAGCTCATCATATGAATCAACATGATTAACCACATTATCATTTGATACCTTAGTGTCACCTTGTGACATGAGACAATGTGGTGTGGTTGGAGAGCATGTAGTAGCCTCTTCATCATGGCTTGAGCATGAACCATCATTACCATCAAGTGTGCATGGGGTAGCATCATCACTTGCAACACTTGTGGCATCATCAACCTTGTCAAGTGAACTTGTAGTAGATCGATCATCATCATCATCACTTGATCATGAGGTGGAGCAATCTTCCACAATCACCAAATTGTGGTTATGCTCAACACACTCATGCACCACCTTCTTGGGCTCATCCTCCTTCTTGAATTTGCCATCATACCATGTGGAGGAATCATCGAAGGTTTCCTTGATGGACTCCCATATCTCACGAGCGGTTCCCTTGATGTTTACTTGTTTTATCAAATCAAAGCTTAAAGCATTCATTAGAAAACAACAAGCATGTGCATCAAATTCATAGAGAACTCTTTGAGCTTTGGTGAGATTTCTATGGTTCAAGACATGGGTGAGACCACTTGTGACAACCCACCAAAATTTAGGTCCCTTTGCCCGAAAATGATCAAGCATGTGATTTTTCCAAAGTGCAAAGTTTGTGCCATAAAAAATGTGTGCCTCACGAACATCTAGCCCATTAGACGCCATCCTCTCAGGTCGGTGAAGACCACAAATGGGAGATCGGGCTCCGATACCACTTGAAAGGGTCAAAATGGCAGAATAGAGGGGGGTGAATAGTCTTTTCTAAAATTAAACACGTCGGCTAACCGATATAAATGCGGAATTAAAACAATCGGTCTAGCCAAGACTACACCTCTCTATATATGTTCACTAGCACCTAGCAAAGATACTAATTATGCAACTAAGGTGCCAGGCTAGCTAGAGCTCTCTTAAACAATTCTAGGAGCAAGGTCACACAAACCTATGCCACTAGTACTTTAAGCAACAAGGGAGCTCCTACACATGCTAGTAAGCAATAGCACAAAGCTAACTAAGCTCACTAGCAATGCTCAATAACAAGGCAACCAATGCCGAATTAGAGAGCGCAAATACTTAGCTACACAAACTAAACAAAGTGACTAACAAGGTTACACAAACCAAATTAGCCATGCAAGGGAGCTACTTCTATGCTACACAAGCAAGAAGATAATTAGCAAGCTACACAAGCTAACTAATTATTAAAGCAACAACACAGGCTCAATGCATATAAAAGTAATCGCAAGCTTGTGTGACGGGAATGCAAATCAATGGGAAGAACAAGGTTGACATGATGATTTTTCTCCCGAGGTTCACGTGTTTGCCAACACGCTAGTCCCTGTTGTGTCGACCGCTCACTTGGTGATTCGGTGGCTAATTGGCATCACCCGCCAAGCCCGCACGTTGGGCGCCACAAGAACCTACCCTAGAAGTGAGGGTAGCTCAATGACACGCTTTACTAAAGTTGCTCTTCGCGGCTCCTACGGGTGAGCACAAGTACCCCTCACAAGCACTTCTCCGGAGCGCCGCATAAGCTTCTTGCGGGCTTCGACGAAGACCACCACCAAGCCATCTAGGAGGTGGCAACCTCCAAGAGTAACAAGCACCATCGGCTTGCAACTCGATCACCTAGTGCCACTCGATACAACCTCACAATGCAATCGCACTAGAATCGCTCACTCACATAATCGGATGATCACTATCAAGTATGTGTGAGATGGAGGGCTCCTAAGCACTCTCAAGCATGGACACAAAGTCCCCCAAGGTGCTCAGCTCCAGACATGGCCGAGGGCCACTTCTATTTATAGCCCCATGGGCTAAACTAGCCGTTACCCCTTCACTGGGCGTTTTTCGGGCTGACCGGACGCAGCACCGGACGTAGCACCGGACGTGCATACCGGACGCGTCTGGTCGCTATACCGGACGTGTCTAGTCACTCACAGACCACCACGTGTCCCATTCAAACTAGCCATTGCCACAATGGCTCTCTGACATGTTCGACCGGACGCTCACACCGGATGTAGAAGCAGACATGACCGGACGCTGAGCCACTGCGTTCGGTCGAGTCCAGTAAGCACCTAGGTCTGATCGGACGCTACCAGCATCTGGTCGACCGTTCATAGAACGCCGACCATGCAGATTCACACTGGACATGTCCGGTGTGGCGATCGGAAATGTCCAATCGCTAAGTTCGCTGGTTAATACCGGACGTGTCTGATCACCATATCGGACACGTCGAGTCACTCTCTAACCAGCGCGACTCATTCCTTTTCTTCACCAAGTTGATCCACATCAACTCCAACTCCATCTCCTTTGTAAATGTGCCAACACCACCAAGTGTACACCACCATGTGTATGTGTGTTAGCTTTTCACAATCATTTCCCAAAGGGTTAGCCACTCAATCCTAGCGACGATGCAAAGTTAGATCACTCGAGTGGCACTAGATGACCGATATGTAAACAAGTTTGCTCCTCTTGATAGTACGGTCATCTGTCCTAAACCCAGTCATAAACTTATCTACACTCCTATGACTAGTAAAATGAAATGCCCTAGGTTATACCTTTGCCTTGCGCATTCCATTCCATCTCCTCCAACATCGATGCAACACATGCATCAATACGATCAACAATGATATGATCCACTTCATATCATCACGTGATCATATTGGTTCATTGATCTTGACTTCACTTGCTCTTCAGCGTTGCCATCGTCCATCGGCGCCAAGTCTTGCTCAAGCTTCACCGCCACGCGGTCCATCACTCCAAAACCTTTGACTTGCCCTTCATGCTTGTAACCGGTCCATCAAGCCAAGTCTTGTCTTGATCTTCTCCACCTTGATCACATGACTTAATGTCATGTCTCATGTGCAATAAGCTCCTTCATCATCACATGTGTGAGCTTTGCAACATCTCCAAGCCATTTTCACCTCCATGGCATATGTTGCTCACACACATGTACCTATGGACTAATCACCTGTGTATCTCATATAAACACAATTAGTCCACCTTAGTTGTCATTCAATTACCAAAACCAAACAAGGACCTTTCAACATGTGAGAACAAGCGGGTGGCGCCATTTTTTCACCGTTCGAAGCTAGATTTGTTCCGTTTCTCGCCGAGTTTGTTCTTGCATCCAACTGACAACCAGGAGAACTTGACACAGTGTTAGGCACGGAGTTAGTAACATGTCGATCATGCAATTTTGCATCCCCAAAAAAAGTGGAACTGAGGAGGGATTCAGGAAGAAGAGAAATTTCTGCTCGCAATCGTGCATCGGCGTTGGGATGGAGTTTAGAGAAAGGAAACACATTCTCATCAAACACAATGTCATGAGAAATATACACACGACCTACAGAGGGATATAAACACTTAAACCCCTTGTGTGAATTGCTGTAGCCAAGGAAGACACACCGTTTAGAGCGGAATTGCAATTTCATGGTGTTGTATGGACGAAGGTTGGGCCAGCAGGCACAACCAAAGATTCTAAGGAAGGAGTTGTAACAGAACCAACCAATTATACGAAATTAAGTAAGAAAATCATCCGCTAGAGCAGACGATTTAGCAAACTTAAGCCCGTATAACCCGGTAGTCCATGAAATCTCAAAGGATTTCAAACCAACTCACATACCAACCAAGATCGTAATAAGTTTAGCGGTCACCATCACATATTACATAAAAGTTCACATCTTAGATACATCAGAGTTTAAACATAGTTATTACAAAACGAGTTCAAATAGAAGTAGCGGAAGCCATTTGTTCAAAATCACACACACTCACACAGAGTTCAAATACAGTTCTAGCTAATGATCATCTCCAACAAAAGCATCAGACGAGATATAAGGAATGACCATGCCCATGGTCCTAAGCATCACCCATCGCAGGATAAAGGTAGTTGATACAGTAGCCATAATACATCTGCCCATCTACAACAAGTGGGAATAAAATCCTGAGTACGAGAAGGTACTCAGCTAGACTTACCTGACATAACGGAAAATAAAGTGACACCAATGATTATGAAGAGCTTTATAGTAGGGTAGCTGACTCAATTGCAGAAAGAGGCATTTTTAGCATTTCAAGAACCTTTCCAAAAGCATTATTATCAAGTTAATTATTATTAACCTGTCGACTAGATTTGCACCTATACTAGAGCAAGCATGTGATTAAGCAAATAATGATAACCAATGATCATTAACAACTTCCATATTGTCATATTCATTATAACTGTCCAAGTGTTCCATCAATATTACAACGATGAAGTCACTCAAGTCTAGTGCTCACTATCCAGGAGCGATGGCGATTCAAATCGATTCCTAACTAGCTGGTGATTTATTCCTTACACAAACCTCACTCACCCGCTAAAGTGAGGTATCGGTCACCGAGTCAACTATCCAGGAATCTTGAGTTTGCCAGGAACCACATGTACCTGGGGGCCGACCGACTGCTCTTTGGTCTTATCATCGTGCCCTCGTGTCCTACCACACCTGCTCCGGCATAGTGCGCTACGGGCAATCTACTCGGCCCGAATAATGTCCTAGCTTCGTGGTCGAAAGGTACTTTATTTGGCTAGCTAAATATAAGGCATGTGTTCAACATGACCTGAGGCCCAACAACGGTCGGTCCTTAATCGACACAGACGGAAAGCACTACAGTCCAAAACTCTGTAAGTCTCCGTCCGGTCTCAACTTCAAATTAACACTTAGTTATACCATGACTACATAGTTATCCAAGCAGATCTAGGTAACCACCTATAGCTCGCAGGTGACAGAAAATCACCCGACTTCTACCGGTCTAAGCCAGCTAAGCATTGACTCGACTACGGATACTAGGGTAACAAGGATATAGTACAACAAAGGTAGACAAGGTATAATGCAGCAACGGTTGCAAACAACTCCTGAACGTAATGCAGAGCTCGGGCGGTGATCGGGGCACTCCGGAAGTTCCTCAATGTCCTCCTCGTCTGCTTTGGTCACTTCCTACGGCTGCACCTCGAGCTGCTCCTCGGGCTCCTTGGGTATGATGACTGGGCTCTCGGTTTGCGATCCTATTTGATGCATGTGCGTAAGTGCTTATGCAAAAGGTGCATCGGATAAGATGAACACAATGGATATGCTTGAATGCAAAGTAGTCAACATCATCCAAGAACATGTACTACAAGCACATGTCATCTATTGCATTCTCTTCTACTACTAATATGCTAAGTCAACATACCTCATTAAATGCTTCAAAGATACACCAAAGCTTCACTAATTTCTTAATCATGCATAAAGCAACATTTGATTTGATTAAACCCTAATTAATAATAGGTTTGAATAGCAACATCTATTTTTATAGCTTAGAAAAATCTTAGAAAATTATCATAGCCTAGTACTACCCTAAGTAGTCTACCATCAGAATTTTATGGCATTTGGATAAGTGGAATAGCCTACACAAAAATGACAAGCTTGTACCTAATTGTGAGCATGAGAATACTTTGTATTATGAAAAGTGTCAAACAATAGATTTAGTATTTTTCCTAGGTTCTAAACAGTAAATAATCACTATACAAAATTATCACATGCATGTTTTATACAAATTTTGCTCTCTAGCAAAAATAACAAAAATCAGTCATTAAAGGCACTTGAACTACATCTCACAATTTTTCTACAGGACATGCATGGCATATATTTTTCCTAGGAAGTACATTACACAAGAAGAGTAACAAACTTGGAAGCATATTTTTCTGATACATATAGGTTTTACTACACATTTTACAAGATATCAGCAATATCATGAATTAATTAAAGCTCTACAGAAAAGTATCTCAAAAATAACATGCAATAATTTTATCATGTAGATCTGGTGACAAGGAACACAACAAAATTTGTTTCAATAAATTTGGAGCCAAAATGAGTACACAAACATTTTCCAAAATATTTCTCTTCCCAAATAATAAAAGAAAAACCGAAAACAATTTTTCCTATTACTACTGGGCCGGCCCGTGGGAACAACTAGCCCACGGCCGCTTTCAGCCTGCGCAAACGAGCGGAGGGGAAGGCGACGGCCTGGCCCAAGGCTTTGGCCCAAGACCGACCTGGCCCAGCTCGGCCGAGGCGAGACGCCACGCCGGCGTTCCAGACGCCACGGCGGTGCGGCTGCTGCCAGCGGGCCGATGGCCATTGCCGACCACAACCGGGCAAACAGGCGTGAGCGCTGGGTCCGCAAGAAGATGGCGAACCCGAGCGGGTTACCCAAGGGGATGGAAAAGGGACGGAGGAAGCCCTTCCACGGCGAGCCAAGCACGGCGGCGCCATGACCGACGGCGGCAAAAATGCGTAAGGCCGCTATACCTTGCTCAAATGGTGTTCCTGCAGCGAGCACTGGGTGCTGGGGAGTGAGGCGGAGCGATGTGTGCTTGATTGCGGGCAATGGTGGTGCACTGGCGACCAATTTTGCCGGTGAGGCTGCGGTGGCGATGGCGGCGCGAGCAGAGCTCGGTGCGGGGCGAGGCAGAGACGCAGCGCGGGAGAGAGGAAATGAGGAGTGCAGGGAGAAGTGGAGCTACGGTGGCTTGAAAACGGCGAGGCGTGCTTGCTTGCGGGGGCCACGGGACGCCACCCGGCCGGCGTCGCCGGCATGCTCTCACCACGCGGCGCGGCATGCCTGACGTGGTCAGACACGTACGCGCGCGCAGGGGAAGAAGGAAGCCAGCGCGCGAGGCGGGCTAGGCCGAGGCGAAGGCGCGGCGCAGGGTGGATCGTTGGGCCAGCTTCGGCTGGCGGGCCAGAAGTGAGGCGGCGGCCCATTAACAGAGAGAAACAATTTTTCAAATTCTATTTTCAATGAATTTTCAAATATCAGTTTTCAAGTACCCTTTTGAGCAAGAAAATGACTTCTTTTGAAAATGGCCCAAAAATAAAAGTTGCTTAGAATTTAATCCTTTACAACTTTGTTTTAGGGACCAACTAAAAATTTTGCATAGATTTTGAATTGGGAAGCAAAAGCTAAATAGGGAGGATTTTTTACCATTTTCAATAAAAATTTCAAATGCATATTTTGTCAAAAGTTTGAATACAAACTTTGCTCCAAAAATTATGCTAAATAATTCTAGATGATTTACAATTATAGCCAAACATGTTTTACTAACCTAGCAAGTATAATTAGGGCAAAAACAACTCTAAACAAGTGTATGCAACATTCATGTTTTACGAGGATGTTTCATATGTTTCGAAGCATGGTTTTAGTTATTATTTATATAAGTAGGCATGTATACTTAGGATGCTTGATGATGCACAATATGCATGATTTGTAGTGCCTAAATGCTTGCATAACACCGGGGTGTTACAGTAGTAGTCGGGTTTGTGACCATGGAGGAGCTCGTAAGGTGTGTCACTGTGGATGACTTTGGAAGGGAGGCGATTTATAAGAAATACAGTTGTAAGAAACACTTCATCCCAAAATTTTAATGGCATGGCAGCATGAGCAAGTAGAGAGAGTCCTATCTCAACAATGTGCCTGTGCTTGCGTTCAGCGGAGCCATTTTGTTGATGTGCATGGGAACACGAAATAAGATGTTCTATGCCTATGTGCCTAAAAAAGGAATTCAAGGTTTGATATTCACCTCCCCAGTCTGTTTGTACCTTTAAGATCTTGTGACCAAATTGTCGCTCGACAAGGTTTTGAAAATCACGAAAACAAGAGAATACTTCTAATTTATGGCGCAATAGATAGATCCAAGTAAACTTTGAATAATCATCAATAAAGCTTACATAATAGCTGTTTTTGCCGACCGACGTAGGTGCCGGCCCCCACACATCAGAGAAGACTAAATCCACGGGACTAGTAGAAACACTAGTTGACTTAGGATAAGGTAGCTGGTGGCTCTTGCCCCGCTGACATGCATCACAAATTTTAGCTTTATTCGAGTGTCTAACAAAAGGAAGATTATGGCGGCTCAGAACTTGCTGCACCACGGCAGGAGACGCATGTCCTAGCCTAGCATGCCATAATGATGACGACGGCTTGGATGCACCAAGCTCTTGCTTATTGTAGGATGACTTGAGGGGATAGAGGCCCCCTTCACATCTGCCTCGTAGGAGAGTCCTCTTGGTCCCCTGTTCCTTGAGGGAAAAGTGATTTGGATGAAATTCCAGAAAAGCATTATTGTCACAAGCTAAACGATTTACAGAGATAAGACTTTTACTTGCTTGTGGAACATGGAGCACATTATTAAGATGAATATGGGTACATGGGGAATGCAAAACGCTATGACCAACATAACCAATCTCCATACCTATTCCATTTGTCGCATGCATTTGCTCATTGCCGGAGTACTTTGTCACGGATGGTTAGCTTCTCGAGCTCCCCTGTGATGTGATCAGTGGCACCGGTATCCATATACCAGTTGGTGTCCACACCGTAGTTGGAGGTTGCTGAAGCCGTTGTCTTCTGCCAGGGGCCGGTGTAGGAGGTGTCAAACCTCTTGAAATAACGCACCACCGTGTGTCCCTCTTTGCCACACAACTAGCAAAATACGCTAGATTAGAAGCCGCCGCGACCACCTCCGGTCCGCCACGGCCTCCCTTATGGCCACCACTGAAACGGCCTCGGCCGCCTCCACCACGGCATTGCGAGGGCTGTTGTTGACATTGTCGCCCCAGCAACCGTTCTTCATCACCATGTTGCCCGAGGATGGAGCTCCCCCGCCTTGCATCTCCATGCGTTGCTCGAAGCTGACTAGCTGTGCGTAGAGCTCCGGCACGGTGATCGGCTTGACTCTTGCTGCGACTGCCGAGACGACATAGTTGAAGTCGATGTCAAGTCCGGTGAGGATGTAGGAGACGAGCTCCTCGTCCTCCAGCTTGCGTCCCGCCGATGCCATCTCATCGGCGAGACCCTTCATCTTTGTGAAGTACTCCACCACGGTTGACGCTCCTTTAGATGCCGTGGCGAGCGCCATGCGCGTGGCGATCACACGCGCACGGGACTGCGAGGCATGCAGTGCCTAGATCGTAGCCCAGAGCTCCGCGGCGGTAGATGCAGATGACATCTGGGAAAAGATTTCCTTGGACAGAGATGAAAACAAGTAGCTAAGCACCTGACTATCCTTGGCTACCCACTTCTCGTACTCTGGATTGGGCTGTGGGTCGACCTGTTTGTCGTCCGCCGTGTCGTCGTTCTTGCCGGCGGTGTCCAGGAAGTCCGGCGATGGTTTCGCGGTGGGCTTGATGAACCCCGCGAGTTGGGCCCCTTTGAGAGCCGACGACACCTGAGCATGCCACATGGCGTAGTTGCCTCTGGTGAGCTTCTCCGTCACCATGGGAAGGAGACCGAAGGAGAGGGCGGCGGTGGCTGGTGTTTACGCCATGGGTCCCTAGATTAGATGTCTCTGATACCATGTAAAAAATGAAGGAACAAGATGCCTTTCTTGGGCTCTTAGTTACATGTTATATAGGCAGAGAAAAGCCTCCCGTGTACATCACGGTAGAATCATAACAGACTATACCTGAGATCTCTATCTATGTATGCTCACATGCACAACCACCGGCGTCTACTCAATAACATGAGGATTGCACCCTGTTACTGTTACAGTGAACCCAGACACATACGTTTTAACAGCGTCGTCGCGAATCCCGCGCCTTGTTCCTTTGCCCACACCCACCGTGGCTTTCACTGTGAATTTACCGGTCCTGTGGGCCACCGGCAGCTCTGCCGCGGCAGCAGCTATCTCGGGGGGCGCTCCAACCCTGTACACGGTGCTCACGTTTTCTTCTTTGGGAGGACGGGTGCTCTGTTCCTGTTCTCCCCACGCCTGTGCTCACCTTTGCTCGTCTTTTCAAACGTGAGGGGTGGCAATGCATCGGCACCCGCAGAAGCGGACGCGGGGCGATGCCTTTTGCAGCAAGCGATGAGTTCCTGGAGCGCGTCGCTGCGCGCCTACCTGCCCACTGATGGCTTTTCCTGTTGGGGCATCGCACGGCACGGGGGCACAGGTGGCACATCCGTCGACAAGACATAGAGCCGTTCTGCTTGCGCGCGGGCCCCGCGGGGCGTGTCCACTTTTTCCCACTAGCAGTCTACTCGGTCCGCTATAGGGCGTATGTGCGTGTTAAGTTCATGAATTCTGAGAATTTGGTTACCGTAGTATTTTTATTTTTATTAGTTAATTAGTGTTTAATTATGGACTAATTAGGCTTAAAATGTTCGTCTCGTAATTTTTAATCAAACTGTGTAATTTTTTTTCGTCTATATTTAATGGTCTATACATATATCATAAAATTTAATGTGATAGATACTGTAGCACTTTTAAAAAATTTGGTGGGAACTAAACAAGCACATAGGCGTCTAGCCAGGGGCGGGGGGCAGCGCTCAACAGCGCGTGATTCATCTCGTCACATCCCCGGTCGGGCAGGGGCTGGCCCGCGTCCCCGTCCCCGCCTGCGTTCTTTGGATCCGTCTCGCTAGTTGCTCTCATCTCATGTAACGGTTGCGGATGCCCTGGACTGTTGTCTTCGTCCTAGTTTACAACTCTTCACGTGCCATGAAAAGGGCCTCGTCAAGGGTGGTGAAGTGCCCTTCTAGCTCGCAGGTGATGCAGGTTGCGAACTTGCGATATTTTCATCGCTCCTTTTCTCCACGGCCTTGGTGGTCTATACTGCTGTTTTGACGGTAGTTATTATTTATTATAAACTTTAATATAACTTGAAATGATGCATGAAAATGATCATCAATATAGATTTAGTGGTTTAAACCGACAATTTTTATGAATTTTGGTAAATCTGTGTTTTCAGCGGGGTTATTTTAGAAAACCGTTAAGGGGATCAAAACGTCAAATTAAATCACACTTATTTGCGGCGAAAACTACTCCATAAGCCACATCACCGAAACAGAGGGCGACAATATGACAGGTGGGGCCGACCGACCCCACCTACAGATCGCTTGTGCATACATCACTTGTGCATTTCATTCATGTCACGCATTCCTCCCCTTATAAATTGATTATCTCATTTTGATAAAAGTTGCATCACCTAAAATATGTTTCCATGGAGTGATAAAAGAAATTTTGCTACAGATGGCCCACACGAAGCAGACTGCCCATAAGTCCACCGGAGGAAGAGCACCTCGACGTCCGTTGGCCCTGAGGGAGCACCGCACCACGGACACCTTCTTGAGCGAGTTTGGCATGTCGACCTTGCTTTGGAGAGTGCTCCATGATGTGGGGTACCTAGAGGGTCAAGAGCCGGTGTACTCTTGGAATGAGAGCCAGTTAGCAGAGGATGGACTTGCAGTGGTAGAGATCACAGTTCCTGCCCTTGGTGATGCTCAAGAATGGGATGGTTGGCACTTGGAGTTTGAGGGTCGCACTCCTGTTGAGGGTGCAGAGGGAGCAGCTTTCCATGTCATCAGGGATATCATGAGCAGATTTCCTAGTGAGCTTGCAACAGCTCTAGCTAGCACCTTTCCGAGGGATGATCCTCGTGATGCTATTTGGGTTCAGCCTCATGGAAGTGCCTTGGTCAGAGGTTCAGCTGAGGGATAGGCTAGCGACAACCATGCTATGAGTGCTATGTTTGTAGCTATCAGAGCGTATGAGGGTCTTGAGAGTACCTACTAGACTTTGACTGGCTTACGTAGTCATGATAAGCTCAAGGTAAGAAAGCAAAACAAGAAGTAGGCACGTGCTATAGCTAGTTTGTAGGAGCAGTTGGCGGATATGAGTTTACAGCGGGACCAGGCGGTAGAGAGAGGTGATAGAGCTATGTAGCAGGTGCATACGTTGACTTAGGCCAACAACAATGCAGACCGCATGATTAGATAGTTGGTTTAGGAAAGGAATGAAGCCTGAGACGAGAGGGACCTTCTGCTGTAGAGGGTCGATGAGCTAGAGGAGTACAACGTCAACCTGCACGAGGAGTTTCATGCGCTCTACAATGGGGTTGGCCCATATGCTCCTCCAGACGCTGCTGGCATGGACATCGACGACAACGATGAGGATGAGCCTGTAGTTTCACCTGGGGGCGATGGTGACGTCTCCGACCCTGACGACGGCCCCGAGGAGTAGGCTAGTTGCCTTGCACTAGTGTTTAGGTCCTGTCGCGATGACCTTTCTTTTGTTGCATGTAACCTAATGTATCTGGCTTCAAACTTATGAAACTTGGCATATGATTGGAACTTGGCTAGTAATGCGATATCTAAACGCATAAAAGTCCAGTGTATGTATGCTGGCAATTTGGTTATATTTGACGCGATGTTTGTATTCGAAGTAATTTAATTAGTGATGTTGTTTTAATTGGGATGCGATTATTGTGCCTCTGTTTTATTATATGAATTTATTCTCTCCAGTAAATTTAGTTTGGCATAATTTTTCATTCACTCACAATTATTACAGCTTCACTCAATCATTACTTGTTGCTGAAATATGCAGATGACAAACACTCGTCGCACCACTTATGAGGCTGCTGAAACCGGTGCTAATGGTGCTGGGACCGGTGGTGGTGTTGGAAACCATGGCAACAACAATGAGCCCCCCCATGAACCGCATTTGCCACCTCCTCCCCCCCTCACCCTAGAGGTGTTCCTCGCACAGTTGCTCAGGAGTCAGCGCAACACAGAACAATCCTAGAAGAACATGGAGGATTTTCTGCATACTATCGCTAACAATGTTCAGCACGGTAACAATCAGGGTGGTGGCATTGGGGTGAATCAGTATAGCAGCTTCAAAGATTTTATGGACACTAGGCCGCCAATATTCAAGGAAGCAACAGAACCACTCGATGCTGAAAAATGGATCAACACTATGGAAGATAAATTCCGTGTGCTGAGGATGACTGAGGTATTGAAAATTGAGTATGCTGCACATCAGTTGCAAGGACCGGTGGAAATGTGGTGGAAGCACCATCGCACCACCTTCCCTCCAAATGCTCAGATTACGTGGAGAGAGTTCGCTGAGGCCTTCTATGGACTTTATATTCTACCCGGGCTGACCGAGATGAAGTTGGGAGAGTTCTTGGCATTGAATCAGGGCACCAAGACTGCGACACAATATTTGCATACTTTCAATAACTTGTGTCGTTATGCTCCCGACATGGTTGACACTGATGCTAAGAGAATCGCTAGTTTCAAGAGAGGACTCAATCCAAAGATGATGAAGCATGTGGGTACCAACACCCATGCTAGATTCAATGACTTTATCAGTGATTGTCTGAAGCAGGAAAAGAACAACAACGCTAGCACCGTAGCCAAGACTTGCAAGAGAGCCCTAGAAGGTGGTCTATCCCAAGCAAGAGCACCTGTAGGAGGTCGTCCTCCCTATCGTCCATCTGCACCTGGCGCTAGGTTCAGGCCACCTCAGCAGAGAGGTTAGAATTTTAGGGGACCACAGAAGCCTTACAAGATGGCAGTACAGTCTAACAAGGTAGCCACAACTACGGTACAGGGTAGTTCCAAGGGAGCTGTGGGATCTGTTGGTACAGTAAGGGGACCCTGCTACAATTGTGACCAACCCAACCACTTTTCGAGGTTCTGTCCTTATCCACCCAAGAAGAAACAGTAGAACTATCCTGCTCGGGTGCATAGTACGATTGTGGATGAGATTCCTAAGGGAGAGCCTGTAACCGCTGGTAAGTTTTCTGTCAACTAAAACCCTGCAGTTGTTCTATTTGATTCTAGATCATCGCATTCTTTTATGAGTCAAGCATTTGCACGGAAACATGAACAACTATGCACAGAATTGGGTTATGGTTATCGTATAAGTTCAGCAGGGGCTGATGTTTTGACCAATTAGATAGTTTGAGGGGCAACCCTTGAATTAGGTAGCAGAAAGTTTCGAGTGAACTTGATAGTTATGCCTGGACTAGTTCTAGATGTCATTATAGGGATAAATTGGATGAAGGATTGGGGAGCAGTTATAGATACCAGAAGTCGGGTACTTACCCTTAAGGATCCCCTGGGTGAGGGTACTTTTTAAGTACCATTGCCTCGGAGAATAGACCTTATAAGTGCGACATGTGCTACTAAAGTTATTCCTATTCATCAGATTCCGGTAGTATGTGAGTTTCCGGATGTATTCCCAGATGAGCTACCTGGTCTTCCGTTAGATATGGATATTGAGTTAAAATTGAGTTAATCCCTAGAACAGCTCCGATTTCAAGGAGACCCTATCGGATGCCTCCGAATGAATTAGTTGAGCTGAAGAAGCAACTAGAAGAGTTATTGAAAAAGGGGTTTATCCGACCAAGCAAGTTTGAATGGGGATGTCCCGCCTTATTTGTGAAGAAGAAAGAGGGCACGTTGAGAATATGCATGGATTATAGGCCACTTAATGCTGTAACCATCAAGAATAAGTATCCCTTGCCTCATATTGATGTTCTATTTGACCAGTTAGCCAAGGCTAAGGTGTTCTCAAAGATAGATTTGAGATCTAGTTATCATCAGATCAAGATTAGGCCACAAGATATACCAAAAACTGCATTTTCCACCAGATACGGGTTATATGAGTATCTTGTCATGTCCTTTGGCTTGACAAATGCTCCTACATACTTTATGTTTTTTATGAATACAGTTTTCATGCCAGAATTGGATAAGTTTATGGTTGTGTTCATTGATGACATTCTGGTGTACTCCGAGAACGAGAAGGATCATAAGGAGCATCTAAGAATTGTCTTGACCAGACTTAGAGATCATAAGCTATATGCTAAATTTAGCAAATGCGAATTCTAGTTGAAGAAAGTTCCTTTCCTTGGTCACATTCTGTCAGAAAATGGAGTTTCAGTCGATCCAAGTAAGGTGCAAGAGGTTATGGATTGGAAGGCACCGACCACAGTTCCTGAGATTAGAAGTTTCTTAGGATTAGCCGGTTACTATCGTCATTTTATACTGGACTTCTCGAAGATTGCCAAGCCAATGACAAGTCTGCTACAAAAAGATCACAAGTTTGTGTGGACAGAGGAGTGTGAAGCAGCTTTCCACACCTTGCAGAACTGTTGACCACTGCTCCTGTTCTAGCACAACCGGACATTAAGAAACTATTTGATGTGTTTTGCGACGCATCGAAAACTGGATTGGGCTGTGTTCTTATGCAAGAAGGAAGAGTCATTGCTTATGCCTCATGTCAGTTGAGAAAGCACGAGGGCAACTATCCGACACATGATCTTGAACTTGCTGCAGTTGTGCATGCCCTAAAAATTTGGAGACATTATCTACTTGGTAATGTGTGCAATATTTTCACATATCACAAGAGTCTCAAGTACATCTTTACCCAACCAAAGCTAAACATGAGACAGCGAAGATGGTTGGAATTAATCAAAGATTACAACTTGAATGTGCAATATCATCCTAGAAAGGCCAATATAGTGGCAGATGCTTTGAGTAGAAAGTTACATTGCTTGAATGTGCAGCCATTACTTGAAGATGGGTTCAATCTGATGCATCCTGCTGTGTTACATAGTATTCAGATTAGTTGCTCTTTGGAGAGTAAGATAATAGAAGGCCAGAAAACAGACAAGGGAATATTCCACATCAAAGAGAAAATAAAAGAAAAGCCGTCTAAGCACTTTAAAGTGGATGAACAGGGCGTGTTGTGGTTTGATGACCGTCTTGTGGTTCCCAAGGATTGAGAGCTTAGGAATAAACTCATGGATGAGGCTCACCTTTCTAAGCTATCTATCCATCCGGGAAGTAGTAAGATGTATCAAGAACTAAGACCTCGTTATTGGTAGACCAAAATGAAGAAAGAAGTTACAGCATATGTTGCCAGATGTGACACGTGTTGTAGAGTGAAAGCTATTCATATGAAATCTGTCAATTTGTTGCAACCTTTGTCCATACCTAGTTGGAAGTGGGATGATATAAGTATTGATTTTATCTCGGGTTTGCCCACTACTCAAAAGGGACATGATTCGATTTGGGTGATTGTGGATCGTCTTACCAAGACCGCTCATTTCTTACCTGTCAAGACAACTTATCGACCACCTCAATATGCCAAGAAGTATATTGTAGAAATTATGAGGTTGCAGATATACCAAAGACTATAGTATCTAATAGAGGGCCATAGTTCATGGCTCACTTTTGGAAACATTTACACAAAGGCTTGGGAACTAGTTTGATTCGTAGTACCGCTTATCATCCTCAGACAGATGGTCAGACTGAATGAGTGAATGCTGTTCTAGAAGATATGTTGAGAGCCTGTGTGTTGTCTTCTAGGGGATCATGGGAGTCATGGTTACCATTAGCTGAGTTTGCTTACAATAATAGTTATCAAGAAAGCATCAAGATGGCTCTATTCGAAGCTTTGTATGGCAGAAAATATAGAACACCACTAAATTGGGCCGAGCCAAGAGAAAGAAGGTATTATGGCATTGACTTTGTAGAAGAGGTTGAGAAGAAAGTTCATATTATTCAACAAAATATGAAGGTGGCCCAATCACGTCAGAAAAGTTATGTAGACAGAAGAAGGAGACCCCTTGTGTTTGAAGTTGGTGACTATGTTTATCTGAAGGTCACGCCAATGAAGAAGAAATGGTTTGGAGTCCGAAGAAAGCTTGCCGCTAGATTCGTAGGATCATACAAGATCTTGGAAAGAAGAGGTCTAGTGGCTTATAAGTTAGAGTTACCTGAGACAATGAGTACCGTCTTCCTAGTTTTCTATGTATCAGAACTCAAGAAGTGTTTGCGTGTTCTGGAGGAAAGAATAGAACCTCGGGGCATCAAACTCAAATTAGATTTGGTGTATCATGAGCAACCGGTTTATGTTTTAGACACTAAAGAACGTGCTACTCAGAATAGTGTGGTGAAAACATACAAGATACAGTGGAATCATCATGATGAGGGAGATGCAACTTAGAAAACGGGAGAATATCTACAAAAAGCTTATGAAGATTTTTATAACAAATGGTTTGTAACCCAAATCTCGGGACGAGATTTTTATAAGGGGGGAGGGCTGTAACACCTCAGTGTTAAGCGTGCATTACCATTTCATCCCATGAGCATAATTATCATCACCTCATGCATAAGCATCATTCCTACATTTCATTTTGAAAGAAATGAAGTATCATTTCATGTGGTGCTTAAGTTGATTGAAATTCATTATGTTTAAAACAATGTGAAATGCTATGCTCATGTTTGGATGCCATGATTTCTTGTTTTGATCACTAGGATAGCTTATAAATTTTTAGGATACAAATTGGAGCAAAGTTTGTATTTAAATTTTTGCCAAATTTTGCTTTTAAATAATTCTTCAAAATTAGGGTTTTGAATTAATATTGATGTTTATTTTGTAATTCAAAATCTATTTGGAATTGGACTATGGTCATAAAAGCAAAGTTGTAGATCTTGAAAAATGGAACAACTTTTATTTTTACACCAACTTTTGAAACTATTTTGAAATTACTCAAAATTTGCATTGAATGAAATCAAAATAGAAAATAATTTGGAAAATCACATTTTTCACTTTACTGGGCCGCCGCCTCGCTTTCGGCCCAGCCGCTCAAGCCGGCCCAGCTCGCTCGCCCGGCCTGCCCCCACGCGCCGCGCTTGGCCGACGCAGAGCGCGCACGCCGCGTGGCCGCCATGTGCCAGCGATGCATGCCGCACGGCAGCCCCGGGCTGTCCCGCGCCCTCCTGTCGCGCCTTCACCTGCCCGACCGCGCTATGCTGCTCCACACTCCTCCACTTCACTCTCTCGCTCGCTTAGCAGCAGTGCAGCTTAGCGCCACTGTGCCATTTACCGCAGCGTTCCACCGTAGCCATCTCACCACTCGCCACCTCCTCGCGCCACAAGCCCCGCCACCTCGCGCACCACGCTGCCGACCAGCTCGTCACGCGAATCGACCAGAGGTGAGGCCCAATCGCGCGTTTTCATCCATGCTGCCGCTCGCCGGAGCTCGACCGCAGCACACGCCGCCGTGGCTAGCCCTGCCCCACCTCTCTCTCTCTTCCTCCTTTCGCGTGCACCGTGCTCGCCTCGCAATGGCGAAGCTTGGTTGTGAGTCTATGTCGCCGCTCCGGCCACCCGTGCGCCGGAACGAGCCCGCGTCGCCGCCATGTAGTGCCGCCACGCACCATGGCCGCCGGCCACCTTGCTCTGGTGGTCCTCTAGCCTTGAACGTAGTACCAGCGGGTGCGCATCATTTCGTGGAGTTTGACGGTGCCGACCACATCGCCGGCGACCTCCCCGCCGATGAGATCCGGCCGGTCGAGGACCGTCCCCTGTCTTCGGGTGACCGGCCAGCGGGGCCGGTTGACCCACGGGTCCCGCTTGGCAGCCCCTCTGGGTGCACTGCACCAGGTGCACCTAGCGGTTTTGGGTCGGTGGAATTTCAGGGTTAAAGAAAATGATTTTAGAAATTGATTTACAAAGCTTGTAAAATGTATATCTCCAGTTATATTGCTCCAAAAATGGTGAAACAAATTTTGTTGTGCTTCTTGTTACCAGATCTACATGATAAAAATATGGCATGTCATTCTTGAGATACTTTTCTGTGGAGTTTTATTTAATCATCGAAATTGTGGTTTTCTTGAGAAAGTCATAATAAATCATAGAAAGATCAGAAAAATATGATTTCCAAGTTTGTTACTCTTCTTGTGTAATGTACTTTATGTGAAAAATATATTCCATGGATGTCTTGTAGAAAAAGTATGAGGTGTAGTTCAAGTGCCTTTAATGGCTGATTTTTGTTATTTTTGCTGGAGAGCAAAATTTGTATAAAACATGCATGTGATAATTTTTGTACAGTGATTATTTACTATTTAGAACCTAGGAAAAATACTAAATCTATTGTTTGACACTTTTCGTAATACAAAGTATTTTCATGCTCATAATTAGGTCCAAGCTTGTCATTTTTGTGTAGGCTATTCCACTTATCAAAAAACCATAAAAATCTGATGGTAGACTACTTAGGGTAGTACTATGCTATGGTAATTTTCTAAGATTTTTCTAAGCTATAAAAATAGATGTTGCTATTCAAACCTATTATTAATTAGGGTTTAATCAAATGTTGCTTTATGTATGATTAAGAAATTAGTGAAGCTTTGGTGTATCTTTTGAAGCATTTAATGAGATGTGTTGACTTAGCATATTAGTATTAGAAAAGAATGCAGTAGATGACATGTGCTTGTAGTACATGTTCTTGGATGATGTTGACTACCTTGCATTCAAGCATATTCATTGGGTTCATTTCATCCGATGCACCTTTTGCATAAGCACTTACACACCTGTATCATACAGGATCACAAACCGAGAGCCCAGTCGTTATACCCGAGGAGTCCGAGGAGCAGCTCGAGGTGTAGCCGCAGGAAGTGACCGAAGCAGACGAGGAGGACATTGAGGAACTTCTGGAGTGCCCCGATCACCGCCCAAGCTCCTTCGAAAGAGGCAAGCCCCGGAGCATTTTTCTCCCTGGTTTGCAATTATTAATTAAATGCTTTACTTTAATTGATGCATTATGTTCAGGAGTTGTTTGCAACTGTTGCTGCATTATACCTTGTCTCCCTTTGTTATACTATATCCTTGTTACCCTGGTATCTGCAGTCGAGTCAATGCTTAGCTGGCTTAGACCGATAAAACTTGGGTGATTTCCTATCACCTGTGAGCTATAGGTGGTTACCTGGATCTGCTTGGATAACTATGTAGTCATGGTATAACTAAGTGTTAATTTGAAGTTGAGACTAGACGGAGACTTACAGAGTTTTGGACTATAGTACTTTCTGTCTGTGTCGATTAAGGACCGACCATTGTTGAGCCTCGAGTCATGTTGAACGCATGCCTTACATTTAGCTAGCCAAATAAAGTACCTTTCGACTGCGAAGCTAGGAGATTATTTGGGCCGAGTAGATTGCCCGCAGCGCACTGTACCGAAGCAGGTGTGGTAGGACATGGGGGCGCGATGATAAGACCAAAGGGCAGTCGGTCGGCCACCGGTTACATGTGGTTCCTAGCAAACTCGAGATTTTCCTGGATAGTTGACTCAGTGACCGATACCTCACTTTAGTGGGTGAGTGAGGTTTGTGTAAGAAATAAATCACCAGCTGGTTAGGAATTGATTCGAATCGGCATCGCTCCTGGATAGTGAGCACTTGACTTGAGTGACTTCATCGTAGTAATGTTGATGGAACATTTGGACAGTTATAATGAATATGACATTATGGAAGTTGTTAATGATCATTGGTTATAATTATTTGCTTAATCACATGCTTGCTCTAGTATAGGTGCAAATGTAGTCGACAGGTTAATAATAATTAACTTGACAATAATGCTTTTGAAAAAGGTTCTTGAAATACTAAAAATGCCTCTTTTTGCAAATGAGTTAGCTACCCTACTATAAAGCCCTTCATATCCTTGGTGTCATTTTATTTTTGGTTATGTCGGGTAAGTCTAGCTGAGTACCTTCTCGTACTCAGGGTTTTATTCCCACTTGTTGTAGATGGGCAGATGTATTACGGCTACTGTATCAACTGCCTTTATCCTACGATGGGTGATGCTTAGGACCGTGGGCATGGTCATTCCTTACGTCTCGTCTGATGCTTTTGTTGGAGATGATCATTAGCTGACACTGTATTTGAACTCCGTGTGAGTGTGTGTGGTTTTGAACAAATGGCTTCCGCTACTTCTATTTGAACTCATTTTGTAATAATTATGTTTAAACTCTGATGTAATATGTGATGGTGACCGCTAAACTTATTACGATCTTGGTTAGTATGTGAGTTGGTTTGAAATCCTTTGTGATTTCATGGACTACTGGATTATACGGGCTTAAGTTTACTAAATCGTCTGCTCTAGCGGATGATTTTCTTACTTAATTTCGTATAATTGGTCGGTTTTGTTACAAAGTCTACCAGTTCATGATCTACATGATTTTCTTACTTAATTTTGTATAATCGTCTACCACGGCCCACGACGGGAGAAGCCCACGTGCGAAGGCAGTTATGCACGGACACCCCCGAAGTCCTAGATAATTTCCACGAGCGCTAGGGCACTATTTCCTCAGTCTAGGATTTTATAGCTGCACCCTCCCTTTTCTCCTCCTTTACCATGGTGAAGTCCCTAGCCCCAAGGCGTGCACCGACGCGGGCACAGGACAGCCACGCCGGTGCCACCCGACCTCCCACTACTTAACTAAGAGGCCGATGATTACCTTAGAGACAACACACGGTGGCTGGAAGTGCTACGGTGGACAGGGGCGTCGTCCCGAACTCCCTCCCCGGCGGTGGCCCTTGACCTACAAAGGTGGGCGCGTTCCCATAAGCAACAACGAAGGCAAGACCAGCACATGAGCTAGTGAGCACTAGGGAGTGCTCACGGATACCTTCGCATTAATGGTTTAGTTAGAGGTGGTCTAAGCAGAGCTGGCCACGTGCGCGCGCGGTGGTGAAGCATTGCCCGACGGTGGCATGTCTGCGCTAGAGACTGCTACATGGTGGCAGGGCTTAAACTAATGTGAGCACGGTGACACCTGACTGGAGGAGAGGCTAGAAGCATGAGGGATTGGACCGAGATGCTTTGGTGGCGGTGGTAGCCGACGACGTAGGCACTCCCGGTCTTAAGGAGCCGAGGTCGCGGCTTTTCAAAATTTGGGCTTAAGGCGGAGCTACAGTCGGCGATGCGGGGTCGGTAGGGCAGCAGGCTACCTAGCGGAGTTGGAAACATGCTCAATTTGAAATGAGGTATGACTGTCATGGCGAATTTGGAGGAGTCATCACGGCGGGCATGGGACAGTAGAGGCAGGGGAGGTCATGGCGCGGCCTAGCTCGGTACGGCTGCAGTCATCAACGCAATAAAAAAGCGTGTGCCACGAAGGGGAATAGCGAGACGTGCGAGACATGCCCCAGATGGCTGTCCACATGGTCGCTGCCTCAAGGCGACGACGCACGGCATGGCAACACAGCGGCAGCGCCAGACAAGGACGACACAGCATGAATGACGTGGAGGTGATGGGGGAAATAGTCTGTCGTCCTTCGCGCAAGCAGCCAAATGGAGTCAATGGAGCAGAGCTAGGCCTAGCCGCTGGCGACGTGCAGTGCATGACCCGACGCATCTCCGACCAAGGCAGGGCAAGGTGCTGGTAGGGCTCGGCCAGCTCAGCTAGCGAGGTGACCCATGCGGGAGTGCGGCAGCAACCAGCCAAGGCAGCAGTGTAGGGCTGGCTCACGTCGTACTCACGACGATAGTGCAGATGCGGCTAGCGCAAGAGCGTGCGCACTGGTGAACCAGCAGCAGCGCCAAGCCACGTAGCAACGGTGGCCATGGTCAGCGCGCAGTGGTGGGCGAGCAGCAGCGGTGCTGGCGGCCTTGGCACGCAGCGCAAAGGCTACGTGTGCACAGGCGTGGTGGTGGGCGTGGCCGGCGTGATAGTGCATGCGGCCCACGCGGTAGGGCACGTTGGCAAGCAAGCAGTGGTGGTGACCATGCCTAGGGCTCAGCTAGGTGCCGTGCATGATTTTTAAAGCAGCTGGAAAAGTCGTACACGATGCTCCAAAAGCCGAACTAACTATTTAATGCATAAGAGGGTACGTTGGACTAACTGACGGAGCCAAGATATCGCACCACACCCTAAGCCGATTGCTCTACAACCATCACCAAAGGTAGCTTCGTCGACCCATTTGTAAACCTATGCGAAACAACGTCGCTCCGAACGATTTCACGTCAAATCCCCATTTCAACCTATGAACACACTATCTAACTATCCTTGCCCTCGACTAGCTAACTATCACCATTCACAAAACGTTCTTTAGCCTTTTTGTTTCCAGAACAATTCGATTAGTACGATATTATATGAAATGTAACCACGGACTCATGTTTCGTATGAATGTTTCAAGTGCCGAACATTGAATTATAATTCAAGTCATACACATATGCACATAATTCAGATGCTTATGAAATGTTTAGCAGGAATAACACCATGTAACATAGAGGGTGTTACAAATCTACCCCCCTAAAACAAAATCTCGACCTGAGATTTCATGTGCCTAGTGTAAGAAAAAGATAGGAGAATACATTTTTGACGCAGCACTAACTATCCGAATGAGAGAGAAGGTGGGGGTAATGCTTTAATATGTAGCTCTCTTGCTCCCATGTGGCTTCGTCTTTGGAATGATTTTGCCATTGCACCTTGTAAAATTTTATCACACTATTTCTGGTCACTCTCTCCTTCTCATCCAAGATTTTTATAGGATGCTCCACATAAGACAGATCAGGTTGGAGCAGAAGTCCTTCGATTTCCACCGCTTCTTCAAGAACCTGCAGGCATTTCTTCAATTGTGAGACGTGAAACACATTATGAATCGCTGAGAGAATTTTGGGAAGCTAGAGACGATAAGCAACGGGGCCACACTGCTGCAACACCTTGTATGGACCCACATACCGAGGGGCTAACTTGCCATGGACACCAAACCGATGTACCCCTATCATAGGAGATACCTTGAGATACACATAATCCCTAGCTACAAATTCCAAAGGCCTTCTTCGCTTGTCTGCGTAAGCCTTCTACCGACTCGGAGCTGCTTTCAAGTGGCTACAAATAACACTTACTTTCTCTCGAGCCTCCTTTATGAAATCAGGCCTGAAGTACCCACGGTCTCCTACTTCAACCGAGTTCAGTGGCGTCCTACACTTCTACCCATATAAAGCTTCAAATGGTGCCATGCGGATACTCTCTTGGTAGCTGTTATTATATGAAAATTCAGCTAGCTTCAAACACTTATCCCACTTCTTAGGAAAAGAGATGGTGCAAGCCCTCAACATTTCCTCGAGCACCTGGTTCACCCTTTTAGTTTGACCATCAGTTTGTGGGTGGTATGCTGAGCTTATGAGAAGACGAGTACCTAGACATTCCTGGAGTTTCTCCCAGAAATGAGAGACAAAAACTGACCCTGTATCAGAGATGATGGTGAGAGGAACTCCATGTAGGGTCATAATCTGATCAAAGTATATCTCCGCATACTTCTTGGTAGTGTATCTAGTATCCACCGAAAGGAAGTGGGCAGACTTGGTAAGACGGTCCACAATGAGCCAAATAGAATCAAAGCCCGTGGAAGTGCAGGGTAAACCCATAATGAAATCCAGGGAAATATCCTCCTATTTCCAAATAGGAATGGGCAAAGGCTACAAATATCCAGGAGCACGCATATGATCTGTCTTGACTCTACCGCAAGTGTCACACTCCGCAACGAACTGGGTGATATCTTGCTTCATGTAGGACCACCAGTATAGTTGGCGTAGATCATGGTACATCTTATTGCTATCGGGGTGGATAGACAGCTTTGAATGATGGGCTTCATTCAAAATCTTTCTTTTTAGCTCTTTATTGGATGGAACCACCAGTCTATCCTTGTATCTCATGACCCCCTGCTCATCAATGCTAAAATGAGGTCCACGCCCTTCAACCAGCAACTTCCTGATGTGAGGAATCTCTTCGGGGTCTTCCTTCTGCTCCTAAATAATTTGCTCTAGCAATTCCGAGGTCAATGCAATCTGAGCTAGCACCTCTGTATGGTGGAGCGACAAGGGTATTTCCTTAACCTGATGCGACTTACGACTCAAAGCATTGGCTACCACATTGGCTTTTCCTAGATGATAATGGACTTCCAAATTATAATCCTTTATCAATTTTAACCATCTCCTTTGCCTCATGTTCAACTCAGACTGAGTGAAAATATACTTAAGGCTCTTGTGGTTAGTAAAGATATGCACTTTGTTGCCCAATAGATAATCCCTCCAAATCTTCAGAGAGTGGACTATAGTAGCTAGCTCTAAATCATGGGTGGGGTAGTTCACCTCGTGCTTCTTTAGTTGGCGCGAAGCATAAGCTATCACACGCCCATCCTGCATAAGCACACACCCCAACCCCATCTTTGAAGCATCACAGTAAATCATCAAAGGGTCTATCAATATTAGGTTGGGCCAACACAGGAGCAGTGGTCAGAAAAGTCTTCAAAGACTGAAAAGCTTCTTCAGAAGCTAGACTCTAATCAAAATTAGCTTCTTTCTGGAGTAGCTTGGTCATGGGCCGGGCTATCTTGGAGAAATCAGGGATGAAACGCCGATAGTATCCAGCTAGACTAATGAATTGATGGATCTGGTGCATAGACCTAAGAGACTTCCAATCTAATACATCTTGCACCTTGTTGGGATCTACAAAAATGCCTTCAGGTGTCAACACATGCCCCAAAAACTACACTCAATCTAACCAAAACTCGAAGTTGCTGAATTTAGCATATAGCTGGTGCTCCCTTAGTCGAGTTAGTACTATTCGAAGGTGACGGGCATGCTCTTCATCATTCTTGGAATAGATCAAGATGTCATCAATGAAAACCACCACAAACTTATCCAACTTCGGCATGAAAACTGAATTCATCAGATACATGAAGAAGGCAGGAGCGTTGGTGAGATCGAAAGACATTACTAGGTACTCATACAACCCATACCTAGTAGAGAAAGCTGTCTTTGGTATATCCTGTGGCCTAATCTTGATCTAATGATAGCCCGATCAGAGATCTATCTTCAAGAACACCTTGGCACCAGCTAATTAATCAAACAAAGTATCTATGCGGAGCAAAGGATACTTATTCTTAACTGTTACTGCATTAAGGGGGCAGTAATCCACACACATCCATAGAGTACCATCCTTCTTCTTCACGAAAATAGTCAGGCAACCCCATGGTGAAGAACTTGGGCAGATGAAACCTTTGTCCATCAACTCTTCTAGTTGCTTCTTCATTTATGCTAGTTCTCTCGGAGCCATGTGGTACGGGCATCTGGAGATGGGAGTAGTACTAGGTTCTAGCTCAATGGAGAATTCTACCTCTCTGTCTGGTGGCAATCCAGGAAGATCTTCAGGGAAAACATCCAGGAACTCACATACTACTAGAATAGAGGTAAGATTAGGAACGACTTCAGCATGGGCAGCAACAGGTAAGACTAGTTCTGAGGGTATGATGAGAGACATCCTATCCTCAGAAGAAGGAAGCCATAACTCCATACTTCTTCTCTTCATATCCAATACTACCCCATACACCCACAACCAATTCATTCCAAGAATAGCATTAATGCCTTGCCCAGGCATTATCATAAACTATAGACGGTAAGTGTGGGTGGCTAATACCAAACTTATAGTATTCATGTGGGTATTGATAAACATCTACGAACCCGTAGTATGGATCTTATAGGCATACGGTAAGCCAATAGTGATAAGTTGTGCCGCTCTACAAACCCCATGCTCATAAAGGATTGTGATGCACCAGAATCAAACAACACCAAAGCTGGATGGGAGTTGATGGTAAACATACCAGCCATAACTATCTCCTACTGCACAACCTACTGAGCATCCATGAAGTGCACCTGACCAGATCTGCTGGGCACCTTCCTCTTGATGATAGTCCTCTTAATAAGCCTGGAATTTGTGGATGCCTGAGACGACTGAGCTGCCGGATGTTGAGGACACTCCCTGGCATAGTGGCCATCCTTGCCACACTTGAAACAAGCACCAAGCTTGTTCCTAAACCCCTGACAAGGTGGGACCTGCTATCCCTAAGTCTGCTGGGGCTGCACCTGCTGCGGAGGTGCCTTGTACTGGGTAGCAGAAGTCTGCAACGTCTGCTGGGGTGACCGGAATGGCGGCCCGCCGAATGCTTGATAGGGCCCCCGCTTAACAACTTGTACCTTCTATGTATGAGGGTGGCTGGAGGATCTAGCTGCCACCCGCTTCCTCTTCCAATCCGCCTGAGATGCCCACTGAAAACCCTCAAGAGCAATGGCGGCGTTCATCAGAATACCAAAGGTCTGATAGTTCCCTAGATACAGTTTCTACTGAAGGGGAGGAGTGAGACCCCGGAAGAAATGGTCCCTCTTCTTCTCATCCGTATCCACCTGACTACCAGCATACTAAGCCAATTGGTTAAACTGGGTCACATACTCCATTACCGTCCTGCTCCCCTGGCGCAACTCCAGGAACTTGGTCACCTTCTGGTTGATAACACTAATAGGGATGAAGAACTCTCGGAAGGTGGTGGAGAACTCCTACCAAGTTGTCGGATGATCCGGCAGCTTTGTGGCCTAGAAAGTTTCCCACCAAACACCTACGGACCCCAAAAGCTGCTAGGACGCAAAGTGCACCTTCTGCTCATTGGTCACTTCGAGCAGCCGAAACTTCTGCTCTAGCGTGCGAAGCCAGTGCTTCGCCTCTAGAGGCTTGTCTGACGGCATGAATGTGGGTGGGTGAGTCTTGAGGAAGTCCTGGTAAGAGGACTGTCCCTTAGGACGGCGAGCACCACCCCCATTCCCACCGTTGCCGCCGGGACCTCCACGGGCAAGGCCCACGACGGCCTGTGCCATAATCTCCATGGCACGAGCGGTCTCTTGGCGAGCAGCGGTTGACTCCCGATGAGTAGCCAATAGCTCTACCATGATCTCCATAGGGGTCATCGATAGAGGCGGTGGCGGCGGGAAAGGATGAGGAACCAGAGGAGGAACCTCCTGAGCTCCCCCGTTGCCACGCTCAAAGGCTCGAGCACTATCACCTTGGCCCTCGTTGGCCACCCCCAAACTGGTGCTCCCACGTCCAGACCTTAGGTTCATCTGAAAGAGATAGGAACCATCCATTAGAACACCCTTCCGATCAGAATCAAGGGATTAGAGAGATGACAGCACAATTATTAAAGCATTCATTTAGTTGGTCCTACCCATTTACTAATTCCATTATACGTGAAGGGGGATTTTTAGTTCAAGTAAGATGCTATTATATGATGCATGCTTCGACCTATACGTTCACTCAAGCCAGAATATAGCGGCATTCGTAAATTTTTTGGCACATCGCACACTCACTTTCTGTATACTAAGCGATTTCTTATGCAACGTAAGTCAGTGTACCTGCAGAAACTAATTAGATAAAACTAGTTCCGCTATCCTAGATATACCATATTGCTAGGGCCTATACTTATTTACCTAATATAATTGCATCCTACTTTTTCGCAAAACTTTTGTTGATCAAATTTTTAGTTTTGGAAAAGAGTGATGAAACTTGTGACCATTATTGGCTCTAATACCTACTATGGCAGAACCACCTAAAATAGCGCACTTACGGAGGCGCTCGTCTTCCACCAGACACTAAGCACCCTAAAAGCAAGCTACTTTGAATGGTGTCCGTCGGGCACACCCCGAGGGAGAACCCGAAAGATCCATATTTTTCCTAAGGATCCAATAATGAGAACGAGTTACAACACAAGAACATTTCATACATTGGAGTTTCTTAAAAAGCACATTATTACAATACCAAATACCAGAGTTCAAAATGATAAACAGTAGAATTTAAAAATAACATCTAGCAGTAGGGACGAGGATTCCGTCTGAGCCCACCAAAAGGATCCTCCACACAAGGTACACTTCAAGCATCACCTGCAACAGGGACAAATAAACCATGAGTACACAATGTACTCGCAAGACTTATCCGACTAGTAGGAATACTTTCCCGACTCCAAGGGACATGCTAGGCTTTGTGGTTGCTGGTTTTCTTTAGCAGAAAGCAATACTAATAGAGAGTCCTTATTGATGCATTATTATTATCAGCCGTATTAAGTTTTCATCTAGTCGGTCTATATAAGCACCTATTCTACTTTCAAGCAAGGGTTGAACAATCAATACTATTTCTTCTCCTTTTCCACTTCTAGTTCTTACTACGGTGCTAAACCGTAGACAAGCTGTACCGGATAGCCTGGTGATTCATGAATCAATATGCCCAGCTGGGTGCCCTGAAGACACACGCCCCACTTGTACCCCAGGCACAAGCAGGACTAACCCACCACTCTCCTGTTCTGGGTGTCTAGGTCCCCGTCCAAACTTGGACTCTAAGCCCCTATCCCTAAGTCCTGGACTCAGTGTTGTGCAAGGACCTCCACCACCTCCTCTTCCCATCAGTTGGTCCGGAAAGAGCCGGATCCGCGACAAGAGAGCAGCAAGCCTTTCCTATGCCCATACCCAAGTATGCGCTCAGGACAATAATCTGTGACTTGCCTAGAGTCATATGCAACGACCGGTCCTTAATCGACACAGATAGGGAAAAAGTGTAACCGAGCTATGCCCTGTTGGCCGCAGGACACAACCCCTCACACCCACCAGTACCAAATCCATATCTCTGCCCGGTCACCATTTTCCTTTCCATTATTTCATCATGATATCATAGTTTAATCACCTATTTGCGAGTAACGGCAGGTTACTCACGCTACCGATATCCTGAGCATAGCAACTACTCGACCTATACTAGTAGGACTCATGGTAGATATATTTATGCATGTAGTTTCCATAAAATGCCTATAACGTAAATGCATACCATATATATATATATTCAGTGATCATTTAAAAATAGGGGTTATGCACCGGGACTTGCCTTGGGCAGGTGCAGGGTCAGCAGGGTCAGTACCAACAGGCTCCTGGGCTCCCTCCTGTGCGAAGAGCTCCTCCTCGTACTCCTCGATCACCTCGTCATACTCTGGCTCGCTGATGGGTACGAAGTCTACCAGTTCGTGATCTACATGAAATGATGATGCAATATTTAATAAGATGACAACAGCAACTCTTAACCTAAAAGTACATCTATTAAACTACTAAGTGAGGTCTACCCAACAAGGCTAAGCTACGTACCACCACCACTAACAAGTATGAATGTGACATACATTCTTATAGCAACTACAGATATTCCTACTCCTAATGCCGATTTACGATATATACAATAAAACGAGGGCAATAACTACATTATTTAGCAACTCGCTCTAAGGATATAAAATTTATAGCAAGTACATAATACCCTAGTGAACCTACTATAAACTTTTCACAGCTAAAACTATTACCAATTCGCCACAATAACTTTTACAAATATTAATCTACATAACACTCCGCTTTCTAATTAGAATTTAAGAGCCAATGCTTACCACAGCTAACTACAATCTAACTGTACTAACAGGTGGATAATAAGTTTACGAACCTAACAAAATTACCCCCACTATTTTTGGACAACTACGCAATTCACTACGATTTATTGAAGTTGGATTCATAACTAAAATAAATAAGCATTTCTATTCTTTGGAAAATACAAAAACGAAACCTGGCTTCGTGGCCCAATACGCGTGGCCTGGCCCGCCCTGGCGTGACGCGAGCACCAGCGTAGCGCGGCCCACACGCGTGCGCGGCCTAGTCGGCCACGGCCCACGATGGGAGAGGCCCGCGCGCGAAGGCAGTTATGCACAGACACCCCCAAAGTCCTAGATAATTGCCGCGAGCGCTAGTGCACTATTTCCTCAGTCTAGGATTTTACAGCTGCACCCTCCCTTTTCTCCTCCTTTACCATGACAAAGTCCCTGGCCCTAGGGCGCACACCGGCGCGACGGTGCGGGCACAGGACGGCCACACCGGCGCCACCCGACCTTCCACTACTTAACTAAGAGGCCGATGATTACCTCGAAGACAACACACGGCAGCTGGAAGTGCTACGGTGGATAGGGGCATCGTCCCAAACCCCCCCCCGGCGGTGGCCCTTAACCTACAAAGGCGGGTGTGTTCCTATAAGCAACAACGAAGGCAAGGCCATCACATGAGCTAGCGAGCACTAGGGAGTGCTCACGGATACCTTTGCGTTGATGGTTCAGTCGGAGGTGGTCTGAGCAGAGCTGGCCATGTGTGCGTGCGGCGGTGCGGCGGTGCCTGACGGTGGCACGTCTGCGCCAGAGACTGCTACACGGCGGCAGGGCTTAAACTAAGGTGAGCATGGTGACACCCGACTGGAGGAGAGGCTAGAAGCACGAGGGATTGGACCGAGATGCTTTGGTGGCGGTGGTAGCCAACGACATAGGCACTCCCGATCTTAAGGAGCCAAGGTCGCGACTTTTCAAAATTTGGGCCTAAGGCGAAGCTATAGTCGGCGATGTGGGGTCGATAGGGCAGTAGGCTATCTAGCAGAGTCAGAAACATGCTCAATTTGAAATGAGGTACGGCTGTCATGGCAAATTTGGAGGAGTCATCACGGCGGGCATAGGACAGCAGAGGCAGGGGAGGTCATGGCGTGACCTGGCTCGGTACGACTGCAGTCGTCAACGCAATAAACAAGCGTGCGCCATGAAGGGGAACAGCGAGACGTGCCCCAGATGGCTGTCCGCACGGTCGCTGCCGCAAGGCGACGAGGCGTGGCATGGCAACACAGCGGGCAGCGCCAGACAAGGACGGCATAGCGTGAGCGACGTGGAGGTGATGGGGGAAACAATCTGACGTCCTTCGCGCAAGCAGCCAAATGGAGTCAACGGAGCAGAGCTGGGCCTAGCCGCTGGCGACGTGCAGCGCATGACCTGGCGCATCTCCGACCAAGGCAGGGCAAGGCGCTGGTAGGGCTCGATTGGCATCTAGGGCACAGCGCGTCAGCTGGTGAGGCGACCCACGTGGTAGTGCTGCAGCAACCAGCCAAGGCAGCAGCGCAGGGCCAGCTCGCGTCGTACTCACAGCGATAGTGCGGATGCGGCTAGCGCAAGAGAGCACGCGCTGGCGAACCAGCAGCAGCACCAAGTCACGCAGCAGCTGTGGCCGTGGTCTGCGCACGGTGGTGGGCGAGCAGCAGCGGTGCAGGTGGCCTTGGCATGCAGCACAAAGGCCACGCGTGCACAGGCACGGTGGTGGGCGTGGCCGGCATGGCAGTGCATGTGGCCCGCGTGGCAGGGCACGCTGGCAAGCAAGCAGGGCACGCTGGCAAGCAAGCAGGGTGGTGACCGTGCCTAGGGCTCAGCCAGGTGCCATGCACGATTTTAAAGCAGCTGGAAAAGTCATACACGATGCTCCAAAAGCCGAACTAACTATTTGATGCACAAGACGGTACGTTGGACTAACTGACGGAGCCAAGATATCACACCACACCCTAAGCCGACCGCTCTACAACCATCGCTAAAGGCAGCTTCGTTGGCCCATTTGTAAACCTACGCGAAACGACGTCGCTCCGAACAATTTCACGTCGAATCCCCATTTTGACCTATGAACACATTATCTAACTATCCTTGTCCTCGACTAGCTAACTATCGCCGTTCACAAAACGTTCTTTAGCCTTTTTGTTTCTAGAACAATTTGATTAGAACGGTATTATATGAAACGTAACCACAGACTCATGTTTCGTATGAATGTTTCAAGTGCCGAACATCAAATTATAATTCATGTCATACACATATGCACATAATTCAGATGCTTATGAAATGTTTAGCAGGAATAACACCATGTAACACAGAGGGTGTTACATATCCCCGCCTCCAATCAGTCGACCCAGAAAGAGCCGGAACCCACGATAAGAGAGCAATGGGCCTTCCTACTCCCATAAGCAAGCATGTGCTCAGGATAATAAGTCTATGACCTGACTATCATCCACAACAATGGACGGTCCTTAACCGACATGGACAAGGAAAACCGTGTAACCAAGCTATGCTCCGTTGGCCACGGGACACAACCTATTACACCCACCATACCCGTACCATATCTCTGTCCGATTTTCATTTCCTTTCATCATTTTATCATGAGAGTAATAATAATAATCACCTATTGTGAGTAACGACATGTTACTCACGCTACTGGTAGCCTAAGCATAGCTGCTACTCGACCTATGCTAGTAGGACTCATAGGTAGGTTTATCTATGCATGTAGTTTCAATATAAATCATGTAACGTAAATGCACATCACATATATATATATATATATATCCAGTGATTATTTAAAATAAGGGTTATGCACCGAGGCTTGCTTTGGGCAGGCGGATTGTCAGCTATGTCAGTCGCTGATGGCTCTGAGGCTTCCTCCTGTACGAGAACATGCTCCTCGTACTCCTCGATCACCTCCTCGTACTCCTGCTCTCTAGTGGTCATGAACTCTACCAACTCGTTCTCTACATGCATGCAACAATGATGCAACACTTAGTATTTTAGCAACAACAACTCTTAAAATAAGAATACATCTACTAATCTATTAAGCTAACTCTAATGACTAAGATACTAAGCTAACTAGTATTTTCATCAAACAAGGTACAAATTCATCTAACATGTATTAACTTAACGACTAAAATATATTCGTGCTTCTACTAGCGATATAACATATATTAAAACAAGGAGTATCTAACTATCCTAAAGCTTAGCCTATTCTAAGGCTATAAAAATTACAGCGAGCACATAATAATACCAGAAAACTATCATAAGATTTTTAGAACTAAACCTATTACCATTTTGCCACAAAAATTCCTACAATTATTAACCTAATATTATTAAGTATTTCCAATTAATTTAATAGACCTCAATTTCATCACATATATGTATGAAATAACTATACTAACAGATAGATAAAGAATTTAAGAGCGTAACAAAAATTGGTTTCACGATTTTTGGACACTTATATGAATTGTTGTTAATTATCAAAATTCAGCACAGAAACTAAAATATAAGGCTATTTCTATTTTCTAATAAAAGGAAAAATGAATTCACCAACATGGCTCACAACCACGCGGACGTGGCCCACTCACGCGCGGCGCCCCCGCGCGCGCACACAGGCCAGCCTGTGGCCGGAGGGAGCCCGTGCGTGTGGCGCTTTTGCAAAAATGTCCTTGCTCTTTCTAGTATTAACGCAACTCTTATGCGCCATATTCCTATAGTCGGCCCTTATGTCGATAGGCCCTCGCCCTAACCCATATTTACATCTGGCCGGTCCCCGACGCCCCCGCACTCACCGGCGTGGCGTCAGCTGGCACGGGGCTGCCACACCGGCCAACCAGGAGCCCCTTCGATGCACCTAGGAGGTCGATCCTCACCTACGGGACGACGCACAACTTCGGGCAGTGGTTGGATGAGCCAGGACACAGTAGAATGGCCTCTCCACGGTGACGGGCACCCTACGGCGGCGACAGCCAAGTTTGGGTGAGCCACGGCCTTTCGGAAGTGGTAGAAACAACTGATGAGCACCAGTGACTCACCACGAACCTACCCGTGGCGATGGCTCAACCGAAGATGCCCCGAACGAGACTGGCCGCGTGCGTGCGGCAAGTTCGATGACGAGTCGTGGTGGCGCGGCCACGTCAGCAACGTAGAGACGATGGTAGGAGTGCGGATTAGGTGCTCATGGCGATGAAGGGTTCTAGACAGGGCTAGCGGTGCAGTCAGTCTGGCTCAAGATGGCAAGGTGGAAGCTATCCACGGTGAGGCGGGCTAGGCCTTAATGGCGTGGTGGTGGAAGCAAAGCTCCAAAATTAGAGCTCGGCCTGGTAGCAATCAAGGCGGGGAGGGGCGGTCGGTAAGAGGATGTAAAGGCGGAGACGCGGGCACGAGGAATTGATGAGAGGTGCTCTCTCTCTGGCTCACCGTGACCGTGACTCGATAGTGGCGGAAAGCAGAGGCGCATCGGGAAAAAAGGGCAGTGGGTGCGGTCAGTGGTTCGGCTGCCGCATGCCTTGGCGGGGCGCGATTGTTGTGGCTGAGGGACCTACGTCCAAGCACGAGGGGACGAGCGCGAGCGTCCGCGACCGGCCATGGCCCGCGGGCCACAGCGCCATTAATGGCGTGACGATGGCGTACACGGCCACGTGCGGACGGCACCCAACCGGGCCAGGGAGGGGGCAGCGCGATGCAGCAAGCAGGCGCGAGTGTAGAAGTGACACGACAGCAGCGGCAACGATTGCGATCGCGATTGCATCGCGGCGCTCGACATGGAGGGCAGCAACAGCATCAGCGGCAGCCGCGGTGGCGGTGGTGGTTGGGCGTAGAGAGGGCCGGCGGGGCACGGCGGCCTACGATTGGCTGCAAGCGGTGCGACTAGAGCAGCCAGGCCACGGCTAGACCAAGGGCAGCCTCGCCGGCCGGTGTGCGGCCACGCACGCGCGCGCAATGCACAGTCGCGCATCGACGTAGAACGGCCACGCGTGGTGACCACGCGCCCGAGCCCGGTGGCCCGATACTGAGTACGCGCACGAATTTTAAAGCACCCATAAAAACTAAACGATTCAATTTGGAACCAAGCCATCTTCACTAAGAGCTACAACATGACACCCCTTCTTAACTCAATTTCACAGAATAATTTGCCAAACATGGCTTTATCACACTACTGCTCACCTTAGGAATTTTTCTAAGTCTTGATCTGGATTTGTTTTCAAGTTTCGTTTATAGACTATTAGAAATAGTAGCTAGTAACATTATTTTTCTACGGTAAGAGTTGCATTGTTATCTACAAAGTTTGTACTTTAAACTTTATTTAAGTCTCATATATGGGTTCTATAGTAATTTCCGTTCAATAAAAATTAGTTTACATCGCTACTTATTAAGTGTACGAATCGTGGAGCAACTTTCGTTTCGCATTATCTACTCACTTCACCACATGCATTAACACACAAGTACAATGCTCATGATATGTTTTAGTAGATAATTAATGATGTAACACCGAGGGTGTTACAGGATAAAACAAAGAGGACCCCCTTTCACCCATCCTTTTTAACTTTGTTGCCGATTGCCTAACTAGAATGATCCTGCAGGCTCAAAGTAATAACTTAATTGTTGCCTTAGTTGATCACATTGTGCCCCATGGGGTCGCAATTCTCCAATATGTTGACGACACTATTATCTGCCTTAAAATGATTTAGAAAAAGTCAGAAATTTGAAACTGTTCCTCTATCTCTGTGGGATGATGGCTGGTTTAAAGATTAATTTTAGTAAGAGTGAAATTGTTATGATTAATGATTGTGATGATTTGGCGCTGGCATATGCTGAAACTTTCAACTGCCAGATTGATTACTTCCCCATTAAGTACCTTGGGGTGCCAGTAAGCCCAAGCCGGCTACATGTTGCTGATTGGTTGCGTCTTCTGGAAAAAATACTAAAAGATTTGATATCTGGCAGGGATCTTCTTTGTCTATTGCAGCGAGGTCAACTTTGATTTCATCAAGTTTGAATAGTTCTCCTATATATCATATGTCTATATACCTCTTGCCCAAAACCGTGATAAATGAAATGGACAAAGTGAGAAGAACCTTCTTTTGGCAGGGTGGCCATTCTAAAAGAAAATATCATTTGGTAAAGTGGATTAAAATGTGCAAAAGCAAGAAGAAAGGGGGGCGGGGGATAAAAGATATCAGGAAAATGAACCTAAGTCTACTTTATAAGTGGTGGTGGAAACTAGAACGTGAATCTGATCTGTGGTAGGATCTGGTTTCATATAAGTGCTTGGGGAAGAATTCAGTTGGGTCTGTGAAACACAGACAAACTGCTTCTCCTGTTTGGTCAGACCTCCTCGAAGTCAAACATATCTATCTTCAAGGTAGGAAAATGATGGTTAAAAATGGTAAGGCAACATCTTTCTGGAGTGATGCATGGTTATATGATGATCCTTTGTGTAATCTGTTCCCTAATCTGTTTAAGATATGTGAGCAACAGAACATTTCTATACATCAAATGATCAGTGGAACATGCTCTATTTCTTTTACAAGATGGTTGGCTCCGGAGCTTAATCAGGAATGGGGTAAAATTCTCAATGATGATTCTGTTTTCCAACTAGAGGATGTACCTGATATGGCTTCCTGGAAATTAGAAAATAGAGGTAAATTTTCTGTGAAATCAACATATAATGCTCTGACAAGTTCAGATGGGGGACCACATTTCAAATATATTTATAAAGCAAAAATTCCACCCAAGATCAAGATCTTTCTGTGGTTAGTAGCAAATGATGCTATCTTAACTAAGGGCAACATGATCAAACGAAATTGGAATGGCGATCCTTCTTGTTATTTCTGTCGACACCCTGAAACTATAAATCATCTCCTGTTTACATGTTCGATTGCCAAGGTGGTATGGGCTACAATTGCCACCTGCTTGGGTGCCAATGATATCCCATCTTCCTATCAACAAAGCTAGAAGTGGTGCGAGAAATGGATTCCCAATGGGAAGCAATTCTTTGCTGTTGGTATTGCAGATGTATGTTGGTCGATCTGGGAAACAAGAAACAAAATCTGTTTCGAGGGGAAGAAGTTCAGAAACCCCATTGAGATCATCTGTCATGCGTGCGCTCTAATGAAGTTCTGAGCAGGTCTCCGGAAGGAAGTGGACAAGGAAACTTTGGTCAAGGGTGTGGAGACCATGTTGAAGATTGCGGTGAAGTTACTGTCAGAGCATCGTCAAGACACCAGGAGACTGCAAGACGTCACCAACGATGATGATGAAGCTCAGCAGGACCGGGAGTGAAAAAGCTGAGGCCTGGGGTGCTGCTCTCCCCCAACTCTGTTGGGTTGGACATTTTGTTAGCAGTAATTTCATCTACCGGGATGTTTTCTGTCGTTGGGGCATCGATCCCCCTGTCGTGCTCTGTTACATTTCCCTGCACTTCTTTTGCTTTTCTGAACTGTCTGTTAAATGTTGCTGTATTTCCGTGGTGATGCTATGGAAATGGGGATATCCCTAGTTCGAAAAAAAATGTTTTATGGTCTAATAAAGATAGTGTTGACAATCGACAGTCGTTTTGGGTCAAAAGTTGAACACCTGGCCAGGCCAGGTCTAAAGCTAGTCTCAATGAATGTTTTATTTGTGTTTCATTTACATTTGATATTATGACATACTATTAGCAGATTTTATGACTTGTCAGATTAATTACAAAGAGAGAGATAGAGAGAGTCTCATAAAGTTCAGTTACCAATGCAATTCTGACATGACAGTTACTAGGAACAATATTATGAAATGTTCACATAGTGAATAGCATAGCTTCATTGCCAACCCAATCTTTAGTTTGTTATTGATAATTTTTTTATCTATTATTTTAAATTCACGTACTTTGAGATTCGATCTTTTAAGATTTTTAAACAATCTTGTATGGAGACACGTTCTATACCAAAGCCGTAGTGTTTGACAAGATCCAGAGAAGAGTGATAGAGATATTATGCCATTTGAGTTAAGACTTTGGATCCGTCTCGCTGCTTGCTCTCATCTCATGTTACTACTGAAACTTTTTTCATTTGAGTTTGTTTAGCAGTATAAATTAAATATTCAATAAAAGATTACAAAAATGTTGGTAAAAAAGATAGCGTCCTATATATACTCACAACTAAGTGCATAATACAGTGATAGAGAGATATTATATGTACTCGTACCAAAACCAATATAAATCCATGTCCTACGTGCTACCTCTCATTCGAAGTGCATAATACACTAATCACTAGTTAGACACAAAATTTACCGACAATATACAGACACCACACAGATGTTCCTCTCCAAATACTCTGTGTCTCTTTTCCATGCATTGGACTCTAGCAATTATATTTGAAAATTGCTATCTGGATTCACTATGATCAATCCGTATCTGTCGTTCCATCCCGGCTAATTCTATTTAATGTTCATTCTTTCTTTAGATAGTACATAAATTTAGCTCTATATATTTATCCCATTTGATATAGGCTGCTTAGCTAAATCTAAATTGCTAGATAACCACTAAAACCAACTGTCTATATTCTCTTATTTTTCGATTAATTTCGTCCTTTATGTGTTCTCTAGGCGGCTATAGCCGCTCCTTTCAACACTATTGTAGTAAGAAAATAGATTACAACATCTAACTCGAGCCATTTGTGCTATTTTAGGTTTTATAGAGCTAGAACTCCCGCATGGACGTACATATCAACCACACGAGAACACTCCAGTTACTACAATTTGATGCTATCTCTGTCTAAAAAGACATGATTCTAGTTTTTTTAGTTAAACTATTTAATATTTGACCAAGGTTATAGAAAGAAATTATCACTCTTTATGATACCAAGTAAAGAAATATGTTTCATGATAAGCTTATTCAATATTTTATTTTGACTCGATCTGACATATCCAAGGAACTACGGCTTAGGTTTCGAGTAGGACCTGCTAGCTATCAAACAGCGTATATAGATGTTTTTTTAGAAGAAACAGCGTATATTAGATATGGAACTTGGGTCACCATTGACCCTTTTGGAAACCTATGTGCGTTAACCTGTAGTAGCATGGTCGGCCTAATGGCCCATATCGAAGGCCCAATAGATAAGGCTCCAGTAGGCCGAATCCCTGTCTTTATATCTTGGACCGAGCAGTACACGGACTACAAAACTTCGGGCTGTAAAAGGACTTCTTCAGGGCCGAATCCCTTCTCTCTACATGACCGTGGGCCGAATTGTACAATTGTCTGGCTTGTTTCAGTTCCCGGATCCATGCGCGCTGGTGTTTGATCTGTTCTCGTGTTGGATCATGCTGCAGCGGCAGAGCGAGCGCGAGCGGCGAGAATGGCGGAACAGCCCGAATACCCGATCCAGTTCAGCTGGGATGGTGCGTTGGTTTTTTTTTTACGACATGGTGTGTCGCTTTACTCACCAATCACCTTGACCTGTCGCATCGCATGAAGTGAAGAGGTGATCCAGCAAGAGAAAGGGTTAAGAAAAGAGAGAAAAATGCAGCTCCCGGCTGCCGCCGCTTTAAGCTCCCAATGATTTCATGTGCATCAATCTAAAAGCGGCAATCTCTTTCTCGAAAGGCAACTTTCGCTCCGAGATCTGTGCTGGCATGACTTGACGTCTTGACACGAGTCCTGCTGGAGTCCTGTAACTGTAAGACTTTGGGTGCCTTTGGCACAGCTCTCTGCGGCTCCGGCTCTGCATGCGCTCGGACTGTGCATCCATGTGCTTCGCACTGCATGAAACAGGCTCCGGCTCCGTCCGCCACCAGAGAGGAGCCCAAGAGCTAGGTATTCGGTGCTCCGACCGGCTCCGTCACAGTGCATCTACAGGGAAGGAGCCGGAGCCGCTCCGGGAGCTACGCCGAACACGCCCTTTCACTGCTCGACAATCTGTGCCTCCTCTTCTGATCATGGCGTATATAGGGCTTCTGGAGTAAGAGTAGCTATTAGCAGCGGCATTTCTCAAGTGGTGTATTAGCACATCTTGTTTAGAACCATGCTTGTTAGTTTTAGCATGCCAGTCAGTACCAGTAAGGCAGTAACACGGATCCAAACAGACTGTAGTGCTGGGGCTCGGTCTTTTGGGGTTGATCACAAGACCCGGCAATAAAAGATTGATCCTCGGTTAGAACCAAAGCATGACAGTAACTCGAGCTAGTGATAAATGGATCATGTGGAGGGAGCAGTAGGCATTTCAAATCTCACGCTGCCAAGATGATGCCCACCCAGTGCCCACGGCCGGAATCCGGAAAATAAGCCTAATCGCCTGCCTGCTCCCTGTTCATACCTGTTCGGTTGGCTGGTTCGTATCGTTACTGGTTCGTAAAGAAGTACTGCTGACTGATCTGTGTGAGAGAAAAATACTGTTCCAGCTGGAAATTTATGATCGTTTACGATAAGCCATAGCCAAACGAACAGGCTCCATGACTTCCATCGTTGCGAGGCCCTCTGCGTGTCTCCTAGATCTCACATGCTCTCAGACAGGCTCTCTCATGTAGCCAGCGTGCACCAGATTCCATCATGCACACCGCGCCGCGCACGCTCTCCCGGCCCGTCTCCGTTCCCCCCCACTCAATCCAATCCCCCGCCATCATCGGCGCACCCCGACCTGATTAGTGACCACCCACATTGTCTAGGATGCCTTTCTGTTCCCATCAGCTTTCTACCGCTGTTAGCTGCGAGACCTGATTGTACCGTCCTGCACCGCCGGTGGTCGCTGGACCCGGACCCGGACCGCCTATAAATATGTGGGCGCGCACGGAAACACACACAGTGCCCACCGACGGTTTCCGACCCGATGGCTGCCTCTGTTGCTCGCCACCTCTTCCTCGCTGCCTTATTAGTGGCCGTGCTCGCCGTCGCGGCGCCTCGCTCGGCGGACGCGTGGGGCGGTGGCCGCTTCTTCTTCAGCAAGACCACGCGTCCCGAAGCCACCGTCGTTGAGCCCGAGAAGGCTGCCGTGCCCATCAACGCCGCGACCGCGGACACCGATGCCGCGCCGGTGTTCTCGCGCCCCTCGACCGCCGGCAGCGGCCGCGGGTACGGGCTCTACGGCCGCCCCGAGGAGAACTACCCGCCGGACTACTTCCGCCGTGGCGTGCACCGCAACGCCGAGAAGCTGACGACGACCGACGTGGCGCCGGCCACAGCAGGTACCGTGGAGGCGGCGGCGGCGGCGGCCCCTGTAAGAGCCCGCGGTGCCGGCGGCGAGCGCGTCCGGACGACGTTCCCCGAAAACGGCAGCGGCAGGGGTCGGCCGCCGACCGACGTGCCGGCCACCACCACCGGCACCGAGGAGGAGGGAGGCGCCGGAGGAGACCTCGACGGCGTCCAGCCGTACCCGGAAAACGGCAGCGGCAGAGGCCGGCCGCCGTGGTACTACACGGGCTTCCACAGGCAGCAGGAGCAGCGGGACTACGGGATGAGTGACACGAGGCTGTACCAGAACGGCCGCTACTACTACGACGTGGACGCCGGCAGGTACGGCTACGGCCGCGAGTCGAACCCCATGCGGACGCGCCCCGCCGAGGAGGAGTTCGGCTCCGGCTCCGGGTACGGCCGACCCCGCGGCGCCGGCGGCAGGCGCGACAGTAGCTACCAGCAGCAGCAGTACGGCAACGACGAGGAGTTCGCGAATGGAGCCATGGATCAGAACACCAACGGCTTCCAGGAGGAAGCAGGCCAGAACGGATTATACATTCCATGAGTTTGCATTGTGTCATGTGTCAGTACTCAGTCGTGTGTTGCAACTACTAGTGGTGATCGCATCGTGTGCTTCGTAGGATGGGGGAGCTAGCTAGTAACCGCTCCTCGTTTGCTGCAATCGAGTACTTTGTGGGTACAACCAGCTGCCTGCTTCTGTGCACGCCTACGTGCACTAATGGTGACGCAACCAATGAATGAAGAAGTGTGTGTACGTACAATGGAATGGAACTGGTGTATTGCAGATCAAAATGCTATCCACCTTACTGTTCATCTGTCGGTGCACACTGATCCAATTTGTGTGGCTGCAATGATCAGTGGGCTAAAAACTGTACGAACTTACTACGCAGGGTGATTTTTGTTTATTTTTCACGTTGATCCGTACCCCCCGTAGATCGCAATAATTCCATCAGCAGACAATGGGACGGACGACATGTTGTAGGGCGCGTTTAGTTCGAAATTTAGATGTGCAAAGTTTGCATAGTGCCAGATTCTATACTGTAGCATTTTGTTTGTATTTGGTAATAATTGTCCAACGGTTGACTAATTAGGCTTAAAATATCCGTCTCGCAAAGTACAACCAAGCTGTGTAATTAGTTTTTAATTTCATCTACTTTTAGTATTCTATACATATACAGCAAGTTTGATGTGACGAGAAATCTTTTTTTTTTTTATTGGCAAAGTTAGGAACTAAACCAGGGCGTAGTAGGCCACGATTCCGACGTTCCTGTGTGCATGCATGACAAAACTGTGGACTGCTGCCGGCTGCCCGGCTGGACACTTGGATCCATCATGCACCAACTTTCGTCCTCAGTCGAAGGCAACATTTCGTCCCCAGCAAAAAGGAAAAAAATGATATCAAGCCTTTTGTCCTCGAATTGAAGGGCATGATTGATACCAATCCCATTACTTTGCACGAACACCTGAGCACTTTAAATTGCTTCGTTTAATTTCATTTCTACTCCCGCGGTTCCAAATTATAAGTCGTTTTGAGTGTTTTGGTTCATCCATTTTACTATATAACTAGATAGTAAAATAAATGAACAAAAAAAAATCAAAGTGACTTATAATTTAGAATAGACTCTATATATATATATATATATATATATATATATATATATATATATATATATATATATATATATATATATATAGGTAGCGTGCCCGTACGTTGCTACGGGGTAACTCACATTTTGTACTAAAAACATACGGATCGCACGATAAGATAACAATACTGAAAAAATTAAATACCAACGTTAAAGTGACATTTAATCCAAAAAGTAAAGTTTATGAATTTAACATAGTCACGGAGTGCGTGGCGTTGCAGGCTCACAAACTCTACTTTATAGGTCTTTCCGTGATGCGGCTAAAATAATGTTTTATATTGGCACAAAGAAATTTCTGATATCCATTTCTTTCGTGCTCACAAACTAATGACCCTGATGCAACAATGAAAAATACAAAGGAGCTATCCTCGTGAATGCGCGGAACCAACTCCACTACAATCGTGCCATCCCACGACCACTAGTATAGTGTTGTTTAGCACTATTATTCACTATTATCGCTAACTTGCTTTGTTGGTTTTATTCAGGTAATTTATGTTTGTAATTATGCAGGTGCAAATTTGGTTGATCCCACATTGGCACATGAGAAAAGTACGGTCTCAAATAAGATACAGAAGGACACATATTGCAAGAACATTAATTTATTATTACATTGTCATGAACCACAATTGGGTTGCCCACTACACTTTTTTCCCAAATAGATAACATTAATGAAAAAAACAATGTACCTGGGTTTAGATCAGGTGATGCATTAGTCACGCCAATCGTGCCACTTTGATCTATACATTTATCAGAGTATTCATCTACATATATATAATAACATGATATTAACCATGGCCTCGGCATCATACAAACACAAGAAAAAATAATTAGTATTTACGAAAAAAACCAAAATGATACATGTGTTATCTTTATCAATCTTCATGGGATCGTATGAGTTTGTCGATAGAATATTGTCGATAGTCCTCCGATAGGTATCCCACGAAGGTAGATTGATCGGTATGGGAGCGTGAGATCAAGAACAAGAAGGCAACAGAGACACACGAGTTAGACATGTTTAGGCTATCAGTATGATGTAATACCCTACTCCTGTGGTCTGTTGGTTTGTATTAGCTATCGTATGATATTGCTTATGTTTGGAAGGGGTCCCTGCCCACCTTATATAGTCCAGAGAGCAGGGTTATAAGTCGGTTAGATCTGAGAGATAACCGAAAAGTAATAACTGATTACAAGAATCTTGGGATCATACATATCCTAACAGATCTCGTAGTATATTTAGAATATCTTCCAGATGTCTTGCGGAAGGCACCGACCAGAGTCGTGCCCCGCAAGGCTTCGTCTTGTGGGCTGGGCCGCCCCTGAGGGCGCAGCCCATATGGTCTGCCGTGGGTATCCGGGGTCATACCCCCCACAGCTAGTCCCTGAACGCCTTGTACCCATAGTGCAACACCGTCTTGAGCTTGTCCGAGCAGGTGCGAACGAAGTCGAGCAGTCGAAACTCATGGTCCGACCACATTGAAGAGTTGCCGAGCAGTTGTTAGTAGTTGCCGAGCAGCGCATACTGTCACCGAACAACACAAACCGTAGCTAAGCAACATAACCTAAGCATGGCTTGCCATAAGGGTGTAAGGAGCTCAACTTTAGAATCAAAAATTTCTTCTTAGTGGAACAAGTGTGCCCACTTAGAGTCTGATCACGAGAAAAGGAGATAGTCTTCTTCAACTTCAAGAGGCGTGGAGTCTTTCGGAATAAAGCAAGCACATTCACCGTGAGGTGAAGTGTGCCCACTTAGTCCCCGAGACTGACAGTAGATGACATAGTCATGTGGTGCTAAGGTCCAAAGTAGAAGAATAGTAAAAAAACCAACCGAGCAGGCAGCCAGTCCTCGAGCGTAGCCCTAAAATGAGAGAGAGCACATTCACCGCAAGGTGAAGTGTGCCCACTTAGTCCCCGAGCGTGATAGTAGGTGACGCAGTCACGTGGTGTCAGGGTCAGAAACAAAAAAAACCAGCCGAGTAGGCAGCCAGTCCCTGAGCCATTTACGGAGATATCTAAAAAATCCAACCATGAAGAAAAGACCGCAGTAATGGCTGTACAGTAACTGTTACCGAGCCTCAATAAATGGTGGAGAAGTCGGTGATTATTCGACGAGTAATAACCAATGGCGGCGATAAATGAGCGACATGGGCTGCGATTGCGTGAAAGCCAAGGCTACGGCCCATTAAGCCGCGTCGGAGAATTCGGAGGGGCGCAAATCACGGGAACAGTTTCCCAAAAACCCTCGAATGCAAAAGGTTGGGAAAAGTGCTTTATAACTACACTGTCGTATCCCACGTTCATACCTTTGCCACTTTGCCATCCCATCTTCATCCTCAATCCTCACATTTCTAGATTCGAATCCACGCATGCTCCCGATGCCAGTCCCCATCCAGATCTGAGAGATGGCGCCGAAGAGGAGAGCTGTGAACCCGAAGAAGGCGAGCCCAAAGAAAGTAGGAGCAGGAGCTAGTCATGACGAAGAGTGGGTGCCATCGCGCACGAGGGAAATGGAGCTCGAGAGATTGGTGGAGGCGGGTATGCTTCCTGACCGCGTCACCGCCGAATGACGGCCAGCCAGCGATGAGCCCTTCCCGATGCCCAACACTGATGAAGTTGTAGTCTTTGAGGATTATTTCTGGCGTGGGTTGGGGTTCCCTGTTCATCCATTCTTGTGGGATATGCTAGAGTTCTAGGCGATTAATCTGTGCAATCTCCACCCTAACACCATATTACACATCTCGATCTTTATCCATTTCTGTGAGACGTTTTCTGGGGGTTCTACCGCACTTCAACCTCTTTAGACACTTGTTTTGGTTGAAGAAGAAAGGCGGTGGTGGTTCCAAGGTGGTCGGTGGCGTATATCTACAGCTCCGGGATGGAATGGCCAGCGAGTACATTAATGTACCACTAAACACTTCTCTAAAAGGGTGGAATTCCGAGTGGTTCTACATGAAACAGAGTTACCCTGTAATCCACTACGATGTCCACCATATCCTGGAGAACCAAAGGAGCTGGTCGGAGAAACCAAACAATGCTGACATGGAACAAGTGACGAAGCTCCTCGACCGGATTAAAGGCGTGGAAATTAGAGGCGAACTAGTGGTAACAAGCTTCATAGTGCGCCGTGTCTAGCCATGCGAGGAGAGGGTCCACCTGGGCTTTGACTACTGAGGTGATGACAAAGGGACCTAGGAGAGGATGGAGCAGCTGACGAAGAAGAATGTCCTAGAGCGGGCCACAGAGCTGTTCACTCCCAACATTTCATTCATCTAGCCAAAGCAAACGTGGGCCTTCAATTGCACATATCCGCCTCCTTAGGTAACCATCTTGATTTTTTATTCCTGGCACTTTTAATCTTGAAGCATTGCCGTGCAGTGAACTGATTCACTTATGTAAAGATCCATTCATAGGAAAGAGTGGTGTATTTCTCCGGTGTGCCTAGGGGTGATTGGCCGAGGGGGGTAGATGCCCAGCCACTGGCTCGGCCTAAGGAAGAGGCTACCAGCGCCTCCTCAGAGTTTAGAGGCACCGACATTGGTCGGACGGAGAGTTTGCCCCTAGTGTTAGAGAAAGTCTGGGGGAAGAGGGCAGCGGTAGACAAGCCAGCCCAAAAGAAGAGAAAGACGGCGGCTGCCGCTCCCCTCAAACTAGGTGGCATCTTGCTTGAAGGTGACCAGACCACTCAAATGCGTAGGACCGTGGTTATCTAGTGGTCTGATGATGATGAAACTCCAGTTGCTCCTTTGAAAGGTCCTTGTTTGGTTTTGGTAATTGAGTGACAACTTAGGTGGACTAATTGTGTTTATGTGAGATACACAGGTGATTAGTCCACATGTACATGTGTGTGAGCAACATATGCCATGAAGGTGAAAATGGCTTAGAGATGTTGCAAAGCTCACACATGTGATGATAAAGGAGCTCATTGCACATGAGACATGACATTGAGTCATGTGATCAAGGTGGAGAAGATCAAGACAAGACTTAGCTTGATGGACCAGTTGCAAGCGTGAAGGGCAAGTCGAAGGCTTTGGAGTGATGGACCGCGTGGCGATGAAGCTTGAGCAAGACTTGGCGCTGATGGACGATGGCAATGGTGAAGAGCAAGTAAAGTTAAGATCGATGAACTAATATGATCATGTGATGATATGGAGTGGATCATATCATTGTTAATCGTGTTGGTGCATGTGTTGCATCGACGTTGGAGGAGATGGAATGGAATGCGCAAGGCAAAGGTATAACCTAGGGCATTTCATTTCACCGGTCATAGGTGTGTAGAGAAGTTTATGACCGGGTTTAGAATAGATGGCCGTACTATCAAGAGAAGCAAACTTGTTTGTATATCGGTCATCTAGTGCCACTCGAGTGATCTAACTTTGCATCATCGCTAGGATCGAGTGGCGTGGCAAGTTAAGTGGCTAACATCCTTTGGGAAATGATTGTGAAAAGCTAACACACATACACATGGTGGTGTACACTTGGTGGTGTTGGCACATTTACAAAGGAGATGGAGTTCGAGTTGATGTGAATCAACTTGGTGAAGAAACTCCACCGGCGGAGTGTCCGCCCGTAGAGTGCGGACGGTCCGACGGTGCCACCGATGCCCTACACAGAAAAGACAGAGTCTCACTGGGTGCACCGGACGCTGGCACTGGAAGTGACCGGATGCTGGTAGGGCGCGTCTGGTTAGGCTGACGCAGGGTGACACAGGAGCTGGAGTATGACCGGACGCTGGGCTATGTCCGATCACGTGCGACCGGACACGTCCAGTCAAGGTCGGTACCTTACTGTAAACGATCAGACGCTGAGGTCCAGCGTCCGGTCAGTTGAAGCTGCTACATCCAGTTAGAAGATGACCGTTGAGATCAGAAGAATGCCGTTGAACGCAGGTGACATGTGGCTATCATCGGGCGACCGGGCGCTATGGTCCAGCGTCCGGTCAACACGACCGGAGCATCCAGTCGACCTGACAGTTGCCCAGTGAAGGAGTAACGACTAGTTTAGCCCTTGGGGCTATAAATAGAAGTGGCCTTCGACCATGGCTAGGGCTGAGCACCTTGGGGGACTTTGTGGCCATGCTTGAGAGTGCTTAGGAGCCCTCCATCTCACATATACCTGATAGTGATCATTCGATTGTGTGAGAGAGCGATTCTAGTGCGATTGCATCGTGAGGTTGCATCGAGTGGCACTAGGTGATCGAGTTGCAAGCCAGTGGTGCTTGTTACTCTTGGAGGTTGCCACCTCCTTGACAGCTTGGTGGTGGTCTCCGTCGAAGTCCGCAAAAAGCATGTGCGGTGCTCCGGAGAAGAGCTTTATGAGGGCCATTGTGCTCGCCCCGCAGGAGCCGCAAAGAGCAACTCTAGTTGAGCGTGTTATTGAGCTACTCTCACTTTTTGGGTAGGTTCTTGCGGTGCCCGACATGCGGGCTTGGCGGGTGATGCCAATTAGCCATTGAACCACCAAGTGAGCGGTCGACACAACGGGGACGTAGCGTGTTGGTAAACACGTGAACCTCGGGAGAAAAATCTTCGTGTCAACCTTGTTCTTCCCGTTGGTTTGCATCCCCGTTACACAAGCTTGCGATTACATTCATATACATTGAGCTTGTGTTGTTGCTTTTGTAATTAGTTAGCTTGTGTAGCTTGCAAGTTACCTTCTTGCTTGTGTAGCATAGAAGTAGCTCCCTTGCGTGACTAATTTGGTTTGTGTAACCTTGTTAGTCATATTGCTTAGTTTGTGTAGCTAAGTAATTGTGCTCTCTAATTTGGCATTGGTTGCCTTGTTGTTGAGCATTGCTAGTGAGCTTAGTTGACTTTGTGCTTTTGCTTACTAGCATGTGTAGGAGCTCCCTTGTTGCTTAAAGTACTAGTGGCATAGGTTTGTGTGACCTTGCTCCTAGAATTGGTTAGGTGAGCTCTAGCTAGCCCGACACCTTTGTTGCTTTATTAGTATCTTTGCAAGGTGCTAGTGAACATAGATAGAGGGGTATAGTCTTGGCTAGACCGATAGTTTTAATTCTGCACTTGTTTCGGTTAGCCAACGTGATTAAGTTTTAAAAAGGACTATTCACCCCCCTCTAGTCGCCATCTCGACCCTTTCATCCTTCTCCGAGCACACATGCACCTCCATGCAACACACGCGTGGAGGAGCAATCAAGGGGAAGTGAAGAAGTCCCCGAGCAGCGGGCAAGTGGATTCCCTAAGCATCAGGCGAAGGAAATCACCGCACAGCAGACGACAGAAGTCCCCGCTAGGCGGGCGACGGGAGTCCCCGAGCAATAGATGCAGGTAAACCTAGAGCGATGGGTGGAGGATGTCTGCAGCAGGCAGAGCAGAGGCCGACTATGGAGGAGGCAAGAACTCTACCCTAGTGCACGGGAGTTGACCCCATAGCCCCGTCTGGGGGCTCGAGCGGGCATTGCCGATTCAAAAAATTATACCGGCAAACCAAATGGTTAGTATCCTTGTGTTGGAGTTACTTTGTTGTCTTATCTTAGCTTTTTTGGTGCTTTAACGAAATGATCTGATGCAGTGCAAGGCATATGGAGGGTCCGAACCTGTTCGCTCAGACTAATGAGCAGCCTTGAGCTCATCCCGGGGTGGAGGCAATGCCGACGGTTCCCATATCGAAATCCCCGAGTGCTTGGCAGCCGGTGGAAGAGTCAACCACCTCTAGGGGTGGACTTAGAGATAGCGAGAGGTCAGCACCGGGGGAGGGGGGTCATTGACAATACCCAAAGCAACGGCGGGTACTGCCGGACCCTTGGGAGCTAAAGCTAGAGTTGCCGGCGATGCACCAAAATCCAGGTCGGTGAATCTAGTGGCGTCCGAGGAGCTAATGGCGCCGCCTGAGGCATCATAGGGCATGGTCAGTCCTGCTATCTGGCCATAGAGCCCCCGGCGGTGCCTCCAGCTACAGCAGAGGAGGACGAGTTGGAAGAGATCATTCGTGCCGAACCTCAAACCCAATCCGTCTGAATCCTCCGCAAGCGTGGCGATGAAGTGGTAATTGTCAAAGAGGAGGACACCCCCAAGGAGATGAGAAGATTGAAATCTACCCTTGCCGAAGTAATAAAACAAATTGAGGTTAGTACTAAATCCTGAGTACTCATCTTTGATGTTGGAGATCGAATTCCATCATTGTCACCGTGCATTTTTAGGGGATAACTCGAACTGCCGAACACCGGCACCAGTTGATAAAGAGAATGGATCCCCTTGCCGAGGAGAACCAAAAACTCAAGGAGGCGATGAACCTCTCGGAGAGAAATACCTAGAGGGCCCGGCGTGAGTGAGACCTTGTTGAGTCCAACGCGCGGGATCTAGAACACCAGAGGGGGGGTCCTATCTAAGCAGCTGGCAGCTGCATCTAAATAGCTGTGGAGCAAGTCTGAGCAGCTAGCCACTGCCCCCACACAACTGAAGGATGCTTCCAAGTAGTTGGAGCAGCTGTAGAAAATGTCTGAGCAGAAGAAGGGTATGTGTGATCGACGAAAGCGCTTTGCATAGTTGGATATGCTTATTTTTGGTGACGACTGTTGTGCTTGTAGAGCAAGATGTGGAGCTCGGCCAGCTACGCTAGGCCCTCAAACAACTCTGAGAGAAGGCAAAGGAGATAGGGCGAGCGAACAAACTAGCCGAAGAGCTAAACGGTGAGTACTTCCCTAGTCAGGGTTACTGTTGAAGTAATTTCCTTGCTTGATGGAACTTTGTAATGCTTGCAGACTACCGTTGGAGGGTCAAGGCATAGTTCAATGTGCTGGAGCAGGACACCTAGATCCAAAGGGACAAGTTTGACACTGTAGTAGCTGGCATCAAACCAATGCTCGACTGCATCAACCTAGAGGTGGTTCCTCAGCCCGACGGTAGGCCACTATGCCCGAACATCGTCATCGAAAGGTGCAAGACAGCGTGGGAGAGCTTCAAGAGCTTCAACCACAATGCCATTGTTTTCGCCACTTCCCACGGCCTTGCTGTGGTTTGGTCCCACTATCCAGCCACTGACCTTTAGGCGATAGGGGCTAGATTCGCCGAAGGGCTGGACAAGGCAGAGACTTAGTAGCTGGAGGACGAGGTGGAGGACGCGGCGAAAAAGCTAGCCAACGACATCAACCTGTTTGGTGAGATAGATGGCGATGGTGAAGCTCAGTGATCTGCTCGGAGGGTATCATCTGTAACATCTAGATGGGGTAGTTAGAACGCGCGAAAGCGCAAAAACACTTATGTATATGATAAATGTTATAAGGTGCATGTGTATGCAGTTAGCTATTATTTCAGCAAAAAAATCTTCGTAGTTTTAACCATAACGCAATTATACGTAGTATAAGTAGCGTCCAGGCAGTTGGTTCGCTACTGACCCCCATGGCCTTGGCTAGCCCATAGTCCATAACATCGAGTGTGGAGCCCGTGCAGTGTAGGAGGAACAGGCATGACCAAGGAACCGCAGCCAACCACCTATAACGCAGAGCGTGGAGCCCGTGGCATGTGTAGGGAGAGATCAGAGACTAGGTCTTCTCCATAGAGAATAGAGCGGAACATGTGCTGCTTGGTGGTTATCGAAATAACTTGGAGATATAGATAGTATAAGCGGCGTCCAAGCAATTAGTTCTGTGCTGAGCTCTTAGCCTTGGCTAGCCCATAGTCCATAACATTGAGCGCAGAGCCCATGGATGTGTAGGAGGAATAGGCATGACCAAGGAACCACAGCCGACCACCCATAACACAGAGCGTGGAGCCCATGGCACGAGTAGGGAGAGATCAGAGACTAGGTCTTCTCCGAAGAGAACAGAAAAGAAAGTATGCTGCTCGCTGATCGGCAAAAAATCTTGAAGATTTGGAGCAAAGTGTTCGGCGATTTGGAGAAAACGTGTGACGAAATATATTGGCGATTTGGAGAAGACATGTTCGGTGATTTGGAAAAAACCTATTTGGCGATTGTTTGCAAAAATGTGTCGACAATTTGGAGAAATCGTTTGGCAATTTGGAGAAAACCATTCGACGATAACGTTGGAGATTTGAAGAAACATGGTCGTCGTAGTTTTGGCGATTTCATATTGGAGTTCGCTATGGAGTAGCATGGAGCTCGGCAACCATAAGTGGAGATTAAACCATAATGGAGAAAAAGTGGAGACAATTTATGGAGACCAAAATTTTGTTCATCATAAAGTGGAGAGTATATATCTAGGGCATTTTAAGGATAGAAACGTATAAGGTGCTCGATGTGCCACGAGTTGGGAACATCGATTCCTTCTAAGTCACATAGGCGATAAGACCCTAGTTGGGTGACCTCTTTGATGACGTAAGGCCCTTCCCAAGGGGAGGAGAGCTTGTGCATCCCTTCAGTTTTTTGTTTTCTACGTAGAACGAGGTCGCCGACAGCAAATGAACAACCTTTGACGTTGCAGTTGTAGTACCTCTGCAAGCCTTCTAGATATTTGGCTATGCGGACATAGGTGATTAGGCGTTCTTCCTCGGCCCTATCGATGTCCTCTGTCCGAATAGCTATGGCCTGCTCTTCATCATAGTGTTCCACCCTAGGTGCTTAAAAGGCAATGTCCGCTGGTAGTATGGCTTTTGAACCGTAGACCAAGAAGTATGGAGACACACCGGTGCTACGACTAGCTTGAGTACGCAGTCCCTAGACTACAGCTGGTAGCTCCTTGATCCATCTACCTGAGTGTTTTTCTTCTTTCCGATATAGTCTCTTTTTGAGGGCATCAAGGATCATGCCGTTCGCCTGTTCGACCTGGCCATTGGCTCTAGGATGAGCAACGGAGACGTATTTGACAGAGATGCAACGGTCTTCACAGAAGTCTTAAAAGTGATGGCCAGTAAATGTAGTTCTGAGGTCGGTGATGATGCTGTTCAGGAGACCGAATCTATGGATGATATCTTCAAAGAGCTCGACTGCTTTCTTTGCAGTAGCCGGGATGAGTGGTTTATACTCAATCCACTTGGAGAACTTATCAATGGCGACGTATATGTACTAGAAGTCACCTGGCACTGGCTTAAAAAGGCCAATCATGTCTAGTCCCTAGCACGCAAAGGGCTAGAAAGTTGGAATGGTCTGCAGCTCTTGTGCTGGCATGTGTATTTGCTCGGCAAAAAATTGGCATCCTTCACAACATCAGACAAGGTCTTCTACATCGGAGATGGTCATGGGCCAGTAAAAACTAGCTTGGAAAGCTTTGCCGATCAGTGTTCTTGAAGCCATGTGGTTGTCGTAGGAACCAGAGTGAATTTCGAGAAGTAACTTCACTTCGTCTTCTTGGGTGATGCATTTTTGCAGAATCCCTTCCTTGGCACTTTTCCTCATCAAGTTGTCGTCCACCAGCATGTAATGTTTGCTTTGATGGATTAGGCATTCGGTTTTAGTCTTATTGATGGGTACATCGGTGCTGGTGAGGTACTGGATGAATTGTTCCCTCCAATCGGCGGCTGATGAAGGTACTGCTAGTACTAGCTTCTCAAGGGGGACTTCCTGAACTTCCTTTTCTTCTTTAATGGATGGCGCCAGGAGATCTTGAACAAAGACCCCAATGGGATCATGGCACGAGAAGAGCCCAACTTGGATAAATGGTCAGTGAGCTGATTTTGGTCGCGTACCATGTGGTGGTTCTCGATGCCATAGAATTTTCCTTCAAGCTTCCTGATTTCAGCGCAATATGCATCCATCTTCTCGCTAGAGCAGGACCAATCTTTGTTAAGCTGGTTGATGACCAGCGCGGAGTCCCCATATACCATGAGGCATTTGACGCTGAGCTCAACAGCTATAAGGAGTCCATGGAGACATGCTTCGTATTCGATAGCATTGTTGGAGGCCAAAAAGTGTATTCGGAGAATGTATCAGAGCTTATGGTCGACGTAATGAACAGAATGCCCACACCAGCACCATTGATGTTAAGGGTGCTGTCAAAGTACATCACCTAGTGCTCGGAGTAGGTGGTGACGATGGGCTCTTGGATCTCAGTCCACTCAGCGACGAAATCAGCAAGCGCCTGAGACTTGATCATAGGCCTGCTTCTGAATTCAAGGGAGTAAGTGCTGAGCTCGACAACCCACTTGATGATATGGCCGTTGGCCTCTTTGTTACAGAGGATGTCCCCCAGAGGGAACTCGGTGACCATGGTGATCTTGTAATACTCAAAGTAGTGGTGGAGCTTACGTTATGTAATTAGGCTGGCGTATAGCAGCTTTTGGACCTAGGGATAACGAGTTTTGGGCTTGTTAAGGACCTCGCTGATGAAGTATACCAGACATTGCACCTTATAGGCGTGCCTAGCCTCCTTGCGTTCGACCACGTTGGCTGTGCTGACGACGCAAGAAGTAGCGGCAATATAAATTAGGAGAGTTTCGTCTGGCTGTGGTGCCATCATGATCGGAGGCTTTGTTAGAAATAACTTGAGCTGCTCGAAAGCCATATCTGCCTCCTCCGACTAGGAAAAATGCTCGAAGGCCTTAAGGAGTTTGAAGAACGGTAGCCCTTTTTCACTGAGGTGTGATATGAAGCGGCTTAAAGCAGCCATGCAGCCTGTAAGCTTCTGTATATCCTTGACTCATATTGGCTGTTTCATGTTGGTGATGGTGGAGACCTTGTTAAGGTTGGGTTTGATGCCACGAGCGCTGACAATGTAGCCCAGCAGTATTCCGGATGGAACTCCAAAGATGCACTTTGAAGGGTTCAACTTCCATTGGTACTTTTTAGATTGGCGAACATTTATTCAAGGTCGGCAATAAGATTATCGGTGGTCCTGGACTTGATGACCACATCGTTGATGTAAGCTTTGACATTGCGGCCGATCTGTTGATCGAGGCACATCTAGATGGCCCATTGATAGGTCGTCCTGGCGTTCTTGAGTCCGAAGGACATGGTGGTGTAGCAGTATGCACTGAAGGGCGTGTTGAACGATGTCTTGATCTGGTCTTCTTCCTTGAGGGATATCTGGCGATAGTCGGAGTAACAGTCAAGGAAGGAGAGCAGTTCGTAGCCGACAGTGGAGTCTACAACCTCATCTATCTAAGGCAAACCAAAGGGGTCTTTAGGGCAGTGTTTGTTAAGATCAGTTGTTGGGGACCTAATACCGGGGTACCCAATGAGGTAGAACTAATAACCATTGAACGTTGATGCTTTCGGTCAAATAAGAACGCTACTACGCTTCTTGCCCGAATGACAGAAGATTAGCTCCGCCTCGCTCGACCCCCGAGGGCTGGCTCTGCCTCGCCCGACCCCCGAGGGCAGGCTCCACCTCACCCGGCCCTCGAGGGCTGGCTTCGCCTCGCCCGACGTCCAAGGGTGGGCTCCGCCTCACCTAATGTCTGAGGACAGGCTCTGTCCCGCCCGATGGCTGAGGGCTAGCTCTGCCTTGCCTGATGACTGCACCCTGCACCTTCATGCTGATAAGCACAGGGTACAACAGGACATTCAAGTCAACCGCCATACCAAGGACCATGCCCTACATGCCTGTAGGAAGGTACCATCAGGATACGATGGGATGGGCGCTTTAAGTCCTTTCTGACCTAACAGTGCTCGAATAGTGTTGTAGGCGCTAACTTTTGTCCCATAGTGTTGTAGGCGCCGCCATCAGCCCTTGGATGTAGATACTAACACAGGCATACGACAACCACTATGGTCTAGGAAGAGACTCATGCCATCTACAATGATAGACGTAGTGTCACCGCGACGTCCGCTCCCCATAGGGCCACAGTTCAACACCCTTGTCTGACATGCTGCCTGGAGGGGCAGGATAGGACATGGCCACTTGCTAATTCAATAAGGGCATGGCATCGCCAGGTCATGGGCACCCTATGAATGTGCCAATCCCTGACATCGTCTGGCCGTGTCAGCAAGGCTGGCTCAGCGGAAAAGGAGGGCTCAACACCTTCAGAGGGGCTTCTTGGCCCCTGGTTTTTCTCCTTTCTCCCATCTATAACCCCTGCTCCCCCTTGGTCTATAAAAGGGAGGGTAGGGCCCCCCACTAAGGGGATTGACTCTTGACACACACAACACTTCACATATAGCTGAGCAGCGACCTAAGCTCTCGGTAACCTTTTTGACCATTCCATCAGAGACTTCGGACCTATCCCTCTCTCGACCTTTTGTACCCCCTACTACAAACCTTTTTTTGATACTAATAACATGAGCAGCAATAGACTAGACATAGGGACATTCAGCCCAAACCAGTATAAACCTTGTGTCCTTTAGCGCACCATCCGGGCCTAACGTGCATCAATTATAAATTTACTAGCCGCTGTTTGTTCGAAACACGGACAGTTGACGCGCCAGGTAGGGGCCTTTGCGTGTTCCAAGTCAGGCCTTAGATGGCTAACCACATAATCAGCTAGGTCCTAGGCACACACATGTGTTTCGGTGACCTGGACTTCATTGTCACACTAGGAGGAGAGTTGGCACTGGCCCACGCGGCCGTCTAGTCTCTCCCCTCCATCAACTTCAGCTACCAGAGGCTTGAGGGCTAGCCTGGCGTCACCCTTGGACCCCAAGCATCTAGGGAGGCCCCGCGCCGCATCACCCTCTCTCTGGAATGCTCCACACAATGCGCCTCGATGGTGTTTCTGTTTGGCCTCCGCAACACCGTGGCAAACCGTAAGCCACCTTGTGGCCCAGCGCATGATCCCGTTTCCCGTGAACAACGAGTTCATGGGAATGATCAAAAGCATCACAGAATCCCTCCACGGCCTCCTCACGGGGGGCTCAGGGTCAGACTCTGGTTTTGACTCTGGTAGGGGGAGCCATCATCCCTCCCAGGAATGCTTCATGGCAGAAACCTCTGAGGGATACGTCAAAAGCGCCTCCACGGAGGAGGTCACCCCGGTAGGCAACCTCAGCGACAGAGCCCACGGGAAATAGATGAAGCCGGACAACAGCTTGTTCGGGAGTACAAAAAGATCGATGAGGAGATCAGGTGCAGCGGAGATGGTGGGCATGCACGTGCCATGGCCCGTGATGTGAACCAAAGGATCATTACCGACGATGAAACCCTTCCCCGCTTTGCTCGCACAACCCAGAACATCACCGCCATGATGGCCCTACTTCATGGCCTTCTAGAGGCTGCGACGCCTGAGGATCGTCGGATCCACCATGAGATTCACACGCTACTTAAGCGTGCGGCAGCATAGCAGGCAGAGAGTTCGATGTCTCGGCGACATGAGCCCGACGCTAGCTAGGGATGTGTCGGTCCACCAAGTGCCATAAGGCGACGAGCAGCGTGCTGCAATCCTAGTACATCAACGTCTCGGCCACAACCATGACACGCACAGCACCATCGACGCCCGTAGGCACACCTACGGTGACCCGAGGGAAGGGGACCACCACGGCTATCATCCTCGACACGGCGGATGCTACGATAGTGGCGAGGACCGGAGCCTAAGCCCTAGCCTACCAGGCCCTCAGGCCTTCAGTCGGCACATCCTCAACGCTACGTTCCCACCAAGGTATCGGCTGCCTACCAACATCCCTAAGTACTTCGGGGAGACAAACCCTAGACTTTGGCTTAAAGACTATCGGCTTGCCTATCAAGCTGATGGTGCAGATAATGATAGCTTCATTATCCGCAACCTTCCACTGTTCCTCGTCGATTCGGCACGAGCGTGGTTGGAGCACCTTCTGTCTGATGGCATCAAGGGTTGGGTCAACCTAAGGGAGATCTTTGTGGAGAACTTCCAGGGCATGTACAAACATCCTAGGAACCCCTGGGACCTCAAGAACTGTCACCAGAAGGCTAGCGAAACCCTTCATGGGTACATTCGGTGCTTCTCCCGATAGTGCAATGAGCTCCCTAATGTCACCAACATCGACGTGATAGGAGCCTTCCTGTCCAGGACAACCTGTGAATCTTTGGTTCACAAGCTAGGATGCAAGGGCCCATAGACCACTAAGGAGCTCCTGGACATCACCACCAGTCATGCCTTAGGAGAAGAGGTGGCGAAGCAATCTTCGACCATTCCAATGGCAAGGCAAGGTGGGACGAGGGCGTCAGCGAAGGTGCCTCCAACTGTTCCACCAAGAGAAAGAATAAGAAGCAACGGCGCGACGACTCACTCATGGCCGCTGTCGACCACAAGGGTGGCCAGAAGCCCATGGAGGGCACTCCAAACCAGTTCAAAAAAATGCTCGAGGGGCCATGCCCAAACCATGCTTTCCAAGCTAAGCATCTATACAAGGATTATGGCCTCGTGCGCAAATTCTTGTGCGGAAGCTCCAACAAAAGAGAACAGGGGAAGGATCCGCCCCCACTATAGACGACACCAAGGAGAAAGATGACACCTTTCCAATGCCGAACAGCGCCCTTATGATCTTTGGAGGATCAACGGCCTATGACTCTAAACGCTGCCAGAAGGTTGCGTGCTGCGAGGTCTATATGACCGGACCGGCCATGCATGCCTTCCTCCGGTGGTCAGAATCCGCCATCCGGATACTGTCCAGCACCCAGGAAGGTATCTGCTTGTAGTTGACCTGATCATTGGCCCAAAGTGACTCACAAAAGTGCTGATGGATGGAGGCAGCAGCCTCAACATCATCTATGCCAAGACGCTTGATGAGATGGGCGTCGACTGAATGAACCTCCACCTGATCCGAGTGCCTTTCCATGGCATCGTGCCTGGTAAGCAGGCCATGCCACTAGGGCAGATCGATCTGCCCATCACCTTCGGGGATCAGTTCAATTATTGGACTAAGACCCTCACCTATGACGTGGTGGGGTTCCCTGGAACCTTCCATGCCATCCTAGGACATCCATGTTACACGAAGTTCATGGCCATCCCCAACTACACATACCTCAAGCTGAAGATGCCAGGCCCACATGGGGTCATCACCATCGACACCTCCTTACAGCAGGACAACGAATGCAAGGTCAAGTGCTACGACCACGCCACCGCAATCACTGCCTCTGGGGAACTCGCCACCCTCAAGGAGGATGTCGCCGAAGAAGCACCCGACGCAAAGAAATAGACCGGGTCGTTCAAATCGATAGAGGGATCCAAGGAGGTCCTCATAGACCCCAGCAGCTTCAAGGGTAAAAAGGTATGCATTGGTACCGCGCCCTCCTCCAAATAGGAAAGCACGCTCGTTGACTTCCTCCACAACAACAAAGATATCTTTGCATGGAAACCCTCGGATATGCTAGGCATCCCAAGGGAGGTCGCCGAGCATACCTTGAAAATACACCTAGGCTCCAAGCTGGTGAAGCAATGCATGTGCCACCTCAACGAGGAAAAGTGCAGGGCCATCGGTGAAGAGATAGCAAAACTGTTGGCTGCCAGATTCATCAGGGAAGTACACCACCCAGAGTGGTTAGCAAATCCCGTTCTTGTATGAAAGAAGAGAGGGAAATGGAGGATGTGTGTCAACTACACGGGTCTCAACAAGGTGTGCCCAAAGGACCCGTTTCCTTTGTCACGCATAGACCAAATAGTCGATACTATCTCAGGGTGCAAAACCCTCTGCTTCCTTGACGCATACTCTAGCTACCACCAAATCACGATGAGAGAGTCCGACCAGCTCGCGGCGTCTTTTATCACCCCCTTCGGATCGTTCTGCTACATTTCAATGCCATTCGGTCTGAAGAATGCTAGGGCAACTTACCAGCACTGTATGCTCAACTGCTTTAGGGACCTCATTGGGCGGATCGTTGAGGCCTACATCGATGACATTATAGTTAAGTCCAAATGGGTTGACCACCTTGTCACTGATCTCAAACAAACCTTTGCGAAACTCTAGGCAAATGGCATTAAACTCATTCCCAAGAAGTGTGTTTTTGGGGTCCCGAGGGGCATGCTGCTCGGCTTCATCATCTCTGAGCATGGCATCGAAGCCAACCCAAAGAAAATCTCAGCCATCATAAGGATGGGCCCAATCCAGAACATAAAGGGGGTTCAACAGATAACAAGGTGCCTCGTCGCCCTTAGCTGATTCATCTTGTGCCTCGGTGAACGAGGACTCCCCCTTTATCGACTCCTAAAGAAAGCTAACTGCTTCAAGTGGACAGCTGAGGCCCAGGAGGCGCTTGACATGGTCAAGCTACTTCTAACAAAACCCCCGGTCCTGGTTCCTCCAAGCGACAGAGAATCCCTCCTACTTTACATTGCAGCCACCACGCAAGTGGTCAGCGCCGCCTTGGTAGTAGAGCGAGAAGAAGAGGGGCACGCCTTCAAGGTGCAGTGCCCTGTGTATTTCATCAGCGAGGTACTGTCTGACTCCAAAACCTGCTACTCTCAAATCCAGAAACTCCTATACACCATCCTCATCACCAAGAGGAAGCTATGCCACTACTTCGAGTCACACCCTGTGACAGTCGTGACATCGTTCCCCCTCAACGAGGTTGTCCATAGCTAGGATGCCATGGAAAGAACTACAAAATGGGCACTCGAGTTGATGGATCAAGGCATCACATATGCCCCCCGATCGGTGATCAAGTCCCAAGTGCTGGCTGACGTCATCGCGGAGTGGACCGAGGTCCAGATGCCACCAGCGGTCATCGATCAAGAGTACTAGATGATGTACTTCGATGGGTCGCTGATGAAAAGGGGGCCGGCATAGGGCTGGTCTTCATATCACCCCTTGGGTTCTGGATGAGCTACATGGTTCGGCTCCATTTCCCCTCATCAAATAATATCACCGAATATGAAGCGCTCACCAATGGCTTACGAATCACCATCGAGTTGGGCATCTGATGCCTCGACATCAGGGGCGACTCCTAGCTAGTCGTCAATCAAGTCATGAAGGAGTCGAGCTACCACGATGCCAAGATGGTGGCGTACTACCAAGAAGTCCAACGGTTGGAGGATAGATTCGATGGCCTCGAGCTTAATCACATCCCAAGGCACCTCAACAAAGCGGCCGACGCGCTCATGAAAGCAGTGTCCAGCCAAGAGCCAATGCCGACTGGTGTCTTTGCCAATGACCAACACAAGCCCTCGGTGTGCTACGAGGGGTCAGAACGGGCCAACGATGGCCCATCTGATCCGGCCCCGAGGGCCGACCCACCGACTGCTCCGTCCAACCCCGAGGTCATGGAGCTTGAAGAGGATCTAGTAGCAGAGCCTGACCCTCTGAACGACTGGAGAACGCTTTACCTCGACTACCTCCTCCGTGACACACTACCGATGGACAAGATGGAAGCTCGACGGCTCGCGCATCGCGCCAAGTCCTTTGTTCTTGTAGAGGGTGAACTCTACAAACAGAGCCACACCAGGATCCTGCAGCTTGGCATCCCCAGCGAACAGGGAAGACTTCTGCTGAGTAACATTTATGGTGGGGTCTGCGGTCACCATGCCATGCCGAGGACCTTGGTTGGAAACACATTCCAACAGGGCTTCTACTGGCCCACTACAGTAGCCAACGTCGAGCAAATTATACACGCCTACGAAGGGTGTCAGTACTACATTTGGCAGACTCACCTCCTGGCCTAAGCGCTCTAGATGATCCCCATCATGTGGCCCTTCACGGTCTAGGGGCTCAACCTGGTTGGGCCATTTAAAAAGGCGCCTGGGGGCTTCACCCACCTGCTTGTCACCATAGACAAGTTTACGAAATGGATCGAAGCTCGACCGATCTCCACGATAAAATCTGAGCAAGCTGTGATGTTCTTCCTCGACATCATCCACCACTTTAGAGTACCAAACTCCATCATCACAGACAATGGCACATAGTTCACCGGTAGGAAATTCATTCGATTCTGCCATGAACAACACATCCGGATCGATTGGGCGGCTATGGTGCACCCCCGAACGAACAGGCAGGTCGAGCACGTAAACGCATGCTCTTGTAGGGCCTCAAGCCTAGGATCTTCAACTGATTGAACAAGTTCGGCGCACACTGGGTCGTCGAGCCCTCGGCGGTGCTCTGGAGCCTAAGGACAACTCCTAGCCAGGCCACCGGCTACACACCTTTCTTCATGGTCTACGGTTCTGAGGTTGTTCTCCCAACAAACCTTGACTATGGAGCGCCAAGAATCAAAGCATACAATGAACAGGGGGGTGAGGCATCCCACCAAGATGCCTTGGACTAGCTAGACGAAGCCCGCGACATCGCCCTCCTCCGTTCGGCCAAGTATGAGTAGGCATTGCGATGGTACCACAGCCGATGGGTGCAGGACCGAGCCTTCAATGTTGGGGACCTTGTCCTCCACCTCGTGTAGAGCAACAAGGACCATCACAAGCTCTCCCCACCTTAGGAGGGGCCGTACGTCGTCGTAGAAGTACTCCACCTAGGCGCCTACAAGTTGAAAACCATCAACGATGAGGTCTTCACCAACACCTGGAACATTGAGCAGCTACGTCGTTTTTACCCTTAAATAAACGCATGCTTTTTCTTATCAGTTTTTGCCTTTACAAATCCCCGATCTTTAGTGACATCCGACCCCTGCAAATTTGCGAGGGACCGGACCTCACTTGGGGGCTGATACAAATGATACAAGTACATTTATCTTGCAAACACTTCCTGTGTTATCTTTGCAAACATTCTCTAAGTTTTCTGTTCTTCTCATAACAAGTCCTAAGGACTAAGATTTTGGGAACAAATTCTGAGTACAACTGGTAGGACTGTGGGAGACCCATGCCCCAGCGGGTATGACCTCTTTGCTCACCAGTGTAATTAGAACTAATTCACTCGCACTCCTAGTTTTTTGCAACTTGAGCCATGGGAAGGGTTGGAGGGCATCGAAACCTCTTCTACAAAAAGAGGAAGCTAAAAAGCTGTTTGCCATAACAAAAGATGAAAATTTGTTTATTTTTGCACAAATTCACCACTTACAAAGTGATTTCATCATGAAAAGGACTAATGTACTCTTAAAATTCAAAGGACTATTCACTCGGGGGCTCCCCCACAAACTTATTCAATTACAGTCTCTACCTACCTTTGCTACGAGTACTACTACGACCGCCATGCCATGCTCTCCATTAGCAATGTTCGGGCATGTACATAGGCCAGTTCATCTACTATGGCCGCCGCACCACGCTCTCCATCGGCGATGTCCCACCGCTCCACGGGATCCTCGAAGGCGCTGTCATCTGCAACATCAAGCACCGTGCTGGTGACTACGGTGCCCCTCCGCTAGGGCATCCAGGGACTATGCCATCATCATCAGCCATGACCCCAACAATAGCGTCTAGGCAGGGGGCACCTCCCACTGAAGGAAGGCCGCAACACATAATAGTAAAACTGACGACGTTCGGCACCCTCCAGCGCTCCTCATCCTTTGGCAACAGCAACCCCTCCTTAGCACAGGCAACCTACGCCATCTCATCTATGTATGACCTCCAGCTCGACATCACGCTCCAGATTCATGAATAGATCTATGAGTTCTTCTCTCCCTAGCATTACCCTCTCTTACTTAGGAACCACTGCATCTGGTGGAAAGGAAGGAGAAGAGGTGGCGGCTCAGAGGTTGGTGAGGAGGTGGGATGAGAACTCCTCTCCCCCCTATTTAAAGAAGGGGCTCAGCAGCTAAGGAAAGGTGAAAGGTTGGGACAAAAAACTCTCTGCCTTCCCCTATTCAATGCAAATGCAAAATCAATGCTGACAGAAATCTGAGGGGATGCACCGGAGCCGGAGGGATGTGCTCTGGTCAACAAGATGTCGCCTAGTCAGACAGAATGTCACCTAGGCATGGCCCACCACTAATGTGCCTTGGGCGCGAGAATCGGGACACGCTCGCATGTAGGCAACTCTCCGCTTCCCCAGGCAGGACCGTTGAATGACCCAACGACAGAACCCCCCTCCAGGGGAGCCCAACGGGCCTCTTGGGTCAATCGGGCGGCCTATGCAAAACAACAAATGAACGACCGTTGAAAGATAAGCACCTCTGTTTACTTACTTTGAGTGTTAATTTCTTTATCGAGCCTCCGACCCTAGCAACAGCAAAGGCATGGACATTGCTCAGGGGCTGCTGAGGGTGTCTATCGCCCTCTTTGCCTGACCCCTCCTTACGTTTAAAAACCGAAAGCACCATGTGTGGGTATAAAACTTTGAATACAACTAGACAAACCACCAGACCCTACGCCTCGATGGCTATGGTGTTTTTTGTTCACCAGCATAAATCAAACTCACAGTTCCTTGCACCGCAAGCCTCGTCTCCCACCTTCCTGAGAAGGGTATAGAGGGGCCCCCCTATAGAATCTCCTTCAAGGAGAGACTGTCAGGCCGCCTAAAATCAATCAAGCGGCTCAGATCGCTACCAAGAGATGAAAACAAAAAAATAGCGATACTTATGCAGGTTACACCGACCTCATCGCAAACATCAGGCCCAAACCCCGCACGGATACATCTGGTTGGAGCTTCCCATCACCCATATCACCAAGGTAACATTACCAAAACTCACTTTCATTTCAATTTAGTGATACATTGAAACCATACATCCAAGCATTGCATATGCAAATCTTTGCATCTCAACGCTTAGTGTCGTGTCATGAAGTGGCAGCCGCCTCATTCAATATGAGCGGTGACTGACCGAGGTTCGAAGGCTGGCCCGCGAAGGGCTCGAGGCCGCCTTGTGTCAAATAGAGCCAGAGGAGAAAAACAGAAATAAGCCCTAGCGGCCTTGCCCGACCCCACTCAGAAGCGGACAGGGACGTCTCGACCTTTCTCGTTTGATTCTAACCCTAAGCTAGACCCATAGAATCTCCATCAAGGAGAGGCCAACGGGCCACCTGAGCCTAGCGAACGGCTCGGGCATCTGCTGAGAGGTGGGTTAAGAAGTAGTGGAATGCCACATGAGGGCTCTATCGACCCCATCAGCGAATGATGGATCTGGATTCGACACGAATATACCCATTAGCGAGCTCATTGAGCGCGACACTCAAACCATTGAGGCAAGTGTCGTCAACTTAGCCCCTTCAGTCATAGAAACCGAGGATGGGGTAATGCGTGAAAACATGGCCGACCCCTAGCGGACCCTAAAGGGCTCGAGGGCTTGAGCCACTCAATCCAAGATCGAGAGACTGAGGTTCAAAGGCTAACCAGCGAAAGGTCCGGGGCCACCTCGCGTCGAACAAGAGCCGGGGGAGAAAACATAGATGAGCCTCAACGACCTTTGCCCAACCCGCATTAAGGTGAATAGGGTCATCTCAACCTTCTTGTTCAATCCAGCCTCTAGCCGAGCCCATAGAAACCCCATTGAGGGGGAATCTGTTGGAAGGCGAGCCAAGGAGCAATGGAACGCCACTCGAGGGCTTTGCCGACCCTATCATGAAGCAAACAGGATTAGATTCCATCCGAACATCCTCGTTAGCGAGCTCATAAAGTATGTCACTCGAGCCATCGAGGCAAGTGACATTGCCTTAACCCCTTCGGTTGTGAAAAACCACTGATGGGGCGACAGCCACAAATGAGCCAGCCCTTGACCAAATCCCCACCACGCGTGGGGGCTCAGGGAAGGCTAGACCAGCGATAAGACCGAACGCACGGTCACGCAGCGATCACCAAAGTCCTAGGTAAGGGGTATGTACGAATACAAACACAAGTTCACTACACTCGCTCTGGTCTCTAGTACCATCTGACCCCAGTGACCGCAGGGGGTCGGATCTCACTCGGGGGCTGATAAAGGTACGAGTACCCCTTATTCTTTTTTTTTCAAAATAGTCATTACATCAGACCATCTCCTCATGTCGAGACTGGCCGCAAGGTTTGGGGGAACTAATAGGTAAGGCTGCAAAAAGCCCACGCCCAGACAGCTATGGTAATTTTTGCTCATAGCACAATCAAAATCTCCCCTAAACACCTCGGTCCCTATAGTCTTAAACAAATGGAAGGGTCGGATCGCATAAATCTTTTTTCATTGCAAAAAAGGAAGAAGGTAAGATCAAACAAACAAAACAAAAGTGCAAAACAAAGTCACGAATCTGTTTTTGGACACAAAAGTACCAACACTTGTTCACATATTATAGATAAGTGTCTATCAAACTTATTCAACTAACTACTTCCTCGAAGGGAGAACCTCTTCTTTCAGCTTGTTTGCCAGGTTCCGTGCAAGGGGAGCCACCGCCTTCTCAATCTTGTCTAGCTTAGGGTCTTCATAGACAGGCGTGAAGCTGTGGCTCATTACCTCCAAGTTGATCTCCTGATCATAATGAGAACAGGCAACAGCGAAGGCTTGGGTGATCCCGACGTGAAAGGCGGCCTCCTCAAGTTGGCCCACGCATGCCGTGATACCCGCGACATGACCCATGAGCGAGCTGGTTCCCTCTGGCTATGCCACCCTCAGGGGGTCGATGACCACCCCAATAGTAGCTTGTAGAAGGTCATGCTCATCACTCTTGGTCTAAAGGATCCCTCGCACTTCAGCGAGCTCCTTGTCTAGCCTGGCCGAGATGCTCTTGGCATCCAACCTTCAGTTCACCGCGGCTCCAAGATCCTCTTGGAGGGAGTTGACCACCTAACGCACCTTGTCACGCTCTCGAATGGCCTAGTCACGCTCCTCGCGGGCCACGCCATGCTCCGAGCGAAGTCTCTCTTTGGTTTGGCGTAGCTTGTCCTACTCCCCGTGCAACCGGGTGATCACCTCAGCGTCGTGATCTACCCTCTGCTGCAATGCCGCGGACCTCTCCTCAACCTTTAGCTTGATGTCCCACTCCATCTCTAGCTCTGTCAGGAGCTCGACAGCCTGCTCACTGGCCGTGGCACCCTTCTATAGCAGCTCATCCCGCTCCTTTTGAAGCCTGGTGGCCGCCTCCACATCTAGCTTCACCCTCACTGATAAGTCCTCAAACATCCCATGGATCTCCTCCACATCCCGACGTGCCTCGGCCTCCTGCTGCTAGGCGGTAGCCAGCTGCGCACCCACATCTCCTCGTAGTCGGGCCTCCTCGGTAAGGCGGTCCCATTCTGCCTTTTGCTCATGGGGGAACTGAGACTTGTTCTGGCTATGAGCAACAATACACTGAAAAGAAGACCGGAATCAAAAATATGAAAACACAAAAATACATGGAGAAAGAAGAAAACAAGGGAGAAGATTAAGTGGATACCCCTCCAGTAGGAACGAGGATCTCGCACAGGGCACCACTGCCCTGGCTCAAGGCATCCATCACAGCCAAGAACCTAATGTCGAGATTCTCCCGCTCCAAGCTCTTGGCAGCATCATCGAGTGAAAAAAAGAACCAACGTTGGGTCCTGAGCGGCCACCCACTGGAGCAGCGGCTCTCCCCACGCGAGGGAGCGGCTGCCTCCCGACAACAGGGCTAGGGGCGGCTCCCTTCTAGTCCTCCCCACCACCATCACAATGCCCAAAGACCCTCTGGCCATGTCCTCCTCCATCAGGCCCACCTCGGGCGCCGTAGCCTGGGCCGCCGGTGGTACGGATTGCACCGCTCCCTCGGGCGTCGCCATGGCGACGTCTGGCCTTGTCAGGCTTGCCGTGGTCGCGAGCACCACTGCCTGGGTCTCCGATGGCCCGGACTACACTGCTCCCATGGATGCCATCACGACTGCATCTAGATGCATCTGGCTCATCGGGGTTGGGGACCGTCTGGCTATGTCCCTCTCCGTCCAACCCGCGTCGAACACCATCATTTGAGCCACCAGAGGCACGGACTACTTTGGCACCTCGGACACCACCATGGCTATGACCGACAGCTTCTGGCTAGGCGCGGTCATGACCACATCTACCGGCGATACCAGACTCTCAGCTAGCGGAGTCACGCCTGCCATGAAAGACGCTGCCTGCTCGGATATCAGCCAACGAGGCCGCAGCGTCAGCACCACTCCTACCCGAAATAGGGGCAATGTCGGGCAGTGTGGTCCATCCTGCCTAGAGGGCAAGGCTCTTCTTGAGTGCCAACCCTAGAGAATGGCATGTCCGCAAGAATCTACACGAAGGTGAAGGGCGTAAGGTCAAAGCGAGAAAATAAAAAGGAGGAAAAATAGGGGAATCAGTGGCTTACTCTAGCGGCTTTGGGTAGCGGGAATGTTTTGGGGACAAACCCCTAGACCCCCCCCCAACTTGTCTAGGCGGGCCTGCTTTGAGCCTGCCCCCTGCTCCCGAGTAGGGGGGCTCGTCTCCCTTATCCCCGAGGGCACGACAATGGAGCCGCCCCTCTCTGTCAATGCCTTGGGTGGGGTGGCAGCACCACCTACCTCTGTCATCTCATGGGGCATGGCAATAGAGCCGCCTCCCTCCATCAGCACCTCGGGGGCAGCAGTAGGTTCACCTCCTCCCACCCACCGATCCTCCGCCGGCAACCGCGCGAAGCGGCGGACTCTCCGGCTCCTGCTGGCCCTAAGGATGGGCTGGAGGTTCGACCCACCTCGGCCGACCTCACGGACTCCCTTCCCTCCATGTGGAACGGGAAGGGCCCCTGCATGAATGGGTGGGCACTTGTCAGCATGTCCTCGTCCTCCAGGACATCCCAATCCACATCGGCAGCTACCTCGTCGTCGTCATCGTCATCATCATGATCATCATCATCACTGCTTACCTCCTCTCCTCGATCCTATGCCTGCTTCTTCTGTATCATCTCCTTCTTCTTGAGCTCCCTTGTTCTCTTGTCCCACTCGGCCGTGGTGCGATTCACCGCCACCAGGACCCGGTCCTTCAGCACTAGGGCCATACTCTCCTGGAAGGAAAGTCTCCTCGGCTGGTCCTGTCATCCCAAAGTTAGCATCAAGGGGTCGGAAATTAAAGCGAAAAGAGGAGCGTGGGGAAAGAAAGCTTACAAAGTCAAAAAACCCTAGTTCTGACCGCATTGGGGGATGCCCTGGCACTGGATACACATGATCGAGGATGATGCCAGCAGAGTCCTTCGAAGGCTCCATCGCCTCCTTGATGCTCTACGCCACCTCGAAGGGAGGAAACGCTTCATCGACGAGCACCGTCCCTTCAAACGACACTCTAGGCACCATCCGGTGTAGGGGAAGCGCGTACGCCATCAGCGGTGCCACCCTCCTCGTGTGGTAGGCGCCAATGATCCCTGACCCCTTCATGCTCTGGTCCTTTAGAGCATGGAGGGTGGCGAGAAGGTCGATGATGTGCTTCTTCTCCTTAGTCAGGACGCCCCACTTCCATGACTCTAGGGCCTCTTCGATGAGGCGCCCTGAATACTTCGGCAGGGGGCATTCACGTCATCTCTGACGTAAAACCACTGCGAATGCCACCCCTTGTTGGAGGTCGACAAACACATCAACGGGTAGCCACTCACCCGAGTATGGCGTAGACAAATGCTGGCATATCCCATCGGCACACTCACCTCCTTCCCCCTAACCCACCTCTTCGATAGGCTGACGGTGAAGAAGTGCTACCACAAATCGAAGTGGGGATCAATCCCTAGGAAACCTTCATACAGGGCAACAAATGCCGCCATATGTTGGACCCCATTGGGAGTAAGATGCTGCAACTCCACCTGGTAGTAATCCAACAGCCCCCGAAGAAATCTATGCGTAGGTACGGTGAATCCCCGCTCATGGAAGATAGCAAAGGACACGACATACCCTTCGAGCGGCGACGGCTCGTCCTTCAGGGTGGGCATTTAGTTCTCGATTCGGTTTCAGTTCGGTTCCCTTGGTTATTGATGAAATTCGGTTCCTAGAAAATGGGAACCGATCGGTTCCAAAAAATTTTAGGAACCGAGCATTTCGGTTCTCGGTTATTTCGGTTCGGTTCCAGTTCTAACCGAACTAACCAAATTTTTTTAGAAGACCTCAAGACAATAATAAATAAACTTGTTCTAAGGCAAATTTATGCAACAATATATTCATTTTTAATAATAATAATATATAAGAAAACAATAGCAATATAGTAACACAAATATATAGCAGTTCAAATATAAAACATTACACATAAACTAAACATAATCCTACAAAATACAAGTAAGTGAAGTATAATTCATGTAATTCGGTTCTTTCAGTTAATTCGGTTAACCGAGAGTAGGAACCGAATTTTCTTCGGTTATTTCGGTTCTTCAATATTAGGAACCAAACTAGGAACCGAAATTTTCGGTTTTGGTTAATTCGGTTTTGGTTCTGGTTATTTTGGTTCGGTTCTCGGTTCTTGGTTATTTTTGCCCAGGGTTACTCATCCTCATCATTGGGTAGTAGCCACCCCTCAGTAGCGGCCGATGGGCTGAGGAGGCTGCGGTGGACAAGGCCCTCCAAACACCGAGGGGTAATACTAGATCTACCCCATAGCTCCATTAAGGCGTCGGGAAAAAAGGTGGGTGCGAGCTCGACGGTGGCTATGATGTGGGCGTGAGCTTAATGGCGGCAGTACGAACATAGGAGGCTAAGGCGATTAACGGTGAAAGATTTAGACGCGAAAGTGAGGAGGCAAAATACGGAACCCTGGGGGCGAACCCGTGGTTTTATAGGGGTGACGGATGCGAGAAGAACAACCGTCTGCCTCGACCTCTGAGCCTGCCACGCGCACCGCCGCGTCACCTCATGGGATACGCGCCCACGATCCCTATCCTTTCCCACCAAAACCACACTAGATGGTTCACCTTCCTAAGCGGACCGGACTCCTTTCCCACAGAGGGGATATGGGTCAGAATGCTTCTTCTCTGGCCCACCTGGTCCTAAAACATCTAGGGATCAACCCAACAGTCTCGATGACCAACCCAACAGAGGATGGGCCCCTAAGCAACCGAGACCTAGGAACACAAGTGTCAATAGGGCCTTGATCCAAAGTCAAGCCCCAACCAGGCTGACCCTAGACAAAATCCTTGTGAATGGGACACTAGGGTTCCCTTAAAGCTTTCTAGTTGACAAAAACTGAGTCTCGTAGCCTTACCCACGAAGGGTCCGAAGCACCCCTCGGGCGATTCTACCCAAATCACCTGAGGGCTCGAGGGCTACACCCATTGTGTGCGCTCACAAGCACCTCTGGCAAATCAAAATACCCCTCGGGCGATTTTGCTCAAATCACCCAGGGGCTTAGGGGCTACACCCATCGGGTGCGCTCGCACGCACCCTCTGGCAAATCAAAATACCCCCCCAGGCGATTCTGCTCGAAACACCTAGGGTCTCGGGGGCTAATGTTGGGGACCTAATACCGGGGTACCCAATGAGGTGGAACTAATAACCATTGAACGTTGATGCTTCTGGTCAGACAAGAACGTTACTATGCTTCTTACCCGAACGATGGAAGATTGGCTCCGCCTTGCTCGACCCCCAAGGGCTGGCTCCACCTCGCCCGACCCCCAAGGGCTGGTTCCTCCTTGCTCGACCCCCAAGGGATGGCTCTGTCTCACCCGGCACTCAAGGGCTGGCTCTGCCTCGCCCGACCCCTGAGGGTTGGCTCCACCTCACCCGGCGTCTGGGGGCGGGCTCCGCCTCACCCGACGTATGAGGACAGGCTCCGTCCCACCCGATGGCTAAGGGGTGGCTCTGCCTCGCCCAATGACTGCACCCTATACCTTCATGCTGACAAGCACAGGGTACAACAAGACATTTAAGTCAACCACCATACCAAGGGTCATGCCCTACACGCCTGTAGGAAGGTACCGTCAGGATACGATGGGACAAGCGCTTTAAGCCCTTTCCAACCTAACAGTGCTCAAATAGTGTTGTAGGCACCGACTTTTGTCCCACAATGTTGTAGGCGCCGCCATCAACCCTCGGACGTAGATACTAACACAGGCATACGACAACCACTATGGTCCAGGAAGAGACTCATGCCATCTACAGTGAAAGATGTACTGTCACCGCACCGTCTGCTCCCCACAGGGCCACAAGTCAACACCCTTGTCCAACATGCCACCCAGAAAGCTTTGTCGATCAGTGTTCTTGAAGCCGCGTGGTTGTCGCAGGAACCAGAGTGAATTTTGAGAAGTAACTTCGCTCCGTCTTCTTGGGTGATGCATTTTTGCAGAATCCCTTCCTTAGCACTTTTCCTCATCAAGTTGTCATCCACTAGCATATAATGTTTGCTTCGATGGATTAGGCATTCGGTTTTAGTCTTATCGGAGGATACGTCGGCGCTGGTGAGGTACTTGATGAATTGTTCCCTCCAATCGGCGTCCGATGAAGGTACCGCTAGTACCATCTGCATGGGGGGGGACTTCCTGAACTTCCTTTTCTTCTTTAATGGATGGCGCCAGGAGATCTTGAACAAAGACCCCGGTGGGATCATGGCGCGAGAAGAGCCCAACTTGGATAAATGGTCGACGAGCTGATTTTGGTCGCGTACCATGTGGTGGTACTCGATGCCGTAGAATTTTCCTTCAAGCTTCCTAATTTCAGCGCAATATGCATCCATCTTCTCGCTGGAGCAAGACCAATCTTTGTTAAGCTGGTTGATGACTAGCACGGAGTCCCTGTATACCATGAGGTGTTTGACGCCAAGCTCAATAGCTATAAGGAGTCTATGAAGACATGCTTTGTACTCGGCAGCGTTGTCGGAGGCCAAAAAGTGTATCCAGAGAACGTATCGAAGCTTATCCTTGGTCAGCGTAATGAATAGAATGCTTGCACCAGCACCGTTGATGTTAAGGGTGCCATTGAAGTACATCACCTAGTGCTTGGGGTAGGTGGTGGCGATGGGCTCTTGGATCTCGATCCACTCAGCGATGAAATCAGCAAGCGCCTAAGACTTGATCGTAGGCCTGCTTCTGAATTCAAGGGAGTAAGTGCCGAGCTCGATAGCCCACTTGATGATATGGCTGTTGGCCTCTTTGTTATAGAGGATGTCCCCCAGAGGGAACTCGGTGACCACGGCAATCTTGTAATACTCAAAGTAGTGGTGGAGCTTACGTGATGTAATCAGGATAGCGTATAGCAGCTTTTGGACCTGAGAATAAAGAGTTTTGGGCTCGTTAAGGACCTTGCTGAGGAAGTACACCGAACGTTGCACCTCATAGGCGTGTCTGGCCTCCTCGCGTTCGACCACAATGGCTGTGCTAACGACGTGAGAAGTAGCGGCGATGTAAATTAGGAGAGTTTCGTCTGGCTGTGGTGCCATCATGATCGAAGGCTTTGTTAGAAACAACTTGAGCTGCTCAAAAGCCATATCTGCCTCCTCTGACTAGGAAAAATGCTTGGAGGCCTTAAGGAGTTTGAAGAACGGTGGCCCTTTTTCACTGAGGCGTGATATGAAGCAGCTTAAAGCAGCCATGCAGCCTGTAAGCTTCTGTATATCCTTGACTCATATTGGTTGTTTCATGTAGCAGTATGCACCGAAGGGCGTGATGAATGATGTCTTGATCTGGTCTTCTTCCTTGAGGGATATTTGGTGATAGCCGGAGTAACAGTCAAGGAAGGAGAGCAGTTCGCAGCCAATAGTGGAGTCTACAACCTCGTCTATCTAAGGCAAACCGAAGGGGTCTTTAGGGCAGTGTTTGTTAAGATCAATTGTCGGGGACCTAATACCAGGGTACCTAATGAGGTGAAACTAATAACCATCGAACGTTGATGCTTTTGGTCAGATAAGAACGCTACTACGCTTCTTGCCCGAACGACGGAAGATTGGCTCCGCCTCGCCCAACCCCTAAGGGCTGGCTCCGCCTCACCCAACCCCTGAGGGCTGGCTCTGCCTCGCCCAACCCCCGAGGGTAGGCTCCACCTCACCTGGCCCCTAAGGGCTGGCTCTGCCTTGCCCGGCCCCTGAGGGCTGGCTTCGCCTCACCCAATGTCCAAGGGCGGGCTTCGCCTCGCCTGATGTCTAAGGATAGGCTCCGTCCCACTCGATGGCTAAGGGCTGGCTCTGCCTTGCCCGATGACTGCACCCTACACCTTCATGCTGACAAGCACAGGGTATGATAGGACATTCAAGTCAACCACCATACCAAAGACCATGCCCTGCACGCCTGTAGGAAGGTACCGTTAGGATATGATGGGACAAGCGCTTTAAGCCCTTTTTGACCTAACAGTGCTCGAATAGTGTTGTAGGCACCAACTTTTGTCCCATAGTGTTGTAGGCGCCGCCATCAGCCCTTGGACGCAGATACTAACATAGGCATATGATAACCACTATGGTCTAGGAAGAGACTCATGCCATCTACAATGATAGACATAGTGTCACCACGCCGTCCGCTCCCCATAGGGCCATAGGTCAACACCCTTGTCCGACATGCCGCTCGAAGGGGTGGGACGGGACATGGCCACTTGCTGATCTGGTAAGGGCATGGTGTCACCAGGACATGGGCACTCGGCGAACGTGCCAATCCCTGACACCGTCTGGCCGTGTCAGCAAGGCTGGCTCAATAGAAAAGGAGGCCTCAACACCTTCGGAGGGGCTTCTTGGCCCCTGGTTTTTCTCCTTTCTCTCATCTATAACCCCTGCCCCCCTTTGGTCTATAAAAGGGAGGGCAGCCCCCCCCCACTAAGGGGATCAACTCTTGACACACACAACACTTCACACATAGCTGAGCAGCGACTTAAGCTCTCGACAACCTTTTCGACCATTCCATCAGAGACTTGGGATCTATCCCTCTCTCGACTATTTGTACCCCCTACTATGAACCTTTTTTCGGTGCTAATAACATGAGCAGCAACTGGCTGGACATAGGGACATTCAGCCCGAACTAGTAAAACCTTGTGTCCTTTAGCGCACTATCTAGGCCTAACGCACATCAATTATAAATATACTAGACGGTGTTTGTTCGAAACATCGACATCAGTGTAATCAACGTACATTCTCCATTCTTTATTCTTTTTTCAAACAAGAACAGGGTTTGCCAACCACTCAGGATGATACACTTCTTTTATAAATCTGGTAGCTAAGAGCCATTTTATTTCTACCCTAATAGCCTCCTTCTTGTCTGGCGTGAATCGGTGAAGTTTCTGCTTGATCGGTTTGGTGGTCGGCGAGGCATTCAAGGAGTGCTCGATCTTCTCCTGTGGTACCCCCGGCATGTCTATAGGTTTCTAAGCAAACATGTCAGTGTTGGCACGTAGGAAGAAGATGAGCACGCTTTCCTATTTGGGGTCAAGGTGAGCCCCAATCTTCATGGTCTTAGAGGGGTCATCGAGGCTGAGGCCGACCTCCTTTATTTCCTTGGACTTGGCGGAGGCACGGGGAGGCTCCAGCTTTAGGATCTCCATGTCGTCGGCGGGCAACATCTTGGCTTCGGTGACCACACTGGCCATCTGGATGGAGAGGTCGGTGGCTTCGATGAGAGCGAGACTCTTTATCTCATAGGCATAGGCGATGGAGAGGTTGGCCCGTAGGGCCAGAACTCCTATAGGCAAAGGCATCTTTAGCACCAGATACGCATAGTGTGGTACAGCCATTAACTTGGTTGGAGCTGGCCGACCAAGTATGGCGTGATAGGCGGTGTTGAAGTCGATGATGTAGAAGTTGATGTGTTCAATGTGGTAGTTGCTTGCCATGCCGAACTGTACTAGTAGGGTAATCTCTCCAAGCAGTTTGGAGGCCCTGCCAGGTACTGCACCCCAAAAGGAGGAGTTAGAGGGTGTGAGATCTGATAACTTGAGGCCCAGCTCCTTTAGGGCTCCGATGAAGAGGAGATTCAGAGCGCTCCCACCATTAACGAGCACCTTTCTAAAAAGCACCTTCTAGACGGTTGCATCAAGGACGAGGGGGAAACGCCCTATGTAGGGGATGTCCGCCCACTGGTCGGCCCTACTAAAGGTGATGGGTACCTCGGACCATGGGCGATAACTAGGGTTGGCGGTGGCGTCTTCCATAGTGACGGAGAGCACCCGCCGTGCGGCGAGCTTCTATTCTCTTCTACTTTCGGTGGAGGTGAGGCCCCCAAAGATGGTGGCAACCACCTTGTCATGGTCTTGGAAGGCATTGTTGTTGCCCCCAGGCAGTCGGTGACCTCTGGCTCCGTTGTTGGCATCATCTTCTAGCCTTTTATCCTAAAACTCCTTAGCCAAGCCGAGGCAGTTCTTCATCTTGTGTTTGGTGTTCTTGTGTAGAGACACAGGCCATCAAGGATGTTTTGGTACTACTCATCGTAGTTGCGCTTGGCGTGAGGTTGACTGATGGCGGTGATGATGTGGTCTAGCCAGCGACGGCAATTTTGGCCAGACTTGGGTCCTTCTGCTCGATCACGGCTGCTATCACGATGGTAACTGCGGTCGTCCAAGCAGCAGTTGTTGTGGCGTCGATCATCGGGGCGGTCGTCATAGCGGCGAGGTGGGCGATGAGTGCCTGCATCCTCGTTGAAGTGCAACTCAGCTTCCTCGGTGTTGGCATATTGGTTGGTAGTAGTGATCATCTCCTAATGCCTATGGGTGGCTTGTGGTTGAACTTGGAGCAAAGCTCTCGATGGTGGAGTCCTCGGGTGAATGCGGTGATGACCTTAGCTTTTGTGATGTTGGGAATAGAATTCCTCACCTTAGAAAAGCGTTGGATGTAGCTACAGAGGAGCTCGGACGGCTTCTGGTTGATGCGATTGAGATCATGCTTGGTGCCCGACCGAGTACACGTAGCCATATAATTGTCGGTGAAGACTTTTTTGCTCTTCCTAGGATCCGATGGAGTCTGGGGCAAGGCTAGTAAACTAGCTCATGGCGGGTGGCATGAGCATGACAGGGAGATAGTTCGCCATGACACTGGTGTCTCCTTCAGCGGCGCGGACAGTGGTAGCATAAGCCTATAGCCACTGTGTTGGATTCATCCTTCCCTCATAGGGCTCGACCCCAGTGATTTTGAAACCACGGGGCCACTGAAGTGTTTGAAGCGCCCTCATAAATGCTGGGGGCCCTTTGGGGTTGTGGTCGGCGTCGGCCGTAGCGTTGCCAGTGTCGATCGGCTCGAGAGCTGAGTTCGGGTTTCCATACTCCTGCTCGTACTCCTAGCGGTGGCGTACTTCATCTTCATGGCGACCGAAGCGATGTTGCTCGATACGTCATCGTGCATCCCGGAGGTTGCTGAGGTGCACTCGAGTGTCCTGTTTGACCTCCTAGTTGTGTTGGCGATGGTGTTCGGCACAGTGGCCCTCGGCTCCCCCTAGAGAGGCAGTGACTAGTTGGCAAAACAGCTTTGACTAGGGCAGCGATTAAATCTCAGTGTAGCTAATCGACGAATCATGCTCATACAGCATGAAGGTCTTTGATCCTCGTGGATCTCATTAACCTGACAGTGTGCCGCTTTAAGCATGGCAGCGACCTTGGCGAGCTCGGGCGTCTACGGGAGGCGAGCGAGCTCGTTGGTGGCCACTGCTAGATTGGCGCTTGGAGTCTTGAAGATGTTGTGGCCATCAACGTGGAGAAATTCTTCATTGAGGTCACAATGGAGCGGGAGTGGCCTTCCTTGTGAGTCAAGCCGATTATTTCGAGCAACCTCGACCCTCGCAATGGCTGCCTCGTTTTCTCAGCGCTACGCACGGTTGACGTTCTGGTTCTCACGAGCGACATGTTCCTCAGTTTTGTCGTTCTAAGGAGGGCTGTCAACGCTGACGTTGAAGATCGCGCCACCCCAGAAGGGTGGGAGAAGGAGTTGCTCGGTGAAGGCTTCAGCGAGGGTCTCCGTAGAGCCCTAAGACTTGGAGCCCAGGTTTTCCTCTGGGATGGTCTAGAGGGACGCCTTGGGGCACTAGCCTATGTGTAGCATGTTTATGGCTGGCGAAGGCTGGACGACAAGCTGGTCAGCAAGTGGATGGGCGTCTTCCACCTGGTTGGTGAATTTTCCCCTTAGGGTGTCTTGGTAAGTAGCGGCGACATTGGTGAGCCCGAATGGCATAGCCATAGCTCCTGGAGTTTTTCGAGCAGCCTCCAATAGATTTGGATCAGAGGGTGATCGGTGCTGAACCAAAGTGTCTAGGGTTGATTCGGTAATGGAGAGACAATCGGCATGCTTTAGACTGACCCGATCAATGGACTCGACTAGATCGTCATTGTTGATCTGCCTCCTCTGGTAGTGAGGAAGCGGGCGGCGAGTTGCTGATGAAGGCAACCTCGGAGGTGGTTCTAAGATCAGATCTGCAATCGCAGGTGTAGGGATGATCGACACAGAATCGATCTGCACTGGCTCGAGGAGCTCTCTAACTCCGTCAGCGTTGATGATCTAGGAGATCGATCCGACCGTGAAGATCTGGTTGGGCTGCGGGAGGGACGAAGAGCCTACGGAAAAAACCATCTTGTTCGATAGGAAAACAACACGCAATCCCCTACCTGGCGCGCCAACTGTCGATGGAATATCGTTAGCAGTCCTCCAAGGGGTATCCCACGAAGGTAGATTGATTGGCAGGGGAGCATGGGATCAAGAACAAGAAGGCAACAGAGATACACGAGTTAGACAGGTTCATACCGTCAGTATGACGTAATACCCTACTTCGGTGGTCTGTTGTTTTGTATTAGCTATCGTATGATATTGCCTGTGTTTGGAGGGGGTCCTTGCTCGCCTTATATAGTCTGGGAGCAGGGTTACAAGTCGGTTAGATCTGAGAGATAACCGGAAAGTAATAACTGATTACAGAAATCTTGAGATCATACATATCCTAACAGATCTTTTAGTATCTTCAGGATATCTTCCAGATGTCTTGCGGAAGGCGCCGACCAGAGTCGTGCCCTGTAAGGCTTCGTCTTGTGGGCTGGGCCGCTCCTGAGGGCGCAGCCCATGTGATCTGTCATGGGTATCCGGGGGTCATACCCCCCACAGAGTTATTTCGATGTAGCCAGTCACTATCTTCATAGACTTTAGTGCTTTCCATGGTCGAATCAACTCCAACTAGTACCACATGGCATGCACTATATATTAAATAAACTAAAAATGGCAACACTGAATTTAGAAAAGCAAAATCATATTTACCTGCTTTTTCTGATGATATCGTTCACGGCGCTTTCTATTTTTTCATTTCTTTCTTCCTGAGTCATTGCTGCCAATCGTGCCTTTTCCCTTTCCCTTTTTAGCTTGGTGGCATCCATATTTTTCTTTGTCTGATGATACTTTTTCCTAAGTTTTTTATTTTTTTCATCCCTTTCTTCTTGAGTCATTGATGCATGGCATGCTTTTTCTCTTTCTCTTTTACGCTGCGCACGTTCATCTATTTGCGCTTATGAATTTGATGTTGTATGGTTACCTGTTTGAAAATAAGTTGATAAATATTTGCTTAATTACCATAAATAATACAAGTGAATGCGTCTATGGATATGAGTATAAACAATTACCTCCATTGATGATGTTTGCCAAGTCTTTAAATGGTGCACGACCTTCATTATTTTGCATATGTTCTATTGTGATTTCACTGAACACAAAATTAACCAATAAATTCGTATTATCAAACTTGTCTATGAGAGAGTTGATAAAAAGTTCCATTGAGGCTCGAAAGAGTGAAATACTCCCTCCGTCTAAAAATATACTTTGACTAAGTTTGTATTAGAAAATACTGATATTCATGATACAAAATAAGTACCATTAGAGACACACATGCTAAAACTATTTACTACCTGAATGGGCGCCGCCTCCTATCATGCCCATTCAGGATCCTATTGACTACCTGAATGGTCAATTGTTTTTAGGTCCTAATATCAATTGCTAATTATGTAACACCTTAATTGGTATATGCCCCTGCGCGCAATGAATCAATTCTTTAAAAAAATGTTCAGTACAAAAAAGCAGGTAGGTCGTCTGAACATATGGTAAGAGAATGTCTTTTTCGATGAATACCCATGATGGCATATACCAAGTAATAAAAGCAGGAGTAAACTCACGTTTTGTCATTCAAATTCCTGATGGAGAAGGGTTAGAGGGTGGGTTTACACAGTAATAAACTTCAAGTAGGACGCTCCACAGGTAGTAAGATTTACATATTTTCTGTTTTTTAATATTAGGTGACCATAAATTTTCTAGCAAAACTGACAATTAGAAAGGCTGGTTTGACAAAACAACAAAGCATGCCCACAGGCTTAGCGTTCTTGTAACCCGTAGCTAGGCATGGAAAATTGATTGTCAGGAAACTATAAATATCTTCATGACAGTCAACTTGAACAAATGCTAACCTTAGTAGATTTAACCAAGGAGCCAGTAACGAAATAAATTTTGACAATGATGAAATGGTATTATGATGTCCAGATTATTTATCAGACTCTTTCAGCAATTGTCCAATCTACATACAACTCAAAGAGCATCCCATGAGTGATGTACAAAAACACTCCATATTATGGAGAAACAATTAGCATTTTTACAGTGTAAAAATGGCAGAGAAAGAGCAGCATGGATATATTATATAAAAAACATAGTAGGTTTGATTTTGAATCCCACACCGACTTTCAGTTTCCTCATTCCCCCTTGAGTATATATTCCATGCTAAAATTCAGAGGGTAATTGTGCAATCAGATGGAACATGCAGCATGAGACTGATTAATCTCCGAAGATCCTTTATGGCACCACTTGCTAAAAATCACATGTGCTAAAAATTCTCGACGCAGGTCCTTCTCCTTCTTGACGTAGGTCCATCTACGAGGACACAACCACCAAGGTTTGCTAGCATGGAGAGACATTTTGTCGAACATGTTGCCCGCGTTACATTTTCCACTTAGGTGTCCGCTTTTTCGCACAGAAGGGAGAGCAGGGAAGGGGTGGGCATACCCTGGTTGACCACCTTGTGACGTCGGGATGCCGCGCACGGACACGTGTGTCGCCTCCAGCACCGGGACGCCGTGCCACCTCATGGTGGTCGGCTTTGGTGGCGCTGACGAGTTGGAAGACGAGCCCAGTGTCCTGGCCGAGGATATGGTGGATGTTGTTGAGGAACGACGTCTGGAAGTGGCACAAGCTGAGCGCGTCCTTCTTCACCAGCACCACGGTGCCCCTGATCCGGCCCTCCAGCACCGTGGACGCCGCGCCGCCTCACAGTGGCCGAAGGCGTGCAGCACGGCCAAGCGGGGAGTCACGGAGGGGAGGGGAGCGATGCTGCGATCGCAAGGGGAGCGACGAGCAGGGAGGAGACCGAGGCAGATGGAACACGTGAGCGTGAAACCAAATAAAATGAGAAAAAAGCTATCCCTTTTGCAAATGCAAAGAGGAGAAGTAATTAAATATAGACAGATTTTGCAAGGTTCTCAGAAATGCAAAGATGTTCCTTTTGTCTTAATTCTCTTTCTTTCTGTGTTAATTCTCTTTTCTTTTGCTCGTTGCTATGTATGCTGGTGCATGCAAACATACAATGTGTATATGGATAGCATAATAATTTTCTACTTTTTATTTTGCCGTGATTCCTCTGTCACATGACAGGCAATATTCAATCAAGGAGATATCGTGGGGTCGCAGATGTGGACAGACGGACGAATTAAAATAAATGTCGCATCAAAAAAATATCTACACTTTGTTCTTTTTAGTTGGAGGAGAAGTAGTAATAACTCGGAGGTTTAAATCGCTACAGTTGACATTTTCACAAGTCGATCGGCCTTTTGTCCTACGCTCAATAATTTCATCCCATCTAGTCTAGCCGACAAACAGTACGACATGCAGGCCATAATTTTGACGGGCTAATGTGCATGACGAAACTGTTGACTGCTGGATACTACATCCATCCATCTCGTTAGGCTTACGCACCAACCGATGCAGTGCAACAGATCGTTCGGTCCATTAAATTCGGCAGCCCCCGTCTTCAGGTTCAGCTGAAAAGTGCTTTTCAGCATGAACATATCCAGCTGGTTTTTGAGCAGTAGCAGCAGTATCGCCACCACTGCTTACTACTGTGGCCTTGTTTAGATTGAAAAAAATTTCAAACCGATGAATAGTAGCACTTTCGTCTTATTTGGTAAATATTGTTCAATCGTGGACCAACTAAGCTCAAAAGATTCATCTCGTGATTTTCAACTAAACTGTGTAATTAGTTATTTTTTTTTACCTACATTTAATGCTCCATGCAAACGGCTAAAAATTGATGTGATGGAGAGAGAGTGAAAAAACTTGAAATTTTGAGGGTATCTAAACAAGGCCTGGTAGTATTTTGGATGTTTTTTCATACTAATTTGGTAGCGCAGGGTTTGGATTTGGCCGCCACAACCAACGCAAAAGGTGCTCTCATCCCCAGGCTTAACTTTGCTGTCCGGTTGTAGATGTGCATGGACCACGCGAGGTAGGTTCCGTTCCTATGCTATCTCCCCTATTCTCCCTCCGCGCCGGCCCGTCTCGGCAAGACGGCAAGATTGCCGTGCAGCTCACGTACGAAACCCGCCCGGAAATAATTAGTCTGTTGGTTTATGCTAAAATTTAGCTTATGTTGATTTATTGTGAGAGAAAAGTATTGTTCGTTGACTGAAAAGTAGTTCAAACAAACAGGGCGAACTTCACGGGATCAAATCAAATCATCGGCTCGTGGGATCAATTTGGTGGGCCCGGGCTCTTTTTTTTTTTATAATACAGAGCTTCATTAATCGCACGATAAAATAATAATACTGTAAAATTAAATACCGGCGTTAAAGTGACATTATCCAAAGAGCAAAATTTATAAAATTAATACAGTCACGGAGAGCACGGCGTCGCAGGCTCATAAACTCCATTGTATAGACCTTTCCGTAATGCGGCTAAGATAATGCTTTATATTAGCAGGAAGAAATCTCCAATATTCATTTCTTTCGTGCGCAAATAAATCCACGAATAAGTTCTGCTGTATCTCCGTACCATCCTATACACAGGTTTGAATACTCACAAAACTTTAAAACAAAGTATGTTATAGTCTCCGTAAAAATATGTGTGGCTTTAGGATTATTCCACGCAGGTATATACTGTAGAATAAAGTATCCACTTGAGTGTCTATGGCAAGATTCACCATTAACAATATATAGAAATAGTTAAATCATAAGTATTATTATTGCAAGTGACGGTACAACCATGGAAGCCTACCGTGACGATCTTTGTGGTACAAATTTTTTTAAGACAGGAAAATATAATTGTGACGCTTGTCATCCATTCTTACATAATAAGATCAAGCAACAAGGTTCCTCGTGAAGAAGTACATGAAATCACAATACTTGTGATAGATAATGATTCCGACTAAGCTATGCCATTTGACTAAACCATGTTCTTCCCTTCCAACCTTTTGCCCTTCTTACCGGGATAACTTGAGCCTTGGAGGTTTGCCTTTGGAGAGAGCTTGTCCTCGCCACCTAAATTGGTAGATTGAGTCAACTCCAGAGTTTGATCTGAGCAGTTTTGAAGTAACGGGAATCTTCAGCTCCATGTACTTGAGAAGATATTGCTCACTATTCTTCTAGTTTAAGAATTAGTATCAGTAAGTATGTTGTGGATATTAAACAGAACTCTGCAGTTTTATGAAATACAAAAAAATCCATAGCAATGTTTTGCACTGGAAAATACATAACTAAAGTTCTCGATGACACAAGAGGACATACCGATTGACACACAGCGAGAGCAGCTTGAATACCTGAAAGAAAAGAAAATACAGACCCGTCAAACAAATGAGTTGAGCAAAAAACAAGATGGCAGGAAAGGGCATGCTTACAAGTAGCATAAGATATATGTGAGAGACTGCAGAGCATCTGCAATGAACTTGTCATCTCGCAGGCTCGCAGCACGTCATAATGTGTAGGATGGCTTGTTCCATGCAATTTCTCAACCAGCTAGTCTTCAAATAAAGGGGGCAGACTCAGTGCCGAAGGCTCCCACATGAGTAGGGTCTGGGGAAGGGAAAAACCGAGGCAAGCCTTCCCCCGCAAAATTTGCGGAGAGGCTGATTCGAACCCACGACCTAATGACTCAGTGAGACAACTCTCACCACTGCACCAGGCCTGCCCTTCAAGCAGCTAGTCTTCAGATGTAATTACAAAATATGTCAGGAAGAAATCAAATTCTGTTGTGTGGCAGATATTCCTATCAACTACAGTCTACAGTGCCTGCAAATTCCAGAAATATTTGAGCAAAATCATTGTCAAAAAGCGCACTAAAAACAGCAGCATATACGTCTGCATTCCTAATCCGGTAGAATATTTCCACTCTTGTTCGTCCATTGGCAATCATTTGGGTTGTTTGGGAAGAGCCTTATGTGCTTCTTCTTCTGGAATACTATAAATCTTATCTTGTCATTGGCGGTAGAATGCTGCTTCCTTAGCACTTGATTATTTGGATCAAGACTGATGGCAAATTCAGCATCTATATACATAATTTGTGTACAATACATGTCAATATTCAGAAAGTGAAAAAAATTGATTATAGAAAAGACAAAGACAGAAGGATTAAAGCATGGAATACCATTCATTGCCTCCTTAACCTTCCCAAGTTCTTTTCATGCAGTAATTCAGCGTGACTATGCTTTAATATAGCGATCATCTAGATTCAGAACTTCAGTGCAATCGTCCTCTCCCTCCTTGAATCTGATGAATTCCATATCTATAATATAACACTTCACCAGAAACCAGATCTTGGAAACACATCATCAGATAGGTAAAATATATCATAAATAGCACTAATAGTAAGAACCAAGACTAGAGAAAATATGCCTCAGCAGCAGTCTCAGATAGCTGGTGACAACCAAAATATGCCTCTTCAGTTTGTGGCTAGTTGCCTACACCATAACAATGTGACTGATACATCGAACTTCTAAGGTCAACAATGATGTTAGATCCTGAATCAAATGTTTTTCAGGTTTTTACCAGCCATTGTGGACACCCTCCTCTTTTGGTAATTCTATTCCTTTAATCGAAAGAAGTCCTAAGTCATTCTCATGCCTAAAAACTTAAAATACTACACAACCCGTCCATCTAGCTGACTCTAAATCTCAAGTTATTTTACAGCAGATCAATATGCCATAGAAACTGTTTAACTCTTTTTTTTACTTACATAGCGTCCTACAAAGCTAATGCACTTAGTGTGAGTGGTTGACAACCTAAAATTTTAATATCAGCTAGTGTGTCATATACTGATTTTCCACATTATGCCATGCATATGGAGAGCATGGATAAGGAATTGAGGTCATCAAGGTTAACGAAGCAGTTGAACAAGCACTATGCTGCAATTGCTATTCTTAAAGGCTTTTATTCCCTTTCATTGTGTTTAACTGACGATTAATGCCACTGGCCTACTACGATAATACATGTGTCCATGGCATACATAATTTATCTTTCTGGCCAGAGAAAGACAGTCCTTACTTTGTGAAGCTTTGCTTTCTGAAACATGTGAAGCAAATATCATGGCCTAGTTATTCATCTCGACCGGAAATGTGATGAAGCAAACTTCCATAATGCAAAGCTATTCTTTCCTTTTTTAAAAAAAAATCTAAGCATTTCTAAACGGTGATAATACCACTATAGTTTAAGTTGTAGTAGGCACTTTAAATAGGTGGGCTGCAGGGATGCTCAGTGTTTTCTTCGGATATTAGGAGTCCTCATCTGACAACAGACAACAACCAAACAAATTGGCATTATTTATTAGTCTCGAATATCTATTCCTAAGTGCTCTTTGTTTTGAACATATGCACACGATGATTCAGAGAAGCATGAGACTCAAAAGCACATTCATTCCTGTTGTGGCCTATGGGAGGCATAGAGATACTACAGCACGGGCACTATCTGTGTTGTGGGAAGCAAGTATCACCTGGACTCTCTGCGTCGTAGATCAGGGACGGGCGAGGCTGCGGCATCGGTCGTGGACTCCCTGTGGCGGCGGCTCGGCCGGGTCGGGGATGGGCGACGCCGGCGTAGATCGGGGATGGGCGGGGCGGTCGCACCGGTTGTGGATTCCAGCGGCTGCCCAGCCCTGTGGTGGCGGCGTGGCGTTCGTGGGCGCGGCGGTTGCAGCACGTGCGCGGCGCACGGCGGCGTCGGAGACGGGCAAGGGCAGAGCGAGGAGGTGGAGCGAGAGGGCGCGCGGTCGTGTGCTGGTGGTGGAAACAGCGCCGGTGCGTCGCGGCGGTGGCGGATTCGCAGGCTTCACCTGCGGCCAGAGAGAAAATTGCAGATTTAGGACTCCGGCTTCGCAAATACATGACTCCATTCGTAAAAATAAGGGAAAATGGGTTCTATAACATTGAAACATCACAAGAATCGGAAAATACCATCAAAAGAGCTCTGTCACATAAAATATCATTCAAAGATGCAAACGTTAACTGAAAGTAGCATTCCATCACGTTCCGTCACCTTCGGAGCTAACGGCGTCTGTCTCAGCCTCGTCCCAGGCAGCTCGGAGCTCATTGCAACGACAACGTCGGATTCCAGCTCAAGTTGACCCACGTCGACGCGGGCACGTCCTACACCAAGCTTGAGCTCCTCAGCCGCGCCATTGCCCGGAGCAAGGCCCGGGTGGCCGCGCTGCAGTCCGCCGCCGTGTCGGCGCCACCCGTGGTGGACCCGATCACGGTGGCGCGCGTCCTCGTGACGGCCAGCAGCGGCGAGTACATGGTGGACCTGGCCATCGGCACGCCGCCGCTATACTACACGGCCATCATGGACACCGGGAGCGACCTCATCTGGACGCAGTGCGCGCCCTGCCTGCTCTGCGCCGACCAGCCCACGCCCTACTTCGACGCGAAGAAGTCTGCCACGTACCGAGCCCTCCCGTGCCGGTCGTCGCGGTGAGCCGCGCTCTCCAGCCCCTCCTGCTTCAAGAAGATGTGCGTGTACCAGTATTACTACGGCGACACCGTGTCCACTGTCGGCGTCCTGGCCAACGAGACGTTCACGTTCGGCGCGGCCAGCTCGACCAAGGTCAGGGTAGCTAACGTCTCCTTCGGGTGTGGCAGTCTCAACGCGGGCGACCTCGCCAACAGCTCCGGCATGGTCGGCTTCGGCCGTGGGCCGCTGTCGCTGGTGAGCCAGCCGTCCAAGTTCTCCTACTGCCTCACGTCGTACCTCTCGCCGACGCCGAGCACGCTCTACTTCGGCGTGTTCGCGAACCTCAACAGCACCAACACCAGCTCTGGGTCGCCGGTGCAGTCCACGCCGTTCGTCATCAACCCGGCGCTGCCCAGCCTAGGGACCAAGCGCCTACCCATCGACCCGCTGGTGTTCGCTATCAACGACAACGGCACGGGCGGGGGACGCAGATTCGGTGACTTTGCTCCTGCAAGTCAAGTCGGTGCCGGAGAAAGGAGGAGGGCCAGGACACCGTGGAGAAGAAGAGGACGACCACTTTAGCAGGGACGTCGGGTTGTTGCCAGAGAAGAAGACGAGCAGCCTTCAGCAACCAAGACGCCGGGCTGTTGCTGATGGAGAGCAAGGCAGGCCGCGCGCCATGCAGAGGGACGCGGACTGCCACCGGGGGGCGTGCTGAGGTGCATGTCCCGGCAGATCTTGAGGCGGGTCTGCTCTCCATCAGGGACCCCTCCATCAGCCAGTCTATGTGACTGCGTCCACTGTCCGCAACGGCTTCCCCGTCCTGCGTCCTCCGGTCTTCCCTGCCGCCGCTCGCCGCGCCCACCACTGGCGCGCCCCACCGAGCGGGAGGCCAGCCATGGTCGAGCCGGAGAGCCGCGTGCCGCGCGGGATGCCCCGCCATGGCCACGCGCGAGAGCCGCCATGGCCCAGGCAGCCGCGCGTCGCCCCCCGCCGCGCGCGCGGTCGGTGTAGCTTGGGGCTTGCAGACAATGGCGTGCAGCAGCTTGGCGACCTGCGACGTCGCACGGGCGGGACGGCGTCGAGCCGTCGAGGGACATAGAGCCCGACGAGAGCGCACAGGTAGGCGTCTAAGAAGGAGACGCCGCTTCCTGCGTCGACGAGTTGGGGCTGCGCGGTGCGCGAGGGAGAGTGCGCGTCGGCGAGCATCACCGGCCTAGACGGAAAATGCCAAGTCTGGGCTCTCTGCACTGTGTTTTCTCGTTGGAATCACTTAGCGCCATGAGATGTAAAATGGACGGAGGAGATGAACGTGACTTGCTCAAGCAAAGTCACTGAATCTAGATCCACGGGCGGGGTCATCATCGACTCAGGCACGTCCATCACGTGGCTGCAGCAGGACGCCTACGAGGCCGTGCGGCGTGGGCTGGTGTTGGCCATCCCTCTGCCGGCGACGAACGACACGGACATAGGCCTGGACATGTGTTTCCATGGCTCCTGATCGTTTTTGAATTTTGAGTGAAGCACTGAAGCTGAGTCCTCGGACGGATGCAACCAACGGCGTTAACAGCGAAAGTAACAGAGTGCTAGATTGCGGACGGAATGCTCACTTTCGATGGTATTTTACGGCACGACGAACTTTCGGTGGTATTTTCCGATTCTCGCATTCTTTCGGTGCTATGAAACCAATTTTCTCTAAAAATAACTGTCGAAACGTCGGCTTCTTATTTTCCTGACATTGATGTATTAAGACTCTTTTCTCATCTAAATACATATATTTATTCCTTCAAAGTGACCCTTTTACCATTCAGTCATTTAGACGGTGATTTGGAAGCCTGTTGTGCCTGGGCTGGCCGCCTGCCGCCTGCCGCCTGCCGCCTGCCGCCGCCAAGGGCAGGCTAGGCCGCCGCCTTGGCTGGCTTGCCTGGATTAGCGTTCCTCACGAATATACAGCAGATTCAAAATGCTTTGATATATGTTTCACAAGTTTCACTCCATCGGGATGCACTGGAAACAATGTCATTGGACACCATTGATGATCGAGTTCTGAACATGAAATGCAGTCGTAGGTTTCAGTTCCGACTCAGTCACCATATGCACAGGTTCATATATAATAAAAATTAACCAAAATGACCCATATGCAATAACAAATCCACGATTTTAGTATAAACTAGTTCATCTCAGCAAACCATAAATTTGTTCTAATCGAGTTCCATCGCATATCAATTAAAGCATGAGTTTATATCTCTTCACAAATAAAGTCTTTCATCTCATAAAACCATAATTTTGTTTCAAACGATCCGAGTCATATAAAATAAACCATGAGTTTACATCTCATCACAGCTAAAAAAATTCATCCAATATGTAGCTTTCTCTTTGGAGTCAACTTTTTTAGTGCAGCCGCAGCATGCATCCTCACAGGACTAGTGGTGTCGGTTTGTGAAGAGGTGCCCTCTCCTAACAAGAACGCAAGCTTGCTGCACATAAATACAGTACGACAATTAGATGCACGAAAAGAATCAGTATTATATGGTAAATGTGTTAGTATATTCCTTACCTTCTAGTGATCATTTCTGGATTATCCCGTAGTATTTCTTCTCTAATTGGTCTATGTGGGGCGCTAAGTTCTGCTGGTGTAGCTTTTGTAACATTCTTACTAGGTTGCCTACACTTCCTATAAGAATAATAAATAAATTAATTATGACATTTTCATTCAAGTTCTTTGATAAAGAAAATCATTACTTACCTCTTTTTTCTGTCGCATTGAGTGGGCACTTGGCACTAGCTTGCCTGTGACCTTTTTCACCGCATCTTTTGCAAGTCATAGGTCCTCTAATCATCTTCTTTCTCTTTGCATTGGTTGGAGCAGTAGCATTGTCACATCCATTGTTGGTACCTTCACCCTCGTTGGTAAATTTATCATCTTTGGAACCTTTCTTCTTGTGGCCACCTTCCACCCATCTCTTCCTTCTTAGTTTCCTTCGTCTTCCTACCCGTAATTTAGCAAGAGGTGCACCAACTAAAAATGATAGCTCAACTTGTGGCCATTGTGTTTTGTCTGTCATTGGTTCGATCTCTCTACCATAAGCAGTATTACTAGTGATGTAGTCACATTTAATTTCTGGATTGAAAGCACACATATACCGTAATAGCTTATGATTGGTCTACAACCATTTCATTGCTTCTTGTGATTCAATTACTATTTTTGCTATATTGTCATAGAATATGTCTTCTTTGTAAGCCCTTGCCACAGGATATATCTGGTCAAACCCTTTAAACCTCTTCTGAAAATTTCTCACAAGATGATAAAAGCATTCTCTTTGCTCTGCATTTGGGAAAACATTCTTCATTGCGTTCTCTAAGCCCTTGCAAGCATCATAATAAACAGCAAGGAGTGGAGGATTATCTATTGCTTTCTTTAATTGTTCCATGAACCAAGTCCAATTGCCTATTATTTCAGAAGCTATGAAGCCATAGGCGACTGGATACATCCAATTATGACCATCAACTGCTATAGCTGCGGCCAAGTGGCCATTCCACCTTCCATTAAGTGTTGTAACATCTATGCTCAAATGAGGCCTACAACCTTCTAAGAAACCATCAATGCATGGTTTAAGAGCACAGAAAAATGGTGAAAATATACTTGATCATCCACCTCAAGTACCTCAATCTCCACAACACTCCCGAGGCTGCGTTTCATTACCTCGGCCTTCCACCTAAACAACAGCTCAAAACTCTCTTCTCATTTGCCATAAACCTCGGCAAGAGCTCTTCCTTTACCCCGCCATATAGTGTCATATGCAACTGTGACCTTGTGATCTGTCTGCAACTTCTTTTACAATTCCTTAGCACCGATATTTGGATCATCTCTAAGGATACTCACAACCTTGCTAGCTACCCACTTCTAAGATGGAGTTTTAGTTATCGTCCTCGTGGTAGACGCACATGTATGGTGATCGACCAAAACTGTTACCCGCAAAACACAAAATCAATGAGATTCATATTAATTTACAGGAAAAGTAGAATTAATGAAAACAAATAAATTTATTGACCTCTACAGTGCTTTGGCCTTTATGTTTGGTGCCATTTATTCTCCAAGGGCAATCACCACCGAACCTGCAATAAGCCCTCTCGTCGTACATGACTTCTCAGTTCCTAAATCAAACTCCTTATTGATAGCAAATTGTCGCACTGTCATCCTAAACTCATCCATTGTTGGGTATATTGTACCAATATCCATTGGGGGTTGTTTTATCATATGAAATCACCATCTCACTTGGTATAGCATCACTTGTAGGAATGGCGGCATCCTCAGTATCAACACCCTGCTCATTATCAACACACTACTCATTACCAACATCCTGTTCATTCATTTGGCCTTCATCAACGTGTGTCTCCTCTTCTCTCAAGCCTAGAATTTCACACATTAGTTTTTTCACTCACAAGTCCAATACGACCTTCATTGTCATGTGTCTCCACTATCTGTAAGCTATCTCAATCAACACTTTGCACATGATCTACTTCGGACCTAAACAAGTGAAATCAATTTTAATACCATGACCCTACTACTTTACAGGTAAAATAACATAAATAATTAACACCATTACCTTTGCACATCAACAATAGGAAGATTGTACTCTACTGCCGGCGGGGGAGCAGTGGGCAGGAATGTTCTCGCTAGGGCTAGGGCATTGGACATGCCGTCGATACGAGCAATCGCAGCGGTCTTCGGTGGGGCTTCATCAATCATGGTGTCGGGGTTGGGTGTGGCCAGGGCTGAGGCCATCGTGTTTAGGCGAGAGGCTGGCGTGGCCTGCCCTATGGCCATCACAGACATGCTAGAGGTCGGCGTGGCCAACCCTATGGCCATCGTGGCCAGCCATGTGGCAGTCGCGGCCAAGCTAGACAATACCAGCTCGGCCAGAACTGAGGGCGCCATGGCTAGGGACAAGGCCAGCAGGGCTGCGCTGCTTGGCCATCCATGGAGAGCAGGCGGCCATCCTCTTCGTCGGGCGACGACGTTCCATCCATGGGCGTCGAGGGGACGGCGGTGTTGGGGTTGGGGGTTACGGAGGGAACGACGGCGTCGGGTTGGGGATGGAACGGCGGCGTTGGGGTTAGGGCGTCAGGAAAATGAACGATAAGGCAGATGGAACGTCGAGTAGATGAAACGATCAATGATACGTAAGACCAGAAGAATAAAAGGGTCACTTTGGGGAATAAATACATGTATTTAGATGAGAAAAGAGTCTTAATACACCAAATGTCATGGAAATCAAGAAGCCAACATTTCAAGGGTTTTTTACGAAGACGATGTTTGGAGTCCTATATTTGCGAAGCACATTGTTTGGAGTCCTAAATCTGCAATTTTCTTGTGGTCAGCAGTGCGGCGTCCAGAAACCTCTCTTCCATTTTGTTCCCTTTCCTTCCCTGACACGCGGTCGCAGGCTTGGGTAGACCCACCTGACACGCAATCGTAGGCTTGGCCCTGCGCTGCGGGATCCTAGGCTTGGTCGGACCCACCTGCCGGCGCCGCGAGATCGCACGGGGGAGGCAGAGCGATGACCCGACGTCTTTTGTCGCACCATTCAGTTGTCTTAGTTTTGTTTTTTTAGTTATGGGAGAAAAGCAGGATTACAATTAGCGGCAGCTAATCCCATCAACCACTCTCAGATATAGTCTAACCAGAAAAGGGCACGTTCGGTGGCTGACACCATGTGTGCACAAATATGGACCACTGAGTTAGCATCCATACACACCCACACAACTCTGAAATCAACAAAACCCCTGCCTAGCTCCGTAATATAAAAACAAATGCCCCAATTGAGGACCTCATCTCGTCGCGGTCATCAAGTAAGGACTTCAAACTGCTGCAATCTACTTCTAGGATGACTCTTTCATATAGCCATTCTCCCTAGCTAGCTCGAGGGCTCAGGCTCTTTTGGTCGAGGCAGAAGCGGTATGTGATGGAGTTCGTCTGGTTCCGGCGGAGACGAGGGAGCACATTATTGTGGAGACTTATGGCTTGTTTGGCATAACTCAACTTTACTAGTAAAGCTGTTTTTTTGGAAAACAACTTCATAAGCAACTTTCTAGATGAAGCTAAGCTGTTTTGGAAAAATTATTTGGTAAAACAGCTTCACCAACAACTTCATGCATGAATGGGAGAGAGAAATGAGGGAGAGGGCTAAGATAAACTACTTTTTCAGCTTCATCCTAACTCATGTCTTTGTGAAAGAGGAAGAAAAACAACTTTATAGATAAAGCTATTTTAAAAATAAGTGTTTGGTAAATAAAATAGCTCATGAAACTGTTGTGAGCTGTGCCAAACAAGCCCTTACTCATCGGTGGTGGTTTCACTTTGGCGGGGCAGAGACAAGAATCGATTAGAAGTTGGTTTCACTTTTAAGCAATGACTAGGTAGCGTGCCTGTGCGTTGCTATAGGATAACTAATAATTTATACTAAAAACACACGGATCGCACGATAAGATAACAATACTGTAAAAATTAAATACCAACGTTAAAGTATCATTTAATCCAAAAAGCAAAGTTTATGAATTTAACACAGTCACGGAGTGTGCGGTATCGTAGGCTCACAAACTCTACTTTATAGACATTTCCATGATGCGACTAAGATAATATTTTATATTGATAAGAAGAAATCTCTGATATCCATTTTTTCATTGTAATCCATTTATCTAAACAATGTTTGAGATGAGGACATGGTTATAGTTTTTAGTAGCTTTGCGATATTGTCCGAAGCTATGAGATGATTGATGTCTTGCAATGATCCTTTCATTAATTTAGTTTTCTATCTATGTTTAATTGTTTATTCAGTCTATTTTACAGGCATGCCGGTAGATAATAGATGACAAAATTCAAACATCCATAATTTATCTCTTTGACTTTTAGCATGAGTTTTATTTTTATTTTTTAATTGATATATTATCCTTTTGTTTTTATCATAGCGTTAGCTCGGGCATGCATGAAAAACGAAGATGTCTTTATACTACAGAAATCTTTCAAGATCATGCATAGATTATTCTTGTATTGAATATTATATATATACAATCACCTAAATATTCTAATTAAATTACAAAATTTTAAATTAGGATACGAGACAAGACATTCAAACAGATATTTCAAAACTACAGAGTTCAAAGAACTTAATAAATAAATCCTTCTGGAGGCAATGCAAATTCTCTCTAATCTTTCATTTGGTGTAGTTAGTGTTATCATAGTACCCGCATGTATTCATGGGAAATAAATCGTGGACAAAACGTAGACACTTTTTGGTGCGACATTCCAACATGGGTCCATCATCCTGCCAATATCCTTGAGGCAGATCACATAAAGGATGAGAGTCCCTCTATAAGATTGCTCACAAAAGACTCAAACTTATATCTGATCATGGTAATGTTGAATTGCTTTGCATCAAAAGCATCGGCAATGATAAACGGGGATATAGGTTTTAGCATGCATAGTGGAGGAAAACTCAACTTTGGCCTTCTCGGTAGCTTTTCTAAGCCTTTGTAGTGCTAACTTATCATTACTCAGATAGTCAAGAGGTGTACCATAAAATTATGCACCACCAAGAAAAGTGTCACCATTAATTGCCTTGACCTAAAAAATGTGTCAAAATTAAGAATTACAACACCTAATTCAACATCTTGGAGTAGACACTCAAGTGGATACCTTATTCTATAATATATGTCTGTGTGGAATAGTTCTAAAGCCACACATATTTATACGATGAGTATAACATACTTTGTTTTAAAATTTTATGAGAGATTTTTTAAGACACGCAATATTATTCATGTGACAGGCACTAATATTTACATATATACTCGAACCTGTGTGTATAGGATTATATGGAGATGCAACAGAACTTATTCATGGATTTATTGACGCATGAAAAAAATGGATATCGGAGAATTCTTTCTATCGATATAAAATATTATCTTAGCCATATCACAAAAAAGTCTATACAGTAGAGTTTGTGAGTCTGCGACGCCATGCTCTCCGTGACTGTATTAATTTCACGAACTTTACTTTTTGAATTAAATGTCACTTTAACGTCGGTATTTAATTTAACAGAATTGTTATCTTATTGTGCGATCTGTGTGTTTTTAGTACAAAAGATTTAGTTGTCCCCGTAGCAACGCACGGGCACGCTACCTGAAACAGCAAGTGAGGGTGATGAAACACGTGAGCGTGAAACCAAATGAAAGGAGGAAAAAAACTGTCCCTTTTGCAAATGCAAAGAGGAGAAGTAATTAAATGCACGCAGATTTGGCAAGGTTCTCAGAAATACAAAGAGGTTCTTTTTGTCTTAATTCTCTTTCCTTCTGTGTTAATTCTCTTTCCTTTTGCTCGTTGCCATATATGCTGGTGCATGCAAACATGCAATATGTATATGGATAGCACAATAATTTTCTATTTCCTATTTTGCCGTGATCCCTCTATCACATGACATGCAATATTCAATCAAGAAGAAGTATGCATGTGGAAGATGTCGTGGGATCGCAGACATGAGTAGACGGACAAACCAAAACAAATATCGAAAAAAAAAATCCTTTTTAGTTGTAGTAGAAGGAGATGAAGCGAAGTTTCAAAGAAAAAAAAAGTCAAACCATCCCTTCAGCAGAGGAGCCAGGCCCATCCGCGAATGGGCCAACTAAACCTGCCTGACGGACTCATGCGGCCGGGCCAATTTCACGCAGGATCAGTCGCAACGACGAACCCACCGGCCCAGCACAGCCGTAGGGTTTATTTTTGGCATCTCTCTCCGTCCCCGCACTGCTCTCCTGTCGCGCCGGTCACCGCAGCGCAGAAGAACACAGCACCCGCCTTCCTCGCCGCCGCAATGGCCGCCGCCGCCTCCGCTGCGAGATCCTTCCTCCGGTCCAGCGGCTCGTCGTCCCTCCGCAGCGCGGCGGCCAGAGCCGCCTCGCGTGCCGGACCTGCTCCGCTGCCGAGGCGGATGCCCACCTCTGCCCCCCGCGTACTCCTAAGGTGCGCACTACCTTAGGTTTTGGGCCCGTGGAGCCGTTGTATTTTTGTCCTTTTTTTTGGCTTGCTCTGTTTGAAATTGTTACTCAGATATATTATTGTCTGTTGTTTCGTTGTGTAGGTCGCCGGTGGTGATGAGCAGCGTGTGTCTGGAGTCCCTTATGCCCATGCACAGCGCCACGGCTTCGGCGCTCATGACGTCGCTTCTCGCTGCCCCGGCTTGCAAGGGATTCGGTTGGCTATCAGAAGGTGATTTGCCCTGGTCTCAGTTTCATTTCCTTGCTTCGTAATGTCGGATTATAATTTGTTATTTACCATATTTGCTTGTTGCCACATAGGAGACAGCTTAAGCACGATCACAATTCGCATGCTCACCCGTTTTCCTTCTAGATGCATATCTTTTAGTTCATCCAGAGTAGTGATAAGAATTTGATGTTTCTGGGGGTAATTTTGGTCTCAAGCAAGATTGCTGCAACAAATTTAGCAAAAGCCAAGTTAATGCTGTATGACCAAACAAACAGGCTATCACTTTTTCCTTGATTGACATTCAAGCTCCCACAATGGGACACCAACCTGATTCTTCTACTCCTGTCAACCTATTTTTTCTGCTCCTATGTCCGATTTAGTTCAATTTAAATGAATACGAGCTCACATTGCTCTGACTAGGAGTACTGAAGCTCTGCAGAAGATAATTTCCGTACCATTGTAGGATGTCCTAAAAATATGTTTATCATATATATTACATAATGTATATTTAGCTTACATCAGATCACCTTTTACATAAAACCAGCTTTACATCCTTTTGGAGTCCTTGAGTTTGATTGCTCTAGATGTTTTTCATATTTTACCTCTATAACATAGCCATTTTTCTAGTTAGACAAGCAGTTTCAAACATTTTTATATGAACAAGGGTAGGACAGTGTGTGTGACTTCCTTACGTAGTTCCTAAGGTTTGTGCCTATATGTGTTTTTAGTTTGCCTTTAGTACCCGATTAACACCATGGAAGCCATAAACATTTTCTAATTCAAAACTGAAATAGGGTAGCAAAGTTTTCATATTGAAATTAATCTTATACTTTCCACATGGCCATTGTTGTAGGTCAAGATAGATGAACTTCAGTGACCCAAAAGGTGAATAATTTTTAAAGATTCCATCAATAATAGCTGTTGATGGCTAGGTTCCATCACTAGTTCACGTGTCAGGATGATTTGTGGAAAGAAGAGCCTGCTATCTTTATCTTATGGAATTGCATCTAAATTCATCTATTGTGAACTACTGCACTTGCACATTAAGATGTACAATATGGAACAAAAGAAGTCTGCATTTTTATGAGCCATACATTGTATTGAGCCAGGTATTTTAATTGCTCCTTGTGGACTTGCAAAATGCTTTATCTAGAGCTGCTGTACCACGATTGTTGTGCCGTGTCTAAGATTCCCATTGTCACTATGAGCGATCTCTTATTGATTTTGTGGACCTTTTGGCAAAACGAGAGATTTCTTTCCTGGGTGGACTTTTGCCTGTGGTTTGCTGAAGTCGAACTATTGGTGGATTTAAGAATAGCATTTATAAATTTGAATGTAACATCATCATTAATTACAAATTTGAGGAAAAAAAAGGAGACTGATTATTTTGTATTGGCCCAGCTGGTAATGATGACGTGTGACAGTCTCTAGATGGAACGTAGCAGATTATTATCCCGTCACCTCAGATCTACAGGTCCGTTCCGATTTTAAGGAACATCCATGATAAGATATGTTTATTACAAATTTCTAGCAAATTTCGATTTTTCTTACAAAATGTCCTCTGTGCTAGTTGATTCTGATAGGCATAGCGAGTAATAATGAGGTTATTTCTCCAATATAAATATTGTTTCTCTTTACTGTATGTTTCTTGACTTTATTGCATCTCTATAGGCCTGTGATTAGTGCGATGGAGGTCATCTTGGATGAAGACTAGACCGTGCTATTTGTTTTGCCATCTCTGTTGCCTTGGTTTTGCCCATTATAAATGAAACATAGAGCAAATGTAGCTTTCATCGCTGCTAACTTTTATGATGCTAGTTCAGAGCTTGAGCTCAGATTATTGTGTTTCTATTTGTAGATGGATGATTTGTCGTTATTGGAGACCTGCAGTGATGGTATCTGGTCTGGATTATGGAATACCTCGTGAATTAAGTACTTGGCATCTCAGTTAACATGTTTTGTGCTCTGGAATTCCAGTTTGTATGAAATTTGCAGAATTGTTCCTGAGATTTATTTTGGCAGATTAGCTGTCAAAAAGACTTTGGTCTTGATGACCTGCCTGATCATGTAGATCTGGAATGAATAAACTTGATTAAAGGCTTTTTACACTTTTTGCGTTTTAGTCTAAGCGTAGTATGTTCAAATGCTGATTTAGCTTCTAAGTTGTACCAAGGACCCACATGGTTTCTTGACGTGGAGCTGGTGCTCTTCAGTCTTCACCTTATCTGCATCCGGTGAATCCTTTCCACGGTAGTCCTCTTCCGGTTACAGATGATAGTTTACTTCAGCTTGATCATTAAGTCAAATTACACCAGCTTAGTTCAAATTTATAGAAAAATGCATCATCTATAACATTATATTAATTTCATCAAGTTCTTTAGGTAGTGCAATTATTGAAACCTGTAGATTCAATATTTTTCTTCTTCTAAGGAAGAAGTCTATTTTTAGCCATCAAACTATCGCAAGTCTGATTTTGGTCATCAAACTGTAAAACTAGGTATCATCAAAACTGACAACTTTGGCCCTTGATTGGTTTTAAAGGTGTCGTTTGCCTATCCGTGTATTTTTCTAAAAATAATAAATATATGGTTAAATCTCTAAAAAATAGCTAATTCATTTTAAATAAAAAGTAAGAAATTAGTACCATTTTTTTTTTGTAAAAATACAATCTATCTATTTGTGCTCTATTTAGAGCTCTTAGTTCTTGTTACTAGTATTTTATTGCTCATATAGTTGCGACCATTATTTATTTAAATTATTGTGGTGCTTTCATTTATTTTGATTGCAGGTTTGATGCCCCGTTTTTTTGAAACCTTTTTTTTTTTACTATACTCAATCAATTCAATTAAAGTAAATCACTAGACATGAAATGTCTAAATACGATCTATATATGGTGGAGAATGGCATCTGCGAGGTTAGGGTCGCCTTTGAGATCTTTCGTGTACTCGGAATCCATTGGACCTTTTTTTTATAAAAAAAATTACCCTTTTGGTTGAACTTCTAGTCTAATGTAGCACACAACGATAATGTAAATAAATAGTGGTCGTGACTACCAGCAACAAAACATTAGCGTTGTAAACAGGTAATAAGATCCAAATATCTCTAAATAGAGCATCATAAAATAGATTATATTTTTAGAAAATGTTTATACTGCTTTTTATTTTTTTTATTTAGATGGTTTGCAATGTTTAATCATATTTTTATTTTAAAAACATATATAGGCAAAACCACTTTGAAAAACTAGCCTTATGGATACTTCGATGCCCAGTTTTGAAAATCGATGTTCACAAACCGTCGAGACCCTACAATCGCGCAATAGCAGGTGGGGACGAGCTCACCGAGAACGCCCTGGAAGAAGTTCGGCTCCGACACCTCCATATAGTAAATCACAACAATAATACAAGGTGATGTTTATACGGCACGCAAGCTACTGATGAGAACTGGATAAGCTCTCTTTTGGTGCACCTACGTGAGTGCTGCATATACCCTTGCAACAACTGATCATGCTCTCTTTGTGAAACATGTACAAGTTCATTAATTTTTTCCTTAGAAACTACTAATGAAACCATGCATTCAAAGAGTTGGATCTATAGTGCAATTACTCTAGAAACTGTGAATATATTTGGAGGAAATCATAAAGTTGCAGCAAGGTGAGAAGCAACGACAGGAGAAACCGAGGGCCCGCTGGAGCAAACCGCCGGAGGGGGTTCTGAAACTGAATTGTGATGCCTCCTACTTTGTGGAATCCAATTCAGGTAATTGGGGCTTTCTAATTCGTGAAAGTGATGGAGATGTGATCCTAACAGGAAGAGGGAAGGTTGATTACCTGTTGAGTGCTTTCCAAGCCGAGCTAATAGCCTGTCTGCAAGGCGTCCAAGCGGCGCTAGACTTGGGCATTGGAAGATTGATTCCGGAAACAGATGCTTTGATGGTACACCAAGAACTTTTTTCAGCTGAACCCTGCGCTAGACCTGAAGGCAACATGGCTGATGACCTGAAGGCCCTTGTGCACTCTAATTTTCTACAGTTTGAGTGTGTGTTTAAGAATAGGGATTGTAATAGAGCTGCCCATGCTTTATGTTATGAGTGTGTTGAAGGTGATGAGCTCATTACTAGCCCCACCCCGAGTAATGTACTTGTAATTGTCACTGCTAACATTGCAGCAGCTGAGTAATGCAATTCCCAGGTTAAAAAAAAAGAACTGTGCTTTGGGATTGCCCTAAGCACTGGACTGGCCCCAGCGGCCAGTGCTACTGCGTGCGCACGACCGCCGGCACGAGTCATGGCCCTCGTCCGTCTAGTCTTGGCCGATAGTGTCCGGCTCTCCGCCTCCGCCTGGTGGCTCGAGCAGTCGAGCCATCGAGGCAGCAGGCGCCTGGATGGAGTTGGACTGCCAACCCGGGGGACGACACGATGAGTCAATAACTCAAGTAAACACCAGCAATAAAAAAAAAAGAACTCAAGCAAACACCAGCAGCTCGCTACATCAGGACGACAAATACGATGGATAAATTTGGCAGCAGTACCTTCGGTAAAATGGATCGCTCATCTGATCGGTCACATCCAGGAAAATTCCTTCCAGCAACCTTTCTACCTTCAGCAGGGCAATAGCACTCACAACACAGTTGCTAGCACAAAAGATGTAGCTTCCAGCAGAGGTAAACAAATAAGTCACCAGAGCTCACCGGTGGTGCTGCAATAGAATCAGCTACACACAACTAGCTCTACCAATGTACAAGAATTGAAGACCCAAATTGCCAAAATCACAAATCTGGACTCCTAAACTAGATAGCTATAAAAGCTACTGGAAGAGTTCGATATGGATCTAAGCTATATCAGTAAGCACAGAGCCCTTCCACACTGAATTGCTAAGCTGTACATAGGAGATAGAGGCATAGAGCACCGCTGCTACACCACAAGTCTGCGACAATCTGGGTCAGAACCAGTTCAGGAAAACTCAAAACAGTCAGCACCCAGCAACTGCACGTCCTAAACTAAAAGTACACATAGCACTATTTCCACTTGCAAGTTTACAAAGTTTAACTGCCGCTATCAGCACGGTTATTATCCAATATGCTATATGGGGATATTCTGCTCCTATTGCGGTGACCATGAAACAAAGATTTTGTTCAAGTTTTGGATGCCATTTTAATTTTTTATAAACGAAAGCCCATCCAGCTTTAATTGGCTGTTGTGCAATCGACTTAGTTGGCTATTTTGCTACCTGAAGCTAGCAGTATTGTGATGCAGACTGTGAATAACCAATCAAAACGAAGGGACTACTGATTTGTTCACTAATCAATGCACTCGTAACATTAACTATGAGCAAAGTACATAACAGAAACAGTGAGGCCTAAAAATATTAGAGTTCCAGTCAAGCTCGACAATGAACCCCAGTCAACATGCAAATTAGTCCACAAAACCTGTGGTTACTCTGTACTACAATGTAAAGAGGCTACGCAAATAATTAAGGGCCGTTGTGAAATCTTAAGTACCTCAAACTGTATTTGTCTTTTTTCCAGTAAGAATACGGGATATCTGGAGGCCCCTGCTGAAACCTTCATTGAAAAGTACCCTTGTCTGCATTTCTTGAAATCCCGGCAACCAGGACAGCAATGCAACTGGTGCCATAATGAACGCTCCAAGCAGTATCTCATACAAGCGAGCCACAGAAATAATACTGCTCCACACCACAGTGGATTCGATGAATGGCCGAATTACTTGAGCGATCGAAATCAAGCCCCAGCCAGTAGGAATAAATGCCAAAAGACTAGTGAAGATGTCAATGATTTCAAATCTCGTGAACTTCAGAAACAATATCAGCACTAGCACTGCAAGAACAACGACAGCAGTTTGGACAACCCGGTAGTAAAGGTGCTCCTTTGCGGCATACTTGTCTCAAGCATAGGACATTAGGACAAACACACCAAAAATCACAGCCACACATATCCAGGAAAGCAGATAGACAGCAATACTTCTGCTATTGTTGGCTATCTTCAGCTGGTATACAACCCCATACTGGAAAAAGAAGTACCTGAGATCTAACAGTATTTCCAAAATCTTTCCCCAAAGACCAGTGGTCCGTAGATGATCTTGCTCCTCATACCACCACACTTCCCAGCTCTGCTCAGGCTTAGAAAAGAGACCACCGGGATACCATATCCAGTTCATGAAATCATCAAAATCGTACACTGTTTTCAACCAATCAAAACCAGATGGATTAAAAGCAAATGGAGCCATAATCCATGATACCACCAGAAACCAGCTAGATATATTCATGATTATGTAAACAAGTGTATTCTTGGCAATAACACTGTGTGCAGCATAGACAATCAATATTATTCCAAGTTCTATTGCCTTTATGAAGTGGCTCCTAGCATACAGGCTCCGGGTTTCCCGCTCCTCCTCCCGCCGCCGGCGGCGGCGGCGCGGCGGTTGCGGAGGAGGCTCATCCCTCACGGCAGCTGCAAAAACGGGGACGGTGTCAGTGCCCAGCCGCAGTGACGAGTGCGGACTGCGAAATCAAAGCCATTATTGGGAGGAGGAGCAGTACATGGGAATTTGGGGGGAGGAGGACTGCGAGATTGCGGTGACGCGATGCGGCGCTGATGAGGTGGGAATCATGTGATGGGATGAGCCGTTTGCGTTTGTTTGCTTCCGCTTTTCGGGTGGAAGTTCAGAGGCAGCAGCCAGTACTCGAGTGAAGTGTGATCCAGTCGCGAGGCTGGGTGGGGTTTGGTTCGCTTTGCTTCCGGGCTTTCTTGTTAAGATGTTCTCCAGCAATTGGGCCAACAATTAATTGGCCCTTTGATCTATGTCATGATAGGATGACTGATGGGTCCCATTGCGCAGCGTCATAAAAGGACTGTAGAAGTTGGTGCACAAGACATGAGGTCATCGGTAGCCGTCAGCCTCACCCCGAAGTTCCTAACCCTAGACCGATCGAGAGGGACGATGTGAGAGACGAGAAGCGCCATCATCTTCGCCGCCGCCACAGCACCGCACCCGCACTGCTGTTGCGTTCGACGATCTAGACCGCGGCTGCACGGCTTCCCCGACTCCGACTCCAGTGGCCACGTCGCTACGGCGCCATGGCCGCGACTGTGCTTGGCGACCCAAGTCTTCTATCTAAGCTAAGTATTTACCCACTGATCTACGCCTAGAAGTACTTTCAGATCCTTCAATGGCATCAAGAGCCAGGTTCTAGTGCGAGATTTAGACTAGGGTAGAAAAGTGAAAAGAAATTAAAAAGAGACTCTAACCCTAACCCTAACCCTAACCCTAGAGAGAGAAGCAAGGACGGATAGAAGGGGTACCTACCTGGGGCCCGGCCATCCCATCACCACCGCCGGCCGTCGTCTGGACGCCGCGTGGGAAGAAAACTCGAGCTGTCCGGGGGAGCGAGGTCTTGCCGCCGGCGCGCTTTCTGCCTCGGGCCATAGGGCACCACCGCGGAGCCGCTCGACGGCACCGCGCGCGACTCCGGCCGCACGCGTGTGCCGGCGAGGGGTACCATGGCGGCGCCATCACCTTCCGCGCCGTCGCGTTTTTTTCTCAGGTGCGAGCGGCTGCGGCGGCTGCAGTGGGCGACGAAGAGAGCGAAAAAGCTAGGGTTTAGGGCGAGCAAGGGCATCGTCACCCAGACTGCTCGACGGCGGCGCACTCTGCCTAAGGCGAGCGCGCACGACGGTGAGGGGACCGGTGGTGGCACTATTGTGTTGCTCCTTCTCTCTTTTGACTACGACGCTGAGGAGGAGAGAGAAATGGAACAGGGAAATGAAACTAGGGTTTCGGGTGAGACGGTCGTGGCGGTGTTTTGATCTCGCGCAAAAGATGGCTGATCGTCCGATCGCGAAGAACGACCAGCGTAGATCGGGCTTCTTTCAGCCCAGGCGGGGTTGGATATTCCCGGCCTAGGCCCAGGTTGCGACCTGGGCGCAGGGGAGCGGGCACGCGCGCCGTGTTAAGCTGCCGATGGGCCGCGCGCGCGGATGCGAAGCAAGCTGGGCCGCGCGCTAGCTGGGCCTTCGGGCTGAAATGCAACGTAACAGTCTGCTTTTTAGTTTTATTAATTTTAGAAGCATATTTTGATAAATTTTGTCAAGTTTTGATGTTAAATCTCTATCAAAATTTGAACCAATGGGATAATTTTTTCAGAGAGTAGATGAGTATAGTAAAATGCTTCTGAAATATAGATAAATTAGTTTTTCATGTTTCCGTTGTAAAGTTTAATGTTGATTATCTTCTAATTAAATTCGAATCAACGGAGGAATTTAATTTGAAGAGCAGTTACATTTAGTAAATGATGATTATGTTTATCCTCTAATTAAATTAGAAATAACAGGAAAATTTAAATTAGAGGAGTAGTCCGTTTTGTTTAAGTCAGATTATGGTATTGTCATTTTCTGACCAACGTTGATTGAAAGCATCTAGGCCCCTAGTTGGGTTTCAGTGATTAATGGCAATACGAGATTACTATGACTAACGTGTGTTTTACAGAGGCAATTAAGTTAGGTCATGGTAATAACAATTGATTGGGCAATCATGGTTGTCATGCCCCTACGATGGAAATCATTTCGGTTTTCAAAGGATTGACAATAAGGTTAATGATGGACTAATTCTAAGTATCGTTTGGTATTAAAGAGACATTAAGAGTAGTTTTGGACTTTATTTTTCCTTTGGCCATACTATTAAAGGGGGTATGGACTAGTAGCTTGACCTAGATGAGTCTAGTGGGTTAGGTGTGGTGCACACTTATCAAATCTAGCACTAGGTAGCTCAGGAGTAGCCATAAGATCAATTGGAGCAAACTTCATTCACATATGATTTCGAGTTAGAAGTGAACGGAGGGTCAAATGACTGACCGAACGCTGAAGGAAGAGTCCATTCAATTCATTTGATCAACTGGAGCCATCTGGTTACGACCGCACGCTGAGTGAAAATTGACCGGACGCTAGGTGCCAGAGTCCGGTCAACTCCAGAGAGGTTCTAGAGAGAGAGTTTTCTGATCGGACGCGTTCGGACAGTGGTTAGGATCCGGTTACTGACCGGACATTGAACAGCGAAGTGATCGGACTTTGGGCGCCAGCATCCGGTCAACATTAGTAAGATTCTAGAAAGCAATGTTTATGACCGAACGCATCCGGTCAGTGCTGACTGGACATAGGTCAGAGTCCGGTCACAACTTAACGGCTCTGTGACGAGGATAACTGACCGGAGCGTCTGGTCACCTTGACCGAAGCATCCGGTCACCCCGTAGAGTGCTGACTCAACCTGCTAACAGTTTATTTTGAATGAGAGGGTATAAATACTTCCTCTATTTATCCAAGGGAGGCCTCTTACCTATTTGTTCATCTGAGAAACACCTTTGAGAGTGCTAAGGAGAGCAAGAGCCTTGTGAGGTGATTGAGATTTGAGAATCCAAGATTAAGACCTCATTAGTGCAAGGAGAGTAGTAAGTGTGCATCCACCTTTCTTATTAGGTTTATTGTGGTCAAGTGAGAGTTCGTGCTTGTTACTCTTGGTGATCGCCGTCACCTAGACGGCTTGGTGGTGATCGAGAGTTTCATGATCATCTGGCGGAGCTTGTGGATGACTCAACTCAAGTTATGAGCGGTTGTGGGCGATTCACCGCGATGGAGTGTCAAAGAATCAGCCCGTAGAGAGCACTTGATCCTTGCGCGGATCAAAGGAGAGCTACACCCTTGCGTGGGTGCTCCAACCAGAACTAGTGGGGAGTAGCGAATCTTCGATACCTCGGCAAAACATCACCAAGTTCCTTCTCCTCTCTTTATTTTAAGTATTTACATTTGAACAATTCATTTTTTGTCTTTACATTCTTAGAATTGCCATGCTAGAGTAGGATTGGAACCTTGGGTGCAAAACTTTTGTATGATAGATCAATAGGAACACATTCTAGGCACAAGGGGTGAAGTGGGCTAAGTGTAGGGTTTAATTATTGCAAAGAATTTTAGAATTAGCCCAATTCACCTCCCCTCTTGGACATCTTGATCCTTTCAATTGGTATTAGAGCCTCATGCTCATGAATTTAGGCTTAACTGCCTAGAGAAAAATATCCCATGGGGATGGACCTCCTCCTATCTTTGAGGGAGATGATTTTTCTTATTGGAAAATCCGCATGGAGGCTTACTTAGAAGCTCTAGATGTTGGAATTCTTAGAGCCGCCTCTCAAGGTTTCCCAAAACCTAAGGATCCCGCACACCTTCAAAGCGATGAGGTCAATTATGAGAAATGGAATGCTAAGGCTAGAAACACCATCTCTAGAGGCCTTTGTAAAGATGTGTTTAACCGTATGCAGAACCACAAGGACGCCCATATACTATGGTCGGACATTTGTGCACTCCATGAGGAAACAAAGAGTGAGCATGAGGAACGCTGTCATCTTGTCATGAAAAAGCTTAATTCATTTGAGATGCTTCTAAAAGAAAGTGCTAATAAAATGTACTCATGCTTAAATATTCTTGTAGAGGAAGTCAATGGGCTTGGACTCACACAAATGCAACCGTCCGATGTTGTAAGAAAAATCTTGAGTGTCCTCTTTATTAACAAATATGGGCATATTATGACCATGCTTCATTAAGGTGATCTTTCCACCGCTATACCAACTCAAATATTGGGAAAGATCAACGCACATGAGATATATATGCACATCACACCACAAGATGGCTCTTCTTCCACCAAGAAGAAAGACTTGGCATTCAAGGCTAGTCAAGAGAAGGGCAAAGCAAGAATTGAATATGAGAGCTTAAGTAATGATGAAATTGATGATGCAAGCATTGCTCTCATGGTGAGAAGAACCGCCAAGATGCTTAAGAAGCTCAATAAGAACGGTGTCAAGTTTGATGGCAAAAAGAAAAAGTTCTTCACTAGCAATAGAAGAAAGCTAATCTCGGAGATGGATTGCTATAATTGTGGAGAACTTGGTCATCTCGCACATCAATGCCCCAAGCCAAAGAAAGACAAATATAAGAAGTACAAGGGCAAGAAAGATGACTCAAGCAATGAAGATGATGATGAGAAGAAAAAAACAAGCCATACAAGAAGAAGGATGGCAAGAAGAAGGATTTACACAAAAAAAAAAAAATGGCAAGGCATACATCGTCGGTGATTGGCTCACGGATATTGATTCATCAAGTTGCTCATTCGATGATGATAATGAGAATGAGAAGGTGGCCGCTATTGTGATTGACTCTTTACTATCTTCACTGACACCACCATCGTCATCCTCTACACACCTATGCCTTGTGACCAAGGGTGAACGAAAGGTACAAAGTGATGATGAAAGTAGTGGTGATGAACATGCTAGCAATGATGATAGTGATTGTGATGATGAATTTAAATCACCTTCATATGATGATCTTATTAAATTGCTAAATCAATATACTAAGATCATTAGAAAGACTAGAGCTAAGAATGAAAAACTAGAACTTAAGAATGACTCTCTTTTAGCTAAATGTGACATAGTGGAAAAAGCTAGTATTGAGCTTAGAAAAGCAAATGATGCTATGTCATCTAAACTCAAGGAGCTCAAATCTTCTAAGAATGAGCTTAAAGAAAAACATGATAAACTTGAAGGGATACATAATGAGCTCATCACTAGCTACAATATGCTAAAAGAAGAGTATACCAACCTCAAGGTTAATCATCATAATCTTATTGTCTCTCATGAGTTTTTATCCAATGAGCCACATGATGCTACTAACCATATTGTTAAGATTGATATAGCTGCATCATGTGATGATTTGATTATTGAGAGCATTGAGCAATATTCTAGTAGCAAAGGCAAGCAAGTGGTTGAGTCCAATAACTATGATGAGTATGTCAAGATCAAGGATGGGAATGAGAAGCACAAGAAAGATCTTGAAAAGTTATCAACCACCAACACCATTGTGATAGAGAACCTTGACCATGATAGTGATCTAGCTCTTGAGAATGAGAAGCTTAAGGAAGAGAACAAGTGACTCAAAAAGGAGAAAAATCATGATGAGCTCATAGAAGAGAACAATAAGCTCAAGTTAGAAAAAGAACATCTCAAGACCGGGTTGAGCAAATTCATAAGAGGTCAACATCTTTAAAGTGAACTACTCATGAACACCATCATGAAGATGGATAGAAGTGGCATTAGGTACTTGGCACATCAAGAGAAGAAGGCTCAAGCTCAACACCAACAACAACATAAGTCAAAGCCAAAGCCAAAGAGGTGTTTTGAGTGTGGACAAGAAGGTCACTTTGCCCATGAGTGTCAAACTCCACCACCCGAACCCTTGCCCAAGCATGCTAGACCTTTTACTTTTAATGCTCATTACATGCTTAGAAAGGATTCTAGTGGTAAAATGAAAGTCATGTTCTTAGGACCTCCCAACAAGAATAGACTTAAGAAAATTTAGGTTGCAAAGTCACTTGTTGAGAAAGTCAAGGGCCCTCAACAAGTTTGGGTCCCTAAACAAGCTTGATCTCTTGTGTGTAGGTGAACTACAAGATCGGTGGAAGTCATTGGGTAATTCATAGTGGTTGCACTCAACATATGACCGGTGATCCTCGTATATTCACCTCACTAGATGAAGAAGTTGATGGTCAAGAAAGAATTACATTTGGTGATAATTTAAAGGGCAAAGTCATAATTCAAAGGGCAAAGTCAAAGGATTGGGCAAAGTGACAATATCGAATGATCATTCAATCTCAAATGTGCTATATATTGCTTCTTTGAGCTTCAACTTGCTATCCATTGGTCAATTGTGTGATCTTGGCTTCCAATGCTTGTTCACCGAGAAAGAAGTGGTTGTATCCAAGAAAGATGATGATCAAGTTATATTCAAGGGATTTAGATACAATAATCTATATCTAGTGGATTTCACCTCTGAAGATGCTAACTTGAAGACATGCCTATTCACCAAAACATCACTTGGGTGGCTATGGCAGAGAAGACTTGCTCATGTTGGGATAAGCTCACTCAAGAAGCTTATGAAGAATAAATTATTGAGAGGGTTGAAGGATGTAAAATTTGAGAAGGTCAAGCTTTGTAGTGCATGTTAAGCCGACAAGCAAGTTGCAAACACTCATCCTACAAAAGCTTTCATGTCAACAAGAGTGCTAGAGCTCCTTCATATGGACTTATTTGAACCAACAACTTATAAGAGTTTAGGAGGAAATCTTTATTGTCTTGTGATTGTTGATGACTACTCTAGATATGGATGTTCTTCCTTCATGACAAGACCGAAGTTGCATCATGTTTTAAGAAGTTTGTCAATAGAGCACAAAATGAGTTTGAAGTGAAGCTCAAGAAGATAAGAAGTGATAATGGAAAAGGGTTTAACAACACAAACATTGAAGCTTATTGTGATGAAGTTGGAATCAAGCATGAGGTCTCCGCAACATATACTTCTCAAAAAATGGTGTAGTAGAGAGAAAGAACCGGACACTTATCACTCTTGTAAGAACAATGCTTGATGAGTACAACACACCCGAAGCTCTATGGGCGGAAGCTATCAACACCGCATGTTATGCATCCAACCGCCTATTCCTTTAAAAGTTTCTTGGCAAGATACCTTATGAGTTGCTCAATGGGAAGAAGCTAGATGTCTCATTCTTCTGGGTGTTTGGTTGCAAATGCTACATCTATAAGAAGCGACAACACCTAGGGAATTTTTAAAGACGTTGTGATATTGGCTTTCTTGTTGGTTACTCATCAAAGTTCAAAGCATATAGAGTATTTAATCATGCCACCGGTTTGGTTGAAGAAACATATGATGTGAAATTTGATAAATCTAACGGCTCCCAAGGAGCACATGAGAATCTTGATGATGTAGGTGATGAACCATTGTGGGAGGCTATGAAGAACATTCCGGTTGGAGACATCAAGCCTAAAGATGATGAAGATGATGTACAAGTGATTGATCCACCTTCTTCATCAAATGTGCCATAAGATGATGATAAAGATGGGAGAGTACAAAATGAAAATACTCATGTCTCTCATGATCAAATGGTGGCACAAGCTCAAGATGTTGATGCTCCACAACCTCCCCCTCAAGTGGTTGATAGAAGAAATTCACCTCTACTACAAGCTCATCCACAAGATCTCATCATAGGGAGTCCTTCAAAGGGTGTAATGACTCACTCTCAAAAACTTGCTTTATTTATTGAACATCACTCTTTTGTCTCTTATGTTAAACCTAAGAATATAGAAGAAGCTCTTCAAGATTTGGATTGGATAAATGCCATGCATGAAGAGTTGAACAACTTCACTCGCAATGAAGTTTGGACTCTTGAAGAGCGACCACAAGGTGCAAGAGTCATTGGAACAAAGTGGATGTTCCACAACAAGCAAGATGATTAAGGCATTGTAGTGAGGAACAAAGTAAGACTAGTTGCAAAGGGGTTCTCTCAAGTTGAAGGGTTGGATTTTGGAGAGACCTTTGCACCAGTTGCAAGACTTGAAGCCACTCATATCCTCCTTGCATATGCATCACATCATGAAATGAAATTATATCAAATGGATGTTAAAAGTGCATTTTTAAATGGCTTCATAAATGAACTCATCTATGTTGATCAACCTCCCGGGTTTGAAGACCCTAGATATCCTAATCATATTTATAGGTTGTCCAAGGCGCTATATAGGCATAAGCATGCCCCAAGAGCTTGGTATAAACGCCTTTGGAATTTCCTCATTGAGAAGGGCTTCACCATTAGGAAGGTCGATACCACACTATTCACCAAGACGCTTGATGGAGAAATCTTAATTTATCAAGTATATGTTGATGATATCATCTTTGGATCATCAAATGAAGATTATTATAAAGAGTTTGGTGAATTGATGTCGATGGAGTTTGAGATATCTATGATTGGAGAGCTTACATTCTTTCTTGGTTTTCAAGTCAAACAAATGAGAGAAGGGATTTTCATCTCTCAAGAAAAGTATACCAAGGATCTTCTCAAGAGGTTCAATATGGATGAATGTAAGTCAATCAAGACACCAATGCCATCTAATGGACATCTCGATCTAGATGAGGGAGGTAAAACGGTTGATCAAACTCTCTACCGTTCTATGATTGGTAGCTTGTTATACTTAACCGCATCTAGGCCCAATATCATGTTTAGTGTATGTATGTGTGCTAGATTTCAAGCTAATCCTAAGAAAGCTCATTTGGTTGCCGTTAAAAGAATCCTTAGGTACCTTAAGCACACACCAAGCATTGGTCTTTGGTATCCCAAAGGAGCTAGATTTCAATTAGTTGGCTATTCCAATTTGGATTATGCCGGTTGCAAAGTTAATAGGAAAAGCACATTCAGAGGGTGCCATTTGCTTGGTAGATCACTTGTGTCTTGGTCCTCCAAGAAGCAAAATAGTGTGGCTTTGTCCACCGCCGAAGCGGAATACAATGCCGCGGGTGCTTGTTGTGCACAAGTACTTTATATGAAGCAAACTTTGCTAGACTATGGTGTAGTTCTAGAAAAGGTATCTCTTTTGTGTGACAATGAGAGTGCGGTAAAGCTTACTAATAATCCGGTTCAACACTCTCGCACTAAGCACATGATATCTGCCATCACATTTTCTTAGAGATCATGTTGCTAAAAATGATATATCACTAGAAGGTGTAAGGACCGAGGATCAATTGATGGATATCTTCACTAAACCACTTGATGAGGCTACATTTTGTCGGTTGAGGAATGAGCTCAATGTGCTTGATTTTAGTAACTTCACTAGAAAATGAGCTTGTGTTGTCCCTTGCATTGTATTGTAATATACAACATGTTTAATTTTTGGTAATGCATTTAGGGCTTGTTTGACATGGTTAAGATAACCACCGAAAAACATGTGAAGAAGCTTAACCTTGGATCAAACTTGACAAGCATTTAGAATTACTTTCAAGTATTGCATTGCATATGCATGTGTGTTGTTTTGTCATTTCCTTTCGATTACCCTTTTATTGTCTATTTTCTTAAAAAGAAGTATAGCCTAAGGCAAAATACTTTGAAATTTTTGAGGGTTTGAGAGAGGTCACTCACATTAGTTCTAATTGGTGTTTATTTGGGTCTTATTGAAGTTGGGACTTGATTGGGAACAGACAGCACGAAGGAACATTGAAGATTTGCTGAAAAGGGGCTACCGAGCGCTGCACCAGACTCTGCATTTTAGCATTCGATCAGTTCATAGGAGGTGAACAGAAGCGCAAAGGAGTGATCAAAAGCTAAAATAGTGATATTCTTACGTCCAGTCCGATGGAGGTCCTACATCCGATCAAGCAAAGAAGGTGTAGATAGGATCGACCGAACTCTAGCTGCGTCCGGTCAAGGGTAACCGGACACATCTCGTCGTGACTTGAGGGGATTTGGACCTCTCTGTAGTCAATTGGACTCTAGGTGGCATCATCCGATCATTGCCACCAGAGCGTCCAGTCAGTAGAAATCATACGGATCTAGAACTCTTTCTCCTTTCCTTATCCATCACATGAGGGCCACCATATAACGACGCCACTATTTGACCTAAGCCCACATCCGCTGTGATTCCACTAACATTGCTTGTGCCCTAGCCACTGCATCCATGCCCATGCTCATGTCGACCTTGCCCACGCCGCCGCTGCCTCCTCCATAGCCAGCCACCATGCCATACTGCACCACCGCGCCCGTGCCATCCATGCCTGTGCCACTGCTCCGTGTGCCTAGGCCACTCCTACACTACCATGCCCTAGCATCGCCACGCACTACTCATGCCATGCCAGCCACTGCTTGCATCTCCCTTGCCGCAACACCGCCACCATCATGCTCCTTGCTGTTCCCTAGCCACGCATGTGACCACCTCTCCACCACATTGCTCAGCCACCACATCGCAACCCTAACCCTAGACATCAAATTGCCGATTTCGGTGGTGCCCGTGATCCGTTCCTTTGCTCTTGGGTCACCGATTCATCAGGTAGCAAGCCATCGCCTCTAATTTCATATCCATTGCTTGCTTCTTAGGGTTTCATATCTCTAGATGTATATTGTAATTATTCATATATCCAATCTATTCTATCGTGTAGTGAGTCAGTGCTTTTGTGGTACTCTTTGCAATTGTTAGTGAACTCGGGGCCAAGCCCACGAGTGTGGATCGAGGCCAAGCCTCAGAAGTGACAGTTGGCAGTTATTTCTTATCCATGGCAGTAGTTCTTTTCAGCTCCAGCATTGGCACGTGTCAAGAATGCCAAAGGTGGTCCAAGTGATGAGGATCCGAGGCCTCCGCCTCGCTTGACTGCTCAGGAGAAAGGCAAGGCAAAGAAGACTACGACAAAGAAGCAGAAGCTCATCGATGTAGTGGCTGAGAGAGTAGGAGTAGTAGCAGCAGTAGCTGAGCGTGCAGAGAGAGGAGGGGCTTAGAGTGGTGTTCGTATTGTAGATCAGCTATCACTAGCTTAGAGGGATGCCATCGAGAGGGTTGAGAGTCTTCATGATAGTACAACTAGGACTGTCATGCTTAGAGGATGGCGTGTCACCTTAGAGGAGAGTCAGCCTCAGGGGGAGCCACAATAGTAGACACAGCCACCGATGCAATTAGAGGATACTTAGTAGGCTGAGCAGGCAGAGTAGACCGAGGAGACTGAGCAGGCACCTCAGCCATAGTTACGACGCTCTGGTCGTACTCGTGCTCAAGTGACACCGAGGCCTAAGACACAGAGGAGGAGTTCTCATCCGCCTCCTAGACCATAGGGTTCACCCTAGTGACTCATCTTGACTTGAGGGTAGCCACAACCAAGCAGGTGCAGTAGCTCCATTTTGTGTAGTTTGAGGACTGGTTTCCATCGAGGCGGGATGAGCATGCTTCAGAGCACTTCTATAGACCACTGTATGAGGATTTCTACCAGGCATATCTTAATAGTGGAGTTGCTTTCAGATCACAGAGAGTGTGTTCTATTGAGACACTTGTAGCAGCAGCAGGCGAGCAGATCCACCCACACCTCTCTTATCTACCAGGGTTGATAGACCTACTTGGACGGACTAGCCGATATGTTCCATCATGGGTCCATGAGTTCTACTCTTCACTTTGGATTGACCCGAGGCATAGATTCATACACTTCGCATTCAGAGGCCGTGACTATAGGTTGTAGAGCTTGAGGGTCAGAGAGATTCTTAGGATACCAGAGTCACCCATCCACCTTCATGAGGTTTGCTATGGTCAGATAGAGCCTCCTAGACACCCTCACAGTGGTCTTGTGCCTCCTATAGATCTGGTCCAACCTTGCTTCATAGATCCTTTTGGCGAGGAGTTAAGCAGGACACCTAGAGACCTTACTCCTATAGCTAGGCTACTTGATGCTATCATGAGGAGGACTTTGCTTCCGAGGATGGGTTATCGCGAGGGATTGACTCGCATCAAGTTGTGGCTAGTGAACTCTCTAATAGAGCAGATAATGTTTGATATTTAGGATGTCATTCTTTTAGAGATAGAGGATACTCTTGTAGAGGGGTTCATAGGCCATCGTCAGTTGCCTTATGCTCACTAGATCATGTTCTTGATTTGTAAGGCAGTTACAGTGAAGTCCCCAGAGACGATGGCTGAGTACACTGGAGCTACTACAAAGTTCCCTCCCTATGACAAGACTTAGATGCTCCATCATAGTAGTGCGAGGACACCTAGCTAGCCGTGCCATCGCCCAGAGATGCCAGAGACTGTAGCCCGGTAGGATAAGATCATTAGGGGCATTGCAGTGACAGAGGAGGAGAAGCTAGATGCTCAGCAGGAGGGTATGGTCCAGAGCGATCCTAGTGACAGCTCAGATGATAATTATCAGGCTATTCCTCATATGCCTCCATGACCATAAGATAGAGAGGCTAGTGGCTCTAGCTCAGCTCCACAGGCACCATAGATAGACCTCGCTCTTCTAGCTATTCTTGAGCAGATGGGTTAGGATTAGGCACGCCAGGCCTAGGAGATAGCAGCTACACTAGCATAGGTTTAGGCTAGATAGGACGAGTTCTAGAGACAGCAATAGGCCATACAGCAGCAGCAGCTCCTGATGTAGCAGCAATTACTTGGATTTATAAAGCATGTTGTCACTGCTATTCGAGTTGCTCCACCACCGTCTACACCTTAGCTCAGCTAGCCTGCCACCACTTCAGTGACTCCAACTATATAGCCCAGTGGGCTTTAGAGTTAGGGACAACCAGCTACATAGTTTGCTTCATCGATAGAGCAGGTGTCCTTATGGTTTGCTTCGCTAGTGACAGCCCATGGTCTGCACTTCACACCTATTGTTACAGGCTTCACACCAGCTCAGAGTTCCTCGGTGCTTGTGACTGACACCCTAGTTCCAAGAGCCTTGGTGCCACTTTGAGTGAGCTTATAGGGTAGCCTACACCGCTAGAGCTATGTGTCCCTACTCCTACCACTGTTGCTCCAGTTACTAGGACTATAGAGACACTCCCTTCATCTGTTGCATCATCAGAGCCAGCGCCGACAGTGATACCTATAGAGTCATAGGCCACGCCAGTCCCAGAGCAGACCCAATTTGCTTTAGCTTCACTTCCAGTGACAAAGGGTCAGACAGCTCAGAGCTCTGGATCAGAGGATGATGCTACATAGTTTCAGATCGCTCATCGCACCTTAGCTTCCCGACTCGTCTACTCCTGCCCCATCGATAGACCCTTAGGTTTTGGTGCTTGACACCAAAGGGGGAGAGGGATCGAGTATGATAGATCTAGGGGGAGCGATATATCTAGGGGGAGCTTATGCTTTATTACTTTTGGCTTTTTATGTGTGATACATTATTGTGCATTCACGTTTACTTTTATGCATTGAACTATATACGTATGAGTGTGATACTTATGCGATATGTGACATGTGTGCTCTCAACTTTGATTTATTCATATGTCATGTCATTTGGTTATGCTCATTTGCTCTGCCTCTGTGTTTTACGCCAATTCAAATGAGCTTTATTTCTTGTACTCATGCTTATTTCATATCTATTGAGTACACCATGTTGGCTTGGGCCATATAAGCATATCTAACTCCTTTGCTCTTATTGTCAAAAGCTTATATGAACCAAGCATGTTGAAAACCTCATCTCTTACACATACTCGAGGTTGTATTGTCATCAATCACCAAAAAGGAGGAGATTGAAAGCATCTAGGCCCCTAGTTGGGTTTCGGTGATTAATGACAATACGAGATTACTATGACTAACATGTGTTTTACAGAGGCAATTAAGTTAGGTCATGGTAATGGCAATTGATTGGGCAATCATGGTTGTCATGCCCCTACGATAGAAATCGTTTTGATTTTCAAAGGATGGACGATAAGGTTAAGGATGGACTAGTTCTAAGTGTCGTTTGGTGTTGAAGAGACACTTATAGTAGTTTAGGACTTTGTTTTTCCTTTAGCCATACTATTAAGGGGGTATGGACTAGTAGCTTGACCTAGGTGAGTCTAGTGGGTTAGGTGTGGTGCATACTTGTCAAATCTAGCATTAGGTAGCTCAGGAGTAGCCCTAAGATCAATTGGAGCAAACTTCATTCACATATGATTTTGAGTTGGAAGTGAATGAAGGGTCAAACGACTGACCAGACGCTGGTCTAGTTATGATCGGACGCTGGTCTGGTTATGACCGGACGCTGAAGGGAGAGTCTGGTTAGTTCATTTGATCAACTAGAGCCGTCTGGTTATGATCAGGCGCTAGGTGCCAGAGTCTGATCAACTTTAGAGAGGTTCTAGAGATGGAGTTTCCTGATCGGACGCGTCCGGTCTGTTCTGACCGGACGCTAGTCAGGATCCGGTTACTGACCGGACGCTGAACAGTGAAGTGACCGGACTCCAGGTGCCAACATCCAGTCAACATTAGTAAGGTTTTAGAGAGTAGTTTTCATGACTAGACGTGTCCGTCAGTGTTGACCGGATGCAGGTTAGAGTCCAGTCACAACTTAATGGCTCTATGGTAGGGATAACTGACCGGAGTGTCCGATCACCTTGACCGGAGTGTTCGATCACCCCGTAGAGTGCTAACTCAACCTCCTGATAGTTTGTTTTGAATGAGGGGGTATAAATACTTCCTCTATTCATCCAATGAAGGTCTCTTGCCCATTTGTTCAGCTGAGAAACACCCTTAAGAGTGCTAAGGAGAGCAAGAGCCTAGTGAGGTGATTGAGATTTGAGAATCCAAGAGTAAGGTATCATTAATGCAAGGAGAGTAGCAAGTGTGCATCCATCCTTCTCATTAGGCTTATTGTGGTCAAGTGAGAGTTCGTGCTTGTTAATCTTGGTGATCGCCATCACCTAGATGGCTTGGTGGTGATCAAGAGTTTGGTGATCATCTGACGGAGCTTGTGGATGACTCAAGTCAAGTTATGAGCGGTTGTGGATGATTCACCGCGATGGAGTGTCGAAGAATCAGCCCGTAGAGAGCACTTGATCCTTGCCTAAATCAAGGGGGAGCTACACCCTTGCACGGGTGCTCCAACGAGGACTAGTGGGGAGTGGCGAATCTCCGATACCTCAGCAAAACATCACCATGTTCCTTCTCCTCTCTTTACTTTAAGCATTTATATTTGAGCAATTCATTTCTTGTCTTTACATTCTTAGAATTGCCATGCTAGAGTAGGATTGGAACCTTGGGTGCAATCCTTTTATGCGGTAGATCAATAGGAACACATTCTAGGCATAATGAGTGAAGTGGGCTAAGTGTAGGGTTTAATTATTGCAAAGAATTTTAGAATTAACCTAATTCACCTCCCCTTTTGAGCATCTTGATCCTTTTATTGATGATGACAATATTATAATGAGTTCAAGTTTGAAGTTTAAATCTCTGGAAAAAAATTACACCAACGTGGTCAATTTTTTAGAGAGTAGATAAAGACCAAGAAATGCTCCTAAACTAATAGAATGTATTTTATTATCGTGTTTCCACTGCAATGATATTGATTATCTTCTAATTAAATTCGAACCAACAGGAGAATTTAATTTTAAAGAGTAGTTATATGTCTTTCAAGTTAATTTATCAGTTTTATGCATTAATTCTATTTTTTGCCCAACGGTGACAGAAGCATCTTGTATGTTTTATTTTTTAACCGACGAGATCACTCGGCTGCATGCCAACGGGCTACAAAGCTGGGGTATGTGAATGAAAAGGCTTGAGTCAAGCCAGTTCAGAATAGTTTTTTGTTAGCTTACTAATTTTCTGATTAAATTAGAACCAATGGGAAGATTTAATTAGAAAATGACGTATAAGTGAATGTTTTAGTCATCATGACTAAGTTTTCGTATATATGTATCCCGCATGGGGAGAAGTTTGGCATAGTACTTATGCTAGTCAATCCTACATGGTGGGAGAAGTTTTGTGATGACTCATATGTTTTTTATCCCGCATAGCGAGAGAAGTTTGGGTAGCACTTATGCTATCCTCGTATTAACCATGGCACAATAAAAATGCACTATCATGGTCAATACTAATCAAAAGGCAAGAAAAAAGATGCAAACGTGACTTGCAAAAGTATTGTTAATAAAAGACCTCGATGAGTTTTTAAAGTGGAATAAAGAAAGTGTACTCCTATACGGATTAAGAAATAACTTTTTTTACATGACATAATCATGTGAATGAAGTAAGTAATAAGTGTCACATCGGTCATAGTTTTCCTGAATAGTTCTTGAAATTATGGCAGCAAAGTTTATGCCATATTTCAAGGGAGAGAATAGTAAGATCAAATAAAAAAGATATTCTTCATTAAGAGTGAGATAAAAATTAATTAAGATAAATGTGACCGTTGGAAGAGTACAACGGTCATAATAACGATACCCCTAAGCAGAGAAATAGCTAAATTCCTGAACTTTTTAAAGTTCTAATAGAAAGATAGCGTAGTTAGCCTCAAAGATATAAAGACGGTGCTTAAAGCGCCATATGAGGTTTTAATAGATTAAACCCAAACAAGAAATTTGAAGGTACACTATCTTTTTTAGGAGATGGGATGATCTAGGAGAGCATGGTATGTAGAGATCTATGACTTGAGAGAAGCAAGACTGCGTGCCCACTTCAGTGATTCAAAAAAATAATGAATTTCTCAATATATGTTGATGTTGTATAACTTATACAACACCTGTTGTTGGCTCTTTAAAGAAGATGAGTAATGCAAACAAGGATCTTTTAATGCAGGAGCTTGTAGAATCAATTGCCTCTTGGCAATGAAGAGCAACAATAGCCCCATATGAAAGTGCGAATAGCTAAGGCCCCACAAGGTCTTAAAGAATTAGTAAACTAGTTTTTTCTAATGACTATGAAGTATATGTTAGTGAAGAAATTCAAATAGAGGGTAGTCCCACCTCATTTGAAAAAGCCATGAGAATCGTTTACTAGTCTAAATGATAAGAAGCTATGGAAGTTAAAATAAATTCGATGAATACCAATGTTGTTTGTGACTTAGAAGAAATTCCAAATAGAGCCAAAATAGTAGGCTATAAATGGGTCTACAAGACAAAATATGACTCTAAAGAGAATGTAGAAAGATATAAAACATGACTTGTAACAAAAGGCTTTACGTAAAGAGGATGAATAGATTACGATGAGAGTTTTCTCTCTAGTCTCATGCATGAATTCTTTAGAATCAAAATGGTGTTATTGGCACATTACGATTTAGAGTTACATCAGATGGATGTAAAGACAGCATTCCACAACGGGGATTTGTATGAAAACATTTACATGGCACAACCCAAAGGTTTTATCGTGGAAGAAAAAGAACATATGTGATGCCGCCTGTAGAAATCCATTTATGGGTTAAAACAAGTCTCAAGACAATAGTATTTGAAGTTGATGAAACAATGAGAAAGTTTGAGTTTTAAAGAAAATGAGAAGGGCAATAGTGTTTATGCGAAGTTCAAGAATGAAAAAAATCATTTTCCACATCCTGTGAATAGATGACATTCTACTCACTAGTAGTGATGTTAACCTATCATTGGAGAAGAAGAAGTTTTTGTCCTCAAGTTTCAATGTGAATGATCTTGGTGAAGCATCATTGGTTCAATGAATCAAAATTCACCAAGATAGAAGAAAATAGGGTATTAGGACTATCGCAAAGGCATACTTAGAAAAGATTCTAAAGAAATAAAGTATGCATGCGAGTAAACCTACGCCTACTCCTATAGTCAAGGGTAATAGATTTGGTAACTTTAAGAGTTCCAGGAACCGATATGAGATCGATCAAATGAACATGGTTCCATATGCTTCAGCTGTTGAAAGCTTGATGAGTGTACAAGTACAAGTAAGAACTTACCCTGACGTAGTTTACATATCCGGGATATTTTGGCAGCAGTCCAGTCTAGATATAGATCACTGGAATGGAGTTTAGAATGTCTTGCAATTTTACAAAGTATCGTAGGCCTCATGCTGAGTAAGAAAGAACAAGTACTCTTAAATAGTTGAGGGTACAAATGTTAAAGTCTTGGCGATATGTGAAAGGACCTAGGATGCCGCCTAGAGGGGGGGTGAATAGGTATTTCTGAAAATTAACACCTTTAAATACGAAAACAATTAGAAAAGGGAGTTTTCAAAATGGAAACTCCAAATTAAGAGTAATATCACCCCTCACAAGTTAGCCACAGAGTAAACAAGGTATAAAGAATATATCTAGAAGCTACAACCCTGCAACACAAAACTAGAACAGAGATTAAATAATATTTAGCACTGAGCTCTAATATCGGACATGTCCGGTATGAATACCGGACGTGTTTGGTATACACGATTTCTAGAGAGCAGCCCCAAACTTGCTCCTTTCGATTTTTATTTTCTAGCCAAATTGCAGGTACCTACTAGAGATGTTAATATATACAGAGAACCTACACAAGAGCTGGAGCAACACAAATATCAAATGAAATGTGAATGGAGACACGATATTTGTTTTACCAAAGTTTGGACTCGTTCGAGTCCTACTTTCCATTGAGGGGGCTGTGGGCGACCCAACGAAGGTCAGCCCTAGAGGGTACCACGAAGATCACTCTAGCTAGAGTCTTTTCTAACTCCTTTTCCTCCTTCCACTAGTTGATTCTGAGGTGGCAGAATCGACCGTTACAAACTTTCTAGGGCACACCATAATCTCTCGGGTGCTCTCCGGCGACGCCTAGCCATCTAGGACCGAAGAGTCCAAGAGTACCAAATACAAATTATGAGATTAACAATATGCACAAGTGCTCAAGTGGTTGGATTGCTATCTTTTTGAATTTCTCTCAACCCACTAATTAATTTGGCATGGATCACACACTCACTAAGAGAGGGTTTGGGAGAGTTGGCAAGGGTCAAAAACGTGTATGTATATCAGCAGAATTAGTAGCCTCCAAAGGTGGAGGCTTGGGGGTATTTATAGCCTCCTTGGAAAAACTAGCCGTTTTATAGCCATCGCCATACTAGACATGTCCGGTATGACTTACACAGCGCCAATGGTAACAGAGTTATAGTGGTGTTGTAAGGCGTCGGAACTCCTGATCCTCAACTCATTTGAAAACCATGGTAACTGAGTTAAAGTATGTGAGGTGTCGGAACTCCTGACGTATGCTAGAACACCTGACTCACATCGGAACTCCTGACCCTCAAGGTATTTGAAAACTAGCCATTGGCATCTCCAAGTCTGGTATAACCACCACAGTGAACTCTCTAAGTCAGTTGAGTGCGAGACGTCGGAACTCCCGACCATTGCCGGAACTCCCGACTGTCGGAACTCCCGACTTACATCAAAACTCCCAATGAACCAACCCAAGAACATCAAGAATTTAATCATGGCTAGGCACATACCGGATATGTCCGGTATCAATACCGGACACGTCCGGTATTACCATACCAGTAGAAAAACAAGTTAGCTATTTTATCTCTCAAACACTCAAAACTCACATGAGTTGGCTTGAGCACTTAAGAAACATTATATATCAACATGATGCATCCCTCTTAATAGTACAACATTCATATTAACTCAATTTTAAAGAGTATAACGAATTTAAACCTTTTGAGTTGATCTTTTTCAACCGAAGCCGTGTATTCCAATCTTCATCAAGTGAGGGTGCCAACATGTTGATATTGATCTTTTCACTTGAGCATAGCCATCTTGAGTACGTGACTTGATTCCATTCATCAAATTTGAATAATCCTAAATGTATCAAGTCACTTCCATCAAACACTCCAATAGTGATTTGATCCTCCACATTGACATGACCATTATAACTTGATTAGTACCTCAACTAAATGCAAGTACTTTCTTCTTCACCCTAGCTAGGTCCTTCGGCCACTAAACCATCGCTTGCCCTTCACCCTTGCTTAGTACCTCGAAGCCTTTTCTTGCTATCTTCACCATCTCATGCCATCAAGTCATATCTTGTGTTAAATCATTTATTTATTTGTATTGTTATCTTTTTCATTTTAATTTAGCTAGCTTTAAACATGACACCATTCCATATACAATCCCTCATGTCTTATTAATTAATTCTTACGAGCTTGCTTTCACATAGTAAATGAAAATCCCATAATAAATAAGCCTTTGCATGAATTCCATTTGCATTATTGTCTTGTGCTTGAACTAGATTGTTTATACAACAACATATCATTTTGGCTTTCATTAAGTACCTGTGAGATAACCCATTACCTATCCACACTTAGCAAACAGGTTAGACCTTTAATCACGTTGTCATTCAATCATCCAAAACCCACTAAAGGGCTAGATGCACTTTAAATCTCCCCCTTTTTTGTGATTGATGACAACTTGATTAAAGCTTATAAAAGAATATAAACATTTAAGCTTTTGGATTCAATGATTTATGTGAGGCTCCCCCTTAATATTTGCTTATGATTAGAATTCATAAAATGACTTCAAATGGCAATTGCACATATTAAAACATATAGGAGACTCCCCCTAAATCATTACATCTGTGGGGTGCATGTGTGTGTGACAAAGTAAAACCATAATGCATATGACAAGATATATCACACAAGAATAAATATAAAGGCATCACATCAAATATTTTCATTCTAGCATGCATAGTCCTTATGAAAATAAATACAACATATGTATGTCACACATAGCACTCATTACATATTTTCTCAAGTCCACAAGCCACTAATATAAAAGTAAAGATCATGTCTTAAGAGATACATAGATAAAGCATAAGTAAGTCTCATTTCTCACATGATACAATCTATCTTAAACTCAAGATACATCAATGAAGCTCAAAAATCAAAAACTACGGCCTACAATATATATCTTCAAGTACAAAGATAAGCAAATAAAACAAATATCCTAAAGCTTTAATCACTCTCTCTCCCCCTTTGTCATCTATCACCACAAAGGTCCAACAATGACATACTAAGGACAAAAGGGCTACAAGTTGTCTTGAAAGCTGTGATCACTCATCATCATCTTCATCTCTACCAACATTCTCATCATCTGAGTGTGTAGCACCGGCTGGACGAGAACCACCTGTACCAGACGGGTCATAGCCACCAGACTCATAGTAGCCAAAACTACCTGTGAGGTCACTCCACCAGTCTGAAGCATACTCGTCTGATGCACTAGGATGTGGCTAAGAGTGAGTAGGCACATGAGCCTGTAGTGGTAAAGTGTCAGGGTGCTCTAGTGCCTACTGCTGCTACTGCCGCCGCTGAAGGAACTCAGCAAACTCCATGTCGTACTTGCCCTGCTGTTGCTCCTCAGTCTCAGGCTCACTAGCCGCCTCATCTAATAGTGGAGACCTAGGAGAATCAATCTCAAGTCTAGCAGCAATCTGCTTCAAAGTATGAGTGTCCTTCCTCCTAGCCTCCCTCTCCCTCTGCTGATAGGTTCGTATATCCTTGCACATCCCAAAAATAGCACTAAACATCTTACGAATAAGAGAAGGAGGACTGCAGCGACGTGAAGAAGAACATGAAGAAACATGTGGTAGAGGGGAAGCTCCTCCTGCTGTTGCACCACTAGCAGGTGCATCTGCCTTTGGTGCTACTGCTGCTCTTCCTAGTCCTACTGGAGGTACACCAATCTCAAGTAGATCTGCAACAATCTTAGGGCCTTATGTACCTTGTCATACTCAAAGGTATACCCTATGACCTGCTCAATCATGTGCATGATGTAAGGAGCAAAACCATAGCCCTTGAGGGGCCTCTCGCCAATGCTCCTAATCTCGCACCATATGAAGTTAAAGACACTAAAGAGTTGTGCATCAGGTGCCATCCTATGGAGCAGGTTCCTAGAATAATCTATAATGTTTCCCTTATCTTCACCCTTGTAATCAATGGTCTTCCTGAACATCCTATCTAGGTATCTATAAGTAGAGTGAAGACCTAGAACCTTTCCCACTACTCCTCTATCACCCCCTGGTGGGTACATGTAGGCAAGCTACTCTAGAGGCAACACTTACTCTATGTGGATCCTATCTTTCTGAAGATCATCATCTGAGAAGCCAAGTAGAGTTGCAAAAGCATCATAATCAATACTATACCACTGGCCCTCAAGCATCTAGTGCATATGCCTCTCATCCTTCTCAACATACATGGTGGCGTAGAACTGAGCTACCACCTCTGTGTTATAGTCATGCTAGAATTCCATAATCTCATAAACCCCTGTATGTTCACAAATGACAATAGTGTGATCAATGGAGGCCTTCTGCAAATCTCTAACGTACTGCCAGTCAATCCACTAAGACCTAACAATCACTGGGTTCCTAGTGAGGATCATACTGGTGTAGAAGTCCATATGAAAGGCTATCTGAAATTGATGATCAAACTAGATCCTAGACAAGCCCCTTGGATCAATTCTCCTCTCATCTCTGGCCCTTCTGGTCATGCCTTTCTCTTGATAGTCAACTCTAGAGACATAAGAGGGTACACTAGGTGGATGTGGCTCAAGTAAACCATAGTGCATAATCTAACCTGGCTGGTGCTGAGCTGGAGGTACTGTCTCCTCCTCCTCAATCTCTTGCTCATCATCTGAGCTGCCACCATCTAAACCTCTATCAGTGCTCTTCCTCTTTCTGGTACTTGGCTCCACACTATACTCCTCTATATCTATGTCAGAGGAAGAATTGTTGTCTCCCTCTTTGTACTATGGAGCACCCCTAGTAGCCCTAGAGAGTCCCCTGCTGCTGCCATGCTCCTGCTGACTATATCTAGGATGCATTTCCTGTCTTGCCTTCTTGTGTTTCTCAAGTGCTGAATCATGCCTATGCTTGGACCTAGACTCCTGTCTTCCACTCATGGTTGATGTCCTGTATCCAAAGATATGTAAGGAATTTTAGATACATGCCCAAACGATAGCTTACTTTGGTTGAAATATATAAATAAGAATAATTATCCTATGCTTTACAATCACCTCAACCAAACTAGGTCACAAGGTTCACAAAACACAATAGACAATTAAACTTAGTTCTATGAATCAACCACTAAGAAGATTGAAAAAAGGGAGCAAAACCTGCTCTGTTGTCCCATATCGGACACGTCCGGTATCAGCAGACAGCAACCCTAACTAGGGTCCTTCGCTCAATCTTCAACCAATCCAATCCAAACTCTAGGCATAGCTTCTAGACAGGTAATGTAGCATCTCTACCGAAGGGATTTCAAAATCAAGCCCTGACCGTTTAGATCGAATGAGGTCCGGAATTAGGGTACCTTAAGAGAGTGAATGAAGATACGATTGGAAATCCAAGTCCTAGAGCCTTCGATCTTGATACAAATCTCCTCCGATCCAATCTTCCTCTCTTCTTTTTCTTGGTGGAATCACTCGATCGCCTAATGTGGTGGAACAACGGTGGCGGCATCGGCTTGGAGGAGATAAAAGAGAGATAGAGGACCAGAGCCGAAGGGGTACCGGTCATTTTATAACCCTGCTCATACCAGACACTGGATACGTCTGGTATTTGCGGGCTGACTGTTCTTGTTTCAAATTTCATTCACTTAATTCCAATCCCCTTCTCTATCATTTCTTGATCCAAAAACATGTACGTCCTTGATCCAAATAAGGTGTAAATACTTTTCTTATCTAAATGCCATGAGTATCACTTTCCTTTTCTGAATATTTGGCATATATAGATTTTGATTACTTGAGAGAGATTGTGAGACATAGTAGATTGTGGACTTAAGAAAGCCATATCATGTGTAATTAGCCAATCAAACAATCAAGGAGAGCTATAATTATCACATGACAAGGCTAGGTCACAAAGACCAAGATTCAAATAGTTTTTCAAATTCACACCACCTACACATGCTAGTTATGGGTTTTGAAAAACATCTCTCCTATGTCACACAAATGCACATTCTAACATATAGAGGGCCTTATATGCACTTACAATGCATGTATGTAAATACATACCTTTGCCTTGAGCCCACAAGAATACCAGTAAGAAGATACATAGCATGATAATCTTTATGTTGATCTTAATTGCCAAATAATCATGCTAGATACGAAATCAATTTTTCATCCAAAGGACTACAATGAATGCTAGATAAATTTGTTAGTCCACAAAGGTGCAAACTAGAAACTGAGCTCCCCCTAAATAAGTGCTTTAAGTAATTTGAATGACTTTTATCTAGCACTTTATTCTATTAAGAATTTAGGAGTCAATTTTCTATTTGAACCACAACCAAATAATTTGCCATATTTAAATTTGAGTTCAAGAGATGCTCACAATCCACTTAGATTTGGTAAACCACAAGCTTCTGAGTAAATTGAGGATATATGAAAATATATAGATCAAGGACTCAGTTGCAATCCTATTAGTGTTCTGGTTCCTGCAATACCGGACACATCCGTTAGGTATACCATACACGTCCGGAATACGCAGAACAGAAACACTTTCTTTCTGTCCCCGGCCATACCGGACACGTCCGATAGCAATACCAGACACGTCTGATAGGTGCAGGACAGAAATAAATAACCTGCTGCTTGTGATTCTTTATTTTAGCTATAGTATTTATTTTAGGCCCTGCATGTCAACAAATAAATTGCTCTACTAGAGAGCCATTAAAAGCATCATATGGCAAAATAAAATACTTTTCAATTGAATCTTATTAGCCTCTTTAAATATTTCACAAATAGACCTATTTGTGAGCCATTGAGCACAAAATATACAATGTGGCTATCCTATAAGGTCTAGGTACTTGTTACCAATGGTGAGGATGAAGTAGATGATACATTCATTAAATTATCTTTGGGTCAACCATATAGGAGATTATGATAAGAATTGATTGATAGATTGAGTGAATATTATCAATTTGCTCTCTCAACCACCCCAAATCCTTCATCTCATCTCCAAGTACCTACATCATTAACCTAAGCACACTTTGGTACCCAACTCTTGTTGGGTCCTTTTGAGTTAGTCAACAAGTGCTTAGGCACCCAAATAGCTTTAGTACTAGTTTGTGGTGAACACATCACCTTGCTAGTGCTAACTCTATTTATGGTCTTTCTAAGCATATCATTATAAACAAATGTGTTTGGCTTAGGAGCGTTACCATTTGGGCATTCATAGCTTAGATGCCCTTTTCTTCTACAAGCATAGCATATGCGGCCGTTGTTTGCTCTATGCTTGTTTTGCTTGTATGGACATCTATCAACCTTGTGGCCCATCTCATTGCATCCATAGCATTTTCTTGTTGCAACTTGGGCTTCCTTTCTTGCCTCTTTGTTCATTGGGCATTTCTTGGTAGGATGTCCTAATTTCTTGCTCATGAGACAAGCGCTTTGTCCATCAGTTTTCTTTTGGTTGGCCAACTTGTTTGAGGCCTTTTGTTCGGCCACTTCATACTTGTCGGCCCAACTCTTATGTAGACACATGGCCCACTCATGTCCATATAATCCACAACCATAGCATAACATTTTTCCATGTTTCTTGCTCTTGGTTGTGTTGGCCTTACTTGAAATGTGATTCTTTTGTTGGGTTTTGGAGGAAGCAAGGTTTGAACCCTTCTCAAGCTTCTTCACCATATTATCATGGTTATCTTGAGAAGGTTGTGGTTTCTCCTTACCCTTCAACCGAATCACATCTTTCTTTAGTTTTTTCACCTCTTCTTTGAGCTCTATGTTTTCTATGAGATTTAGCTCAATCGAAGATTGGCTTGCTTGAGGAGCACACCCATTAGTACAAGAAATATTTAATTGAGATGGTGTACTAGTGAGTGAATGTATAAGAGGTTGAGAAAATTTTACCGATGTGATCACAACCTCATAAGCTACTTCAAGCATGATGCTTGATTCTACTACTTTCTCATGAGAGCACTTTAGATGAACATAGTTTGCTTGTAGCACATTATACTTGCTTGATAGTTCATCTAGCCTTGCCTTGAGCTCCAAGTTTTCCTTCTCTAGTTGTGAAACACTAGAAGAGGAGTTAGTAACTAAAGCATGCTCAATTGACAATTTTTCATACCTTTCACTTAGAGCCTTTAGTTCTTCCATCTTGGAGATGAGAAACAATTCTTGCTTTTGAAGTGATTGCTATTACTTCTCAATCTCTTCTTCAAGCTCATCATTCTTTTAACTATCTTCATGATGATGAACTTGTCTTTATGGTTGAGATGATCAAGGTTGTAGTTGTCTTCAACTTCAACATCACTCTCATCTTGATCATCTACTTGTGCTTTCTCCTTTTCTTGATCTTTCTTGTTACTCTTCTTCTTGCTTTTCTTGGCCATGAGACACAAGTGATGAGTATCATGAGATACTAAGGTTGACTCATCACTTGGTCGCCACTGGGCTTGAGCCTCATCATCACAGACAGCCTGTTGTCCTACAGCCATGGCCATACCGGACATGTTCGATATGTGTAGGTAGACAACATGTCATGCATTGCTTGCACTTCTTGCTCTGGCTCGGCGCTCTTGAGGTCTTATGAGGCTTCTTCGCTGCATGAAGACACAATGGACATACTTTCCATTGACTCGATCTCAAGTGCATCATCATATTTGGATTTTCCATATAAATCAAAAAGTATAGTCCAAATGAGATGAGCACTCTCCGGAGGTGGTTGTCCATTAAAGATTGTCTCATCTTGAACCTCTACACTTAATGTATTAAAAATGACATTAATAGCTTGAGCATTGAGTTGCACACATATCTCTTCCTCTTTTGATAAATTTTTGTAGTTGCTCTAATCAACTATAGGAAGAGGTATGCTTGCATCCACAATATACTTAACAAGAGGACTAATATCCCTAAAAGCATTGAGTATATGAATTGACCAATATAGAAAGTTTGAACCATCATTTTGGAGAAGCACCGGCTCCAACTCGGTAGGCGTCGACATCCTTTTCTCACAGTGGTGAAGCTTTAGGTGAGAACCTCGCTCTGATACCAATTGAAAGGATCTAGGATGCCGCCTAGAGGGAGGTGAATAGGTGTTTCTAAAAATTAACATCTTTAAATGTGGAAAATAATTAGAAAAGGGAGTTTCCAAAATAAAAACTCCAAATTAAGAGTAATACCACCCCTCACAAGTTAGCCACAGAGTAAACAAGGTATAAAGAATATATCTAGAAGCTACAACCCTGCAACACAAAGCTAGAACATAGATTAAATAATATTCAGCACTGAGCTCTAATATCGGACGTGTCCGGTATACACGATTTCTGCAGAGCAGCCCCGACCTTGCTCTTTTCGATTTCTATCTTATAGCCAAACTGCAGGTACCTACTAGAGATGTCAATATACACAGAGAACCTACACAAGAGCTGGAGCAACACAAATATCAAATGAAATGCGAATTGAGACATAATATTTGTTTTACCGAAGTTCGGACTTATTCGAGTCCTACTCTCCATTGAGGGGGCTACGGGCGACCCAGCGAAGGTCAGCCCTAAAGGGTACCACAAAGGTCACTCTAGCCAGAGTCTTTTCCAACTCCTTTTCCTCCTTCCACTAGTTGATTCTGAGGCAACGTAATCGACCGTTACAAACTTTTGGGGTACACCGCAATCTCTCGGGTGCTCTTCGGCGATGCCTAGCCATCTAGGACCGAAGAGTCCAAGAGTAACAAATGCAAATTATGAGATTGACAATATGCACAAGTGCTCAAGTGGTTGGATTGCTATCTTTTTAAATTTCTCTCAATCCACTAATTGATTTGGCAATTTGGATCACACACTCACTAAGAGAGGGTTTGGGAGAGTTGATAAAGGTAAAAAATGTGTATGTATATCAGCAGAATCAGCGGCCTCCAAAGGTGGAGGCTTAGGGGTATTTATAGCCCCATTGGAAAAACTAGCGGTTTTATAGCCGTTGCCATACCGGGCACGCCTAGTATGCATACCGGACACGTCCGGTATGACTTACACTGCGCCAACAGTAACAGAGTTACAGTGGTGTTGTGAGGCATCGGAACCCCCGATAAATGTCGAAACTCCTGACTCACGTCGGAACTTCTGATCCTCAGCTCATTTGAAAACCATGGTAACTAAGTTAAAGTATGTGAGGTGTCGGAACTCCCGACTCACATTAGAACTCCCGACCCTCAAGGCATTTGAAAACTAGCCGTTGGCCTCTGGTCGTCTATACCGGACACGTCCGGTATAACCACCACAGTGAACTCTCCAAGTTAGTTGAGTGCGAGACGTCGAAACTCCCGACCATTGCCGGAACTCCCGACCATCAGAACTCCAGACTTACATCGGAATTCCCAACGAACCAACCCAAGAACATCAAGAATTTAATCGTGGCTGGGCACATACCAGACACGTCTGGTATCAATACCGAACACGTCCGGTATTACCAGACCAGCAGAAAAACAAGTTAGCTATTTTGTCTCTTAAACACTCAAAACTCACATGGGTTGGCTTGAGCACTTATGAAACATTATCTATCAACATGATGCATCCCTCTTAATAGTACGATATTCCTATTAACTTAATTTTAAAGAGTATAACGAATTTAAACCTTTTGAGTTGATCTTTTTCAACCAAAGCTATGTATTCTAATCTTCATCAAGTGAGGGTGCCAACATGTTGATATTGATCTTTTCACTTGAGCATAGTCATCTTAAGCACGTGACTTGATTCCATTTATCAAATTTGAATAATCTCAAATGTGTCAAGTCACTTCCATCAAACACTCCAATAGTGATTTGATCTTCCACATTGACATGACCATCATAGCTTGATTAGTACCTCAACTAAATGCAAGTACTTCCTTCTTCACCTTAGCTAGGTTCTTCGATCGCCAAGCCATCGCTTGCCCTTCACCCTTGCTTAGTACCTCGAAGCCTTTTCTTGCTATCTTCACCATCTCAAGCCATCAAGTCACATTTTATGTTGAATCATTTATTAATTTGTATTGTTATCTTTTTTATTTTAATTTAGCAAGCTTCAATATATGAGATCATTCCATATGTAATCTCTCATGTCTCATTAATTAATTCTTACGAGCTGGCTTTCATATAGTATATGAAAATCCCATAATAAATAAGCCTTTGCATGAATTTCATTTGCATTGTTGTCTTGTGCTTGAACTAGATTATTTATACAACAACACATCATTTTGGTTTTCATTAAGTACCTGTGAGATAACCCATTACCTGTCCACACTTAGCAAACGGGTTAGACCTTTAATCACATTGCCATTCAATCATTAAAAACCCACTAAAGGGCTAGATGCACTTTCAAGATGTATAGTAAAATCCATAGTAGTTGCTAACACTCGCAGTTAGAGTATTATTATGAAAAAGCTCCAAAGAAACAGTTGTGGTGTCATCAGTGATGCATACCATAGTATAGCTTGACATGATGCTTAAGGAACAGGCAAAAGGAGGTTAAGGAAATTAGTATCCGAATTTAACAATGGTAGTCAACAACAATAACCATTTAAAGTAGTTAACTCCTAAGACAACATGTCAAGTATGCTGCCAAACACATTGACATTGAGTTATATGTTGTAAAGGAGAAAATCCGGAATCATTTTGAAAGTATTGAGCATATGAGCACCAAGCAAGTACTTACGGATCCGCTTACCAAAGGCTAACCACCCAATACGTTCAGAGAATACACAGTCGACATAGGTTTACAGAAAAGCCTATGATTTCTAGATACTAAGGGCCTAGTTGAGAATTTATTTTAAAACAGAGAGGTGCATTGTAGATGTTTAATCTAGTGGCAACTGACCGTGACAATGAGGTACGCTCTATGCACTGATCTGTGATAGAATGGAAAGAAGATAAAGTAAGTTGAGTTTAAGTCATAAGGTAAGATCATGGGGGGGAATGTTAGGATGATCTCCACCAGTTGGCCCAACAGCTAATTGGGTCCTTGATCCGCGTCCTAATCGGAGGCGCTCAACCGGTTCTCCTGGCTGATGGGTCCCCATCACGCAGCGCCATAAAAGGACGGTTGGGACTAGAGCACAAGATATGAGGTCACCGGTAGTTGCCAGACCCACTCCGAAGTTCCTAACCCTAGACCGATCTGTGAGCGACGGGGAAGTGCCTTCGCCGCTGCCACAGCACCGCACCTGCACTGCTACTGCGTTTGACGATCTGGACTGCGCCTGTATGGCTTCCCTAACTCCGACCCCAGTGACCACGTCACTGTGGCGCCATGGCCGCGACTGCGCTTGACGACTCAAGTCTTCTATCTAAACTAAGTATTTATCCACTGATCTACGACTAAATGTGCTTTTAGATCCATCGTTTCTAACCAGAAGCTATGGGATTGTAGATTTGTAGTGTTTCTGTGCGCTGTACAATATCATTATCTTGGAGCGGAACAATGATGACGACGATGAATAGATGGTCCGGATGGTGAACAGTTTGGAAGTGGGGTTTCACCCGTCGTTTCAAGCAGGTTCTGATGCTTGGCCTAGTGGGGATTAGGGGTCGAGGAAAAAGTGATCGAGGTTTGGAAATTCAGGTCGATAAAGTGTGTGGCATGCAGCTGGCGAATTAAAAAAAATAATGTCTAGTTATCCTGTTATATTTTTTTATAAATACGATCTAGTAGTTAGTTGTAGCATAAATTCTAAAGCACATCAAACGTAAAAAAAATCTGACAGATTTAGTATCAAAGAAATATGCCAACAGATAAATAGCAAAAGTCTTAAAACAATATTGTAGCGATTTTGAGAATTTTTTCTGGCTTCAATAAAAGGAACTCAAGGCGTGGGAACTTTTGATTAGGGTGACAAAGAACAAGAACTTTTTAATATGATTGGGGCCATAAGGCATAAGAATCTCTATCTTTTTTTACTCCTACTTTCTGCAACCGGAAACATTTCGCTACATGCCGTTCACGTGCCGGCACCCCACTAAAAATGAAAGACTTGGCCGCGAGCACGGTGCATATTCTCTTACTGTCAAAACACCGCAACAAACTGAAAGCGGTGAACAAGAACAGCACATCGCATCTTGATGAGTTATTAGACAAAAGGAACACGGTCGAATAAAACTCCAAAAAAATGATCTAGTATGAGTAGCATGAAACTTAAGAGTGACGGCAACACAAAAACCTGAACCTTTACGACACCGTTTCTGATAACTACGGCTTTTGCGACGGGAGACACTTGTTCTTGGGCATTATTTATTGCGTTGAGGCTAATGCGCTAATCCCTTCTGTTTCAAGCTCCATACAGACCTTTTGCTTGCCTTTGCCGTTCGTGCGCTGTCAGTTTTTGTGCGCCACTGGAAAGCTAATAATCAGAAAGAGCAAAACATCACCGTATTTCCGTCGTATGCCAAGGTAAAAGTGGATGGCGGGACGACCATTTGGCATTTGCTTGCTTCCACAAAAAAGCTCGATCTGTTTCAAACATATTTTGCTTATTTTAGAATAAAGGTAGCACCATTTCTTGTCCATTTTAATACACGGCGCAGCATGTTTAGATTCCGTGACGCTGTCCCCTGAACTTAACGTTAACCAGTGGGCGATTGTATATGCAAGTGGTTGGTACTCGGTAGAGAGTGGTTGCTCCGTTGAGCGAACCTATCGATCTGAGCCTTCTCAACCTATAGATCTAAGTAATAAAAGCGTTCCATGATCTAGAATGACAAAACATCGGAAGTTTTCTTGAAATTTATCAAAGAAAATGAGAACCGATGACTGCAGAAAAGCAATGCAAGTATTAAATAGGCTTCAATTTCTCACTTATTTTTCTTGGAAGCCTTGTCGTCCGATGGAAGAAAGCCAGTAAACTGAGCCACCAGTTCCCTTAAGTGATCGTTGTCAACTATCCCTGTCACTGAAAGTTCCCCCAACCAAAGGCCAAAAATAGCCTTCACGTCCTACATGGTCAAGGTCATCTCGCCACAAGATAGGTGGGACGTGTGGGTCTCAGGCTTCCACCTGTTATAAGAATAGAACGACTGTTAGTTGCCTAAATTTTGTTACAAAAAAGTTTATGTACAAAAAATGCACTCGCATCTGTCTACAGCTGCAGTAAGTAGTGCTGGGTCAAGGGGCGGAAGACCGTGGTTGACAACACGGATAAGCTCGAGGAAGCCGGTACGTCATATGTACGGTGTATAACGCTCGTCCCACTTGTGCGCCCTGGTGTGCGTGCGGGGCCTCAAAGTAGGCAAGGCCACCTCTGCATCGTTGTCACTCAAGATGTGTGATCGGTGCTAGTCGTCGTACTCCACCTTAAGAATAGGGTACAACAGGTGCTGCGTGGGAATGACCATCCTGTTACAAATTGATAAACAAAACGTTAGAGTATTCAAATTAACAAAATTAAAATTAAATTATGTAGCATTGCAAAATTTGAACTACTTGTTATGCAATATGAAAACACATGTATATATTCAAAGTAAAATTAACAGACATATCACGCACTAGTAACATAAACAACTTTACTAGGAATATAAGCATTTGACGAAACTTCATGAAGACATCAAAATTAACGTATCACGCACTAATAAGAACCGACATTTGTAAGCTAGTATCTATACCCAAAATCCCTAACTAAATAACTAACTATAAACTAAATAATAAATACCTAATCAATCCCTAAACTCAAAATCTTAACCTCAAACCTAAAAACAACCTACGTAAATCACAAACAAATTCACTAACCTAACTATCCTAAATCACTAACTATCATAAATCAATAACAATCATAAAACCCTAACTATCATATATTACTAATTATCTTAAATCACTAATTATCCTAAAACAATAATAATCAAAATAACATGAAATCGAGAGGGGTACCTTAGGAGCGGGCGGTCTTGACGCGCCGGCGTTCGTGGCGCGGCCGCGTGCAGGAGCTGGTGGCGGGCGCAGCGCGGAGGCAGGGCGCGTGCGACTGGCGGCGGCGATGCGGGCAGGGGCACTGCACGGCGGGGCGCTGTGTGGCTGGCGGAGGACGCGGCGGCGGCAGGCGGGCAGGGGGGGGGCTCGCTCGCGATATTTATTTGGCCCCGCCGCGCCAAGATCGGTGGCGCGGCAAAGCCTTGCCACGTCAACGATCGCGATTCCGGTCGTCGCCACTTCAGACCTCTGCCACACCACCATGCATGGTACGACATAGGCATTTGGCCGCGTCAGGACAATAGACAAGACCAAAAGTGTTAGTTTAAAAAAAACTGACCATGTTAGATTTAAAATTAGTTTTTAAAGTGTTAAAATTTTAAAAAAAAATCTTGCTTGCGTAGTTGCGTTTGCGTCTCCTACTAATCTGACGCGCAGGCGCAAGGCAGATACGTGAGGCAAACGCCAGAGAATCTGAGAATGGGTGAGCGAGCCGTGCCGGCGCCGCCGTGGGCGCGCTGCTCGTGCTCGTGCTCTGGGCGCAGCCGCGCGGCGCGGCTCGAGGAACGCACCAATGGCAGGTGGGGCCCACGCAACCCGCTCGTGGGTGGGCCGCAGCGACCAGATCACTTGGCTCGCTCCCCGTCTCGTCTGACGCTTTTTCTTGACTCGCTCCACGACCAGATCAGCAACCGGTATACGGGCTAGTCTTAAGAGACTGATCCGCGGGCCAGAAATGCACGGCATCGCGACGTGGGCCCGTTGCTCAGTGGGCAATCTGGGTCGATGCGGTGGTGAGCGTGAGTCCGACACCGGGGGAATGGCAGCGTAGGCTAGCGACATCCCCGGGACGGGAATCGAAGACGTTGGCCACCGCTTCTGGTTGCTTTCGATGCAGACTCATGAGCTAGCCATTTTTTTTTTCTGGTAACAAATCAGCATCAGTCGGGTTTATCAGTCCAGAAACTAAACAGCGAACAGACTGAATATGTATGGGTGGGTGGTTTTCCTAAAAAAAAAAGTGGCGCGATGGCAACATAGGAGCGTATTCACGGAATTGCCACTTAGATCGCTCGGATTCTTTTTGTTTTATCCCCCACCCAAAACAAACCTCGGAACTTGACCGTATCCTCGGGCTAACATCTATTGAAATGGTAAAAATAGGAGATTTTTTTCCTTATAAACAGATAAATGGGGACATGATTCTCACCAGAAGAATTGACCGCCGCCGCCTGACGGGGAGGCGATGCTTCGCCTCTTGTTGCGAACCCGCGGCCTACGGTCCTACCGCTTGATCTTTTTTCTACAGCTGATGAGCTGACTGGTCGGAGAAATGGAGATATCAAATCTGAGTATGGGCATAAGGCATAGGAGGAGGAGATTTGGCGGTGCAAACAGAATGGACTCACCCACCCCTTTCGGATAGGCGTTAGGTTTCCTCGGCTCCTCATCCTAGCTCGTTTCTCTCTGCTCGCCGCTTGGTCTCCTGCCCCGTTAAGCTCACTTGAGACGGGAACGAGTAAATATGCCTTTTATGCTCTTTTTCTTCACGCTTCGCTTTGGGACGAGTAAATATGCCTTTTTTCCCTTGCCAAACTCAAGCAACTTTAGGAGAGTCTTTATATATCCTTCTTAATTATTAAAAATATAGATTTTAATAAAAAATACCTTTCAACAACTTCTTTATTTGGTTGTCCAAATATAACAATCTTTTATTCTAGATTTGTTGTAAATGAGAGTTGGTCTCTTCTATTTCTTACCACTGTCGGACTCATTATAGAGGAAGTTGGACTCGTTATAGAGGAAGAAGGAGAGGGGCCTTGCCGCCTTGGGCGGGGTTGGATCTAGCACCGGCTCGCATGGGGCTGGAGACATCGCTATCGCCGTCGGATGAAGGGAACCCCTCCTAAGTCCCCGCTACAAGTTTGTAGTCATTAAAGCTTAGAAGGATGGAGTAAATGTTGAAAATAAGAAAACTAAGCCCCTCCTAGTATATGTTTCTAGATTCGCCACTGGCCTTGGGCAGCTACCGCGAGAAGCCTAAAAGGGTTGTGGCGGTTGCCTCCTCGAACAACCATAGGTCACAGATGGGATAATTACACTATTCAATGTTGTATTTGCTAGAGGATATTGTTTTGCTTGTGGCAACTAAGTCTTAGACACCATAACTATTAAAATAATCGTTTCTAAGAGTAGAGGGCAAAGAAGAGTTAAAAATGACCATTATGTCCCTGGCTATCCTCCCTAACCGTTAATAGTTGTCCAAGAAAACATAAATGACTTTTTCATATGATGTAGAATGGACAAAAGTTCTAAATATTGTTATATTTTCTCATATTTTGAAATTTAAAGTTTAGGATTTTCAAATGACTTTAGACGTTGACATGATCTATACCAAAGTCATTCAAAAATTATAAATTTTGAATTTGAAATATGAGAAACTAAAGTAAATATTTAGGACTCTAAATGACTTTATTAAAAAAAATATCAACTACAAAGTTATAGATTGCATTGATAATTACAAGTTTGTAAAGACTATGTCACTATTTGAGGTCATTCTAAATATCTAATATTTTTCATATCAAACTCCAAGAACTTAGAAAGATCTTTTGATACTCTAAATTGTTTCAAATCAAAATTTTATCACTCAAACTTGGAGATCTTATTGATGTTTACAATTTCGATATAAAGTTTGTTTTCATCTAACTTCATATCATATCAAAGGTTATGAATTTTGTTAAACAACTATTGAGAGTTTGGATAAAATAGCAAAGGCGTAATGATTATTTTTAATTTCTAACTCCCATCTGCTCCTTGGGAAACTACTCCCTCTATTCCAAATTATAAGACGTCTTAATTTTTTTAGATACATTTCTTTTATTATGTATCTAGACATAGCGTCTATCTAAATACGTAGCAAAAACTATGTATCTAGAAAAGTTAAAATGTCTTATCTCTACTATAATGGACCAATCAAAATTATATTAGATCTACTTAGAAAAATGTCCCCCGTTAAGAGCCTTCAATCATTGTACACCAAAAAAAATATACATAGAAATTCATCGCTATTAAAATCAAGGATTAAAAAGACACAAAAACTCATCTACCGGCCGATCTTTGGTGTGTGATGCCAGACATCTCACCCCCACGCCCAAGCCCTCACGTTCGCGCCCCGCAGCCATGGTTCAAACACTCCATGACCCCGGATTGATTCCTAGCCCCCACATTGTTTTCCCTTTTTTGAGAAAACAAAGGGTCAGAACATCATTCTCCTTCTCCTTCTACCCGAATCACCCGGGGGCTCAGGGCTACACCCGCGGGTGCACTCGCGCGCATCCGCTGACAAAACAAAAAATTCCCCCGCTAGCAAACATGAAAAAAAAACCCAGACGATTCTGCCCGAATCGCTCGGGGGCTTAGGGGCTACACCCGCAGGTGCGCTCGCGCGCACCCGCCGTCAAGACAAAAATCCCCAGACGATTCTACCCGAATTGCCCGAGGGCTCGGGGGTTCCTGTCGAGTTCATAAACCCGAGGTCCCTCATGGACCGGCTTCCCAGCAAAGGCTCGGCCCAGCAAACGATGTTGCGAACGATGCGCAACTGCTGGGTCAGCCCAAATACCTAAACGATAGGCCAGAAGGGCGATCCAATCTCCAACCGGAAGGCCTGGCCAAGGAGAAACAACGCTCGCTTCTAACTCCGGCCTGTCTCTCTGACCGGAAGGCCTAGCCAAACACCGCCTCCAACTCCGACCCATGTCTCCGATCGGGGATGCACCGAACCCCTGCTTACAGCTCTTCTTTGACTGGCACAGTCAGCACCAACTAGAACCAACCGACCGGGGACGCCCGCTCGGTGAGGACCAGGAAACAGATAGAGCAAGTAAGGCAGGGCACTCAAGTCGACCGTGACACCGAGGACCGTACCCTATACACCTACAGGACAGAAACCGATAGGACATGTCAGAAGGGTGCCCTACAACCTTCCAGGCATGCCAGAACCCAAGCAGTGTTGTGCGCGCCGACATTTGCCCTACAGTGTTGTGGGCGCCATCAACTCTCATACTAGACAAACGCGGTAAGGCTCCCCCCACATGTCTCTAGACATCAATAGTGTTATGGGCGTTGTCATCTACCATACACGGTGAATACGGTTAAACCTCCCACATGCGTCTGACAACAGCAGTGTTATGGGCGCCTACCATCATCTTATACCCAACGGCGTAGGCAACAAGACTTAGTAGCATGCATACTCTCTCTCTCTCTCTCTCGTTTGTAAGGCCGTCCCCTTTATCTATAAAAGGGGATGCGCTCTCTCCCAATAGGGAGATCGATCTGTTCACTTACATCGATTCACCCTCTGCTAAGCTTTAGACACTCTAAAGCTACACAGAGCCCACGCTCGAACACTTAGCACATAGCGAAGCTCCTATCACTCTTGGCCCTTTAGACCAGAGTCCGACCAGACTTCTTGCACCCTATCTTTCTCCCTTCCGTTTGTAACCCCATAGCAAACTTTGAGCACCTAGGCTCAGAAATAAAGTCACTGACTGACTCAAACTGGACGTAGGGTATGTTGCCTGAACTAGTATAAACCCTGTGTCATTGAGTACTAGGCCACATCTGATCACAACATATGGCAAAACTAAAAATATTTACATGTTGGTCACTTTCTGCACCGACAGTTGGCGTCGTCCGTGGGGAAGACGTTGTACGTTCACACTTTTGGTCATCAGATGGCCCACTTTTTCACTACCTTCGCCATGGCGGGCTCAAGCGATACGACTCGCTTTGGCTCGTTGGAGTTTCCTACACTCCCACCTATTGGGACATGGGTTTCACCCATCTTTGAGCTGTCCTAGGCCTTCCTCTTCGGAAGCCTGGACTTCATCGCCGATCGGCTTGGCATACTACACCTCTGTGAGCAGGCACTTGTTCTAGCGCCCATTGGAGGGGTGCCCTCCATCGGCTCTAGGACACACGATGACTTCAATGATGAGGCGCCTGTGCTTCATTCTGAGCAAACGCTTTGCTTAAACCCCACTATAAGTAATGTACATGCTGTTATTTACTCGCTATTTACTATCTTTCGCTGATTCCCCTATGGCCTCGTGTCCCCTACAGATATGTACACTCGAGGGCTCTGAAGGACGCTGGTGCCACCCCTCTCACATCCAAATTCATGAGAATGGCGAGCTATGCTCCCACCACTTTTCACGAACTCCTAGATGACGAGGTTCAGAGCATCGGCTCTAGCATCGGTGATGTGGCACCTAGCCACCATCCGTCCTGCGAGTGCGCTATGGTGGATGCTTTGGGACAGCCACCGGTGGTAGCGAAGTCCTTGTGGACTCACACCCCTCTGGACGCTCGTACGGGGGACCTCGTGCTCATACAAGAGCACGCTAAGGAGCCATGATAACAGCGGCAGAACTAGCCGCCACCTACGCCGGCGCCCTTGGTGTAGCATGTTGCGCCCCATGCACGTAACCCAGCGAGCGGCGCCCGAGGTTGCTCCCGCCAGGTCCAGCATGACATCATGGACGAGGGGAATGACACCCCACAGTTCGCTCGGGCTAGCCAGAACATCACCGCTGCGGTAATGCTTCTGTGCGATGTTCCTGAGCCTGCTGACCCCCAAGAGCGGGTGGTCCACCGGAACATCTGGGCGCTGGTGGAAGCCACTACCGTTCAATAGGCAGAAAGCTCTGCATCATGACTCTGACTCATGGTCTCTCTCCCCACTAGGGGAGTGGGGACACACTAGATGGATTGCTCTATCCGCTCACCGCTATAGCCACCAAGCATGGCACAGGAGGCCGCAACTGCACCGTGGTCCAACCTGGCGCCTGCTCCACACTGACCATTGGTACGTGAATGGCTTGGTCCAAACCAAGACGCTTGCAGTGTCATCAGCAACTGGTATTAGGCCCGGCATGATGATGATGTCCATCGGGTGGTGGTGAGGGCAGGCGACATGGGCCCTGGCTGGACCATCAAGGGGAGCGGTGAAACACGCCCTAGGCATGGTCGCTGGCCAGAGGACTGGAGTCCCAGCCCAAATGGCTTGGGACCACAGGCCTTTGGCCAACGCATCCAGAGAGCGCCGTTTCTACAGCGCTTTCGACCGCCCACCAACATCGCCAAGTACACCGAGGAGACAAACCCTGATATATGGCTCGAAGATTTCTGACTCGTCTACCAAGCTAGAGGGGTGGATGATGACCATTTCATCATTCAATATCTCCCCATCTACGTCGGGGAACATGTTCGGGCATAGCTTGAATTCCTCCCGCACGACAACATCTACGACTGGGTGGACCTCAAGAGGGTCTTCGTTAGAAATTTCTAGGGGACATATGTCCGCCCTGGTAACTCCTGGGACCTCAAGAGCCGCTAGCAGGAGCCCAGCGAGTCCCTACGGGATTACATCCGTAGGTTCTCTAAAAGATGCAACTCCCTTCCTGATGTCGTCGACACGGACATCATCAATGCATTCCTCTCTAGGACAACATGTGAGTCCCTGATCCACAAGCTTGGGTATCTAAAGCCCCGTACCACCCAAGACCTACTCAACGTCGCCACGAACCACGCCTCTGGTGAGGTGGCGGTCGGAGTGGTTTTCAATGGAGGCCAAGACAAAGGCAAGGTCAAGCGCGAGGACCAAGACGAGGGCCCCTCCACGTAGAGGGGCAAGAAGAACAAAAAGGATCGACGCCGATCGGCCAACACCATGTTGGCCGCCGTAGCTGATCGTGTGGGCAAGTAGCCCCAGTAGGGCTTGCCTAACCACTTCAACAAGCTCATGGATAGCCCATGCACCAACCACGCCTACCTCGTTAAACACCTCTACAAGGACTACGAGCTCCTCAAATGTTTCCTGTGATAGGCCAATAAGCAAAAAGAAGGAGACGATAAAGAGGCGGCAGCCAAGAAAGGAGGCACGACGGGCAAGGATGGGGATAGCTTCCCTGACCCCAAGGAATGCATCATGATCTTCTAGGGATCCGATGCCATCTGCTCCAAACACCAGCACAAGGTACACTATAGAGAGGCATGCGCCACCGAGATGGCTATCCCCTCCTTTCTTAGCTGGTCGGAATCACTGATCACCTTCGATCAGAGGGACCATCCCTCCCACGTCGCTAGACTAGGATGCTACCCGCTCATCATCGACCCCATCGTCCACAAGAAGCATCTCACCAAGGTGGTGATGGACGGAGGCAGCAGCCTCAGCATCCTCTACGTCGACACCCTCGACACCATGTGCATCCCCTAGTCAGAACTCCACCTAGCGGGCTCTCCCTTCCATGGTGTGATCCTAGGGGGCGCAGGCGTACCTGCTCGGGTAGATCAACCTACCCATCATATTTGGCAACTGAGCCAACTTCTGCTCAGAGGTCCTCACCTTCGAAGTGGTGGTCTTCCTAGGGTCCTACCATGCCATCTTAGGGTAGCCATGCTACACCAAATTCATGGCGATCCCCAACTACACCTACCTCAAGCTGAAGATGCCAGGATCAAACGGCATCATCACCGTGGGCAGCGCCTTCTCGCACGCCTTCATGTGCGACCGCGAGCATTTTGAGCTCACCACCGCGGTCATCAACTCACCCAAGCTCCCGTGGCTCGGGGAGTCATCAACCCCAGCAGTCCCGGACTACAACAAACCAACCTTCTTGATGGCCTTTCGCCCACTTGAGGAAACCAAGGCGGTGGGGATCGACCCCACTGACCCAACCAAGACGGTGCGGATTGGGACCCAGCTCCCCGCCAAATAGGAATGTGAGCTCGTCGACTTCCTGTGCACCAATCATGATGTCTTCGCATGGAAGCCATCTGACATGCCGGGCATACCATGGGACATCGCTGAGCATGCACTATGCCTCATCCTAGGCTCAAAGCCCGCCAAGCAGTGCCTGCATCGCTTCGATGATGAGAGACATAGAGCCATAGGCGAAGAGATCGCCAAACTCCTAGCAGCCAGATTCATCAGAGAGGTATTCTACTCCGACTGGCTTGCCAATCTTGTTCTTGTTAAAATGAAGACCAGGAAATAGAGAATGTGCGTCAATTATACTAGCCTCAACAAAGCATGTCCGAAGGATCACTTTCCTTTGCCACGCATGGACCAGATAGTCGACCCCACCTTAGGATGTGAGATCCTCTCCTTTCTGGATGCCTACTCAGGCTATCACCAGATCATGATGAAAGAGTCCGATCGGCTCGTAACCTCATTCATCACCCCGTATGGTTTGTGCTGCTATGTAACCATGCCTTTCGGTCTAAAGAATGCTGGCACCACTTATCAGCGGTGCATGTAGCAATGCTTCATCGATCAAATTGACCCGCTAGACCAACCTTGTATGGAAAATGGACCCTAGGCTCATTTACTTTCGATTTTGGTGTTTGATGACCAACACAACCAAGTTGGACTAATGAATTTGTAAGTAATTGTTTTGTAGTTCAATAGGGTGCAAGACGTGACTTGGACGAAGGCGACATGATGATCCGATGATCAACACCATAAGCAAGACCCAAGATATCAAGCAAAGTCCAAGTATAAAGATAGGAACCAAGCCGGACGCAAGAATGCGAAGATACGAGCTCATAGAGGTGACCAAATGCTAGACCGGATGCTGGAAGGCGATTGACCAGATGCTTTGATCAGTGACTCAACTACAGCATGCATCAGTAGCAGCGACCAGACGCTGGACTAGACGTTGGTGGCAAATCGACTGGACGTAGAACTACAGCATCCGATCAAGTACAGAAAGGTTCTAGAGCGGCAAAATTGCAACCGGACATGTCCGGTGGCATGTGACTAGACGCTGGCAGTGTCTGATTAGTTGATCGCGGCTCCAATGGTCGAGACAACCGGACGCATCGGGTCAGGACATGATCTGCGTCCGGTCAGTAGCAGAAAAGCGAGATTTCATCCCCAGCAGCTACTTTCTTAGTGGGGCTTATAAATACATCCCCCAACAGGCCATTTGAGGTAAGTGGAGCTGAGAAAACATATCAAGGGTGTTGATACACCATTTTAGTCATCTCCACTTGCATAGTGCTTAGTGATTCATTAGGTGATTAGCGTAGGTGCTTTGCGAAATGCTTAGGTTGATTAGACCACCGCTTATGCACTTGCTCTAGGTTTAGGCCTAGTGTTTAGTGAGGTTTGAGTACCTCTTACCACTATGTGCTTGCGTGCACCATTGTTGTACATCGGAGGGGCTTGTAGTCTTGCGAGATCACACCAACCATGGTTGTGGTGTGGCCGCCACCGTGTACTAGAGGGAATAAGGCCCGCGGAGTTTTGGCCGGAAGCTTGATAGTGAATACGGCGGGGAGCATCCGGGAGAGGCTTGTCGGAAGGCACGTCGGAGACCCACTTGCGCATGGGGAAGGCCCGAGGCTATCCACGGAGTTACCCGACCAGGAGCTTGGCCCTTGCGAGGGGCTCCAACGAGGACTAGGGGGAAGCTTGCGTGCTTCTCGATACCTCAGTAAAAATACCAGAGTCATCGATGGGAGTTTGCATATCTCTACCTTGCTCTTTAGCTTCCGCATTTACATTGATTGTATTACTCCTTTTGCGGTAGAGATAGCAACACACTAGCAAAATCGTAGTTACACATTTAGATAGTTTGTCTATTGCATAGGTTTTGCTAGGGTTAGAAAAAGAGGCCATAGTATATAAGTATATTTTTAAGTTGCCTAATTCACCCCCCTCTTAGGCGTTACGGTCCCCTACAAACCTAATCAAGTCGACCGGCCAAAACCAACCATTGCCGTCTATGTTGATGACATAGTGGTCAAAACGGCTCAAGCTTGCGACCTGATCGCAAACTTGGCCGCGACATTCGCGAACCTCTGAAGGTTCAACATCAAGCTGAATCCCGAAAAATGTGTTTTTGGGGTTCCGAAGGGGAAGCTACTTGGATATATTGTGTCCGAGCGTGGCATCGAGGCCAACCCAAAAAGATCATAGCCATCTCCAACATGGGCCCTATACGTAACGTCAAGGGTGCACAGAGGCTCACCGACTGTCTGGCTGCCCTGAGCTGATTCATCTCCTAGCTCGATGAATGGGGGATGCCACTCTACAAGCTCCTCAAAAATATAGATGCCTTTGACTAGACTGAGGAAGCTCATCAGGCTCTAGAGAGCCTCAAAGCATCACTGATGTCAGCCCTAATCCTCATCGCTCCCAAACGGGGAGAACCCCTCCTTCTCTATGTTGCAACAAGCAACCATGTGGTGAGCGTCGCCCTGTCATCGAAAGGGAGGAGCCAGGACACCACCTTAAGGTCCAGCGACCCATATACTTCATCGAGGAGGTACTCATCGACCTCAAGGTTTGGTACCCCCAGGTGCAGAAACTCCTATACACCGTGCTGATGGCAACCTAGAAGCTCCTGCACTACTTCACCAACCACGAAGTCACGGTCGTCACTTCAGACCCACTCGGAGACATCGTCCGCAACTGCGATGCCATAGGATGGATCTCCATGTGGGCACTCGAACTCATGGGCCACAACATCAGGTATATCCCTCGTATCGCTATTAAGTCTCAGGCTCTCACAGATTTTGTCACCAAATGGACGGAGGTCCAGCTACTGACCCGGATGTCACCCACGAGTACTGGACAATGTACTTAGATGGGTCCATAATGGTGCCCGGCTCGAGGGTTGGAATGGTTCTGATCTCCTTGAACGGGAGTAGGCTCCACTATGCCATCTGCCTCTATTTCTCGGCCTCAAACAATGCCATGGAATACGAGGCCCTCATCAACGGGCTACGCATCACCATCGAGCTCGGCGCTACACAACTCTACGTCCATGATGACTCAAAGTTGGTTGTTGACCAAGTCATGAAGGAGTCCTCCTGCAAAACCCCTCATGGCAGCATACTGCTAGGAGGTGTGTAAGCTCGAGGACAAATTCCAAGGGATCGAGCAGCATCATGTCCCTCGAAAGGACAACGATGCCGCTGATTTTCTTGAAAAATTCGCCACCAGGCGGGATCCATCTCCGAGCAGGATCTTCATCAATGATCTCCACGAGCTGTCTGCCTGCATCCTAGAAGGTTCAAGCCAGACACATCCTGATGCTAACCCAATGCCCAAGGGCTCCGACCCCGACACCAACCCGACGCTCAGGGGCTCCGACCCCAGTATCTCCATGACGACGGCGCCCACCGACGTCATCGTGTTGGCACTCAATCAAACCGACTGGCGAGCACCGCTACTCGCCTACCTCCTTGAGGAGGTTCTCCCACCCGAAAGGACTGAAGCCCGATGGATCGCTCGATGCGCCAAGACCTTCATCGCGCTCGGTGATGAAATCTACAAATGGAGTCCATCGGGGGTGCTCACGAAGTGCATCCCTACCAACCAGGGGAAGTAGCTCCTCGAGGTCCATGCTGGGATCTGTGGACATTAGGCGGCCTTGAGGTCGCTGATCAGAAAAGCCTTTTGCTAAGGTTTTTACTAGCCCACTGCACTACGAGATGCAAAGGAGGTCATCCGCAAGTGTGAGGGATGCCAATTCTATGCTCAGCAAACTCATTTGCCGGCATAGGAGCTTCAAACCATCCCCATCACCTGGCCGTTCGCGGTCTAGAGCCTTGACATGGTAGGACCCCTCAAAAAGGGCCTAGGCAGCTTCACTCACCTGCTCATAGCGGTTGACAAGTTCACCAAATGGATAGAGGCCAAGCCCATCACTAACTTCTGCTCGGAAGAGGCGGTCAAATTCTTCCTCGACATCATCTACCAGTTCGGCGTTCCTAACTGTATCATCACTAACCATAGGACTAACTTCATCAGAAGAAGTTCCTGGACTTTCATGATGGATACAGCATCAGGATCGACTACGCCTTGGTCGGACATCCACGTACTAACAGTCAGGTCGAGCGTGCTAATGGCATGGTCCTCCAAGGACTTAAGCCACGCATCTTTGACCAACTCAACAAGTACACCGGGTGATGGGTTGTAGAGGTCCCAACGATCCTCTAGAGCCTGAGAATGACTCTGAACCAATCCACAAGGTTCACACCCTTCTTCCTAGCCTACGAAGCTGAAGCAGTGCTGCCCTTCGACCTCAACCACGGTGCCCCAAGAGTGAAGGCTTTAGACCACGACCGGGCCATGGAGGCTCAGCAAGACACAGTTGACCTACTCGAGGAGGCCCATGAGATGACCGTCATCCACTCTGCTCGCTACCAGCAAACTCTCTGTAGGTACCACAAAAAAAGATCAGGGGGAGGATCCTCAAAGTCGGTGATCTCGTACTCCAGAGGACCTAATCAATGAAAGAGAAACACAAACTCTCTCCACCATGGGAAGGTCGCTATATGGTGACCTAAGTAATCCGACCGGGTGCCTACCAACTGAAGGACGACAACGACAACGTTCTCACCAACACTTGGAACATTGAACAGCTATGTCATTTTCCCCTAAATTTGGTCTTATCGCTTTTATTCAACATATGCTCCTGTAAAGCACCCTAGCCTGAACACTTTCAGCCCAAGTCGCTCGGGGGCTCCATGAGGGTATAATACTAAGTACTACCTCTCTTTTTTACTATCATATGGTAAAAACTTTTTACCCAAACTAAAGGGCATTTCCCAAAGGAAAGAGCATTTCATTCCTTTTATTACCCTATGTGACTTTGTTTTTACTCCTAACCGAGTGCACCCCGCCATGACCTATGGTTACGAGCAGCCTCGCCTCATAGGCCACGCCCAGGTTCTTAAAGTTGCAGCCTACGGAACGAACGGGCAGGTGCGAAAAAGAAAGGATAAAAATAAAGCTATGCTAGGATAAAAAACAAGGAACGGATAGTGATTCTATCATAAAGCAGAACTGATGTATTCATTGATACAAAAACTATTCATATGGGGGCTCCCCCACGAACTTAATGGTTATATTTGCTGGCTACTTCTACCCCAAATGCTACTGTGGCCGCTCGGTGGCATCGGCTGATGCCAAAGGAGAGGCCACGACACATACCGTCGGACATAACCACCACCATAAGGGCCCCGCCTGACTCTACCCCCTCGACTTCGACAAGCGCAACGGGTACCTCAAGGGTGTCGCACCCATAGATGCTCAGCAGAAGAGCATGGAGCTCTATACCTTCTCATGCAGTCGAGGCAGCTCCTAGACAGGGACGCTGCCCCCCAAAGTATGGCCACCGTGGCTAGAGGATGTCTTATCAAACTTTATGAAATGACCAACCTGAGTAGCTACAAGGGCAAAACCCCCCACCAGCGTAGTCCTGAGTGTCTTTCCCTCCGACAAGACTCGCCCGGAGAAGATTCGCCGGAAGGAGTCCACGTGTGGATCCATCCCAATGAAAGCCTCACAGATGATGACGAAGCCAGCGACGTGCAGTACCCTCTAGTGCGCCACCTCCCAACGCTAGGATCCGTGAGTCCGTCTCGCCCGATCCCTAAAACTGCCTCGGCTGTGCCCGACGCCAGGATCCGTGAATCCATCTGTCTCGCCTGATCTGTAAGCTGCCTCAGCTGCGTCCAATGCCAGGATTCGTAAGTTCGCCTCACCCGATCCCTAAAAAAGCCCACTGATAAAACCCCCCAAGCGATTCTACCCGAATCGCCCGGGGGCTCGTGGGCTACACCCGCGGGTGCACTCGAGTGCACCTGCTGACAAAACAAAAAATTCCTCCGCTAGCAAACACAAAAAACCCCCAGACGATTATGCCCGAATTGCCTAGGGGCTCAGGGGCTACACCCATGGGTGCGCTCGCGTGCACCCGTCATCAAGACAAAAATCCCCTAGATGATTCTACCCGAATCACCCGGGGGCTCGGGAGCTCCTGTCTGGTTCATAAACTCGGGGTCCCTCATGGGTCGACTTTCTAGCAAAGGCTCAGCCCAGCAGACGATGTTGCGATCCAAATACCTAAATGACAGGCTAAAAGGGCGATCCAATCTCCGACCGGAAGGCCTAGCCAAGGAGGAACAACGCTCGCTTCTGACTCTAGCCTACCTCTCTGGCCGAAAGGCCTAGCCAAACACCGCCTCCAACTCTGACCCACGTCTCCGACCGGAGATGCACCGAACCCTTGCCTACAGCTCTTCTCCAACTGGCACAGTCAGAGCCGACTAGAACCAACCGACTGGAGATGTCTGCTCGGTGAGGACCAGGAAACAGACGGAGCAAGTAAGGCAGGGCACTCAAGTTGACCATGATACCGAGGACCGTACCCTGCACACTTGTAGGACAGAAACCGACATGACATGTCAGAAGGGTGCCCTGCAACCTTCTAGACATGCCAGAACCCAAACAGTGTTGTAGGCGTCGACATTTGCCCTACAGTGTTATGGGCGCCATCAACTCCCATACCAGACAAACGCGGTAAGGCTCACCCCACATGCCTCTGGACATCAACTGTGTTGTGAGCGCCGTCATCTACCATACATGGTGAATGCGGTAGAACTTCCCACATGCGTCTGACAACAACAATGTTATGGACGCCTACCATCATCTTGTACCCGATGGCGTGGGCAACAAGACTTAGTAGCATGCGTACTCTCTCTCTCTCTTGTAAGGTTGTCCCCTTCATCTATAAAAGGGGATGCGTTCTCTCCCAATAGGGAGATCGATTAGTTCACTTACATCGATTCACCCTCTGCTGAGCTTTAGACACTCTAAAGCTACACAGAGTGCACGCTCGAACACTTAGCACATAGCGGAGCTCCGGTCACTCTTGGCCCTTCAGACTAGAGTCTGACCGGACTTCTTGCAACCCCTATCTTTCTCCCTTCCGTTTGTAACTCCACAGCAAACTTTGAGCACCTAGGCTCAGGAATAAAGTCACCGACTCAAACTAGACGTAGGGCACGTTGCCTGAACCAGTATAAACCATGTGTCATTGAGTGCTAGGCCACATCCGATCACAACGTACGGCAAAACTACAAATATTTATGTGTTGATCACTTTCTACACCGATGTTACTCAACAAACCAATCAGATGTGAAAATTTACCTCTGGGGACTATAATAACTGGTAAGAGTAGTAGTAGTAATCAGCGAATTTCCTGCAGATGGGAAGGGTCGGGGAGAAGCTCGACATCGACTTTGTGGTATCCACCGGGGTCAATTTCTACGACACCGGGCTAACGGGCGTCGATGACGACGCGTTTGAGCAATCCTTCACGGACATCTACAGGGCGAACAGCTTACAGAAGCCGTGGTACCTAGGTATCTGAACCTGAAACTTGCGCTCTTCTATTACCAGTTCTATTCCTCTTGTATCTATGCGACGACGGAAAATACTCTTGTATTATATGTTCACTGAGGCTTCATTATGCACGCGTGCGTTTTTGGTTCCGGGAAATCATGATTACAAGGGTGACGCACTAGCTCAGTTTAGTCCAGCCCTGCAGAAGATCGACAGCTGGTTTATTTGCATGAGATCATTCATCATGAATGCTGGTGCAAATTTACTTGTGATAAGACTGGTTTGGATACATGGCCGTTTCAGCATTAGACATGGCTTTTACTCTCTCCAGCTTAGGATTGCACCACTCTAGCTCCTACTAAGCCCTGCAGATATTTGAGACTACATATTACTACTTTGCAAATTAGTGTGCCAGGTACTATCCAATGAGAAGTGATGGTTTCGTAGCAAATTGATGTAGGCCCTGTTCGCTTATGCTGAAATTTGGCTTATGCTGAAATGTTATGAGAGAAAAACATTGTTCCATGACTGAAAAGTAGCTCAAGCGAACAGGGTCGTAACTTGTTGCATCTCATGATTTTCTGACTACAAGTGACATGCTACCGATTATCATGAACTGTTTTGGGGTTATAGAAGGTGCACAGTTAGCATATGATTTCGAACTTCTATAGAAATTAAGTTGTCGATTTCTTCATAAGTACAAAAACACATTGCTTTTATTCAGAACTACAGCCTACTGTTCACAATCTTCCCTTTGTTGCTGTTATATTGGTTGCTTCAATAAATGATTATATTGTGATTTTGGTTAAGAAAACAGGGAACCGGAAATACTTATATCACCATTAGGTAGTCTGAATGATCTACTACAGGATGTCTGATTCTAACATTATATCTACATGCCGTTACATCATTAGGATGACTGATTATTTTTCATATACAAGTTTTGTTATACAAATATGGCATGTGTATAAGATAAAAAGACTGTTATACAAATACTCATGTATTATTGGTTTAACTGTTGTCAGATGATATTCTTTCTGGTTTCTCATAATATGGTCTCTTTTGTGATAACATAAGATGCACAGAAACATTATTTATGTTTGCTCAACTCCACCTGGGTTAATAACTGAAATCAAATTGCAGCATACTGCGTAGTCGCAATCGAGTCAGTTGGGCGGCAGATTCCTATGATCTTCCTGGGGATGATCAAGGAGGACTTTAACAAAAGATATGCAGGGGGCAAAGCAGCAACAGCTACAACCAACAGTCTCACCCGAGATTTTGGGTAACAGTTCTCATTCTTTGTCTGCAAGAACAAGATTTTTTTTTCAGGCTTTCAGATGCATTTCCAATACTGTACACTGCCCTTTTTTTATTCCTCACTGTGGGCATGCTTGGGGACTGGCAATACAGGTTGAGGCTTAGAGACCAGATGCAGTACTGTACTAATCAGCCAGAGGAGGTGAGTAAGTTGTCCAAAGTGAAGGCTCAGGTCGAACGAGTGAAAAACATCATGATGGAAAACATGGATAAAGCCCGCTCCGCAATTGTCTGGACCATCTCATGCTTGCTAGATGTAGAGAATATTTTGGTAGAAAGGTGCTTCGCACAGACCTTGCTGAACATTTGCCACGGCGATCACTGCTAGTCTGCCACCAAGACACTTATTTAGGCAACGATTGGTAGAAAATATACTTATTGTAGTTCTAATCCTTTGAGTGTGTCCTGGAAAATTATCAATATATTTCAAATGAGATTAGTGCTAATATATCTTAAATATATTATGTACGTTGTTTTTTAGTGAATCTTAAATATACCACATGCTTTGTTACCGCATATATTATCTTTTAAATGTTTGATTTATACTACCGAAGGTCGCCGTAGCGTTAGCACGGAAAAAATATCATCGTTTGGTTGTTTTCATGTGTATCTCTAAAATGAAGCCGTAGCGTTAGCACGAGCACTATACTAATAGTTTGAAAGGGGGTATTGGCCCCGTTCGCTTGTCTTAAAAATGGCTTGTTCGGCTTCTTTTTTCAGCCGGAACAGTATTTTTCTCTCACAACAATTCAGCTGGAACAGTGTTTTTCAGCCAGTTTCAGCCAAGTTTCAGACCAGCGAACGGGGCCATTATTTCAATAGCTATACTAGTAGTTTGGAAGGGGTATTATTTCAATAGCTATAGTGTCTAAGAACTAACTGTTACAATTAAAAATTATCCTCTAGCAAAGACAACATTAACTAAAAGTGCTGTCTACAAAGATAATATTGTTGAAAAATATTCTTTAACGAAAACAGTATTATATATTGATCATCATAAGTTCAACGCCCTATGACAAAGTTACTCCGAAGAAAATAATCTATGCACACGGTATTAATAGTATTGTTACTTTAACCAACAATAATCAAACACTCCTAATTATTATAATTATAACTACCGTAATTACTATAATCAACTTTCTCTATTCTAAATTATAAAACATTTTGTTTTTTCTAGATACATTGCTTTAATCCTGTATCCAGACACAATATTATCTAAGTGCATAGCAAAAGCTATACATCCAGAAAAGTCAAAGCATATCATAATTTAGAATGAAGTATAATTGGATCTACCTCTCGCAATTTGGAATGGAGTGCAGTTGGATCCAGGGATCCAAAAGAGGGCCTTACAAAACTGCGATGGAAAGAAAATTAGCGGCAGGTGAGCTAAAGTTGACGGATGACGGGCAACAGTTTTTTTTTTTTTTTTTTTTTTTTTTTTTTGACACAGGCACGCTACAAAAAAATGTCAGGATGCCCGCCGGTAATTGGCTTCGAATATATACATATCTGAACAGTCCAATTGGCGCGATACGTTCGTAGTACACGTGCTGCACCAGTTACATGAAAAAAAATCACAATTATATATGTACATAGTACAGATAAGCAGTACACGGCATCAGCTCAAATCTTATTTATTTAGCTGCATGATAACAGTCGTAAGTCACATAACTGACACCAAGCACGGCGCCCAAACTGGATCCAATCACCACGCGCGTGGGGGTGGTGCTCCCGACCCTGCTTCGTTCAGCCTGTCGAGCAGGGTGTTGAAATCCATTGGCTGGCCACTCTCTGCCATCCTTTGGGTGACGTTCAGCACCTGGTCCCTAGGGTATCCCATGGTGATCGCCTTCTCCATCATTTCTCCGTAGGGATGGCCACGCATCATATGCGACCCCGGATGGTTCATGCCGACTCCACCTGGGGGCATTTGCTGCGGCTGGACTGCTGGAGGGCCGCTTGGTGGGTACGCGTAACCAGTGTTGTAGCCTTGCGGATTGCCCTGTGGCGCATACTGTGGAGGGCCAGCATAGGACCCTTTGCTTGGAGGTGGCCCAAAGGAGCCCTGACTTGAAGGTAGCTGGTGCCTTTGCATGTTGTGCTGCGGCAGTAGCTGAGACGGTGGGATGCCAGGCCCTCCATACGAATATGGCGGTTCAGAATGGCTGGCACCTGATGGAGCAGCAGTGCTGTATGGTCCCTGCATAGCCACATTGCCAGGAAGAGTTTCAGGGGTGGGGTTCAATGGCTGGTGGGGTTGATAATGAGGGTAGTTTGGTGGGGTTTGAGGTCTCATCTGAGTTTGCACAGGAGGATGTTGTGGTTGCATTGCCTGAGGAGGAAGCTGTGGGCTAGATTGCTGTGGTTGCACTGGTGGAGGAGGATACTGTTGAGCATTGGATTGGGGCTGCTGTACTGGTTGCGGTGGAAACTGCTGCACATTGGATAACTGGGGCTGCTGTGCAGGTGGAGGAAATGGCTGTGAGAAAGTCTGTTGTGTCTGGGCCACCAGTGCAGGAGTTGGCTGGGAGGATTGCTGGTGCCACTGCTGCTGGTAAGTAGGGTAAGGCTGTCGCTGTGTTTGATTTCCGGCTTGAGGTGGTTGGGATGGAGCATGGACCGGAACATCTTGTGCTGGGGGTCTTGCTGGTAAGTATTGCACTTCTGGTTGCAATTGTTGCCCCTGTGTGTCCTGGATACCTGGAGCTTGGCGCTGTGGGTAGCAGACGATGGCTTGGCTAAGAACATAGCGGTCCTGTTGTGGCACAGGAGGGGTAGGGGCTGATTGTTGCACAGGTTGATCCTTGTACTGTTGGACTGATTCAGAAGCTCTAGGTGCAAGTGATGGCATCACCTGATGAGGTAAAACAAGAGCCAATTGCTGGTTTGATGTATCAGGGTTTTCTTCAAGCTTCTTTTGCTCAGGAATAGATGGTGTTGGTACATCTTCCTTCTTTTTAGATGTATCTTGTGTAAGTTGAAATTTGGCCAATTCCTTCTGAGTTTCAGCTAACTCCTGTTTGTCCCTAAGAATTTGGATAGACCTGTGTACCTGCATCATTTTCAAAGCAGAGTAACTTTATAAATAGAGAACATGTCAACCTAATAATAAAAGATCTGTTAAATACATAAACAAAAATAAAACATAGATGTGGAAATTGAACAATAAAAATTAGATGATCAACCAAACGAAAAGGAAACAATCTCCAAATTTGGATATGGTCAGGTTTTGTTAGATAATTTCTAAATAGAACATGGCACATGTTAGGACAGAACCAGTAGCAACTTGTATGCTCCAGAGGTCCAGCCTATATCTACCTAACTTATATGCTCCAGTGTTCCAGCCTACATCTACCAATTCATATACAAAGGAATGTCGTCAACCATGGTTTAGGAAGGGGTCTACATGAGACATAAGTGTACAACAGTCAACAGACATGGAATAGTGTTTTCCTCTCACAACATTTAATTTCAGCATCAGCGAACAGGGTGAATGAGGCTGGATTGCCTGAGGGGAAATTAGACCATAGGACTTCCATGTACGTTCTGTCTGTAGTCCACATGAATTGTCCTTAAGATGTTCTCCAGGAGAAAAAAAATACACAGGTGTAGAAGCTTCATGCTGAGATACAGGTATACTGAAATTTTATGATACAATTATGGATTTTTGGGATGCACAGGTGACAAGCCCCTATGGGTTGTTCTCCCATCATAATGACTCTTCCCTGCAATGTCATTTCTATGAAGACCAATCAACATGACCTACATCATTTGTGAAAGTGCCCTCTAAATTAATGTATGCCATGGTACCACGACATTGTTTTATGTGGCTATAATTATAATAAACAAAACCATGATGTGTAATTTGTTTAAATTACACACCATGGTTGTAACTATAATAAACAAAATCAAAATGAGCTGAAAACTCTTCATAGAAGTACCACATATAAAAACACAGCATAACGACAAGAATATATTTGAATGACTAAGCTAACACTTCTCTATATTAAGTACCTTTTACAACTTGGACTCAACTTACTATTTACTGAATGACAATATCCAACACACATGACAAATAACATATCTGAATAAAAAGTATCAGAATGTTCTGATCATGGTGCAACAAGAATTCTAGTGAGATGGTTTCATCTAGGGAAATTATCATAGTACGATAATGACATCGATGAGCATATAACATGATCATAGTATTGATACTAGATTCATTCATTCATAAGAATGCAGAGACAGATAGCATGGGAGTAATGTGGAAGCATCATCTACTCTGAAGCATCTTGCTCAAAATAGCACTTTACTTACTTCATGTAGATGTTTCTCAAGAGACTTCAATCTATGGTCAGTCTCATCACGAAGTACATCGCTTCGAAGTTCACCTATGGATCTCTCGAGCTTATAGCAATAAATCTCCAGTTGTGAAAGACGACTAGTGATTCCCTCGAGAGATCGTAGCAAATTATCAGCGTACTTTTTCATGCATTTCTCAACAGCAGAAAGCACATCCTCCTTGCCATAACTTTCTTGTTCATAAGGTTTCACAAATGGCCTCCCCAATCTGCTGTCATGAAAATCCTGTTGCAAAAGCACAGGGAGGGCTGAGAATAATGAATACAAGGCAAACATAATCATCACAAGCACAGATCAGAGGGATCAAAAGCCGCTAATTTGCCAATTCATATGAAGACATTGAGCTAGGTAGCCAGCCCAACCAGAAAATAGAGCCGTGTGGATATATACACAGAAAGCAATTGACCCAGAGCATTCGATACAACAGTATGCACATAATACCAAGGCAACGACCCTTTTGAAAAGAACCATCCTAAAATTTACAACATTAGAAAGCGCAAAGTCTAGTCACATATGGATTTATTTTTCCTAGTTCATCAACAATAGAAACATTGGATGTTTCCTAAAACTCTACCCTCAAAAGTTCCAAGTTTGCAACCCATCGAGACTTTTCGAGAGAACAATAGCCTCTGCAGGGTCTTTAAGATAAGTATGACAAAACTTTCAAAAAACAAAGCAATCCACATTACAAGGGATGCAGAGTCATGTTTCCATAAGCATACACCTATTTCCTCAACACACTTCAGGTAAAACAAACATGGCCACCATCAATCATTGTTTCACAATGGGACTATTCGATATGGAAAAGGCCAAAAGGGTAAATATCATAGCAGCTCCTGTTTAAAATAGCATGGCTCTGATGTCACGACAGCAATAACACACAAAGTAGTTCAGTCTAAATCTAACATGAAGTGAAAAAGTTGACTGTCTGTTGGCTAAATTGCAAACGCAATGACCCTGATAGTCTGAACGCATTGCAGATAGCCAGATATATACGATGTAAAACTTGCTATGCCAAAAACTAGAGTGACACGATTTTGCACAAAAGGCAATTGATAAAAACTATGAAAAGTCATTTAAGAATAGCGAAGACAGTAGATGAGTCAGAAAATTAAGCCATACATAGATTACATGTAAACCCACAAAACGTTCCATCTGAATCAGTTAAATAAGAAACTGAACTTGTTTAGGTCAGTTTCATTTGTCCTGGTTAGAAATTACCGATCCAGCATACAAAATATACCAAACCTTATTAGAGCCAAAAATCCACACCAAGACAACACGCCGAACCAATTGACTAGTGCTCGCTGTAGGGACAGATCAGAGAAGGAAAAGAGAAGTGGATTAAGCGGACGGGCACCTTGTCGGCCGGATCGGGGCGCTTGGGCTCGGATGTGGCGGCGAAGTCATCGTAGGAGCAGAGCACGTCGTCGGCGCCGAAGTCGAAGCTGCGGGATCCGCCGCCGCCGCCGGAGCCGCGGCTCGAGGGGGCGCCGGGGACGGACATCGCGGGGCTAGGGTTTTGCCCGGGCGGCAGCCGGCAGGTTGTGCGTCTTGCTTGTGTGGAGGAAAAGGAAAGGGAGTTGTTTCGTGTTACGGAGCGGAGGGCAGGGGGACGGGGACGGGGACGGGGACGGGGAAAGATGAGCAACAGAGTTGGAAGAGAGATTAGTGTGAACGAATAAGGATTACGTCTTGGACGGTTTGGCCTGTGCCGCCGGGGTGTTAATTAAGAAAAGGCTTCTCGCCGGCTCGGTTGGGACGTAAAGTTCCGGGCTTGTTTTAAACGCCTAACGCGTCTTGACTTGACCCGATGACGACCGATCTTATCTTTGTGGGTTCATGTTTCATGGGCCGAGTAAAAAAAAAAAAAAAACTGCAGCTGCCAAGCTAAACGAGGACCATATTCTCCAATCTCCCCTCACAGAAGAGGTGAGAAATACCCGGGCCGCCACGACCCAAAGTTCAATTAATAGGACCCAAAGTTCAATTTATCTCCCTTAATTATCGCCGTCGTCCAATTTTCTCCCTGAACTACAAAACTAGTTTTTTAATCTATATATCTCTTATAAAGCTAAACCCCACTACAACTTTTATCTCAACATACAATACATCCACATCATTTCTCACTATCTATCTATATCACCTCTCACTAATAGTTATCCCACTAATTTTCAATCTCTTAATACAAGTTGTTCACACCATCTTCACTAAGCGCTATTTGATTTCAATATATAATAAATATAGAGGGCATTCATATTGTCGGGTATTGATATTAGGGATACCCAAAGTAAGGAAGTTAGCGCCCACGCTGACTTCCCTGGATATATCAAGACGTATTAAAAAGTCTCGCCCGACCTCGAGGTTGCGGCCTCCGTCTTGCCCGACCCCTTAGGTGCGGGCTCCGTCTCGTCCAATCCCAATGATGCAGGTTCTGTCTCTCCCAAGGTCGCGGGCTCCATCTCGCCCGACCCCTTGGGTGCGGGCTTCGTCTCACCCAAGGCCGCGGGCTCTGTCTCGCCCGACCCTTTGGGTGCGGGCTCCGTCTCGCTCGACCCCTTGGATGCAGGCTCCGTCTCGCTCGACCTCGAGGTCGCGGGCTTCGTCTTGCCCGACCTTGAGACCGTGGGCTCTGTCTCACCCGACCCCTTGGGTGCGGGCTCTGTCTCGTCCAAGGTTGTGGGCTCCGTCTCGCGCTGACCCCTTGGGTGCAGGCCCCGTCTCGCCCGAGGTCGCGGGCTCCGTCTTGCCCGACCCCTTAGGTACGGGCTCTGTCTTGTCCGACCCCAAGGACACGGTTTTAGTCTCATCTGACGGAGACCCATACCGTCCCCAACCACTCTAGGTCCAAGCGTATGGCCCTGGGTCAAAACCCTGACACTAGGGAAGAGACTAGCACGCCTCGACGTAACCCGTGGCCATGACGAGCCATATCTGAGGATTCACATCAAGAACAGTATCGGGCATGCCAGTGTTGTTCTGCCTAACCCTCGTACGGACGTTGACAGACGTGTCAGTTCACCACGACGTCTGCGCGGGACGGAGTGGAACGCCATGACCGGCAGATGACACCTGGGCATGGCGCTAGTGACGAACAAGACCGCGATGTGGAGCCGTCCCTGTTGACATCTACAGGATCGGCGGGACCCGCATGAAGGACAAGAAGGACCCGGTGATCTAGAAGCCTTCTTCTCTCTCTCGTTCTTCTCATTTTTCTCCGCTGTAACCTGCGCTTTCCCTTTGCCTATAAAAGGGAAAGCAAGGCGTCCCACAGGGGAGGATGAAATTGAAACACAAGAGTACGACACGAGCACACGGCTGAGTGGCAAGCGAGCTCTCAGCACCCGTTTACTCCTTCCACTAAAGACTTGGGATCCTCTGCCTCTCTCGCCTGTTTGTAACCCCTACTGCAAACCAAGTGTCGGTAACACGAGCAACAGCGAACTGGACGTAGGGTCATTCCGCCCGAACCAGTATAAACCCTTGTGTCCGCCGAGCACACCATCTGAGCCAGACGCACAAATACAAATTTACCCGTCGATGGTCCGAAAACACCGACACATATATTGCTATTTGTTTTGCCATTCCATCGTCTTATAATTCACTCTAATTCTATTAGATTTTTTTGGATTCTTTCATTGCCTTGTCTAATTTTAGTAAGAATGGATATAAGAACATATAGGTTTAACTCATACATACAATAATTTTATTTCTAAGAAAGTTCCGCAGCAACGCGCGGGAAAATCCTTTTAGTATCCTCAACTTTTGAAACCATTTGTTTTTCACCTTAAATGGTTTTGATAATGCTGATGTGGCACCACATCAGAGGGAGATAAATTAGACTAAGTTCAGGTAAATCAGACTAGAAATGTTTTAAAAAAATATCGAAAAAATACAAAATAATTTTTCAAAAAATGCATAAACATTAACATGAAAAAATAGTGTAACTAAAATCGGTTTAATCTTAGAAAAATGGTTTCACCTCAAAAAGTTATGTAACTAATTCTAGATTTTTCCCCTAAAATCATGCTCTATCTTAGTACCTAGCTTGAAATTATTTGAATTTTTACAGAGTCATTTTGGTGCTTATTTACTAGTATAAGCTTATGTTATCTATTATAATTAGTCGATGTCTGATCATTCGAACTACGTAGAAGCACCAATGGAGTGTCATTAGGATTGTATATGCCATGTGCTACAGGGTGCATGCAACCACGCCAACTGCTTGAAAATTTGTCCAGGACAGGGACCAACGCCTACCCTGTTGCACATACGTATAATCGTGACGACGCTCTATTGACGCTTCTACATAGACCAACATCGACTAATTATAATGAGAGCTTATACCAATGAATAAGCATCAAAATGAGTCTATAAAGATTCAAATAATTTCAAGTTAGGTACCATAAGATAGAGCATGATTTTAGAATAATGCAATTAAAAATCCTAAATTTTGGTTTAATCTTGGAAAAATTGTTTTACCTGAAAAAAATATGTAACTAATTATATTTTTGTCTAAAATCATACTATATCTTATAGTACCCAGTTTATTATATGAATCCAAGTCATGCTTATTTGCTAATATAAGCTCTTGTTATCTATTATAATTAGTTGATGCTTGATCACCTAGACTATGTAGAAGCACCAGACAACAGTGGAGTATCGTTAGGATCGCATGTGCCATGTGCTACAGGGTGCATGCAACCACATAGGCTAACACAACTACTTTCAAAATAGCTTGGGGAGAAAGAAAGCTAAGGTGGATTATAATGTGGACATATAGTCCCAGTTGGTGGCTCGGTTTGGGACTACATGTGCTCCTTTAGTCTCGGACTGAGCCACCAACCAGGACTAAAGATGCGTGGGATCTTTAATATAACCCTGGTTGAAGCCAACTTTAATGCACTATATTTCCTCTCATTCAATCTTGATAGTAGTAGTCTGAGTCACTACTGACCTTTTCGAGTCAAATGACGTGGTGATCTCGCATTATAGTATTATATATTAATCCTAATTTTGTGGGCGGCTTGCTCGGACACTTGGTCATAGAATCCATGGAAACAGTGCGCACCAATCAGTGTCAGATAACTTTCATAAAATTGTTCGAAAAGGGGCCTTTCTCTGATCCCTCTTTTGGTTGATATAAACCTTGTGGTACGTATCATACTATTTTCTGTATGGTGCATATCATGTATCATGATGTCAGTAGCCAATCAGCATGCAAGGAAAACATGCATTCCGAGTGTGCTGACGGCCTCGATAGTCTCATTATTACTGTACAATACTAATGCAAAGAAGAACAATCCAAATCAATGCAAGGACATGGTTCACTCACAACAAAAATATACTCCATTCCATAAGTATCGTCGTCGGATAATAAAGTTACAAGGGCGCTCTCTTTGGTGCAATTACAAGCCTGCGCTTGCTTATTACAACTCATACATAGAGAAGTAAACTACAGCAGTATGTATGTACTATACCTCTAGCCTCAGTTTCTTGTGTGCATTATAGGATGTCAGAGGAGCATAATGACACCTCCAAACACGACACACCCGGCTGAAACCGATGCAGATTATACTTACCTCTCTGACTCAATATATATCTGGAGAAAAAAAAAGAAAGAAACAAGAAGAGAAACAGGAAACACATATGGATCCAATGATCAATATTCGTGTGACACTGTGACTTGACGTGCCATTCGAAGCCACACAACGAGGCTCGCCTGCATGGCAGCATCGATCATTGCATTGGCCTGATGATGATGATGTGTATGCATGTCTAGCCATGGTGCTGAGGGTCCGGGCCACCCGGCACCTCCCGCTTGCGGGCGCCGTCGCCTTGCACGCTCTGCACATTCCACCTCCCCCTTTGAATGCCGCCCCGTTTGCCACCGCCGGTGCCGCCCGCGCCCGCCCTCGCCTCGGTCCCGGCCACGTCGTAGCTGTCCGGGGCAGCATAGCCTGGCGGCACGACGCGAGCTTCGGCCGCCGTTGCCGCGAGCGCCGCGCCGACGATCAGCACCAGCAGGCTGCAGAGCACAATGCCGACGCGAGCCATGGATGGAACGTACCGAAAACGTTCGCGGTCAGCAGGCCGACGACGATGCAGCGCGCAAGAACTGTCTGCCGCGGGACGTGTACCGATCGAGAGAGAGGCCCGAGAGCTGGAGTCAGTGTGCGCCTCGGTGTCGTGCTGCCCTGTCATGGCCAGGTGCCACCCGCTATTTATAGGGCCAATGGGATGGAGTCACGGGGCAGCAGTTACAAAACAAACATTTGTTTGGAGGGCCCGGGCGTTTTTGTGGATAATTGGTGGGTGGTTTGGTTTAGGTGGTGATCGAGTGGCCACTATCGCTGGCAGAGCAGCGGCTGGCTGGCTAGCGCCGGCAGGGCAGATCATGCATGCAGATATGCGGTGGTGCGCCATGGAAGTTTTGTCCGCCGCTTTCTTCTTCCTGCGCTGACGATGTGTGTGAAGTGTGATTATATCCCGATAGATCCTGCAATGGCCCGGCCGCGCCTTTTCGCCTTCGTGGCTCCTGGCTTCCTGCAATCTGCACTTCGGCCGCGTTTCAGGCGATAGACGGCGAGAGGCGCTAAGGCCAATGCGGTGCTCCGATGTTCGCCTGTTGCGCATGCATTCCGGTGGGTCAGCCGCTGCGATGATGCTTCTACCTGTGCTGACTGTGCATGTTGCACCACTAACTACCTAGGAAGGTTCCGTTCATGTGGATGATGAATGGAATATTCAGATGTGAAACTGAGGTACTACCGAAAGGTTTTACAGGAATCGACGTTGATACCTTTTTCAGATCTAATCTAATTGATGTTGACAACTTGACTGCATCCGTCCGAGCTGTGTTACGGTTACAGAAATGTTATATACTGAAGTATATATGGCTATAACATGTACACTTGCGTGTAAGGACAAATTGGCACCATAACTTTTCATTGAAACTCAGTTGCCAAGAAACGATCATCCAAAGTGCCCCTACAATTCCTCAGCAATCTCCTCCAATCCCCATGAAGAATGGTATATCGAAAGAACACCTAAAGTTGCAACTATTTACCCGCATTTGTCATCAATCAAAGAAATACATACGTGAACCCTATTCATCCACTGCCCCTCCCACCCCATTCAGCGCAGCACGCCCGCACCATTGCATACCCGAATGCAGTTCAAATAATAGGTGGAACTTACAATTGGAAGTAGTAATGAACTGGTCCAGCAGTGCAGCAATACATGTGTTTTTTAATAGAGTAGAACAGGATCTGTCATGTATCTATATACCTGTTGCAATGATGGTTGTGTGCAAATAGTAGATAAGTCAAGGGGAGAAGAAAAAGAAAGTTGCTGCAAAATGAGATGCCTTTGCAACATGAGCTCAACGAAGATGTCATGGATGACAGGGACATGGGCAAGCTACGAGATGCTATTGCAGCTGCTTTGGCGGCCACATGATAGAACCAAGATCTTTTGTTATGTTATTGTGCCCGCAAGAATATACTAATGGAATACAGTATATAGATGCATATATATATCTAAATGTATGTTAATTATGGATGCAATGGCGCCAAAGGGAAAATGCCATTTTTTGTTGACAGAAAATACGGTAAGAAACATAAGCTCATTTTTGCAAGATCGATAGAATCAATATTTACAACCCTTGCATTCAGTAAATTGGATCGCTTTGGAACAGCAAACTTTTTGCAATCTCATTTTGATAAGTAACTGCAGGAGTCTGCACTATTCATTAGATAATGTGCAAGTCTAGAGTGAGAAAGCCCTTTGAATTCCTTGACCAAATCACCTTTGAGGTGTCAGGATAAAAGTGCCCCATCATCAACGATTACTTAACGAACACCTTTGTCGCTATGCAGATAGTGCCCAGTGGGAAGGAAAGCAATAACCGATAAAAGCCATTGCTTGGATGCTATAGAAGCCTTATTACCTTGCCAATGTGCATGCTTCGTCAAAAGCCCCAGGTACCTCAGAGTGTCAGTAGGTGTCTCTGTCCTAGACTTGTGCTCTATCGTCTTTGCAACCGACTAACCACATCCTAACTTGCAACGACTGGCTGACCTCCTCATACTGCGAAAAGACAACTTGAAGAATTTTATGGGATAATCATTCCAAAGCAAACCAAGGGGTCTCAGATGATAGATATGAATGAGTTGTCAAAAAGCAATCCACGTTTCAGATACACATTGAGTAGGAAAGACACGTGATATAAATTATAGTAGGTATTCTCAAAGTTCCAATCATGCTAAAGCACTCAGAGCAGGTTAACATCAGCTAGATTCAAGTTAAGCATAGTAACAAAAGGTAACTCGCTTCAACCTCTCTATCGAGTATCGACTGTACATAGCTGAGGTGCACCTTGGCAAATCCAAAACAATCATCGTTTTCCTTTTACCCTCCTATTGGCATGCTTATTGACGGAAGTGATGTTTTTCAGTAAATAAACGAAACTGAATATAATAATAGATTCTTCATGCTCACTACAATTTTAAGCCATGGCATGATTCTTCAGTTCTTCACATTCCATAGATTACTTGAATATAAGTAATGGTACAGTACCTTTGGGACATTTCTACCTTGCGAATCATTTCCATTTAGCTCCTTGGACATGCACAATTCCATTCCCTTGTAACTTTCCCAAAGTACAAGGATCAGATTCAAGTGCCCAAGGGAGCATTGTCATTGAGACGTAAAATCGTAAATGGTCTTGAGGGCTATGTTCCCAGGTAACCACAAAAATAGCAGCCATCCTTCTTGCCTCTTCCTTATCCTTGCTCAACCCTAATCATGATGATAACTGAAAGGATCAAGATGCCCAAGAGGGAGGGTGAATTAAGCTAATTCTAAATTTTCTTGCAATAATAAAATCCTACGGTTAGCCCAATTAACCCCTTGTGCCTAGAAAAATGTTTCTATTACTCTAACGCACAAAGGACATGCAACCTATGTTCCAAACTTACTCTAGCATAGTAATTCTATGAATATAAGAACAAGTATTGAATTGCTCAAAGTAAATGCTCAAAGTAAATAGAGAGAGAGGAACGCGGCGATGTTTTGCCGAGGTATCGGAGAGTCGCCACTCCCCACTAGTCCTCGTTGGAGCACCCACGCAAGGGTGTAGCTCCCCCTTGATCCGCGCAAGGATCAAGTGCTCTCTACGGGTTGATTCTTCGACACTCCGTCGTGGCGAATCACCCAAAGCCGCTCACAACTTGAGTTGGGTCACCCACAAGCTCCGCCGGGTGATCACCAAGCTCCCAATCACCACCAAGCCGTCTAGGTGATGGCGATCACCAAGAGTAACAAGTACGAACTCTCACTTGACCACGCGAAGCCTAATGAGAAGATGGATGCACACTTGGCTACTCTTGATTCACTAATGAGGCTACTCTCTTGGATTCTCAAATCTTAATCACCTCACTAGGACCTTGCTCTTCTTGGCACTCACAAACGTGTTTCTCAGCTGTTGGAATGAGCAAAAGTGACTCCACACACGAGTGGAGCTTCTATTTATAAGGCAGCCTGAAAAACGAACCGTTACGAGCTTCTACGGGGTGACCGGACGCTCCGGTCGTATTGACCAGACGCTCCGGTCAGTTCAACCCGCGAACCAGTGAAAATGTATTGACCAGACGCTGACAGGGTTCGGTCACCATTGACCGGACGCGTCCGGTCGCATTAAACCCTTACTGGAACCTTACTGGACTCGACCGGACGCTGAACCCTCAGGGTCCGGTCGCAGATTCCCTTCTCTGGAACCTTACTGGAGTCGACCGGATGCTGCCTTTTAGTGTCCGGTCACTTGACCTCTCCAGCGTCCGGTCGCACCGAACGTAGTTTGTTGATCAAATGAACTGACCGGACCCTACGGCCAGCGTCCGGTCGCACCGGGGTCAGCGTCCGGTCAGCATTTGACCCTCCATTCACTTTCAACTCTCGATCATATGTGAATGAAGTTTGCTCCAAAGGATCTTAGGCATTCATAGGAGCTACCTAGAGCTAGTTTTAATAAGTGTGCACCACACCTAACTCACTAGACTCACCTAGGTCAAGCTACTCGTCCATACCCCCTTAATAGTACGGCCAAAGGAAAAGCAAAATCCTAAACTACTCTAAGTGTCACTCCAACTTCAATCGACACTTAGAACTAGTCATCCTTAACCTTGTCGTCTATCCTTTGAAAACCGAAACGATTTCCATCGTAGGGGCATGACAACCTTAATTGCCCAATTGATCTCCATTACCATGACCTAACTTACTTGTCTCTGCAAAACACACGTTAGTCATAGTAATCTTGTATTATCATTAATTACCGAAACCCAACTAGAGGCCTAGATGCTTTCAATCTCCCCCTTTTTAGTGATTGATGACAATACCACCTCGAGTATGTGAAAGAGTGAGGTTTTTGACGGGCTTGGTTCATATAAGCTTTTGTCAATAAGAACAAAAGTGTTAGGCAAGCTTATACGACCCAAGCCAACATAATGTACTCAAAGAATATGAATTAAACAAGAGTACAAGTAACAAAGCTCATTTGCATCGGAGTATAAAAGCGGAAGCAAAGGCAAATGAGCATAACACAAGTGATATGACATATAAATAATGCAAAGTAGAGAGCACACATGTCATTTATCGCAATCACGTAGATATCACTATCACATAGATATAATAATATGCATGAAAGTAACACATGAATGCATAGAGTAATAGTGTATCACACAGATAAAACTCTAAATGTATATAATAAGCTAATACTAAATAACTAGCTCCCCCTAAAAGTCACTCCCCTGAGTCTACATACTCGAACCCTCTTCCCCTTTGGCGTCAAACACCAAAACCTAAGGGTCGGTCGACAGGGCTGCAGCGGATGAGCCGGGCGCTGAGGTACGAGGAGCAAGCTGAAACTGGGCGCCATCATCATCTGACCCTAAGCTCTGTACTAACTGACCCTCTGTAGCAGGAAGTGTCGCTGAAGTGGTATGGGTCTGAGCTGGGGCAGGTGCTGCCTGTGATGCTGCTGGGACGTCTATCGTAGGATCTGACGAGGCGACAGATGAGAGGAGCCTCTGAGTAGTCACTACGACTGGGGCTGCTGTAGAAGGACTGGCAGTATGCATATGAGGCGGTGTAGGCATGCCGGTCAACTCACTGAAGGATGCGCCAAAACTCCTGGAGACTGATGTGTCAGACACAAAAAGCGAGGGTGACTGCTCTGGTGAGAAGCCCGTGTGATATGGAGTGAACTACGGGGCTACCACTGGTGAGGACAACCATTGGGACACCTGAACTGTAGGTGAAGCAAACTGAGCTAGAGGCTGTCCCTAACTCTGAAGCCCACTAGGCTGTACAGCTGGAGTCATCGAAGTGGTGTAGGCTAAGCAAGCTGGGGCGAAGGCTGTGGCAGAGGGGCCCCAAGTGCTGTCACTATATGCTGCATAAATCCCATAAGCTGCTGCTGCATGAGTAACTGCTGGTGATGCATCTGCTGCTACTGCTGCTGGAGGAGCTGCTGCTGCCGCTAGAACTTGTCCTAACGAGCCTGAAACTATGTGAAGTTAGCAGCCGTCTCCTGTGCTTGTCGTGCCTGATCCTGCTGCATCCGCTCAAGAATAGCAATCAGGGCGGGGTCCGTCTGTGCTGTTGGTGGAGCTGAGCTGGAACTGCCGGCCTCTCATCGTGTCTGCGTGGAGGCATCTAAGGAATCGGCTGATAATCATCATCTGAACTGTCACTGGACTCGGTCATCTCCTGCTATGCCTCAAGCTGCTCCTCCTTAGTAGCGGCTATGCCTCTGATGATCTCGTCCTGCTGAGCTGCTGACTCTGGAACATCTGGATGACGACTGGGCCGAGCGGGTGTCTATGGTGTGCTGTGCCGGATCCTCTATGCCATGTTATAAGCCAAAAACTCTGTGGTGGCACCTCTGTACTCGGCATCCATCTCTGGGGTCCTAACATGCACAGACTAGAGCATCAAGAAAGTAATCTAATGTGCATATGGAAGCTATCTGCGACCCTTGAAGCCCTCAGCAATAGTATCCTCCATCTCTGATAGAAGGAGGTCCCAAATGTCGAACACGGTCTGCTGCATCAGGGCATTAAGGAGCCAGAGCTATAGGCGAGTCAGACCCTCTCTGTATCCCAACCTAGGAAGTAGTGTCCTCCTGATAATGGCCTCTAGCACACGAGCTATAGGAGTCAGGTCACTGGGGTTCCTCCTCGACCCCTCACCAAAGGGCTCCTTGAAGCAATGACGCACAAGATCTGTAGGGGGCACCAACCCTCCATGAGGGCGCCTGGGAGGCTCCTGCTGTCCATAACATACCTCATGCAATTTGACAGGCTGATCCTGTAACCTCAGTATCTCCCAGGCCCTAAAACTCATCACCCTGTAATCTCTGTCGTTGAATGCAAAATGAATGAAGTTGTGATATGGATCAACATAGGGTGATGCGTAGAACTACCGAACCCAAGATGGTACATATACTCCTGTCCAGCCAATTAGATCTGTCAGCCCCGACAAATATGACAAGTAGGGGTGGATATGCTCTCCGGCTGCTGCCACAATAGACTCTATACTGCAGACACGCTGAGATCTAAACACTGCCCCACTATTGAGATAGGCATTATAGAAATTCTCCTGGAGCGGTGTATAGAAACCCTCAGCTGCTCTCTCATCCCTCCTCGGAGGGAACCACACGTCAAACTCAACAAATCTTAGCTGGTGAACCTATCTGGCTGTGGTGGCCCTCAAGTCAAGGTGTACCACTAGAGGCGGACCCTATGGTCTAGGCGGTGGGCGTGAACCCCTGCGCTGTGTAGCTGGCCTCGGTGGGACTATAGCACTGGTACGACCAAAGCACCGTAGCTAGAGTGCCGGCTTGGTCTCCTTGGCCTGCTGACCCTCCTGAGTCTCCTGAGCTGACTGAGGCTCTGCTGGTGGGGGCTGCTGCTATGGCTCCTGCTGGGGCTCCCCCTAAGGTCGAGGCTCTACAAGAGCCAGTCAACATCCTGCCATCATGACAGTCCCAGGTGGACCACCATGACGACGCTCAGCCTCCTCAACTGCTGCCCTCTATGCCGGTGTAAGCTGTGGATCCATAATGACCACACCACTATGAGCACCTCCTCTCTCGGCACGCTCTACGGCCTCAGCGACTGCTGCTGCTCTCGCTGTCTCTACGTCGAGGTACTTGCGCTTCTTGGATGTCACCTGCTTCGTTGCCTTGCCTTTCGATCCTGTAGGCTAGCAAGGCGGGGGCCTCCGATCGTCATCTCCCGGACCACCACCAACGTTCTTGGTGCGAGCCATCTGATCTGACAAGAAGATGAACTGCCGCTGACGAAGATCAACTGTCAAACTGACACTCCCGAGGCTTGGCCTCGATCCGTACTCGCAAGCTTAGCTTCGAGTTGTCTGACAACTGCCACAAGAACCTCAACGGCACCGACTCGCTGCACGATGGAATAGATGGATATACGAATAAATACAATATATCTAATAGATGCGAAAACCCTAGGAAGCAAGAAATGTAGGTACGAAATTGAGACGACGGGCATGCTACCTGATGAACCGGTGATCCGAGAAAAGAAGAGACGTCACGCGGGGAACCTCGGAACCGGCTAGGGTTAGGGTTCGTGAACCACTTCGATGAAACGACGGCCCTGGATGATTTGAAATCAATGCTTGGAAATAGATCTAGGTCACAAGCGAAGCAATTTTAGAACACGGATTTGGCCTTACCAACGAGGAGGAAGGGCTAGGGCACGGATGGCGCTTGTTGGAGCTGCACGCTAACTGGAGGCGCTGGACTCACTGGCTTGACCCTGACGATGCTGACTCGCGAGAGGCGCGCGGTGGCTTGGGCGCGCAGCTGCGGTGGCGCGGAGCAGGGGCGAGCGCAGGCAGGGGAGGCGCGGTGGCGTGCGAGGCTGGCGCAAGGTGCTCGGCTGCGGGCTCGGCTGCGGTGGCGTGGTGGCTTGGGTGCGGGAGGCACGGAGGATCTGCGGCGGTGCTGGCTATCACGACGGCGTACGGGGTTAGGTCAAGAAAAAACGCGATGTCTACGGTTAAATGAGGTCCCCAAACGCAATAGATAAGGAAGCAGAGGAGGAGTCCTAAAGCCGCACGAGATCCACTGACCGGACGCTCCGGTGGTAGCGACCGGACGCTACCACCCAGCGTCCGGTCGATTCCAGAGAGGTCCAATTCCTCTGGAATCGTGACCGGACGCGTCTGGTGGTCCATGACCGGATGCAGGCAGGGTCCGGTCAGTACAGTCTGTTCCTTCTTCAAACGACCGGACGCTGGATCCCTTCCTGACCGGACGCACAAACGCAGCGTCTGATCACTCCTTCAGCAGCAGTTCACCTCCTGTGAACTGACCAGACGCTGGACAGCAGCGTCCAGTGCAGCATCCGGTGTACCTTTTCCAGCAAATCTTCAAAGTTCCTTCGCGCTGCCTGTTCCCAATCAAGTTCCAACTTGAATAAGATCCAAATAAACACCAATTGGAACTAATGTGAGTGACATCTCTCAAACCCTCATATTTTTTAAAATATTTTGCCTTAGGCTATAATTCTTTTTAGGAAAATAGACAACAAGAGGGCAAATTGAGCGAAACGATAAAGCAACATTCATGCATATGAATACTTGTAAGTAAATCTAGTTGCTTGTCAAGTTTGATCCAAGGTTAAGCTTCTTTACATGCTTTTCGGCAGTTATCTTAACCATGTTAGACAAGCCCTATATGCATTGCCAAAAATTAAACATGTTGTATATTACAATGAATGCAAGGGACAACACAAGCTTAATTTTTAGTGAAGTTACTAAAATCAAGTACATTGAGCTCATTCCACAATCTACAAAATGTAGCCTCATCTAGCGGTTTGGTGAAGATATCCGCTAATTGATCTTCGGTTCTTACACCTTCTAGTGATATATCATTTTTAGCAACATGATCTCTTAGAAAGTGATGGCAGATATCTATGTGCTTGGTACGAGAGTGTTGAACCAGATTATTTGCAAGTTTTACCACACTTTTATTGTCGCACAAAAGAGGTACTTTTTCTAGAACTACACCATAGTCTAGCAAAGTTTGTTTCATGTATAAATTTGTGCATAGCAAGCACCCACGGCAATGTATTCCACTTCGGCGGTGGACAAAGCCACACTATTTTATTTCTTGGAGGACCAAGACACAAGTGATCTACCAAGCAAATGGCACCCTTCGGATGTGCTTTCTCTATCAACTTTGCATCTGGCGTAATCCGAATCGGAATAGCCAATTAATTCAAATATAGCTTCTTTGGGATACCAAAGGCCAATGCTTGGTGTGTGATTAAGATACCTAAGGATTCTTTTTATAGCAATTAAATGTGTTTCCTTAGGACTAGCTTGAAATCTAGCACATATATACATACTAAACATGATGTCGGGCCTAGATGCGGTTAAATATAACAAGCTACCAATCATAGAACGGTAGAGAGTTTGATCAACCGGGTTACCTCCCTCATCTAGGTCGAGATATCCATTGGTAGGCATTGGTGTCTTGATTGGCTTACATTCATCCATCTTGAATCTCTTGAGAAGATCTTTTGTGTATTTCTCTTGAGAGATAAAGATGCCTTCTTTCATTTGCTTGACTTGAAAACCAAGAAAGAATGTAAGCTCACCAATCATGAACATCTCGAACTCCTTCGACATCAATTCACCAAATTCTTTGCATGAGTCTTCATTTGATGATCCAAAGATGATATCATCAACATATACTTGACAAATAAAGATATACCCATCAAGCTTCTTAGTGAATAGTGTGGTGTCAACCTTCCCAATGGTGAAGCCCTTCTTAATGAGAAAGTCCCAAAAGCGCTCATACCAAGCTCTTGGGGCTTGCTTAAGCCCATATAGTGCCTTGGACAACCTATAAACATGATTAAGATATCTAGGGTCTTCAAACCCAGGAGGTTGATCAACATAGACTAGTTCATTAATAAAGCCATTTAAAAATGCACTTTTCACATCCATTTGATATAGTTTCATTTCATGATGTGATGCATATGCAAGTAGGATACGGATGGCTTCTAATCTTGCAACTGGTGCAAAGGTCTCTCCAAAATCCAAACCTTCAACTTGAGAGAACCCCTTTGCAACTAGTCTTGCCTTGTTCCTCACAACAACACCTTGATCATCTTACTTGTTACGGAACACCCACTTTGTTCCAATGACTCTTGCACCTTTTGGCCGCTCTTCTAGAGTCCAAACTTCATTACGAGTGAAGTTGTTCAACTCTTCATGCATGGCATTGATCCAATCCGGATCTTTGAGAGCTATTTCTACCTTAGTAGGCTCATAGCAAGAGACAAAAGAGTGATAAGCAATAAATGAAGCAAGTTTTTGAGATCGAGTCATTACACCCTTTGATGGACTCCCTATGATGAGATCTTATGGATGATCTTGTAGGAGAGGTGTATTTCTTCTATTGACCACTTGAGGAGGAGGTTGTGGAGCATCAACATCTTGTGCTTGTACCACCATTTGTTCATGGGAGAAATGAGTGTCTTCATTTTCTACTCACCCATCCTTTTCACCATCTTGTGGCACACTTGATGAAGAAGGTGGATCAATCACTTATACATCATCTTCATCATCTTTAGGCTTGATGTCTCCAACCAAAATGTTCTTCATAGCCTCCCTCAATGGTTCATCAGCTACATCATCAAGATTCTCATGTGCTCCTTGGGAGCCGTTAGATTCATCAAATTCCACATCATATGTTTCTTCAACCAAGCCGGTGGCATGATTAAATACTCTATATGCTTTGGACTTTGATGAGTAACCAACAAGAGAACCAATATCACAACATCTTTGGAACTTCCCTAGGTGTTGCCGCTTCTTGTAGATGTAGCATTTGCAACCAAACACCCTAAAGAAGGAGACGTCCGGCTTCTTCTCATTGAGCAACTTATAAGGTGTCTTGTCAAGGAACTTTTGAAGGAATAGGCGGTTGGATGCATAGCATGCGGTGTTGATTGCTTCCGCCCATAGAGCTTTGGGGGTGTTGTACTCATCTAGCAGTGTCCTTGCAAGAGTGATAAAGGTCTGGTTCTTCCTCTCAACTACACCATTTTGTTGAGTATAAATTGCGGAGACTTCATGCTTGATCCCAACTTCATCACAATAGGCTTTAATATTTGTGTTGTCAAATTCTTTGCCATTGTCACTTCTTATCTTCTTGAGCTTCACTTCAAAGTCATTCTGGGCTCTCTTGGCAAACTTCTTGAAGCAAGATGCAACTTCAGATTTGTCATAAAGGAAGAATACCCATATATACCTTGAGTAGTCATCAACAATCACAAGACAATAGAGATTCCCTCCCAAACTCTTGTATGTTGTTGGTCCAAATAAATCAATGTGTAGGAGTTCTAGCACTCTTGTGGTTGACATGAAAGCTTTGGTTGGATGAGTATTTACAACTTGCTTGCTGGCTTGACATGCACTACAAAGCTTGTCCTTCTCAAACTTCACATCCTTCAACCCTCTCACCAAATCATTCTTCATAAGCTTCTTGAGTGAGCTCATCCTAACATGAGCAAGTCTTCTATACCATAGCCACCCAAGTGTTGTTTTGGTGAATAGGCAAGTCTTTAAATTTGTATCTTCGGGGGTGAAGTCCACTAGATATAGGTTGTTGTATCTAAATCCATTGAATATCACTTGATTGTCATCTACCTTGGATACAACAACCTCCTTCTCAGTGAACAAGCATTGGAAGCCAAGATCACACAATTGTCCAACAGGTAGCAAGTTGAAGCTCAATGAAGCAACATAGAGCACATTAGAGATGGAATGATCATTTGATATTGTCACTTTGCCCAATCCTTTAATCTTGCCCTTTGAGTTATCTCCAAATGTTATTTTCTCTTGTCCATCTACCTCTTCATCTAGTGAGGTGAACATACAAGGATCATCGGTCATATGTTAAGTGCAACCACTATCAATAACCCAATGACTTCCACCGGTCTTGTAGTTCACCTACACACAAGAGATTCAAGTTTTAGGAATCCAAACTTGTTGAGGGCCCTTCACCTTCTCAATAAGTGACTTAGCCACCCAAATCTTCTTAGGCCTATTCTTGTTAGGGGGACCTAAGAACATGACTTTCATCTTTCCACTAGAGTCCTTTCTAAGCATGTAGTGAGCATTGAAGGCAAAGGGTCTAGCATGCTTGGGCAAGGGTTGTGGCGGTGGAGTTTGACACTTATGAGCAAAGTGGCCTTCTTGTCCACATTCAAAACATCTCTTTGGCTTTGGCTTTGATTGTTGTTGTTGAACTTGAGCCTTCTTCTTCTCTATACTTGCCACATATCCAATGCCACTTCTATCCATCTTCATGACGGTGTTCATGAGTAGCTCACTTTGGAGGTGCTTGCCTCTAGCAAACTTGCTCAATCCAATCTTAAGATGCTCTTTCTCCAACTTGAGCTCCTTATTTTCTTCCTTAAGAGCATCATCTTTCTTCTCTTCCTTGAGCTTCTTATTTTCTTCTTTAAGCTTCTCATTCTCAAGAATCAACTCTTTGTCATGATCAAGAGTTTCAAGCATAATGGTGTTGTGGCTTTTCATTTCTTCAAGATCTTTCATGAGCTTCTCATTTGTGTTCTTAAGCTTGACATATTCATCAGTCATTGCACTCAACCACTTGCTTGCCTTTGCCACTAGATGCTTGCTCAATGCTTTCATCAATCAAATCATCACATGATGTAGCTATATCAATCTTAACAATATGGAGAGTAGCATCATGTGGCTCATTTGATAGGAATTCTTGAGCAATGACAAGAGTATCATGATTGATCTTAAGAGTTGTATACTCATCTTTTAGCTTGTTGTGACTAGTGATGAGTTCATTGTGCACCCACTCAAGTTTATCATGTTTATCTTTAAGCTCTTTCTTAGAAGATTTGAGCTCCTTGAGTTTGAATGATATAGCATCATTAGTTTCTCTAAGCTCATCATTAGCCTTTTCCAATGTATCACACTTAGCTAAGAGTGAATTATTTTTAGCATCAAGCTTTTCGTTTGTAGCTCTACTCTTTCTAATGATCTTAGTGTATTTTCTTAGTATTTTGACAAGATCATCATATGTAGATGAATCATCATCATCGCTATCGCTATCATCATCACTAGCTTGCTCATCATCACTACCATCATCATTCTTAGTTACCTTGCGTTCACCCTTGGCCATAAGGCATAGGTGTGTAGAGGATGATGGTGATAGTGGCGGTGAAGATGCAAGATCAATAGCAATGGTGGCCACCTTCTCATTGTCACTATCATCATCGGATGATCCACTTGATGAATCAATGTCTGTGAGCCAATCACCGATAATGTAGGCCTTTCCACTCTTCTTCTTCTTGTAGAAGTTCTTCTTTTTGCCATCTCTCTTCTTGTATGGCTTGTTCTTTTTCTTCTCATCTTTATCTTCATTGCTTGAGTCATCTTTCTTGCCCTTGTTCTTATTCTTGAACTTGTCTTTCTTGGGCTTTATGCATTGATGAGCTAGATAGCCAAGTTCGCCACAATTGTAACAATCCATCTCAGAGATTGGCTTTCTTCTTGAGTTAGTGAAGAACTTCTTCTTCTTGCCGTCAAACTTAATGCCACTCTTGTTTAGCTTCTTTAGCATCTTGGCGATCTTCTTCACCACGAGAGCAAGACTTTCTTCATCATCTTCATCACTTGAGCTCTCATACTCAAGTCTTGCTTTGCCCTTATCTTAGCTAGCTTTGAATGCTAAGTCCTTCTCTTTCTTCTTTGTAGAGGATGAGCCATCTTGTGGCGTGATGTGTATGTATATCTCATGAGCATTGATCTTTTCCAAGATTTGTGTCGGTGTAGCGGCGAAAAGATCACCTTGATGTAGCACGGTCACAATGTGCCCATATTTGTCAATGGAGAGGACACTCAAGATCTTTCTCACAACGTCGGATGGTGACATTTGAGTAAGTCCAAGCCCATTGACTTCCTCTACAAGAACATTTAAACATGAATACATCTCATTAGCACTTTCTTTAGAAAGCATCTCAAAGGAATTTAGCTTTTTGATTACAAGATGATAGTGTTCCTCACGCTCACTCGTGGTTCCCTTATGGAGCGCACAAACATCCAACCATAGTGCATGGGCGTCTTTGTGGTTCCTTACGCGGTTGAACACATCTTTGCAAAGGCCTCTAAAGATGGTGTTTCGAGCCTTTGTATTCCATTTTTCATAATTAACCTCATCGCCTTGTAAATTAGTTGCATCCCGAGGTTTTGGGAAGCCTTGAGAGGCGGCTCTAAGAATACCAACGTCTAGAGCTTCTAAGTACGCCTCCATGCGGATTTTCCAATATGGAAAGTCATCTCCCTCAAAGATAGGAGGATGTCCATCCCCGTGAGACATCTTGCTCTAAGCGGTTAAGCTTAAAAACGTGAGCACGAGGCTCTGATACTAATTGAAAGGATCAAGATGTCTAAGAGGAGGGGTGAATTGGGCTAATTCTAAATTTTCTTGCAATGATCAAATCCTACGGTTAGCCCAATTAACCCCTTGTGTCTAAAAAGTGTTTCTAGTACTCTAACGCACAAAGGACTTGCAACATATGTTCCAAAGTTACTCTAGCATGGTAATTCTATGAATATAAGAACAAGTATTGAATTGCTTAAAATAAATGCTCAAAGTAAATGCTCAAAGTAAATGGAGAGAGAGGAACGCGGCGATGTTTTGTCGAGGTATCGGAGAGTCGCCACTCCCCACTAGTCCTCGTTGGAGCACCCGCGTAAGGGTGTAGCTCCCCCTTGATCCGCGCAAGGATCAAGTGCTCTCTACGGGTTGATTCTTCGACACTCCGTCGCGGCGAATCACCCAAAGCCGCTCACAACTTGAGTTGGGTCACCCACAAGCTCCGCCGGGTGATCACCAAGCTTCCAATCACCACCAAGCCATCTAGGTGATGGCGACCACCAAGAGTAACAAGCACGAACTCTCACTTAACCACACGAAGCCTAATGAGAAGATGGATGCACACTTGGCTACTCTTGATTCACTAATGAGGCTACTCTCTTGGATTCTCAAATCTCAATCACCTCACTAGGACCTTGCTCTTCTTGGCACTCACAAGCGTGTTTCTCAGCTGTTGGAATGAGCAAAAGTGACTCCACACACGAGTGGAGCTTCTATTTATAAGGCAGCCTGAAAAACGAACCGTTATGAGCTTCTGCGAGGTGACCGGACGCTCCAGTCGTATTGACCGAACGCTCCGGTCAGTTCAACCCGCGAACCAGTGAAAATGTGTTGACCGGACGCTGACAGGGTCCGGTCACCACTGACCGGACGCGTCCGGTCGCATTAAACCTTACTGGAACCTTACTAGACTCGACCGGACGCTGAACCCTCAGGGTCCGGTCAGTATTGACCGGACGCGTCCGGTCGCAGATTCCTTTCTCTGGAACCTTACTGGAGTCGACCGGACGCTGCTTTTCAGCGTCCGGTCACTTGACCTCTCCAGCGTCCGGTCGCACCGAACGTAGTCTGTTGATCAAATGAACTGACCGGACCCTGCGGCCAGCGTCCGGTCGCACCGGGGCCAGCGTCCGGTCAGCATTTGACCCTCCATTCACTTCCAACTCTCGATCATATGTGAATGAAGTTTGCTCCAAAGGATCTTAGGCATTCATAGGAGCTACCTAGAGCTAGTTTTAACAAGTGTGCACTACACCTAACTCACTAGACTCACCTAGGTCAAGCTATCCGTCCATACCCCCCTTAATAGTACGGCCAAAGGAAAAACAAAGTCCTAAACTACTCTAAGTGTCACTCCAACTTCAATCGACACTTAGAACTAGTCATCCTTAACCTTGTCGTCTATCCTTTGAAAACCGAAACGATTTCCATCGTAGGGGCATGACAACCTTGATTGCCCAATTAATCTCCATTACCATGACCTAACTTACTTGTCTCTGCAAAACACAAGTTAGTCATAGTAATCTTGTATTGTCATTAATTACCGAAACCCAACTAAGGGCCTAGATGCTTTCAATAACATTATGAGAGGCCTCGATGTTTTGCTAAATGAATGATGTAACGTGGGTACCAGAAAGATTGATAATAATTGTGACCTAGAGAGCGGGCTTGGCACAATGTTAGAGTCTCTCCACTTGTGTCCTTGAAAAGTAAAGCAAGGGTACGGCTGTCTAGAAGTTCCCTTCCCCAAACCCCACATTATATAATTGCTTTCAACACTGGGTAAGTTTTGTAATTAAACTACTTAAGATGGTATTAACAAAAGACAAACTGTGGGAAAACAAATATGACAAACCAGAATGCTACTGCAACAACAACAACAACAACAACAACAAAGCCTTTAAGTCCCAAACAAGTTGGGATAGGCTAGAGTTGAAACCCAGCAGAAGCAATCAAGGTTCAGGCACATGAATAGCTATCTTCCAAGCACTCCTATCTAAGGCTAAGTCTTTGGGTATATTTCATCCTTTCAAGTCTCCTTTTATTGCCTATACCCAAGTCAACTTCGGTCTTCCTCTGCCTCTCTTCACGTTACTATCCTGGCTTATAATTCCACTACGCACCGATGCCTCTGAAGGTCTCCGTTGGACATGTCCAAACCATCTCAACCGGTGTTGGACAAACTTTTCTTCAATTGGTGCTACCCCTAATCTATTATGTATATCATCGTTCCGAACTCGATCCCTTCTTGTATGACCGTAAATTCAATGCAACATACGCATTTCCGCGACACTCATCTGTTGAACATGTCGTCTTTTCGTAGGCCAACATTCTGTACCATACAACATAGCAGGTCTAATCGTCGCCCTATAAAACTTGCCTTTTAGCTTCTGTGGTACCCTTTTGTCACATAGGACACCAGATGCTTGCCGCCACTTCATCCAACCTGCTTTGATTCTATGGCTAACATCTTCATACAAACCAGAATGCTACTGCATCTACCAGAAAAGCTTCATCAATGAGGATGCATGATCTAACATCTAAATGGATAGAACAAAACAGACATGGTGATCTTATATCTCTCTTCTATTTTAGTGGTACTTCGATATGTGCAAATCCAATAAAAAATGAACTTGATCCAATACATACATTCTAAATATTGAACTAACAGCAAAAAAAAAGATTAGTTAAAGAGACAAAAAGCACACCTCCATGCAACAGGAATTCTATTTGATCCACTGCTGGCTAAAAACTTGTGCCTCTGTTACACCATATGTCTTGCATCCTTGGAGGAATGTGCGCCATATGACAGTGCTTGGTTGGAAAGGCATGCCTCTAATCACGACCTCAGCTTCCTTCAAATAACCACACTTGCATAGCATGTCAACCACACAAATGTAATGCTCCATATCAGCTTCAATTGAATAATCAGCTTTCATATTTTTGAATATCTCCATCCCCTCCTGCACAAGTCTACCATGTCTACAAGATGACAGGACTGCTAGAATTGCTACTTTGTCAGGTTTGCAGCCGTCCTTTTCCATGGCTTTAAACAATGCCAAGGCCTTACCAGAAAAACCATTAAGTCCAAGTCCGGAAATCACAGTTGTCCATGATATAAGGTTCCTGTCTTCCATTTCGTCAAAGACTCTGAGACAGTCTTCAATTCTACCACATTTAGCATACATATCTAGCAACATATTATCAACATAACTGTCAGAGCAACTGGAATTGGTCTTGATGATAAGCCCATGAATCAACTTACCAAGATAAAGGCTGTTGTTTTTGGTACAAATGCTCAGCAGGCTCACAGATACATAATTATCGAAACGGTGCCCAAAAATTCTCATCTCCCTGAAAAATCCAAAAGCTTCAACGAAATCACCATTCCGTGCGCAAGCAGTAATAAGTATGCTCCATGAAATAGTATCTCGATCTTGCTTATGTAGAAGTAGGTCCTTAGTTTCTTGGTGCATGCGAGCTTTGTTACAGACGCCAGCTAAAACATTCATAGAGACACTACATGAGTCTGGATCCAGTGCAACTCCATAAGACAAGGCATCAAAAATAATGCCATGTGAAGAATACGATGATATGATAGCACTTGAAACATAGTCATTACCACCATGACCCAATCTTATGACCAATGAGTGAACCTGCTGGAGATCAAAAAGTGATGGATCCTTGAGAGAGGAAGAAAAAGTAACTTCATTCGGTTTAATCCCTGATCGCAGCATGTCTCTCACAATAACCAAACAAGTTGGATCATCACAACCAGAGTGACCAGAAATCAGAGCATTCCAACACGTGGTGCTATTTCCAGGAACCCCTTCAGGCACTTTATGAGCATCCCCCCTACTAATACAATTTGCATAGAAACCAACCAATGAAGTGTTCACGAACACACTTGTGCTGAGATCGTGCTTGATAACTTTTGCATGAACAAACCTCCCAAGTTCATGTCCATCTATAACGGTGCAAGCATAGAGAACACTAGCAAATGTAATTTCATTTGGAAAAATGCCCTGACGTTGCATACTCAAGAAAAGCTCAAAAGCTCTCTCTGGGACATGACTCCTTGCAAAGCCAGTTATCATTGTATTCCAACAAACCACATCTCTAAACATTATCTCATCGAATAGCTTCTCTGCCACATCTATTGCACCGCAAGTACAGTATGAATTCAGCAATGCATTTGCAACTGCTGAGACGGAATCCATTCCGATTTTCTTCATTACACCATGAACTTGCTCTGGCAAACCAAACGAAGGCAATACTGCAACAAACGAGCCATCTGACAAGCCATTGCCGCTTCTCATGAGCTCCCTGAACCAGGACACTGCATCGCGGCTGTGTCCAAACTGTGCAAACGAAGAGATGAGACAGTTCCAGGTGACAACTCCTCACGGTCATTTCACCGAACACCTTGAGCGCCTCGTCGAACTGTCCTCTCCGCCCAAAGAACCCCACTAGCGAGGTCCCCGAGTAGGGCTCGCAGTGGAGCAGGCCGCTCTTGAGAATATGCGGGTGCAGCTGCGCGGCACAGCAGGCGGTGGCGGAAGGCAAGGCGAGGATCGGTGCGAAGGTGAACGCGGTCGGGGCGACGCCGGCAGCGAGCATCGCGCGAGGAGCGAGAGGGCGTCGACCACGCGACCGGCGCGGGCGCGGGATGCGATGAGGGAATTGAAGAGGGACGCAGAGAGCGGCGGGCTCGAACGCGGCATCCCGTCGAGCAAGCGGCGGGCGCGGCATGGGGAAGGTGGTGGGAAGCGCGCGGCGCAGTCGTGTTGAAGCGGTCTCGGCCTCTCGGGGCTCTCGATGTTGGCGCGGGCACTCGGGCAGCATTGCTGCAAGCCTGCAAGACGAGATGACCTGCACCGCTGCACGCGATGGGCCAGCCGTGCCTATATGGGCTGGCGGGCTTGTGTTTCTCAAAAACAAAACAAAAAAAGTTGAACGGTTTGACATCCTCGACCTTGAAAATTATGGAGGTAAAACGACCAACAAATGTTTTTCAAGTTTTTCCATGAAAATTTATGCAATTATTAAAAATATAAAATCTAGTATAACCTTCAAAAAATTTAACTTAGAAATTTATGAAACTGATTTCACATTTTCCTTAAAGCAGTACTCTATCTTCTTCCTCGACTTGGAAGTATTTGAGTCTTCTATAGACTTATTTTGGTTTTTGGAAAAAGTCTACTTAACCCCCCAACTTTCATACTTGGTCTACTTCACCCCTACAACTATGAAACCGTCTATTTTACCCCCTGAACTTTCTAAACCCGTCTATTTTACCCCCTAGGCGGTTTTCAGCGGCGGTTTTGCTACAGTAACAGCGGGTCTGCTACAGCAACGGTGGGTTTGCTACACTGCCTGTGGTTTTGAATTTTCTTTCTTTTTTATTTATTTTTGGTGAATTTTTAAAAAATCATAGTAAACCATAGAAAAATCATAAAATAAAAAATCTAATTTTATTGGACTCCACATGAGTAGATCTACACAGTGAATATATAATACGGTATGCTTTAGTATAATTTTTTTTTGTAGCTTTAGATTAATTGGAAAATCCAATTTTGTTTGTAATTAATTAGAATTTATCTATAACTAAGTTATACATAGTCCAATGAGTACGAAATTTTTACTATAATTCAAGCATACAATAATTAGCGTACCATAAAAATTTCACCACAATTGGACCATAGAAGCTGCAGCTATGAATTATTTCAATTAATTACAGATAAAATTAGATTTTCTAATTAATCTAAGGCTACAGTAAAAAATTTGTACTAAAACATACCATATTATATATTCACTATGTAGATCTACTCATGTGGAGTCCAACAAAATTAGATTTTTTATTTTATAATTTTTCTATGATTTACTGTGATTTTTCAAAGATTCACAAAAAATAAAAAAAATTCAAACCCAATGTTGCTGTAGCAAACCCGCTGTTACTATAGCAAAACCGCTGTAAAAAACTGCCCGGGGGGTAAAATATACGGTTTTGGAAAATTCAGGGGGTAAAACAGACGGTTTCATAGTTGCGGGGTGAAGTAGACCATGTATGAAAGGTGGAGGGGTTAAGTAGACTTTTTCCTTTGGTTTTTATTTGCTATTAAATTATCTTGTATGTATTGTAATTAGTCTACATTGATGACCCTGACTATATAAAAGTTCAGGTGGTCATCGTGGAACACTAAGGACACTGGTTGAGAAAGCATTTATGCCGTGAGGCTTTTACTAAATGACTAATATAGACACTCATGTAGATCATATAAAATGCACTCCCTCGAGGGTTGTCAATACTATACTCGACTCATACCTGTGCTCACTCAGGAGCTCTAGACGATACATATCACATGGCCCTTTGTCGCGTGGGGCCTCCACATGGTTGGACTCCTCCAGGCACGGATGCTACACCCACTTTTTGTCATGGTGGAAAAATCCACAAAGTTGATTGAAGTGAAGGCAATCATCATGATCATTATGGAATTGTCGATATTTTCGTACCACCGACGAGTAAATTTGTATTTGCGCGTCTGGCTCGGATGGTGTGCTAGGAGGACATAAGGGTTTATACTGGTTCGAGCAGAACGTCCCTACGTCCAGTTTATTGCTGCTCGTGTTACCGGCACTCGATTTGCAATAGGGGTTACAAACAGGTGAGAGAGAGAAAGGATCCCAAGTCTCTGGTGAAAGAAATGAACGGATGCTGAGAGCTCGATTGCTACTCAGTCGTGTGCTCGTGTCGTGCTCTTGTGTTTTTATCTCATGGTTTGGTTTTGTGCGGATCTTGATCCCCCTTTTCATTGGGTGCTCTACTTCTCATTTTATAGGCGAAGGGAGAGCACGGGTTACAACGGAGGAAAAGGAGAAGAACCAGAGAGAGAAGAAGGCTTCTAGGATCGTCGGGTCCTTTTTTCTCTTCATGCGGGTCCCACCGATACTGTAGATGTCAATAGGGATGGCTCCATGTCATGGCCCTATTTGTCACTAACACCATGCACAAGCGTCGTCTGCCGGTCATGGCATTCCATTCCGTCTCGGCGGATGTCGTGGTGAACTGACGCACCTGTCAGCGTTCGTACGAGGGTTAGGCAAAATAGCACCGGAACGCCCAACGCTGTTCTTGATATGAATCATCAGGTATGACCCATCATGGCCTCGGGTTACATCGAGTCATGCCCGTCTCTTCCCTAGTGTCAGAGTTTTGACTCAGGCTCATACGCCTGGACCTAGAGTGATTGGCGATGATATGGGTCCCCGTCAGGCGAGACAGAGCCCGCGACCCTTGGGGGTCTGGCAAGACAGAGCCTGCGACCCTTGGGGGTCGAACGAGATGGAGCACGCACCCAAGGGGCAGACGAGACGGAGCCCGTGGCCTTAGGCGAGACCCCCGCGTCCTTGGGGTCGGGCGAGACAGAAACTGCATCCTTGGGGTTGGGCGAGACGGAGCCTATAGCCTCAGGGTTAGGCGAGATGAAGCCTGCTGCCTTGGGTGAGACCCCCATGGCCTTGGGGTCGAGCAAGACAGAGCCTATGGCCTCAGGCGAGACCCCCATGGCATCGGGGTCGGGCGAGACAGAAACTGCGTCCTTGGGGTTGGATGAGATGGAGCATGTACCCAAGGGGTCAGGCAAGAATTGTTAATACGTCTTGCTCTGTCCGAGGGAGTCAGCATGGGCGCTAACTCCCTTGCTTTGGGTATCTCTAATATCGATACCCGACAGTAGCCCCCGAGCCTGCGGAGGAGTATAATACTCCTTTGGAGGCTTTTTCAGACAGGAGGAATCTAAGGGCCTTGGCCTTTTGTTTATAGCCCATGGCCTGTCCTGATAGGACGATAGTTCCCTTTCATCATGATCGGACCCCTCGGGGGTATAGACGTGAGATTTGGTGGGTCAAAAAAGGTCTTTCCTGATTCTAACCCTTACGGGGGTCTGTCATTCTATGACTACACGTTTGGTCTCCTCGCGAGTCCAACTTTCCTCTTACCTCCACCTGTAGTAGGGGTCCGATCGAGGGTCAGCTCGTCTTTGTGATCATCTTCCCTGAAGCATTTTTTTGATAAAAATGGAGGAGCTGAGCCATGCCATGATTTTTCTCTATGGACAAATCATGGTGCTCGGTGAGCTATTAATGGGCTAGTCCAAATGGGGCCTAGGCATCCTGTTCATGGGGGTCCGGCTTGGGTCAGCTAGTGACTGACTCTAGGTTCTCAGCGGTCAATCCATATAGTTCTCGGGTCTGTTCGACCGGTCCTGAGGGCTCTCTGCCTTTCTTCAAAGAAAAATCATGGATCATATCTGGTCGAGACTCGAACATGGGCCGAGATGCCCACGGCGCTCGTGCGCTTAGGTACTGGCCACTAGTGGGCCCATCCCTTTTCACCCCTCACTCTAAAGGTGCTCGGAGCGGTTGTCGAACCTATCGGTGGGCTAACCTTTGAACTCCTGGGCCTAGACGGGTCATAGGAGCATTTTTAGCTCCATATCTCTCTTACCTATGATGGGTTATGGCCCGTTCGAGGAGGCAAAATGTCTGGTGTGTTTTCTGAGGGGATGGCCATAGGTTATGTGCACATGCCCCGTGACAAGATGTGTTGACAGGTCATGGTAGGTGCAGAGATCTAGGCGGGCGGTTGGTTTCCTCGCACCTGTCATCCCTATAAAACCAAAGGGTTTGCCCTCCATGTTTCATACGCATGCCTGCATCTTTACCTCCATAGCCACGCTGCCACCGCCAATGCTTAGGTTTCCTGCCTCTTCATCTCCGCCGCCGTTGAGCTCACATCCATCCGCGCCCACCTCCAATGGATCTATGGTGCCATTCTGACATCACCTTCCAGCGCATGGAGGGCCTCGTCCATTGCGGTCTTCTCCACGCGCAGACCTTGGCTGAGGAGTGGTTGCTGCTCGGCAACGAGGATTCACCGTCGCCACCCGATGGCTACATGGTGTCGTTCGCCCACTTTCACAAGCGTGGGCTCGCGACCCCCACCCACAAATTCCTTTAGGGTTGCTGCACTTCTACAAGATTGAGCTGCAACATCTCAATCCCAATGGGATCCAGCACATGATGGTGTTCATCACGTTGTGCGAAGGATTCCTAGGGATTAGCCCCACTTCAACTTGTGGAGGTAGTTCTTCACCGTCAACCTCTAGAAGAAGAGGGAGAAGGGCGGCGGGCAAGAGCTGCACATGCCGATGGGGTGCGCCAGCATCCTTCTTTGGAACAATCGGGTCAGTGAGTACCCATCCATGCCGCTCTCGATGTCCAACAAGGGGTGACACTCGTAGTGGTTCTACCTCAAGAATGATGCCACTGCCCCTCTACTGGAGTTCATCGGGCGCCTGATCAAAGAGGCCTCGGAGCAGTGGAGGAAGTGGGGCGTCCCGGAGAAGGACAAGAAGAAGATCTGAGACCACATCACCGCCATCCACATCCTAAAGAAGAATGGCCTAAAAGGGTCGGGCGTCATTGGGGCTTATCATGCGAGGAGGGTGGCGCCGTTGATGATGCGCATGCTCCCGTTATACACGATGGCGCACGAGGCATCGTTCGATGGAACGGTCCTCGCCGAGGGAATGCTCCCTAACTCCAAGATCGTGCAACACATCAAGGAGGTGATGGAGCCTTTGTAGGATGACGCGGGTGCCGCCCTCGACTTTGTCTACCCGGTGCTAGGGCATCCTCTGATGTGGCTGGAGCCAGGCTATGTTATCTTCATAAGTTTCCCTTTCTCTTGCCTTCTCTTCAATTGATTTTCTAACCCTATGAGACTAACTTTGAGAGGGGTGGGACTAGCCGAGAGACCTCATCCTCACAAATCACTCGGTGCCACTGCCGAGGGATTCAACCGTGAGGGCATTAAATCACACCAAGGGTGAGCGAATGAGGAAGGCGAAGGAGGATAAGAAGAAGAAGCAGCGGAAGCTATGGGCATGGGAATAAGGAGAGGACACTAACAACGATGATGACGATGATGATGGTGATGATGATGAGGTGATGGAGGAAGAAGAAACGGTAGCCGACGATATCGAGTGGGACAACCTGGAGAACAAGGAGGTGCTCACAGGCATCGGTTCATCCTTATAGGCGTTGGGGCCCTTCCCATTCCATGGAGGGGAGGGTATGTCTAGGGAGCCAGTGGAGGCGGGACGTACCATCGGCTCTGTCATTGCGCCCAAGGTGCCAGTGGAGATGGGTGGCTCCACCGTTGTGCCCTAAGAGCCAAGGAGAGTAGGGCGTTCCACCAATGTGCCCTAGGAGCTGCCAGGGGTGAGCCCCTCTACCCAAGAGCAGGGGGCGAGCTTGAAATGGCCTCATTCCGATGAGGCAGAGCAAGGGTCAGGGGGTTCATCCCCCAGACGCATCTGCCGTCCAACGATGCTGAGGTGAGTTATCAATTCCTTTGTTTTTTCCTGTTTTAGTTAGATTTCATCGTGACTTGTGTTTTTCATCCCTTGCAGCATCGATAGGCAGCAGAATCCTTTGGCGTTGGTGCCAAAGAAGAGCGTCGCCCTCCAATTAGGGTGGCGGCCATGACTGGTGTCGTGCCTATTTCGGGCGGGAGCGGCGCTAGTGTGACCGTGTCACCAGCCGGTTAGGCGCTACACATGGTAGCGCCTGTGCCCTCTGTGGGATAGGTAGATGCGGGCGTTCAAGGGGCGCCTTCGGAAGTCATGGAATAGCCGGTGCCGGCCGCGATACCGCTGCCAATGGCGGGGCGGATAGGGCTACTGACCACGCTTGTGGCACCGACCGTGGCAGGTGCGACGCAACCGGCCATGACCTCACCAATGCAGGTGGAGGTGGCGGTGGCTGCGATAGATGGGTCATAGCCGAGCGCAACCGCAGCATCGCCTGTGGCACCGGTGTGACCCGTGCCATCAGCGGCCCAAGCGATGGCACCTAGCATGGGATGGACAGAGAGGGACATGGCCGAGGGGTCCTCGGGAGTTGTGGTGCTAGGAGAGAGGTTTGTGTCTGCACCACTGACCCCTTCCATCACCGAAGGGGCATTCCGGTGGGGACGTCATGACAAGAGGGGTTGGCGGTGCTTTGGGCCTGCGAGGAGTTGTCCCTAACCCTAACATCGGTGGGCAGCGGCTCACCCACATGGGACGAGCCCTTGTGTTGACATAATATCATCGATAGTCCTCTAAGGGGTATCCCATGAAGGTAGATTGATCGGCAGAGATGCATGTAATCGAGAACAAGAAGGCAACAGAGACACAAGAGTTAGACAGGTTCGGGTCGTCAACACGACATAATACCCTACTTCTATGGTCTGTTGGATTATATTGGCTATGATATGATGTTGCGTGTGTTTTGAGGGGGTCCTTGCTCGCCTTATATAGTCTAGGGGGCAGGATTACAAGTCAGTTAGATCTAGAAGATAATCGAAAAGTAATAACAGATTACATGAATCATGGGATCAAACGTATTCTAACAGATCTTCTAGTATCTTTAGGATATCTTTTCGGTGTCTTGCAGGGCACGCTGAGCAGCGCCGTGCTCCGTAAGGCTTCGTCTTATGGGCTAGACCACCCCTAGGGCACAACCCATGTAGTTTGTCATTGGTATCCGGGGTCATACCCCCCATAGCTAGTCCCTAAGTGCCTTATATCCGTTGTGCAATGCCATCTTAAGCTTGTCCAAGCAGGTGTGAACAAAGCTGAGTAGTCAGATTCATAGTCTGACCACCCTAATGAGTTGCCGAGCAGTTGTGAACCATCGCCGAACAGAATATCCCAAGTAAGGCTTGCCATAAGGATGTAGGGAGCTCAAGTTCAAAATCAAAAAATTTCTCACTATGAACCAAGTGTGCCCACTTAGAGTCTAACCATGAGAAAGGGAGGTAATCATCTTCAGCTTTAGGAGGCACAGAGTCTTCCAGATTAAAGCGAACACACTCACCGCAAGGTGAAGTGTGCCCACTTAGTCCCCAAGCCTGACAGTATGTGACATAGTCACGTGGTGCCAGGGTCCAAAGTAGAAGAAAAGCAGAAGACTAGCCGAGTAGGTAACCAGTCCCCGGGTGGAGCCCTAAAATGAAAAACGTACATTCGCTGCAAGGTGAAGTGTGCCCACTTAGTCCTCGAGTCTAATAGTAGGTGACATAGTCACGTGGTGCTAGGGTCAGAAATAATAGTAACAAGAAGAAAATCCCCAGTGTGGTGGGGAACCAAGTCATAGTGATGACATAGTCCCTGAGCCACAAGTGGAAATCTTGGAGAAATCAAATCGTGGAGAAAAAACTAGAGTAATGGCTGTATAGTAGGAATTACTGAGCCTTAATGATATTGTTGGGAAGTCAGCGAATATTCGGTGTGCAGTAACAAGTTGTGATGAAAAATGAGTGATATGGGCTGCAGTTGCGCTGAAGCCTAGGTAACGGCCCACCACGCTGCTTTGGGGAATTCGGAGAGGCACAAATCATGGTGTGGTTTCCTAAAAACCCTTGAATGCAGAAAGTGGGTATGGTTTCTTTATAACTGTGCCGCCGCACTCCATGCTCCTGCCTTTGCCACTTCACCACTTGTCTTCCTCCTCAGCCCTCGCGCTTGCCAATTCATATTCACACGCGCTTCCGCCGCCAGTCTCAATCCAAATATGAGAGATGGCGCTGAAGAGGGGAGTTGGTAACCCGAAGAAGGTGACCACTGGAGCAAGCCGTGACAAGGAGTGGGTGCCATCGCTCATGGGGGAGACAAAACTCAATGAGATGATGGAGGTAGGCATTCTTCCTGATTGTATCACCACCGGATGGCATCCAGCCGATGATGAGCCCTTTTCAATGCCGCACACCGATGAAGTTGTAGTTTTTGAAGATTATTTCTAGCGTAGATTAGGACTTTCTATTCATCCTTTCTTGCAGGATCTATTAGAGTTCTGGGAAGTGAGTCTATGCAATCTGCATCCGAACACCATCTTGCACATCTCTATTTTTATTCATTTCTACGAGGAGTATCTCGGCATTCTTCCCCACTTCAACCTCTTTCGACACCTGTTCTGGCTGAAGAAGAAGGGCGAAGGTGGTTCTAAGGTGGTCAGTGGTGTGTACCTACAGCTCTATGATGGGATGGCAGGTGAGTACATCATTGTGCCACTGAACACCTCGCTGAAGGGGTGGAATGCCAGGTGGTTCTACATGAAGTAGAGCCATCCTGCCATTCGGTGCGACGTTGACCAGGTTTTGAAGAACTAGAGGGGTTGGTCGGAGAAGCTGAGCAATGCTAATATGGATCAGGTGAAGGAGCTCCTAGGGCTGATAAAGGTCATGAAGATGAACAGAGTCGCTATGGCGGTGAGCTTCATAGTGCGCCACATCCAGCCCTGCAAGGAGAGGGCCCATCCAGGCTTTGACTTTAAGGGAGACACTGATGGCACCCAAGAGAGGATAGAGAAGCTAACGAAGGAGGCCGTGCTACACCGGGCCGCAGAGCTATTTGCTCTAAACACGTTGTTCAGCATGCCAGGGCAGCCGAGAGCCTTCAACTGCATGAACCCACCTCCTTAGGTAAAAATCTCGACTGTTTGGTCCTGGTGTTTTTTTTATCATGTGTCATGCCGAGCAGTAAACTGATTCACTTGTGGAAAGATCCATTTGTAGGAAAGGGCGACGTACTTCTTGGGCATGCTAAGGAGTGATTGGCCAAAAGTGGTAGACGCTAGGCCAAGCACTCAACCAGAGGAAGGTGCCATCAGCACCTCATCCGAATCCAGAGGCACAGGTGCTAGTCGGATGGAGAATCCCCCCTAGTGTTAGAGAAGGTCTGGGGGAAAAGGGCAGCGCAAGATGAGCCGACCCAGAAGAAGTGGAAAATGGTGGGTGTAGCTCCCTATAAGCCAGGCGACATCTCACTTGGCAACGATCAGACCACTTGGACATAGAGTGTGGTGATGTCTAAGTTGTTGGACGATGACAGGGCTCCAGTAGCTCCTCCTCTGAGCACTGAGGCAGCACCGCACAACATGTGCGCAGAGGTGCAGTCGAAAGGAGGGGAGGGAGTCCCCGAGCAATAGGTGGAGGAGAGGCCGACAATGGGGGCCATAAGATCTCCAGCCTAGGGCACGCGGGTGGATCCCAGAGCTGTGCCTAGGTGCTTAGGGAGGCCACACCAGTTCAGAACTATCTAACATGAAGCCGATGTGTAAGTATCCTTGCCTTGGAATCATTTACTATCCAATCTTTATAGTTGCGTTGATTGATGACCTAATCTAATGTAGAACGAGGCTAGACTAGCGAGTAGCCAGGGGCTAGTCCTGGCATGAAGGCAATGCTAGCAGACCCCATCCTAGAGTCCTTGGGCACTCAGTGGCCTACGGAGGAGTTGACCGCTGTTGCTGATGGAGTTGGCGATGGAGAACGGTTGACGACGATGATGGTCAATGCGATGGAGACGCTAGGAGCGATGGCGGGAGCCACTGAATCTTCGAAGGCAGGAGCTGGAGCTGCTAACATTGTGCCAGAGTCTAGGGCATAGGGGCCAGTAGCGTCGAAGGAGCAAGTGGTGTGCCTTGAGACTTCATAAAGCATGGTTGGATTCTCTGTGCAGCCACCAAGCCCCTAGGGAGCACCACCCGCCACAGAGAAAGAGGATGAGGTTGAGGAGATTGAGCACAAAGAATCATGACCTCAAGCCATCCGGATCCTCCACAAGTGGGGGCTGAAGTAGTGGTCGTGGAAGAGGAGGACACCACCAGGGAGGTGAAGAGACTGCGGTCCGCTGTTTCCACAGTTATGAAGCAAATTGAGGTTAGCATTGTGTCGGCGATGTCTGTCTTTGGTGTTGATGAATGGGGTCCTTTATAATCTTGGTGCCTTGCAGGGTATAGCATGAACTACCACACAATGGCAGCAGCTGATCAAGAGGATGGAGCCCCTTGCTGAGGAGAATGCCAAGTTGAAGGAGGCGGTGAAGCTGATGGAGAAGAACATTCAAGGGCCAAGGTGCAGTTCGACATGCTAGAGCAGGAGGCCAAAACCCAAAGGGGGAAACTTGATGCCGTGGTGGCCGGAGTCAAGCCTATGCTCAACTGTATTGACATGGAGGTGGCCCCTCAGCATGATGATAGGCCACCATGTCTGGACACCATCATCGACAGGTGCAAGGCGGTGTGGGAGAACTTCAAGAGTTTCAACTAAGATGCCACTATTTCCACCGTAACCCATGCCCTGGCGTTGGTCCGGTCTCATTGCCCTACCATCGATCTTCGAGCGATAGGGGCCAGATTCACTAGAGGGACTGGTGCGACAAAGCAGCAGCAGCTAGAAGATGAGGTGGAGGACACGGTGAAGAGGCTGGCCGGTGATATCGATTTGTTCAGTGAGGCAGACGGTGAGGGCCAAGCGCAATGACCTGCTCAGAGAGTAACCTATATGGAACATCTATAGAGGAGAGTTAGATGCTCTAGGGCATAAACAAACATTTATGTATATGTATAAATGTTGTAAGGTGACATGTGCATGTTTATGCAGTTTGTCAGCACTTTCGGTGAAAAATGGTTGTAGTATTAACCCTAACGCATTTATATGTGGTATAAGTAGCGTCCGAGTAGTTAGTTTGTTACTAGGCTCTTGGCCTTGGCTAGCCTGTATTCCATAACGTTGAGCGTAGAGCCCGTACACGTGTAGGAGGAACAGACATGACCAAGGAACTATAGTCAACCACCCATAACGCAGAGCATGGAGTCCGTAGCATGGGTAGGGAGAGATCAGAGACTAGGTTTTCTCCAAAGAACACAGAGCAGAACATGTGCTGCTCGATGGTTGGTGAAATATCTTAGAGATATTTTAGTATGGAGAAACTTGGTGGAGCATTTATGGAGATCACATATAATTGTCGAAGTTTGTTAAGGAGTAGCTTAGAGCTGGTGACCATAAATGGAGATTAAACCATATGGAGAAATAATGGAGATAAATTATGGCGACAAAAACTTGATTCATTATGGAGTGGAGAGTACATATCTAGAGCGTTTCAAGGATAGAAATGTATAAGGTGCTCGATGTGCCATGAATTGGGGATATCGATTCCATCCAAGTCACATAGCCGGTAAGACCCTAGTCGGATAACCTCTTTGACCATGTAAGGCCCTTCCTAGGGTGAGGAGAGCTTATGCATCCCTTTGGTTTTTTTGTTTTATGCGGAGAATGAGGTCACCGACAGCAAATGAACAACCTTTGATGTTGTGATTATAGTATCTTCACAAGCCTTCTAGGTACTTGGCTATGTGGATGCAAGTGATCAGGTGTTCTTCTTTGCCCCTGTCGATGTCCTCTATCTAAACAGCTGTGGCTTGCTCTTCATTATAATGTTCCACCCTAGGTGCTCGAAAGACAATATCCGCTAGAAGTATGGCTCCTGAGCCATAGACCAAAAAGTATGGAGACACACCAGTGCTGCAACTACCTTGAGTGCATAGTCCCCAAACCACAGCTGAGAGCTCTTTGAGCCATCTGCCTGGATGCTTTTCCGCTTTCTGATATAACCTCTTTTTGTGGGCGTCAAGGATCATGCCGTTCACCCGTTTGACCTGGTCGTTGGCTCTGGGATGGGAAACAAAGATGTATTTGACGAAGATGCATCGGTCTTCGTAGAAGTCCCAAAAATGATGACCAGTGAATGTAGTTCCGAGGTTGGTGATAATGCTGTTCGGGAGACTGAATCTGTGGATAATATCTTTGAAGAGCTCGACTGCTTTCTTTGCAGTGGCCAAAACAAGTGGCTTATATTCGATCCACTTGGAGAACTTGTCAATGGCGATGTAAATGTATCGAAAACCGCCTGGCATAGGCTTGAAAGGCCCAATCATATCCAATCCCCAACATGTAAAAGGCTAAGAAGCTGGAATGGTATGTAATTCCTACGCCGGCATGTGAATTTGTTTGGCAAAAAATTGGCATCCTTCACAACATCAGACGAGGTCTTCTGCGTCAGTGATGGTCGTGGGCCAGTAAAAACCAGCTTAGAAAGCTTTGCTGACCAGGTTTCTCGAGGCCGCGTGATTACCACAGGAACCAGAGTGAATTTCAAGAAGTAGTTTCACTCTCCTTTTTGGGTGATGCATTTCTGCAGTATCCCTTCCTTGTCGCTTTTCCTCATCAAGTTCCCATCTACCAGCACGTAATGCTTGCTACGATAGATTAGGCATTAAGTTTTGGTCTTATCGATGGGTACGTCAGCGCTAGTGAGGTACTTGATGAATGGTTCCCTCCAATCGCGTGGTTGGCGAAGGTACTATAAGTACCAGCTGCTCGATGAGGGGGGATTTCTTGAACTTCCTTCTCTTCCATAATTGACGACGTAAAGAGGTCTTGAACAAAGACCCCAGGTGGAATCATGGTGTGAGAAGAGCCTATCTTAGATAGGTGGTCGGCGAGCTGATTTTGATCTTGTACCATGTGGTGGTACTCGATACCGTAGAACTTCCCCTCGAGTTTCTTGATTTCGGTGTAATATGTGTCCATCTTCTCACTGGAACAGGACCAATCTTTGTTGAGCTAGTTGATGACCAGCATGGAGTCTCTATATACCATGAGGCATTTGACATTGTGCTCGGCGGCTATACGGAGTTGGTGGAGACATACTTCATACTCCGCAATGTTGTTAGAGGCTAGAAAATGAATTCAGAGAACATATCGGAGCTTGTCCTTGGTCGGTGTAATAAATAAAATGCCAGCACCAACACCGTTGATGTTTAGGGCACCATTGAAGTACATCACCCAGTGCTCGGGGCAAGAAACTAGGATGAGCTCTTGGATCTCTGTCCACTCAGTGACAAAGTCAGCCAACGCCTATGACTTAATAGTAGGCCTGCTTCTAAATTCGATGGAGTAAGTGCCAAGCTCGATAGCCCACTTGATGATGTGGCCATTGGCCTCTTTGTTGTGGAGGATGTCCCCTAGTGGGAACTCGGTGACCATGATAATCTTGTAATACTCGAAGTAATGGCGAAGCTTGCGCGACATGAGAAGAATGGCATATAGCAATTTCTAAACTTGAGGATAATGAGTTTTGGACTCATTAAGGACCTCACTGATGAAATAGACCAGATTTGTACCTTATAGGCATGTCCGACATCCTCGTGCTCGATGACGATAGTTGTGCTAATGATGCGAGAAGTGGCGGTGATGTAGATCAATAGGGTTTTGTCTGGTTGAGGCATTGTCATGATCAGAGGCTTCATTAGAAACAACTTGAGCTTCTTGAAAGCTGCATCAGCCTCCTTCGACCAGGAGAAGCGCTCGGAGGCCTTGAGTAGTTTGAAGAACGGAAGTCCCTTTTCATCGAGGCACGATATAAAGTGGCTGAGAGCAGCCATGCACCCTATGAGCTTCTGTATATCCTTTATGCAGGTTGGCCATTTCATGTTGGTGATGGCAGAGACCTTATCGAGGTTTGGTTTGATACCATGGGGCGCTGACGATGTAGCCTAGGAGTATGCCAGATGGAACTCCAAAGATGCACTTTGAAGGGTTCCACTTCCATCTATATCTTTTTAGGTTGGCGAACGTTTCTTCGAGGTCGGTGTTAAGATTGTTGGTGGTTTTGGATTTGATGACCACATCGTTGATGTAAGCTTCGATGTTGTGGCCTATCTATTGGTCAAGACACATCTAGATGGCCCTTTGGTAGGTCATCCCAATGTTCTTGAGTCCGAAGGACATGGTGGTATAATAATACGCACCGAAAGGCATGATGAACGACGTCTTGATCTGGTCAACCTCTTTGAGGGATATCTGATGATAGCCGGAGTAACAGTCGAGGAAGGCGAGCAGTTTGTAGCCGGTGATGGAGTCTACAACCTTGTCTGTCCGAGGCAGACTGAAGGGGTCTTTAGGGTAGTGTTTGTTGAGATCAGTGTAATCAACGCACATTCTCCATTCTTTATTCTTTTTTGAACAAGAACAGGGTTTGCTAATCACTTAGGGTGATATACTTCTTTAATAAATCCGGTAGCTAGGACCGTTTTATTTCTACTCTAATAGCCTCCTTCTTGTCTAGGATGAATCGTTGGAGTTTTTGCTTGATCAGTTTGGCAGTCAGCGAGACATTCAAGGAGTGCTTGATGTTCTCCTGTGGTACCCTCAGTAATGGAGACAGGGATCCTGATCTTCTGTCAGGTAGAGGTAACTATCGTTGTGACGGAGAATGACACACCGATCCGGCTTCAGATCAAAAGATCGAACCCTGCAATCTTAGCACCACAACTCCTCTGGTTATCAACCAAGACTCGGATCTGGTTGACCTCGCCAAGAAGGCTAATCCCCGCCTGCGCAATGAAGAACACAAGCAAGAACAAGAAAGAAAGCAACCAAATTGCAGATGAATGATTAATCTCACGAGTTGGGGTCTCACAAACTGATGAACGGCGAAACTGTTCTTGACAGAATAATCTAAGCAAAACCCAAACCCTAATGGAGGGGCGGCGGCTGTTTATGAAGACTCTAGGGTCGTGCAAGACCCCTGGACACGCCCCTAATGGGCCCAAACTCGATACATGGTCCAACGAACCAAAAGATAGTGTTGAAGCACCCTGATAGATTCTAGATGCTGACTTGTTTTGATGATTCCTGTTGATTCCAAACAGCTTTTGACATGAAACCAGTTGGATTGGCTTCCTTATCAAATTAGCTTTCCATCCATATATGGATCATCGAAAACAGAGTCCGGATGCATCTTGGGTGACCAGTTTAAGGCAGACTGGTCCTAGAGGCCGAGACAGACTTGAATTCTTGTTGGACTGGACCTCCGGCTTGTGTTGGACGTCCTTGCTAGTCATCATCACCTCCACCACTTCCTCTAAGTCCTTCATGACCCTCTCCAATGTTCCTAAGCAAGATAACATCATTAGATAGTAGTCTATTCTCAAAAGTATAAAAAGTATCGCTTAAGAACGAGCTCACCTCTAAATTGAGTTGTCGCTTTCGAGCCTGGGTCATTGGACCTTGCATGGGTACCTCTAAAGAAGTGATGTCCTCATCATCCTCCCCCTCTTGAATTGGAGTCATCCTCGACTCAAGCTCATCTTCTTCTCCCAAATAAGGTTTCAAATATGCAATGTTAAAGGTGGGACTAACCCCGAACTCGGGTGGCAATTCAAGTTTGTAGGCATTATCATTTATTTTCTCAATGATCTTATAAGGACCAGCTGCTCTTGGCATTAATTTAAACTTACACAGCTCAAGAAATCTATCTTTTCTCAAATGTAACCAAACCAAATCACCCGGTTCAAGTTTAATCTCTTTTCTACCTTTACTACCAGCAATTCTATACTTTTCATTCATTCTTTTAATATTTGCTTTAGTTGTTTCGTGCAACTTATGAATAAAATCAGCATGCTCTCTAGCATCACTATGTATTCTCTTAGTGGTAGGTAAAGGCAAAGGATCAATAGGAGCATGGGGGTTAAAACCATACACTACCTGAAAAGGACTTACCTTGGTGGTGGAATGTTCCGCCCTGTTATATGCAAAACTCCACATGTGGCAAACACTCTTCCCACATCTTCAAATTGCGCTTCAAAATGGCTCTCAACATAGTGGACAATATTCGATTCACAACCTCAGTTTGCCCATCAGTTTGGGGATGACATGTTGTAGAAAACAGCAGCTTGGTCCCCAATTTATTCCACAACATGCGCCAAAAATGACTCAAGAATTTTGCATCGCGATATGAAACAATAGTAGAAGGCATACCATGCAAGCGAATGATTTCTTGAAAGAAAAGGTCAGCAATATGAACAACATCATCGCTCTTATGACAAGGAATAAAATGTGCCATCTTAGAAAAACGATCAACCACCACAAAAATACTATCCCTCCCCCTCTTAGTCCTTGGCAAACCCAACACAAAATCCATAGATATATCAGCCCAAGGAGTAGAAGGAATAGGAAGAGACATATACAAACCATGTGGATTCAACCACGACTTAGCTTTTTGACATGTGGCACATCGAGCCATGTACCGCTCTACATCTCGCCTCATCCTTGACTAAAAGAAGTGTGTGGACAGCACCTCCTCCGTCTTCTTGGCACCAAAATGTCCCATCAATCCGCCTCCATGTGCCTCCTATAACAACAAAAGACGAATGGAACCAACTAGAATGCATAGGCGGTTAGCTCTAAACAAAAACCCATTGCTGATCATAAACTTATTCCATGTGCGTCCCTCTCTACAATTAAGCAACACATCCTTAAAATCAGGATCAAGCGTATATTGTCCTTTAATGGATTGAAGACCAAAAATCTGGCAATCAAGTTGGGACAGCAATGTATATCTTCTAGACAAAGCATCCGCAATCACATTATCCTTCCCTTTCTTGTATTTGATAATATAAGGAAAAGATTCAATAAATTCAACCCATTTAGCATGCCTACAATTCAGATTATTTTGAGAGCGAAGATACTTAAGCGATTCATGATCAGAATAAATAACAAATTCTTTAGGCCACAAATAATGACGCCACGTCTCTAAAGAATGAACAAGTGCATACAATTCTTTATCATACGTGGAATAATTAAGAACATGACCTTGCAATTTTTCACTAAAGTAAGCAACTGGTTTACCATCTTGCATCAAAACACCACCAATGCCAACTCCACTAGCATCACATTCTAGCTCAAAAGTCTTACCAAAATTTGAAAGTTGCGGCAATGGTGCATGTGTAAGCTTATCCTTCAAAGTGTCAAAGGACTCCTCTTGTGCCTCTCCCCAATGAAACACCATTCCTTTCTTTGTCAACTCATGCAATGGTGCTGAAATCTTTGATGAAGCGGCTGTAGAATCCTGCAAGACTAAGAAAACTCCACACCTATGTGATGGTTTGGGGAATCAGCCAGCTCTTTATGGCTTCAATTTTCATCTCGTCCACCTCAATTCCCTATGGAGTTACAACATAGCCAAGAAAACAAACTCGATCTGTGCAAAAGATGCATTTCTCAAGGTTACCAAATAGACGTGCATCACTCGGCATGTCTGTAGGCTTCCAAACAAACACATCGGTGTTGGTACATAGGAAGGAGATGAGTGCACTTTCCTATTTGGGGTTGAGATGAGCCCCAATCTTGATGGTCTTGGTGGAGTCATCGTGGCCGAGGCCAGCCTCCTTTATTTCCTTGGACTTGGCGGAGGCGCGAGGAGGTTCCAGCGCTGGGATCTCTAGGTCATGGGTAGGCACTGTCATGGCATCGATGACCACACTAGCCATCTAGATGGAGAGGTCGGTGGCTTCAGCGAGGGTGAGACTCTCTATCTCACAGGCATAGGCGATGGAGAGGTTGGCCCATAGGGCCAGAACTCCACAGGCAAAGGCATCTTCAACACTAGATAGGTGTAGTGCGGTATGGCCATGAACTTGGCCAGAGCTAGCCGACCAAGTATGGCATGGTAGGTGGTGTTGAAGTCGGTGATGTAGAAGTTGATATGCTAGATGTGGTAGTTGCTAGCCGTGCTGAATTGTACCAGGAGGGTGATCTCTCCAAGCGGCTTGGATGCCCTACTAGGTACCATACCCTAGAAGGAGGAATCAGAGGGTGTGATGTCTTCTATTCCAAGGCCCAGCTTCTTTAGGGCTGTCGATGCTGATGTTAAAGATCCCACCTCCTCAGAAGGGTGGGAAAGGAGATTGGTCAGCGATGCTTTCAGCGATAGTATCTATGGAGCCCTAGGACTCAGAGTCTAGATTTTCCTCCAGGATGGTTTGGAGGGATGCTTTGGGGCATCGGCCGATCTACAACATGTTGATAGCTAGCGAGAGCTGGTCGATAATCTAGTCATTAAGAGGATAGATGTCTCCCACCTAGTCGATGAATTTGCCCCTTAGGGCATCTTGATAGGTGGTGGCGATGCTGGTGAGCCCAAAGGGTAGGGCCATAACCCCTAGAGTTTCCTGATCAGCCTCTGATAGATCTGAATTGAAGGGTGGTCGGTGCTGAACCAAAGTGGTTAGAGCTGATTCTATGATGGAGAGGCAATCAACGAGCTTCTAGCCAACCTGATCGATGGACGTGATCAGATCATCATTATTGATCTGCTTCCTCGGGTAGCGAGGGAGCCGGTGACGGGTTGTTGGTGGAGATGACATCAGAGGTGGTTTTGAGATTGGATCTACTATCATAGGTGCTAGGGTTGTCGGCGTAGAAATGATCTGCACCAGCTCGATGATCTCTCCATCTCTGTTAGCATTGATGACCTAGGAGATTGATTCAACCATAAAGATCTAGTCGGGTTGTGGGAAGGATGAAGAGCCTACAAAATGTACCATCTTGTTCGACATGGAAACATCATGCACACCCCTACTTGGCACACCAACTGTTGATAGAATATCATCGGCAGTCCTTCGAGGGGTGTTCCATGAAGGTAGATTGATCGACAGAGATGCGTATAATCAAGAACAAGAAGGCAATAGAAACACAAGAGTTAGATAGGTTTAGGCCGTCAGCACAACGTAATACCCTACTCCTATGGTCTATTAGATTGTATTGGCTACGATGTGATGTTGGGTGTGTTTTGAGGGGGTCCCTGCCTGCCTTGTATAGTTTGGGGGTAGGGTTACATGTCGGTTAGATCTAGGAGATAACCAGAAAGTAATAACAGATTACATGAATCATGGGATCACACATATCCTAACAGAGCATGGAGTGGGAAAGCCTCAACATAGGGAGCGCATCCATGCTTGAGGCCCTAGACCATGCCATGGGTGCATTACACGATGTTGTTGTTCTCTCCGGCCAGGTATTGCTTGGTCCTACTTCTTGCACTTTTCTTCCTCTATATACTTTTTGTATCCTGACCATCGTCTCCCTGTAGTCCCTTATAACTCGTAGCCAAGGCAAATCTTGGTTCCTTCATCAATAGAAGGAATCCTAGGACCACCTCATCGAGGAGGCATGGCTACGTGGGGAGGAGATAGCTTAGCTCGTTGTCACCCAGTAGAGGGTGGTCGAGCTGACTCCCCTCACCGAGGAGGCAGCCAATCTATGATCGTGAGTGGCCAAGGCCCATTGGGATGCTGATGAGGCCAAGAAGGCATTCGAGGCCCTATTGGCGAGGTCATGGAAGGATGACAAAGAAACTGCTAGGATCAAGAAGGAGCGGGATGAGTTGCTCTAGAAGGATGCAAAAACCCGCCAGCGGATCCTTGACCTTCTAGGCGAGGTTGAGAAAGAAAGAGATCTAAAGCTAGGGGCCTAGGAGAAGCTCATGGCCCTAGAGAAAAGGGCAAGCCTAGATGTCATGGCGGTCGCTCAGCTACACAAGGAGCAGGATGAGCTGATCCAAACCGCTGAGAGGCTATGCTCGGAACATGGGACGGCTCATGAGGAGCATAACTAGGCTTTCCAAGAGCGTGACTAGGCCTACCTAGAGTGCGACAATGCATGGTAGAATGTTAGCTCCCTCTAGACCGAGCTTAAAAGGAAGACGACCCAGAAGCTAGAGGCTGAGACCATTTCTGCTAGGCTGGCTTGGATCTCACTGAGGTGAGGAGAAATCTTCAGGTAAAGAGTGACAAGCTTGGTATCCTGAGCGCTGCCCTTAGAGTGGTCTACGATGACCTTGAGGTGGTGTAGTCAGAGGGGACCAGCTCGCTCATGGCTCATGCCGTCGAGATCATGGCTCGGGTGCGCCAGCTCAAGAGGAATGCCCTTTGCGCCGGGGGTCAATTAGTCCTTCATGATTGCTCATTCTCATTATGGGAACATCATCGATCTAGAGGTGATGAGCCATGGCTACACGCCCGGTTATGAAGTCCACGAGCTGGAGAAGATGGAAACGGCAATGGCTCCCCTTTCACAGGACTTGGTGGACAGGATAGAAGGCATAGTTCTCCCCTAGAGGGCCTAGTTAGTTAAATAGGCTAGGCGGTCATTTTTGTTTTTAGAGGACAAGTTCCATCCCTTTTGTTTCATTTGAACAAGTTTGTTTTTTCGTTTCAGTTGAACAAATTTGTTCTTTCTCCCATTTTTATGTGTAAAAAGGGGTAAAGCGCTCCGACCCTTCCTATTGCTAAAATTGCAGAGCTTGAGGTGCAGGTGAGAAACTCTTATTATGCTGGTAAGCAAGAGTGCCATAGCAGCTGGGGTATAGGTTTCTTGTAGTCTGACTAGCCTTACTCAGTTGTTCATTTCTACAATCCTTGCTTTTATGTTTTTAACGTGAGAAAGGGTTGGGCGCAGTGGCTGTTTCAGAAAGGGTGTATATATGCCCTTATTAGCCCTCGAGTGAGACCCAACCCTTTGTTGTTGCCGAGGTCGGGTGTCACTGAAGATCAAGAAGACGATAGTGAAACGGGTAGGAGAAAGCATTTTTGTTTTAGAAATGTTATTCTTAGTTTTCGTTTGTACCCCTCCCTAGGATCCGAGCCATCGTTCTATGATCGCGCATTCAGTCTACTTGTGAGTTCAACTTTCCTTGAGCCCCCGCGCGTAGCAGGGATCCGGTCGAGGGTCAGATCATCTTTGTGATCATCACTCCATCTATGGTTTCTGCAACCAGAGGAGCTAAGCTAAAGTCACTTGCCTTGATGGCTCGAGTGTCACGCTCGGTGAGCTCGCTAACAGGCATGTCCGAGTGGAATCTGGGTCCATTGTTCATAACAGGTCAGCATAGCCCTCATGTGGCATTCCACTGCTCCTTAACCCACCTCCCGATAGATGCCCAAGTCATTCCGAAGACCGACTTAGGTGGCTCACTGGCCTCTCCTCAATGAAGATTCTGTGGGCATAGCTCGAGGTTAGGATCACACAAGAAGGTTGAGATGACCTTGTCTGCTTCTAAGCGGGTAGGGCAAAGGCCACTAGGGCTCATCTATGTTTCCCCCTAGCTCTGTTCGACATGATGCAGCCTCGAGCCCTTCACGAGCCAGCCTTCGAACCCCGGTTGGTCGCCGCTCATGTTGAATGAGACGACTACCACTTCGTGATGCGATGTGAAGCATTATGATGCAATAATTACGTATGCGATTCTTGGATGTATGAGAATGGATGAATGAATACTTATGCACTAGAAAGGTAAAGTGGGAGTTGGTAAAGTTACCTCGATGGTTCGAGTGATGGGTTCGGGGAGCTCTTATCAGATATGTTCGTTTGGAATCCAGATCCGTCATTCATGACAGGGTCGGCATAACCCACATGGGGCATCCTACTGCTCCTTACCCATCTCTCGGCAGTGGCCCAAGTCGTCCAATCGACTTGGGTGACCTACTGGCATAGGACTTACCTTAATGGCTTGAGTGACGTGTTTGGGGAGCTATTATCGGATATGTTCGAGTGGAATCTGGATCCGGCGTTCATGATGGGGTTGGCATAACCCACATGGGGCATCCTATTGCTCCTTACCCATCTCTTGGCTATGCCCTGAGCCATCCGATCGACTTGGGTGGCCTGCTAGCACAGGACTTACCTGTGGAGGTAGAGGATGAGATCATCCCAAAAAATTAGTTAGGCAGATAAGCCAGGCGGTGAACTCATAATAAGTGGACAAGCTCTTCAATTTCATCATGGCCAAATAGATTTTTAGCCCTTCTCCCCTTTTTGTATAAAAAGGTTAATGTGTTCCAACCCTTTTTTATCGTTAAGGCTATAAAGCTCAGGGTGTGGGTGAACAAACTCTGATCACGCTGGTGAGCAAAAGCGCCGTAGCCGCTAGGGTGTAGGTTTCTTGCAGTCCGATCAATTTTACTCAGCGTTCGCTTCTACGACCCTTGCTTCTAGATCTTAACATGAGAGAGGGTCGAGCATAGAGAATGTTCGTCAGGTGGATATACTCTTAAATGTGTACTGACTCTTTCCTTAGTTATGGCTAAAAAGCTCAGGGTGCAGAAAAAACTCTAATCACGCTGGTGAGCAAAAACACCGTAGCCACTAGGGCGTAGGTTTCTTGTAGTCTGACTAGTTTTACTCGGTGTTTGTTTCCACAACCTTCGCTTCTAGGTCTTAACGTGAGAAAGAGTCGGGCATAGAGAATGTCTACCAGATAGATATGCTCTTATCAGGCCCTGAGTGAGGCCTGACCTCCTACCGCTGTTGGGGTCGGGTGTCACTAAAGATCGAGGAGTTGATAGCAAAACTAATAAGAGAAAGCATGCGTAAATTAAGGGTAAAAGCGACGTAGCTGTTCGATGTTCCAAGCATTGGCGAAGACTTCACTGTTGATGGTCCTGAGCTTGTAGGTGCCTGGTTGGAGCACCTCCTCGATGACATACGGTCCCTCCCATGATGGAGAGAGCTTGTGGCGGTTCTTGTTGCTCTAGGCGAGGCGAAGCACCAGGTCCCTGACGTTGAAGGCCTAACCCCGCACTCGACGGTTGTGGTACCAGCACAACACTTGCTAGTACTTGGCCGAGCGAAGGAGGGTAACATCACGTGCTTCATCTAGCTAGTCCATGGCATCCTCGAGGGATGCCTCAACTCCCTGTTCATCGTACACCCTAACCCTCGACACTCCATAATCAAGGTTAGTCGGGAGGATAGCCTCGAAACCGTAGACCATGAAGAATGGAGTGTAGCCAGTGGCCTGATTGGGGGTCATCCTAAGGCTCTAGAGCACCATAGGAACCGCTTCATGAGGACACAGTCCTTGTATAGGTGCTCAACGGGGAAAGCATGGTTCGGGCATGGCCCTTCGAGTAGCTTCTTGAAGTGGTTCGGGGTACCCCCGGTGGGCTTTCAACCCCCTTGCGGTCGGCGGCGGCCACAAGTGAGTCCTCACGCACTGCTTATTCTTCTTCTTGCTGGGACTGTTGGAGGCGCCTTCACCGGCGTCCTCGTCCCGCTTAGACTTGCCTTTGAGGCGGTCAAAAATCAACTCGACTGCCTCCTTGCCCGAGGCATGGCTGGTGGTAATGTCGAGGAGCTTTTAGTGGTTCGTGGGCCCTTATGTCCCAACTTATGAACTAGGGACTTATAGGTGGTCCTAGATAGGAAATCTCCTATGACGTCGGCGTCGGCGACTTTGGGCAGCTCGTTGCACTACCGGGAGAAGCATCGGATGTACCCACAAAGAGTCTCCCTAAACTTCTGTCGATAGTTTTTGAGATCCCATGGGTTCCCAAGACGCGCGTATGTGCCCTAGAAGTTTCCCATGAAGATCTCTTTTAGGTTCGCCCAACTTTGGATTCGGTTGGGCAGAAGGTATTCCAACCACGTTCGTGCCAAATCGGCCAGGAACAATGGAAGGTTGTGGATAATGATATCATCATTATCCGCTCCACCAGATTAGCAAGCAAGCCGATAATCCTTGATCCATAGTCTGGGGTTCATTTCCCTAGAGTATTTTGCGATGTTGATCGGTGGTCGGTACCGCGGTGGGAAGACGTCGTTAAGGATGTGTTGGCCAAAGGCCTAAGCTCCCAGCAAGTCAGGGCTCGGGCTTCGATCCTCACTACTGTCGTAGCATCCACCACGACGAGGGTGGTAGCCATGGCTAGCCTCCTCCTTCGCATCACCACGGGTATGCCTGCGGGCATCGAGGGTGTCATACGCATCACGGTGGAGGCCAAGACATTCATGCATTGGGACCACGGCATGCGGCCTGCCATCTTGTTACGCCTAGTGGACTGACACATCCCTATTGGGTTGCTCTAAGGGCACGCGCTGGCTGGCTTCGAGCTCGCATTGTCAGAACAGGGAGCTCTTGGCCTGTTGTGCCGTCGCACGCTCGAGTAGTGTGCAAATCTCGTGATGGGCCCAATGATCCTCGAGCATCGCGGGCCCTGGAAGCCCACGAAGAAAGGACGCCGAAGCAGCGATGTTCTGGCTTGCCCGGGTGAAGTGTGGGAGGGCTTCGTCATCCTCGATGATCCTTTGGTTCATGCCATGGGCCACGGTGCATGCACACCCACCGTCTCCGTGGTGCTCGATCTCTCGTTCGAGCTCCACATGTTGCTGCTCGAGCTAGAGTCATGCTTCCTTGAGCTCTTGGTGCTGGGCCTTCAGCTGCTCTACCCACAGGCAAGGTGGGGCCCTAGTATCCCCCTTGACCTCGTCATGGAAGCCGTTCATTGGGGCAGCCTCTCCCTCATGGATGCTTTCGACATACCCCTTGGGGGTACCTGCCATGAAACATTCATGAGAGGGATGATGGCTTCCCCTGCTGGAGTTCGAGTTGGAGGGCGACTTCGATTCTCCTATGAGGAAGTTGTGGAAAGATTTCATGACATATTCGGTCATCCCTATGAACTCATCGTTCGTAGGGGATGGAGGCGTGCATTGCACCACAAGGTGGCCAACGGTCTCTGCGGTGTTGCGGAGACCAAACGGGAGCGCTGTTGGGGCGCTTTGGATGAGGTATTCTGGGGAGAGCGGCTCTCCTCCAGCAAGCTATGTCTTGATGTTGGTTAACGAGAATGTGAGGTGGCATAGGTCCTCCCAGGATGGTCAGGGTCCTAAGAAGGCGCCGAGCTAGCAGTCTAGCCTCTCGTAATAGAAGCTGAGGAGCTGGTTGCTCCCAGGGGTGTAGGCCTTCGGTGCGTGCAGCTATAGCTCCTAAAGCGCCTCGGCGATCGCGTCGAGGCCGGTGAAGTGGAGAGGTTGGACGGTGGTGGGAGCCTACGCCAACTCTCCCTCTGTCGTAATGATGAAGTCTAGGTTCCCAAAGCGCACGTGCACGCTCGGGACCTAGCTAACGTCGTGACTAGCCATCCGAGGCCTGATGTGGATGTCGAGACGCACAAAAAGCCCCAACCTGGCTCACCAACTATCGGTGTTTTTGGATCACCGACGAGTAAATTTGTATTTACACGTCTGGCTCGGATGATGTGCTCGGAGGACACAAGGGTTTATACTAGTTCAGGTGGAACGTCCCTACGTCCAATTTGCTGTTGCTCGTGTTACCAACACTTGGTTTGCAGCAGGGGTTACAAATAGGCGAGAGAGGGAAAGGATCCCAAGTCTCTGGTGAAAGGGATGAATGGGTGCTGAGAGCTCGATCGATGCTCAGCCATGTGCACATGTCGTGCTCTTGTGTTTTTATCTCATGGTTCGGTTTTGTGCGGATCTCGATCCCCCTTTTCATGGGGTGTCCTGCTTCCCCTTTTATAGGCAAAGGGAGAGCACGGGTTACAACAGAGGAAAAGGAGAAGAACCAGAGAGAGAAGAAGGCTTCTAGGATCGTCGTGTCCTTCTTCCTCTTCATGCGGGTCCCACTGACCCTGTAGACGTCAATAGGGATGGCTCCACGTAGCGGCCCTGTTCATCACTGACACCATGCGCAGGCATCGTCTGCCAGTCATGGCGTTCCATTCTATCCCGGTGGACGTCGTGGTGAACTGACACGCCTATCAGCGTTCGTACGAGGGTTAGGCAGAACAGCACCGGTACGCCTGACGTTATTCTTGATGTGAATCCTCAGGTATGGCCCATCATGGCCTCGGGTTACATCGAGTCGTGCGCGTCTCTTCCCTGGTGTCAGAGTTTTGACCCAGGCCCATACGCCTAGACTAGCTGGCGGCTATATGGGTCCCTATCAGGCGAGACGGAGCCCACGACCCTTGGGGGTCGGGCGAGACGAAGAACGCACCCAAAGGTCGAGCGAGACGGAGCCCGTGGCCTTGGGCGAGACCCCCGTGGCCTCGGGGTTGGGCGAGACGGAAACTGTGTCCTCGTGGTTGGGTGAGATGGAGCCCGCGGCCTCGAGGTCAGGCGAGACGGAGCCTGCGGCCTTGGGCGAGCCCCCGCGGCCTCGGGGTCGGGCGAGACAGAGCCCGCGACCCTTGGGGGTCGGACGAGACGGAGCACACATTCAAGGGTCGGGCGAGATGGAGCCTGTACCCAAGGTGTCTGGCGAGACATGTTAATACGTCTTGCTCTGTCTGGGGGAGTCAGCATGGACGCTAACTCCCTTGCTTTGGGTATCCCTAATACCGATACCCGACATGAATGAGTTGTCGAATTCTCCCTAGATATATATTGTATATATGAATTTGTTGTCCCAATAACATAATCACTGAGAATTACATTTCCTAGATACTGTATATATCAATTCACAACAAGATAGAGTATTGCTTGAGCTTTAGGGATAAAAGAAAAAGGTTTCACAGGCAAGTGCGAGGAAAAGACGGAGGAAAAAGAAAATAAAAAAAGAGGAAAAAAAGGAGAAGGTGCAAAAATGACATTTGTTTTGTATTTGATCCGTGCAAAATACTTCCCTGGTTTCTCTCTCTCTCCCTCACTTCTTTGCTTTGTTTCTCTTCATAAGTGAACTCTTGCATGCATCATCATATCCCATGGAAATATTATACGAGCTGCTATTTTTGCCGGCACCGCCCTTCATAGATTCATAATTCTGAATCCATGATCACATTTGCAAACGCCCGCACAAATCTGCATGTTTGGCTTGGTGAAGTAACTTGCAGCGCCTGACGGCCTTCTCCGATCCTGATTGCCTGCCAAAATAATTTCACCAGAAGACACCTTCCATTTGTCCATGTGCACTTCTAATTAATATTATGCCAACAAATTAACGTAACTGCTAAATTAAAAGTGCACCACAAACAGGAGTCAAATGAAAGTCAGAAAAGTACGACTAAGAATAAAACTAAAATGACCTATTTACATTTTAATAAAATGGAGAGAGCATCGTAGAGGATTCAGATTAAACAGTTGAAATATTTGGAAAACAATATACGTATATAGCCACTGCAACATATGCAATAACCTGATAAAACACTTGCAACACACTTGTATAGCCATTGCAACATATGCAACACCATATCTACTTTTGCAACATCTAGATGAAACATATGCAACATGTGTTTGAAACAACTAAAACATTTGAAACATATACTTGCAACACACGTGTATAGCCATTGCAACATATACAATACCTGATCTACTTTTGCAACATACATCTGAAATGCATTAAACATACGGTTGCAACATGTGCTCATCTCCTTGCTGTCGCCCAATGAAGGCTCGTTGACGCATGCGCGGAGGAGTGAGGCGCAAGCGGCGTGCGGTGCGAGGCACGGGCGGGGTGTGCGGCATGAGGCGGGTCCGGCGTGAGCCACAGGGGGGCGCAGCGTGAAGCAGGTCCGGCGCGAGGCGCATGGGCACACGGCATGAGGCGGTTCCGTCCCTGTGGAAGCGTCCAGTTTTTTTAATAATGGGCCGGTCGGACATAGTCTGCAGGCCAAGTGAAGACATGTCAGAGAGCATTACCGATATAGAAAAGCCAAAACGTCTTATATAATTTAAAATGAAAGGAGTATATATGATTATGAAATAGTACCTACTAGTACCTGCCATAGTCCGAAACTCCGAATACACAACTTTAAGCCTGATCCGGCCAATCAATTGATCTGTGCAAAATACTTCCGTGGTTTCTCTCTTCCTTCTTTGCTTTGTTTCTCTTCATCATAACATAAGTGAACTCTTGCGTGCATCATATCCCATGGAAATCTTATACGAGCTGCTATTTTTGCCACCGCCGCCCTTCATGGATTCGTAATTTTGAATCCATACTCACTTTTACAAACTCCCGCACAAATATGCATGTTTGGCTTGGTGAAGTAAACATGCAGCACACCTGACCTTCTCTGATCGTGATTGCATTCCTGCCAAAACAATTTCACCAGAAAACACCTTCCATTTGTCCGTGTTGCAGCTCTAATATCATGCCAACCAATTAACTTAACTATTACATAGTTGTGTACTATATCTATAAAGTATCTTTAGGGAGAGTAGTAGCAAATAAGCTAATTTGGCCGAACCAATAGTTCAAATAGCAAAAGTACGTACACTGCAAACAGAGTCAAATCAAAGTCAGAAAAGTACGACTTAGGATAAAACTAAAATAACCTATTTGCATTTTAATAAAATGGAGAGAGTATCGAGTTTCAAAAAAAAAAAAGAATGGAGAGAGTATCGTGGATGGAAGGGCACAAAGTGCACCATGGTCCCGGGGTCTAATAAGCTTCTAAGTTGCTAGCTTATTCTCAATAAAATCCGCACCAAACCTATCAACTACGGTGGCGGCTGATATATGGACCCAATTTCCTTTCTTTCCTCCCCCCCCCTCTCTCTCTCTCTCTCTCTCTCTCTCTCTCTCCCTTTCTCATTTACTTCTTCCCGACCGTCAGCCGCCGCGCCATGCCCGCCGCCGGCGAGGCGCTGAAAGCTCTAGTTTGGTTTTGGTGAATTGATAAAACCCTAAGTGCTAACCTAGTTTATCAAGTGATCATGACATAGGTAGCACACTTCAAGTAGAAGAAGCTAATGAAGATCATAGCATGACAATGGTGATGGCATGGCAATGATCAAGGGCTTAAACTTGAAATGAAGAAAGAGAAAAACAAAAAGCTCAAGGCAAAGGTATAAACCATAGGAGCTATTTTGTTTTGGTGATCAAGACACTTAGAGAGTGTGATCACATTTAGGTTTGATAGCCGTACTATTAAGAGGGGTGAAACTCGTATCGGAATGCGGTTATCAAAGTGCCACTAGATGCTCTAACTTATTGCATATGCATTTAGGATCTAGTGGAGTGCTAACACCCTTGAAAATATTTGTGAAAATATGCTAACACATGTGCACAAAGTGTTTGCAGGGTCGAGATGGGTTTGGGTCCCTCTCTCCCTCCCGCCGAGCTTGCGAGGCGGGATTCGGCGCTTTTGGAAAAATAAAATGTCTATTTTCTATTGCGCCGGATGCAAAATTCTTGGTGATTGGCACATTGGAGCAAGGGTGAAGAAGTTAGAGTTGAAATGGAGTTGGTCGAAATGATGCTGGCGTCGGTCTACTGACCGGACGCTGGGTCACTCAGCGACCGGACGCTGAAAGGCTGCGTCCGGTCGAGCTGTCAGACGGCACAGTAGGCTAGGGTTGAGCACCGGACGCTGGCTGTGTCCGGTCAAGGTGGACCGGACGCGTCCGGTCGGAAAAACATGCCTCGGGGAGCTTACTGGAAACGACCGGACGCTGGGGCTTTAGCGTCCGGTCAGTTTTGACCGGAGCGTCCGGTTAGCTTCGTAGCCGTTGGAATCTGACGAACAGCATTTGAATGTGATGACACGTGGCGTCCATCGGGCGACCGGACGCTGAGGGTCAGCGTCCGGTCAGTTTAACCGGAGCGTCCGGTCAGAGCGCGTTTTGCCCAGTGAAGGGGTATAACGGCTCTATTTGATGGGGACTCTATTTATAGCCCCATGGCCGGCTCAAGGGGACTCTCTTGCACATTTTCATTGACATAGCAACCTTGTGAGCCTAGCCAAAGGACTCCCACTCATCTACATCATTGATTCATCATCATAGTGAGATTGGGAGTGATCCAAGTGCATTGCTTGAGTGATTGCATCTAGAGGCACTTAGTGATCGTGTTTTGCTGCGGATTTCGCTTGTTACTCTTGGTGGTTGCCGCCACCTAGACGGCTTGGAGCAGCGAGGATCGTCGAGCGGAGGTGGTGGTTGTCTCCGGCTCCGATCGTGGTGATTGTGAGGGGTTCTTGACCTTTCCCCGGCGGAGCGCCAAAAGGTACTCTAGTGGATTGCTCGTGGCTTGTGTGATCCTCATCTTGTGTTGGTTGTGCGGCACCCTATTGAGGGTTTGGCGTGTGAAGCCAATTAGCGCGTGAACCTCCAAGTGAGTGAATCGCCACAACGAGGACTAGCTTGCCGGCAAGCAAGTGAACCTCGGTAAAAAATCATTGTCTTCATCATTGATTCCGAGGTGATTGGTCATCATTGTTATTCATCTTCGTGATTGATTGGTTCATTCATCTACACGGCGGTATAACCCTCTTGATCACTCTATTTACTTTACCGCAAACTAGTTGACAAGCTCTTTAGTGTAGCTAGTTGTGAGAGCTTGCATGCTTGGTTGGTGTGGCTCTTTAGTTAGCCTTTGAGAGCACACTAACATAGGGTAGTGTCATTGCTCTTGTGTGAATTGACACTATCTAAACTAGAATTGTGGTAGGTGGCTTGCATTTTGAGTAGGCTAGCGCAACACTTGCTTCGCCTCATAATTGTCTAACCATTTTGTTAAGTGTTGTTGTAGAAATTTTTATTAGGCTATTCACCCCCCTCTAGCCATTAGGACCTTTCAGGCGCCTCCTCCCCGCCCAACCGTGCCACCCCACCCCGCCCCGACCGTCCTTGTAACACCCTAAAATTTGCCTCTTTTGAAACAGAGCTAAAATGATTTATTTAAGAATTTTTGTGCACATGAAATATAGGAAAATAAAAAGTTTCATTAATTTAAAATTCATCATAAGGTAGCAACATGTTTGAGCATACATGCCATTGCATTTGATTTAATTGAGTGGATTTGAATGAAAAATTCAAATTGGTTAAAATTGCTTTGGTAATGAAATTAAAAATGGCTTTGAAATAAAAGAAAAGAAAGAAAAGAAAATTAGAAAATAAAAGAATTTAAAAAGTTATTCTCGGAAAGCTTACCCAAAATTGGTTCATTTATGTTTGAACTAAAAAATGTATTTTGAATCGTATTTATACTTGATTCGGATCGTATTTGAAATTGTTTTGAATTAAGAAAAGAAAAAAGAATTTGGAAATAGAAAAGGATTTGAATTTGAAAACTTTGCTTTCTTCCTTTTCAGCCCATCCCTGGAACCGGCCCACTTCTTCCCTCCTCTTCCCGGCCTCGGCCCGCTGCTCGGTGGCCCAGCCGCGCTCCTCCCCTCTTTCTCGTTTCCTGCGCGCCGCCCGCTCCGCGCCTGCCTCTGCTTCAGCACCGCGGCCCAGCTAGCAGCCCGCTCTGCTTCAGCCTCACCGCAGCGCTTACGGCCGCACGAGCCCGCACAGCTAGCTCAGTGCCGCTGGCCCCGTGCGTCAGCCGCCCGCACATGCTCCGTCTGTTCTCCCTCACTGCCCGTAGGTCCCGCTCGTCAGCACCGCCTCCCTCCCTTTCCTTTTCCTTCCCCCATTTCTTTCCTTCCTCCGCCTCGTCAATGGCGTGGCCATACTCGACAAGCCGCCAGTGCGCCCGCACCCGCAAGGCAAGCTTCCGTAATCACCGCGCGCTCCCCTTCCTTCTACGCCGCGCCCGTCCGGCCTATAAAACCCCGAGCCACACCCCTACCTTCTCCCCTTTCCCATCCGCTCAAGCTCGCACTCACCGCCGCCGTAATCCACACCTCCCAAGCGCAATCCCCATCGCCGACGTGTCCTGGAGGTTCGCCGTGTTTCACCGCGCCCGTAGGTACCGCTGTCTCTCGGTTTTTGTCACGGTTTGCTTGGATTTCATCTCACCTGCACCTCTTTCTCTCTCTAGCCATCACCGCCATCATTGACTGCCCCCTCAAGGCCCTCCTAGACGCCGCGACCACCGCCGTTAGACTCGCGGTGAGCTTCTTCACCTTTTCGTGCCTTCTATTCGATGTTTCGTGCGCTAGAAAGGCGTAGCAGCGAGCTCCCGAGCCGCCAACAATGGCGCCACCGCGGGACCACCTCCTCGACGTGCTCTCCATCCCCGATAGGTAGCCATTGAGTTCGCGAGACCCCGTGCTACGCGTAGGTACCCTCGGCTCGGTCTAGGGTGGCTGGAATCTCCACCCCGGCGTCCACCGCCGATCTCGGCTCACCGTCGGCCATGGCGCCCTCACCGGAGACGAGGAGCAGCGCCAGAGAATCACCCGCACGCACCCACGCTGTCGGATTCACGTGAACGGCCAAGATTAGATCAGCCGGATTGGTTAAGTGGCCGGTCCACCATGGACCCATAGACCCAGCCTACGGCGCCAGCGCACCGGTCCATCGCATGCGTGGCACACCGCGCCAACCAGCGGCTGCCGCGTGGCGCACGGTCAATCGACGCGGTCAAACCCCCAGTCAAGCCACACCCTTTTTGCAGAAAAGCCCTTCTGGTTTTGGCGAATCAACCCGCAGTTCGTTCTAGTTCAAGCCAATTACAATTCAGCCCTCTTTTTATTCGTTTAGGACCCTATAGTTTCTAGAATTAGTGCGCACAGTCCAAAATCCGTTTAAATTCAGATTTTAATTGTTTTAATTCAAAAATGAGTTTGAGTTATTTACAGAAATGCCACTGAACCTTATTTCATGCGTAACTTTTGCGTTTTAAGTCCAATTTGACCCGTTCAAATTGTGTTAGGATCGTATTTATGTTATCTACATGTTTATACAACTGTTAGGCATGTTTCCAACACTTGAAATTCATGAGTAGATTTAATCTATTATTTAACTATAGGAAAACTTATTTAAATCATAACTTATTCATTTTAACTCTGAAATAGTCCGTTCAAGTTGTGTTGGATTCATAACGATGAGATCTACGCGTTAGTAATAGTGTTTACTATATTGTATTCCTAAAATGATGTGGTTTTAATCATATATTGATTAATGATTATGCAACTGGGTTTTATACATAAAATATGATTTGTTTTACTTTTGTTTTATAATTTAAATCTAAAATTGACTTAATTTAATCTATATTATTTATAAATATCTTTTATATATGAATTCATATGGTTAATATAAATGAAGCCTATAGTTTTCTTTTCCACGTATAAGGCAAATCTCTCGGTAGCTGTAACTTTTCAACTGTAGCTCTGATTAGCGTGCCTCTCACGACTGTGTGTTCGTAGCGATGCGTCGAATCATGTTTCAATCTCTTTTACTTATTTTTCTATGATTGGTGTACTGTTCTAATATAGATGCAATTGTATGCTATGCATGTATGTGTATGGATGTTTATGTGATGTTCTACGATTACATCCAGTCGGTGAGATATACGTGGTGATCTAAGAAGAAGAAGAAGGACATGAAGAGTAAAGCTTACCGAAGGATCGGTGTGTAAGGCAAGTATAGCATGGGACCATCCTTATTACCTATTCACATTTAATCACTTAATTCATATTACATGTGTCTACCTTGGTTGCCAATAAGGATATCCTAGATATTTGATATCTTGTACCTTGAAACCTTTGGGATATTGCATTTGGTAGTTTTTGCTAGTGCTTAATCAAAACCATGATCTTGTAACTTGACTAATGGTATATGCAATAAACATTAAAACATGACTTTTTAACAACATGGAAACAGGGGGCTGGAGTGTTTAGCTACTTTCTAAATGCTTTAGATTCCTCTCCCTAAGGACTTATCTGTAAGTGATCATCTAGGACTTACAGTACAACTGTGAGAGCTATATGGCTCTGGCTTTAGCTCAGTATGAGGACCTTTTCTAGCTTGTTACTGGTTACCTTTATGGTGCAAGAGGGGCCTCGATGGGTATGATCTCGGTCTACTAAGAGGGTGTATTTTGTTAGTCACTCCTTGGAGGGGGGGTTCATGCTTATTGATGGGAAAACCTTAGCAGCCCTAACTTGTTAGATGAACCTTTGAAAGGCTTCATAGTGAACCCAGCTGACCTTCCTTGGTAGTGGGCCAAGAGGTTGGCCGCCTAGGGCGAAAGGGTAAATCACGACTCATAGTGAAAGTGTACAAACTCTGCAGAGTATAAAACTGATATATCAGCCGTGCTCACGATCACGAGCGGCCTTGGACCCTTATGGAATAGAGATGATCACTAATGGATAATGATACTAATGATCAACTATTTATGCTATAAATTATTCATGTTTACCTAATCATGTGTTTAAGGGAATGATAAATCCTTTGCCACTCAATTGCTTAAAAAGATGACCTATTAAAGCTAATCGCAGTTAAACCAGTGTCAACCTTTTGAGCCTCATGAACCCCATAATATAATTGTTAAGTACGACATGTACTTATGCTTACTTCATTTTTCTATACATTGGATAAAAATCCCGGATGGGTACCAGATTGCTGGTTTAGAGAAGTTAAGCTTGTGGTCAACCAGTCAGTCATCCCTGTGGATTTGGAGTCTTCGCTAGAAGATCGGAGTCAACTTTCTGCTGTCTTTACTCTGAGGTTATTTTTTTTATTAATACATTATGTATTTAAGTATTGTCTCTTGATATTACCCTTATTTGTGGCTATATGTGAGATTTGACTTCCTGGGCTCACATATAGTGTGTATCTGGTTTTGTCTTTAAAACTGGGTGCTACAAAGTGATATCAGAGCAATGCTGACTGTAGGACACAAGCCTAGATAGAACTGGACATATTAGCATGCTTTCATCCTTGCCTACTTCTTGCTTTCTCCCTAATCTTGTTATTTGCGAAAAGTTATGCTCACTTCAACCTCTGTTCTGTTATGAAAACCTTGTCTCTATTTTGAATTTTCTCTCTTGGTCTATTAGTTGGATCGTAACGAGATATATGCCAATGTCAGAGATCAGGAGGACCAAGCTACGTTGTCCTTGACTGCATTCGACAAGGAGAAGCTTGTAGCTATGCAACAACAAGCACCAGAAGGAATGACTCAACCTAGGAGTTTTCAACAGTGCTTGCCATAAGGTCAAACCAACATACCAAAGGGACCAGTGAAGAGACAAGTGGTGGAAGCTTGGAAGAAGATGAAGTGTCCTACGTTCTAGTTTGCGCAGCGGAAGCGTGGTGGTACTCAAGGATGTAAGAGAGAACTCAGAGTATTAAATAATGAGGGTGTTCATAGCAAGTCTCTTGGAAGTCAGGATCCAAGTCAGTGCTGTAAACATTTTGGTTTTCCCCTATTTTTAGGACAAGTCTAATAAGAGGGAAGTTAAGGTGAACTCGAGTTGTGAAGCTAATATGGATAAGAGGAGAAAGGAGGTCTCAACAGAGCAAGTATTGGGAAGCAATCAACATTAGGATTTGTCACATCTAGCTCTGATCCCTAGTCAGATGAATCCAAACTGTAAAGAGTTAGAAGCTTCTCAAGCTAAAATTACTTCACATGAGGTATGCATAGATGGGTGGACTATCACCTATAAGGAGTTTCAACCTCAAAAAACCAAGCAAGCTAGAAAATAGACTAGTCAAACCAAGATGAATCTTCAGAGTCAGAAAGCTGACAAAACACTAAATAACAATTCCGTAGAGTATGACATCACAAAAGACCTAGCTAAGAGAAGGTGTCATCATTGCCAGTAGGAAGAACATTATGTTAAATCTTGCCCACAGAAGAATCAACAAGTACACCATAGAAGTAGCTAGTGTCAGATCACTATTGGACTACCACCAGGAAGTGTCAGTGATACCCAACCCGAAAGAAGCATTGGTGAAATTGATAAATGAAGAAGTTATGCTAGACTATCCAAGATCCTTAGTTAAGGATAGGAGTTGTGCCCCTTATGTAATAAAAATGATAGTATCGCAATGTCGATGAAATATGGTTGGTAGTCCATCTAGGGGTATGCTCATGATGGTAGATTATCGGTAGACGGTGCATGTAATCAGGAACTAGATGGTTACAGAGACACAAGACATAAGATTTATACAGGTTCGGCCGCCGTATTAGCGTAATACCTATGTCCTATGTCTCATTATTCTGTATTGATTGAGGTCCTCCCTAAGGGGGACCCCTGCCTCTCCTTATAAAGTCTGGAGGAGGAGGGTTACAAGTAAAGTATCCTATTTGGTACTATTACAATATCTAGTACAACTTGTAATCTTGCCGTGCATGCCTTGATCTTATGGGCTGAGCCACCTCGGATGATACGGCCCATGTACCATCTTGTGGTACCTGAGGGTATATCCCCAATAGCTAGTCCCTGAGCGCCATGTATTCTGATGCGACACGCCATTTTAACCTTCTCCGAACAGTGAGGCTTGAGTTCTTGACATCTCCGACCACCATTGTCGCCGGAGAAGTAGGTTGTCCAAAAAATGTATGGTGCTCTTAAGAAGAAAGAAAAAGATTTCTGTCCTAGGAAGTGTGCCCACTTGGGTTTCTGTGAAGAAACGTAAGGGTGTCTTGAAGCATAGTGTCTTTGATCATCAGAGGCGTAGGGGTCGAAAAACAAACACATTCATCGCAAGGTGAAGTGTGCCCATTTAGTCCCCGAGCCTGGTAGTAGGTGACGTAGGCACGTGGTGCCAGGGTCTAAAAAGAATTCCTAGTTAAGTTGAGAATCCAATCATCGTACAGGTGATACGAGATGCACCGGTAGGTGCATCGTACCGATGTAGTCCCCGAGCTTGCTGGAAGGTGAGGTATGAGCCTTATAGCAAGGTCTAAAGGAGAAAAAATATCCCAACTGTATGCGAGTTGCTACTCATATGTAGTCGAGCTGCAAAGTCCCTGAGCTGTGGTCGGAGAGTGGTCGAGGCAGTCCCCGAGCATAGGTCAAGGAGCGAGCGACGAAGTCCCTGAGTTGTGATCGAGGCAGTCCCCATGCATAGGTTGAGAAGTGAGTGACGAAGTCCTCGAGCTATGCTCGGAGAGTGATCGAGGCAGTCCCCGAGCGTAGGTCGAGAAGCGAGCGACGAAGTCCCCGAGCTATGGTCGGAGAGTGCTCGAGGCAGTCCCCGAGCATAGGTCGAGAAGCGAGCGACGAAGTCCCTAAGCTATGGTCGAAGAGTGATCGAGGTAGTCCCCGAGCATAGGTCGAGAAGCGAGCGACGAAGTCCCCGAGCTATGGTCGGAGAGTGATCGAGGCAGTCCCCGAGCGTAGGTCGAGAAGCGAGCGACGAAGTCCCCCGAGCATAGCTCGAAATTCCTACAATATAAATATGTAGAATGGTAGTACATGATGTATAAAATAATAAATTATGGAGAAAAATCAACAGTGAAGAAATAGTGTATGACGCTCAGCAGTCACTTGTAAATGAGCACGATATGATAAAGTAGTTGGTGCTTTGTAAACATCAGTGTTAATGTGAAGTTTGTGTTTATACTTAATATAAATCATCCGACCAGTTAGTATGTAGCAGAGCCTCTAGCCCTAGCTAGCTTTACTGTAGCATGGAGCATGGAGCCCATGTGTGTAGGAAGGCATCGCTAAGGAGCCGCTGCTAATGACCCATAACGCAGAGGGCGGACGCTCATACATGTGTAGAGAGAGTCAGTAGACAGGGCCGTTTCTGGAGACATCGAGCGTCAACGTGACTAGTCGGGGATTTGCGTTAAGTATAGCTATATGTTATCTCTAAGATGGTATACATGGACAAACATTATTTGAAGAATAATCATGATGAGGACATTTGTGGAGAAATGTCGCAATGAAAAATTATATTAAATATAAATATTAGAAGTGTACTTATCTTTGGATAGAAATCTGGTCGGCGGTGATGAAGTTGTTCGGTCGTCGAGCTTTCCGACCTGTCGTCATGATGGTGGTCACGGTTGTCGTAGTGCCATTCTTCGTGGCGATCATCATTGTGATGTGGTCTGGTGGTCAATGTGGTCGGAGTTAGGTGGAGCCACTCGGGATGTGGTTGGCGTGGTCTATGGTCAACATGGTCGGAGCTCGGTGGAGCCACTTGGGACGTGGTCAATGTGAGCTCAGTGGAGCCGCTCGGGACATGGTCGACGTGAGCTCGCTAGAGCCGCTCGGGATGTGGTCGACCTGGTCCATGGTCGACGTGGTCGGAGCTCAGTGTAGCCATTTGGGACGTGGTCGAAGCGTGCTTGATGCCATATGTGCATGTGCACATGCAAGTGCCGCAGCGATCTGTAGTTGGCCTGCACATACATGTACACATACTTCTTCCTTATTTGCTTGCATGCATGCAGATTTGCTTCCATGGAGATCTCTATTGTGTTTGATTCAAATTGGAGTAGAACTCCCGTGCGGATGCGGCTCGGAGTGCAAACGCCACGTAGTTGCGTCGCCGAGTCCTCGGTGGGTCGGTGAAGTCGGAGAAGACGCCGATGATGAGGTTGCATGTATGCACTGTAGGCCATACGTCTTGATTGGATCTTGGCGACTGGATGATGATCTAGCTTGCCGAAACTGTTCATGAGAACGTCGAGCGTAGATGCATGTATACATGGAAGTATCTATGGCTTTCATGATGATCTAGCTTGCTTGTTTGTCATCGGCTTGCATGTAGATCGGTTCTTCCAATAGATTGCTTGCTTGCATCATCAAGCATGCATAATGCTGTAGATGGCATGGCATGTCTTAGACGTAGCCTTCTTGTTATGGTACTGCATGTGCTCACGCACCACCGCCGTTGCTGGGTCCTTCTCCATATAATCCGGTGTAGCATTGAGCATGTCGATCGATGCCATGTAGTGATCTGTCGACACGATTGTGGAGGTACTGATGTCATTTGGCGGCATACTTACTGCTGAGTTGTTGACTGCACATCACAGAAGAAATTGCCGAGTAGATTGATCTTGACTCGATCATAGGTGGAGATTTCAAGCATGGTCCGGCATGCAAACGTGGTGGAGCTTATGAACGACGTCTCAGATTAGATCAAGCGGCGAGCTTGCTGTGTTGCTGCACCTCGCCAGTGGCAGCCTATACTAGCTGGACACATGGACCATCGCCGAGAAGATGCTATTGATCTTAAGGTACGCCATCTAGTTCACCATGGATCAGCGCGCACATCCCCTACCTGGCACGCCACTGTCGACGAAATATGGTTGGCAATCCATCTAGGGGTATACCCATGATGGTAGATTGTCGGTAGACGGTGCATGTCATCAGGAACCAGATAGTTACAGAGGCACAAGACACAAGATTTATTCAGGTTCGGCCACCATGTTGGCGTAATACCTACATCCTGTGTCTCATTATTCTATATTGATTGAGGTCCTCCCTAACGGGGACCCCTGCCTCTCCTTATATAGTCTAGAGGAGGAGGGTTACAAGTAAAGTATCCTATTTGGTACTATTATAATATCTAGTACAACTTGTAATCTTGCCGTGCACGCCTCGATCTTATGGGCCGGGCCACCTCGGATGGTGCGGCCCATGTACCATCTAGTTCCTGATTACACGCACCGTCTACCGACAATCTACCATCATGGGCATACCCCTAGATGGACTACCGACCATATTTCATCGACAGTGGCACGCTAGGTAGGGGATGTGCACGCTGATCCATGGTGAACTAGATGGCGTACCTTAAGATCAATAGCATCTTCTTGGCGACGGTCCGTGCATCTAGCTAGTATGGGCTACCGCTAGCGAGGTGCAGCAACACGGCAAGCTCGCTACTTGATTTGATCTGAGATGTCGTTCATAAGCTCCACCACGTTTGCATGCTGGACCATGCTCGAAATCTCCACCTACGATCGAGTCAAGATCAATCTACTCGGCAATTTCTTCTGTGACGTGTAGTCAACAACTTGGCAGTAAGTATGCCACCAAATGACATCAGTACCTCCGCAATCGCGTCAATGGATCACTACTCGATGCCGATCGACATGCTCAGCGCTACACCGGATTATATGGAGAAGGACCCAGCAACGGTGGTGGTGAGCGAGCACATGCAGTACCACGACAAGAAGGCTACATCTGAGACATGCCATGCCATCTACAACATCATGCATGCTTGATGACGCAAGCAAGCAATCTATTGGAAGAACTGATCTACATGCAAGCCAATGACAAACAAGCAAGCTAGATCATCATGCAAGCCATAGATACTTCCGTGTATACATGCATCTATGCTCGACGTTCTCACGAATAGTTTCGGCAAGCTAGATCATCATCCAGTCACCGAGATCTAATCAAGACATATGGCCTACAGCCGCATACATGCAACCTCGTCATCGGCGTCTTCTTTGACTTCACTGACCCGCCGAGGACTCGGTGATGCAACTACATGGCATTTGCACTCCGAGCCACATCCGCATGGGAATTCTACTCCAATTCGAATCAAACACAATAGAGATCTCCACGGAAGCAAATATACATGCATGCAAGCAAATAAGGAAGAAGTATGTGTACATGTATGTGCAGGCCAACTATAGATCGCTGCGGCACTTGCATGTGCACACGCACATATGGCATCAAGCACGCTTCGACCACGTCCCAAATGGCTACACCGAGCTCTGACCATGTCGACCACGGACCAGGTCGACCACGTGCTGAGCGGCTCCACCGAGCTCACGCCGACCACATCCTGAGTGGCTCCACCGAGCTCACATCGACCATGTCCCAAGCGGCTCCACCGAGCTTCGACCACGTCAACCATAGATCACGCCAACCATGTCCCGAGTGGCTCCACCTAACTCTGACCACGTTGACCATCAGACCACATCGCAATGATGATCGCCGCGAAGAACGACGCTATGACAACCGCAACCACCGTCATGACGATAGGTCGAAAAGCTCGAGGACCAGACAACTTCATCACCGCCGACCAGATTTCTATCCAAAGATAAGTACACTTCTCATATTTATATTTAATATATTTTTTCATACGACGTTTCTCCACAAACATCCTCGTCATGATTATTCTTCAAATAACGTTTGTCCATGTATACCATCTTAGAGATAACATACAACTATACTTAACGCAAATCCTTGACTAGTCACGTTGACGCTCGATGTCTCCAGAAACAGCCATGTCTACCGACTCTCTCTACACGTGTATGAGCGTCCGCCGTCTGTGTTACAGGTCATCCGCAGCGGCTCCTTAGCGACGCCTTCCTACACGCACATGGGCTCCATGCTCCACGCTACAGTAAAGCTAGCTAGGGCTAGAGGCTCAGCTACATACTAACTGGTCGGATGATTTATATTAAGTATAAACACAAACTTCACATTAACACTGATGTTTACAAAGCACCAACTACTTTATCACATCATGCTCATTTACAAGTGACTGCTGAGTGTCATACACTATTTCTTCACCACTGATTTTTCTCCATAATTTATTATTTTATACATCATGTACTACCATTCTACATATTTATATTGTAGGAATTTCGAGCTATGCTCGGGGACTTCATCGCTCGCTTCTCGACCTACGCTCGGGGACTGCCTCGATCACTCTCCGACCATAGCTCGGGGACTTCATTGCTTGCTTCTCGACCTACGCTTAGGGACTGCCTCGATCACTCTTCGACCATAGCTCGGGGACTTCGTCGCTTGCTTCTCGACCTACGCTCGAGGACTGCCTTGATCACTCTCCGACCATAGATCGAGGACTTTGTCGCTCGCTTCTTGACCTACGCACAGGGACTGCCTCGATCACTCTTTGATCACAGCTTGGGGACTTCATCGCTCGCTCCTCGACCTATGCTCGGGGACTGCCTTGACCACTCTCCGACCACGGCTTGGGGACTTTGCGTCTCGACTACATGTGACTGGCAACTCACATATAATTGGGATATTTTTTCTCCTTTAGACCTTGCTATAAGGCTCATACCTCACCTTCCAGCAAGCTCGAGGACTACATCAGTACGATGCACCTACCGGTGCATCTTGTATCGCCTGTATGACGATTGGATTCTCAACTTAACTAGGAATTCTTTTTAGACCCTGGCACCACGTGCCTATGTCACCTACCAGGCTCGGGGACTAAGTGGGCACACTTCACCTTATGGTGAATGTGTTTGTCTTTTGACCCCTACGCCTCTGATGATCAAAGATGCTACGCTTCAAGACACCCTTATGTTTCTTCATAGAAACCCAAGTGGGCACACTTCCTAGGATGGAAATCTTTTTCTTTCTTCTTAAGAGCACCATACATTCTTTGGACAACCTATTTCTCCGACGACAATGGTGGTTGGAGATGTCAAGAACTCAAGCCTCACTGTTCGGAGAAGGTTAAAATGGCTTGTCGCATCAAAATACATGGCGCTCGGGGACTGGCTATGGGGGATATACCCCCGGGTACCACAAGATGGTACATGGGCCACACCATCCAAGGTGGCCTGGCCCGTAAGATCGAGGCGTGCATGGCAACATTACAAGTTGTACTAGATATTGTAATAGTACCAAATATGATACTTTACTTGTAACCCTCTTCCTCCAGACTATATAAGGAGAGGCAGGGGTCCCCCTCAAGGAGGACCTCAATCAATACAGAATAATGAGACACATGCCATAGGTATTACGCCAACACGGCGACTGAACCTATATAAATCTTGTGTCTTGTGCCTCTGTAACCATTTGGTTCCTGATTACACGCACCGTCTACCAACAATCTACCATTATGGGCATACCCCTAGATGGACTACCGACCATATTTCGTCGATAGTGGCCGCTGCTCCTTGATCTGCTCCGTTACCCTCGACGCTGAGGTGTTGCCCTTAGCAGGTTTAGTGCTTGAAGCACTCATGCTCGGCTCAACTGGTCCCTCAACCACCTGCTCGGGGATTGTTGTCTGACTGCTCGCTTACCAAGGCCCCGACGGATCTTCTACTATGGTTTCCTTGATGGCCGGCTGCTGGGTAGTCTGCTCTAAACTTATTGGTGGCGCCACGCCACTTCTGGCTAGCTGGTCCGGACTTTCTATGGATGCCAAACTAGTACATCCGAGATATGTTCAGAAGGCAATCATATTCAATGCAAATTGCCAACTTACATCAAGGTTACAAATACTTACATGTTGGAAGCATGGAATGATGTGGAGAAGGCGCGTCTCTTCGGCTGTACTTACTCCACATGCTGTGCGGACGACTCCTAGTCTCCCTCTACATACAGCACTATCGCTGGGCCTTGGTGCTCAACCCCTCTACCACTCGTCCTTTGCGTTGCAGTGGTCGGTGGCATGCTCGGTCGAGTTGTCGCTCCCATCGCCAGTCGCGTTCCTTGCCCAGGTACTCCCGAGGTCGACCCAACTGCATCCTTCATCGCCATCAGCGATGTAGGTCCCATAGGCGCGGAGGAGCCACCTTGCTCCATTGACTCTAGTTGCTTCCTCCTTTTTTGAGGGACAAGTCGAAAGGTGTCTGCATCCTCTCCCTCCTCTGCGTCATCGTCCGACCAAGCAAAAATCGCCTACCGACGCTTGCTGGCCGGGTTCTCCTCTGGGCCCCCCTTGGGCTCATTGATATTTAGCACTCCCCTAGTGAGAAGGGTGGTTACTGATCTCTTCTTTGACTGTATGGGGGTAGCCGGCCGCTTACTAGTAGCTTTGGCCGCTACCTCCTCTCTAGCTCCGAGCACCGCCCAGTCGACGTCCTCATCCTCGATCTCGACGCTGGTCTAGGTGGTGGGATCAGCTCCTTGTGGCCAATCTACTCCAGGGGGTGGCGACACAAACACTGCCGCTCTATCACGACCATTAAACTAGGTAAAAAAGGGAGTGAACACAGTAAGTTTCCACTTATCCTACCACAATATAAGACTACGGGTGCACGGCAAGATGAGTTACCTTTGGGGGAGGTCGAGCAAGCTTGAAAGCATGCTCGATGTCGCTCAATCTGGCATAATTTGGATCGGCTAAGTTAAATAGGTCGCCAATTCTAGCTTTGACTTCAATTTTGTCAAGCGCCCTCTGCCTCGTCCTCATTGGGTCTGTGCTCCCTTGATATTCATAGCTAGGATGTACCCTCCTCTGGCAGGGCTGGACCCGTCGGTTGATGAAACTCCCGACCACGCTCAGACCATCCAGTTTTTTCCATGGGATCATTCCAAATATTTCTGGGATTTGTCCAAGATGCTCGGGCTTCTTCGACTAGCTTGTCTTCTTCTCCGGAATGTAGCCCATGTCGCACAGCATGATCGTGTTTGGCTCTTCACGGATGTAGAACCATTTCTTGTACCAGTCGTCGAGCGACGTGTTCCATGGGTAGTGCAGGTACTAGGCTTTCATGCCATCATGGAGGTTGAGGTATACATCCCCACCTATCTTCGAACCACCGCTTCCTTTCTTCCATAGACAGAAAATATGGCGGAAAAAATCAAAATGGGGCTAGAAGCTGCCATACGCTTCGCATAGGTGAATGAAAGTGGTGACAAGGAGGATTGAGTTGGGATGCAGATTGCAAATCCCAATCTCATAGTAAAGACAGAGCCCCTAAAGAAATGGATGTACCAGAACTCCAAAACCCCGTTTCAAGAAATCCTCGAACACCACAATCTCACCTGGTTGTGGATCGGGGTACCCCTCGCCCTCCAACGCATGCCATCCTGCGAGCTCCTTGTTGTGGAGTACCTCCATGGTGATGAGGTCTTCAATAGTCTACTCGTTGCTCTTCGACTTCCACCATTCCTTTGCCATGACCCCTATTTTCTTCTGCGCATCACTTTTCGCCATGACTCCGGCCTTGCTGGTGAACGGGGAGTGTTCTGATCTTCAATAGCAGTGGGGGCTTAGCAGAGGCGGTAGTTGAAGCGGCGGCGGATTGATTGGTAGCGATTTTGGATGTATTAGGGTTGGCAAGAGGAAGAAGAAAGCTACGGTTGCGAATGGCAATGGGGTTTAGTAAATAGTAACTGACCTATCATATACCGTATTTAACCCAAGAGTTATGACATTTTGTCTACCAGGGATTCTTGGGGGACGTGTGCACGCACCGCAGATGGTTGCTTTCATGTTTGCAGCATTACTTAGCCTCGAGATCTATGCCAATATATGCGCCTCTTTGTTGCCAGTGTGGGAGGGCCCACACTGACGCACCAACTGATAGGTGCCACGCAACTGTTTGCTTGACAAGACAAAAAGGTAGTATGACATGCTATATCCGTCTACTTTTTTGACCAGACATGTCAGACCAGACTTGATAGAATAAGTAAATAAATAAATACATAAAATAATAGTACAAGTGGCATATGGTTTTTTGCCACACTTTTTGTGGTTGGGGATTGTCCCGACCACTCTCGTGCTCAGGGACTATCGCGACTATCCTTTTGCTCGGGGACTGTTCAGACCACCATCGTGCTCAGGAACTGTTCCAACCACTCTCATGCTTGGGACTATCTCTATCGCCCTCGTGCTCGGGTACTGCCCCGACCACTCTCTGACCATTGCTCGGAGACCGCTCTCCTCGGCTACATGTGATTTGTACTCACATATAGTTGAGAGGCATTTATTTTTTCTCACTTAGACCTTGCTACAAGGCTGATACCTCGCCTTCCAGCAAGCTCGGGGACTACATCGGTACGATGCACCTGCCGGTGCATCTCGTATCGCTTGTACGACAATTGAATTCTCAACTTAATTGGGAATCCTTTTTAGACCGAGGAGAGCCTGCGTCACCTACTACTAGGCTTAGGGACTAAGTGGGCACACTTCACCTTGCGGTGAATGTGCTTATTTTATCAACCCCTATGCTCTGACTATTGGCCATAACTTCTACTGTACAAGGGTCACTTACATTTCTTTTCAGAAATACAAGTGGGCACACTTGATCAGGAAAGGAATCTTTTTCTTTTTTTCTTTAGACCACCATGCATTCTTCAGACAACCAGAATCTTTGACTATAATCGTGGTCTACTGCTCTCTGTGCTGACCAGAATACTGGCACATTTGCTTGGTTAATGTTTCAACCAGTTGGAGATGACATGAAGACAGATCGCATTAGCCAAAGAAGATCAAACGGCGTGTCGCAACATAATACATGGTGCTTGGGGACTAGCTGTGGGGGTATTAACCCCTATACCCTTACGACTAGGCTTGGGCCACCCGAACCAGGGGGTCTGTCCCACTAGAAGACAACGCGCGGCCCGGCCAATCTGCTCGGAGTCCCGCGTAAGGAATCAAGGCAGACTTGGAGATCAAGCAAGATCCTGGTCGGTTAGAATATGAATCCTTATCCGGCCACCTATGGCAATTGTAACTAGTTAGGATTAATTTCTAGATCTGTAACCCTGCCCCTAGACTATATAAGGTGGGTAGGGGAACCCTCTCAAAAAACATCTCATTGACATACAGCAATACAATCAGACGCAGGACGTAGGTATTACGCCTTCACGGCGGCCGAACCTAGATAAAACCTCGTATCTGTCTTGCGTCACCATCTCATTCGTAGCTTGTGTACCTGTCCACCGATAATCTACTACCTTAGGCATACCCCTAGGTAGACTGCCGACCATATTTCATCGACACGCAAGTTGAGTCAAAGAATGAGTATCAGCAACCCGATGGTGAAGTGCAATAGGTCAGCTCTCAAGAGCCAGAACAGAATGTCCATGGGAAGCAGGTGCATGGAAATAAGTTAAAACAGAATTACATCCTTGGAAGATTGAATAGTGTGGATAAGACTACCACCCATGGAGCTAAGGAGGTCGTTTATGGATTGATTGCAGTAGGTTCAACCAATGCTTTGGTGATGTTTGATCCTAGTGCGTCATATTTGTTTATTTCTAGTGCATACGTAACAGAACATAAGATAACTATGCTTCCAATGAGGAAACCAGTGGTAGTTAAGTCCCTAGGAGGAGAAATGAAGGCAAACCGCATATGCCCAAGAGTTAGTCTTGACATAAATGGGATAAAATTTGAAGCAAACCTTATTGTATTAGAGTTAGTGGACATTGATGTTATTCTTGGAATGGGATGGATGTCTGCATGTAAAGGAGTGATCAAGTATGCCCAGCGTTCGGTGCTTCTAACCACACCGTTAGGAGAAAGAATTGAGTATGAGGGTTTTCAACTTGCACCTAAGGAATATGACAATGAGAATGATCTAATAGAAGGTGTGAACACTGAGGATAGTAAAGTGGACTGTGAATTTCTAGATGATGGAGTAGAGGAACAAACACCCTTGGAGGAGCTCCATCCGACAGATGGTGATTATCTAGTTAGGATCTTAGAAAGAGCCCAGGGAACTCTTATGGGAAAAGTGCTTAATGTGTGTAAAGTTCATTGGAATAATCAGTCAGAGGAAGATGCAACTTGGGAAAATGAGAATCAATTGAAGATAGATTTTCCTCATCTCTTTGAGGTGTAGCACAATTACGTTAGAAGTCAAGATGGGGGTGTCATATGATGTTGGTTATGCCCTTGAGTCTAAGGTTTCTGTATTTAAGACAGTTGTATCCCTTGACTTAAGGGGGATAATCCGTGCAACCAAATCCTTTGATTCTTGAGCTTTGGAGATGAGACATGTGTAACTTATTAAGCTAGTTTAAAATGCAAGCTGAGATGTTGGAATGTTTATCTGAGTTCTATTCCTAGTTCTGTCTCCCTTCCTTGCCCCTAGCCTTTTTCAAATCTCGGGATGAGATTCATCTTAAGGGGGGTAGAATTGTAACACCCTAAAATTTGCCTCTTTTGAAATAGAGCTAAAATGATTTATTTATTAATTTTTGTGCACATGAAATATAGGAAAATAAAAAGTTTCATTAATTCAAATTCATCATAAGGTAGCAACATGTTTGAGCATACATGCCATTGCATTTGATTTAATTGAGTGAATTTGAATGAAAAATTCAAATTGGTTAAAATTGCTTTGGTAATGAAATTAAAAATGGCTTTGAAATAAAAGAAAAGAAAATTAGAAAATAAAAGAATTTAAAAAGTTATTCTCGGAAAACTTACCCAAAATTGGTTCATTTATGTTTGAACTAAAAAATGTATTTTGAATCATATTTATACTTGATTCGAATCGTATTTGAAATTGTTTTGAATTAAGAAAAGAAAAAAAAGAAACGGATGTGAATTTGAAAACTTTGCTTTCTTCCTTTTCAGCCCATCCCTGGAACTGGCCCACTTCTTCCCTCCTCTTCCCGGCCTCGGCCCGCTGCTCGGTGGCCCAGCCGCGCTCCTCCCCTCTTTCTCGTTTCTTGCGCGCCGCTCGCTCCATGCCTGCCTCTGCTTTAGCACTGTGGCCTAGCTGGTGGCCCGCTCTGCTTCAGCCTCACCGCAGCGCTTACGGCCGCACGAGCCCACGCAGCCAGCTTAGTGCCGCTAGCCCCACACGTCAGCCGCCCGCACATGCTCCATCCGTTCTCCCTCACTGCCCACAGGTCCCGCCCATCAGCACCGCCTCCCTCCCTTTCCTTTTCCTTCCCCTGTTTCTTTCCTTCCTCCACCCCATCAATGGCGTGGCCATGCTCGGCAAGCCGCCAGTGCGCCGGCACCCGCAAGGCAAGCTTCCATAATCACCGCGCGCTCCCCTTCCTTCTACGCCGAGCCCGTCCGACCTATAAAACCCCGAGCCGCACCCCCGCCTTCTCCCCTTTCCCATCCGCTCGAGCTTGCACTCACCGCCGCCATAATCCACACCTCCCGAGCCTAATCCCCATCGCCCATGTGTCCCGGAGGTCCGCTATGTTTCACCGCGCCCATAGGTACCATCGTCTCTCGGTTTTTGTCATGGTTTGCTTGGATTTCATCTCACCCGCACCTCCCTCTCTCTCCAGCCATCGCTGCTGTCATAGACCGCCCCCTCAAGGCCCTCCCGGACGCCGCGACCACTGCCGTTAGACTCGCGGTGAGCTTCTTCACCTTTCCGTGCCTTCTATTTGATGTTTCATGCGCTAGAAAGGCATAACAGCAAGCTCTCGAGCCGCAAACAATGGCGCCACCATGGGACCACCTCCCCGACATGCTCTCCATCCCCAATAGGTGGCCATTGAGTTCGTGAGACCCCATGCTATGCGTAGGTACCCTCGGCTCGGTCTGGGGTGGCCGGAATCACCGCCCCGGCATCCACCGCCGAGCTCGACTCGCCGCCGGCCATGGCGCCCTCGCCGGAGATGAGGAGCAGCACCGGAGAATCACCTGCACGCACCCACGGCGTTGGATTCACATGAAGGGCCAAGATTAGATCAGCTGGATTAGTTAAGTGGCCGGTCCACCATGGACCCGAAGACCCAGCCTACGGCGCCAGCACACCGCGTCCACCGCACGCGTGGCACACCGCGCCAACCAGTGGCTGCCGAGTGGTGCCCGGTCAGCCAATGCGGTCAAACCCCTAGTCAAGCTGCACCCTTTTTGTAGAAAAGCCCTTCTGGTTTTGGCGAATCAACCCGCAGTCCGTTCTAGTTCAAGCCAATTACAATTCAGCCCTCTTTTTATTCATTTAGGACCCTGTAGTTTCTAGAATTAGTGCGCGCAGTCCAAAATCCGTTTAAATTCATATTTTAATTGTTTTAATTCAAATATGAGTTTGAGTTATTTACAGAAATGCCACTGAACCTTATTTTATGCGTAACTTTTGTGTTTTAAGTCCAATTTGACCCGTTCGAATTGCGTTAGGATCATATTTACGTTATCTACATGTTTATACAACTATTAGGCATGTTTTCAACACTTGAAATTCATGAGCAGATTTAATTTATTATTTAACTATAGAAAAACTTGTTTAAATCATAACTTATTCATTTTAACTCCGAAATAGTCCATTCAAGTTGCGTTGGATTCATAACGACGAGATCTACACATTAGTAATAGTGTTTACTATATTGTATTCCTAAAATGATGTGGTTTAAATCATATCTTGATTAATGATTATGCAACAGGGTTTTATACATAAAATATGATTTGTTTTACTTTTGTTTTATAATTTAAATCTAAAATTGACTTAATTTAATCTATATTATTTATAAATATCTTTTATATTTGAATTCATATGTTTAATATAAATGAAGCCTATAGTTTTCTTTTCCACATATAAGGCAAATCTCTTGGTAGCTGTAACTTTTCAACTGTAGCTCCGATTAGCGTGCCTCTCGCGACTGTGTGTTCGTAGCGATGCGTAGAATCATATTTCAATATCTTTTGCTTATTTTTCTATGATTGGTGTACTGTTTTGATATAGATGCAATTGTATGCTATGCATGTATGTGTATGGATGTTTGTGCGGTGTTCTACGATTACGTCCAGTCGGTGAGATATACGTGGTGATCCAAGAAGAAGAAGAAGGACGTGAAGAGTAAAGCTTACCAAAGGATCGGTGTGTAAGGCAAGTATAGCATGGGACCATCCTTATTACCTATTCACATTTAATCACTTAATTCATATTGCATGTGTCTACCTTGGTTGCCAATAAGGATATCCTAGATATTTGATATCTTGTACCTTGAAACCTTTGGGATATTGCATTTGGTAGTTTTTGCTAGTGCTTAATCAAAACCATGATCTTGTAACTTGACTAATGGTATATACAATAAACATTAAAACATGACTTTTTAGCAACATGGAAACAGGGGGCTAGAGTGTTTAGCTACTTTCTAAATGCTTCAGATTCCTCTGCCTAAGGACTTATCTGTAAGTGATCATCTGGGACTTATAGTACAACTATGAGAGCTATATGGCTTTGGCTTTAGCTCAGTATGAGGACCTTTTATAGCTTGTTAGTGGTTACCTTTATGGTGCAAGAGGGGCCTTGATGGGTATGATCTTGGTCTGCCAAGAGGGTGCAATTTGTTAGTCACTCCTTGGAGGGGGGTTCATGCTTATTGATGCGAAAACCTTAGCGGCTCTAACTTGTTAGACGAACCTTTGAAAGGCATCATAGTGAACCCTACCGACCTTCCTTGGTAGTGGGTCAACATGTTGGCCACCTCAGGCGAAAGGGTAAATCATGACTCATAGTGAAAGTGTACAAACTCTGTAGAGTATAAAACTGATATATCAGCCGTGCTCACGATCACGAGCGGCCTTGGACCCTTGTGGAATAGAGATGATCACTAATGGATAATGATACTAATGATCAACTATTTATGCTATACATTATTCATGTTTACCTGATCATGTGTTTAAGGGAATGATAAATCCTTTACCACTCAATTGCTTAAAAAGATGACCTATTAAAGCTAATCGTAGTTAAACCAGTGTCAACCTTTTGAGCCTCATGAACCCTATGATATAATTGTTAAGTACGAGATGTACTTACACTTGCTTTATTTTTCTATACATTGGATAAAAATCCCGGATGGGTACTAGATTGTTGGTTTGGAGAAGTTAGGCTTGTGGTCAACCAGTCAGTCGTCCATGTGGATTTGGAGTCTTCGCCAGAAGATCAGAGTCAACTTTCCGCTGTCTTTACTCTAAGGTTATTTTCTTTTTATTAATACGTTATGTATTTAAGTATTGTCTCTTGATATTACCCTTATTTGTGGCTATATGTGAGATTTGACTTCCTGGGCTCACATATAGTGTGTATCTGGTTTTGTCTTTAAAACCAGGTGCTACAAAGTGGTATCAGAGTAATGCTGACTATAGGACGCAAGCCTAGATAGAACTGGACATATTAGCATGCTTTCATCCTTGCCCACTTCTTGCTTTCTCCCTAACCTTGTTATTTGTGAAAAGTTATGCTCACTTCAACCTCTGTTCTATTATGAAAACCTTGTCTCTATTTTGAATTTTCTCTCTTGGTCTATTAGTTGGATCATAACGAGACATCTACCAACGTCAGAGATCAGGAGGACCAAGCTACGTTGTTCTTGACTGCATTCGACAAGGAGAAGCTTGTAGCTATGCAACAACAAGCGCCAGAAGGAATGACTCAACCTAGGAGTTTTCAACAGTGCTTGCCACAAGGTCAAACCAACATACCAAAGGGACCAGTGAAGAGACAAGTGGTGGAAGCTTGGAAGAAGATGAAGTGTCCTACGTTCTAGTTTGCGTAGCGGAAGCGTGGTGGTACTCAAGGATGTAAGAGAGAACTTAGAGTATTAAATAATGAGGGTGTTCATAGCAAGTCTCTTGGAAGTCAGGATCCAAGTCAGTGCTATAAACATTTTAGTTTTCCCCTATTTTTAGGACAAGTCTAATAAGAGGGAAGTTAACGTGAACCCGAGTTGTGAAGCTAATATGGATAAGAGGAGAAAGGAGGTCTCAACAGAGCAAGTATTGGGAAGCAATCAACATTTGGATTTGTCACATCTAGCTCTGATCCCTAGTCAGATGAATCCAAACTGTAAAGAGTTAGAAGCTTCTCAAGCTAAAACTACTTCACATGAGATATGCATAGATGGGTGGACTATCACCTATAAGGAGTTTCAACCTAAAAAAACCAAGCAAGCTAGAAAATAGATCAGTCAAACCAAGATGAATCTTCAGAGTCAGAAAGCTAACAAAACACTAAATAACAATTCCGTAGAGTATGACATCACAAAAGACCTAGCTAAGAGAAGGTGTCATCATTTTCAGTAGGAAGAACATTATGTTAAATCTTGCCCACAGAAGAATCAACAAGTACACCATGGAAGTAGCCAGAGTCAGATCACTACCGGACTGCCACCAGGAAGTGTCAGTGATACCCAACCCGAAAGAAGCATTGGTGAAATTGATAAATGAAGAAGTTATTCTAGACTATCCAAGATCCTTAGTTAAGGATAGGAGTTGTGCCCCTTATGTAATAAAATCGATAGTAGCACAAGTTGAGTCAAAGAATGAGTTATGTATTTTTAAGTGCTTTGTCGAATTGTCATTATGTTTATGCTTGTTTTGCATCATTGTAATGATTGCAATGATCTTGTTGGGTGCTCCCACAATTTCATTTAGTTCATAGGTTTAAGGTATAAGGATTAATGAAATAAATAGTTGGGTTACGTTTTTCTTCTGTTTTCCCTATCCTGTCTTCGGAGCTGCCTGTCTTTATCGGTTCATATCTCTGATTTTGGACGATCATAAATCATGAGAAAATTTTGGACAATAGTAGACTTCAATCACAAGACAATACAAGCTATACTTTGGTGTCCCCTATTTTACCTTATCTTAAGGGGGGTAGCCAAGTTGAAGGGTTTGCAAGATAAAGTTTTCTTGGAAGAATTGGATATCTCGATGGTTGGGGTTTTCTCTGGTCTTTTATATTATCAATCCTTTCTTGTCATCTCTTAAAACTACAATAAAGAATGCTATGAATGGCTGAATCCTAATGCATATATGTTGGAAACAGATGGCCTCTACCAGGAGAAGTGCTTCACAAGATGTTGGAAGGAATATTCCCACTTCTAATCCATCGCTATCAAGTCCCCCAACTAAAGAGCAAGCTTTGATGATGCAGACTCAGCTGATAAAAGAGAAGAAGAGAAAACATGACCTTCAATGCTAGCTAAGGAACACCCAACCTTGGTTTGCTACGCAACCAAAATCTCAGTCACATCCTATGAATCTACTTCTGAGTACAGATCAGAATCAGTATCAGCAACCCGATGGTAAAGTGCAACAGGTCAGCTCTCAAGAGCCAGAACAGAATGTCCATGGGAAGCAGGTGCATGGAAATAAGTTAAAACAGAATTACATCCTCGGAAGATTGAATAGTGTGGATAAGACTACCACCCATGGAGCTAAGGAGGTCATTTATGGATTGATTGCAGTAGGTTCAGCCAATGCTATGGTGATGTTTGATCCTAGTGTGTCACATTCGTTTATTTCTAGTGCATACATAACAGAACATAAGATAACTATGCTTCCAATGAGGAAACCAGTGATAGTTAAGTCCCTAGGAGGAGAAATGAAGGCAAACCGCATATGCCTAAGAGTTAGTCTTGACATAAATGGGATAAAATTTGAAGCAAACCTTATTGTATTAGAGTTAGTGGACATTGATGTTATTCTTGGAATGGGATGGATGTCTGCATGTAAAGGAGTGATCAAGTATGCCCATCGTTCGATGCTTCTAACCTCACTGTTAGGAGAAAGAATTGAGTATGAGGGTTTTCAACTTGCACCTGAGGAATATGACAATGAGAATGATCTAATAGAAGGTGTGAACACTAAGGATAGTAAAGTGGACTGTGAATTTCCAGATGATGGAGTAGAGGAACAAACACCCTTGGAGGTGCTCCATCCGACGGATGGTGATTATCTAGTTAGGATCTTAGAAAGAGCCTAGGGAACTCTTATGGGAAAAGTGCTTAATGTGTGTAAAGTTCATTGGAATAATCAGTCAGAGGAAGATGCAACTTGGGAAAATGAGAATCAATTGAAGATAGATTTTCCTCATCTCTTTGAGGTGTAGCACAATTACGTTAGAAGTCAAGATGGGGGTGTAATATGAAGTTGGTTATGCCCTTGAGTCTAAGGTTTCTGTATTTAAGACAGTTGTATCCCTCGACTTAAGGGGGATAATCCATGAAACTAAATCCTTTGATTCTTGAGCTTTGGAGATGAGACATGTGTAACTTATTAAGCAGGTTTACAATGCAAGCTGAGATGTTGGAATGTTTATCTGAGTTCTATTCCTAGTTCTGTCTCCCTTCCTTGTCCCTAGCCTTTTTCAAATCTCAGGACGAGATTCATCTTAAGGGGGGGTAGAATTGTAACACCCTAAAATTTGCCTCTTTTGAAATAGAGCTGAAATGATTTATTTATGATTTTTTGTGCACATGAAATATAGGAAAATAAAAAGTTTCATTAATTTAAAATTCATCATAAGGTAGCAACATGTTTGAGCGTACATGCCATTGCATTTGATTTAATTGAGTGGATTTGAATGAAAAATTCAAATTGGTTAAAATTGCTTTGGTAATGAAATTAAAAATGGCTTTGAAATAAAAGAAAAGAAAGAAAAGAAAATTAGAAAATGAAAGAATTTAAAAAGTTATTCTCGGAAAACTTACCCAAAATTGGTTCATTTATGTTTGAACTAAAAAAAATGTATTTTGAATCGTATTTATACTTGATTCGGATCATATTTGAAATTGTTTTGAATTAAGAAAAGAAAAAAAGAATTTGGAAATAGAAAAGGATGTGAATTTGAAAACTTTGCTTTCTTCCTTTTCAGCCCATCCCTAGAACCGGCCCACTTCTTCCCTCCTCTTCCCAGCCTCGGCCCGCTGCTCGGTGGCCCAGCCACGCTCCTCCCCTCTTTCTCGTTTCCTGCGCGTGGCCCGCTCTGCGCCTGCCTCTGCTTCAGCACCGCGGCCTAGCTGGCGGCCCGCTCTGCTTCGGCCTCACCGCAGCACTTACAGCCACACAAGCCCGCGTAGCGCCGCTAGCCCCGCACGTCAGCTGCCCGCACACGCTCCGTCCATTCTCCCTCACTGCCCGTAGGTCCCGCCCGTCAGCACCGCCTCCCTCCCTTTCCTTTTCCTTCCATTGTTTCTTTCCTTCCTCCGCCTCGTCAATGGCGTGGCCATGCTCGGCAAGCCGCCGGTGCGCCCGCACCTGCAAAGCAAGCTTCCATAATCACCACGCGCTCCCCTTCCTTCTACGCCATGCCTGTCCGACCTATAAAGCCTCGAGCCACACCCCCACCTTCTCCCCTTTCCCATCCGCTCGAGCTCACACTCACCGCCACCGTAATCCACACCTCCCGAGCGCAATCCCCATCGCCGACGTGTCCTAGAGGTCCACCGTGTTTCACCGCACCTGTAGGTACCGCTGTCTCTCAGTTTTTGTCATGGTTTGCTTGGATTTCATCTCACCCGCACCTCCCTCTCTCTCCAGCCATCGCCGCCATCATTGACTGCCCCCACAAGGCCCTCCCAGACGCTGCGACCACCGCCGTTAGACTCGTGGTGAGCTTCTTCACCTTTCTGTGCCTTCTATTCGAAGTTTCGTGCGCTAGAAAGGCATAGCAGCGAGCTCCCGAGCCACCAACAATGGCGCCACCGTGGGACCACCTCCCCGATGTGCTCTCCATCCCCGATAGGTAGCCATTGAGTTCGCGAGACCCCGTGCTACGCATAGGTACCCTCGGCTCGGTCTGGGGTGGCTGAAATCACCTCCCTGGCGTCCACCGCCGAGCTTGGCTCGCCGCCGACCATGGCGCCCTCGTCGGAGAATCACCCACATGCACCCACGCCATCGGATTGATGTAAACGGCCAAGATTAGATCAGCCAGATTGGTTAAGTGGCTGGTCCACCATGGACCCATAGACCCGGCCTACGACGCCAGCGCACCGTGTCCACCGCACGTGTGGCACACCGCACCAACTAGCGGCTGCCGCATGGCGCACGGTCTGCTGACGCGGTCAAACCCCCAGTCAAGCGCACCCTTTTTACAGAAAAGCCCTTCTGGTTTTGGCGAATCAACCCACAGTCCGTTCTAGTTCAAGCCAATTACAATTCAGCCCTCTTTTTATTTGTTTAGGACCCTGTAGTTTCCAGAATTAGTGCACGCAGTCAAAAATCCATTTAAATTCAGATTTTAATTGTTTTAATTCAAATATGAGTTCGAGTTATTTATAGAAATGCCACTGAACCTTATTTCATGCGTAACTTTTGCGTTTTAAGTCCAATTTGTCCCGTTCGAATTGCGTTAGGATCATATTTACGTTATCTACATGTTTATACAACTGTTAGGCATGTTTTCAACACTTGAAATTCATGAGTAGATTGAATCTATTATTTAACTATAAGAAAACTTGTTTAAATCATAACTTATTCATTTTAACTCCGAAATAGTCCGTTCAAGTTGCGTTGGATTCATAACGACGAGATCTACACATTAGTAATAGTGTTTACTATATTGTATTCCTAAAATGACGTGGTTTAAATCATATCTTGATTAATGATTATGCAACTGGGTTTTATATATAAAATATGATTTGTTTTACTTTTGTTTTATAATTTAAATCTAAAATTGACTTAATTTAATCTATATTATTTATAAATATCTTTTATATATGAATTCATATGGTTAATATAAATGAAGACTATAGTTTTCTTTTCTACGTATAAGGCAAATCTCTCGGTAGCTGTAACTTTTCAACTGTAGCTCCGATTAGCGTGCCTCTCGTGACTGTGTGTTCGTAGCGATGCGTAGAATTGTATTTCAATCTCTTTTACTTATTTTTCTATGATTGGTGTACTGTTCTGATATAGATGTAATTATATGCTATGCATGTATGTGTATGGATGTTTGTGCGGTGTTCTACGATTACGTCCAGTCGGTGAGATATACGTGGTGATCTAAGAAGAAGAAGAAGGACGTGAAGAGTAAAGCTTACCGAAGGATCGGTATGTAAGGCAAGTATAGCATGGGACCATCCTTATTACCTATTCACATTTAATCACTTAATTCATATTGCATGTGTCTACCTTGGTTGCCAATAAGGATATCCTAGATATTTGATATCTTGTACCTTGAAACCTTTGGGATATTGCATTTGGTAGTTTTTGCTAGTGCTTAATCAAAACCATGATCTTGTAACTTGACTAATGCTATATGCAATAAACATTAAAGCATGACTTTTTAGCAACATGGAAATAGGGGGCTGGAGTGTTTAGTTACTTTCTAAATGCTTCAGATTCCTCTCCCTAAGGACTTATCTGTAAGTGATTATCTGAAACTTACAGTACAACTGTGAGAGCTATATGGCTCTGGCTTTAGCTCAATATGAGGACCTTTTCTAGCTTGTTAGTGGTTACCTTTACGGTGCAAGAGGGGCCTCGATGGGTATGATCTCGGTCTGCCAAGAGGGTGCATTTTGTTAGGCTTTCCTTGGAGGGGGGTTCATGCTTATCGATGGGAAAACCTTAGCAGCCCTAACTTGTTAGATGAACCTTTGAAAGGCTTCATAGTGACCCCTACCAACCTTCCTTGGTAGTGGGTCAAGAGGTTGGCCGCCTCGGGCGAAAGGGTAAATCACGACTCATAGTGAAAGTGTACAAACTCTGCAGAGTATAAAACTGATATATCAGCCGTGCTCATGGTCATGAGTGGCCTTGGACCCTTATGGAATAGAGATGGTCACTAATGGATAATAATACTAATGATCAATTGTTTATGCTATACATTATTCATGTTTACCTGATCATGTGTTTAAGGGAATGATAAATCCTTTGCCACTCGATTGCTTAAAAAGATGACCTATTAAAGCTAATTACAGTTAAACCAGTGTCAACATTTTGAGCCTCATGAACCCCATGATATAATTGTTAAGTATGACATGTACTTACGCTTTCTTTATTTTTCTATACATTGGATAAAAATCTCGGATGGGTACCGGATTGCTGGTTTGGAGAAGTTAGGCTTGTGGTCAACCAGTCAGTCGTCCCTATGGATTTGGAGTCTTCGCCAGAAGATCGGAGTCAACTTTCCGCTGTCTATACTCTAAGGTTATTTTCTTTTTATTAATACGTTATGTATTTAAGTATTGTCTCTTGATATTACCCTTATTTGTGGCTATATGTGAGATTTGACTTCCTGGACTCACATATAGTGTGGATCTGGTTTTGTCTTTAAAACCGGGTGCTACAGTCCTGCCCGTCCGCCTCCTCTCCATCCACCCGCCCACCCGCCGACGCCACCCTTCCTGGTGGCCTTGAGGCTGGGAGCGGCCTGTCGCCGCACCAGTGCCTGTGAGTCCACTACACCAGCTGCTTCTCCTCTCCACTCGAGCAAGGTACAATTAGTTGGATAATTTTGTTAGTAGTTACCAATAGTTAGTTCAATGGTGTGTTAGTTCTTGATTTAGATAGGTAGATACATATTTAGATAGGCAGATGTTCACCGAGGGAATCGACGAAGGTGGTCGCTTCCTCAAATGCCTGCAAGCATGGGTAATTGCTATTACATTTCGTTTGTTAAATATGTTTCTCGAATACCATTACAACTCATAGGACATACTTATTGTAGTCTTTCGAGTCTGAAGAAAACTATGGGTTCACTAGGTGGGTCGATCCTTGACCAATTTATCCGCATCAGTAGTATATCTACTAACTGTAGGACCATATCTTCGATCTAGAAAGGGAAGTTAGCAGTGGTTATAAGAAAGACGAAGACGACGACAAAAACAATGATGCAGGTTCACAGGAGGCACTCTACAATGATCCATATTGCACCTGCCCTAATCACAAGAACAAGAGGCCTCAGACGTAAGGCATGTTAGGTTCAGTCGAAGGAACTATATACCCTTGTTTGGTATATGTTCTCACATGTCATTTCGTGTGCTTGTTGTTCGCTTCAATTACCTAAGGCGTGTTAGGTTTAGTTCAGGACCTCTATAACCTAGTTTGTTACGGGTTCTCACATGCCATTTCATGTGTTGTGCATGTTGAATTTTATAATGCCTTACTTCGTTAGGTTTTATTTGCAGTACGTGATCTTATTTCACTACATATGTCCATACTTAAAGTGCATGACATGACAACATAGGGCATCGGGAATAAACCATAAAACTAACAAGTCATGGATAAACCATAAAACTAACAAGTCATGGAGACTACTGAGTACAACGAGGTTACTTTTTCTTTCTCAGGGCATTGGGATTCTCCTCCATCGATGCTTTCGCTCGGCGTGCACGCTCAAGCTTCTTCTCCCTCTCCTCCCTATACGCAGCAACACACCTCCTTTCCTTCTCTTCATTGTGCTCCTTTTTTACAGCCTCCTCTCGCGTCTCTTCTCCATCATCTCCTTGTCCTCTGTCTCCCACCGCAACAGTTTCTGCATCCATTCCTTGTCTTCAGGTTTGATCTCAATGTCAATCCACTGCTCAAAAATCACAGAGCGGTGGAGGGGTCTGCAACAAATACAATTGTTACAAAACAAAAAATCATGCAAAATTTCATATGACACAAAATAATTATTACACAATATCAATTCCTCACCATCTTGTTAATGTGACGCTGACGATGTGTAGGCTCAAACGTAAAATTGGAACACATCCAATACCACTACCTATACGTGTCCTCTTCATCGGACTTGGCTACCTTGCAGGGATCGCCGCAAAATCACATGGGCACTGGAACACCACTAGGCAGAGGCAATGGGTCGAAGGCATTTTCGGTCATCCAGCCATAACTATAATTTAACTAATTTTGTTCTAAGAACCGAAATCAATTAACATTAAACCTAAACCTAGGGTGTCCCATTTGATCCACAACAATGAACCCATAATATAACAACATGCGCTGAGGTTATATTGGTTTGCTAGCTTTTCTACGCCTTGGCATCATACGGTTGTATAATACAAATATTAAAAATTGCATGAAACCCTAAGTAGTGACGATTCTTTGGTTAAAAAATCCAACTAATATATACCGAATATATGCGAAAAAAAACTAGAAGATGAGTGAGGATACCTTGCTCTCGAAGATCTATGGATCAAATCAAAGTTTCCAAGGTCCAATAAGCCGATTCGTGAGATAGGACGAAGTGGGGAGAGCAAAAACCCGAGAGGGAGGAGAAAGAAGAGGAAGAAGCCTCGGCTAGGAAGGTGGGGCGACGGGTTAAAATACCACCTCGGCGCCGGGGTCATTGGCACCAAGCTCAGCGCCATAGATCTTGGCGTCAAGCTCGGCGCCAATGACTCCGGCGCCGAGGTGCCACGTTTGCGTCGAAGCCGACATGGCCGAGGAAGCTCGGCGCCAATTACTGTGGCGCCGAGACATGTAATCACGGCGCCAATTACTACGGCACCGAGCAGAGGGTCTAGATTTTAAAAGCATACCTCTAGAGATATAATTGTGAAAATCTTTCAAAAAAGAGCCATAAAACAAAAAATTCAGTCTCAAGACGAACGGATAAATAATGGTCGGTGTGACTAACGATTCAAAATCCGGTTGCATCCCGTTTTCTGTCATCTCAGACCTAATCGATCGATCGTCCCTGCCACTGTCCTGATGCATACATGCAGATAGCTAATTAAGTTGCAGCCAGCCGTGTAAGATCCACTAGTCGACAGGAGTGACCTATATCTTTTGCTGATTGTACATGCGAGTATACTAGCTTAATTAGTGTTCTTTTTGCCGTCCTGGCGGTACAAGTCGCCGCCAACACGATCGATCGAGATGTTGGAATCGTTGGCGTGTCAGGTTAATAGGTTGCTGTCTGCCCGCCATGCATGCATGTGGTGGACGAGCTCACTTTGATTTGATTTTTTGGATCACGTACTCGAGTGTTAGCGTTGGGCTGTTCGTTGGCTACTTGTTATTATTGTTATCTTCGTTCCGGCCGGTGTGGCGGTGCTTGTCTTGCTTATCTGCTCGATCGCCTGGCTGCCTGATTTCTGAGTGTACTGCACCGACCTTACTATAGTGCATGATATATCGTTCGAAGAAAGGAGCTAGTTATATCAAACGTAAAAGCTGCTATGGCCAAATGTTACACGGTCCCATGCTACTCCAGAACATGCTATCTCTACAGGTCTATCACTGTTGGATACTCTGATGGTGACAATAAGGTGCCTTCACTGTCGGGTTCACTAAAAAAAACGTTTGTAGCAACAGAATATTTTTTTTTTGTAGGAGCGGCCGGTGATGGAGTCGCCCCTACAGTAACGTGCTCAGGACCCACGAGACCAGCCGCCCCTATAAATGGCACAGTAGTGGCGGCTGGTGAATTGAGCCACCCCTATAAATAGGTCGATATGTAGGGGCGACTCACTCACCAGCCGTCCCTGGTGTTGTGATTTGTAGGGACAGCTCAACCACCAGCCGTCCATATAAATGCCCCATATATAAAAAACCTGCAGCCCCTTCTTCCTCCTCGGGTCACTCACTCCAACCCGTAAAAAAGGGTAGGGAGGTCTTGGACACCTCCTAAAAATTGCTCTACTAATGGAGAAAGGTTTTGATTTCAAAATTCTTTGATGGAGAGGTTGTAGAAGGTAAAAAAATACTATTCCATAATTTTTTAAAGTTTTAATGATTGTTAAGTGAGTAATTAGAGTTTTGCTTTTCTCTCTCTTCTATGGCGCTTGTGCTACTTATGAAGCAAATTAGACCTAAGTTTTGAATGTACTCGGGTAAATTAGGTAGGAGAATAAGATCATACCCTTATTTGGTCCATGTTTCTTGATTTTAGAGAACAATTAGTTAGTTTTATGGATGTTTCATGTGCATGTAGATCTAATCTAGATCTAGATCTAGGGTTTGGTTTTTTTATTAAATTTGTTTTTGTAAATTTATGTTTGATGAAATTGGACTAGGGTTTGCATGAAAGATATTGGGTAAAATATAATTGTTGCTAATTGTTGTCTTTGAAATTATTTATTGTAATCAACAAATATGTATTTTAATTATTTATGGATAAATAGGCCATTAATTAATTTTTCTCTACCATGGTGTGTTTGTATGCTTCATGTAATTATATTTGATTTATATTCATACATATCTGAAGTATATACAACTATTCTCAAGTAATTATTAATTTGATTTATTTTTATATATATCTGAATAAGTAGTCATTTAATGTGTGCTTTATTGTTGTTGTAAAAGATGGAGTACATGAACTCTTGGATGTATGGTTCGTTAAGGTTCAAGGCAGGTTTTCGTGAAGAGGTAGATAAATTTATTAAAGCCGCAGAGAAGCATGCAACGACGATCACAGAGAATAAGGATACAATTATTTGTCCCTCTAAAGATTGTAAGAACCGTATGGCATGGACAGATGTGACTATCATCAGATCATATTTGATTATGTGAGGATTTATTGAGGGCAACATAGTGTGGATTCATCGTGGTAAAACGGTTATTGTTAACAATGAGGATAAGGAGGAATACGACTACGAAACCCTAGAATCCATGTCCCAATATTCAGCAGAGCTTGATGCACGAATGGATCCTGAGTTTGACAATGAACAAGGTGGTGATGCTGGTGGTTCGAATGGTAATGACGAAGGTGGTGCCAAAAATGATGGCGGAGCACGTGTCGGGGATGAAGATGATTTGGAGGACATGATTCGAGCCCTTGTACCAGAGATTTTACTAAAGAGCCTGAAAGGTCTAGAAAATTTGAAAAGGGTGACAAAAGCATCGAAGGAGATTGTGTATGGTATTGAAAAGGGATGTCTGACACCTTGAACATTGCTACGTTTTGTGCTTGAGCTACTCATCCTAAAGGCTAAGTACGGCTGGTTAGACTGTAATTTCAATGATCTATTGTGTCTCCTGTCATAGGTGCTGCCACAACCAAACTCAGTTCCCGCCAACACATACCAAGCGTAGAAGGTCATAAGTCCATTGAAAATGGGGGTTGAAAAAATCTATGCATGTCCCAACCACTGTATCCTTTTTTGTGGTCAAACGTTCAAGTCACTAGATAAATGTCCCTGGTGTGGGGCCAGCCGGTACAAGAACAATGACCTTTACGATGGGGACGAAGCCTCCATGGGGAAAAGAGAGGAATAAGAAAGGTACAAAAAAGGTGGTACAAGAATCTTAGCCCCCAGAGGACACTCTATTAGGCAATGATGCAAAGCAAAGAAGAATTCCTGCCTTGGTAATGTAGTACCTGCCAGTGACCGACCGCTTGAGACATATCTTTCTAAACCCTAAAGAAGCCACACTCAGGACATAGTGGGATGATGAGCGCAAGGTGAATGATGATAAGATTGCACACCCGGCTGATTGTAGTCAGTGGTAAAGGATTGATGAGAAGCACAAAGAATTCAGCGATGACCCAAGGAATCTATGGTTTGGCTTGAGCACCGATGGAATGAATCCCTTCAATGAGAGGATGAGCGACCACAGCACTTGACCAGTGATCTTGACCATGTACAACATCCCAACGTGGTTGTGTCAGAAGAGAAAGTACCTTCTCCTCACTATTCTTATTTCTTGCCCTAAACAACCAGGCATTGATATAGATGTGTTCCTCGAGACTTTGATGCAAGAAATGGAGAGGCTATGGAGGCATAGGGAGCCGATGTATGATTTGTTTCGAAAAGAGGACTTCATATGTAGAGCAATAATATTTGTTACTGCCAATGATTACCCCATGCTGTTTACTTTGTCTGGACATATCAAAGGGAAGACGGGATGCTTTGTTTGCTTGGATAGTACTATATGGGTGTTCCTGGATGCATCCAAGAAGATAGTTTACCTAAGGAACCGGCGCTTCTTAAAGACAAGTCACAAGTACCACAGCAAATTGTTCTTTAGATTTTATGACAACACCCAGGAGATTGAAGCCCCTCCAAAGAGACATCATAACGGAGAACACGTGTACAGAATGGTGAAAAATATACGCATCATCTATGGAAAGAAGAATCCAGATGGGACGAACAGAGATAGAAGCACACCTCATGTCGAAGGCATACCTTTCAAGAAACAATCGATCTTCTTTTAGTATCTTCCTTATTAGCCAGACTTGGAGGTCCCCCATGCCATTGATGCTATGCATGTGCAAAAGAATGTCTTTGAGAGTCTCATTGCTGCTTTGATGGACACAGACAAGTCAAAGAATGGTCTGAAATCATGGAAAGACATGGTACAGCTAAACATGATGCCACAGCTTCACCCGGTACCTGATGCTAATAGAAAATAAACTCTGCCCGCGGTGTGCTTCAACCTAACACCAGAAGAGAAGAGAGCTATATGCACTTTCCTGAGGGGGGTCAAAGTCTCGACTGGGTTTTCAGCGAATGTGAAGAAGCTAGTGTCGATGAAGGACTTATCAATAACACACTGCAAGGCTCACGATTGTCATATGATGCTGACAGTGTTTCTACCTATTGCAATCAGCGCTATAAAGCCAGAGTTCTTGAAAATGGTCATCACCCGCATGTGCTACTTCTTTTCGAAGATCTCATAGAAGACGATTGGCAAGCAAGAGCTAAGTGACCTACATGAATTTATGGTGGAGACACAAAACCAACTAGAGATGTGTTTACCTCCTGCTTTTTGATATAAAGCCACATCTCATGATTCACATGGTTCATCAGATACAGGCACTAGGCCCTTGCTACTTGCATGAAATGTGGTCCTCCGAGCGGTTCATGTCAGTTCTAAGCCGATACATGCATAATCGAGCATACCCAGAGGGCTCCATGATAGAGGGTTATAGTACTAAAGAAGTCGTCGAGTGCTGTCAAGAGTACCTAAAAGTACAGAAAGAGATTGCTAAACCTGATTCTCGTCACAAGGGTAGGCTGGCTGGGAAGGGCACCAGTGGTAGAAAAGTGTTCATTGACCATGATTACAAAGAGGTGAGTCAGGCGCATTACAGTGTCTTGCAAAGTACACAACTGATGCAACCATACATTGATGAACACTTGGCTATCATTATGGTGGAGAGAAATTATCGTTCAGATGATTGGGTCATGAAACAGTACAAGCAACGACTAACTACATGGTTGAAGGACCAAAACATACCGCCTGAAGAAACTATAGACTCTATTACAATCAGTAGGTTGGCGTAGAGGCCATTGAGACAAGTGACATCTTGGAAAATGTTTGACATCAATGGGTATACATACTATACCTACACAAAGGATAATAAATATGTGAACCAAAACAACGGCGTTCGAATAGAAGCTCTCGATGGAGTGGGGCGAAAGATCCAATACTTTGACATCATTGAAGAGATATGAGAACTTGACTATGGAAGGCATATAACGGTAGCCCTGTTTAGATGCCATTGGATCAAACAACACCAACTAAATAGATCAGATTGAGAGTCCTAGACTTCGAGAATCTAGGCTACCACGATGACCCTTGGGTGCTCGCTTCACGTGTTGCACAAGTTTTCTATATGCCTGACCCACAAAGTAACCTCTCCCCAAAGAAGAAGACAAAGCACGTGGTTGCCTCTGGAAAACATCATATTATCGGAGTTGATGGCGTGGACGATGTTGAAGCTTACAATAACTATAATGAGATGCTGCTATTCACAGACTTTCCTAAGAAGATCAGTGTTGTGAAAAACAACATGCCCAAAGACATATTACCATGGGAACAAAAAGGTGTCAAGGGAAAAGTCATTACAGCGGGCTAGCTAGTTGTTGAACGTGGAGTGTTTGTGTAAGTGTGTGTGTTTGTAAGACCACATTTATGCATGCGTGTGAGACTATATATTTATATATGTGTGTGAGATTATATATTTATGTATATGAGTGAGACTACATTTATACATGTGTGTGAGACTACCCTTTGCAACATCCAGATGAATCTATTTCAACATCCACTCTATTACTACTAAAACTTTACTGAGTAGTGTTGCTGTTGCTTTGGCCACAGTGCTTGTGATTTGCAGTCAGAATTTGTGCGGTGATTAGATATAGTAGATATAGATAGGGATTTGTAGTAGCAAGGGCTACAGTGATTTTTGCCTACGGGCTTGATGTTGCACGTTGATGTATTGCTAGGTTGTAATTTTGGTTCTAGTCTAGTACAACTTATTGAATCTAACTACTTCGATTATTCTTGGTTATTTGGTTAGAAAGCTTGTGGGATTATACTAGTACTTGCTTCTGTTCTTCTAAATCGTATTAAATCACCCCATTTGATTTATTGGTAGGTTGTCATTTTGGCTCTACTCTGTATTTTTCTACTTGCTTCTATCACGTTGTATTATTGAGAATGGATTTGATGTCAAGGTGAAACTGAAACAAAGGAAGCCGATGAGGCTTCTTTTTAGTTTATCCTAAGCAGAAGCACGCTTATGCCAACTCTTTCATTGAGCTGTGTGGCTCATGATAGCTGTAACACCCCTGTGTTATGATTACACTAAAACACTTGCATCACATGAGCATGAGCATCATCATCTCATTTATAAGCATCATACCATTATGAATGTTATCATTTCATGTGTGTTTCTATTTGAACTAATTGGTTTTATGCTAGCAATTGTGTGTGCTAATGTGTGGTCTATGCAAATGTGTGTCAAATGTTTCCTTAAGCAACTTAGCTACACTTAGAATGTCTTTAGCAACAATGTTCATGTTGACCATCTTACCTAATTACACTTCCAAGTCATGGTTTGACCTTTGTAGAACACTAGAGCTCCTAAGTTTGACTGTTTAAGAAGTACAACTTAGAATGTTTGCATGTCTGAGCAACCTAAAGCAAAGTTGTAGAAAATTTTATAAGGAACAAACTTTGTTTGGGAGCCACCTCATGAAAATATGCACAACACGTTCAAAAAGGACCCACAAGTCAGAATTGAAAGCTGTTTCAACAATTGAAAATTTTTCTAAGTGTTTTACTGGATTTCAGTTTCGTGTACCCAACTTTTTCGCCTTGTATCTCCCTAACCTGACCAAATCAGCTCGAGTGCCAATTGGAAGAGTTGTAGTTCTCACCTCAATCTCCAACTTTGTCAACTTAACCTAGAGCTAGATCGGCACCGTTTAAGAATTATTGCTCGTCGAAAACTCGCTGTCAGGCTCCATCGTTTTTCACAGAATCACGTCTACAGTGTTTCGGCAGTTCAAATCATGGCCGACCGAGCTCAGGCCACGCACGCCAAGTGGAGGCCGTTGAAGGGTCGAGATGGCGACTAGAGGGGGGGTGAATAGTCTTTTCTAAAACTTAATCGCGTCGGCTAACCGATATAAATGCGGAATTAAAACAATCGGTCTAGCCAAGACTATACCCCTCTATATATGTTCACTAGCACCTTGCAAAGATATTAATTATGCAACTAAGGTGCCGGGCTAGCTAGAGCTCTCCTAAACAATTCTAGGAGCAAGGTCACACAAACCTATGCCACTAGTACTTTAAACAACAAGGGAGCTCCTACACATGCTAGTAAGCAAAAGCACAAAGCTAACTAAGCTCACTAGCAATGCTCAATAACAAGGCAACCAATGCCGAATTAGAGAGCGCAAATACTTAGCTACATAAACTAAGCAATGTGACTAACAAGGTTACTAAAACCAAATTAGCCACGCAAGGGAGCTACTTCTATGCTACACAAGCAAGAAGGTAATTAGCAAGCTACACAAGCTATCTAATTACAAGAGCAACTTCACAAGCTTAATATGTATAAAAGTAATTCCAAGCTTGTGTAATGGGGATGCAAACCAACGGGAAGAATAAGGTTGACACGATGATTTTTCTCCTGAGGTTCACGTGTTTGCCAATACGCTAGTCCCCGTTGTGTCGACCGCTCACTTGGTGGTTCGGCGGCTAATTAGCATCACCCGCTAAGCCCGCACGTCGGGCGCCGCAAGAAACTACCCCTTGAGTGAGGGTAGCTCAATGACACGCTTTACTAGAGTTGCTCTTCGTGGCTCCCGCGGGGCGAGCACAATGCCCCTCACAAGCACTTCTCCGGAGCGCCGCACAAGCTTCTTGCGCGCTTCGATGGAGACCACCACCAAGCCGTCTAGGAGGTGGCAACCTCCAAGAGTAACAAGCACCACTGGCTTGCAACTCGATCACCTAGTGCCACTTGATGCAACCTCACGATGCAATCGCACTAGAATCGCTCACTCACACAATCGAATGATCACTATCAAGTATGTGTGTGATGGAGGGCTCCCAAGCACTCTCAAGCATGGACACAAAGTCCCCCAAGGTGCTCCACACCAGCCATGGCCGAAGGCCACTTCTATTTATAGCCCCAAGGGCTAAACTAGCCGTTACCCCTTCACTAGGCAATGGTCGGGCCGACCGGACGCTCTGGTCGTGTTGACCGGATGCTGGACTTCAGCGTCCGGTCGCTCACAGACGACCACGTGTCCCGGTTCCAACGGTCACTTGACCTGACCGGACGCAGTAGCACTCAACTGACCGGACGCTGGACCCTCAGCGTTCGGTCATTTCCAGTAAGCTCCCGAGCATGACCGGACGTGTCCGGTCGAACGCGATCGGACACAGCCAGCGTCCGGTCACTCTCCAGCTACTGCTACACTCCATGTCAGCGCGACCGGACGCAGCCTGCCAGCGTCCGGTGCATTCAAATCCAGCGTCCGGTCAGTTGACCGACGCCGGCATCTTCGCGACCAACTCGTTTTCACTTCTAACTTCTTCACCCTTGCACCAATGTGCTAACCACCAAGAATTTGCATCCGGCGCAATAGAAAAATAGGCATTCCATTTTCCCAAACCCAACTCACCCCTGCAAACACCACCTCCTTTGTAAATGTGCCAACACCACCAAGTGTACACCACCATGTGTATGTGTGTTAGCATTTTCACAATCATTTCCCAAAGGATGTTAGCCACTCAACTTGCCACGCCACTCGATCCTAGCGACAATGCAAAGTTAGATCACTCGAGTGGCACTAGATGACCGATATGCAAACAAGTTTGCCCCTCTTGATAGTATGGCCATCTATCCTAAACCCAGTCATAAACTTCTCTACACACCTATGACCGGTGAAATGAAATGCCCTAGGTTATACCTTTGCCTTGCGCATTCCATTCCATCTCCTTTAATGTCGATGCAACACATGCACCAACACGATCAACAATGATATGATCCACTTCATATCATCACATGATCATATTGGTTCATCGATCTTGACTCTACTTGCTCTTCACCGTTGCCATCGTCCATTGGCGCCAAGTCTTGCTCAAGCTTCACCGCCACGCGGTCCATCACTCCAAAGCCTTCGACTTGCCCTTCACGCTTGCAACCGGTCCATCAAGCCAAGTCTTGTCTTGATCTTCTCCACCTTGATCACATGACTCAATGTCATGTCTCATGTGCATTTAAGCTCCTTCATCATCACATGTGTGAGCTTTGCAACATCTCCAAGCCATTTTCACCTTCATGGCATATGTTGCTCACACACATGTACCTGTGGACTAATCACCTATGTATCTCACATAAACACAATTAGTCCACCTAGGTTGTCACTCAATTATCAAAACCAACAAGGACCTTTCAGCCGTACACCGGCATTGGCCCCGTGGGTTAGGCCATTGTGGCCACGACGACGCCACGCGCCCCTCTACTCACCTATTTGCTTTGCCCGCACCACGTCTCGCCTCGCCCGTTCGCCAAAACCAAGCACAGCACCTCCGCCGTTGCCGAGCAAGCCGCGTCGTCGCCCAGCTCGCTCACTGCCACAAAAACGATGCCGCCAGCTAGCTCCAAGCTCCACCGCGACCTCCTCTTGCTCATTGTCGTCTCCACACAGTCAGTCAACCATAGGTGGGGCCGCATTTGGTGTTCCCGCGCCGTCGCAACCTCGTCGGAGGTGAGCCCGCCATGGCCAACCACCACCAGAGCTCTCTCCCTCCTTTCTCTCCCGTCCCTCGTTGTCTCTGCGAACTCCTGTTGCTCATGCCAGGCTTAGGTCAGACGGCCATGGCTGGAGTTGGCCGGCGTACCTTGCACAACGCCGCCGCAACCACCATTGCCGACGGCGACCTCCTCCTCTGTAGCTAAGGGGATCGTTTTCTACTCCCATCGGCGTGGGGCAGTGTGCTGAGCATGTTGGTGCCACCCCCTTCGCCGGAATCCTCGCCGTCATCGAGCGGTGGCCGGTCAACGACCTCCCCTGCTTCGGCTACAACTGGCCGATGGGTCCATTGACGCCGCGGGACCCGCCTGTCAATGGCTCATAGAGTTTGAGATTTGAGTTTAAATGCAGATTTTTATGCTATTTTGTGATTTTTGTATCTCCTAAGTGGTAGATCCAAATGGAGTGAGGAAAATTTTGGTAGAGTCACAATGAAGTGTAGTATTTAAGAAAAATAGGACATTAGCACATGTTGTAGAAATTTTGGATGAATTAAATAGGAACTTAAAATGTGTTTTTAAATGTATGCAAACTTGTTTAAATTATATCTTGAGTTCCCGTGCTCCAAAAACTATGAAATTTTGTGGGTGAGCTATTCTTGATGAGTAGAAGCTCTGGTAAAAATTTGAGAGTCATTGCATATATGGTTTTTGAGTTATATATTTTTCTTTTACCATTGGTTGATACTTGTGTGAATTTTCTTAAATTATCTAGGAATCCTATGACCCTAAAATTTGGTGGGTAGCATCCTAGTACCTTAAGTATGCTAGTAAAAATATGAAATCTGTTGCTTGACACTTTTCACTAAGGTTTCCTATTTATGCCATTTTAAGCCTTTATGTCTTGTCATTTTTGTGTAGGATGAGATACTTGTTCAATTGATGTGAAATTTATGTAGTAGTCTATTGGAGACATGTATAAGCTACTGTAATTTTTGTGGAATTTTAGGTACAATTTGGATATGTGTTTATTATTTAACCTAAGTATCTAAATAATTTATTAAAGGCATGAGAATATTTTAGTTAGGAATGGGCACTATGTTTTCTGGTGTTCTTTCAACATGTATGATGAGTTAGTAAAGTTGGTATTGTCCATTTGTATGTTTACAACGTAAGTTAATAATTATTTCTTGCGTTGTGTCTTTCTGGACAATTCTCGGAACTTTATAAAGTTCCCCATGATAAATTGGTTTGTTGGGAAAGTGGTCAATAACAGAGTTGTAGACAATTTTATAAGCTTCCCAGAAAGTCTTAAATCATGGTATTTGGATCTGTAGAACTCCAGTTATGGATCAAACTTGTAGCTGCTGTTTGCAGCCTGAAAGCTGTTGAGTGCAGTGACTGACTTGTTTGCTTTATATGAGTTGATGTGATGATTTAGATGCTAGGCTAATTAAGATAAATTGTTAGTTGAAGGTGCTAGACCTCTTATCGAAGATGAACAACTTTATCTTAGGTTATTAGAACTTGGTGAGTGTGCCATTCTTGTTTTCTAAAAGAGATATGCACCTACTTGGTAAAAATCAATATTAATCTTGCATCATTATGTCTTTCATGCGTCCATTCATATATGGCTATACATTTCATCATCATCTTCCATCTCTTGTGCATGCACGATTCTTACTATGCATATGCATGCAATAGGTGTTCCGGAGGGAGTTACGCTTCTGGAATTTGAGCCAGTACTTCCGGAGGAGCAGCAGCAAGCTCAGGAGCAGGAGGTGCAGGCCCCCGAAGAAGGAGTCAATGAAGAAGTTCTTGAGTGCCCCGATCACCAACCTTCATCTTTTCTGAAAGGCAAGCCCCGGAGCATTCTAAGTCTCCTATGTTTTAAAAATGGTTACTTTGAGTATCTTGATTTATTGATGCATTAAGTGATAGGAATTGGATGCGAACACTTCTTGCATATATATCTATTCCTTGGCCAGTATACGTACCCTGAATCCTATTTAGGTCCAGGAGCGAATCAAACCTTAGCCATGCTTAGACCGGTAAGAGTAAGGTGATTTCCTGTCACCTGCATATTAAGAAAATGTCTGGTCACGGTTGGCTATAATTGCTATCGTGGAGAATAACCATGTGTTAATAATGAATTGTGACCGGGCGGGAGGTCGATAGAGAAGCAACAAGGCAAGGAGGTCTTGGGTGTGGATCTATCCCCATCTGTGTCAGTTAAGGACCAATTCGCTGTACGTCCTCATGTCATGTTGAACGCATGCCTATCACTTAGTTGGCCGGATAACTCATTCCGACCGCGAAGCCGAGTAGCTCAACTCAGGCCGGAAGACCGAGAAGTGAAATTGCGCACCCTGGCGGTAGCAAGGATGTGCGGGGAGCTATTGGCGTAAGTCCATGGTGAGATTGACCTCCTGGCAGAGTGGACTCCCAAAGGGTGCGGCGCTACTCGGAGCCGTGATTCCTGAGATGTACCAAAGGTGACCTAAGGCTACCTTCGTGAGGTATGCATGGGTTTGTATTAGGAATACCCCTCCAGCTAGATAGAAATCGATTCGAATCGCCGTCTCTCCCAAATAGTGAGAACTTGACCGAGCAGCGGCAACATAGATGCACTTAATTGAACTTGATGGTTAAATCGATGATGATGATACAACATTATACCGGATATGGTTACTAATGTTTGGAGTTAATCAATTGCTTGCTCTAGTACAGGTGCTAATCTAGTTGATAGGTTAATAGTGTTAAATTGCTGCTTACTCATAAATCAAATTATGTTCTTGTATCACTAAAGCTTTTATACAAAATGGTTGTCAAGCTAGATCCACCGATAAAGCCTTGCATACTCCTTGGTGTCATTTATTTCTAGTTTACGACGGGTAAGTCTAGCTGAGTACCTTCTCATACTCAGGGTTTATTCCCCCTTGTTGCAGATGGCGTGCTCTATAACGGCTACTCCAAGTATTGTCTCCACCCTGCGGGGGATGAAGACTAGATCATGGGCATGATCATCTATGTTATCTTATCTTACTGCTTTTGCTGGATATGACTATGGAACTAGCTTGTATTTGAACTAAGTGTGTGTGATGGTGTTAAACTACTTTGCTTCCGCTATTTGTGAACTCATTTTGTAATAACTATGTGTACTCTGATGTATGAGCTACTTATGAACTACTTGTGAAATGAATGTAACATGTGGCTTGTTATGTTGAATTACCGGTGCATCTTGTATCGCCTGTACGATGATTGGATTCTCAACTTAACTGGGAATTCTTTTTAGACCCTGGCACCACGTGCCTACGTCACCTACTAGGCTCGGGGACTAAGTGGGCATACTTCACCTTGTGGTGAATGTGTTTGTTTTTTGACCCCTACGCCTCTGATGATCAAAGAAGCTACGCTTCAAGACACCCTTACGTTTCTTCACAAAAACCCAAGTGGGCACACTTCCTAGGATGGAAATCTTTTTCTTTCTTCTTAAGAGCACCATACATTCTTTGGACAACCTATTTCTCCGGCAACAATGGTGGTCGGAGATGTCAAGAACTCAAGCCTCACTGTTCGGAGAATGTTAAAATGGCTTGTCGCATCAAAATACATGGTGCTCGAGGACTGGCTATGGGGGATATACCCCCGGGTACCACAAGATGGTACATGGACCACACCATCCGAGGTGGCCCGCCCTGTAAGATCGAGGTATGCACCGCAAGATTACAAGTTATGCTAGATATTGTAATAGTACTAAATAGGATACTTTACTTGTAACCCTCTTCCTCCAGACTATATAAGGAGAGGCAGAGGTCCCCCTCAAGGAGGACCTCAATCAATACAGAATAATGAGACACATGCCGTAGGTATTACGCCAACACGGTGGCCAAATCTGTATAAATCTTGTGTCTTGTGCCTCTGTAACTATTTGGTTCCTGATTACACGCACCGTCTACCGATAATCTACCATCATGGGCATACCCCTAGATGGACTACCGACCATATTTTGTTGATAGTGGCCGCTGCTCCTCGATCTGCTCTGTTACCCTCGACGCTAAGGTGTTGCCCTCAGTAGGTTTAGCGCTCAAAGCACTCATGCCCAACTCGACTGGTCCCTTGACCACCTGCTCGGGGACTGTTGTCTGACTACTCGCTTGCCAAGGCCTCGACGGATCTTCTACTATGGCTTCCTTGATGGTCGGCTGCTGGGTAGTCTGCTCTAAACTTATTGGTGGCGCCATGCCACTTCCGGCTAGCTGGTCTGGACTTTCTGTGGACGCCGAACTAGTACATCTGAGATAAGTTTAGAAGGCAATCATATTCAATGCAAATTGCTAATTTACATCAAGGTTACAAATACTTACATGTTGGAAGCACGGAATGATGTGGAGAAGGCGTGTCTCTTCGGCCGTACTTACTCCACATGCTGTGCGGATGACTCCTAGTCTCCCTCTACATACAGCACTGTCGCTGGGCCTTGGTGCTCAACCCCTTTGCCACTCATCCTTCACGTTGCAGTGGTCGGTGGCATGCTCGGTCGAGTTGTCGCTCCCGTCACCGGTCGCGTTCCTTGCCCAGGTACTCCCGAGGTCGACCCGACTGCATCCTTCATCGCCATCAGCGATGTAGGTCCCATAGGCGTGGAGGAGCCACCTTGCTCCATCGACTCCAGTTGCTTCCTCCTTTTTTGAGGGACAAGTCGAAAGGTGTCTGCATCCTCTCCCTCCTCTGCGTCATCATTCGACCAAGCAAAAATCGCCTACCGATGCTTGCTGGCTGGGTTCTCCTCCGGCCCCCCTTGGGCTCATTGATATTTAGCACTCCCCCAGTGAGCAGGGTGGTTACTGATCTCTTCTTTGACTGTATGGGGGCAGCCGGCCGCTTACCAGTAGCTTTGGCCGCAGCCTCCTCTCTAGCTCCGAGCACCGCCCAATCGACGTCCTCATCCTCGATCTCGACGCTGGTCTAGGTGGTGGGATTAGCTCCTTGTGGCCAATCTACTCCAGGGGGTGGTGACACAAACACTATCGCTCTATCACGACCATTAAACTGGGTAAAAAAGGGAGTGAACACAGTAAGTTTCCACTTACCCTACCACAATATAAGACTACGGGTACACGGCAAGACGAGTTACCTTTGGGGGAGGTCGGGCAAGCTTGAAAGCATGCTTGATGTCGCTCAATCTGGCATAATTTGGATCGGCTAAGTTAAATAGCTCACCAATTCTAGCTTTGACTTCGATTTTGTCAAGCGCCCTCTGCCTCGTCCTCATTAGGTCTACGCTCCCTTGATATTCATAGCTAGGATGTACCCTCCTCTAGTAGGGCTGGACCCGTCGATTGATGAAACTCCCGACCACGCTTGGACCATCTAGTTTTTTCCATGGGATCATTCCAAATATTTCTGGGATTTGTCCAAGATGCCCAGGCTTCTTCGACCAGCTTGTCTTCTTCTCCAAAATGTAGCCCATGTCGCACAGCATGATCGTGTTTGGCTCTTCACGGATGTAGAACCATTTCTTGTACCAGTCGTCGAGCGACGTGTTCCATGGGTAGTGCAGGTACTGGGCTTTCATGCCATCATGGAGGTTGAGGTATACACCTCTAGCTATCTTTGAACCACCGCTTCCTTTCTTCCATAGATAGAAAAGATGGCAGAAAAAATCAAAATGGGGCTGGAAGCCGCCATACGCTTTGCACAGGTGAATGAAAGTGGCAACAAGGAGGATTGAGTTGGGATGTAGATTGCAAATCCCAATCTCATAGTAAAGACAGAGCCCCTAAAGAAATGGATGTACCAGAACTCCAAAACCCTGTTTCAAGAAATTCTCGAACACCACGATCTCACCTGGTTGTGGATCGGGGTACCCCTTGCCCTCCAGCGCACGCCATCCCACGAGCTCCTTGTTGTGGAGTACCTGCATGGTGATGAGGTCTTCAATGGTCTGCTCGTTGCTTTTTGACTTCCACCATTCCTTCGCCATGACCCCTATTTTCTTCTGCGCATCACTTTTCGCCATGACTTCGGCCTTGCTGGTGAACGGGGAGTGTTCTGATCTTCAATAGCAGCGGGGGCTTAGTAGAGGCGGCAGTCAAAGTGGCGGCAGATTGATTAGTGGCGATTTTGGATGTATTAGGGTTGGCGAGAGGAAGAAGAAAGCTACAATTGCGAATGGCAATGGGGTTCAGTAAATAGTAACTGACCTATCATATACCATATTTAACCCAAGAGTTATGACGTTTTGTCTACTAGGGATTCTTGGGGGATGTGTGCATGCGCCGTAGGCGGTTGCTTTCATGTTTGTAGCATTACTTAGCCTCGAGATCTACGCTAATATATGCGCCTCTTTGTTGCCAGTGTGGGAGGGCCCACGCTGACGCACCTACTGATAGGTGCCACGCAACTATTTGCTTGACAAGACAAAAAGGTAGTATGACGTGCTATACTCGTCTACTTTTTTGACCAGATGTGTCAGACCGGACTTGACAGAATAAGTAAATAAATAAATACATAAAATAATAGTACAAGTGGCATATGGTTTTTTGCCACACTTTTTGTGCTTGGGGATTGTCCCGACCACTCTCGTGCTTAGGGACTGTCATGACTATCCTTTTGCTCGGGGACTGTCCAGACCACCATCGTGCTCAGGAACTGTTCCAACCACTCTCATGCTCAGGACTATCTCTATCGCCCTCATGCTCGGGTACTGCCCCAACCACTCTCCGACCATTGCTCGGAGACCGCTCTCCTCGGCTACATGTGATTTGTACTCATATACAGTTGAGAGGCATTTATTTTTTCTCACTTAGACCTTGCTACAAGGCTGATACCTCGCCTTCTAGCAAGCTCGGGGACTACATCGGTACGATGCACCTGCCGGTGCATCTCGTATCGCTTGTACGACAATTGGATTCTCAACTTAATTGGGAATTCTTTTTAGACCGAGGAGAGCCTGCGTCACCTACTACTAGGCTCGGGGACTAAGTGGGCACACTTCACCTTGTGGTGAATGTGCTTATTTTATCGACCCCTATGCTCTGACTGTTGGCCATAACTACTACTGTACAAGGGTCACTTACATTTCTTTTTAGAAATACAAGTGGGCACACTTGATTAGGAAAGGAATCTTTTTTCTTTTTTTCTTTAGAGCACCATGCATTCTTCGGACAACCGGAATCTTCGACAATAATCGTGGTCTACTGCTCTCTGTGCTGACCAGAATACTGGCACATTTGCTTGGTCAATGTTTCAACCAGTTGGAGTTGACATGAAGACAGATCGCATTAGCCGAAGAAGATCAAACGGCGTGTCGCAACATAATACATGGTGCTCGGGGACTAGTTATGGGGGTATTAACCCCTATACCCTTACGGCTAGGCTTGGGCCACCCGAACCAGGGGGTCTAGCCCACTAGAAGACGATGCGTGGCCCGGCCAATCTACTCGGAGTCCCGCGTAAGGAATCAAGGCAGACTTGGAGATCAAGCAAGATCCTAGTCGGTTAGAATAGGAATCCTTATTCGGTCACCTATGGCAATTGTAACTAGTTAGGATTAATTTTTAGATTTGTAACCCTGCCCCTTAGACTATATAAGGCAGGTAGGGGACCCCTCTCAAAAAACATCTTATTGACATACAGCAATACAATTAGACGCAGGACGTAGGTATTACGCCTTCACGGCGGCCGAACCTATATAAAACCTCATGTCTATCTTGCGTCACCATCTCGTTCGTAGCTTGTGCACCTGTCCACCAATAATCTACTACCTTGGGCATACCCCTAGGTAGATTGCCAACCATATTTCGTCGACACGCAAGTTGAGTCAAAGAATGAGTATCAGCAACCCGATGGTGAAGTGCAACAGGTCAGCTCTCAAGAGCCAGAACATAATGTCCATGGGAAGCTGGTGCATGGAAATAAGTTAAAATGGAATTACATCCTTGGAAGATTGAATAGTGTGGATAAGACTACCACCCATGGAGCTAAGGAGGTCGTTTATGGATTGATTTCAGTAGGTTCAACCAATGCTATGGTGATGTTTGATCCTAGTGCGTCACATTTGTTTATTTCTAGTGCAAACGTAACAGAACATAAGATAACTATGCTTCCAATCAGGAAACCAGTGATAGTTAAGTCCCTAGGAGGAGAAATGAAGGCAAACCGCATATGCCCAAGTGTTAGTCTTGACATAAATGGGATAAAATTTGAAGCAAACCTTATTGTATTAGAGTTAGTGGACATTGATATTATTCTTGGAATGGGATGGATGTCTGCATGTAAAGGAGTGATCAAGTATGCCCAGCGTTCAGTGCTTCTAACCACACCGTTAGGAGAAAGAATTGAGTATGAGGGTTTTCAACTTGCACCTGAGGAATATGACAATGAGAATGATCTAATAGAAGGTGTGAACACTGAGGATAGTAAAGTGGACTATGAATTTCCAGATGATGGAGTAGAGGAACAAACACCCTTGGAGGAGCTCCATCCAACAGATGGTGATTATCTAGTTAGGATCTTAGAAAGAGCCCAGGGAACTCTTATGGGGAAAGTGCTTAATGTGTGTAAAGTTCATTGGAATAATCAGTTAGAGGAAGATGCAACTTGGGAAAATGAGAATCAATTGAAGATAGATTTTCCTCATCTCTTTGAGGTGTAGCACAATTATGTTAGAAGTCAAGATGGGGGTGTCATATGAAGTTGGTTATGCCCTTGAGTCTAAGGTTTCTGTATTTAAGATAGTTGTATCCCTCGACTTAAGGGGGATAATCCATGCAACCAAATTCTTTGATTCTTGAGCTTTGGAGATGAGACATGTGTAACTTATTAAGCTAGTTTAAAATGCAAGCTGAGATGTTGGAATGTTTATCTGAGTTCTATTCCTAGTTCTGTCTCCCTTCCTTGTCCCTAGCCTTTTTCAAATCTCAGGACGAGATTCATCTTAAGGGGGGTAGAATTATAACACCCTAAAATTTGCCTCTTTTGAAATAGAGCTAAAATAATTTATTTATGAATTTTTGTGCACATGAAATATAGGAAAATAAAAGGTTTCATTAATTTAAAATTCATCATAAGGTAGCAACATGTTTGAGCATACATGCCACTGCATTTGATTTAATTGAGTGGATTTGAATGAAAAATTCAAATTGGTTAAAATTGCTTTGGTAATGAAATTAAAAATGGCTTTGAAATAAAAGAAAAGAAAGAAAAGAAAATTAGAAAATGAAAGAATTTAAAAAGTTATTCTCGGAAAACTTACCCAAAATTGGTTCATTTATGTTTGAACTAAAAAAATATATTTTGAATCATATTTATACTTGATTCGGATCGTATTTGAAATTGTTTTGAATTAAGAAAAGAAAAAAAGAAAAGGATGTGAATTTGAAAACTTTGCTTTCTTCCTTTTCAGCCCATCCCTGGAACCGGCCCACTTCTTCCCTCCTCTTCTCGGCCTCGGCCTGCTGCTCGGCGGCCCAGCCATGCTCCTCCCCTCTTTCTCGTTTCCTGCGCGCCGCCCGCTCCACGCCTGCCTCTGCTTTAGCACCGCGGCCTAGCTGGCGGCCCACTCTGCTTCAGCCTCACCGCAGTGCTTACGGTCGCATGAGCCCGCGCAGCCAGCTCAGTGCCGCTAGCCCCGCACATCAGCTGCCCACACATGCTCCGTCCGTTCTCCCTCACTGCCCGCAGGTCCCACCCGTCTGCACCGCCTCCCTCCCTTTCCTTTTCCTTCCCCTGTTTCTTTCCTTCCTCCACCCCGTCAATGGCGTGGCCATGCTCGGCAAGCCGCTAGTGCGCCTGCACCCGAAAGGCAAGCTTCCGTAATCACCGCACGCTCCCCTTCCTTCTATGCCGCGCCCGTCCGACCTATAAAACCCCGAGCCGCACCCCCGCCTTCTCCCCTTTCCCATCCGCTCGAGCTTGCACTCACCGTCGTCGTAATCCACACCTCCTGAGCCTAATCCCCATCGCCCATGTGTCCCGGAGGTCCGCTGTGTTTCACCGCGCCCGTAGGTACCATCGTCTCTCGGTTTTTGTCATGGTTTGCTTGGATTTCATCTCACCCGCACCTCCCTCTCTCTCCAGCCATCGCCGTTGTCGTAGACCGCCCCGTCAAGGCCCTCCCGGACGCCGCGACCACCGCCGTTAGACTCATGGTGAGCTTCTTCACCTTTCCGTGCCTTCTATTCGATGTTTCATGCGCTAGAAAGGCATAGCAGCAAGCTCCCGAGCCGCAAACAATGGCGCCACCGCGGGACCACCTCCCCGATGTGCTCTCCAACCCCGATAGGTGGCCATTGAGTTCGTGAGACCCCATGCTACGCGTAGGTACCCTCGGCTCGGTCTGGGGTGGCCGGAATCACCGCCCCGGCATCCACTGTTGAGCTTGACTCGCCGCCGGCCATGGCGCCCTCGCTGGAGACGAGGAGCAGCGCCAGAGAATCACCCGCACGCACCCACGCCGTCGGATTCACGTGAACGGCCAAGATTAGATCACCCGGATTGGTTAAGTGGCCGGTCCACCATGGACCCGTAGACCCAGCCTACGGCGCTAGTGCACCGCGTCCACCGCGCCAACCAGTGGCTGCCGCGTGGCGCCCGGTCAGCCGATGCGGTCAAACCCCTAGTCAAGCCGCACCCTTTTTGTACAAAAGCCCTTCTGGTTTTGGCGAATCAACCCGCAGTCCGTTCTAGTTCAAGCCAATTACAATTCAGCCCTCTTTTTATTCGTTTAGGACCCTGTAGTTTCCAAAATTAGTGCGCGCAGTCCAAAATCCGTTTAAATTCATATTTTAATTGTTTTAATTCAAAAATGAGTTCGAGTTATTTATAGAAATGCCACTGAACCTTATTTCATACGTAACTTTTGCGTTTTAAGTCCAATTTGACCCGTTCGAATTGCGTTAGGATCATATTTACGTTATCTACATGTTTATACAACTGTTAGGCATGTTTTCAACACTTGAAATTCATGAGTAGATTTAATCTATTATTTAACTATAGTAAAACTTGTTTAAATCATAACTTATTCATTTTAACTCCGAAATAGTCCGTTCAAATTGCGTTGGATTCATAACGACGAGATCTACACGTTAGTAATAGTGTATACTATATTGTATTCCTAAAATGATGTGGTTTAAATCATATCTTGATTAATGATTATGCAACAGGGTTTTATACATAAAATATGATTTGTTTTACTTTTGTTTTATAATTTAAATCTAAAATTGACTTAATTTAATCTATATTATTTATAAATATCTTTTATATATGAATTCATATGGTTAATATAAATGAAGCCTATAGTTTTCTTTTCCACGTATAAGGCAAATCTCTTGGTAGCTGTAACTTTTCAACTGTAGCTCCGATTAGCGTGCCTCTCGCGACTGTGTGTTCGTGGCGATGCGTAGAATCATATTTCAATATCTTTTACTTATTTTTCTATGATTGGTGTACTGTTCTGATATAGATGCAATTGTATGCTATGCATGTATGTGTATGGATGTTTGTGCAGTGTTCTACGATTACGTCCAGTCGGTGAGATATACGTGGTGATCCAAGAAGAAGAAGGACGTGAAGAGTAAAGCTTACCGAAGGATCGGTGTGTAAGGCAAGTATAGCATGGGACCATCCTTATTACCTATTTACATTTAATCACTTAATTCATATTGCATGTGTCTACCTTGGTTGCCAACAAGGATATCCTAGATATTTGATATCTTGTACCTTGAAACTTTTGGGATATTGCATTTGGTAGTTTTTGCTAGTGCTTAATCAAAACCATGATCTTGTAACTTGACTAATGGTATATGCAATAAACATTAAAACATGACTTTTTAGCAACATGGAAACAGGGGGCTAGAGTGTTTAGCTACTTTCTAAATGCTTTAGATTCCTCTCCCTAAGGACTTATTTGTAAGTGATCATTCGGGACTTATAGTACAACTATGAGAGCTATATGGCTCTAGCTTTAGCTCAGTATGAGGACCTTTTATAGCTTGTTAGTGGTTACCTTAACGGTGCAAGAGGGGCCTCGACGGGTATGATCTCGGTCTTCCAAGAGGGTGCAATTTGTTAGTCACTCCTTGGAGGGGGGTTCATGCTTATTGATGAGAAAACCTTAGCGGCCCTAACTTGTTAGATGAACCTTTGAAAGGCATCATGGTGAACCCTACCGACCTTACTTGGTAGTGGGTCAATAGGTTGGCCACCTCGGGTGAAAGGGTAAATCATGACTCATAGTGAAAGTGTACAAACTCTGTAGAGTATAAAACTAATATATTAGCCGTGCTCACGATCACGAGCAGCCTTGGACCCTTATGGAATAGAGATGATCACTAATGGATAATGATACTAATGATCAACTGTTTATGCTATACATTATTTATGTTTACCTAATCATGTGTTTAAGGGAATGATAAATCCTTTGCCACTCAATTGCTTAAAAAGATTACCTATTAAAGCTAATCGCAGTTAAACCAGTGTCAACCTTTTGAGCCTCATGAACCCCATGATATAATTGTTAAGTACGACATGTACTTACACTTGCTTTATTTTTCTATACATTGGATAAAAATCCTGGATGGGTACCAGATTGCTGGTTTGGAGAAGTTAGGCTTGTGGTCAACCAGTCAGTCGTCCCTATGGATTTGGAGTCTTCGCCAGAAGATCGGAGTCAACTTTCCGCTATCTTTACTCTGAGGTTATTTTCTTTTTATTAATACGTTATGTATTTAAGTATTGTCTCTTGATATTACCCTTATTTGTGGCTGTATGTGTGATTTGACTTCCTAGGCTCACATATAGTGTGTATCTGGTTTTGTCTTTAAAACCGGGTGCTACAAAGTGGTATCAGAGTAATGCTGACTATAGAACGCAAGCCTAGATAGAACTAGACGTGTTAGCATGCTTTCATCCTTGCCTACTTCTTGCTTTCTCCCTAACCTTGTTATTTGTGAAAAGTTATGCTCACTTCAACCTCTGTTCTGTTATGAAAACCTTGTCTCTATTTTGAATTTTCTCTCTTGGTCTCTTAGTTGGATCGTAACGAGACATCTGCCAACGTCAGAGATCAGGAGGACCAAGCTACGTTGTCCTTGACTGCATTCGACAAGGAGAAGCTTGTAGCTATGCAACAACAAGCACCAGAAGGAATGACTCAACCTAGGAGTTTTCAACAGTGCTTGCCACAAGGTCAAACCAACATACCAAAGGGACCAGTGAAGAGACAAGTGGTGGAAGCTTGGAAGAAGATGAAGTGTCCTACGTTCTAGTTTGCGCAGTGGAAGCATGGTGGTACTCAAGGATGTAAGAGAGAACTCAAAGTATTAAATAATGAGGGTGTTCATAGCAAGTCTCTTGGAAGTCAGGATCCAAGTCAGTGCTGTAAACATTTTGGTTTTCCCCTATTTTTAGGACAAGTCTAATAAGAGGGAAGTTAAGGTGAACCCAAGTTGTGAAGCTAATATGGATAAGAGGAGAAAGGAGGTCTCAATAGAGCAAGTATTGGGAAGCAATCAACATTTGGATTTGTCACATCTAGCTCTGATCCCTAGTCAGATGAATCCAAACTGTAAAGAGTTAGAAGCTTCTCAAGCTGAAACTACTTCACATGAGGTATGCATAGATGGGTGGACTATCACCTATAAGGAGTTTCAACCTCAAAAAACCAAGCAAGCTAGAAAATAGATCAGTCAAACCAAGATGAATCTTCAGAGTCAGAAAGCTAAAAAACACTAAATAACAATTCCATAGAGTATGACATCACAAAAGACCTAGCTAAGAGAAGGTGTCATCATTGCCAGCAGGAAGAACATTATGTTAAATCTTGCCCATAGAAGAATCAACAAGTACACCATGGAAGTAGCTAGAGTCAGATCACTACCGGACTGCCACCAGGAAGTGTCAGTGATACCCAACCCGAAAGAAGCATTGGTGAAATTGATAAATGAAGAAGTTATGCTAGACTATCCAAGATCCTTAGTTAAGGATAGGAGTTGTTCCCCTTATGTAATAAAAACAATAGTAGCACAAGTTGAGTCAAAGAATGAGTTATGTATTTTTAAGTGCTTTATCGAATTGTCATTATGTTTATGCTTGTTTTGCATCATTGTAATGATTGCAATGATCTTGTTGGGTGTTCCCACAATTTCATTTAGTTCATAGGTTTAAGATATAAGGATTAATGAAATAAATAGTTGGGTTACGATTTTCTTTTGTTTTCCCTATCCTGTCTTCGGAGCTGCCTATCTTTATCGGTTCATATCTTTGATTTTGGACGATCATAAATCATGAGAAAATTTTGGACAATTGTAGACTTCAATCACAAGACAATACAAGCTATACTTTGGTGTCCCCTATTTTACCTTATCTTAAGGGGGTAGCCAAGTTGAAGGGTTTGCAAGATAAAGTTTTCTTGGAAGAATTGGATATCTCGATGGTTGGGGTTTTCTCTGGTCTTTTATATTATCAATCCTTTCTTGTCATCTCTTAAAACTACAATAAAGAATGCTATGAATGACTGAATCCTAATGCATATATGTTGGAAACAGATGGCCTCTACCAGGAGAAGTGCTTCACAAGATGTTGGAAGGAATATTCCCACTTCTAATCCATCGCTATCAAGTCCCCCAACTAAAGAGCAAGCTTTGATGACGCAAACTCAGCTGATGAAAGAGAAGAAGAGAAAACATGACCTTCAATGCCAGCTAAGGAACACTCAACCTCGGTTTGCTACACAACCAGAATCTCAGTCACATCCTATGAATCTACTTCTGAGTACAGATCAGAATCAGTATCAGCAACCCGATGGTAAAGTGCAATAGGTTAGCTCTCAAGAGCTAGAACAGAATGTCCATGGGAAGCAGGTGCATGGAAATAAGTTAAAACGGAATTACATCCTTGGAAGATTGAATAGTGTGGATAAGACTACCACCCATGGAGCTAAGGAGGTCATTTATGGATTGATTGCAGTAGGTTCAGCCAATGCTATGGTGATGTTTGATCCTAGTGTGTCACATTCGTTTATTTCTAGTGCATACGTAACAGAACATAAGATAACTATGCTTCCAATGAGGAAACCAGTGATAGTTAAGTCCCTAGGAGGAGAAATGAAGGCAAACCGCATATGCCCAAGAGTTAGTCTTGACATAAATGGGATAAAATTTGAAGCAAACCTTATTGTATTAGAGTTAGTGGACATTGATGTTATTCTTGGAATGGGATGGATGTCTGCATGTAAAGGAGTGATCAAGTATGCCCATCGTTCGATGCTTCTAACCACACCGTTAGGAGAAAGAATTGAGTATGAGGGTTTTCAACTTGCACCTGAGGAATATGACAATGAGAATGATCTAATAGAAGGTGTGAACACTAAGGATAGTAAAGTGGACTGTGAATTTCTAGATGATGGAGTTGAGGAACAAACACCCTTGGAGGAGCTCCATCCAATAGATAGTGATTATCCAGTTAGGATCTTAGAAAGAGCCTAGGGAACTCTTATGGGAAACATGCTTAATGTGTGTAAAGTTCATTGGAATAATCAATCAGAGGAAGATGCAACTTGGGAAAATGAGAATCAATTGAAGATAGATTTTCCTCATCTCTTTGAGGTGTAGCACAATTACGTTAGAAGTCAAGATGGGGGTGTAATATGAAGTTGGTTATGCCCTTGAGTCTAAGGTTTCTGTATTTAAGACAGTTGTATCCCTCGACTTAAGGGGGATAATCCGTGAAACTAAATCCTTTGATTCTTGAGCTTTGGAGATGAGACATGTGTAACTTATTAAGCAGGTTTACAATGCAAGCTAAGATGTTGGAATGTTTATCTGTGTTCTATTCCTAGTTCTGTCTCCCTTCCTTGTCCCTAGCCTTTTTCAAATCTCGGGACGAGATTCATCTTAAGGGGGGTAGAATTGTAACACCCTAAAATTTGCCTCTTTTGAAATAGAGCTAAAATGATTTATTTATGAATTTTTGTGCACATGAAATATAGGAAAATAAAAAGTTTCATTAATTTAAAATTCATCATAATGTAGCAACATGTTTGAGCATACATGCCATTGCATTTGATTTAATTGAGTGTATTTGAATGGAAAATTCAAATTGGTTAAAATTGCTTTGGTAATGAAATTAAAAATGGCTTTGAAATAAAAGAAAAGAAAGAAAAGAAAATTAGAAAATGAAAGAATTTAAAAAGTTATTCTTGGAAAACTTACCCAAAATTGGTTCATTTATGTTTGAACTAAAAATGTATTTTGAATCATATTTATACTTGATTCGGATCATATTTGAAATTGTTTTGAATTAAGAAAAGAAAAAAAGAATTTGGAAATAGAAAAGGATGTGAATTTGAAAACTTTGCTTTCTTCCTTTTCAGCCCATCCCTAGAACCGGCCCACTTCTTCCCTCCTCTTCCCGGCCTCGGCCCGCTGCTCGGCGGCCCAGCCGCGCTCCTCCCCTCTTTCTTGTTTCCTGCATGTGGCCCGCTCCACGCCTGCCTCTGCTTCAGCACCGCGGCCCAGCTGGCGGCCTGCTCTGCTTCGGCCTCACCGCAGCGCTTACGGCCGCACGAGCCCACACAGCGCCGCTGGCCCCGCACGTCAGCTGCTCGCACACGCTCCGTCCATTCTCCCTCACTGCCCGTAGGTCCCGCCTGTTAGCACCGCCTCCCTCCCTTTCCTTTTCCTTCCATTGTTTCTTTCCTTCCTCCACCTCGTCAATGGCGTGGCCATGCCCGGCAAGCCGTCGGTGTGCCCGCACCCGCAAGGCAAGCTTCCGTAATCACCATGCGCTCCCCTTCCTTCTACGTCATGCCCGTCCGGCCTATTAAGCCCTGAGCCGCACCCCCGCCTTCTCCCCTTTCCCATCCGCTCGAGCTCGCACTCACCGCCACCGTAATCCACACCTCCCGAGTGCAATCCCCATCACCGACATGTCCCGGAGGTCCGCCATGTTTCACCGTGCCCGTAGGTACCGCTGTCTCTCAGTTTTTGTCATGGTTTGCTTGGATTTCATCTCACCCGCACCTCCCTCTCTCTCCAACCATCGCCACCGTCGTTGACTGCCCCCACAAGGCCCTCCCGGACGTCGCGACCACCGCCGCTAGACTCGTGGTGAGCTTCTTCACCTTTCCATGCCTTCTATTCGAAGTTTCGTGCGCTAGAAAGGCGTAGCAGCAAGCTCCCGAGCCACCAACAATGGCGCCACCGTGGGACCACCTCCCCGATGTGCTCTCCATCCCCGATAGGTAGCCATTGAGTTCGCGAGACCCCGTGCTACACGTAGGTACCCTCGGCTCGGTCTGGGGTGGCCGAAATCACCTCCCCGGCATCCATCGCCGAGCTTGGCTCGTCGCCGGCCATGGCGCCCTCGCCGGAGAATCACCCACACGCACCCACGCTATCGGATTGATGTGAACGGCCAAGATTAGATCAGCCAGATTGGTTAAGTGGCTGGTCCACCATGGACCCATAGACTCGGCCTACGACGCCAGCGCACCGGGTCCACCGCACGTGTGGCACACCACACCAACCAACGGCTGCCGCATGGCGCACGGTCTGCCGACGCGGTCAAACCCCCAGTCAAGCGCACCCTTTTTACAGAAAAGCCCTTCTGGTTTTGGCGAATCAACCCGCAGTCCGTTCTAGTTCAAGCCAATTACAATTCAGCCCACTTTTTATTCGTTTAGGACCCTATAGTTTCTAGAATAAGTGCGCGCAGTCAAAAATCCGTTTAAATTCAGATTTTAATTGTTTTAATTCAAATATGAGTTCGAGTTATTTATAGAAATGCCACTGAACCTTATTTCATGCGTAACTTTTGCGTTTTAAGTCCAATTTGACCCGTTCGAATTGCGTTAGGATCATATTTACGTTATCTACATGTTTATACAACTGTTAGGCATGTTTTCAACACTTGAAATTCATGAGTAGATTGAATCTATTATTTAACTATAAGAAAACTTGTTTAAATCATAACTTATTCATTTTAACTCCGAAATAGTCCGTTCAAGTTGCGTTGGATTCATAACGACGAGATCTACACATTAGTAATAGTGTTTACTATATTGTATTCCTAAAATGATGTGGTTTAAATCATATCTTGATTAATGATTATGCAAATGGGTTTTATACATAAAATATGATTTGTTTTACTTTTGTTTTATAATTTAAATCTAAAATTGACTTAATTTAATCTATATTATTTATAAATATCTTTTATATATGAATTCATATGGTTAATATAAATGAATACTATAGTTTTCTTTTCCACGTATAAGGCAAATCTCTCGGTAGCTGTAACTTTTCAACTATAGCTCCGATTAGCGTGCCTCTCGTGACTGTGTGTTCGTAGCGATGCGTAGAATTGTATTTCAATCTCTTTTACTTATTTTTCTATGATTGGTGTACTGTTCTGATATAGATGCAATTATATGCTATGCATGTATGTGTATGGATGTTTGTGCGGTGTTCTACGATTATGTCCAGTCGGTGAGATATACGTGGTGATCTAAGAAGAAGAAGGACGTGAAGAGTAAAGCTTACCGAAGGATCGGTATGTAAGGCAAGTATAGCATGGGACCATCCTTATTACCTATTCATATTTAATCACTTAATTCATATTGCATGTGTCTACCTTGGTTGCCAATAAGGATATCCTAGATATTTGATATCTTGTACCTTGAAACCTTTGGGATATTGCATTTGGTAGTTTTTGCTAGTGCTTAATCAAAACCATGATCTTGTAACTTGACTAATGCTATATGCAATAAACATTAAAGCATGACTTTTTAGCAACATAGAAATAGGGGGCTGGAGTGTTTAGCTACTTTCTAAATGCTTCAGATTCCTCTCCCTAAGGACTTATCTGTAAGTGGTCATCTGGGACTTACAGTACAACTGTGAGAGCTATATGGCTCTGGCTTTAGCTCAGTATAAGGACCTTTTCTAGCTCGTTAGTGGCTACCTTTATGGTGCAAGAGGGGCCTCGATGGGTATGATCTCGATCTGCCAAGAGGGTGCATTTTGTTAGCCACTCCTTGGAGGAGGGTTCATGCTTATTGATGGGAAAACCTTAGCGGCCCTAACTTGTTAGATGAACCTTTGAAAGGATTCATAGTGACCCCTGCCGACCTTCCTTGGTAGTGGGTCAAGAGGTTGGTTACCTCGAGCGAAAGGGGAAATCACGACTCACAGTGAAAGTGTACAAACTCTGTAGAGTATAAACTGATATATCAGCCGTGCTCACGGTCATGAGTGGCCTTGGACCCTTATGGAATAGAGATGTTCACTAATGGATAATGATACTAATGATCAACTGTTTATGCTATACATTATTCATGTTTACCTGATCATGTGTTTAAGGGAATGATAAATCCTTTGCCACTCAATTGCTTAAAAAGATGACCTATTAAAGCTAATTACAGTTAAACTAGTGTCAACCTTTTGAGCCTCATGAACCCCATGATATAATTGTTAAGTACGACATGTACTTACGCTTGCTTTATTTTTCTATACATCGGATAAAAATCTCAGATGGGTACCAGATTGCTAGTTTGGAGAAGTTAGGCTTGTGGTCAACCAGTCAGTCGTCCCTGTGGATTTGGAGTCTTCGCCAGAAGATCGGAGTCAACTTCCCGTTGTCTATACTCTAAGGTTATTTTCATTTTATTAATACGTTATGTATTTAAGTATTGTCTCTTGATATTACCCTTATTTGTGGCTATATGTGAGATTTGACATCCTAGGCTCACATATAGTGTGTATCTGGTTTTGTCTTTAAAACCGGGTGCTACAGTCCTGCCCGTCCGCCTCCTCTCCATCCGCCCACCCACCCGCCGACGCCGCCCTTCCTGGTGGCCTTGAGGCCGGGAGCGGCCTGTCGCCGCACCAGTGCCTGTGAGTCCACTACACCAGTTGCTTCTCCTCTCCACTCGAGCAAGGTACAATTAGTTGGATAATTTTGTTAGTAGTTACCAATAGTTAGTTCAATGGTGTGTTAGTTCTTGATTTAGATAGGTAGATACATATTTAGATAGGCAGATGTTCACCGAGGGAATCGATGAAGGTGGTCGCTTCCTCAAATGCCCGTAAGCATGGGTAATTGCTATTACATTTCGTTTGTTAAATATGTTTCTCGAATACCATTACAACTCATAGGACATACTTATTGTAGTCTTTCAAGTCCGAAGAAAACTATGGGTTCACTAGGTGGGTCGATCCTTGACCAATTTATCCGCATCAGTAGTATATCTACTAACTGTAGGACCGTATCTTCGATCTAGAAAGGGGAGTTAGCAGCGGTTATAAGAAAGACAAAGACGACGACAAAAACAATGATGCAGGTTCATAGGAGGCACTCTACAATGATCCATATTGCACCTGCCCTAATCACAAGAACAAGAGGCCTCAGCCGTCACCCCCGCCACCACCAATAACAACAATGGGAGGCTACTGTGGAGAAGGTGCAACACAATTTGCTATGTGGCCACACTATTAGGACGACCATATCTTATTCACATGGTATATCCATGTGTTTGTTGTTTGGTTTAATTACGTAAGGCATGTTAGGTTCAGTCGAAGGAACTATATACCCTTGTTTGGTATATGTTCTCACATGCCATTTCGTGTGCTTGTTGTTCGCTTCAATTACCTAAGGCGTGTTAGGTTTAGTTCAGGACCTCTGTAACCTAGTTTGTTACGGGTTCTCACATGCCATTTCATGTGTTGTGCGTGTTGAATTTTATAATGCCTTACTTCGTTAGGTTTTATTTGCAGTACGTGATCTTATTTCACTACATATGTCCATACTTAAAGTGCATGACATGACAACATAGGGCATCGGGAATAAACCATAAAACTAACAAGTCATGGAGACTACTGAGTGCAACGAGGTCACTTTTCCTTTCTCAGGGCATCGGGATTCTCCTCCATCGCTGCTTTCGCTCGGCGTGCACGCTCAAGCTTCTTCTCCCTCTCCTCCCTATACGTAGCAACACACATCCTTTCCTTCTCTTCATTATGCTCCTTTTTTACAGCCTCCTCTCGCGTCTCTTCTCCATCATCTCCTTGTCCTCTGTCTCCCACCGCAACAGTTTCTACATCCATTCCTTGTCTTCAGGTTTGATCTCAATGTCAATTCACTGCTCAAAATCACAGAGCGGTGAAGGGGTCTGCAACAAATACAATTGTTACAAAACAAAAAAAATCATGCAAAATTTCATATGACACAAAATAATTATTACACAATATCAATTCCTCACCATCTTGTTAATGTGACGCTGACGATGTGTAGGCTCAAACGCAAAATTGGAACACATCCAATACCTCTACCTATACGTGTCCTCTTCATCGGACTTGGCTACCTTGCAAGGATTGCCGTAAAATCACATGGGCACTAGAACACCACTAGGCAGAGGCAATGGGTCGAAGGCATTTTTGGTCATCCAGCCATAACTATAATTTAACTAATTTTGTTCTAAGAACCGAAAGCAATTAACATTAAACCTAAACCTAGGGTTTCCCATTTGATCCACAACAATGAACCCATAATATAACAACATGCGCTGAGGTTACATTGGTTTGCTAGCTTTTCTACACCTTGGCATCATACGGTTGTATAATACAAATATTAAAAATTGCATGAAACCCTAAGTAATGACGATTCTTTGGTTAAAAAATCCAACTAATATATACCGAATAGATGCGAAAAAAACTAGAAGATGAGTGAGGATACCTTGCTCTCGAAGATCTATGGATCAAATCAAAGTTTCCAAGGTCCAATATGCCGATTCGTGAGATAGGACGAAGTGGGGAGAGCAAAAACCCGAGAGGGAGGAGAAAGAAGAGGAAGAAGCCTCGGCTAGGAAGGTGGGGCGATAGGTTAAAATACCACCTCGGCGCCGGGGTCATTGGCACCAAGCTCGACGCCATAGATCTTGGCGTCAAGCTCGGCGCTAATGACTCCGGCACCGAGGTGCCACGTTTGCGTCGAAGCCGACATGGCCGAGGAAGCTCGGCGCCAATTACTGTGGCGCCGAGACATGTAATCACGGCGTCAATTACTACGGCACCGAGCAGAGGGTCTAGATTTTGAAAGCAGACCTCTAGGGATATAATTGTGAAAATCTTTCAAAAAAGAGCCATAAAACAAAAAATTCAGTCTCAAGACGAACGGATAAATAATGGTCGGTGTGACTAACGATTCAAAATCCGGTTGCATCCCGTTTTCTGTCATCTCAGACCTAATCGATCGATCGTCCCTGCCACTGTCCTGATGCATACATGCAGATAGCTAATTAAGTTGCAGCCAGCCGTGTAAGATCCACTAGTCGACAGGAGTGACCTATATCTTTTGCTGATTGTACATGCGAGTATACTAGCTTAATTAGTGTTCTTTTTGCCGTCCTGGCGGTACAAGTCGCCGCCAACACGATCGATCGAGATGTTGGAATCGTTGGCGTGTCAGGTTAATAGGTTGCTGTCTGCCCGCCCATGCATGCATGTGGTGGACGAGCTCACTTTGATTTGATTTTTTGGATCACGTACTCGAGTGTTAGCGTTGGGCTGTTCGTTGGCTACTTGTTATTATTGTTATCTTCGTTCCGGCCGGTGTGGCGGTGCTTGTCTTGCTTATCTGCTCGATCGCCTGGCTGCCTGATTTCTGAGTGTACTGCACCGACCTTACTATAGTGCATGATATATCGTTCGAAGAAAGGAGCTAGTTATATCAAACGTAAAAGCTGCTATGGCCAAATGTTACACGGTCCCATGCTACTCCAGAACATGCTATCTCTACGGGTCTATCACTGTTGGATACTCTGAAGGTGACAATAAGGTGCCTTCACTGTCGGGTTCACTAAAAAAACGTTTGTAGCAACAGAATAATTTTTTTTAGGGCGGCTGGTGATGGAGCCGCCCCTACAGTAACGTGCTCGAGACCCACGAGACCAGCCGTCCCTATAAATGGCACAGTAGGGGCGGCTGGTGAATTGAGCCACCCCTACAAATGGGTCGATATGTAGGGGCGACTCACTCACCAGCTGTCCCCGGTGTTGCGATTTATAGGGACAGCTCAACCACCAGCCGTCCATATAAATGCCACATATATAAAAAATCTGCAGCTCCTTCTTCCTCCTCGGGTCACTCACTCCAACCCGTAAAAAAAGGTAGGGAGGTCTTGGGCACCTCCTAAAAATTGCTCTACTAATGGAGAAATGTTTTGATTTCAAAATTCTTTGATGGAGAGGTTGTAGAAGGTAAAAAATACTATTCCATAATTTTTTTTAAAGTTTTAATGATTGGTTAGTGAGTAATTAGAGTTTTGCTTTTCTCTCTCTTATATGGTGCTTGTGCTACTTATGAAGCAAATTAGACCTAAGTTTTGAATGTACTCGGATAAATTAGGTAGGAGAATAAGATCATACCCTTATTTGGTCCATGTTTCTTGATTTTAGAGAACAATTAGTTAGTTTTATGGATGTTTTATGTGCATGTAGATCTAATCTAGATCTAGATCTAGAGTTTGGTTTTTTTATTAAATTTGTTTTTTTAAATTTATGTTTGATGAAATTGGACTAGGGTTTGCATGAAAGATATTGGGTAAAATATAATTGTTGCTAATTGTTGTCTTTGAAATTATTTATTGTAATCAATAAATATGTATTTTAATTATTTATGGATAAATAGGCCATTAATTAATTTTTCTCTACCATGGTGTGTTTGTATGCTTCATGTAATTATATTTGATTTATATTCATACATATCTGAAGTATATACAATTATTCTCAAGTAATTATTAATTTGATTTATTTTTATATATATCTGAATAAGTAGTCATTTAATGTATGCTTTATTGTTGTTGTAAAAAATGGAGTACATGAACTCTTAGATGTATGGTTCGTTAAGGTTCAAGGTAGGTTTTCGTGAAGAGGTGGATAAATTTATTAAAGCCACAGAGAAGCATGCAACGACGATCACAGAGAATAAGGATACAATTATTTGTCCCTCTAAAGATTATAAGAACCGTATGGCATGGACAGATGTGACTATCATCAGATCATATTTGATTATGTGAGGATTTGTTGAGGGCTACACAGTGTGGATTCATCGTGGTGAAACGGTTATTGTTAACAATGAGGATAAGGAGGAATACGACGACAAAACCCTAGAATCCATGTCCCAATATTCAGCAGAGCTTGATGCACGAATGGATCCTGAGTTTGACAATGAATAAGGTGGTGATGCTGGTGGTTCGAATGGTAATGATGAAGGTGGTGCCAAAAATGATGGCGGAGTACGTGTCGGGGATGAAGATGATTTGGAGGACATGATTCGAGCCCTTGGACCAGAGATTTTACTAAAGAGCCCAAAAGGTCTAGAAAATTTGGAAAGGGTGACAAAAGCATCGAAGGAGACTGTGTATGGTATTGAAAAGGAATGTCTGACACATTGAACATTGCTACGTTTTGTGCTTGAGCTACTCATCCTAAAGGCTAAGTACGGCTGGTTAGACTGTAATTTCAATGATCTATTGCGTCTCCTGTCATAGGTGCTGCCACAACCAAACTCAGTTCCCGCCAACACATACCAAGCATAGAAGGTCATAAATCCATTGAAAATGGGGCTTGAAAAAATCTATGCATGCCCCAACCACTGTATCCTTTTTTGTGGTCAAATGTTCAAGTCACTAGATAAATGTCCCTGGTGTGGGGCCAGTCGGTACAAGAACAATGACCTTTACGGTGGGGACGAAGCCTCCACGGGGAAAAGAGAGGAATAAGAAGGGTACAAAAAAGGTGGTACAAGAATCTCAGCCCCCAGAGGACACTCTATTAGGCAATGATGCAAAGCAAAGAAGAATTCCTACCTTGATAATGTAGTACCTGTCAGTGACCGACCGCTTGAGACATTTCTTTCTAAACCCTAAAGAAGCCACACTCATGACATAGTGGGATGATGAGCGCAAGGTGGATGATGATAAGATTGCACACCCGGCTGATTGTAGTCAGTGGTAAAGGATTGATGAGAAGCACAAAGAATTCAGCGATGACCCAAGGAATCTACGGTTTGGCTTGAGCACCGATGGAATGAATCCCTTCAATGAGAGGATGAGCGACCACAGCACTTGACCAGTGATCTTGACCATGTACAACATCCCAACGTGGTTGTGTCAGAAGAGAAAGTACCTTCTCCTCACTATTCTTATTTCTTGCCCTAAACAATCAGGCATTGATATAGACGTGTTCCTCGAGACTTTGATACAAGAAATGGAGAGGCTATGGAGGCATGGGGAGCCGATGTATGATTTGTTCCGAAAGGAGGACTTCATATATAGAGCAATAATATTTGTTACTACCAATGATTACCCCACGTTGTTTACTTTGTCTGGACATATCAAAGGGAAAACGGGATGCTTTGTTTGCTTGGATAGTACTATATGGGTGTTCCTGGATGCATCCAAGAAGATAGTTTACCTAAGGAACCAGCGCTTCTTAAAGACAAGTCACAAGTACCGCAGCAAATTGTTCTTTAGATTTTATGACAACACCCAGGAGATTGAAGCCCCTCCGAAGAGACATCATAACGGAGAACACGTGTACAGAATGGTGAAAAATATACGCATCATCTATGGAAAGAAGAATCCGAATGGGACGAACAGAGATAGAAGCACACCTCATGTCGAAGGCGTACCTTTCAAGAAACAATCGATCTTCTTTTAGTATCTTCCTTATTGGCCAGACTTGGAGGTCCCCCATGTCATTGATGCTATGCATGTGCAAAAGAATGTCTTTGAGAGTCTCATTGCTACCTTGATGGACACAGACAAGACAAAGGATGGTCTGAAATCACGGAAAGACATGGTGCAGCTAAACATGATGCCACAGCTTCACCCGGTACCTGAGACTAATAGAAAATAAACTCTGCCCGCGGTGTGCTTCAACCTAACACCAGAAGAGAAGAGAGCTATATGCACTTTCCTAAGGGGGGTCAAAGTCTCGACTGGGTTTTCAACGAATGTGAAGAAGCTAGTGTCGATGAAGGACTTATCAATAACACACTGCAAGCCTCACGATTGTCATATGATGCTGACAGTGTTTCTACCTATTGCAATCAGGGCTATAAAGCCAGAGTTCTTGAAAATGGTCATCACCTGCATATGCTACTTCTTTTCGAAGATCTCACAGAAGATGATTGGCAAGCAAGAGTTGAGTGACCTACATGAATTTATGGTGGAGACACAAAACCAACTAGAGATGTGTTTACCTCCTGCTTTTTGATATAAAGCCACATCTCATGATTCATATGGTTCATCAGATACAGGCACTGGACCCTTGCTACTTGCATGAAATGTGGTCCTCCAAGCGGTTCATGTCAGTTCTAAGCCGATACGTGCATAATCGAGCATACCCAGAGGGCTCCATGATAGAGGGTTACAGTACTAAAGAAGTCATCGAGTGCTGTCAAGAGTACCTAAAAGTACAGAAAGAGATTGGTAAACCTAATTCTCGTCACAAGGGTAGGCTGGCTGGGAAGGGCACCAGTGGTAGAAAAGTGTTCATTGACCATGATTACAAAGAGGTGAGTCAGGCGCATTATAGTGTCTTGCAGAGTACACAACTGATGCAACCATACATTGATGAACACTTGGCTATCATTATGGTGGAGAGAAATTATCGTTCAAATGATTGGGTCATGAAACAGTACAAGAAACGACTAACTACATGGTTGAAGGACCAAAACATACCGCCTGAAGAAACTATAGACTCTATTACAATCAGTAGGTTGGCGGAGAGGCCATCGAGACAAGTGACATCTTGGAAAGTGTTTGACATCAATGGGTACACATACTATACCTACACAAAGGATAGTAAATATGTGAACCAAAACAACAGCGTTCGAATAGAAGCTCTCGATGGAGTGGGGCAAAAGATCCAATACTTTGACATCATTGAAGAGATATGAGAACTTGACTATGGAAGGGATATAATGGTAGCCCTGTTTAGATGCCGCTGGATCAAACAACACCAACTAAACAGATCGGATTGAGAGTCCTGGACCTCGAGAATCTAGTCTACCAAGATGACCCTTGGGTGCTCACTTCACGTGTTGCATAAGTTTTCTATATGCCTGACCCACAAAGTAACCTTTCCCCAAAGAAGAAGACAAAGCACATGGTTGCCTCCGGAAAACATCATATTATCGGAGTTGATGGCGTGGACGATGTTGAAGCTTACAATAACTATAATGAGATGCTGCTATTCACAGACTTTCCTAAGAAGATCAGTGTTGTGAAAAACAACATGCCCAAAGACATATTACCATGGGAACAAAAAGGTGTCAAGGGAAAAGTCGTTACAGCGGGCTAGCTAGTTGTTGAACGTGGAGTGTTTGTGTAAGTGTGTGTGTTTGTAAGACCATATTTATGTATGCGTGTGAGACTATATATTTATATATGTATGTGAGATTATATATTTATGTATATGAGTGAGACTATATTTATGCATGTGTGTGAGACTACCCTTTGCAACATCCAGATAAATCTATTTCAACATCCACTCTATTACTACTAAAACTTTATAAAATCACTTAACACTTTATACAATGAAGAAATGACCAAAATAAAAGTTAGAGATCTTGACGAGTTATACAGGTTTTATATTCATCACCTTTACAGCTGAAATCATTTAGTGGTTGAAAATCAGGTTTGAAGTTGTCATTTTCTAAAATTCAAAATTTGAATTGTCCAAAATTAGTGACAAAGATAGATGACTAGACTAAAATGATAGAGCACGATTTTAGAAAATTTTTGGAAAAAAAACCCATCACATTTGGAGTTAGTATGAGGGAGAAAAACTAGTTACAAGTTTTATCCACAGATTAAAAAGAAAAATCATAACTGTTCATGATTTCTCTTTTTAATCTCTGGGTAAAATTTGTAACTAGTCTTTCTCCCTCATACTAACTCCAAATGTGATGATTTTTTTCTAAAATTTTCTAAAATCATGACCTATCAAGTTACTATATTGATTTGGTCATTCTTTTCGTTTGCCAAAGTTTGAACAATTCAAATTTTCAAATTTAAAAAAATGACAAGTTCTAACAAGATTTTGAAACATCAAATGATTTCAGCTAAAAAAGTGATGAATACCAAAGTTGTATAACTCATCAAGATCTAAAACTTTTATTTTGGTCATTTCTTTATCTGACAAAGTGATAGTAAACATTGTTCACAAATCAACATGTCTCTCGTATAGTTTATGAAACTATGAGTGATATGTGGATTTATAAACAATGTTTACTTAAACTTTATTAAATAAAGAAATAATCAAAATAAAAATTGTAGATAGTGATGAGTTCAACAACTTTTATGTTCATGACATTTCTAATTGAAATCATTTAAGGTTTCAAAATCTTGTTTGAAGTTATCGTCTATTAAAATTCAAAATTTGAACTATTCAAATTTAGTTAAATAAAAAGATGATCAAAATAAAAGTTGTAGATAGTAATATGTTCAACAACTTTCATGTTCATGACTTTCTTATTTGAAATCATTTAAGGTTTTAAAATCTTGTTTGAAGTTGTCATTTATTGAAATTCAAAATTTGAACTTTTCAAATTTTGTCAAATGAAAAGATGACCAAAATATAAGGTGTACATCTTGATGAGTTCTACAACTTTTATGTTTACAAAATGTTCATTTGAGGTCATTTAGTGTCCTAAAATTCTATTAGTTGTTTTGAAATTCAAATTTTAAAATTTTAAAATATTGTTTTTGTAAAGAAGAAAATATAGAATTATATCTATATATATAATAAAAAATTTTATATATACATATATATATAGAATAATAAAAAAACTAATATATATATTTATATTGTGTTCTTTATATATGAATGAATTGCAGAATTAGTAATTAAAATAAATTAAAAAATATTTGTAGGGGCAGCTAACTCAAGAACCGCCCCTATAAATGATTTATAGGGGTGGCTAACTCAGGAGCCGCCCCTACAAATGACCTCTGGTATATAAACCACAGCCCGCGGGAGGCCAAAAATTTTCTAAGTCAGGGCGCTCTTCTTCCTTGCGGACGTCGTCAGGCTACCGAACCCGCCGTCGCCGCCACCGTCTCCATGCCGTAGCACCGCTTCCTCTCACCTCCGTCGGCCCATGCATGCCTGGCCATGCACTCTAGCAGTCCTCCCCTGAGCTTCCTTGGTTCCGTCTGTCGCTGGGACCCGCTGCGGAACCCTAGCCGTGGGCAACGCCTCTGTGCCCTACCTCCGTCGTGCCCTTTCTCTCCCGATCCATCTCCAACCCCGGTCTGTCTCCTGCCCTGCACGCCACCGTCCCCCCGACGGCTAGGGTTTCCGCCATTGTTCCCCCTCCCATTGTGGCTAGGGTTTTCGGTGCTGTGGTGCGCGTGGCACGGCCGGTGGTGGCACTGTGGTGCGCTGAGCCGCTTCCTCAAGTCTTCCATCGAGCCGTAGCATCCCTCCCTCGACCAGGACAACAGGTACCTAATTGATTCCGTCCTCTCCTCTGTATTTTTCTACTTGCTTCTAGCGATCGTGGTGCCGATCTGGTCCACTGCCTCGTCGTGGGGGGTTTTGATCGGCCGCTTGCTCTCCCTGCTTGTTCTGGTGGGCCTTGCGGCTAGGATCAGGTAGGGGTCTGTAGAGCCAGTTCGGTTGGTCGCGTGGGTGCTCGTACTAGGAAGACGGGAATGCTGATGCGTGTTCTCTATTTTTTTTACTGTGATGATGTTTGTTTGTTACTCATGGGTCTGATCTGGATTTTGTATTAGTCTTGAGGTGCTGCTTTGTCTTGTACACGGGATCGAGATGGGAGACCTGGTAGCTTGTGGAGATCAAATAAACTATTAGAGGCTCTGCTTGGCTGCACTTCTACCACAGCTGCAGCAGCTGAGGCTGCTTGATTTCTTCAGGTTTTACTGAGTAGTGTTGCTGCTGCTTTGGCCACAGTGCTTGTGATTTGCAGTCAGAATTTGTGCGGTGATTAGATATAGTAGATATAGATAGGGATTTGTAGTAGCAAGGGCTACAGTGATTTTTGCCTACGGGCTTGATGTCGCACGTTGATGTATTGCTAGGTTGTAATTTTGGTTCTAGTCCAGTACAGCTTATTGAATCTAACTACTTCGATTATTCTTGGTTATTTGGTTAGAAAGCTTGTGGGATTATACTAGTACTTGCTTCTGTTCTTCTAAATCGTATTAAATCACCCCATTTGATTTATTGGTAGGTTGTCATTTTGGCTCTACTCTGTATTTTTCTACTTGCTTCTATCACGTTGTATTATTGAGAATGGATTTGATGTCAAGGTGAAACTGAAACAAAGGAAGCCGATGAGGCTTCTTTTTAGTTTATCCTAAGCAGAAGCACGCTTATGCCAACTCTTTCATTGAGCTGTGTGGCTCATGATAGCTGTAACACCCCTATGTTATGATTGCACTAAAACACTTGCATCACATGAGCATGAGCATCATCATCCCATTCATAAGCATCATACCATTATGAATGTTATCATTTCATGTGTGTTTCTATTTGAACTGCTTGGTTTTATGCTAGCAATTGTGTGTGCTAATGTGTGGTCTATGCAAATGTGTGTCAAATGTTTCCTTAAGCAACTTAGCTACACTTAGAATGTCTTTAGCAACAATGTTCATGTTGACCATCTTACCTAATTACACTTCCAAGTCATGGTTTGACCTTTGTAGAACACTAGAGCTCCTAAGTTTGACTGTTTAAGAAGTACAACTTAGAATGTTTGCATGTCTGAGCAACCTAAAGCAAAGTTGTAGCAAATTTTATAAGGAATAAACTTTGTTTGGGAGCCAGCTCATGAAAATGTGCACAACATGTTCAAAAAGGACCCACAAGTTAGAATTGAAAGCTGTTTCAACAATTGAAAATTTTTCTAAGTGTTTTACTGGATTTCAGTTTCGTGTACCCAACTTTTTCGCCTTGTATCTCCCTAACCTGACCAAATTAGCTCGAGTGCCAATTGGAAGAGTTGTAGTTCTCACCTCAATCTCCAACTTTGTCAACTTAACCTAGAGCTAGATCGGCACCGTTTAAGAATTATTGCTCGTTGAAAACTCGCTATTAGGCTCCATCGTTTTTCACTGAATCACGTCTACAGTGTTTCGGCAGTTCAAATCATGGCCGACCGAGCTCAGGCCGCACGCGCCAAGTGGAGGTCGTACGCCGGCGTTGGCCCCATGGGTCAGGGCATCGTGGCCACGACGACGCCATGCGCCCCTCTGCTCGCCTATTTGCTTTGCCCGCGCCACGTCTCGCCTTGCCCGTTCGCTAGAACCAAGCACAGCGCCTCCGCCGTTGCCGAGCAAGCCGCGTCGTCGCCCAGCTCGCTCACCACCACAAAAACGCTGCCACCAACCAGCACCAAGCTCCGCCGCGACCTCCTCTTGCTCGTCGTCGTCTCCACGCAGTCAGTCAACCTCAGGTGGGGCCACATTTGGCGTTCCCGCGCCGTCGCAACCTCGTCGGAGGTGAGCCCGCCGTGGCCAACCACCACCAGAGCTCTCTCCCTCCTTTCTCTCCCGTCCCTCGTTGTCTCTGCGAACTCCTGTTGCTCACGCCAGGCTTAGGTCGAACGGCCATGGCCGGAGTTGGCCGGCATACCTTGCGCAGCGCCGCCACAACCACCATTGCCGACGGCGACCTCCTCCTCTGTAGCTAGGGGGATTGTTTTCTACTCCCATCGGTGCGGGGCAGTGTGCTGAGCATGTTGGTGCCACCCCCTTCGCCGGAATCCTCACCGTCGTCGAGCGGTGGCCGGTCAACGACCTCCCCTGCTTCGGCTGCAACTGGCCGGTGGGTCCATTGACGCCACGGGACCCGCCTGTCAATGGCTCATAGAGTTTGAGATTTGAGTTTAAATGCAGATTTTTATGCTATTTTGTGATTTTTGTATCTCCTAAGTGGTAGATCCAAATGGAGTGAGGAAAATTTTGGTAGAGTCACAATGAAGTGTAGTATTTAAGAAAAATAGGACATGAGCACATGTTGTAGAAATTTTGGATGAATTAAATAGGAACTTAAAATGTGTTTTTAAATGTATGCAAACTTGTTTAAATTATATCTTGAGTTCTCGTGCTCCAAAAACTATGAAATTTTGTGGGTGAGCTATTCTTGATGAGTAGAAGCTCTGGTAAAAATTTGAGAGTCATTGCATATATGGTTTTTGAGTTATATATTTTTCTTTTACCATTGGTTGATACTTGTGTGAATTTTCTTAAATTATCTAGGAATCCTATGACCCTGAAATTTGGTGGGTAGCATCCTAGTACCTTAAGTATGCCAGTAAAAATATGAAATCTATTGCTTGACACTTTTCACTAAGGTTTCCTATTTATGCCATTTTAAGCCTTTATGCCTTGTCATTTTTGTGTAGGATGAGATACTTGTTCAATTGATGTGAAATTTATGTAGTAGTCTATTGGAGACCTGTATAAGCTATTGTAATGTTTGTGGAATTTTAGGTACACTTTGGATATGTGTTTATTATTTAACCTAAGTATCTAAATAATTTATTAAAGGCATGAGAATAATTTAGTTAGGAATGGACACTATGTCTTCTGGTGTTCTTTCAACATGTATGATGAGTTAGTAAAGTTGGTATTGTCCGTTTGTATGTTTACAACATAAGTTAATAATTATTTCTTGCGTTGTGTCTTTCTAGACAATTCTCGGAACTTTATAAAGTTTCCCATGATAAATTGGTTTGCTGGGAAAATGGTCAATAACAGAGTTGTAGACAATTTTATAAGCTTTCCAGAAAGTCTTAAATCATGGTATTTGGATCTGTAGAACTCCAGTTATGGATCAAACTTGTAGCTGCTGTTTGCAGCCTGAAAACTGTTGAGTGCAGTGACTGACTTGTTTGCTTTATATGAGTTGATGTGATGATTTAGATGCTAGGCTAATTAAGATAAATTGTTAGTTGAAGGTGCTAGACCTCTTACCGAAGATGAACAACTTTATCTTAGGTTATTAGAACTTGGTGAGTGTGCCGTTCTTGTTTTCTAAAAGAGATATGCACCTACTCGGTAAAAATCAATGTTAATCTTGCATCATTATGTCTTTCATGTGTCCATTCATACATGGCTATACATTTCATCATCATCTTCCATCTCTTGTGCATGCACGATTCTTACTATGCATATGCCTACAATAGGTGTTCCGGAGGGAGTTACGCTTCTGGAATTCGAGCTAGTACTTCCGGAGGAGCAGCAGCAAGCTCAGGAGCAGGAGGTGCAGGCCCCCAAAGAAGGAGTCAACGAAGAAGTTCTTGAGTGCCCCGATCACCAACCTTCATCTTTTCTGAAAGGCAAGCCCCAGAGCATTCTAAGTCTCCTATGTTTTAAAAATGGTTACTTTGAGTATCTTGATTTATGATGCATTAAGTGATAGGAATTGGATGCGAACACTTCTTGCATATATATCTATTCCTTGGCCAGTATACGTACCTTGAATCCTATTTAGGTCCAGGAGCGAGTCAAAGCTTAGCCATGCTTAGACCGGTAAGAGTCAGGTGATTTCCTGTCACCTACATATTAAGAAAATATCTGGTCACGGTTGGCTATAATTGCTATCGTGGAGAATAACCATGTGTTAATAATGAATTGTGACCGGACGGGAGGTCGATAGAGAAGCAACAAGGCAAGGAGGTCTTGGGTGTGGATCTATCCCCGTCTGTGTCGGTTAAGGACCAATTCGCTGTACGTCCTCATGTCATGTTGAACGCATACCTATCACTTAGTTGGTCGGATAACTCGTTCCGACCGCGAAGCCGAGTAGCTCAACTCAGGCCGGAAGATCGAGAAGTGAAATTGCGCACCCTGGTGGTAGCAAGGATGTGCGGGGAGCTATTGGCGTAAGTCCATGGTGAGATTGACCACCTGGCAGAGTGGACTCCCTGAGGGTGCGGTGCTGCTCGGAGCCGCGATTCCTGAGATGTGCCAAAGGTGACCTAAGGCTGTCTTCATGAGGTATGCCTGGGTTTGTGTTAGGAATACCCCTCCAGCTGGATAGGAATCGATTCGAATCGCCGTCTCTCCCAGATAGTGAGAACTTGACTGAGCAGCGGCAACGTAGATGCACTTAATTGAACTTGATGGTTAAATCGATAATGATGATGATACAACATTATACCGGATATGGTTACTAATGTTTGGAGTTAATCAATTGCTTGCTCTAGTACAGATGCTAATCTAGTTGATAGGTTAATAGTGTTAAATTGCTGCTTACTCATAAATCAAATTATGTTCTCGTATCACTAAAGCTTTTATGCAAAATGGTTGTCAAGCTAGATCCACCGATAAAGCCTTGCATACTCCTTGGTGTCATTTATTTCTGGTTTACGACAGGTAAGTCTAGCTGAGTACCTTCTTGTACTCAGGGTTTATTCCCCCTTGTTGCAGATGGCGTGCTCTATAACGGCTACTCCAAGTATTGTCTTCACCCTGCGGGGGATGAAGACTAGATTATGGGCATGATCATCTATGTTATCTTATCTTACTGCTTTTGCTGGATATGACTATGGAACTGGCTTGTATTTGAACTAAGTGTGTGTGATAGTGTTAAACTACTTTGTTTCCGCTATTTGTGAACTCGTTTTGTAATAACTATGTGTACTCTGATGTATGAGGTACTTATGAACTACTTGTGAAATGAATGTAACATGTGGCTTGTTATGTTGAATTACTGTGATCTTGGTTGTATACAAGTTAGTTTGAAATCCTTCGTGGTTTCAGTTGACTACTGGGTTTATATGGGTTCAAGTATGATGGTTTGATCACTCTGGTGATTGCTTTTATACTTGTGCTCTTATAAATTGGTCGGTTCTGTTACAATAGCCTACGAAATAGCGCCACATGCCTAGGGCTTTTAGGCTTGTTAATGCTCATGGATTTGTGTAAACTGTTAATTACTACTAGTATATAAGCTAGCCTGGCTGGTGTCGTGCTGAATTCTGTTGTCTGTTTATAAAAAAATAGTGGACAATGGATTTAGTTTCTTTAGCTTTTCTTGTTTGGATAATAAATTTTCGGTGAGTATCCTGGACAAGATATGACTGCATTGTTAGTACTTCTGTTGACTAGGGTGAATGGAAGACCAAATTGAGTAGTAATATTGAATTTTTAGTCTAATGTTTTCAGTGATTCAGAGAAACTGCTATTTCATTTTCAAATTCACAACCCCAACCTGAGCAATTTCTCCAATAATCCAACTTTAGAATGACAAGCTGGGTACAAGCTAGCAGACGTCATTTATTTTACATATCCAGATTGAGTTTAGGTTCAGTGTTCTTAATATTCCTATGCATCCATGCACCACCAGCAGTAGTTGAGATGCCAGATACTACTACGAAGGCATGCAACCACCGTGCGCCTCAGTAGTGAGCTCTGTGTGGCCAGCATGACTACCTTCTAATGCCAATTTATTAATGCTCTAATAAGGTCTTCAGTCTTATTAGAGGCTGCTGACCCAAGGCATGATCCCACTACGTGTGGCTGCAGTTCTCGCTGGTTCTCGTACAGTAGTGCAGTGGCATATGTTCAGAGTGTGAATCTGTCCATTAGAATGGGCACCATAGGTTACTGCTAAACTTATTCTTATTAATTTATGTGTTGTGGTCTGAACTTTGAATATTGGATATTTCCATGAACTTGATATTTTCGCAGATGCATAGTGCTGCTTTCTTAAGCTTGCAAATTTGTATCTCAAATGTATATACAGAGCCTACCAATTGCATGGCATGCTATGAAATGTTATTTATACTGAGTTTTGGCATCTTCTTTTGGATAAAGATGGTTTTTAGTTAACTACCGAGAAACTGTTGCTCACTTGACCTCCTACTAGTGTGTCAAATTTTAACTTTGATGGTCTTTGTGAGACGTCATTTGCTCTAAAGCAACCCCAGGCTGCAATTTCTTGGATAGGTGATGACTGATAATCTCGTTTCTGAACGTGAGTACTAGTAGTGATAACCCCGGTGCTAGCTTGATGTAGGGAGGTGCTAGCTTAGTAACTGTTCACTTTTTAGTTTGTGCCTATAATTGATACTTTAATGTCAATATAGAGTTTTGTATAACGTTGATATATGACTGATTCGTTAGTTTAGTAGGCAGTAGCTTCATGTGTCTATTTTTCTATACTTGGCAGTATACATGATATTATTTGCTTACAGTATAAATAAAATAAAAACAATTTTAATTCTAGCATGTTGTTTTCAGCTATTTTTCAGTTCGCATACTCTGAAAATTTTAGAGAATAGATGGCATACCCTTGCTAACAATCTAACATTGTTTGATAATTTAGAACAGTAGTTCTTTGATCTGAATTTGTCTAATAATTTTTTCCTATTAGATCTCATCCAATCTAATAATCTTCTCTTTTTTGATAATCTTAGCATTGCTGCAGCTTGGGGCATAGGACCAGTGAGCCACTGCTGTTTTTTTGGCTATTTTTGCCATCAGATGCTGCTCTATGTTTGCTAAGCAGCTGTTGCTGTTTTTGCCAAATCTCCCCTCTCTTCTCCTTTGTTTGCCGATGATGAAATTGTCCAAGTCCATACATTATATGAAATATAAGCTGATGATCAAGAACTTGTGAGGAACTTGGCATCATTACCAGCCGCCCCTACATTACCTTCTCCTCTCTTCTCTGTTATGATGCCTTGATGCTCCAAGTTCATGATCAAATAATGATTGACATGTTTCTGAGGCCTCTGCTACTGCTACTATTTATTTTTTTATATATTGTTGTTTTATAGGACTACTTTGGTTTATAGACCTTTTTGATTTCTTATACCTTCTCACGTACCTAAAGCACACTTTCTTGCATCTATTAGAACAAAGCGCGAAATAATATCGTGGACACCAGACAGTGTAGCCCGATGCCCCGAGCATGATGAGCAGCCAACCTATGATGAGCAAGCACTAGAGGATTAGCTTACTCAGAAGTAGTTCGATAACGAGTTAGAAAAGGATTTAGAAGTGATGCTTACTCAGGAGCAGTGTGACGGGGAGGAAGGGGGGCAAAAGGAAAAGCAGGAGAGGCTGCTGAAGGCGAAGAAGAGGATGATGATGATGACTTAGAATAGGCATATGTAAGTCCCAAGGATCCTTTCCCACGTGAAGCCAGAAGGAGGCCAACAGAGAAAGATTTGGACAAGGATTTTGACCCGAACGAGGAGATAGGGATAAAGCCTTAGCTTGTAAATTTTGCTAAAGCTTTGATTGTGTTACCTTTGCTAACACTTTAACCTATCGTATATACAGGTCCCTCCTGAAACTCGGAAAAGACGACGTCGATGTCCGCGACATCTCATCGGACAAGACGGAGTAGAGAAAAGGAGAGCAGAGGCAACAGCCACAGAGACGGACATTGAGGCCTCTGCTCCACAACCTCAAGACACAACCATGAACACGACTACCAAGCCAAAGAGGAAATGAGGGGATAGAAAAGCAAATCAATATCCATATAAGGTATGCTATGTGATAACAGAGGTCAGGATGGCAGGGGAAATCCTTGAGCCGAAGGAATTCAGAGGACGATTCCGTAATGCGATCGGAGCCCTAGTAAGAGATAAATTAAACCCAACAATCATTAACTAGAAAGAGGTACCAGAGAAGAAAAAGGATGAACTATGGGATAAACAGCTGAAGCTCAATTTTAGATTTTCAGAGGGTAAGCCAGAACTGGTAAAAAAATGCTTTCAAGATCATGGGAGAGTCATTCCGACATTAGAGGTCGGAGCTCAACAAGAAGTATATCCAAAAGGGGTTAACTCCCTTCAACGAGTTCGGCAACATAACTCCTAGTCAATGGGAGGAGCTCGTAGCTCAAAAGACTTCACCGGAGGCATTGGAGCTCAGTGCTCTTAACACCGAGCTAGCGAACAAACACCACCACCATCTAGGCCTTGGTGGCTACTATGCCAAGAAAGAGCAGTTTAGGAAGATGGATGAAGAGGCCGCAGCTTCTGGAAATATCGATGTGAAGAATTTAAAGGTACGCTCAAGAAATTGAATATCTGCGAGGAGTACAGAATCATCCGGTGGTAATCTTAAGTTTGATAAGCCGAAGACCCAAGATACAGTATCAAGGATACTTAAATATGTTGAAGACAAGGAGAAGGGCTCATTCAATCCTTCCAGAGAGAGGGACGAGCTTAGCCTTCGCTTGGGAAACAACGAGCACACAGGCCGCACCAGGGGGCTAGGGAGAAGAATGACCTAGAAGCATGGGTTCGAAGAGGACAGTCATATGTACAAGAAACATGGCAGAGACCGAAAGACTAATCTTGAGCTCCAAGTGAAGGCTCTTGTTGTGAAGGCGCTGGAGGACATTAATGATGCCACCGGGAGAATTGGCATTAGTTGGTAGCCCTCTAAAAGTTCCTAACAGCCAAGGTTCCACTGTAGCCACAACCTCCGTCGATCGCATACGGGAACCAACTAGTTGTACCTTGGTGTTTCTCAGCGGCCGATAGAACATTGTGATGGAGGTGGCAACGGGTGTGGCACATCCTCCCGGTGGCTTACACCACAATAATAAGATACCACCGGACTACACTAGGGTCGAGGTGCATACCGTGAAGTCCAAGTTCATGCAGTGGAGGATAGACTACACAACTCCCGAGGGGCTGGTGTTACTCGCAGACATAATGGGGCAGTTCATCCTCTAGCACAAACGGGACATTATATTGACTGCTTCTTCGCCGCCTCCCCCTCTCTCAAATTTGGAGCGAGTTGTTGAGGACGTGGAGATAATTTCACCGTCTCGTGACCACCACATTCTTGAGATGCCACATTCTTCCCCGCCTCCTAGCGAGCATGTGCCTGATAAGCCACAACCTTCTCCAGCTCATACCAAGCAAGTGCATGATGAGATGCCACAGTCTTCTCAACAAGCGCATCCGATACATGAACAACGAGTGCCTCCTAAAGAAGGTGATGCACAAGAAGATGAGGACGTGCCTAAATGGGAACTTCGAAAGAAGCATCCAATCATCATAAGACCAATTTATGTTCCGATGAAAGATGTCTTATCGGTGCACAAGTTAAAAAAGTCCCATCACGGGCTTCTAAGGAGGCCGTCACTAGCAAAATCCACCAAACAGCAAAGTAGTATCCAAATGTTGATGCCATCAAATGGTCAAAGGATTGCCCAAAAACATATGAAAGAGACAAGCCATTTCTATCAAACCAGGACATCCAGCGCCTATCACTTAGAATGAGAAGGTTCCATGATTGGTGCTTGCGTGTTCTCCTAACGAGCATAGACCTTGTACAAGCATGATTTCCCACCGGTACATTTGGAAGCCCAGCCAGGAAAATTATATTTGACTTCAATGACATGCAGACATGCTTTCACCTTGGAGCAATAGAAATGAATCTAATTCGCACATGATGCCTGTAAGTCCTTGTCCTCTCGATATGATATGAATATAATCTTTGGATTTTGTTGTAACTAACCCACGCCGTGATTTGTAGAATGCAAGTGCACATTGTAAAACAAATACCAAGTGTGAAAGTCGGGTATATAGACCCTCAAGCTATAGCACAAATAAATTTTAATTACCCTAGATAGTGGAAACTGGATGCCAGAGAGCTAGCTGCTGGAAAGACCCTTCGGGAGAAAGAGGACATCCGTGCGAAAAAACTAAGGCAAGAGTCCCTTAAGATTTCGACATACATTGCACTGGCTTTTAAAAATCTCCAACAACACTCTACTATATGGCTACCATACAACTTCGAGTAAGTTTAACTCTATACTTAAAGCTTTGTTCGATATATTTTATTCGATGCAAAAGAGCTTATCTAGTTTTATGATTAAATCCATACAGCAACCACTGGATTTGTATAGGCGTCGATGTCGGGAGGAGCATGGCATGGGTCTTTGATTCAATAGATAGGGACTAGGTGACATACAAAGACTTCATATCGATTCTCAAGACATACATATCGATAATCCTCATTAGCTTATATGTTTGTATACATACTTGTAACGTTCACTTTTGGATACTAACAAGTTGTATTTGCTAAAATAATTCGAACATGGCATTTAGGTTCTTGTCAATCAACATCATGGAAGGCATGATCTAGCAAGGAAGGAAAGGGTGGCTATAAAAACACTATGTGCGGTAAGTATAACTTACTTTAGTACTCCATTACATGACTGTCAAAAGCATTACTTAACATTTCCATATGCAAAACACACAGTGCCCCAAGCAGAAGCCTGGGAGTGTACATTGTGGATATTATGTATGTTCTATGATGAGTAACACCGGTGCCTACAGGAGACACCCCTTAAGGGTAAGTTTGAACCTCTTCACCCGTATTATAAAAACTTCACACATGATATGAAATACTAAACCGAAATTTGTTCTCTTGTAGTGGAAAGAAGAGAAAGAAATAAAAAGAGATCCATACAAGGATGACCAACTCTTAGAGCTCGTCGGCGACTTTTGCAACTTCATATTGGACCAGATTGTACAGGTCAAAGGCACCTACCATGACCGAGATTCTGACTTAGGTAGAAATCCTTAGTTTCAACACCTTCGTGAGACTGAAAGGCTAGCTCTAGGTCATTGATAACAATGTGTATGGAATTTAATATTGGTCCTACCTTGTGGGAGCTCCACCGCGCACCTCGCCATAGTGCGGACTTCGCCGCGCCTCTAGGTCACTGCCGTCGACCCACGCCGCCGCCGTCCGTGCAGCGACACCTACGGCGAGCGCCATAGCCACCAAGGTGCCACTCTTGGTCCACTGGTGTACTCGCCGTGAGCGCACGAAGCCGTGAGAACACGTGAGCTCGACGCCGGAGAGGAGCGCTGCCGCAAGACAAAGAGGAGAGAGAGCTGCTGTGCCACTATCGCACCGTTCACCCAGTGCACCATGTGCCAGAGAGAGGGGGGAGAAGTGGAACGAATTAGACTTGTGAATTATGTCTATTTAATGATAGATTGTATATATTCTTATGAATTGGACTTGTAATGGTAGTTTATAAAATACTCATGTGCTTGTGGTCAGATTTGAATTATATATGTTCTGGTCGAATTTAAATTATAAATTTGAATTTTTTTGGCGGAAAAATGTACTATAGGGCGGTTCTAGATTGAACCGCCCCTACAAACAGGTATTATAGGGGCGGCTGGTACTACAACCACCTCTATAAATTGATTTTGTAGAGGCAGCTGGTATTACCAGCCGCTCCTATAAATCGATTTGTAGGGGCGGCTGGTACCCCTACAAAATTGATTTGTAGGAGCGGTCTGGGAATCGCCCCTACAAATCGGTGATTTGTAGCCACGCTTTGGTAGGGGCAGCTGGTCAAACCGTCCCTACAAATGCCCATTAGCCGCCCCTACAAAGCATTCGTGGTTGTAAACCTAAAACCTGGACAATGTTTTGAAACCTATTGACCCGATAGAGAAATCTCTCTTCACTACCGGGTCAGACCGCAACACGACAATGATATGGCGATGCGGGTCATGGTTTGACCCGGTAGCGGCAACGCACGATATCACTACCTAGTTATGGATTGACCCGACTGATCCTATTCATCCGTTGGATTCACCTACACTTGATTACTCGGTTCTTCATTGTCAGATCCAGCTACCTATTGCTTCTAGTTAAAATAGGCCCCAGGGTTCTTCCTTGCTTCCAAGGCTAGCGTTAGGCAGCAATCGATAGGTTCCTCTAGATGCGCTCTTGTAGTCTCACATGGGTCTGCCATGTTCAATCCTAGTTTTATCCCAAGTTTTTCCTTCAAGCTTCTTCTGGGAGGAACCTTCCTTTTGTGATAAAGCTCTCCACATACAACTCTTCGTAGTCAAGATGGTACATGAGAGGTACCAGAAGAAGATTTGTGAAGACAGAGCCACACCAGATCTAAGAAGTGCTACGAGCAATGGTAAAATGATCTGGTTGGTTCTTAGATTCCATAAAGTTTTGGCTGGCTTTGGCCCACTTCCTTCTCCTAGCCACACTGACCCATGTGCCAAGCTTGGCACCTGTGAGACCCAAGGTACCCGAAGAAGGTTCATGAGATGGTTATTTAAATATCGCTTCAATGGTACACTACCTAGGTCAGAGTATATGGAAATATCTACCTACAGTGGGGTTATAATGTGTTTGTAGACTTCGATGTTAACATTAGCCTAGTCAGGAAAATGTTGTACCTCTTTATTAAAAAGGTCTTTGTCACTATATATGTAACTTTCTTTAAAGGTGTGTTATTCTATATTGCATTGTATAAAACTTTTGTCTTATCTACTATAAAACTTTCTTCACATGTAGTATAGATGACATATTATGTTATTGTTTGGGAGTTTCAGAAATTTTTGAAAGAATTCACTATTTTATATAGTTTCAGAATTTTTGTATAAAACTTTTGTCTTATCTACTATTTTATATAGAAAGGAATTCCAAGTTAAACCATGTGTGCTCCAACAATATTTAAAAAGAATACATAAATTTATATTTGAGCTAATATGGTCCATTCAAGCCCTTGTCGTGAAGATAGATGAAAATTTTAGTTATTTCAAAGATAATTTAAACTTCTAGCTCTAGAATACTACTCCCTCTATTCCAAATTAAAAATCATTCCAACCTTCTTGGAGAGTCAAAGCATCTCAAGTTTGACCAAAGTTATAGAGAGAATTATAAAGATTTATTACATCAAATATGTATTACTACGAAAATATAATTAATGAAAAATCTAATGATACTTATTTATTATCATAAATGTTATTATTTTATTATTTAAATTTGGTTAAACTTGAGATTTTTTTGACTTTCTAAGAAAGTTGGAATGCCTTGTAATTTGAGATGGAAGGAGTACAAAATAATTCTAATAATATCTAAAAGTTGTTAGCAAAATCTAAAAATTGGCATCAAAGCATATTTTGAGTGTACGTGCTTGCCATGGATCTTTTAAATGATTTACATCATTCACAAAACAGATCATATACCTCAAACATAGTTTTATGTACTCAATATGTCCTGAAATGTAGTGTATTTTCAAATGTAAGCACCACATAGTCTCACAATAGCATAATTGAAGTCTTATTTACAATGATTAAACTATTACTAGTATACCGCCGCACATAAAGGAGCAGTTCAAAATTTCAAGTCACATTATTATAAATTTATAATATATGCTTACATGTCCAACATCGTTGTAGGCAAACGACAAAGTTCACTCGCAATCTTTATTTGGCGCACGTGCATCGCTATCCCAAAACAACGCCTGCGCAAGGACGTGGACGAAATCAGAGCGAGATGGGGGTGGACGGTGGGCAGGATGACCGGTGGCGTGATTTGAGGTTAGGGTTTGGATTTTCAAGGGATCCCTCCATGGCCAGCATGCTTAGAAAGAGAAGGGGCCGATGGCAGCGGTCGGCCCGACGGTGGTGGTGGGTTGAGGGGCGGTGTCGCTGTCGAGTGGGCGGTGGAAGACAACCAGATAGGGGATACCGGCAGCAGGGATGAGATGGCAAGCTTTACTCCCCTAGTTAGATTTACGGTTGAAAGAAGGTGGAACGACCGGAGTGGGCGGCCGGCGGTGCGGCTAGCGATGGGTGAGCCGCTGAAGAAGAGATGACCAGTTGAAGAAGATGAAACCGTGCGCCGGCTCCTGTAGCGGCACGCGCTCGTCAGTGATGAGGGTCGAAGTTCTCTAGCACAGCCCCACACATAGTTCACATCAAAAGAATCTCAAGTGCGCACCCTCTCATCTTCTTTGCGGTTCAATGCAACCAGAATATTAAAACGGCACAAAATCATAGTACTACTCGAATCGCATTCTGTCCCTTTCAATAAATCAGCTGAAGCGATCAGCCGATCACACAGAGGAAAAAAGGAATCGCCAATCACCTCGTGCAGACGAACGCAATTCAGTCTGACGAGGACTGCAGGATTATATTTCCTCTTTCCCGCGATCATCAAAATAAAAAAAAAACTGGAGTCAACTGGCATTACGAAACTTTGAAGAGTCGCATATCCCATATAGCCACAGAGGAGTGTGTATTCTACTCGCGCATCCGTACCGACCGAAGCAACCGACTAATCCGTTCGGCGATAGGGCAAACCAAAAGGCTCGCAGAAAAGGCCCCCATGGGAGAACCAAAAAACGAGCAGAAAACGGGAAAGGGTTTGGTCGTGACGGCACCAACTCCAACGACTGATTTGGTTAAGACCTGGCAACTGCATATTCACTACTATTCAGATCTTCGGTCTGGAGGTGTACTGAAAAGTTGTTTGTTTTTTGCACGTTGTTTACGGGGAGAACTTTTGATCTCTTTACCTTTTTCGTTGAGAAGCCTATCGCACGTAAAGATCGTGACGACGCACGTCGCGGTGCGGGTGATAGTGAAAGTTTCTTTCGTTCGAGCGCTCTAGCTAGGCGACGGGAGAAACTGATGAGAACATTTGCTGCTTTCCGAGAAGAAATAATCAAGAATGCCTCCCACTGGCCCACTGTTAGTGGAGATATATCCGTTGTTATGCTATCAAGGAAAAGTGGTGAAACTAACGAGGTCGGATTGTCAGATTGATGAGAGGAACTTGGCCCTGTTTAGTTCCCTCCCAAAACGTCAAATTTTTCAAGATTCTCCGTCACATCGAATACGAAAACGCATGCATGAAGTATTAAATATAAATAAAAAATAAAACTAATTACACAGTTTAGACGAAATCCACGAGACGAATCTTTTAAGCCTAATTAGACTATGATTGGACACTAATTGACAAATAACAACGAAAATGCTACAGTGTCGTTTTGCCAAATTTTTCGCAATCTAAACTGGGCCTTAGCTGATACTTCACGGTTGCTGTGGAAATTTCTAAAATTGTTTTTGACATTTAAAAGTACATGATGCACAGACCAGATTATTGTTTCTCAAGAGTGTGGTTGAAATCTAATACACACGCATGTTAAACTAGAGAAATTGCCTCTTAAATGACTGTTTGATTGAAAACAAAATAAGAGAATCAATGATCATGAGAAATTTCGAGATATAGCGGATAACACTTCACTCCCTTCTAACTTGCATCTAAACTACTTCTTCTATTATAAATCATAAGCCATTGTGGCTTTTCTACACTATAAAAACTACTCTCTCTCCGTAAAACGTCTTTGGTTTTGATAGATACATTGTTTTTATTGTGTAATCTAGATATAGGGTACATCCAAGTACATACCAAAAACTACTTATCTAAAAATGTCAAAACGACTTATAATTTAGAATCGAGAGAGTACGTATCTAGACATAACATTTATCTGGATGCATAACAAAAGATACATACCTAGAAAAGCCAGAGTAGCTTATAATTTGGGGTGGCCTGGCTTCACTACTACCAAAAAAAAATTTACCGAGGCGTTTGGCAAAGGGTCTCGGAGGCGGGTGAGCATTTGAATCACCTCGGTTAATGCCTGAGATTAACCGAGGCAGTATTTTTTATTAACCGAGGCGATCACAATTAACCGCCTCACAAAATTATTTACGGAGGTGGCTAGATAACACTATTCTGCTTAAGATAGAAGGTGGCCTTCTCACGTAAATCGAAAAAAGCCCCGAACCTTTGTCCCACCCATATACAGCGGCACCGTTGCTCACGGGAGACTAGACAGGGGCTTAGACTTGGGGCTTCCCACACGGGGCGACCACCAACAGAGCTACTGCTCGTTCGCAACAACTTTATAGCAATAAAATGGTTATATAGGGTTATCTCATATACTTCTCCTTTTTGAAAATGCAAGTGACTTTTCACTTTCGATACCATATCATATTGTTGTCCAAAACGTGTAAGTATTTGTAAACTGAAAGGTGAAGGGAGTACATGCTTGCGCAAAATTATTATATATACTTACTGTCTACGTGGGATGATATCCTCATCTCTAACAGGTGCTAAATATTAGTTTCCATCTTTAGCCTTCCTACTATAGTAGGCAAGCAAATGGTTGCTAGCTCCTTTGTGGACCCAAGCAAATTAAGAGAACCAGTCACTTGTATTTTCAGAGTAGTTAACTATTTCTACGGTTGGTGTCATTGGAATACTGGTTTTACTACGTAGTACTTTACAGTTGGGATATATATGGGCTTGACGACGGCCGATCCTTTGGAATGGCTTTAGAGTTCTAATCCCCAAACCGACCTTCTAATGTTTATATGTTCCATCCAAAAAAGATCATTTGATAGAAATGTTCACCTTGTGGTCGAGCATCGAGCGAACTTTTGTTTAGGCTAATCAATGAAGAGGTTTCGGGGCATGGGGTCGCTGTGGCATTACAGGCTCTGCCAGTGCCAGCAATAAAGCACAAAACAAAAGTTGGTAGTAGCCTATTCAAAAGATATATGTATTAGGCGGGCCTCTCTCAACGCTCTCCATCTTAGCTTATGTTTTAGGCATTATTAATGCATAGCCACATAGGATTAGATCCAATAATAATATATGGTGATCACTTAAATGAGGAAAGTGAATGAGCTAGTGTCTTATGGAAGAATGCTATAGTTGAAACCCGAGACACAAAAAAATGCATTGGTCATGGAATGCTATTTAGATACAAGCTACAAGCAAAATGTAGCCTCCTATAGTTCACCCAGCCACAGGCCGATCTTCTTGTAACATAACAACTCTTTATTCTTAATACAATGATATGCAATGCTCTTACATATTTAAGAAAAAGAAGATACAAGCTTTAAACATTTTGCATTGGGAGGCTTGTTTCTTACTATGCATGCATGTGGCTCTGTTAGAGATAGCTATGGAAATCATGTAGGAGTATCTGGAATGGGCGAATGGCGTTAGCTAGTAGCACAGTCTCTGCATATAAATTCTACCTTTTCTTTTCCAACGGCCGATTGAACAGTGCAGAGATTATTTTTACGATAACTGCAAAAAGTATTCATTCCAAACGACTGTGGTCGAAAATTATCGAATTACAAAACTCAACATTATATAGTGGATTTTAACACCCACCCCCACCGCCCAAAAAATGTAAAGCATGCAGGACTAAACAAATGACAACCCCCCCCCCCCCCGGGGGGGGCTGTTTTTCTGAAAAATAATGTAAAAGAGCACTGTATGATTATTAAGTAGGAACAGCAAAAAGTTAGCACCTGGAAAATGTGCTACAGCGCAAACCGGAAAAGGAAGAAGAAAAGAGATACAAACCAAAAGCTTACAACCGAGAACTATGTTCGCTTGGCTTATAAACCGTACTTTTTCAGTGAACGAACAGTATTTTCCTCTCACAACATATCAACTAACAGCAGCCATGGCTTATCAGCCAAGCAAACATGGCATAGAGATATAGTATCAGAAAGAACAAGAGAGTTGTTGTGGGGATCATCAACAAGCATGACATCTCCCTAAGCGCCCACATCCGACGAGGCGACGATACATAAGAAACCGTTCTTGGCAATCTTCCAGAGGCAGCACACGAGCTAACTCATCACGGTGATCATCATCACCTAATTAATGATGTTGAGGGTCCGGGCCTCCGGGGCTCAGGCGCTTGGACTCGTGCGCCGCCACTCCAAACGCCGGGCCTCTGCTCTGCTCCTCGCCGGGCACCGTCATCTCGGCCATTGCTGCCGGCTGCCCGTGTCCGGCCGGCAGCGCGTCCGGTCGTCCTCTCGGAACCCGAGCCGAGTCGGAGCTCAGGACCGCAGAGAGCAGCAAGACGCCGAGGAGTAGGTGGCCAAGGTGACTCGCGCCGGTACGCGCCATCGCTTGCTTCGGTGGTCCTGGGTCTTGACACTCGCCGAGCCGTGAGCTGCAGCTGCAATGCCTAGTCCTATCACTCGTGCGGACACTAGCACTTGCAACGAGCCTAGTAAAGGTGCTAACGGTAGAAAGATCATATAAGCCGAAGCTGGTGATGAGTCTAGAGCTACGAGGAACACCACCTTATATAGAGTCAGATGTCTTTGGAGTAGTCCAATGCAGCAAGAAAAAAAATACTCAATTCTGTGGACCCGAACGGTTAAACGGCAGTTGGTGAGGGCTTTTTAGCCGGCTGATCACTTAACAAACCAGAGACGGAGAATCTGAAAGTAACTAAACTTTGCAGCCTGTGGAAGCCGAACCACTAATCAGGCATCTCCGGAGTGCAAGCGGCCGTTCAAATCCCTCGTACAAGGATGCTTCCTTCAACCATTCTCAATGCTCCGTACTCGCACCAGAGGACGGCGTCTATCAGGGGCGGCCGAAGTGTGTTCCTACTGCGCTCAGGCTCAGGCTTAGGGGAAACACAGGGCAACGGGCAATGGCTTCTTGTGCGTACCACGCGATCGAATGGCACTAGCTGCCGCTAGGCAACTGGCGGAGCAACCAAGTGAATTCTTCGGAATCCATTTTGATTGATTGATTCATCTAAAAAGCGTTCGGTTTTGATCCTGACCGACGATGAAAGAAAAGGAGAGCGCGCAACGTTGGACGAGATAGGTAGGATAGGACTCGGCAGCCATAACAAAATGAAGCAACCAATCCAATGAGAGATGAAATGGAGGGGGACGAATGAAGTGTGTCCTGGTAATGAAGTTTTCTTTTTGTTTTTTGACGGGGTACAATGTAAATTTCTACCTATTTTACCGAAGAAAACACAAGGGAAATTATAGAACATACCCTATATTTATAACTTGCTTGCAATGTAATTTGGCAAACTTGTAGCCATTCGGCTCTGAGCAAAATTAATGCATATTCAGGTGGGAATTCTCTCCCACTGTGACTTTTAAAAAAAAAAAAATTCCAACGACTTCCATGATGCCTACAGCCTATGGAGCCGGTAGGTCGTGGGCGTTAGCTTAACGTCCTATGGCCACTTAGACTGCGTTTGGTTCAAAAATGATATGGAATGGTTCCATCCCCCCCCCCCCCCCCCTCCCCCCCCCCCCCCCCCCCCCTTTTGAAATGGAATCATCCTATCATCATGTTTGGTTGGAAAAAACGTGTTCATCTCAGTTTTTTGAGACATGAAAAGGAATAGGGGTGACTCCATTTTAACACTGTCAGCCACATTGTTAGCAGGTCCCATATGTCATGTTCTTCACCTTCTTCCCCTATTTTGGACGGAAAGCGCCGCTCCACACATGGCTGCCCTCCTGTTGGCTGCCGCGTTGCCCACGTGGCCTGCAGGAACTTGATGGTGGGCACCGCACCGGCTGCACCACCCTGCCCTCGTCCTCCACATATGTGCAGCCTCATCTTCCGCATCTGTGTCGCCACACACTCGATCCGCGTAGCATCGCCGCCAGGCACCGCCCATGGCATCCTCCACACCTGTGCGGCCTCACCACCACCATCCCACGACCTCGCCGCGCCGCAGCCGCCCGCAGCAAACTCCCTCGCCCACGCTCCCAATCCCCGCAACCACCACACCACCGCTGCCCGCAGCTGCCGCCCTATGCATCACTCATCCTGCCGGCACCACCGCACCTGCACATCGCCCACCAACCCGGCACCGCCATCATCTGCACATCACGGAGATGAACGGCCATGTGATGGGAACCGAAGCCATCCCTTATGGTCCCTTCATTTTCTTGAATATTCCTCTTTGAAAATAGGTAAGCGAGCCCGTACCATTGTCTGACGAGCCCCACGACGATGTGAGAAGAGGGCCAGGCAAGCTTGGCCGGTTGAAGACGAGAGAGGAATTGGATGGGAGAGAAAAGATCGTGAAGAAAAATATAGCCCTAACATGCGGGATCCACATGTCAGGGTTGGTAAAGGAGGCGAGGGAAAAAATGGGATTCATCTATAACAAGATGAAGGGGATTGAAGAAAGGGGAACATGTGAAAATACTCTTAGGCATCAATTGGAATTGTTAGGAAAGTGTCTATTTTTTTACAAACACAAACTCTCATATACATGCACATATACACTGCTATGAACACACGCACTCACACCCTACTCCTATAAAAACATCTAAAAGACTCAGTCTACAATCTCAAGATTAATGAAATCACCACATGTACCTTGCTGTCGACGGACAAATCACCCATCATTGAAAGAATAACACGATTAAAAACCTTAATAAGTTTAAAAAACATAGAGCACATGCATCAAGTCAAAACTTAAACCCAATTTGACAGGTTCTATAACACAGAATCTAACCAGCTGTGCTAGTTTGCAAGGAAAGCGTTTTTTGTTGTGAAACTACAAGTACAAAATCATATCAAGTCACTTGCAAGATTCCACAACACAGACCAGCACAATTACAGCAATATGCCCCACGCCATTACTGATGGCAAACCAAATAAGGATGGTTCAAACCTGAGGATGAGACCTATGGTCATTTAGTCGAGACGACCAGGGCAACGAGAGGTAGTACAGCATTGCATCTCGAAATGGCTTTCCACTCACTAGTGTTAAACCCGCATTTACATTAGTGCAAGGTTATGGGATAGCTTCCACTGACTATTACATTGGTCTTATCCTGTTTATTATATTTATTAAAAGTAGTGTATGTCACGTGTCCAGCTGTAAATAGAGATAAGTCCATTTCCTGCGTAATCAGACACAGTTTCACTTAATAGATTACTCCGCAGCACCACTTCATCCACTACCGGTCCTATCGTTAGCTGAGTGACCAGATCATAAGGATGTAAAGCACAGTCGCTTTTTCGTTATCGCCTGTTCGTTTGGCTTATAAGCCGTACTTTCTCAGTCAACGAACAGTATTTTTCTCTCACAACAAATCAGCTAACGATACTTTCAGCCATGACTTATCAGCCCAGCGAACAGAGCATATATTAGAAATTTAAACAAAGCAAACAAAGTTCATGAATGTGCATAGCACATGCACTAATTGGATCTGCAGGAATTTTAAGCAAAAAAAAAAAGATCAACCTAGCTAACGACATGAATTACTTCATGGAGGGAGGACCTGTTCTCCAATCACCATGGGACGGTATGAGGTCCCGCTGCTCAAAGCTACAGGCCTACAGCTTCACTAACATCGATCTAGCATGCATGTTCGAAAAGTAAATAAACGAAAAGAACCCACTATGCCTTTGGTTATTAGCCATCTGAATCTGTCAGTGCTACTGAAGTGTGCTGCAACTAGATAACCAACATAGTAACGAAATTTACCAGCTTTCAACACTAACATACCAAAAGCTGGAAGCTAGTAATAAGCAACAAAAATTACTATAGCTTTTGACTGTATCCGTCAGGCTTAGGGTGGAAAGGGCAGCCTAGTCATCAACCACGGTTCTGCTCTTGCAACTTCTCCCTAGCAGCCTAGCATCAATCCAATGTGAACGTTTTGTCACCAACTGCAATTGGCATAGATGAAACCAGGTATTGCCTAGTGCAGCAGTGCCATTCTAATCATCGAGTCCACAAGGTCATATCTCACTACCAGAAATCCAGAATTATTAGGTAATAAGATGTAGGCACTCAACAGTTGCTACGCTATGTGAGCGGACTCATCCACAGAAGCCAACCTTGTACCAAAATGCACGAGGAAGGTAGTAATTCAAGATACTTCAAGATTGCATTTACGCTGGATCCTGAGCTCTTTTGTTGCATTTACATTACCCACGCTCCGCTGGATAAGTCATTTTCTCCCTGCATTTGTCCCACGTCAGTGCTGCCAAGCACAGAAGCACCAAGTTACCAAGACAAACTAATGACTGAGGTTTCCATTACGAACGCAAGCCACTAATAATCAGCAATGATGATAACTTACTAGTAGCAGTAGAAGTGGCGGATAAGAGGTTCCAGCAAAGAGCAATATTGATAATAGACTGACAAGAAGTTCATAAATACAGGTAACGAAAATAACAGAGTTGTCCAGTCAATCAGTACTAGCTCTTTCCAGCCTAAACTAGAAGACAAATTAAACTGACAGGACGCATGCAAGGCAAACATCAAAATGTTTTGCAGCTTGCGTAAATAAGCATCATTCTATGTGTACCGTAATTTTGATTTGGAACCCACATTTCATCGAATATTTTTTTCCCTGCGCCAAATCGTGATATTACTTTCATTCGGGGGGGGGGGGGGGGGGGGGCTTTTCAGTTACTTTAGAAAAGAAAGAAAAATGGTACAAGCTAGGTGAATGTTTTTTGGTATCAAATGAAACGTTTTAAAACTGTTTACACATTTTATAACTGCACATGTCTGCATCTTATTCCTGCACCATTTCCTATTGTGGGATACAAAATGCACGTTATGAACCTCGAACAGTAAAACAAGAAAGACTAAGAGGTGTTACCAGCCATATAGTAGTAATTCTTGAAACAGTAAAAGAAAAGGTGGTCTGTTTCAAGAATTGGCCAGAGTAGTATATGACACATCCCTATATATATAAAAAAAGAGGGGGGATCCAAGTTGCCAAAATAGCTCAAAATGAGGGTGCCAATGCAATTCTTGCGGCTGAACACACACTTAAAAAGGCACCACAACAGAATTATTTACTCTCAAATCAGAAGTACAGAATGTGGTCGCTAATGGCTACCAGCGGCAACTAGATACCTAATGGAAGGGGGTGTGCGTGGGGGTACAAAGTAAATTGTCGGGAGAAAGAGCTTGTCATGCATTAAATAAAGACTGGCTGGTAATGTGTACGAGGGTAGTTTGCTGATGTGCCTGAGAACATGGCAAAAATTGTTGATGAGGCTAACTATGTGGAGACTAAGATCACGAATGAGAAGTAACTTCGGCCATAAAAAATGATAGATAGTAGGTACCACTACAGGAATTACAACTTTCTCCATCTTAACTTATAAAGAACTATATATATCTTAAGCTGATAACATAAATCGAAATAGGGTGCTTAACTTACAGCGTTAATGGTGCCAACTTCCTCAAATAAGTACTTCTTGGATCTCAGGTTGTTTGCGAATTTCTGAATAGAGCAAATGTTCATGTGGTGAAGGGATAACAAGTTTAATATCCATTTAATTGTAAAAAACAAAGTTGATAAAAAATCAATTAGGATATTTTCTCCTCAATCATTGGGTGGTTTAACATCAGCATTGTATTGTTGTTAACGATAGCCCGAACTGCTAGCTCTTTAGCTTCTCCATGTTTCCTTTTCAATAGAATGCATATCTGCAGTCAGAAAATAATAGGTGAAACGAATTGTTAATCTAGATCCATCTGTATACTAGCTCGGGAATACACCATCATGGTAAAGCAAAAAAAAAAAGGTTAAAAGAAGGCGACAACATTAGAACAAAAGAATAATTCTTTTTAATGAAATAGGAACTGCTGAAATTTTCAAATATCAAGTTCTCAGGCTATGTCAATTAAAAAGGTGGATAAGCCTCTGGTAGAACTCAGAGAATCATGCTAAGATGCAATACATCATCACATTGGAGGGTTTTCTTTTAGATGGCATAGTTGAAAAACCTTTCTTTTGAGTAAATTTATAGGTTATAATTGTAAAGCATTAAGAAAACCTCTACAGGCAATTTCACACATAAAAGCAATTGGCACTCTAGTTATAGTAACAAAGCATTGGACAGTTCTTTTATGGTAAAGCACTGGACTGATTTACTCACATCCTCAAGCTCCTTTCTACAAGCCTCAGCTTTTTCTATGTTTCCATCATTTTCTAACAACACAGGCAACTCTAGATCTGAAATGGCTTCCATCCCAGGTGGCATACGTGAAGAGCTTGCATTATCCACATGAGCTTTTGGAGTTTCACTTCCCAGAATCTAACAAGTGAAATCAATAAGGGCATATTAATTAACATAATACTGACTCCAGTTCCAGATGCGAGTCAACTTTTTCCTTTTTCACAAACTGGAAGTGAATTTTTTTTCCTCAAATGGGTTGAAGAGCTGATTCCATTAAGAAGAAGAAAAGAGTCATAGACACAACACCGAACACACCTAGAAGTGAGGATTAACAAATGGTTTCTGTGGTAATATATCTTTAAACAAAATAAAATATCTGACCTTATGGAAGTATTTCTTGACAAATCGACATTTTTTTCATTCAACGTTCCATTCATGTTAGTGATCATTGTTTCAGATATTTTGACTATGTACCACAATGACCTACGTTTCAAATCGTTTGAAACTATACAATACATATACTTACAGATCTTCAGAAATGTTCATCACACTTACCATTTCGTTTCCCAACTCTGGAACAGTTCGAGGTGATTTTCTGCATTTAAATTTGCAAAGTTATTACTCCCTCAATCCCAAATTATAAGACGTTTGGGGTTTTCTAGATACATAATTTTTGCTATGCACTTAGATACATACTATGTCTAGAGACATAGTAAAAGCAATGTATCTAGAAAAACGGAAACGTCTTATAATTTGGAATGGAAGGAGTACTTCCAAAAGAGAGATTTTATGTAGCCATCAAAGATGTTATGTTTATCAAATACGATCTAACCAACAACCTTACAGCTGGAGATCTCATGATGTGTCTGAGCACTTTAGGAGCTTTTGGATCTAGAACAGATTCCTGCAAGTCAACAGCATGAACAAAATTACTAATGAACTAACACAGACATTTTTTTCTTATATCTCTAAAAAAAGGCACACGAGACAATACTGAAAAGTTCAAATATGGTGATTAAATTTTCTGCCTATTGCCACAAAAGAGATAACTAGTATCTAGAATAATAAATGCACTACAGTAGGTTTTTTATGGAACTCCATAAAATGTATTTACAGGATAAACTAGAAATATGATATTTGAGAACATAAGTCCTTATACAACTTTTTTATATCACATGGTGCGTTTCTTCAGTAATACATAGGGTCTCAAAATAGGAAAAAGAACAAGCTATAATATAAGGTATATAAGGTTTACAGTTAAATGAATCTGATCCTTATCATGTCATTCAAGGAACTTCCATAGTTCCACGGAGTGTTTTTTTTTAAGGTTACGACATACGAAGTATAGTGAATTACCTCTTGTAAAGTTTAATATGAAATCATCAAGAACAATATAGTATTGTTCGACAAAATAGTAAAAAAAAGACTATTGTAAAAACTTGGCCCATAGGGAGAGACGCCCCCAAGGGCCAAGGCATTACAATTAAGGTTGCGAAAGACCCCGAACGCCAGCTGCCCAGGACGCAATTAAGTGTATTTCTGCAAGTGGTTAACTCAGCGAGGTCCTCTTGTTTCTGTTTACAAAGTAGCTTCTCGATAAAAATGAAGAACAAACCTCGGCTTAAGAGAATGTGGATAATCCAAGTAGGAAACATGTTTTAGTGTAGAAATGAAAATCACTTTCTTAGGAAATATAATACTTGACAGGAAGAGAACATACCTCAGGAACTTTCTCCATTATGGATGGGCTAGGCTGTGCAGGCTTTCCTTCAGGAATGGAGTAAAGGATTCTGGATGTTGTTACAGGGGAACCCTTTGTCCCACTCACTTGTACTGATTCCTTCTCTGGAACCATGTCAGACTTCGGACTTCTGATTCCTAATTTTGTAACTCTAAATTCAGATAGATTATGTTAGCTGCCACTATGTAAGTTTAGAAGGAAAAGAACATCTGGAGGAGAATATTATACCTTGCTCCTGTCAGTTGAGAAATTGTTGATATTTTATTATCTTTGGAAGGAACACCTTGCAATGAATCAGAAGCATTGCTACTTTTCAGAAGCACATGATTTGCAACAACTTTATGTCCAGCGCTATGTGCTGTGCTGCTTCGAGCATTCAGTAGAGACAAGTTCCCCGAGATAGGAGGCTCAAGGCTGAAAAAAAGGTACATACATATATATATTAGCATCGAATCCAATCTGACAAGAAGTATTCAAGAATGCCCTGATTATACTAAAAAGGTGGTTTCAGCTGCAGAAGTAAATGCATTTATAGAAATACATAGATATGGTACAATAATATGTTATAATCAGCTACAACTCACAACACTTAAAACCCGAATTGTCTGAACAGTCAAATGATGTCCTTTCATCAGGGAGCACAGTAAAAGGAGTCATCAAATTTCAAGAATCATGACTTTACATTATTATGAAATAATCAGCGCTATAGTTGTTGCAAATGGAGTAATTTTCCATATATATAATGATCAAGTGTTAGACACTAGCTATAGCAATAAACATATTAATTTCAGTATTTTACCTCCACAAACTGATACATTTTCAGTATTGAGAATTAGCAACAGATATCAAATAAGGATACTCTTTGGCCAAAATAGCCTATCACACGAAAGGTTAATAAAATACTGCAACAAATGACGATTATGGAAACTGCAACAATTGAGTAGATGTGATCCATTCGACTTGATGAATCAATCCCATATCTGCAACATCCTTTTATGCACAAATGTACTAAATAGTTTTAAAACTGTCACAGATTTACACTTTCCATGAATACAAAACTATTGTATTTCCGATGAATTATGAAGGTCCTCATCCATTCCAATATAAATTAATTAGAAAGACCAAGAACAATAATATTGAAACCTTACAGCAATCTTCATTCAGTTCAATATTAGGCAATTAGTTCTACCACAGGGGTTCAGATACTGAACAGAAAATATCGAATTATGCCATCGATCATAGAAAGGACAGGTCAGAACTGCAATGTTTATAATGAAAACTAGTTCTAAAGAACAAGGCAGATAACATACAGCCTGTTCGTTTGGCTGTGGCTTGTCGTAAACGATCGTAAATTTTCAACCGGAACAGTATTTTTCTCACACAAACCAACCAGCATTACTTCTTCACGAACCAGCAACGATACGAACCAGCCAACCGAACAGGCTGATAGAAATTGGGCCTGTTTGCTGCAGATTTTATGGCTGCAGCTGCAACAGTAATGCGCCTGCACGGCACTGTTGCGAGTGCTGGATGCAGCTGCAGCAGCCACACCAAACACAGCCAATTTATTGTACAAGCTCCATTCAGGTTAATATCAGGTCTAGTAGCAGATATATCAAAGATGCTGAAAATAGTGAAACTGTGTCATCCATGATAAATTGACAACAAGTAAAGAACAAAGAGAACTTGAGAAGTGTTGTGCATGCGGCATGCCCAAAAAGAACCTGCAGAACAAATTTTAAATATGATGCATTCATAATGCGCAAGATTTAGGATGATAATTTTTTACCCTAATTTGGCATTTCTGTCACCTTTGACATTCATGGAGGTGGCCAATAGCCCATTTGATGGTGGCTTGCTGTATGTTTTTGATAAAGCAGTGTTAGATTTGTCAGGTACTGCATTAGCTTGCATGTGTTCCCTGCGTATTTAAAACCACATTCATTATTCGATACACTATTAATAGTCATGAGTATATGCTAATCTGTCCATCTGTCTACCACCTCTTCAAGTCTGTAGGATGTGTGGTCATCTTTTTTATCACTTTACTTGCACTGGACAATTGATTTAAGGCTGTTTCTGAAGCTAGTTCGACCCTGGTTGCTTTCATATGTACAGACTTGGATAAAAGAGAGAAGCTTCCTCTCTCCTTCGTCAGTGCAGGTTCAACACTTCTGATTTCCCTGCATGTAATTGTGAGAAATTATTTCAGGAAAGTAACAAACATGTAAATAGATCCATTGTGTCACACTTCTCCATATAGATTTGCTGCCACTACATTAGAATGCATTATGAACAGAAGCATGGTGCACCAGAAGTAGAATAGCAGGCTATGCATTCTATGTTAGTATTTGATTATGATAAATCACAGTGGAGATCTAAAAGTGTTTTATATTGTCAATGATGAAGGCACATTTGACAAAGACAGACCTCTGCATTGAACAAGAGAGACTCTTGGGACCTGAAATCTCTTCCTCAGTATTCTTTGTCCCATGTGATGTCTTCTTTAAAAACTTCTTAGGAGCGCCACTAAAACTTTGGTTGTCTTGACTTCCTTCATTAAGCGAAACACTTTCCTCCAGAACCTCATTCCGGGAATTAAATTGGCCCACCGGTCTTCTTGAGACATTGGGATTAATAATGCTGGTGTCCCTGGATCGTAAACCATTCGACTGCTCATCGTCATTACTCTCCCTTGATACATGAACTTTACCAGAGTTCAGTATAGGTGCATCTTTACTGTTCACAGGATCTGCTAGCCCTTGTGTTGGATCTTCACTAGATATGGCACTGCAGGAGAAATCCTGAGAAGGTAGGTTAACAGCTGCCTTCGTTGGGTATATCTCTTTAGGTTGCTCTCCAGGATTGTCATTGAGCACTGAATCTACTTTAGTTTGATCCACTGTAGCAGGATTAACACTGGTATGTTCTTGCATCTTGTCAGATGAATCAGCAGCATCGATATTTGAAGTCTGTTGACTGACATTCTTCACACTCTCATGATTGGTCAGATGAGAAGGTCTCAAAGTGCAAGTATCAAGTGTATGTGCTTTGTCCGTACTATTATTCTCTTCAAGAATAGCATTGCGCTTGGCTGAAAGACCTCTTTGTGTATCCTTCTTAACCTCTGAGGAGACAGGGCCAGATTTGCCAGTAAATCTACTCGTACTATTTTCTTCAATTCCTAGTTTTCCATCAAGACTAAACTTTCCCAGCCTGTAAGCAAACAAAAACCAGAAACAGAAAAACTAATAGCATGAAGTTTCATATCAATATATAATACGATTTTCAGTCTTCTAGCACCAGTGGTTTAACTTACTCATTGAAATCAAAGGAAAAGGAGAAATTATCCTTGTCAGTTTCCTTTTTCTCTTCAGAAAGATCTGCATTTGAACTGCTGTGCTTCACCTTTTTCTTCTGAGGACTAGAAAAATCCAGATCAGACATGCCCATTTGAAAGGATGGTAATTTGTCAAAGGCTCCATCAAGCCCGAAATCATCTCTGGTTAAAGAAATGATTTGTTAGAACCATCATGAACAACGAGCAGTTGATCGCATCAAAAGTTGATGGATTCAAGCCTTTCAAAAGATTAACTCACAGATTGTCAAAGCTGAATTTCTTGCTACTCTTTGGAACTGTGAAGTCAATTGTGTCTTTTCCTGATTTTGGTAACTTCCAAGATGAAAGAAAATCATTCCCAAAGTCTTCATCTGCCAACATATAACAAGCATACGTCAGGTCAAATTAGAAAGAAACTGCCATCAACTCATAGCAAAAAAAAAAAGTGGATACTGTTCAAGCATCATAGATTACTTTCCGAAGGTAGTGCTAGTAAGAGCCAAGTATGATGAACATGACCCTTGGTAGTTTCCAATGAGAGGTCTCGGTTTTAGCAGTATAGTGAATTTTAGTCCATGCAGAGCATATAGATAAGGAATAAGGGCCTGAGATGATCTATTAGACGAGTATTGACAGCTCACAAGAGGACATACCAAGGGATGAACTTATATTTTTAGCATTTGCAGTAGAGACAGCTCTTTTTCGTGATTCGTCCATACTGTCAACAAACTCAGACCGCATTCAAGGAAAAAAGGGAAATACGTTAGAAACCATCAAATTTATATAAAGGGAAGATTATCGTGTTACAATAAATATTATTACATTACCAAATCAATGGATACAGGAAAATACCAAAACACACACACACACAGCCCCCCCCCCCCCCCCCCCCTTTAGAACTGGACATTGCAATTGATACTAAACTAATCCAGAAGGGGGAGGGAAATCATCTCAGTGATGATGAATAAAACATGTCTTGCCAAACAGAAAAAAAAAATTCAGAAGCGGAATAGTTTGTCTACTAGTCACAACAAGTTTGGGTCACCTGCGTCCCTCTCTCAGAGATGTTATATTCAATTGACACCATCCAGTAACTAGCTCAAAACATTTATATCAGTGGCACAACAATGGGAGGAACAATGCACCTTAAATTTTAGGGGCTTTGGCATTCATACCCCCAGTTTCAGGGCTTGTGGTGATTTTGCCCCTATTTTTTAAACTTTGTGTTTTTGCCTGTTATTTCAAATCGAAGCAAGACTTTGCCCCTATTCTGTTAGGTCATTGTAACGGTGTTAATTCCGAGGTGAAATAACAATTGTGCCCTCGCTTTTGTTGGTTCTTTGTACTTTGACCCCTGTTTTGGATTCAAAGGTTTAGACATTATTTTTTCAGATTGTCAAGGATTTTGACAACGAAATTTAACACAAGTGGCTGCATATGTTTTAAATCTGTGGAAATTTTGCAAAATTTTAACAGCAGTTATGCCAAAATATTGACATACACAAACACAAATCATTATCACACAACCTGCATTTAATCATGAAATGCATAAACAACAACCATAATATGAGTACCCACACCCTATGCATCAGGGTACATCTTACAGCTCCCGTCATTTAATTTAACTAACACAGAATCCGCCAGCGATGTTAACTTCAACTGCAGGTCCCTCACGATTCACTGGCAGATCCAGTAAAGGGACATGGGTGTACACATGTACACCCAATAATTTTTGCAAAACTTCGAAGTTAGGAGGCATGTCAAATAGCTAAATAGCTTTAGGTTAGGGTAGTCGGTGCTCAGTTTGAAGAGAAGGGAAGAGAAGGGGTGGGAATACCTGGTGGGTGCTCGTCGCCGGCGAAGAGACCAACTGCCTCAGCAGCTGGCTTAGGGCGGCGGCGGCGGCCCACCAATCGTCGGAGAGGGAGAGGGAGAGGGAGCGAGAGAGGCAGACAGAACGCACGAGTAAGGATCCAGCGGACGGAAGGGGAATGCACGATGCAGCGACGGCGGGAAGGGGGAAAAAAAGCGCACGCCTTCTTCTGGGCCGGTTGTTTTTCACAATTTCTTTCAAAATTTCTGTTTTCGTTTCTTTATTTTTCTCTCTCCTTTTTAAATTTTTTATTTTTGTTGACTTTATATGTCTTCTCGTCATGGGACACTATCAATGGCTAGTACAACATTTATTTTAAATAACAGAAACAATATTGATATTTATGAGTATATAGTAAATTATAAATAAGTAAAATGGAACTTTTATATTTTATTAAGGTTGAATATTTTCCTATAGAAGCTAGAAGTCATTATAACAATTTCGCAAGTGTTAAATGCACCAGTGGCTTCTGAACTTCAAAGCATGTGTCACATAGGTGCACCACATATCGTCTATGCCAACTATGTCAGCATTTATTGCTGATGTGGTGTGGTAACGTGGTATGTATTTTTTTATTTAACCCATCCTATTTATTTTTGTCTTGAAAAATAGATCCTCCCTTCTCCTCTCTCCCTTCCCACAGCGGCACCGAGGCCACTCGCCATCGTGTCGATGATACAGCCAATCGATCGATGCTGTATTGTACGCTAGAACCAATGGAAGGACCTAGAGCAATTATTTGCTAGTTTGTTCGTCGATGGATCCACCTAGGCGGGTGCCGCTACCGCACGCGGGGGATTTTTATTTTTAACCCTTTTAAAAAGAATTTCTAAAAATAACACCTTCGAAATTTTATTTCTAAAACTAACCTGTCTGGCTGATCCAATCTTCTTGGCGCGACCAAATGCCTATGACGCGCCAACCCGCTTGGCACGGCTGGCCTACCACCTTCAACCTCTTCCGTCACCTATTTTGGCTGAAGAAGAGAGGCGGCGGTGGTTCCAAGGTGGTCAGCAGAGTGTACCTTCAGCTGCGCGATGGAATGGCGGGCGAGTACCTTACTGTGCCGCTGAACACATCACTGAAGGGGTGGAATGCGAGGTGGTTTTACATGAAGCTGAGCCACCCTATCGTCCGCTGCGACGCCGACCACATCCCAGAGAGCTAGAAAAACTGGTCGGAGATGCCAAGCAGCGCTGATATGGAGCAAGTGAGGGAGCTCCTTGGCTTGAAAAAGGGCATGAAGACCAATGGCGGATTGGTGGCGGCGAGCTTTATAGTGCGCCGCATTCAGCCCTGCAAGGAAAGGGCTCACGCGACGTTTGATTTCAAGGGGGAGACCGACGGTACCCGGGAGAGGACGGAGATGCTGTTGAGGGACGTAGTGCAAGAGCGGGCTGCAGAGTTGTTCGCTCCATTTGCCTTGTTCAACTTGCTAGGGCAGACGAGACCCTTTCACTACAAAAATCTGCCTCCTTAGGTAAATATCTCAATTGTGTGTTCCTAATGCTCTTTATCTTCTGTCGTTGTTGAGCAGTGGACTGATTCACTTATGCAAAGATTCATTCGCAGGTAAGATCGGTGTACTTCTTGGGCGTGCCGAGGGGCGATTGGCCGCAGGCGATAGATGCCCAGCCACTGACGCAACCTGAGGAGGAAACCGTCAGTATCTCATCGGAGAGTCCATCCCCAGTGTCGGAGAAAATCCGGGGGAAGAGGGCAGCGGTAGACGAGCCCAGAAGAAGAGAAAGACGGCGGGTGCCGCTCCCCTCAAGCTAGGTAGCATCTTGCTTGGTGGTGACCAAACCACTCGGACACGAAGGACCGCGGTGTTTGAGTGGTCGAATGATGACAAAGTTCTAGTTGCTCCTCCACCAAGCACGAAGGCGCCTTCACGCAGCACACGCACGAAGGAACAGTCGAGGGGGGGAGGAAGTTCCCCAACAATAGGTGATGGGAGCCCCCAATCAATAGACGAAGGGAGTCCCTGAGCAGCAGGCAAGGGGAGCCCCAGAGCGGTAGGCGGAGGAAGTCCTCGAGCAGTAGGTGAGTGGAGCGGCGGAGCGGCGGATGGACAAAGTCCCTGAGTAGCAAACGAGGGGAGCCCCAGAGCGACAGGCAGAGGAGAGGTCGACGGTAGAAACCACGGGACCTCTACCCCAAGACATAGGCGTTGGCCCCAAGGCCATTGCTGGGGGATCAGGTAGGCAGCGCCGGTTCAAAAAATCTACCAGAAAAACCACTTCATATGTACCCTTGTCTTGGTGTTATTTGGTTGTCATTTCCTTATCCTTTTTCGGTGATTGATGAGTTGATCTGATGCAGAGCGAGGCGTACGGAGGATCTGGCCCCGCTTGTCTAGACTGATGAGTAGCCAAAGGTTGGCCCTGGGGCAAAGGAGATGCCGGTGGACCCCATCTCAGAGTCCCTAGGTGCTCGGCAGCCTATGGAGGAGTCAATCACCGCTGCTAGTAGACTTGGCGGTGGCGAACAATTGGCGCCAACGATGGATGGTTTGGCAACGATGCCCGGAGCAATGGCAGAAACCGCCGGGTCTTCAACAGTGAGTGCAGGAGATGCCGGTGCCACACCTGAGTCTGGGGCGGTGAAGCCGGTGGCGCCTAAGGAGCAACAAGCCCCTCCCGAGGCGTCGTAGGGCGTGGTCAAACCCGTTGTCTGGCCATAGAGCCCCCTAGTGGTGCCTCCAGCCATGGCGGAGAACTACGAGGTGGAAGAGATTGAACGCAAGGAATCTCAACACCAAGCTGTCTGAATCCTCCATAGACATGGTGATGAGGTGGTGGTCGTTGAGGAGGAGGACACCACTAGGGAGCTAAAGAGACCGAAGTCCGCCCTTGCCGGAGTGATGAGACAAATCAAGGTTTGTACTACATCTATAATGTTCATCTTTCACGTTGGAGATTGTTCTTCTTCATGATCTTAGCGTTTATGCAGGGGATAACTTGAACTACCGAGCAGCGGTGCCAGCTGATAAAGAGGATGGAGCCCCTCACCGAGGATGGTGAAAAACTCAAAGAGGCGATGAACCTTATGAAGAGAAACATCTAGAGGGCCCAACGTGAATGAGACCTTGCGGAGTCCAACGTGTGGGACCTAGAATACCAGAAGGGCATCCTGTCCGAGCAGCTGGCGACCATGTCCGAGCAGCTATGCGACAAGTCTAAGCAATTGTCGAGTGCTTCCGAGCAGCTAGAGTAGAAGTTCGAGCAGCTTAGGAATGTATTCAAGTAGAAAGCAGGTATGGAGTATCGGCGAATGTGCTTTGTATAGTTGAATTGCTATATCTTTAGTGATGACTGTTGTGCTTGTAGAGCAAGATGCGGAGCTCGGTCAACTGTGTCAAGCCGTCGAACAACTCCGAGAGGAGAAGGCGAAGGAGTTAGGGCGAACAGACAAACTGGCCGAGGAGCTAAAAGGTGAGTACTTCCTGGTTAGAGTTTCTGCTAAGTAGTTTTCTTGCTTGATGGAACCTTGTAATGCTTGTAGACTACCGTTAGAGGGTCAAGGCATAGTTTGATGTGCTGGTGCAGGAGGCTAGGACCCAAAGAGACAAATTCGATGCCATAGTCACTGGAGTGAAACCGGCGCTCGACTGCGTCGACCTAGAGGTGGCTCCTTAGCCTAACGGTAGGCCGCCATGTTTGGACTCCATCATCCAGAGGTGTAAGGCGGCATGGGAGAACTTCAAGGGCTTCAACCATGATACCATTGTTACCGCCATTACTCATGCCCTTGCGGTGGTTCGGTCCCACTATCCAGCCATTGACCTTTAGGCGATAGGGGCCGGATTTGCCGAAGGGATGGGCGAGGCAGACCACCACTAGCTGGAGGATGAGGTGGAGGACGTGGCGAAGAAGCTGGCCAGTGACATCGACCTGTTCGGTGAGACGGACGGCGATGGCGAAGCTTGGTGATCTACTCGAAGAGTATGCCTCTATAACATCTGGGGAGGGTAGTTAGAGCGTGCAAGAGCACATAAAACATTTATGTATGTGTATAAATGTTATAAAGTGCATGTTTATGTAGTTTGCTGGTATTTATGGCGAAGAATCGTTGTAGTAATAACCCAAACACAATTATATGTTGTATAAGTAGCATCCGAGTAGTTAGTTCGTTACTAAACACTTTGGCCTTAGCTAGCACATAGTCCATAACGTGGAGCGCGGAGCCCGTGCACGTGTAGAAGGAACAAGCATCACCAAGGAACCACAGCCAACCACCCATAACGCAGAGCGCGGAGCCCATAGCACATGTAGGGAGAGATCAGAGACTGGGTCTTCTCCATATAACATAGAGCGAAACTTGTGCTGCTCGGTGGTTAGCGAAATAACTTGGAGATAAACATAGTATAAGTGGTGTTTGAGTAGTTAGTTCTTTACCATGCTCTCAGCCTTGGCTAGCCCATAGTCCATAACGTCGAGCACGGAGCCTGTGCACGTGTTGGAGGAACATGCATGACTAAGGAATAGGCGTGTAGCAAATGAACGACATTTGATGTTGTGATTATAGTACCTTCGCAAGCCTTCTAAATATTTGGCTATGCAGACGTAGGTGATTAGGCGTTCTTCCTTGGCCCTGTTGACGTCCTCTATCCGAACAGCTGTGGCTTTCTCTTCATCATAATTTTCCACCCTAGGTGCTCAGAAGGCAATGTTCGCAGGTAGTATGGCTTCTGAGCCGTAGACCAAGAAATATGGAGACACACCAGTGCTGCGACTAGCTTGAGTGTGCAGTCCCCAGACCATAGCTAGTAGATCTTTGAGCCATCTACTTGAATGCTTTTCTTCTTTCTGATATAACCTCTTTTTTAGAGCATCAAGGATCATGTTGTTAGCCCTTTCGACCTAGCCATTGGCTCTGGGATGGACAATAAAGATGTATTTGACGGAGATGCACTGGTCTTCGCAGAAGTCCCAAAAATGATGACCAGTAAATGTGGTTCCAAGGTCGGTGATAATGCTGTTCGGGAGACTAAATCTGTGGATGATATCTTCGAAGAGCTTGACTGCTTTCTTTGCAGTATCCGAGACGAGCGGTTTATACTCGATCCACTTAGAGAACTTATCGATGGCGACATACATATATCGAAAACACCTGGAGCTGGTTTGAAAGGCTCGATCATGTTCAGTCCCTAGCATACGAAGGGCCAGGAAGCTAGGATGGTCTATAGTTCTTATGGCAGCACGTATATTTGCTTGGCAAAAAATTGGCATCCTTCACAACATCGACGAGGTCTTCTGCATCGGAGATGGCCGTGGGCCAGTAAAAACTAGCTCGAAAAGCTTTGCCGACCAAGTTTCTTGAGGCCACATGGTTGCCGCAGGAACCAGAGTGAATTTCGAGAAGTAGCTTCACTCCCTCTTCTTGGGTGATGCATTTCTACAGTATCTCTTCCTTGGCATTTTTCCTCATCAAGTTGCCGTCCACCAGCACGTAATGCTTGCTTTGATAGATTAGGCATTCGGTTTTAGCCTTGTCGGCGGGTATTTCAGCGCTGGTGAGGTACTTGATGAACTGTTCCCTCTAATCGGTGGCCGACGAAGGTACCATAAGTACCAGCTGCTCGGTGGGGGGAACTTCCTAAACTTCCTTACCTTCCATATGGATGGCACGAGAAGATCTTGAATGAAGACCCCTAGTGGAATCGCGGTGCAAGAGGAGCCTAACTTGGATAGGTGGTCGGCAAGCTAATTTTGATCACGTACCACGTGGTGGTACTCGATACCATAGAACTTCCCTTCAAGCTTTCTAATTTCGGCACAGTATGCATCCATCTTCTCACTGGAGTAGGACCAATCTTTATTGAGCTGGTTGATGACCAGTGTAGAGTCCCCGTATACCATGATGCGTTTAACACCAAGCTCAATGGCTATACAGAGTCTGTGGAGATATGCTTCATATTCGGCAGTGTTGTTGGAGGCCGAAAAATGTATCTAGAGAACATATCAAAGCTTATCCTGGTCGGTGTGATGAACAAAATGCCCGCACCAGCACCATTGATATTGAGAGCACCGTCAATGTACATCACCCAGTGCTCGGGGCAAGTAGCGGCGATAGGCTCTTGAATCTCAGTCCACTCAGCAACAAAATCAGCAAGTGCCTGAGACTTGATGGTAGGCCTACTTCTGAATTTGATGGAGTAAGTTTTGAGCTCGATAGCCCACTTGATGATGCGGGTGTTGGCCTCTTTGTTGCACAAAATGTCCCCTAGAGGGAACTGGATGACCATGGAGATCTTGTAGTACTCGAAGTAGTGGCAGAGCTTGCGCGACGTAATTAGAATAGCATATAGAAACTTTTGAACTGTACTAGTAGGGTGATCTCTCCAAGTGGTTTCACTGCCCTACCAGGAACCACACCCCAAAAGGAGTCTGAGGCTATGAGATCTGTTATACCGAGGCCCAACTCCTTTAGGGCTCCGACGAAGAGGAGATTCAGAGCGCACCCACCATTAACGAGCACTTTTCTGAAAAGCACTTTTTGGATGGTTGCATCGAGGACAAGGGGGAATTGCCCTTTGTAGGGGTTGTCTACCCACTGGTCAGCCCTACTGAAGGTGATGGGGACCTCGGACCATAGGCGATAGCTGGGGTTCACTACGACATCTTCCATAGTGACGGCGAGCACCCACCGAGCAGTGAGCTTCCATTCTCTTCTACTCTCGGAGGAGGCGAGGCCCCCAAAGATGGTGGCGACCACCTTGTCGTGGTCCTAGAAGGCATTGTTATTGCCCCCAGGTGGTCGGCAGCCTCCAGCTTCATCGTTGGGGTCATTGTCTAGCTTTTTATCCTAGAACTCCTTAGCCAAGCCGAGGTAGTCCTTCATCTTATGTCTGGCATTCTTGTGGAGAGGGCACAGGCCATCAAGGATCTTATTGTATTGCTCATCATAGTTGCGCTTGGCGTGAGGTTCATTAATGGCGGCGATGATGTGGTCTGGCCGACGGTGGTGATTTTGACCAGACTTGGGTCCTTTTGGTCGATGACAGCCGCTGTCATAATGGTAACTATGGTCATCGTAGCGGCGGTCATTGTGACATCGATCATCGAGGCGGTCATCGTAGTGGCGTGTTGGGCGATGAGTGCCTGCATCCTCATTGAAGCGCACCTTGGCTTCCTCAGCGTTGGTGTACTTGTTGGCGGTCGTGATCATCTCGCCAATCCTTGTGGGTGGCTTGCGGTTCAACTTGGAGCGAAGCTCGTGGTGATGGAGTCCTCTAATGAAGGTGGTGATGACCTCCACTTCTGTGATGTTGGGAATAGAATTCCTCATCTCAGAAAAGCGTTTGATGTAGCTATGGAGGAGCTTGGATGGCTTCTAGTTGATGTGGTTGAGATCATGCTTGGTACCCCGCCGAGTACACGTAGCCATATAATTGTCGGTGAAGACTTTTTTAGCTCTTCCTAGGATCTGATGGAGTCCAAGGCAAGGCTTGTGAACTAGTTCATGGTGGTTAGCTTGAGCATGATGGGAAGATAGTTCACCATGACACTGGTGTCTCCTCCAGTAGCGTGGATAGCAGTGGCGTAAGCCTGTAGCCACTGTGTTGGGTTCATCTTTCCTTCGTAGGGCTCGACCCTAGTGATTTTAAAACCATAGGGCCACTAAAGTGTTTAGAGCACCCTCGTGAATGTTGGGGGCCCTATGGGGTTGGTTGCACCATCGTCTATAGCATTGCCAGTGTTGAGCAGCTCGAGAGCTGAGTCTGGGTTACCGTACTCTTACTCGTACTCCTGGCGGTGGTGTACTTCTTTTTCACGGCGACCAAAGTAGCGTTCGTCGATACGTCATCGTGCATCTCAGAGATTGTTGAGGTGCACTCAGATGTCCTGGTCAACCTTCTGGTCGTGTTGGCGGTGATGTTCAATGCGGTTGCCCCTAGCTCCACTCTCAAGGGGATGCTTGTCGTCATGGTGCTGGTTGGTGAAGCTACTTGGGCAGTGATCAGATCTTTGCGCGGCTGATCAGCATATCAAGGTTGTGGATATAAATGTCCATGTAGCCCGAGGCATGATGGCATGGCATGAAGCCCACTTTTTTTGCCCAACATGAGCACGGCATGGCCCAATGGTTAGCGGGCTAGGCTGGCATGGCCCGAGGGAGCAGGCCGTGCCTAGGCCATTGCTCAGGCCCGTGGGCTAGCACGGCACGACTCGGCCTACGACGGTAGGCCCGACAGCAGCCCGGCCTCCCCCCTCACCCTCCTCACTCCTCCTCCCCTCCCCGTGGCCCAGCGTGGCCCACCATCATTCCCCCTCATATAAGAGCGCATGCCACCACTGTCAATGGATGCTCCTAGCTCCCTCCCATGCTGCACTCGCTCCTCTCCCCTCTGCGCACTCGGCCACTCACTCCTCTTCCTCTCTGTCGTGGATGCTCCCGGCTCCCTCCCCTTCCCTCGAATTAGGTGAGGGCACGAGGTGAGCATGCTACCTTCCCTCCGCCCATGTAGCCCCCTCCCCATGCGGCCACTACGCACTCGCTCCTCTCCTCTCTATGCCATGGACACTCCTGGCTCCTTCCCCTTCCCTTGCATTGAGTGAGGCCTTGAGGCGAGGGTGGACATGGGATGCCCTCGCGTAGCATGGCAAGCTCACTGGCGGCCACTGCCATCTCCCACTGCTTGTGCTAGGCCTGAGCTCCGCCCCGACGCTAGATCCGATGTCAAGGGCTAAGGGCAAGCTTGCCAGCGGCCACCGCCATCTCCCGCTGCTCGTGCTTCCTCCCCTTCCCCCTCTCTTTGGCTACTCATGCTGGCCCTGAGCTCTGCCCCAACACTAGATCCAGCCTTCTATGCCCTTGATCCGGCCAGACCACCACGGACCGGCCAGCTACTTCACCGAACTCACCTCCTCCACCAGCTACTTCACCGGATCTAGCATCAAGCGACCTGAGGGGAGCTTGTCGGTGGCCACCGACACCTCCACTCCTCGCCTCCCCCTTGTCTCTATTGCATTTGGTGGGCCTTGGGCCAACCCGACCTGCTAAAAAGGTCGAGCTCATCAGGCCGGCCCGGCACGAAAATTGGCCCGACAGGCCGTGCCTAGGCCATCGGTCGGGCATGATGGACTAGTGCGGCATGGCCCGATAGCCTGATGGGCCCTTTCATGCCATGCCCTATTAGGCTGTGCCAAGCATGGGCCCATGCCATGCCAAACCGGGCCGGTCCATTGGCCATCCATAGTTGTGGAGCACGACGGTCTCTAATCTTGGCGGATCTCGTTGACCTAACAGTGCGCTGCTTTAAGAGTGGCGGTGACCTTGGCAACCTCTAGTGTCTGTAGGAGCTAGATGAGCTTGTTGGCGGCCACTACCAAATTGGCGCTTGGAGTCTTGTAGGCGTCATGGCCGTCAACATGGACAAACTCGTCGTCGAAGTTGCGCTAGAGTGGCCTTCCTTGCGAGTCAAGTTGCTGCTCGGCCCTCGCAAGGACAGCTTCATTTGCTCAGCACTACACATGGTTGATGTTCTGGTTCTTGTGAGCGGCGCGTTCCTCCTTAGTTTCACTATTTCGAGGGGGGCTGTCAATGCTGACGTTGAAGATTACATCGCCGCAAAAAGGAGGGAGAGGAAGTAACTCGGTGGTGGTTTCGGCGACGGTCTCCATAGAGCCTTGGGACTCAGAGTCCGAATTTTCCTCTAGGATGGTTTGGAGGGATGCTCTGGGACATCGGTCGACGTGTAGTATGTTAACGGCTGGCGAAGGATGGTCGGTGATCTAGTCGGCGGGAGGATGGACATCTCCAACCTAGTTAGTGAATCTACCCCTTAGGGCATCTTGGTAAGCGGCGGTGGCATTGGTGAACCCAAAGGGTAGGGTCGTAACTCTTGGAGTTTCTAGAGCAGCCTCCGATAGATCTAGATCGAAGGGTGGTTGGCGCTGAACCAGAGTGTCCAGAGCCGATTCAGTGATGAAGAGGCAATCAGCGAGCTTCTGACCAAGCTGGTCAATGGATGCGATCAGATCGTCATTGTTGATTTGCCTCCTCTAGTAGTGAGGAAATGGGCAGCGAGTTATCGATGAAGGCGACCTCAGAGGTGGTTCTGAGATCGGATCTACAGTAGCAGATGTTGGGGTGATCGATATAGAATTGATCTACACTAGCTCGATGAGCTCTCCGACTCCATAAGCGTTGATGATCCATGAGATTGATCCGACTGTGAAGATATGGCCGGGCTACAGAAGGGACAAAGAGCCTATGGAAAAGTCATCTTGTTCGACAAGGAAATAGCACGCACACACCCCTACCTAGCACACCAACTGTCGATAGAATATCGTTGGTAGTCCTCCGAGGGGTATCCCACAAAGGTAGATTGATCGGTAGAGAGGCATGTAATCAAGAACAAGAAGGCAACAGAGACACATGAGTTAGACAAGTTTAGGCCATCATTATGACATAATACCCTACTCATATGGTCTGTTGGTTTGTATTGGCTATCGTATGATATTGCGAGAGTTTGGAGGGGTCCCTACCCACCTTATATAGTTCGGAGGGCAGGGTTATAAGTTGGTTAGATCTGAGAGATAACCAAAAAGTAATAACAGATTATAAGAATCTTGGGATCATACGTATCCTAACAGATCTCGTAGTATCTTTAGGATATCTTCCTGATGTCTTGCGGGACGCGCTGAGTAGAGTCATGTCCCACAAGGCTTCGTCTTGTGGGCTGGCCCGCCCCTGGGGGCATAGCCCATGTGGTCTGCTGTGGGTATCCGGGGTCATACCCCTCATAATGTGCGTCAAGTGTGAAGTTGAATTCATGTCCAATCAACATGAGGAAGTTATCAGAAAAGGATCAGACTCAAAGCTGCGTTCGGTCATAGTACATCAGACATGTCCGATTGCCATTTGGGTGTTTCTGGACCTCTCTGTACTCGACTGAACTCTAGTTTTCTATGTCCAGTCATTTTCACTAGCGCATCCGGTCACTTTAGCTCATGTAGATTAGATCCATTTCTTCTATAACTATCACAGGGGCCCTCATTTTCTACGTCTCTACCACCGCATTCGCGCCTACATCTCTACTGCCTTGCTTTCTTCTAGTCGCTGCGGCCCCGCTATCGTGCAGCCCATGCACCTACGCCACCTGCATCGTGCTACCACGCCACCACACGTGTCTCACCCGCCACCATGTGCTCATGCTCCACTGTGCCACCACGTGCTCATGCACCACTGCGTCGCCACATTACCATCCTCTCACACCAATGGTTTCCCAGCGCCGCACCTCCTTGGTCGCCGCACTGCTTCATGACACCAAACCCAAGCCCTAAGGTGCTATTGTCGTTCCTGTGTGGTGTCTCTGTGATCGACAACTTATCCCTTCGCATGTCTTGGGATTATTCTAAGGTAGCAAGCCACATTCGCTCATTTCTTTTCTACTGCTTGCTTTCCATTAGGTCATTTGCTTCCCTAGTATATAAAGTTGCTTATATATATACCTCCTACTCTATCGTGTAGTTAGTTTGGGCAGTGAGTCTGCTTGGCAGTTGGGCAGTTGATAGATTTACTTGGGGCCATGCCTGTGAGTATGGATTGAGGCAAAACCTCATGAGTGTCAGTTGGTAGTTGTTCATTATCAGTGGTAGTGATTCTTGTCAGCTTTAGAGATGGCTCATTGCAAGAACATCGGGGGTGGTCCCGGTAATGAGGATCCAAGGCCCCTGCCTTGCCTGACTGCATAGCAAAAAGGAAAGGTGAAAAAGACTACAAAGAAGAAGCGCAAGTTTGATGATGTTGAGGCAGAGAGAGCAGTAGTAGTGGCAGCCGCCGTAGAGCGAGCCGAGATAGGTGGATCTAGTAGTGGCATTCATATAGGTGATCAGTTGTCATCGGCTTAGTGGGCCACTATCGAGAGGATTGAGGCTAGTATTGGTAGTCCACCTAGGACCATCATGCTTGGAGGACGGCATGTCTCTTTAGAGGAGAGTCAGACTCATGGGTGACTGAGCAGCAGACATAGTCAATAGAGTAGATAGAGGACACTCAGTAGGGAGAACAAGTTGAGGAGGTAGAGCAAGCAACACAACCATAGCTTCGATGCTCCAATCACACATGTACTCATGTGTCACCGAGGCCTCAGACATAGAGGCGGGGCTCTCATCCACCTCCCAGACCATAGGGTCTGCCTTTGGTTGTTCACCTTGACCTAAGGGCGACCACAACTAGAGAGGTGCAATAGCTATGGTTCATATAGTTCGAGGATTGGTTTCTGCCAAGGCGGGATGAGTGTGCCTTAGAGCATTTCGACACTGTGTTGTAGGAGGACTTCTATAGTGCATATCTCAACAGCGGTGTTGCCTTCAGATCTCAGCGGGTCTGCTTCTTAGAGTCTCTAGTTGCAGTTGTAGGTGAGTAGATCTGGCCCCATCTCAAATGGCCGGTTGGGGGCCTATTTATAAGCCCCACTGATAAAGTAGCTATTGAGGATGAAATCCCACTTTTCTGCTACTGACTAGACGCTGGAGTCATCCTAATCGGACACGTCTGGTCGTCCCAACCGTTGGAGCCGCGAACAATTGATCTGGCCTCACCTCACTTATCTACCAGGCTTGTTAGACCTTCTTGGATGGACTGGTCGGTATGTCCCATCTTAGGTCCATGAGTTCTACTTCTCCTTGTGGATTGACCCAAGACATAGGTTTATTCATTTCGCTTTCTAGAGCTCGAGGTTCAAAGAGATACTAAAGATTCTAGAGTCACCTATTCTTCTTCATGAGGCATGCTATAGATAGACAGAGCCTCCAAAATGCCCTCACAGTGGACTTGTGCCACCTACAGATCTTGTCAGACCGTGCTTCATAGAGCCATTTGGCGAGGGGTTGAGCAGGACACCACGTGACCTTACACTTGTAGCTCGACTCCTTGATGCTATTATGAGGAGGACTCTGCTTCCGAGGATGGGCTACCATGAGGGCCTGACTAGAATTCAGTTGTGGCTAGTGTATTACCTGGTGTCTCAGACTATCTTTGATATTTGGGATGTGATCCTTGTAGTGGACCATGATGCCTAAGAGGGGGGGTGAATTAGGCAACTTAAGATTCTAACTCTAAGCTATGGCCTCTCTTTTTAGCCCTAGCAAAACCTATGATAAAGATAAACTATCTAAATGTGTAACTATGATTTTACTAGTGTGTTGCTATCTCTACCACAAAAGGAGTAATACAATCAATATAAATGTGAAAGCTAAAGAGCAAGGTAGAGATATGCAAACTCCCATCGATGACTCCAGTATTTTTATCGAGGTATTAAGAAGCACACAAGCTTTCCCCTAGTCCTCGTTGGAGCCCCTCGCAAGGAATCCCTCGTAAGGGCCAAGCTCCTGATTGGATAACTCCATGGATAGCCTTGGGCCTTCCCCATGCACAAGTGGGTCTCTGATGCACCTTCCAGCAAGCCTCTCCCGGATGCTCCCCGCTGTCTTCACTATCAAGCTTCCGGCCAAAACGTTGCAGGTCTTGTTCCCTCCGGTACATGGTGGTGGCCACACCACAAACGTGGTTGGTGTGATCTCGCAAGACTACAAGCCCCTTCGATGTACAACAATGGTTCTAGCAAGCACCGAGTGATAAGAGGTATGCAAACCTCACTAAACACTAGGCCTAAACCTAGAGCAAGTGTATAAGCAGTGGTCTAATCAACCTAAGCACTTCGGAAAAGCACCTACACTAATCACCTAATAAATCACTAAGCACTATGCAAGTGGAGATCACTAAAATGGCGTATCAATACCCTTGGTATGTTTCCTCAGCTCCACTCATCTCAAATGGCTGGTTGGGGGGTCTATTTATAAGCCCCACTGATAAAATAGCCGTTGGGGATGAAATCCTGCTTTTCTGCTACTGACCGGATGCTAGAGTCATCCTGATTGGATGCATTCGGTCATCCCAACTGTTGGAGCCACGAACAACTAATCAGACACTGACAGCGTCTGGTCACTTGCCATCGGACGTGTCCAGTCGCAAGTTCGCCACTCTAGAACCTCTCTATACTCGATCGAACGCTGCTGTCCTACGTCCGGTCGGTTTGCCGCCAGCGTCTAGTCCAGTGTTTGATCTCTACTGCTGTTGCTGAGCCTCTGATCGGAGCATCTGGTCGCTTTTCATCAGCATTTGGTCACTACTGCTATTATCGAGCCTCCTGATCGGAGCATCTAGTTGCTTTCCTCCAGTATCCGGTCGCTTCTGTGAGCTCGTTTCTTCATAATCTTGCATGCAGCTTGGTTCCTATCTTTATGGTTGGACTTTGCTTGATATCTTGGGTCTTCTATTGTGCTCCTAAGGTCTTGCTTGTGGTGTTGAACATAGAATCATCACGTCGCCTTTGTCCAAGTCATGTCTTGCACCCTATTGAACTACAAAACAAACACTTGCAAATTAATTAGTCCAATTTGGTTGTGTTGGTCATCAAACACTAAAATTCAAAGTAAATGGGCCTAGGGTCCATTGTCCTTATAATCCTTTTAGAGATGGAGGGCATACTACCAGAGGGCTTTAGAGGTCACCGTCAGCTGCCTTATGCTCATTAGATCACTTTCTTACTCCAAAAGGTAGTTACACACAAGTCCCCAGAGACAATGGCAGAGTGGACAGGTGCTACTACTGAGTTTCCATAGTATAACATGAGTCAGATGCTACATTATAGTCATGCGAGGACACCTCGCCAGCCAAGTCGTCACCCAAAGGTACCAGAGACAGTAGCTCAGCAAGATGAGATCTTTAGGGGCATTGTAGAGACAGAGGAGGAGTTTGTTGCACAGCAGGAAGATGAGGTCGAGAGTGACTCGAGTGATAGCTCAGACAATGACTATCAGCCCATTTCACAGATGGCACCTTATCCACATGATAGAGAGGCAAGTGGCTCCAACTTAGCTCCACCATAGCCACCGCAGATAGACCCAGCACTTCTAGTTGTACTTGAGCAGATGAGGCAGGATTAGGAATGTCAGGCATAGGAGACCACCACTGCACTTGCTCAGGTTCAGGCATGATAGGACGAGTTTCAGTGGTAGCAGTAGGCCATGCAGTAATAGCAGCTTATGACTCAGCAGCAGTTACTCGGCTTCATGCAGCATGTATTCACTGCTATTGGGGTTGATCCTCAATAGTCTACATTTTAGATAAGCCACCCTACCACCACCACTCATGTAACTCTAGTTGTATAGCCCAGTGGGCTTCCAAGTCAGAAATAGCTAGCTCCTTAGTTTGCCGCACCTACAGAGCAGGTGTCTTAGTGGTTTTCTTCACCAGGGATAGCTCAGGGTCCGCACTTTACTTCTATTGTTACGGGCTTCACTTCAACTCAAACTTCTTCGGCATTAGTGATAGACACCCCTATCTCTAGGAGTCTTGGCGCTACCTTTAGTGAGCTTATAGGGTAGCCTACACCTCCAGTATTCCGAGTCTCTGTCCCTACCATAACTGCTCTAGTTATCGACACTACCGAGACGATTATGTCGTCTATTGCATCATCTGAGCCACCTCAGGCAGTCACTCCTACACTTGAGGCTTTAGCGACAGTGATAGCGACAGATGTGGCTCCTCTTCCTATATAGACACCTACAGAGTTATAGGCCATGCCAGTTACTGACCAGACCTAGACCACTTCACCTTCACTTCCAGCTATAGAGGGTCAGACCTCTTAGAGTTTAGGGTTAGAGGATGATGTATCTCAGTTCTAGGTCTCTCACCGTACCTCAACGCCTGACTCGACTGCTCCTATCCCATTATCTAACCTTTAGGTTTTGATGCTTGATGCCAAAGGGGGAGAGGGACCGAGTATGTTAGGGACCGAGTGTGTTAGATTTAGGGGGAGCGTGTGAGATGGACTCAATTCTTTTGGTCTTTCATGTGTGATACTTCGTGCATTCACATTTACTTTCATGCATTGTATTATATACATGTGATGGTGAGACTTATTTGACATGTGTGCTCTCTATATTGTTTTATATATGTCATGTCACTTGGTTTTGCTCATTGGTTTTGCTTTCGTGTTTTACTCCGATTCAAATGAGCTTTACTTCATGTACTCATACTTAATTCATATCTTTTGAGTACACCATGTTGGCTTGGGTCATATAAGCATGCCTAATCCTTGTGTTCTTATTATCAAAAGCTTATATGAACCAAGCATGTTGAAAATCTCACTCATCTCTTTTACATACTTGAGGTTGTGTTGTCATCAATCACCAAAAAGGGGGAGATTAAAAGTATCTAGGCCCCCAGTTGGGTTTCAGTGATTAATGATGATATGAGATTACTATGACTAATGTGTGTTTTGCAGAGACAATTTGAGTTATGTCATGGTAATGGAAATTGATTGGGCAATCATGTTTGCCATGCCCCTGTTGATGGAAATTGTTTTGGTTTTCAAAGGATGGATGACAAGGTTAAGGACGGACTAGTTCTAAGTGTCGTTTGGTGTTGGAGAGACACTTAGAGTAGTTTAGGACTTTGTTTTTCCTTTGGTTGTACTATTAAGGGGGGTATGGACTAGTAGCTTAACCTAGGTGAGTCTAATGGATTAGGTGTGGTGCACAGTTGTCAAACTTAGCACTAGGTAGCACAGGAATAGCCCTAAGATTGATAGGAGTCAATTTCATTCACAAAGAATTTCAAATTAGAAGTAAATGGAGAGTCAAATGACTGATCGGACGCTAATTTGGTTGTGACCGAACGTAGCTTAAAGAGTTCGGTCAGTTCATTTGATTGGCAGCAGCAGTCCTCACTGGACGCGACGCTAGCCGTATCTGTAGCAGCATGGACAGGCTATTGACCACGGACAAGACGCTGAACAAAGAAATGATCGGACTCTAGGTGCCAGCGTCCGGTCAATATTAGTAAGGTTCTAGAGAGGGTTTTTGATGACCGGATGCGTCCGATGGATGCTGACCGAACGTAGGCCAGAGTTCGATCAGAGCAAATGGCTCTTTCTAACATGCTGGCGTATTGCACTAACTAGTGCGTCCGGTCATCTCGATACTTGCTGAGTTGGACCACAACCGTCATGTTTTTAATGGGGGGTATAAATACATATCCCACTCATCCATTTGAGGTCTCTTGCCCATTTGTTCAGCTGAGAAACACCTTTGGAGTGTAAGGGAGAGCAAGAGCCTAGTTGGGTGATTGAGATTTGATAATCCTAGATTAAGGACCTCATTAGTGCATAGGGAGTAACAAGTGTGCATCCACCTTACTCATTAGGCTTATCTTGATCAAGTGAGAGTTTGTGCTTGTTACTCTTGGTGATCACCATCACCTAGATGGCTTGGTGGTGATTGAGAGCTTGGTGATCATCCGATGGAGCTTGTGGATGACCCAAGTCATTTTGTGAGCGGTTGTGGGCGATTCACCGTGACGGAGTGTCAAAGAATCAGCCCGTAGAGAGCACTCGATCCTTCTGCGGACCAAGGGTGAGCCCCACTCCTCCTTATTATCATAAGCCTCATATTTATTTTTAATTTTAGATTGCATTCATCCTGTTCTTACTTGTGTTCTCGATTTGCTTGTAGGAAAGCCTTCTCGGCGAGGTCAATCGCATTCACATGGTTGATAACCAATAGAGCAGTGGTATAACGGTTGTGAGGGTCCAAATCAATCTTGGTTTGAAGCCTAGATCTTAAACATTGAGTCTCCACCAATCGACGCTATCGTATCTATCAAAAGATCAGGCCTTGTCTACATTAAGTGGTATCAGAGACCTAGTTGTCCGTTAGGTATATCTCTATGTTTTTCTCTTTAGATTAAATCTATTTATCATTACCTAGAGTCCACAAAAAGCAAAACAAACACTACCACATATTCCCTATCCTACAGCCCCTTTTGCCATCGCAATATTTTTTAATTTTAGTTTGCTTTATTGAATGGTCGTCCCTTGTGCGTCGTTGTATTCGTTGGTTTATTCAAGTCAGAGTCTAGTTCTTCTCGAATTTATTCCTCTCAGTTTGGTGTTGAGTTGGTCCTGCATACACATATTAGATTGATTTCTTGTTTGACAGTTAGTCAAGAAAGTATAGATGCGTTGTGCCATCTTGCTAAAAAAAGAAAAGGAAAATTTAGTTGTACGTGAGTAGACAAAAAATAGGAAGATTTGCATAATTCCTTATCTAATAGATATCAAGTCCAATTTGGTTTCTTCTTTAGCATGGACGTTGGACTTTGGAGAGCTACTTTTGGAAGCACATATCGTGCTGCTTTTTGATATCCTAGAACTTGAGAAATTAAACTCTAATTGCATTGTACCACATGATATATTTGAAGGTTGTATTGCGGCACTTATCTGGTTAAAAAAACAATCAAAGGCAGAAAAAGGCAAAGAGGTGCAAAAACCAAAAGAAGGAAAAAAAGCCGCACCTAAAAAACAAGAAAAAATAAAGAAGGAAACAAAAGGAAAGTGAAAAAAAGAGTTCAGAAGTGCTTGCATCCTTTTGAGTCCCTGTGCTAAGTTGTATTGTATTGCTTGCTTGAACTAGGTCCAGGACGAGTTTAGGCCAGCGACATAGACTAGCTTGGGACTACTTTTCAATCTTGCAATTTCTAAATTAAATCATTGTTATTTCTTATTGCTATATTGTGCATGCCGAAGCTCCACTTTCTTCTAACCAAGTATAGGTTCGCCTTGCAACTGTTACACTCAAGCTACAACGGTATCACAGTCACCGACCGATTGCACTATCTGTTGCTTTGGTAAGAACACTTGTAAGACCGTGATAAGATGCTTCAGAGTGTGTGACTTTACTCCTTGACCACATCCTATAGTAGCTAATAGGAAAATACATACTTGTGTATTTTCTTGTTTGATGCTAACAATGACAGGTTACAACACGTACCGATATGAGACATCAATGATGCATGAGCCATGCACTATTGCTGTTACACCTCCTCTCGTAGGTTAATCTATTCATTCTTCCCCGCCTACTTATGATGGTATTGGTGATGATGAGTACATTGAGTGGGAAACTAAAATAGATAATATTTTTGCACAAAGCTGTATATGCGAACTGAGGAAAATTAAAAATGCAACTAGTGTTTTGAGATAATCTGCATCAACTTGGTGGGAGTCGTTTATTTTTTTAGATAAACCTCACACATGGAATGGTATGAAAGATCTTATGAGACAAAATTTTGTTAATCCATCTCTTGTAATTAATTCAAATGATGAGGTGCATCAACTAGATCAATCTCTTGTTATTCCTCCTGCTATGCCTAACCTTTTGCAGGACAATGTATAAAAGAGCAAGGATGATGTGACAGAAAATGAGATTCTCACAGCCTCATGTGAAAATTTAGAACCATCAACTATTACTCCTGCTGAACATGAGAGCAAAGATAATGCCCATGATGCTAAACTCATGGAAGGTGAGAGTTCTCTTGATGTGCTGAATTTTTCAAGTAATCATGCTATGATAGAGCAAATTTTAGTAGAGCCTTCGCTTGATTTACCTTTGTCATATGATGATTTGCTTGATTTTCCTTATGACAAAGATGACTTGCATGATGATATTTATGTTATACCCATGCAATCATTGAAGAATGATCATGTTATATGTGTGCTGAAATCGAACACTTGTGCTGAAAATAGACTTGTTATTCATAATGCTAGCGATGTTGATGAGCTGAAACTTTTATCTTCTTTAAATACTTTGGGTTACATTGAATTTGATGTTTTATACAATCTTAGTTCTTTAGAGGAAAAACTTTATGCATATGCTGATTTGCCATGGTTCTCTAGACATACCTACTATGTTTTTGGCAAATATAACAACCAAGGATAATATTTGATACAACGAGTTTACATTTGTACAAATCCAAATTCTCCTTTTGTTGTGCAAAGTAATGATCAACTAGAGGACAGTAAAAGCAATACTGTTGTTATGTCATATTCCTCTAGTTTTGCTTTTCGAACACAAGTGGAATCCAAAGAAATTGAGCATATGTTTCTTGTTAGTACTAATCTTTTGCAGGATAGTATTGGCAAAGATCGTGTGTATTTCAATCGAGCAAACTACATGTTTGTAGGACAAGACATGCTACAAACCTAGACATGTGGTCATATTCTTTCTCACAATATTGTCTATTCCCATTATTTTAGAAACCTCGTTTGTCCTCATGTTGTGCAGGATCAATTTTAAACAAAATCGACGCCGAGGATGGCTTTTCATAAAGAAAGGGAGGATGATAAGGATATGAGCTCCATGCATACGACCATGCTTGAAGATAGAGGATGAGGAGATCAGCGAGGGTGTCCTAACTGAGAAGGAGGCCCGAAGCTCATCTAGTTCAAGTCACCAAGGTGGAGGCCCAAATCAAGTTCAAGCCCATCTCAGGTTCCAGGACTAGTCTATCATAAAACTGGTCACACGTGTGCGTTCGGGATCTATTTTCGACGATCCACATATGGATGGAAAGCTAATTAGATAAGTAAGCCAATGCAAATGGTCTCACATCAAAAGCCCTTTGGAATCAATGGGAATCGTCGAAACAAGTCAACGTCTAGAATCTGCCAGGGTGCTATGACACCGTCTTTTGGTCCGTTGGGTCGTGTATCATCTTAGAGCCCATTAGGGGGCATGTTCAGGGGGGTGACGCCTAGGGATCTATAATTAGCAGCTGTCACTCTCCTTAGGGTTTGGGTTTTGTTTAGTTCTTGATTTCCTCATGAAATAGACGTCGTTTTGCTGTAACTGTGCCACCAAGGCCGCTTGCTGTGAACCAGGGCCCCGGTTCTTGATCTTGTTTGCCAGTGGCGATTAGTCCTTTCGAATAAAGACCTAAACTCCTCATTATCATAAGCCTTATATTTATTTGTAATTTTAGATTACGTTCATCCCGTTCTTGCTTATGTTCTCGATTCACTTGTAGGAAAGCCTTCTCGGTGAGGTCAATCATGTTCTCATGGTTGATAACCAACGGAGCAGTGGTGTAATGGCTGTGAGGGTCCGAATCAGTCTTGGTTCGAAGCCTAGATCATAAACGTTGAGTCTCCACCAATCGACGCTATCATACCTATCGGAAGATCAGGCCTTGTCTACATTATTTACATTCCTAGAATTGCTATGCAAGAGTAGGATTGAAACCTAGGGTATAAAACTTTTGTATGAGAGAACAATAGGAACATATTTTAGACACAAGGGGTGAAATAGGCTAAGTGTAGGGCTTAATTATTGCAAAAAATTAGAATTAGCCCAATTCACCCCCCCCCTCATCTTGGGCATCTTGATTCTTTTAGTACTAACACTTTAATATCTCATGAAAAAAATAAGTCTTCCTAGCACTCCTTTTGCATTCTATAATTTACTTTCTTAGGATTTTATGTTGCAGATTGGTTAAAGATTAGGTTGCAGCAAAAGGGTATATAGCCAGTAGTTATAAGAGCCTCAGTAGCACCTCAGGTCCTGGGTTTGACTCCATGTATGAGCAAATTTTCTAGGATTTAACAGCGTTTGTGCTTTCAGTGGTAGGCGATGTTTCCCTTGATAGCGAGGCGCCTGTGGTGACTTCATCTATCTCGAGTATTGCCAATCCCGTCTTTGAAGATGCTCATAGAGTAGGGTATGCGTGCATGCGTGCATAGGTGTGAGTGTGTGTGCGTTGTGAGTGTTTGAGGTGTACTATGTAATCACAAAAAAGATTAGGTTGCAAAAAATAGTTTTCTTTAATTAGAATAGTCATACTTTATCAACCTTAAATGAATTTGGCTAAGCGATGTGTTTATTATCCGCAAGGCACAAAGAAAGTAGAGGTACATAGTGGTGTTAGGCCCATAGCAAAACTCCAACTAAAAACAAAGGTATACAAGTTGAAAAAACAGACATGACATGATATAGGTAAATATAGTCTAACTATAAAGACAATTATGTATTTAGAAAAAAAATATTATAAAAATAACACTAATGCATAGTTAAGAAATTAGTAATGTTGCTACTCTTACATGAGACTAGTCGTCCCTAATGGAACAAATGGTTTTTTTCTATAGGTGAACATTTTTTACTTACCCCCTTGTAGTAGAATATTTGTTCTTAGTTAGAAACGACTAAATGTTCTAGAGTAGAAAAAACAATATTATTAAGAGGAAAGAGATGTTCTCGTAGTAGAAAAATATTGGGGGTGACTCATTTGCCTTCCCAATCTCCTATGGAATAGGTAACTTCCACGTGAGAAACTTTCTAGATAAATGTCGAGTATGCATAAGACATTGTAGGGATCGTGACGCCTAAGAGGGTGGTGAATTAGGCAACTTAACACCTACTTCTAATTAAGGCCTCTAATTTCAACCTAAGCAAAACATATGCAATAAATAATCTATCTAGAAGTGCAACTATGGTTTTTGCTACGCGTGTTGCTATCTCTACCGCAAAAGAGTTAAGCAATCTAGGTTCTAATCCTATCAACAACTCTAGTATCTTTACCGAGGTACCGAGAAGCTCCTCACTTCCCCCTATTCCTCATTGGATCCCCTTACAAGGAAGCCCATGCAAACGCCAAGTTCTCGGTCATGTAACTTCGTGGATAGCCCCAAGTCATTCCCCCACGCGCAAGTGGGTCTCCGACAGGCCTCTCTCAGACCGATCCCCACCATCTTGACTATCAAGCTTCTGGCCAAACTATAGTGGACCTCATTCCCTCTGATACACAATGACAGCCACACCATAAACGCGGTTTGTGTATGGTTTTGCAAAACTACAAGCCCCTCCAAGTACAACAACGGTGTGCCCAAGCACCTTATGAGCAAGAGGTATGCAAGCCTCACTAAACACTAGGCCTAAACCTAGAGCAAGCGCATAAGCGATGGTCTAACTAGTCTAAGCACTTCGTAAAGCACCTACACTAATTACCAAGTGATTCACTAAGCACTATGCATGTGGAGAGCACTAGAATGGTGTAGCAACATCCTTGGTATGTTTCCCAATTCTGATACCCCTCAAATGCCTGGTTGGGGCATGCATATATAGTCTCCCATTGCAAACTAGCCATTGGAGACCGCACAGGCTTTTTGTGTAGGCATGCATCCACCAAACACATCCGATGCATCCACATCAACTAGTCGTTGGCTCACTAGCCGCTGCCGACCATTTGAGATTGGACGTCCGGTGTGACTTCTGATGCGCCACCGGACACATCCAATGCCTTGTGGCCTTCTCCAACTCGCGTTGCAACCTCTCTAGAACCCTATCCGGAGCACAGGTTCAGTGGTTCACCATACACATCCGGTGACCGCTTCTTGCCGATGTCCTGTGAACACCATGGTGTCTAGTGGCACCAAACACGTCCGGTGTTGTAGCCTATAGCTGCCCATCTATGGACTGAAGCATGTTGTTGTCTGGTGATCTTCTTGAGCATACAACAGACTTGTCTGGTGCTGCACAGTAGCACCCATTGAGGTCCGTTTCTTCGCGTGACTTCATCCGGGTTTCTTCTTCCATCTTGTGTCTTGGACTCTTGCATGTACTTGTAGGTCTTCAACATGTCTTCTAACGTCTTGCTTCAGGTGTTGATCCTTTGGATCACCACTGTTGAGGGTGTATTGTATGTTAGGGACCCATTCGTGTTTTAGGGCCCAATTACATAGCTTGCAAGCTCGTAAGATAAGCTTCAGGGGGGGCTATTTGTAGCCCCTAGAGGCTCCATTGTAAAATATTGTCCCCTCTAGGGAAAATAATGAAAACCTCCCCTCCTACCTTCCCTATAAAAAGGGGAGACGGGGAAGGTGGAGGAGGAGCTTGGCTATCGATTCATTTGCCTCTCTCTCTCTCTCTCGGTCTTTGCTCTCTTCTCTCCGTGTTTGGCTCAAGACCAGCATGTTGATGTTCGACATCAACAACCAAGTTGCCTAAGTTCAAGTCCACTTTACAAACTTTGAACTATATCAAAAAACACTATCAAATATTGTTAGTCCAAGTGGTCATGTGGATCATCAAACACTAAAATCTAAAACTAAATGGCTCATGGGGTTCATTTTCTGTACTTCAAACAATGGAATACTTTGTATCTAGATATTTTGCATGGGAAACATATAGGGAATAGATAAAAACAAGCAAAATTTTGAATGAGATATTCTAGATCTAGGGAATAGATAAACATGAGAGACATTCTAAAAATATAGAGAAGTGTAGATGTTTGCCACCATAAGGCTATAAATAGCAATAGATTTGGGTGTTCATCCATACATACCAAGTCACTAAATGAGTTAACAGAAGTGATGAAAGTGAGTTATTAGAGTTTATAAGTGTGTATGTAGACCTAGAAATGGACTAATCCTCAACCAATTAATCTAGTCCAAAATGAGTCCACCTAAAATGAGGCAATCTGACGTCATGCGCTAAAAATTCAATCTAGTTTAGTCCATCGTGGCGCGAATCGAGTCCAAGACGGTGCTAGGGAAGCGGCCGAGGAGCAAAATGCTGCTGTGGATTGCCAGCATGGTGGCGATGTCGTCGGTGGTGAAGCAGGGGTGCCAGGAGCGGTGGTCACCAGCGTGCCTTCGTCCTCCTCACTGTCGGCTAGTGGCGCTAGGATGGGAGCCAGAGTCGCCGCCGGCATCATGCCGAGTGGTTACTAATATACTACTATAGTGGCAGCTCATTCGCCGTGGTGGAGTCGACGGACTTCTTGAAGGCGTGTGGCCTCTGAAGTCTGCAACCGTCGCCTCGGACCCGGCCTCTACAATCGATCTGTTCACATTGCTCCTGTTGGTGGTGGTGGTGACTGGTGCCTCAGTGCGGCCATTGCGTGCTTAGGCAGAGAGGCACGACATGCCAGGTACCATGAGAAAAGAGGCACAAAGAGAGATCCTTAGATTTTTTTTATATCCATGTTTTTGTATCCGATTCAATCCAATGTGTTTGGGTCTTGTGTCAATGAATACCCGTATCCAAACAACATTTATCCAATTAAATCCACAATAGGTTGAACCCATTTATCCTTTGGATGACCCAAATCCACTTTTAGGTCTATGTGTATGAGTCTTATTTAGTAAATATTAAGAGTTTATTTATAATGAGTTAGAAATGATTATGAATAAAATAAAAGAGAAAAATATTTTGCACATCCAATACTATAATGTTGGGTCCACCATTGCAATTTAGGAACCAAGTCCGCATGTGCAGGGCACCTAAGCCTGAGACCAAGAGTAAAGTGCTACAGTTACACTATCGTACCCATGCGGCCCTAATTTGTTCTTGATGGAACGGTCATTTATGATGTGAACTCATCTACAATATGACAAATTACCAATACTCCCATGGCCCCATCCCTTCTCTATTCACGAATCACGAGATGAGACTATCAGCCCGTTCACTGGTTGTTTTTAGCCTGATAAGACTGGCTGGTGCTGATTTGTTGTGAGAGAAAAACAATGTTGGTTGACTGATATGTCCTGACTGAAACCAATAAGCGAACAGGCTATATAGAGTATAGACGCCCAAAAAAGTGGGATCAAGTTCGAATACAAATATCCAAATAGCTTAAGTTAGGGTAAGGTGCTCGGTTTCGCACAGCTGGAAGGGAGGAGGATGGGTGCGCATACGTGGTGGTGCCCGTCACCGGCGAAGGACCTAATGAAGACTTGGCGAAGAGATTGGCAAGTCTTGACCTAGCCACCTGGTGACTGGCTTAGGGCGTGGGCGGAGACAGAGAGCGCGCGCGGGGGATGAACGTAGGAGAAAAGGCCGGTGACAGATTTTGGTGTTGTTTCGGCAAGGACCCTGTGGGTCTCGAGCAGGCCTATGTTCAACAGTGTGTGTAGGCCCAGTCATAAAAGGAAAAATTCCATGTAACCTCTTGCCAAAAGAAAAAAATTGCTCCTCCGCTGAGGTTCCCCCGGTCCTCCTCTCACTGCCTTCTACCGCGCTGCTACATTGGCTCCTCTCCTCTGTTCTAACCAACAATCTCGTCGGTGGTCAGAGGACCAAGGACTGACCTCTTTGTAAATCTAGATTTGTTCTATATATTCTTTTAGAAATTGGTTTATGATGCCATTGACGAGACAGTGACGACAATAACGCATTGAGATAAGATCTCTCTAGCCTTTCTTTACCTGCTGTTTGATCTGGCATCGATAAAGGGCCAGTGAGCGCATGGTTTGTTAGATCTATTCATTCTCTTCAAATCTTAGCAGTTGATTTGCTTATCTTGTGAAGCAGTCGGTTGGCTTTTGATGCAGTGATTTCGACCTCTTCCTTCGGTCTATTCTACGGCAAGCTTTGGCGTCTCCAACACTCTGTTTTGATGGTGAAGAATTATAAGCCTGTGTCCTTTGGTGGGTTCTTCTGACCGATGTTCTCTCAGTGGGCATTAGATATTGTTGCCAACAATGAGTGGCTTTTGTGGTCTTCGAAGTCTTATTTAGCGATGGTGTTTGCAGGTGTCTTTTTTTTTCTTTATTGTCTTTTCAGCAGATGATCAAAGAAAAAAGACGTCCGACTTAGTATTTGATGTACTTTTATTTTCTAGACGTTGTTTTATGTCTTATTGTCCATCTCTGTACTAGTCTTTATTTTCATTGATACATATAAAATCGAGACACTATTTTAAGTGCCTTTATAAATTTTAGACTCCACTAACACTTGACCTCTCTAGAAGTGGTTTAAAAAGCGGTTGGTTTTCGAAAGGTAAATCGGACTTGCACAATAGTTTAAGGTGACGAATTAGACTTATAAAAAAATAGAATTATTGTTTTGTAAAAATATTAAAATATTATTTCTAGAATAAATATTCATTTTAAAATTCTAAAGCCAGATTTAATATTATAAATTTCATAGAAATTTTATTTTAACTCGAAAAAAATATGAAATGAGTTTCATACTTTTCCAAAATAAACTACGCTCTAGTTTCTTGATCGATCATGTGCTCCATGTGCGTGCATATACCTAAAACAATAATGACGAACGAGAAAGTAGTCGCGTCCATACTGATGTTGTCGGCCAAGTCGCGGACATCAGTTAGGCCGCGTTTAGATGGCAAAAAATTTTGGCCTCAGCCAAAAATCTGACAGCTGCAGGTTTTGGCCAAAAACCTGAGATCCAAAATTTTTTGGGTTTGCTGTTTAGTTGCCAAAAAATTTTGGATGCTGTTCCTAAAACCTGACAGCTGCACCATTAAGGTCTCTCATGCAACATGCAAACACATGCATGCACCCAATGCATGCTGAAGCTTCAAACGCATGCATGTTGTTGTCTCTCATGCAACATCATGCATGTTTGATCACAATGACACAATAGATGTAATTAACAATTAATCATGCATGATTCATCCATAAAACTGTACTGATGCAACTGTACATATGCAGTACACATACATGTCCTCAAACACACAAAACTGTCAAGAATGTTTAGCAAAGCATAAGCAATCGAATCACGAAATTCATTCATCAGATCAGACTCATCCTCAACTTCCTCAGGGTCAGACTGATTCTCAGACGCTTCTCGCGGCACATAGTTATCATCACGGTCACACCTTGCAAAGTATCTATCGCCTATGCCACTTATCCTAATGAAATTATGCAGAGCACAACATGCAACTATGATTTGGCTTTGTTTATGAGGTGCGTAAGAAGGGATCCGATGCAAGATGCGCCACCTCATTTTCAAAACTCCAAATGACCTTTCAATGACATTCCAAAGACACGAATGTGCATAATTGAAGGTCTCCTCTTTACCTTGGGGTTCTGGGGCATCTCGATACTCCTGTAGATGGTACTTAGTTCCCTTGTAAGGAGCAAGGTAACCTAGCCGGTTAGGATACCCGGAGTCCACAAGGTAATATTTCCCTACATCAGCAAAAAAATATTTTACATTCAAGTAGTTGAACAAGAAGGACCCAAATGTGCTATCAGATAGGTGTGTACCTACAGGTGGATGTGGAAAGACATGGTTGTATGTTGTTGTTCCATCATTGAATACTCTCATGTCATGTACAGACCCCGGCCAACCAGCAAGAACAAATGTAAATCTCATGTCAAAGTCACAGACAACCATGACATTTTGTGTAGTCATGCCCTTGAGGCACAAGTGCTGCACAAACTTATCATTGGGCACCACACAAGGTACATGAGTCCCATCTATACCCCCTATGCAGTCCTTGAAGTAGGGATAGAACCTAGGGTTTCTCAGTCTAGAATGCATTGTTCTAAATTGTGGGTCGATAGGCTTAATAATGTCAGTAGCAAGCTTGACCATACACTTCAAAACTTTGTTTAAAATGTTGGAGACAGTCCCTAGTGACCTCTCAAATCTGTCCTCAGCTTGCCTAAAAGATTGTGGTGCCCCAATCATCCAAAGAAACATCCCTAGAGCCTCAACCGAGGTGGACTTAGCACTAGATTTCAGGCCATATGATTGTACTAAAAGATCTTACAGTCTATGGAACATAGGTGGGCTCATTCTAAACATGCTATAATAGGCCTTGCTATCCCCAAGCTTCCTCTATACCCATTCCAAACCAGTCATGGCAGGTTGCCTATACTCAGCCCTATTCAAATGCTTGTCAATGTGCAATGCATACTGGTACATAGCATATATAAAAGCATCATCATCTTTAGCATCCTCTAACTCAGCCATCATCATCTCTTGTAAAACATCCCAAGGGTCTACACAATGGGTTGCTGCTGCTAATACAACATCAACCTGTGAAAACAAACAAGGAGTAAACTCAGTCTTGAATCACATTACAAATCAATGTCATGCATGACTACGTTCACTGACATGTGCTAGTCACTCTCACCCATGCATCACATAGTTGAAATGGTCACCATACTTGAAGTTCACCTAACATTACTACATTTAAGTTGTTGAAATAAGAAACATCACAAACATAGTTGAAACACATATTCATGCACTACAGACTTAGTTCAAATGACATAGGACATGACTGACAATATTTCAGGACACCATTACGGCATGAACTTGAATTCATAGATGAAATAAGATAAGATGGTCTATGGGTCGACCGACGTAGCTTGCTCGATGATGATCATCCTTTCTTCAAGGCCGTTGGCAAGGAAGAAGTCCATATCACTTTCATTGTGGATGATGTTGTATAGCCCCCTGAACAATGTAGGAGTCTATGCACTTATACCCATCTCCTTTGCTATCTGGGTGACCCTGTCTATCTTCTGGCTAAGGGCGGACTGTGAATTGTGGGCCTCTTGCTTCCTGTGCTCAAACATGCTCTCCATCAGGTAGAGCTTACGGTTGGCAATTTCATTGTGTGTCCTCATGTTGTTGTCCATTGCCCTCAGTGCTGGGCTCTTGGACCTCTTGCGTGGGCTAGAGGTAGTGGTGCTTGTGCTGCTGGCCCTCTTGTTGCTAATGCTAAGTGGGGTGAGCTGGTCATCCTGTTCATCTACTGCCTCTTCATCGGAGCTTCCACCATCCAAGTCAATAGTACCACATTCACCAGCAACAAAAGAGGTGGAGCCATCTACTGTGTTTCTAGTAAACATTTTGTCCATTTGATCTAAGTACTCAGGCAAACCTTTCCTGAACTTCATCAAATCAAATTGCCCCTGCAATATGACATCATTTGTTATGCAGTGTTTTACTTAGTAAGTGCTGAAACATAGAAGAGATAGATAGACCATTTACGTTTGTATTTGCTTTCCACCATGCATCAGTGGCCTCAACAGTTCCATTGTCACTACGACCTAAGCCAGAGCCGTAGCGGAGCTTGTTACAGAATGCCTATTGGGCCTTCAGCTGCCTTAGCCTACAAGCAATCTGCTCCCTATCATGGACCAAACCTGTTGCTGCTTGGTACCTCCTTATGAGGTCCCTCCACCCAGTCTTGCTCATGACTCCCTTGGTACAATTGCCAATGGCAATTTCATGGCACCATATGTCATAGAACTTCTTAGTGTTCGATACAGTCTAGTTGGCCTTGTGTTTCATAGCCTAAACGATGCTTGTTCTAGTTCACCACATGTACAGAGATTAAACCATTTGGTAAACACTTAAGCTAGGTTAATCAATATCTACAACTGTTGTACCTTAAATTTGTATCATAGAACACTCATAGCACTAGCAACTAAATAATACATATAGCACCCTAGACATATGCATGTAACTCAGTAGATCTACTACTAAACAGAAGATCAAGGAGAAAGGGAGTGGAATTTGTACCGGGACTCGCGGGGCGTGCGTGTTGTCATCCTGATTGAAGTTGTCATCAAGAATGCCTGGCCCTGGCCCGCGTACACGCGCACTGTGGCCCCTGCGATGGCCAGACACGGCTCCCCATGGAGGAGACAGAGGAGGGACGAAGCCGCCTCCAACGGATGTTCCACCCATGCCTGCTCCTTGTCCTCCTCCACCGGCGATGCCAGTGTTCGACCTGAGGTTGCGCGCACTGTTGTGGGAAGGCACACGGATGGGGGTGGGAGCCATGGGGGGGACCTCATTGTCCCCCCGAATGTAGCCCACGTAGGCCTACATCTACGGCCAGTCCTCGCTGGCGTTGAGATCCAGTGACTCCAACCCTAGCCGGGACTGGTTTAATCTACTTGAACCTGAGAAGGTTTGCGCCGCATCGGGGAAGAGGCCGCTACTGCTGGCATGGCCCCAGGGATTATTGGGCGCCAGGAATTTCCTGGTGCACGTGTTGTTGCCGTGGCTGGCGCCGTCGATGCTGTGGTCGCCATTATAGCCAGCACCATTGATGTCGTCGCCGTCGTGTCCTTCCATCATCGAATGCGCGAAGGTGGTCCTCGATCTGGACTCCAATGGGGTGGATCTAGCGGCGGAGCTCGTGGATCTGCGCGGCGGCAGTGGGATGATGGGAGACTAGTGGCGGTGGGAGGGAGTGACCGGTGGCGGTGGGCTAGGGTTTGAGAGTGGATGAGAGTGAGGGATAGAGGCTAGTGTCGGGCGAGCATGATGAATGGATAAGGGGTGGGTGCGGGGTACCAGGCATCCTTCATGCCTCCTAAGCCACACAGTACCAGGCCGAACACCCCACCATGAACAGTACCAGGCCAAAAAATTTTGGGTGCCGTTTAGTTCCAAAAAGCCCAAAGTCAAAAAAATTTGGGCTGGGCCAAAATTTTTTGCGATCTAAACACGGCCTTAGCAGTCCAAGAAATCACACGTTGGCTGTCCTTGATGGTGAAATGAGTCTGCACATGTCATCATTGTTTTATCCTATAAAGAAGACAATGCTACTACAAAGCTAAACCACATGATACATATTGTTAATGTGCAATCAGAGCTTGAATTATATAATTTTCTTGAATTTTTTTGTGCATATCCTGATGGTTAAGCAAGACATTGTCCATGGACATTTTTTATTTTACACGCGGGTTCCACGATGATTCACATTGTGGTCTGTAAGAATTTGTGGTGTGCATCTTTTGTTTCATATTTCACCTAGTTTTAGATTTTGGTAGACCATATATGTGGGGTATGGAATCCGGTATCCACAAGACAAGACATAGGCCGCACCCTCAGAGGTGGCCCAGCCCACAACATCAAGACGTGCTCCGCAAGATATTGTATAGTACTAAATATGATACTTTCCTTGTAACCCTACCCCTCCAGAGTATATAAGGAGAGGCAGGGGTCCCCTAGTTGTCATCTACATGGTCATCTCATATTCAATACAATACATCAAAGACATAAGACGTAGGGTATTACGTCGATCAGATGGCCTGAACCTATCTAAATTGTTGTCTCTGCACCTTGTGTCACTATTCGGTTCCTATCACGCACACCCCCACCGACAAATCTACCATCGTGAGATACCCCTCGGTGGACTGCCGAGCATCTTCTATCAATAGTTGGCGCGCTAGGTAGGGGCTCATGTGCATTGATCCATGGTGGGCCAGATGGGATCTCAAGATCAACCACGGTGGTAGCAATTTGCCGGCTCGTGATAGCTAGCCAAGATATTCAGGATATTACGGCTTCACCTACTCGGTTCAACGTAGAACTACTTGGGAACGAATTCGATGCGATCAAGACCCAGTCAGGGACGAGTCCTGACTGGTTTACTTCATCAACATCCATCTCCTCGGATACTACAACTCGCCAACTCCTCCACCAGACCATGATGAATCAAACTAAGTCTTGCTTTAATACTCTTCTAAATATTCTACGATCTTTGTATATCGCCGTAATATTTCTCTGAGCCGTTTTCTCCATGTTTGCTCTCCAAACGATTTTCCAAACCCCCAAATAGTCATGTTGATGCTCGGACGCCTCTAGAGATGGCCCTATCTCTGGCACCTCCCTACACGTGCACAAGCATCTGCCCTCTGTGTTATGGGTGGTCGGCAGTGGCTCCTTAGCGACGCTTTGTTCTTCCTATACGCACACAGGCTCCATGCTCCGCGTTATGGTTAATGGGCCAGCAAGGCTGGAGACTTAGCTACACACTAACTAGTCGGGCGGTTTATATTAAAAATAAATACATCTTCACACCAACTAATCGCCGAGCTACATATGCTATTTCATCGCCATTGCTGATTCTTCTCCGAAGTTCATATATTTTACATCATGTACTACCCGTTCTACATATTTGTATTGCAGGATCATCGTACAGGTGATTGGACCACCTAGTGCTTAGACTTCTCCACCGATCAACTGGTCGGACCGCTAGGTTCATGGACTTCGTCACCGACCAGTTGATCGGACTATTCACCGGTCACTTCTACTCAATGCTCACTTCGTCGCCGACTAGTTGACTAGACTATCCATCACTCGTGCTTCATTGCCAGCTATGTCAGGGGCTCCTTGGTGCTCGGATATCGCCAGCTACACCGGGGGCTCCTCAGTGCTCGAATATCACCAGATACGCCGGGGACTCCTCGGTGCTCGGACATCGCCAGCTACGTCAGTTACTCATAGGCGCTCAGATTCTTTGTGCTCAGAGACTAAGTGGGCACACTTCACCCCACTTCACCTTGCGGACATCACCAGCTACGCTAGGGACTCCTCGGTGCTCGAACATCACCAGCTATGTCGTGGACTCCTCGGTGCTCGGACATCGCCAGCTACGCTAGGGACTCCTCGGTGCTCGAACATCACCAGCTACACCAAGGACTCCTCGGTTCTCGGACATCGCTAGCTACGACGGAGACTCCTTGGTGATCAAACATCGCCAGCTACGACGGGGACTCCTCGGTGCTCGGACATCGCCAGCTACACCGGGGACTACCTCGGTGCTCAGACGTCACCAGCTACGCTGGGACTCCTCAGTGCTTAGACATTGCCAACTACGCCAGGGACTCCTCAGTGCTCGAACGTCGCCAGCTACGTTGGGGACTCCTCGGTGCTCGGACATCACCAGCTATGCCGGAGACTCTCTTGATGGCTGGATCTTGCTATGCCTCATCGGTGTGTTATCAAGCTGCTCCATGTTGTTCAGATCAGGGTGCTGATCTTGGGCAGCACGTCTGGGGTCTTGATATGCGTATGTCAGATGACGTCGATAAGCTTTCAGACTTCTTTTTCTTTGACCATGCTATAAGATTCATTTTTCATCTTCCAGTAGGCTTGGGGACTAAGTGGGTACACTTCACCTTATGGTGAATGTGCGCTTTTCAATTCAGGGCTCTGCCCGTGGGCTGGTTGCCTATTCGACCGGTCTTCTGCCTTTCTGACCCTGGCACCATGTGACTACGTCACCTACTGTCAGGCTCGGGGAGTAGCTGTTGGGGTATGGGCCCCGGTATCCACAAGACAAGACATGGGCCGCAGCCTCAGAGGTGGTCCAACCCAAAAGATCAAGGCATGCACGGCACTAGTCGACGTGCACCGCAAGATATTATATAGTACCAAATAGGATATTTTCCTTGTAACCCTACCCCTCTAGAGTATATAAGGAGAAGCAGGTGTCCCCTAGTCGTCATCTACATGGTCATCTCATATTCAATACAATGCATCAAAGACATATGACGTAGGGTATTACATCGATCAGACGGCCCGAACCTGTCTAAATTATTGTCTCTACGTCTTATGTCACCATCCGGTTCCTATCATGCGCACCTCCACCGACAAATCTATCATCGTGGGATACCTCCGGTGGACTGCCGAGCATCTTCTGTCGACAATATAAGATGCAAAAAGTTCTAAGCAAGGAGCCAAAAGGCAGAGCATGATTTTAGAAAATTTGGTTTCATATTTTTTTTGAGATAAAACATTTTTTTCTAAAAAATTCTTATATTAAATCAAATGTTGGTATTTTTAAATGACATTTATTCTAAAAAAATAATCACATTTTTTTTAAAAAAATATTTTTTATAATTTTTTTATAAAGTATAATTGTCTCCCTGAAATATCACAAAAGTCCTATTTACCATCCTCATAGTTGACCATCTTGACATGGCATCACGGAGGACTACTGATGTGCCGTGACGTCAGCCAAAACTACAATTAAAACTACTCAAGGAAGTAAATCTGAGAATTTGAACGGTTGGATGAGTCTAAGGATATGGTTTGGGCAAATAAGATTCACGCAATAGTGGAATGAGGTCAAATAGACTTTTTTCCGCTGTAAAACACCGATTGTCTTTGAACCATGCCTTTTCTTTTTTTAGTATATACTAGGAAATATGCCCACATGTTCCTACTTAACATAAATTATGTTAGCTATCTGCTGTGGGTACGCCCTATAATGGTAACTTTATGTTTAGAGAAATGTTAAAACTTATTTGGTTTGTTCCTTCTGTACCATTGCAATGCCAATGCAAGTTGGTCCTTTACTCAATTGATAATTTCAAAATGACATTGAATTTATATTTGTTAATTAGTATACTATCGTAGTACCACCTAATCTAATGTCTTTCAGGAGTACTTGTCTTCCATTAGACACTAAGTACTCAAGAGAGGACACTAAACTATGTAGTTCCATCGAGCACACCCCAAAGGAGAACTCAAAAATCCATATTTTGCCATCAGGATCATAAATGAGAGAATAAAGCTTACATCATTCTTAAGTCATTTCTTACATCACTTTATTACAGTACAGAATATTACCTCAATTGATTATAACAGCGGAATATAGCAATGTTATTAGAGTTGTAGAGGATACAAAGATTAATTTAATGACATGGTAGAGCATTAACATAATAGACATTTTTATACCAGAGATGCTAGCAGATTTTTCATCTTTTCTTATAAAAAAACTTTTGTGAGGGTTATAAATAAACACTACGGTCGTAGCATGAAAGGAATCCTCTCTGAGCCCACCAGGAGGTTTTCACACACAAGAGTCAGCTCTATGTATCCTCCGATCACTTGCAACATGGGAATAAAACCCTGAGTACTCGATTGTACTCAGCAAGACTTACCCGACATAAGGAAAGTAAAAGACTCTAAGGATATGCAAGGCTATCTGGCCTATGGGTTATTGCATCTGCAGGAAGCATTACTAAACGTGCATCCTTATATTTAATTTTATTAGCAGTCATCATTAGTTCATTAACTAACCATTCTATGTAAGCACCTATGCTACTTTCAAGCAGGTGGTGAGCAATCAGAACCATTTTACCAACTTTCATAGTTCCAGTTCTTACTACGGTGCTAGACCATAGCCAAGTCGTACCATCTCACAGAAATGGTGATTCATGAATCAATGTATCCTAGTTGGGTACTCCAAAACACAAGCCCCGTTTGTACCCCAGGCACAAACAAGACCAACCAATTCCACTCCTATCGAGGGGTCCAGGTCCCCATCCAAACTTGGACTCTAAGCCCCCACACTTAAGACCCGGTCTCAGTATGGTGCTTAGACCTTCACCTTTCCCCGCCTCCAATCAGTCGGTCCGAAAAGAGCTGAAACCCACGATAAGTGCATAAAGAGTCTTCCTGCTCCCATAAGCAAGTATGTGCTCATGATAATAAATCTGTGACCTAACTACCATTCACAGCAATGAACGGTCCTCAATCGACATAGGCGGAACAAGCGTAATCCGAGCATCGATCGAATGCCTAGCCAAGTCTAGATCTAAGTACTATTCTGCCCGGTCTCCAATTATCATCCATATATATTTTATGTGATAGTAATATAATAACAACAATAATATCTTTTCTATCTCTCGTGAGTGACAGGTAATCACTCGACTTCTACCGAATCCTATAGCATAGCAATCTACACGATCCTAACATACTAGTAGGACTCAAAGGATAAGGATATATATATGCAAGTGGGTTTTCATTCAACACCTTAAAACTTAATGCATAAGCATAAAATAAAGTACAGAATAACAGGGATTATGCACCGGGGCTTGTCTAGGTAAGATATAACCAAAAGTTAGCATTTCATCATGGTGACACAATCATCAAGGCACCATCATTTCCGCTACTTGAGTCGACTCCCTGATCCATCATTATTCCTATTATGATATACGTGGATGCAACGCAGCGACGTAAATAATCAACGACAACCGCAACTTTTAAAAATACGAATATGCTCCGCAAGCTAACGAGCTAGCTTTAATGACTAACATACTAGTCTACATATCCACGTCATCAAGTAATGCTTCGCCTCCAAAAAATGTTCTAGTTTTAAAATCCCAAGATGTTTCGGTATTTTATTGATTAAATATATATTTTCAGACTAGGGCTCATTTAGCTACCCTAGCAAACTAATTATTATGGAGCTACAAAAATTATAGTGAGCACCTAATAATGTTAGAATTTACTGTAAAAGTTTTAGGGCCAACACTATCACCAATTTATCACAACAATTCCTACAAGTTTATATCTTACAATATTAAGCATCTTAATTAATTAGATAACTCCTAAAAATATTATAAAATTATGTGAACAAAATATACTAGCAGATAAATCATGATTTTAGAAACTGAACAAAATTGGTTTCATAATTTTTGATTAACTACACAATTTTATACTGAATTTACAAGTTTACCTTAGAAACTAAATTAGAAAATGCATTAGAAAAAGAAAAGGCTGGTAGCAACCCTCTCAGGCCTAGTAGCCCAGCGCGGCGTGGCTACACGCGCATCGTGAAGGCCCAGCATGGCCCAAAGCCGAGGCGCTCACGCACGATGGCAGCTCTACAGAAAAGCCCCCGTGATTTTAGATAATAACATGACTACTATGAGCACTATTTCTACCGTCAGTAACTTTGCAACCAAACCCTCATATGTTTTCATCTTTACCACGGGGAGGTCCCTAGGAATCCCCACTCGTGCCGCCGCTGCGGCCGGCGGCATAAGGCGGTTATGCCAGGCAACCTAGGCGTTGTACGACGGAAGTAATAGGCCAACCATCATCTATAGCTAAACGCACAAGGATGGGTGGCGGCTAGTGACTCGAAGGCACAATGTCGCGAGCTATAGCGGCGAGCGGCTATCCACGGTGGTGGCGTGACTATTCTGGTGAGCCTACACCCTCACATAAAGGTAGAGATGGCAGAGAAGCATTAGTAGCTCACCGTGGTGCACACCCTACTGACGGTTGAAACAGGGGAGCACTACGACGGTTTGGCCATGTGCGATCGAGCGGGGCGGCGACGCTCTGTGATGGACACCAGTGCATCACCCCACCGACGACGAGCACCAGATAGAGGGAGTCAAGGCAAGCTCAAGATTATGAGCAATCAAACTGCTACCACTCCTACATGCCTTACCTCCAACCCCACCGATTTGGCGGCACCCATGATCGGCAACGAGCAAAAGGCCAATTTGTCGGTCGGCAGGGCATGACCGAGTTTGAGGGAAAGAAGATGGCTGGCCTACTTCCTAAGCTACCCGCTAGAGTCAGGAATTGAACGGTGAAGCCGCTGGCGTGAGGCGAATTGGAGGGCAGAAAAGCATAGCTCAAGCTGTGGTCATGCCATGGAGAGGCACACGAGTGAGCATGAGCGGATTAAGACGGGCGACTACGATCGATAGCTGCAACACGAGCACATGCACACAGGTGATGAGATAGTGGAGGGTTTGGCGCGACGCGCCTTAATTGGAGTGGCCAGACCCGAGCAGGGCTCATCGGCTTCGGCTAGCGGGGGCAAGTGAGGCAGGACGAGCAGAGAGGCGTCGCTGTCACCCTATGACTAGGGTCGGTTGACCCAGACATGGTGGGCGGCGACATGGGTTCGCGGTAGGTGAGATGCATGGCAGAGTGATTGCCACGTCGACACGGCGACAATGGCCACGACCTTGGCCCGACCCTGCGTGTGGCTCAGCGGTCAAGATGGCGCATGCTCGCGGCGACAGTGGGCGCACATGATAACCGCACCATGATGGCGCCTCACAGCGTGGCCGCGCCGCGGCTACACCGGCGTAGCGCAGTGGCAGCACATCGGCATAGCGCAGCGGTGCGGCACAGCGCTGGTGAGCACGTGAACCAAAGCACGGCTCGTTCAGCCCGACCGAGGTGGCCGCGACCCACTCGGTCCAACGCACAGCACGGGCGGCGACGAGACAGCCACTGGCAAGGCCACGTGTGGTGCGCGCGTGCAATAGTACGTGCACCCCCGCGCGACGCCGTACTCCCGAGCACGGTGACCACGCACACCGGACCAGCCAGCCCGAGGTGAGGTCATGCACGAATTTTAAAGCACGTCTAAAAACTAACCTAACATAGTTGAAGCTAAACTATCTCGACCATGCTAACGATGGTACATCAGTCTACCATAAGGAGCAAAAAACACAACATTGACCTTTAGCTGGATTTTTCAAAATTAATTCGCCAACATGGCATTGTCACACTGTTTTCCAACTTAAAATTTCTTTCAAATCTTGAGCAGAATTTGACGTCAAGTTCCATTTTCAAGCCATTAGAAATACTAGCTAATCATATTATTTTTCTACAGCAAGAGTTGCATTGTGTACTTCAAACTTTATTTAAGTATCACACATGTTCTATATTATTTTTGCTTAATAAAAATTGATTTTTAACCCTACTTGATACACATGAGCTATTGAATCAACATTCATTTAACATTTTTATTGGTTATTTTAGGCTCAAGAAATTTATCAACACCTTCTATCACATGCATTATTACATAAACACGATGCTCATGACATGATTTAGGTGTTGATTTAGGGCGTAACACCGAGGGTGTTACATATACGCATTCATAATTACTTGTTGAAAGCAATGTAGATGTGATGTTGCAATATAAAAATGCTAAGTTCAAGAAGCCGACAAGATAAATATCTGATTCACCTTACCATACACAGCTTGTTAAGGGATTCATATACAAATTAAGATATGGTTGTTGTACAAATTGCAAATTCATAATACTTTGAAGTTTCAAAATATCTTATTAATAAAAAGAACAGGTAAGAAATATGCATACTTCACACATCGAATGAATATTAAGTTGCTACTTTTTTCTCCCTCAACAAATAAAAAATGGAGAATATAAAAAACAACATCTACCATGGACTGCATGGTAAATTCAGTTCGACAAAGAACTAAGGGTCTATTTGGTACAGGTATGAGTTGTATGAAAAAGTTGTTAGGAGCTATGGGGTATTGAAAAGCTGTTTTGAGTTATGTACCGTGGAGAAGTTATAGATGTTTGGTTGAAACAACTATGAAACCAACTCCTTCTATCTTTCTTAAGACAACTGTAAAATAATTCTCTATTTCCGACCATTTGAAAAAGTCGAAAGCTAAAATCAGAGTCAAGATGCTGCAAAAATTATATTACCTCAATCCTTGAGACAGGCAGCGGCGGTGCAAGAGAGGTAGCGGTAACATCTTTTTTTTTTATCGTGGAGGAGGAGGCGGCATCACGAAGGAGACAACGTTTGACTCGACTTTTTTTTTTTGACAACACGTTTGACTCGACTTGAGCTGATCCGAGAGACGTGCATGCGCGTATTAGGAACCATGGTCATCCCCGTCGATACTACAGAGTATAGCGTAGAGAAATACAAGAAGTGCAACCGTCACACATAAAAAATGACAAGTTTATACACCGAAATAAACAAAATATAAGATGTTGGGGTAAGCTGCACCCACCTTTCTAGTTGTTGTACGATGAACACAATTTACTCCTTTTATAATAGTTGATACTTTGTCTAGATTTATAACTACTCCTTCCGTCTCAAAATAAATACACATCTCATTTACTAAGAAGTTAATTTTTTTAAAGTTTGACCAAAATATGTATATAAAAATATACTTTCCTTATCTAAAAAATGTATATAAAAATATACTAATATTTATGATGTACAACAACTATTATTAGATCAGGTATAGAATATAATTTCAAGACAAACTTATTTAGAGATACAATTGATACAATTTTTTATATTTTAGTCAAATTAAAAAAATTTAACTACCGCATAAGTGAGATGTGTATTTATTTTGAGACAAAGTGAGTATCTGTTAACCCTTGTTTTGACTTTTATAGATATGGAAGGGCTAGTGTCCGCACTTCCGACTATCGGAGGCTTCTGGACGCTGCTCCCCGTTCGAACGCATCGGGCCCGCGTAACAAGGCCATATCAGACTTGAGTGCGCCCGCGCTCACCTAGCCTGCTGATGAGCGCCGAGAAGCCATCTGTCGGTCACAAGCGCCCGCACGATGACCCATAGCGGCTCCCCAGCAACAGTAGCAGGTGGCTGTGGCAGGCCGCTGTCCCCCAGCCACCGAGGCCATTGCAACATGTGCTCCTTGTGGCAGAACCTCCTAAGAAATCGGGCCCACGTGCACCTACCGTTGTCTTGACAGACCTCGGATAGCGTACACGAGTTCCCAACAACTCAATAGGTCTGTCGGGTGTCCTCGGGAGACCCGAATCATCCATGATTCTCTTTTCAAACAGGATCCCAATCACAGACATTGCAGATTACAACAGTTTATTCAAATATATACCAGAGTAAAAGATAGCGGAAGTCTTAAGATAACATAGTTACAAACCAGTTGTTTTCAAACTTACAATACCATAAGTGTCATACAACCATAGTAGCGGGATAATATTACATTAACTTTATTTATCATACAAACTAGTGCCTTGTCCAAAGGCCATTCATCACTCCTCATCGTCGTTGACTTCAAACACATACATGCAGCAGGGACCAAAACAAGCCTACGCATGCGACTCACCTGCAACAAGGGTTAACAAACCCTGAGTACAAAGGTACTCAACAAGACTAACTCGACGTAACGGGGTGTAAGACTTTAGAGATGCAGGGGTTTGGGACAAGGTAAGGATGTAGCAAAATTCAAAGTACTTTGCCAAAAGCTTACTATTCTTATCCTATTTTTTAGTTTTACCCCTAAGTCCTTTTAGTTCATTATCTCAAACTAAATGTACATTTTCCATATTCTATTCCTTCTCATTTCATTCTTTTCTCATGTTTTAGTAATTCACCAGTCCTGCATTGCTTCTGTAATGAATCGAGTCTCCATATCCACAGAGCACCGACAATTCGAATTGATTCAAGTCCCAGCTGGGGATTCCTTATCACACGACATATGTAGAACTTAATCTTGCATATATCAACCTCGCTACCAGATCCTTCTATACTAAGCTGTCTCCACGCCACCCGAGAGCACAGCACACCTCAAATCCGGCCACATTCCAGCCACGAGGGTACACGCTACTCCCGCCATCTCTCCACTCCCAGTGCGTGGGCATTCGTCTTAGTATCGGATTAGCCGAAGTAGGCTTACCAGAGTATGTGACCAGTACTATAAAGTGTCTCGTTCAGAAGATCCACAATGAGTGGCCTTTAAGCGACATAGTCGGCAACATTACCCAACATTCAAGATAAGTCACCCGACTAGTCTCTAGTTCATTCTACCTTCTTTCTTTCTTTGGCCAGTATGCCATCTTTGATCAGATCAAAACTTTTACTTTGAAAGCCTACCATAAAGCATACTAAGCATTCTACGCCTTTGTAAATGAAAACATCTTCAAGGATGGTAAACAATTAACAAGGTAGGCAATGCATCAAGTAGGTAACATTTGACATATCAACTTAATGCAATAAGTAACATAGGTGATAAACTTTTCAAAGTAAACAAGATAAGGGCTTAATGCATAAACCGGGGCTTGCCTTCGTTGATGATCTCAGGTTCCGAATCAATACCACGATTATCGAATCCCGTGACAACCGGGGATTCTTCCAGAACTTGCTCAACTAGAATCATTTTGTTCTTGGGTTCTACATGAAATGATAACATATGCTTTAACCTGATGATAATGTAAACATGATGCTTTCACGGTACATGAAATGTAAAAACACCCCGCAAATGATTTTATTTCATGGTACAGTTGCAAGCCAACAAAACCAACTTGCAATCCTACCATCAAGAACCACACATGTGACTTGACCAAGTGGATCTTGAAACCCTACTAGTCACAAAAAATGACCAAAACAAGATCCAACACTATTCAAACACTTAGGGTTTGTCTTTATCTATTTTTGAATAATTTGGAATTAAGCCCAAAAATGAACTTGTTCCAAATGACCTAAAAATTTTATGTAAGATTTCTCATGACAAATTAGTGTACCAAAACAAATTACATAATTTTTGAAATTATACAGTGACCTACAAAAATCATGGAAATTGCACTTTTCAATTAATGGACTGAATATTTGAACATTAAAAATTTATTCAAATTTCAAGTTTCAAATTTTTAAATCATACTAGAACATGTACAGAAGCTACACACAAAATTTCAGAATTTTTGGAGCTATCATGAATTTCCTACAAATTCCCAAAGTTTCAGCACTATTCACAAATTTAGAAAATAAAAATCTTCACTGTTCTTCTTCCTCACTCGCATTGACAGGCTGACCCCACCCGTTAGTGACTCAAACATGTCATGACGGCGCTGCCCTCACTGACCGGCCGCAAAATGCGCCGACAGTGACGCTCCAGCGAAGCTGACCTCACCAAAATGATCTACACCCTACTACGAACCCATCCCCGTCCTTGGAATGGCAGAAGATACACCGGAGAAGACCCCACGCCGGCCATGGCGGCATGAGCACGTCGGCTCACGGCGTAACCCCAGCAAGACTGTGGTAGAGTCAAAAGCGAAGTGAACTTCACATTCAGTGGCTCACCACGGTCACATCGGTGGGCTTGGTGAAGGCGGAGATGGTCTAGAATGTCCTAGCCACGTCGAGACGATGCTGGCGGAGCTCCAGCCGGGCTCGGGGAAGAAGCAGTTGCGCCGGGTGACTCCGGCCAACCCAAGTGGCATAGACAAGCCGCAGAGAGGCGCAAGGCCGAGGCGATCACGTAGGCGTAGCTGGGCACGACGGGTGCTGCTCGAAGGAGGCTACGGCAAGCGACGGAGCAAGCTGGTGGCGGAGCAGAGTAGAAGGGGAAAACGGGAATGACAACGGCGGCGGCTGCTATTTATAGCCGGGAAGGTGTTGCCCAGCGTCGACAGCGCATGCCCACGCTCGCCACGGCACCGACTACGTGTCAACGTGCGAAGAAGCGGTGAAATCCGATCAGCGTTGACCTCCACGTGGCGCCGGCAGCAAGCAGAGAGGTGGAGGTTGATTTTTGAAATAATTACAGAACTGCCACTGCGTCCATTTTTCAAATTACTCACAAATTTTCTAAAGAAGTTGAAAATCTCCAAAAATGAAAGTTGTTCAATTTTTCAAACTCTACAACTTTGCTTCTAGAAATATTTTCAAATTCTGCCTCTATTTTGAAATTTGAATTTGGGGTGCATTTGAGCATTTGAATAAATTTCAAAATTACTCCAAATTTTATATGTAAACTTGAAAAACTTTGAATACCAAAGTTGATCTACATAAAATAATCTCCAACTTTGCTTTTTGCCTCAACCCCAAATTCCACATGGATTTTGAATTAATAAAAAGGGGCAAAAAGGACTTTTATAAATTGAATTTGAATTCAAATTTGATTTGTCTTCCTTTTACTTAAATTTTGATTTTTGACCAGTAACATGGCCCATTAGGGTTATTTGAGTCAAATGACACATGGCCTCACATGATCATATGAAATTTAACCCTTGTGGTCATGATCTTTATTTAGGGTTTTTGAAACACATCACATGAAATAACAACATTATGAAATAAACCTTATTTAGTGAATGCATTCAAAACTTTATACTATATGAATGCTTTGCAATGCACATGATGACATGTCAATTTTTAGTGCTAGGTCAAAACACCAGAGGTGTTACAACCCTTCCCCCTTAAAGAAATCTCGTCCCGAGATTTAAAACTTAAGGCTAAGTAATGGAAAAGGAAATGTGTCAAGCTAACACAGTAGAACTTTATTCAAAAAGGCGAGTGAGGGGGTTTTCCATTCTGCTAACAAACGAGACAAGTTACAATATAGACAAGGTATTGCAACTAGATAGAAGCGAAGAAGTCAGGAAAATTCTCCTCTAAGTAATCCTCGGACTCCCAAGTAGCTTCATCTTTAGTGTGTTGATTCTATTGTACTTTGTAGAACTTGATCGTACGTCTCCGAGTGACTCGATCTTTCTAATCTAAGACTCTAATGGGGTACTCGACATAAGTCAAATCAGGTTCCAATTCTACATCACCAAAGTCAATCTCTTGGTCAGGTACTTGAAGACACTTCTTTAACTAAGATACATGAAATATATCATGCACCGCTGATATGTGATCTGGTAGCTTGACGCGATAGGCGACTGATCCACATCGTTGTTGGATTTGAAAAGGACCTACATAACGGGGTGCCAACTTTCCCCGAATCCCAAAACGATGAACTCCTTTCATCGGTGATACCTTAAGGTGGACATAATCTCCCACTTTGAATTCTAGCGATCGTCTCCTCTTATCAGCATAGCTTTTCTATCGGGATTGAGCTATCTTCATATTAGCTTGTATGAGTTTAACTTTCTCTTCAGCTTCCTTGACCACATCTGGTCCAAAGAACCAACGTTCTCTAGCTTCTGACCAATTTAAAGGTGTTTGGCACCTACGGCCATACAGTGCTTCAAATGGTGCCATTTTAATGCTCTCTTGATGGCTATTATTATACGAGAATTCAGCTAAGGGAAGGCATTCATCCCATTTAGCACCAAAAGAAAGAACACATGCTCTTAACATATCTTCAATAATTTGATTTACCCTTTCAGTCTGTCCATCTGTTTCCGGATGATAAGCAGAACTACGGATAAGTTTAGTTCCTAAAGACTCATGTAGACTTTTCCAAAACTTGGATATGAACAATGACCCTCTGTCAGAGACAATGGTCTTGGGTGCCCCATGCAGACTAAAGATTCTATCAAGATAAATCTTTACATACTGCTCCGCTCGATATTTATCTCTAACTGGTAGGAAATGAGCTATCTTGGTTAGACGATCAATAGTAACCCATATTGAATTGTAGCCTGCAGATGTCCTAGGCAACCCTACTATGAAGTCCATACAGATATCTTCCCACTTCCAAGATGGAACTGGCAATGAATGTAATGGACCTGTAGTCTTCATATGAACCACTTTGACTCTCTGACAAACATCACACTTGGCCACATATTGAGCTATTTCTATTTTCATTTTGGTCCACCAATATCTCTTTCTCAAATCATGATACATTTTGTTGCTACCTGGATGAATGGAGTATCTTGTAGAATGAGCTTCATTAAGAATTTGCTTTTGCAGATCTAGATTTTTAGGTACTACCAATCTATCCTTGAACCATACGACATCTGATTCATTAATCTTGAAACATGTTGGTTTTCCATATTTGACTTTATCCTTAATATGGGCTATGCCCTTACTTTTCTATTGAGCAGCAATGATCTGATCTTTGATAGTGGACTCAACTACAATATTGGACAGGGAACCTTGTTCTATGATTTGTAAATTCAGATGCTCCATCTCTTGACCTAATGTTCACTGCATAGGTTCTACAATCAGGCAATGACAATGACTCTTGCGACTCAGGGCATCAGCAACCACATTAGCCTTGCCCAGATGATAATGTACTTCTAAATCATAATCTTTGATAAGTTCTAACCATCTTCTTTGCCTCATATTCAACTCTGACTGAGTGAAGATGTATTTCAAACTTTTTGTGATCCATATAGATATGACAGACATTGCCCAATAAATAATGTCGCTAAATCTTGAGTGAATGGACAATAGCAGCTAATTCAAGATCATGGGTGGGATAATGTTCCTCATGCTTCTTGAGTTCTCTGGAAGCGTATGCTATGACTCTGCCTTCTTGCATAAGAACACAGCCAATACCAATTCCAGATGCATCACAATAGATATCAAATGGCCTCTCGATATCCGGTTATGCTAATACTGGTGCAGTTGTCAGCAACTTCTTCAATGTCTGAAAGGCCTCTTCACATTCTGTTGACCATACAAACTTTGTTTGATTTTTCAGCAATCCAGTAATTGGCTTCGCAATTTTGGAGAAGTTAGGGATAAACTAACGGTAATACCCTGCCAACCCCAGGAAACTATGAACTTGATGAACGGTGGTAGGTGCTTTCCAATTAAGGACTTCTTCTACCTTGCTCGAATCAACAGCTATACCTTCAGCAGATAGCACATGACCCAGAAATTGTACTTCCTCTAACCAAAATGCACATTTGCTGAATTTGGCATATAGTTGGTGATCTCTTAACCTTTGTAGAATAATATGAAGATGTTCCACATGTTCCTCTTTACTCTTAGAATAGATAAGAATATCATCAATGAACACCATGACAAACTTATCCAACTTGGGCATGAAAACTGAGTTCATTAGGTACATGAAATGAGCTAGGGCATTGGTCAGCCCAAAAGACATGACTAAATACTCATAAAGACCATATCGGGTAGTAAATGCTGTCTTCGGCACATCTTCACGTCTGATCTTAATCTAGTGATAGCCCGATCTCAAGTCTATCTTTGAGAATACCTTAGCTCCTGCAAGTTGATCAAAAAGCAAATCAATTCAGGGTAAGGGGTATTTGTTCTTGATGGTGACTTCATTTAATGGCCGATAGTCAACACATAACCTTAAGGTTTGGTCCTTCTTCTTCACGAAGATTGCAGGGCATCCCTAAGGTGATGAACTAGGTTGAATGAAACCCTTGTCTAACAACTCTTACAGTTGCATTTTTAATTTTGCTAGTTCTTTGGGTGGCATCCTATATGCTCTTTTGGACACTGGTGCTGTCCCTGGTTTCAGATCAATTCTGAACTCTACATCTCGGTCTAGTGGTAGACTAGGTAGATCCTCGGGAAAGACATCCGTAAACTCACATACCACTGAAATTTACTCCTTCAACACTAGTTGCACAGACTGTTTCCAATGTACTCTTAGGAAAAGGAAGTTGGATGAGAAGTTGTGTTTTGCTGTCGGGTACATTTACCCTTATGGTTCTATGTAGGACATCTATGATAGCCCCGTGTTGAGTTAGCCAGTTCATACCAAGGATCACATCTATATCTTGATCCTTTAATATCAGCATATTGGTAGAGAACTCGTATCCTCCCAAATCAATAGGTACATGCTGAACTACCTCCCTTGTATAGATTCGTCCCCCAGGCGACTGTATATGATAGGGTTCTTTTGTTTCCCCAATAGCTATCCCATGCTTCACAACAAATGTATGATTGATGAATGTATGGGATGCACCAGAATCAAATAAGGTAATTGAAGGATGCTTAGCAATGGGAAACATACCCATCATAACTGGTTCTCCTTCTGGAATAGATTCCACTTGAGCATAGGATACCCTTCTAGTTTTCTTCTCAGCCTGACCCTTCTGATTGTTCTGAGCATTGCCCTTGTACTGATTCTGAGCTTGATTAACAGGGGCTTTGGGTGCATTAGGATTGTTCTTCCTAGGATACGGACATTCTCAGGAAAAATGTCCGAGTTTACCACAATTATAGCATGGAAAATTGTGATTTAGGGGAGTAGCATTGCGGTTTGCATTATTTGTATTATTCTACTGCTGTGGTGCTTGATGAGTATAAGGCGTATTAGTTGCAGGGTGAATAAAGATCTGTTGCCTGCTTTAGCCTTGTTGTGGGCGAAATGGTGCATGGCCATGATTCTGAGGATGGTATATGATCTTCTGATGCTTTCCACTCGACGATCTGGAAGCAAATATTTTCTTCTTCTTCGCCTCCTTGTGTTGGCGGTAATTCTCCTCTAAAGCGATAGCAATGTTGATTGTCTTGTGATAAGATGCATTACCACAAGTTGCCATCATGGTCTAAAGTTTAGTGTTCAGGCCTCTAAGAAAATGATTCTTTTTCTTCCTGTCAGTATTCACATACTCAATAGCATACTGCGACAGGTGGTTGAAACACCCAACATAATGCATCACCGGGTGCTCCTCTTGCTTAAGAGCCAAGAACTCTTCTAACTTCATGGTCATCACACCGTCTGGAATATAGTGTGCCCTGAAGGCATCCTTGAATTCCCTCCAGTTGATTTGGTGACCAGCAGGCTGTACTGCTACCAAATTTGCCCACCAGGCACCAGTAGCTCCTCAGAGTTGCTGTGCCACAAACCTTGGTTTTTGAACCTCGGTACAGTGAATCAGCTTGAACTTTTGCTCTATTGTCCTAAGCCAATCATCAGCTTTTAAAGGCTCTTCTGCCTTGGAGAACACAAGCGGACATGTGTTAGTAAAATCCACATAGGTTGACTCGTTATTTCCATTATTACGATGGCCACGATTAGGGTATGGTGCCTGCTGGTTCTGCACCAACTCCCTTAATAGCCTAGCATTCTCTGTCGTTGTGTTGACGAGTGCGGCTATGGCATCTGCTATAGTCGAGGGCATTGGTGGAGGATTTGGGCACTCATCATCGTCATGCGAGCCACTAGCACCAGTTCGGGTGATAGGACGAGGCATCTATTAGAGAAACACATTTACTTACATTATTCTTTATTGAAAGCATTTAAAAGGTTTCATGCTACATAGGGTCCTTATTTATTACATGTCTTGTATCCCACAAGACAACCCTGGTTTTCTAGGAAAGCAGTAAAGGAACTACTTCTACTCCAAGCTCTCAGTCTTTGGCATCCCTGCCCATATCGGATGAAACCTCATCTTCATCTGAGAAGTACACCAACTCCTCAGGATCCTCCTCTTCATTCTCGACTTCTCCTGGAGCTACAATCATTTCTTCATCGGTAACTTCACCATCCCCATGAGGTGGATGAAGTTGAGCGTACAACATGTGGACATTCTCATGAAGAATAGCATTGTCCATCTCTAGGTCCTCTACGTAGAACTCCAACTCATGGATGCTTTCATTGGCCGCATCCTCTCGTGTCCAGGCTTCATTCTGCAGCTCCATGGTCATGGTGATACCCCTTTGCATTTCCGCCAGCTCTTCTTGATCTTTGGCATGAGCTCGACGAAGAGTGTTGAGCTCCTTATTAAGGTTCTCGACGTTGGTGGGGTTGCTTGAAGATCCTTCATCTCCTAGGGTCTTGGCACTACCTTCACCAAGCTCGTGATTTCTTGGTGCCAATTGGTGACGAGGGACTCCATGAGGTCCAGTGGACTTGCGTGCGGTTTTCTTGGTCTTTGCCATAGCCTGTAGAATTTAAGGTAGGACTATAAGAATAGCTTGAGGATAATGGAGGTTAGCAAGAATGGGATTGACATTACTTACCCAACCACTATTAAGGGGAATTATTATGCAATGTGCTCAAGCATGATGCATGAATCGATCATACGAATCTAAGTACAAAAGATTTATATAATCATAAGTACTATATTTTTAATACATAGGACAAACCTAAGCATATTATCCGCCACAAACTTTCAAATAAGTCAAGATTGAGTCTAGATCAAAGGTAAGAAGAAAGAAATTGAACTTTCAAAATATCAAGTTTACTTTCTTTGATCCAAATCAATTTGAAGGTTTTCCAAAGTAACCTACAATGATCTTAGATGGGAACCGCTCTGATACCAGTTGTGGCAGAACCTCCTAAGAAATCAGGCCCACGTGCACCTACCGTTGTCTTGACAGACCTCGGATAGTGTACACGAGTTCCCAACAACTCAACAGGTCTGTCAGGTGTCCTCGGGAGACCCGAATCATCCACGATTCTCTTTTCAAATAGGATCCCAATCACAGACATTGCAGATTACAACAGTTTATTCAAATATATACAAGAGTAAAAGATAGCGGAAGTCTTAAGATAACATAGTTACAAACTAGTTGTTTTCAAGCTTACAATACCATAAGTGTCATACAACCATAGTAGCGGGATAATATTACATTAACTTTATTTATCATACAAACTAGTGCCTTGTCCAAAGGCCATTCATCACTCCTCATCGTCATTGACTTCAAACACAGACATGCAGTAGGGACCAAAACAAGCCTACGCATGCGACTCACCTGCAACAAGGGTTAACAAACCCTAAGTACAAAGGTACTCAACAAGACTAACCCGACATAATGGGGTGTAAGACTTTAGAGATGCAGGGGTTTGGGACAAGGTAAGGATGTAGCAAAATTCAAAGTACTTTGCTAAAAGCTTACTATTCTTATCCTATTTTTTAGTTTTACCCCTAAGTCCTTTTAGTTCATTATCTCAAACTAAATGTACATTTCCCATATTCTATTCCTTCTCATTTCATTCTTTTCTCATGTTTTAGTAATTCACCAGTCCTGCATTGCTTTTGTAATGAATCGAGTCTCCATATCCACGGAGCACCGGCAATTCGAATTGATTCAAGTCCCAGCTGGGGATTCCTTATCACACGACATATGTAGAACTTAATCTTGCATATATCAACCTCGCTACCGGATCCTCCTATACTAAGCCGTCTCCACGCCACCCGAGAGTACAGCACACCTCAAATCTGGCCACATTCCAGCCACGAGGGTACACGCTACTCCCGCCATCTCTCCACTCCTAGTGCGTGGGCATTCGTCTTAGTATCGGATTAGCCGAAGTAGGCTTACCGGAGTATGTGACCAGTACTATAAAGTGTCTCATTCAGAAGATCCACAATGAGTGGCCTTTAAGCGACATAGTCAGCAACATTACCCAACATTCAAGATAAGTCACCCGACTAGTCTCTAGTTCATTCTACCTTCTTTCTTTCTTTGGCCAGTATGCCATCTTTGATCGGATCAAAACTTCTACTTTGAAAGCCTACCATAAAGCATACTAAGCATTCTACGCCTTTGTAAATGAAAACATCTTCAAGGATGGTAAACAATTAACAAGGTAGGCAATGCATCAAGTAGGTAACATTTGACATATCAACTTAATGCAATAAGTAACATAGGTGATAAACTTTTCAAAGTAAACAAGATAAGGGCTTAAGGCATAAACCGGGGCTTGCCTTCATTGATGATCTCAGGTTCCGAATCAATACCACGATTATCGAATCCCGTCACAACCAGGGATTCTTCCAGAACTTGCTCAACTAGAATTGTTTCATTCTCGGGTTCTACACGAAATGATAACATATGCTTTAACATGATGATAATATAAACATGATGCTTTCATGGTACATGAAATGTAAAAACACCCTGCAAAGGATTTTATTTCACGATACAGTTGCAAGCCAACAAAACTAACTTGCAATCCTACCATCAAGAGCCACACATGTGACTTGACCAAGTGGATCTTGAAACCCTACTAGTCACAAAACATGACCAAAACAAGATCCAACACTATTCAAACACTTAGGGTTTGTCATTATCTATTTTTGAATTAATTTGGAATTAAGCCCAAAAATGAACTTGTTCCAAATGACTTGAAAATTTTATGTAAGATTCCTCATGATAAATCAGTGTACCAAAACAAATTTCATAATTTTTGGAATTATACAGTGACCTACAAAAATCATGGAAATTGCACTTTTCAATTAATGGACTAAATATTTGAACATTAAAAATTTATTCAAATTTCAAGTTTCAAATTTTTAAATCATACTAGAACATGTACAGAAGCTACACACAAAATTTCAGAATTTTTGGAGCTATCATGAATTTCCTACAAATTCCCAAAGTTTTAGCACTACTCACAAATTCAGAAAATAAAAATCTTCACTGTTCTTCTTCCTCACTCGCACTGACAGGCTGACCCCACCCGTCAGTGACTCAAACATGTCACGACAGCGCTGCCCTCACTGACCGGCCGCAAAATGCGCCGACGGTGACGCTCCGGCGAAGCTGACCTCACCAAAATGATCTATACCCTACTACAAACCCATCCCCGTCCTTGGAATGGCAGAAGGTACACTAGAGAAGACCCCACGCCAGCCATGGCGGCACGAGAATGTCGGCTCACGGCGTAACCCCGGCAAGACTGCGGTAGAGTCAAAAGCGAAGTGAACTTCACGTTCAGTGGCTCACCACGGTCACGTCGGTGGGCTTGGTGAAGGCGGAGATGGTCTGGAATGGCCTAGCCATGTCGAGACGATGCTGGCGGAGCTCTGGCTGGGCTCGGGGAAGAAGCAGTTGCGCCGGGCGACTCCGACCAACCCAAGTGGCGTAGACAAGCCGTAGAGAGGCGCAAGGCCGAGGCGATCACATAGGCGTAGCTGGGCATGATGGATGCTACTCGACGGAGGCTACGGCGAGCGGCGGAGCAAGCTGGTGGCGGAGCAGAGCAGAAGGGGAAAACGGGAATGATGACGGCGGCGGCTGCTATTTATAGCCGGGAAGGTGTTACCCAGCGTCGACAGCGTATGCCCACGCTCGCCACGGCACCGGTTGCATGTGAACGTGCGAAGAAGCGGTGAAATCCAATCGGCGGTGACCTCCGCGTGGCGCCGGCGGCAAGCAGAGAGGTGGAGGTTGATTTTTGAAATAATTACAGAACTGCCACTGCGTCCATTTTTTAAATTACTCACAAATTTTCTAAAGAAGTTGAAAATCTCCAAAAATGAAAGTTGTTCAATTTTTCAAACTCTACAACTTTGCTTCTAGAAATATTTTCAAATTCTGCCTCTATTTTGAAATTTGAATTTGGTGTGCATTTGAGCATTTGAATAAATTTCAAAATTACTCCAAATTTTATATGTAAACTTGAAAAACTTTGAATACCAAAGGTGATCTACATAAAATAATCTCCAACTTTGCTTTTTGCCTCAACCCCAAATTCCACATGGATTTTGAATTAATAAAAAGGGGCAAAAAGGACTTTTATAAATTGAATTTGAATTCAAATTTGATTTGTCTTCCTTTTACTTAAATTTTGATTTTTGACCAGTAACATGGCCCATTAGGGTTATTTGAGTCAAATGACACATGGCCTCACATGATCACATGAAATTTGACCCTTGTGGTCATGATCTTTATTTAGGGTTTTTGAAACACATCACATGACATAACAATATTATGAAATAAACCTTATTTAGTGAATGCATTCAAAACTTTATACTATATGAATGCTTTGCAATGCACATGTTGACATGTCAATTTTTAGTGCTAGGTCAAAACACCAGAGGTGTTACACTCCTCCAGATCTACTTTTAAAACATCGAGTTGAAACACGTGCAACATATGACTGAAAACAGATGAAACACTTGAAACATATTTTTCAAATATGCGTGTATAGCCATAGCAACATGTGCAACATCCAGATCTACTTTTACAACATCTAGATAAAACACTTGTAACATGAGTATGAAACACTTGAAACATGTGCTTGAAACATGCATCTTATGCAACATTGAGATATACTTATCTAACATCTAGATGAAACACTTGAAACATATGTCTGAAAACTACAGAAACACTTAAAACATAAGCTTGGAATATGCGTATATTGTCATTGCAATATATGCAACATCTAAAGATCAACTTTGCAATATCCAGATGAAACACTTGAAACATGAGTTTGAAACGCCTGAAACACAAGAAACACAACGTCACTGGCCTACCTTGTGGGGAAGTGCAGTAGCCAATAAGCTCGCGGTCCCTCCTTCCTAAGCCTCCGCCACCCCCAAAGCCCCTCCTCCTCCTTGCTCTCGTACGAGGGTGAGTACCGCACAACCACCATGAGCCTCGCCGACGGCGCCCACGCCCACGGCCTGGCCGGGAACCGCACTGACGAGGAGGAGCCCAAGGCATGGAAGGTGGCGCCGGGTCGGAAAGACACGCGGGACACTGCCGGCGCGAGGGCGAAGCCTGCGGTGACATCGACCATGGCCAGTGGTGGTCGAGCGTGGGCACGGTAGCAGGTCTTATCTGTTTCGAATGAAAGTAACGAGTGGAGTGGAGGGCATGACTCTCAGTGGAGAATGGGAGTGATATTTTTGAGAGAGAGAGTAGGCGCAAACAAAAGAAACGCGGCGCTCGAATGGACGAACGCCCTGAGGAGAGCATTACCTTTGTAACTTTCTATGGGATCTTGGCAGTTTGTAGCAGACACGTATCAATCGGCAGCACGCGAGACCTAGAAATGCGATGCGCACGACAAACACGACAAACCCTAAGGAGAGCTTTTGACTAAGGGTATGTTTGGTACAGCTGTGAGTTGTATGAAAAAGTTGTCATGAGCTATGAGCTGTGAAAAAGCTTTTATGAGTTCTGTACCATGTAAAAGCTATAAAATGTTTGATTGAAACAACTATGAAACCTACCTTCACTCTATCTTTCTTGAGACATCTGTAAAATATCTCTCTATTTCCACCTATTTAAAAAAAATCAAAAGCTAAAATCAGGTCCAGTAAAAATTATTTTACTCAAAGCTCATTCTCAAGACAGGCGGTCTTTTAATCGTGGAGGAGGAGGCAACAGGAAAGAGACAACGTTTGATTCGAGTTGAGCTGATCGGAGAGACGTGCATGCGCGTAGTAGGAGCCATGATCATCCCCGTCGATACTACAGAGTATAGCGTAGAGAAATACTAGACGTGCAATCTTTGCACCGTCTACGCATCAAAATGACAAGTTTATGCACCAAAATAAACAAAATACAAGATGTTGGGGGTAATCTACACCCACCTTTAGTTGTTGTACGATGAATCACAACTTACTCCTTTTAAAGTAGTTGATACTTTGTCTAGATTCATAATTACTCTCTCTGATCCAAAATAAATACTCATCTTATTTCTAAAGAAGTTAAATTTTTAAAAGTTTGAATAAGTACATGTAAATATACTAATTTTTATGATGTATAATAAATATGATTAGATTGGATATAAAATATACTTTCATATCAAATTCATCTGAAAATACAAATGTTGCATAATTTTTATATTCCTAGTTAAATTTTAAAACTTTTAACTAAATACTACCAGATATGTATTTATTTTGACAGTTTGCACAAGACACGTATCCCAGTCAGCCTGCAGAGACCTAGGCCATGTTTAGATTGCAAAAAATATCAACCCGATGAATAGTAACACTTTCGTCTTAATTGGTAAATATTGTCCAATCGTGGACCAACTAAGCTCAAAAGATTCATCTCGTGATTTCCAACTAAACTGTGCAATTAGTTATTTTTTTACCTACATTTAATACTCCATGCAAGCGGCTAAAAATTGATGTGATAGAAAGAGAGTGAAAAAACTTGGAATTTGGAGGTAATCTAAACAAGCCCCTAGAAACACGATGAGCAGGGCAAACACGACGGCGGCAGGCGCAGCCAGCAGGCAGTAGGACAGCGTGGCGATGGAATCGAGATAGAGAGATAATACTCCCTCCGTCCCAAAATAACTGTCGTTCTCGCTTTCTAAAACATAACCTTGACTAATTTTATATAAAAAGATATCAATATTTTTGGTACATAATTTATATTATTAGATAGATCGTTAAATCTATTTTATAAAAAAAATTATTTAGAGATATAAATGTTGCATGTGTTTTCTATAAATTTAGTCAAATTTACGACACGAAACCCAAAACGACTGTTAATTTTGGACGAACGGAGTACAGGGCAGCTGCTCCTGTTCCCTTCTGTTGCGTTCTCGTGGTGGCTGCACTGCATGGGAAACCCCTGGCGGAGACGGAGTAGGAGTAATTGCGTAGTATACCGAATCCCGCCGAGATGAGATCCAGGATCCACCGCCCCCAACAACTTTACCTGTGCGACCCTGCACGCCTGCTGCCGCCTGACTATTCGCCCATCAGGCCATCACTATCCGATCGCTCTAGCTGCGGTCTGCGGCGCGGCGGCGCCTGCCCTGCCAACGACGACATACGGTGGCCGGGCCGGCGGCAGATCGGCATCGCTCACGCGCCGAAATAAACTTTCAAAGAAACCGGCGGGGCCCCGCGCGGCAGGCCCATGCAAAAATGACAAATCCGCGTGGGCCGGTGCGGATCCAAAAACTTGCACCCTTGGCCAGGGCCGGGCAGAGGCCTGACGCGCCGGGCGCTCGAGCTCGACCGCGTGACGCCAATGGCTCCATGCATGGCAGAGCGACCTGTGCTGGCCTGTTGGCTTCACGTCCCGCGCGACGCCAATACTGCGCCGTGGCACGGCGTGGCCACGGGACCCCTCCTTCGTCGCCTTCAGATCGCCCCGTCGCCACCTCCTGCCGAATTGTCGCGGCCCTAGCTAAGCTCGTGCCGGAACACGAGAGCCGCCTGTCAATCGATCATCGATCGACCTGCTGCGCGCGACCGATCGAGGCCATTGAGAGTTTGGACGCTCGCGCGTGGCGTCTTCCCGAGGCTCGCTGCGGCCGCATGCGTGACAAGCGACTGAGCCAACTAGTACGTCGTTGTACACAGGCGCGTGACGCGTGACATGAGGCAGATTTGTTCGGTGGGGGTGGTGGAGAGTGGTAACGAACGGCTCATGGTCAGGACACGCTACGCGGCCCGAACACTGCGCGAGGACGATGAGGCTGCCCAGCAGCAGCTGACTAGCGCGGCCTTGCTCGGTCGGGCCCAACTGCCCGTACGGCGAGACAGTTGGAGCGCCGCAAAAGGATTGTGAAAAAGGCTGCGCTAGCGTCCACGTAATTTTTCTCTCATAATAAAATAGCTTTAATTAACTTTAATACCAGTCGAACAGCAGCTACAACCACGAACACGACATTTAATCTGTGACCCATCGGACAAAGTGTGCCGCTATCTCGATCGATCGGGTCAGCACGGTTGCAAGAGTTTTGACAATTAGTTCGAGCCTGAAGTTTTTTTTTAAGTTCCAGCCTGATCAAAGATATGCTCCGTAGTGCTTAGCACGTGCTGCACGTAATATTTGCCGTTTCGAGGTAGGATTTTTTTTTTGTTTTTTGTTTTTTAGCTAAAGCAAGAACTTTTCTCATTAATAAGGAGTAGAGAAAATGTCTCAAGTCAAGGTCTCGGTACCAAGTGCTCCAGCGCTGTTCGTGGTAAGCCCATGCACTAGCCATTGCTTCACCACACAAAAAATGATTTCAGGAGACAGACAAATTGATTAACGGAGGTGGGTATAAATTCGACGTGTCTCAAAAAATACAAATGTACTTCTATGCCTCTTCGGATCTTTTTGCAGACACTTTCATTTCCTCTTTTATGCACATGCATGTATTATTCAACCGCTAGCACTTGCGTTGTTGCTGTCTTTGATTAGGTGTCATGTTTGCATACATCGCGCTATTCCTTGCGCAAGCAGAGCCATGACTTGCTCTTTCGTTAACTCCCTCTTATATTACACGGAACATCACAATTGTTTATAACCTCATTTGAATCAGGGTATGTACATTGTGATTGCAGTTGATCTATTATTGTTGAAGTCGTCACCTACGTACGTGTAGTTGAGTTGGAATTGTTATGATATATTATGATCATATAGTCATAGATCTAGTCGGGTACATCTTGTAAATAGATAACATGTCCTAGTACATGAACTGGACAGAGATTAGAGGGAGGAGTAGTGCTAGGTTACCAACCATCGTAGGCCTTTGATCTAGAGGCGTTGGCCATGGTCGTTGTGTCGGTGTCTGCGCGAGGGCAGCGACGGTTGGTGAGGACGGGGTCGATGAAGTCGTTGACGTTGGTGGAGCGGGACGGCGTGGCTGGTGGTTTCTCGTCACTGGCTGCGCCCCTCTCTAATCGGGATTAGGGTTTAGGTTTCGGTGGAGAGCTCGGCTCAGACGAACCTCGTACTCAGAGCCGTCGGCCCCACCTCTATATATTGCGCAGTGTGACTGGGGCCCTCCAGCCATAGTGGGCTAGGCGCCCCCGATCAGGGCGTGGATCAAAGGCCCAACTGGGTCGTTGGGCCCATTTTGGGATTAGAGATCAATCTAACAATCTCCTCCTTGATCTCCTACTATCTTTCAATTTCATATCATTTACTTTTGTTCATTCCATTACAAATTAACGCATAGAGCATGTTTCATCGTCACGGTCAAGTGCCGATAGATTTCACAACTACAACACACCACTATGTTCTAAAATAGATACTTAACTTTGAGCCTTCTTTTGTCCAGAAATTATAGGTTTTTCCTTAAACCCATGCCGACTACATGTTCTCTGAACACGTTGGGTGGTAAGCCTTTTGTAAGTGGATCCACGAGCATCTTTTCGGTACTTATATGCTCAAGACTTATGACATGATCCCGGACTTTATCTTTCACAACATAATACTTTATGTCAATGTATTTGGCAGCACAACTTGACTTATTGTTGTGAGCATACTGTACTGCCGGATTATTATCACAGTATAACTTAAGTGGTCTATAGATGTCGTCAACCACCTTCAAATCGGGTATGAACTTCTTTAGCCAGTTCATCTGCCCTGTTGCCTCATAACACGCTACAAACTCGGCATACATTGTGGACAATGTAGTGATGGTTTGCTTTGAGCTTTTTCATGAAATAGCCCCCCCTGCGAGAGTGAATACATATCCAGACGTGGATTTTCTATCATCTCCCGCATAATCAGAATCTAAATATCCCACTATATGGAGTGAATCTGATCTTCTATACGTCATCATAAGGCTTTTCATTCCTTGCAAATAACGTAAGACTTTCTTTACTAATTTTCAGTGTTCTGTTCTAGGATTGCTCTGGAATCTACCAAGTAACCCGGTAACAAATGCCAAGTCAGGGCGCGTACATACTTGAGTATATTGCAAGCTTTCGACAACTGAAGCATATGGAACCGTTTCCATTTGATCGATCTCATACTGATTCCTAGGGCATTGAAAATCCCCATATCTATCACCCTTGACTATAGAAGCAGGTGAGGGACTACATTTATGCATATTGAATTTCTTTAAGATTTTTTCTATGTATGCCTTTTGTGACAGTCCTAATACCCTTTACTTCTATCTTGGTGAATCTCGATCCCTAGAACGAACGAAGCTTCACCAAGATCTTTTATATAAAATTTTGAGGACAAAAACTTCTTTGTCTCCAGCAGTAGACTGACATCACTACTAGCAAGTAAGATATCATCCACATACAGGACAAGAAAGATAAACTTCCCATTCTTAAACTTTGTATAGACACAATTGTCCTCTACATTCTCTTTAAACCCAAAATTCCTTATTGTCTTATCAAACTTCAAGTACCACTGTTTTGAAGCTTGTTTTAATCCATAAATAGATTTCTTTAGACAACATCCCATTCGTTCTTTTCCTTCCATGACAAAACCTTTCGGTTGTGCCATGTAAACATTTTCCTCCAAATTCCTATTGAGAAATGTCGTCTTTACATCCATCTGATATAATTCTAAATCATAATGTGCCCCTAATGCCATTATGATTATGAAGAAATCCTTACATGAGACTGTAGAAAATGTCTCATTGTAATCAATCCCTTCTCTTTGCGTAAAGCCTTTTGCCACAAGTCACGCTTTATATCTCTCTATATTCCCTTGAGAGTCAAGTTTTGTTTTGTAGACCCATTTACAGCCTACTGCTTTGACTCCTTTAGGAATTATTTTTAAGTCCCAAACTTTATTGGCATTCATAGATTTCATTTCATCTTCTATGGCCTCAAGCCACTTTGATGAATGGTCACTTCTCATGGCTTCTTCAAATGAGGTGGGATCATTCTCCATTTGAAATTCCTCAGTGTTGTATACTTTATAGTCAGCAGGAATAGCTAATTTTCTAACTCTTTGAGACCTTCTAGGGGCCTCCACATTTGGCACATCTTCTGTTTGAGGCTGTTGTTGCTCCCCCTCATGTGTGGCAATAGGTTCTACAGGATCCTAAAGAACAGGTTCCTCATCGTCATTCATTGTTGCCACAGGTGGAATAACAATAGGTGTTGGCACCACAGTATCTTGCACTGTCGGTGCAGCGACAGCAGGTAGTGAGAAAAATGGCTCATGAATCATCAGAGTGGGCGCATACACCCGCTTCTCTTCAATGTCAATTTCTCGAGCTACCATGCCCCCCCTCATCATTTCATCCTCTAGGAAGACAACGTGTCTCATTTCCACAAACTTTGTATGTTTGTCCGGACAGTAGAAACGAAAACCTTTTGACTTTTCTGGGTAGCCAATGAAATGGTAACTTACTATTTTGGGATCTAGCTTTTCAATGTTTGGGTTAAATACTTTAGCCTCAGCAGGACTCCTCCACACACGTAAGTGGTTTAGTGAGGGTACTCTTTCTGTCCACAACTCATACGGTGTTTTGGGCACCGACTTACTTGGTACTCTATTGAGAATATGAATGACGGTTTTTAACGCCTCCATCCATAGGCTCAATGGTAAGGTGGAGTAACTTATCATACTACACACCATATCTATCAGGGCACGATTGTGTCTTTCAGCTACTCCATTCCGCCGAGGTTCGCCCGGTGTAGAATACTGGGCTACTATGCCATTCTCCTGTAAGAACCTTACAAAATGTCCAGGAACTTGGCCATATGGGCTATGCCGATCATAGTACTCCCCCCTATGGTCGGACCTAACTATCTTAATCTTTAAATTGTGTTGGTTTTCAACTTCTGCCTTAAATATCTTAAATTTATCCAATGCTTCTATTCTTTCTTTGATTGGATAAATGTAGCCATAACGGGAGTAATCATCTGTGAATGTTATGAACGAATCATAACCATCCATACTCTTTATAGGAAACAAACCACAGATGTCTGTCTGAATAATCTGTAAATTTCCTGCGCTTCGTTTGGCATCTTTCTTAATTTTCTTTACATACTTTCCTTTTATGCATTCTCTGCATTGTTCTAAATCTGAGAACTCTAATGGAGGAAGAATATCATTCTTAACTACTCTTTCTATTCTCCCCCTCGAAATATGGCCTAAACGACAGTGCCATAATTTCAACGACGCATCGTGAGCTCTCTTTCATTTTCTGTTTACATCCGTAGATAAGGATACATTCTCATTGTCGCATGTAATGTTCCCATCATCGCATACAACATTCACATCATCACGTAGTGATAACAAATAAAGCTCATTTTGTAAGATAGCAAGACCAACACATGCATTATTAAATGTTATCTTACATTTGTCATTTCCAAAATGGTAATTATATCCATCATTGTCCAAGCATGAAACACTAATCAAGTTTCTCTGTAAAGAGGGAACATAAAGTACATCTCTAAGTAAAAGTGTAAAGCCATCAGCAAGCTCTAGAGAAAGATCGCCAACGGCTTCAACATCTGCTCGGACTCCATTTGCAACTTTAATGTGTCTTTCTTTTCTTTGCGTAGTCCTCGTCGAACAGAATCCCTTTAAAGAATTAGCAACATGAATAGTTGCACCTGAGTCAATCCACCAAGTAGATTTTGAATACTATACATACAGGGATTCATTTATGAACATAATAATGTTCTCACCTTTCTTTGTCATGATCATCTTTAAGTAATCGGGACAATCTTTCTTATAATGTCCCGTCTTCTTGCAATAGAGACACTAGTCTTTCTCTACTATGAACTTATTCTGCTGAGGCTGATGCAGCATGGGACCCTTTCCCTTTGACTTTGAGGAGGAGTTAGCATTATTATTCTTTTTCTTGTTGTCTTTCACATAATTGATAGTGCCACCATTAGCAGCTTTCATTCTCTCCTCCTCTTGCACACACATAGCCATGAGCCTCTCTAAGTCCCACTTCTCGTGCTGTATGTTGTAGTTGACAATAAAATTGTCAAATTCCTTTGGCAAGGAAGCAAAAATCAGATAGATAAGGAACTCTTCCTTGAGAGCCAGATCCATTGGTTTTAGCTTGGATGCCAAATTGCTCATCCTTAGTATGTGCTCTCTTATGCCACCATTTCTAGAGTACATCTCTATCACCAGCTGCTTTATCAGCTGGGTAGCATATGTCTTTGAAGAGCCAGTTGAAAGGTCCTAATGGCTAGGGGGGTAAATAGCCTATTAAAAAAATTCTACAACAACACTTAACAAACCGGTTAGACAATTATAAGGCGAAGCAAGTGTTTCGCTAGCCTACTAAAATAGCAAGCCACCAACCACAATTCTAGTTTATATAGTTTCTATCCACACGATTGCTATGTCAATGCAAATGGCCAAGAGAGTGAGCTTGACCCGGCCATGGGGCTTAAATAGAAGCCCCCATGAAATAGAGCCGTTGTATCCCTTCACTGGGCACAACACGGAGTGACCGGATGCTCCGGTCATATCGACTGGACGCTGGACCTCAGCGTCCGGTCACGCGATGCGTACCACGTGTCCCCTCTCTTCAAATGTTGATTGCTCGATCTCAATGGTCAAGTGATGATCGAATGTGCTGTTGTGAAGTGATCGGACGCTGGACCTCAGCGTCTGGTCGTTTCTAGTAAGCATCCAAAAATGATTTTTCATGAACAGACGCGTCCGATCATGCTCGACCAGACACACCCAGCGTCTGGTCATATAATGACTCCCCTATGCTGCCACATTAGCAGGACCGGACACACCCTATCAGTGTTCGGTCACTGAGTGACCCAACGTTCGGTCAGAGACCGACGCTGCGTGCCCTCTGCTGCCACTGACCGAACACACCAGTCCAATTGGGACCAGCATTCGGTCACTTATAGTGACCTCCATCTTTTCTGTCTAGGGCGCCGGTGGCACCGTCGGACTGTCCGCCGGTGAAGTTCCTACCCCTTGCTCAAATGTGCCAACCACCAAGTGTATCACCTTGTGCACATGTGTTAGCATATTTTCGCAAAACATTTTTAAGGTTGTTAGCACTCCACTAGATCCTAAATGTATATGCAATGAGTTAGAGCATCTAGTGGCACTTTGATAACTGCATTTCGATACGAGTTTCACCCCTCTTAATAGTATGACTATCGATCCTAAATGTAATCACACTCACTAAGTGTCTCGATCACCAAAACAAAATGGCTCCTACAATCTATACCTTTGCCTTGAGCCTTTTGTTTTTTCTCTTTCTTCTTTTCAAGTCCAAGCACTTGATCATCACCATAGCATCGCCATCATCATGTCATGATCTTCATTTGCTTCACCACTTGGAATGTGCTACCTATCTCATGATCACTTGATAAGCTAGGTTAGCACTTAGGGTTTCATCAATTCACCAAAACCAAACTAGAGCTTTCAATCTCCCCCTTTTTGGTAATTGATAACCCTTTCACAAAGATATGAATTAAAATTCAATTGAATCCATGTTACTTGCCCAAGCATGTTTACCATGTGTAAAAGGATATGGACAAGTTTCATGAACTCTAAATGGTAGAAATTGCTCCCCCAACATATGTGCTAAGAGTTTGAATTGTAGCTTGCACATATGCTTAGATAGGAAATATAGGAGACAATGTCTACCCAATGATGCTAAGGTATAAAGGATGGACCTTTGAAGTGTGATACCAATCGGAGTGCACCATTATACCATCCTTAGCACCATGGTTAGCTTGATACCACTTGGAAACACTTGGAAATGAAATCACTAGATAACCTATGCATGCTAGATTTTTATTTCATCATTTAAACCTACAACTAGCATACACCACACAAGCATGGATATTGAAATTTAAAACTTGTGCCATGCAAGCAAACATATGAAATGCACATTCAAATGCACCATACAAGTTCATGAGCTTGCTCCCCCTACTTGTGTGCTCAAAATTTTAATTGATCCTTTTCCTTTGTCATATCTCTCCCCCTATGTCAAGTTCTCCCCCTTTGTTATCTTTTCATAATCTTAGTACACTAATATCTTTGTTTTTCTCTCCCTTTGTCATCAATGACCACAAAGGTTTAAAATGTAGATAGGTTGAGATTATTAATGTCAATCAATGGGGTAAGGATCATTTTCCCAAATTTGATCCAATCTAGATAATTTGCCAAAGATATTTAACTTAGTTTGATCCAAGGATAAGCTTCTTCACACCTTCAAATAAGGGTTATCTTGTACCACATTGAGTTAAACACTTAGAGCTTATTTTCTAGATCAAACACTAGGTTTACAAGCCCACAAACATGTCATATGCTACCACTAGATCAAAATAAGCATAGAAGCAATAGTGGTACCATACAATCATCAAATTCATTGGATTTTCATGAATGAGCTTATTAAATGTGAAAGATGTCTAGATGCACTAAACATGTCCTTAACAAGGATATATGCGATGCCAATCAACTTTTACCTTAGATTGCTCGAAGGAGAGGCATGTCATATAAGTGGGGGGTGCATCAACACATATTTAAGAAATCCAATATGTTTAACTCATTCCTTAGCTTGTAAAACCTTTTCTCATCCAATGGCTTGGTGAATATATCGGCAAGTTGATCTTCGGTGCCTACACTCTCAATGCAAATGTCTCCTTTTTGTTAGTGATCTCTTATGAAATAGTGGCGGACGTCAATATGCTTTGTTCTTGTATGTTGAACCGAATTGTTGGTCAACTTGATTGCACTCTCATTGTCACATAGCAATGGCACTTTCTTGAACTTGATTCCAAAATCACTCAACGTGGCCTTCATCCAAAGTACTTGTGCACAACAACTACCGGCGGATATGTATTCGGCTACGGCGGTTGATAATGCAACACTATTTTGCTTCTTTGATGACCATGAAACAAGTGATCTTTCCAACAATTGATATGTGCTCGAGGTGCTCTTCCTTTCAACCTTCCAACTAGCTCAAACTTTGCTCCTTTTGGATACCACAAATCAACATTTTGTGTATGCTTCAAGTACCTCAATATTCTCTTAGTAGCATTCAAATGACTTTCTCTTGGTGAGGATTGAAATCTTGCACACATGCATACACTAAACATGACATCCGGCCTTGATGCGGTCACATAGAGTAGGCTTCCAATCATAGACCGATACAATTTTTGATCCACCACATTTCCACTTGCATCACTATCCAAGTTGTCATTTGTTTCCATTGGTGTACTAATGGCTTTACTATCACTCATGCCAAACTTCTTGATCATGTCCTTGATATACTTGCCTTGACTCACAAAAGTATCATTCTTCAATTGCTTGATTTGAAGACCAAGGAAGTAACTCAACTCTCCAATCATGGACATCTCAAACTCATTAGCCATCATCTTTCTAAAATCATCACAAAAATCTTGATTGGTTGATCCAAATATGACATCATTAATATAGATTTGCAACACAAATAAATCTTTTCCAATCTTCTTGATGAAAAGAGTGGTGTCAACCTTGCCCATCGTGAACCCTTTGAAGAGTAGGAAGTCCCTCAATCTCTCATACCATGCTCTTGGTGCTTGCTTCAAGCCATACAATGCCTTCTTCAACTTGTACATATGGTCGGGCTTCTTGTCATCTTCAAAATTGGGAGGTTGCTCAACATATACTTCTTCATTGATGTAACCATTGAGAAATGCACTCTTAACATCCATTTGGTAGAGCTTGATGTTGTGGGCACAAGCATATGCTAGCAAGATTATAATTGCTTCCAATCTAGCAACCGGGGCATATGTTTCTCCAAAGTCAAGACCTTCAACTTGTGTATATCCTTGTGCTACCAATCTTGCTTTGTTCCTTACTACTATCCCATCTTGATCTTGCTTGTTTCTAAAGACCCATTTGGTTCCAATCACATTGTGTCCTTTTGGTCTCTCTACTAATTCCCATACTTGATTTCTTGTGAAGTTATTCAATTCTTCATGCATAGCATTCACCCAATCAACATCCTTCAATGCTTCATCTACCTTCTTTGGTTCAATGGATGACACAAATGAGAAATGCTCACAAAATGAAGCCAATCTTGATCTAGTTTGCACACATCTTGAAATATCACCAATAATAGTATCCAATGGATGATCCCTTGCAATATTGATTGGTTGGAGGATTGGAACTTGATTGCTTACACTTGCTTGATTAGTGGGTTGAGATGATGTACTAGCCACTTGATCTTGTTCATTATCATGAGAACCAATCTAGTGCCTTTCTTTAAGATATAGCATTTACAACCAAAGACCTAAAAATATGCAATGTTGGACTTTCTACCATTCAAGAGCTCATATGGTGTCTTCTGTTTCAATGCGTGACAGTAGAGGCGGTTGCTACAATAGCAAGCTATGTTGATAGCTTCGGCCCAAAAAGATTGACTCACATTGTACTCACTAAGCATAGACCTTGCCATATCAATGAGTGTTCTATTTTTCCTCTCAACAAGACCATTTGATTGTGGAGTGTACTTAGGTGAGAATTGATGTCTAATTCCAAATTTATCACACAACTCATCAATTTTAGTGTTCTTGAACTCACTACCATTGTCACTTCTAACTCTCTTGATGGTTGTTTCAAACTCATTGTGAATGCCCTTGACAAATGTTTTGAATGTTGCAAACACATCACTTTTGTCCACTAGAAAGAATACCCATGTGTATCTAGTGTAATCATCCACTATCCTAAAGCCATATTTGTTATCACCAATGCTAGTATATTGTGTTGGACCAAACAAATCCATGTGCAATAACTCAAATGCTTTACTAGTGCTCATCATGCTTTTCTTGGGATGGGTATTTCCAACTTGTTTGCTAGCTTGACAAGTGCTACAAAGCTTATCCTTTTCAAACACAACATCTTTCAAGCCTCTAACCAAGTCATGCTTAACCAATCTATTCAATTGTTTCATTCCAACATGACCAAACCTTCTATGCCATAACCAACCCATGCTAGACTTAGTGAACAAGCATGTAGATAATTTAGCTTCACTAGCATTGAAATCAACCAAGTATAGATTCTCATATCTAAAACCTTTAAAGATCAAGTTAGAGCCATCTACACTTATGATCTCTACATCATCTATCCCAAATATGCATTTGAATCTAAGATCACACAATTGAGCCACGGATAGCAAATTAAAGTTCAAGCTCTCTACTAGCAATACATTGGATATGCTCATATCATTGGATATTGCAATCTTACTAAGTCCTTTGACCTTGCCTTTTCCATTGTCACCAAATGTGATACTATCATAATCATCATTGCCATTGGTGTTGATTGAGTCGAACATTCTTGCATCACCGGTCCTGTGTTGAGTGTACCCACTATCAAGAACCCAATGCCTTCCTCTGGCTTTGTAATTGACCTACAAAAGAAGATCAATTCTTTTTAGGTATAGAAACTTGCTTGGGTCCTTAAAGGTTAGTTACTAAGCTCTTTGGTACCCAAATGGCTTTCTTCTTTGAGCCCATCCATGGTTTACCAATGAACTTAGTCTTGACACTATTTGTACCCTTGGTAAGCATATAGAAAGAATCAAGATTAATGGAGGACACATTAGCATTTGTGCTCTTATTCTTGCATTCATGCTCTTTATGACCAACTTGTTTGCAACTAGTGCAAAACCGACCATTATTCTTCACAAAACTAGTCTTGTGAGGAGCAAAGGCCGCCTTGCCTTTCTTGGGGGTATAGCCCAATCCCTTTTTGTAGAGAGAAGCTCTTTGGCTACCCAAGCACATAAGCAAGCGGTCCTCACCACCATAGGCTTTAGCCAAGGTGTGAGTGAGCTTATTGACCTCCTTCTTGAGGTTCTCATTCTCAACCATTAGTGAGGCATCACAAGTGAAACCATCACTACTAGATGAGGTGGAAGTAGAAGAAGGGTTAGTGGGAGCAACAATGATAGGCATAGATAATGATTCATCAATTATATCGCAAGTTAAGCCTATATTGCAAGTTTCAACATGCTTCTTTTTATTTTGCTCATCAAGCAAAGAGGAATGAGCTTTTTCAAGCTTCTTGTGAGCTTTGCCAAGCTTCTCATGGGCTTCCTCTAGCCTCTCATGAGATGCATTGAGCTCATCAAAGGCTTGCTTAAGGGCTTTTAGTTCCTTACACAAGCTTTTGTATTCCCTTCTCTTGATGTCAAAGTGTTCTTTACCATCTTCTAGCATGTCAAATAGTTCTTCCTTAGTAGGTTCATCATCATCACTATCACTTTCATTTTTATTTTCACTATCATGTTCCTCATCACTTCCATCATCACAATTTTGTATCTTAGTGGCCTTAGCCATGAAGCATGATGGAGTGTCGAAGAGAGAAGGCTTCTCATTAATTGCAATGCTTACAAGTGGCTTTTTCTTGGTGGTCTTGTCATCATCACTATCATCATCATCACTTGAGGAAGCATCACTATCCCAAGTGACCACATATGAACCACCCTTCTTCTTCTTGAAGGTCATCTTGTCCTTCTTCTCTTTCTTTTCCTTTTTATCCTTCTTCTTGTTCTTCTTGTTGTCATCATCATTGTCGCTATTGTATGGACATTGAGCAACAAGATGATCTTTGCTTCCACATTTGAAGCACCTTCTGTACTCTTCCTTATTCTTGGATGAAGATTTCTTTCTTCTAGCATGGTACCCTTTCTTCATCATGAATTTGCCAAATTTCATGACAAAGAGAGCCATCTTCTCATCATCATCATCATCCCATGAACCATCATCTTCACTTGATGTATCTTGCTTTGCCTTGCCCTTAGATGATGTGGCCTTGAATGCCACACTCTTCTTTTTCTCATCCTTCTTCTTATCTTTCTTCTCCTTCTTTTCTTCCTTCTCATCATCATCTCTATATGTATCATCGGTCATAATATCTCCCAACACTTGGTTTGGTATCATAGTGTCCAAACCACTCCTCACTAGAATAGTGACCAATGTGCCAAATCTTGAAGGCAAACATCTCAAGAACTTGTGGGAGAAGTCCTTGTCCTTCACCTCTTCTCCAAGTGCTTTGAGATTATTGACAAGCACTTGAAACCTATGGAACATCTCCGGCACACTCTTGTCCTCCTTCATCTTGAAGTTTGCAAACTTCTCTTTGAGAATGTATGCCTTTGCACCCTTCATGGCTTGAGTGCCCTCAAATAATTCTTCCAACTTCTTCCATGCCTCATGAGCTCTCTCAATGTTCTTGATTTGCTCAAATGTTCTCTCATCCAAAGCATCATGGATGGCACTAAGAGCAATGTCATTATTTTGAAGTAATATTTCTTCAGCGACGGTGGGAGCCTCTTCATCCTCAATCTCAATCTTTGTCTCTACCACCTTCCAAACCTTCCTATTGATTGACTTGATATAAGTTGTCATCTTAGCTTTCCAATAGGGATAATTTGAGCCATCAAATTGGGGTGGCTTCTTGGTGTTGTTGATTTGAGTCATTTTTACACTGAATGTTGTTAAGCCTCAAATCACGGTGACCTTGGCTCTGATACCACTTGAAAGGTCCTAATGGCTAGAGGGGGGTGAATAGCCTATTAAAAAATTCTACAACAATACTTAACAAACCGGTTAGACAATTATGAGGCAAAGTAAGTGTTGTGCTAGCCTACTAAAATAGCAAGCCACCTACCACAATTCTAGTTTATATAGTTTCTATCCACACAATAGCTATGTCACTACACTAAGTTAGTGTGCTCTCAAAGGCTAACTAAAGAGCCACACTAACCAAACTAACAAGCTCTCACAACTAGCTACACTAAAGAGCTTGACAACTAGTTTGCAGTAATGTAAAGAGAGTGAGCAATTTGTTTATACCGCCGTGTCGAGGAAGAAGCTAATAAATCACAAGAATAAATACCAATGAAGACCAATCACCCTAGAATCAAATGATGAACACAATGATTTTTTACCGAGGTTCACTTGCATTCCGGTAAGCTACTCCTTGTTGTGGCGATTCACTCACTTGGAGGTTCACGCACTAATTGGCATCACACACCAAACCCTCAATAGGGTGCCGTACAACCAACACAAGATAAGGATCACACAAGCCACGAGCAATTCACTAGAGTACCTTTTGGCTCTCCGCCGGGGAAAGGTCAAGAACCCCTCACAATCACCACAATCGGAGCCGGAGACAATCACCAACCTCTGCTCGACGATCCTCACTACTCCAAGCCATCTAGGTGGCGGCAACCACCAAGAGTAACAAGCGAATCTCATAGCAAAACACGAACACCAAGTGCCTCTAGATGCAAACACTCAAGTAATGCACTTGGATTCTCTCCCAATCTCACAAAGATGATGAATCAATGATGGAGATGAGTGGGAGGGTATTGGCTAAGCTCACAAGGTTGCTATGTCAATGCAAATGGCCAAGAAAGTGAGCTTGACCTGGCCATGGGGCTTAAATAGAAGCCCCATGAAATAGAGCTGTTGTATCCCTTCACTGGGCACAACACGGGGTGACCGAACGCTCTGGTCATATCGACCGAACGCTGGACCTCAGCGTTCGGTCATGTGATGCATGCCATGTGTCCCCTCTCTTCAAATGTTGATTGCCCAATCTCAATGGTCAAGTGATGACCAGACGTGTTGTTGTGAAGTGACCGGACGCTGGACCTCAGCGTCCGGTCCTTTCCAGTAAGCATCCAAAAATGATTTTTCATGACTGGACGCGTCCGGTCATGCTCGACCGGACACACCCAGCGTCTGGTCATACAACAACTCCCCTGTGCTACCACGTTAGCCACACTCTGGGATTGAGCCCATAATTACAGGCTCAATCGTGTTCTTTATCACAGCCAAACATTTCTTGTTGGCAGTGACCCACTTCCTATGCTCAAGGTCATATGATATCTTTTGGGATGCAAAATCTATCTCTCTAGTTGCCCAAGTGACATCAGCCTCGTTTGTCTCCCTCACCGATGCCACAGGCTCAGTGGGACACGGTGAGGTGACTATCCAGTCCACCTCAGCCAAGATGAAGGTCAGGTCAATCTTTTTCTTTCACTCCGTGTAGTTGTCACCTTTGAGAGTGGGGATCTCTTTGATACAACCCAACAAGTTGTATCCGCCTAAAAACACAATTCATATAGAGTGAGAACATAAATAATAACAACAATTGCATGCCTTGATTCCAACGTTGGTCAAAATTAAAACATATAACTATTTATACATTAAATATATATCACCGTTGGGCAAAAATAAAAATAATGCATAAAACCATTAAAATTACGATATTGTTATTAACAACGTTGGTCAGAAAATAACAATATCATAATCATGTCAAAATCTCTTTTTCTCCAATTAAATATCACGTTGGTTCAAAATAACTAGAGAATAAACAATTTCTTTAGCAGCGGAAACATGAAAAAAAATTTATTATCTATTTTTTAGAAGCATTAAACTTTTCTTAAATATTCACTGAAAAATTATCCTGTTCATTCAAATTTTAACAAAGATATTAAACTAGACAAAATTCATCGAAATCTGCTTCTAAAAATTAAATAAACTCGAAACTTTATTTACTGTTCATTCTAGCCCGGCCTGTAGCAACATTAACCAGCCCAGTAGAAAACAGTGCGTGGCCCGGCCGGTGGAGCGCGGCCCGTGCAGCCTGCTTCACTCAGCGCGCGCCTGCTGTCACGCGCACAGGCCGTAACCTAGGCCTAGGCTAGGAATCTGCTGCCCTGCCTAGGCCTAATGCCGATCTAGACGATCTCGGCCGCTGGTTTCCATCCGATGGCCAAGCATCAATATCGTGAGATCAAAAACCCTAGGCGCGGCTCATCCCCAAAACCCTAGACTCATTTTCTTCATTCCCTTTCTCTTTCCTCTTCAGCGCCACAGTCAGAAGAGAGAAGGAGCAGCGCAGCAGCCATGGCGGCCGGAGGAAGTGGTGGCGCCGCTGCGCACCCCTTCGCCAGTGCGTGCGTCCACCTGAGGGTGAGCACATCACCGTCGAAGGGCTACGCTATGGTGCCCTCGACACCCAAGCCTAAGACGAAGCCACGCGGTGGCATGACCTGCCCGGTCGGCGCCTCTGGTTCTTCCCGCGCATCGGCCATGGAGATGGCCAACGGCGAAGACAGGACGGCCGAGCCCCAGGTAGGAAGCCCCTTCTCTATTGTCCCCTTTCTCTTTCTAGGGTTAGGGTTTCTTTTCCCGATTCGATTCGTTTGATTCGGTTCATCTCTTTTATTTGATTTCTTTTCTATTTTATTTGTACCCATACCGAGATCTACTCAATTTAACCTAGCTTCGATACCAATGTTATGATATATTATGATCACATAGTCATAGATCTAGCCGGGTACATCTTGTAAATGGATAACATGTCCTAGTACATGAACTAGACAGAAATTAGAGGGATGAGTAGTGCTAGGTTACCGACCATTGTAGGCCTTCGATCCAGAGGAGTCGGCCATGGTCGTTGTGTCGATGTCTGCGCGAGGGTAGCGACGGTCGGTGAGGATGGGGTTGATGAAGTCATCGACGTTGGTGGAGCGAGATGGCGCGGCTCATGGCTTCTCGTCACTGGCTACGCCCCTCTCTGATCGGATTAGGGTTTAGGTTTCATTGGGGAGCTCGGCTTAGGCGAACCTCATATTTAGAGCGACCGGCCCCCACCTCTATATATTGCGTAGTGTGACAGGGGCCCTCTAGCCATAGTGGGCTGGGTGCCCCTGATCAGGGCACGGATCAAAGACCCAACTGGGCCGTTGGGCCTAGTTTGGAATTAGAGATCAATCTAATAGGAATTAAAATTCTTAAACAACATAGCAAAATAACACAAAAATATAGGCTTTTCTTGACTATTATTGCATCATACCTACTTCACAAAACCTCAAAATGTCAATTCCATGTTGGTGGTTATGCCTATCATGGCTCATTCCATGTGTGAGTGGGGCCATAAGCCGATTTTGGACAGGGTGTTACAATGATGATTGTATCAATTTTCATGCCAAACACATGGCTAACACTACGTGAAAAATAGTTTGTAGCAACAGGTTTTTTAGGGCGACTGACATTGGAGCCGCCCCTACAATGGCGTGCTCGGGCTCTAGCATAGCAGCCGCCTCTACAAATGGCACAGTAGGGATGGCTGATAATATGAGCCACCCCTACAAATGCGTCGATTTGTAGGGGCAGCTGGTATTACGAGCCGCCCCTGCTACCAGCGAGCTATGTCACCCCAATTCACCCCCAAATAAATTGATGCCTCCCCTTCTAAAAAAATGGGCTCCCTCCCACGCCTCGCCTCCCCTCTAGCTCGTCTCGCTCACGCTCCTCTCGTGGCGCGCTGCCTCCGTCGCTCATGCCCTATCCCCTCCCCCACCCGCACCTCCCCTCCCTCTCCCTCTCCTTTTCCCTCTACCTCTCTCTCTCTCGATGTGGTGGCGCACCAGCCTGGCCCCGAAGTGGGCACCTCCACATGCGCACGGCCTGGGCGGCAGCACCGCCCATGTGCGCCGTAGCCATGCCAATGGGCCCGGTGGTGGCCACCTACTGCCATGACGCGGCACTCGTGAGCCCTGCCACTAGCCACGGCGCGTGGCTGCCCCCTGGCACAGCCTGCTCCTATGGTCCTTGCATCATCCCCTCCTCGGTTTGGTCCCCCCTCTCTCTCCTTACCTCTTCCTATCAGATCTCCCTCTCCCAGCGTTCGTAGAGGCTCGTTCCCCTTTACTATGGACGACGATCTATGTGCACACGAACTGTGCGCCTGTGCTATAGGAAACCCTAGCTGCCTGTCCTCATCTTTTCGCTACAAATTTGGCTGTAGGTTTCCTAGTCTTTCTTCTTGTGCATACTGCTTTGAATCAAAAGATATTTTTAATGTGTACTTAGCTACTGCTTAAATCTAGAACAACTCTTAGTTCTCACATAGCTATTTGCTTCATCCGACTTGGTGGTTGTCTTGAGTGTATTTTATTTTGGGTGGACCATATCTATTTTAGGCCAAGTAGGTACTCACTATTGTTACTAGCTTGTTCAAATTTTATGTTTAGGGCTGAATTTATCATGCTTCAAAATTGGTAATGTATAAGTTATCTCTATATAACTTACATGTTGCCATGTTGGCTGAATCGGCTGATCGGGCAAAAGGAGGAGGTCAATTTTAGTTGGCCATTTCCTTTCATGGAGGGCCAGCTATTTGTTCTTACTCTTAGTGCTGGGTTGGAGGGTTACCATGTGAGCATTGATGGGCAACATGTCACTTCGTTTCCTTACCGCACTGTAAGTGCATATGTTTCCCCACTTCATGCAATAAGAAATGTTGGGGAATGCTTGTTTGTGTTGGAGGATGCTACATGCCTGTCACTGAATGGGGACCTCGATGTGCATTCAGTGATTTTCATTGGCAGGCCCCTCCACTGCCTGATGAGCCAGTTGAAATTTTCATTAGCATCCTGTCATCAACCAATCATTTTGCTGAGCGTATGGGTGTGAGGAAGACATGGATGTTTGTTGTCCTCAAGTCACCAAACAGGGTGGCTCATTTTTTCGTTGCACTGGTAAACACTTCAATGTAATCCCAAATGCTTAGCTTACTTAATTTGTTTTGTGTGCTTGTGCTGAAGGTGTTTCTTAACTCTAGCATGGCAGAAAGGAAGTGAATGTGGAGCTGAAGAAGGAAGCTGAATTTTTTGGGGACATTGTTTTTGTGCCCTACCTGGACAACTATGATCCTGTTGTTATGAATACTCTTGCAATATGCGAGTATGGGGTATGGCAGAGAATTTCTTGCTATTTGAACTAAATCTTCTTTAGAGTACTGTAGCTGTTGTATTTGCATTTTTCTAACAGTAGTGAACTTGGTTGCTCAGGTTCATGTTGTCTCTGCTAAATATGTAATGAAGTGTGATGATGATACTTTTGTGAGACTTGATTCAGTAGTCACTAAAATCAAGAAGGTACCAAGTGGGAGAAGTCTTTACATGGGGAGTATGAATGTACAACACAAGCCGCTACGCCATGGGAAATGGGCCATGGATTATGAGGTGAAGCTTATGAAATGTTTGTCGTAACATTTATTGGATTTCATTCTTCAAGCGCCACCTTAACATTTCTTATATAACTTGAAGCAAAAGCTAAATTACTTCTTTGCAGTCATGATTCCATAAAATCTATGTTCATCTATAGTTCTGTACTAAACTGATGTGTTAACTCTGAGAAGACTGCTTAAACCTATGTTCATACAGTGATATAGATATAGTTGATATTGAATTCTTTTAACATTGGGTTGTGTGTTTGCAATTTTTTGTGGAAGTGTAGAGTTTGCAGCATTTCTTTGTTTATTTACTTTAACATTTATTCTGTTTCAAATGCAACTAATTTGTCTCACAATAAATGAATTGGAATTCTATTTCTCTTCTGTCACCCAATGTCATATTATCTTCAGAGATTTGCACACTTAAACCATAGTATATCCTTGTCAAGATGGGGATGTTGGATGTCTTCCCTGATACATTTATTTGAAAATTACCATATTACTCTTGAAAGCATCTAGACCCCTAGTTGGATTTTGGTGATTAATGACAACACAAGATTACTATAACTAACGTGTGTTTTGCAGAGGCAATTAAGTTAGGTCATGGTAATGGAGATCGATTGGGCAATTGAGGTGGTCATGCCCCTACGATGGAAATCATTTCGGTTTTCAAAGGATGGACGACAAGGTTAAGGATAACTAGTTCTAAGTGTCGATTGGAGTTGGAGAGACACTTAGAGTACTTTAGGACTTTGTTTTTCCTTTGGTCGTACTACAAAGGGGGTATGTACGGGTAGCTTGACCTAGGTGAGTCTAGTGAGTTAGGTGTGGTGCACACTTGTTAAAACTAGCACTAGGTAGCTCCTCAATATGCCTAAGATCCTTTGGAGCAAACTTCATTCATATATGATTGAGAGTTGGAAGTGAATGGAGGGTCAAATGCTGACCGGACGCTGGCTTCGGTGTGACCGGACACTGGCCACAGGGTCCGGTCAGTTCATTTGATCAAGCAGATTGTGTTCGGTGCGACTGGATGCTGGAGAGGTCAAGTGACCGGACACTAGGGACCAGCATTCGGTCGACTTTAGTAAGGTTCGAGAGAAGGGAATCTACGACCGGACGCGTCCGGTCAGTGCTGACCGGACCCTGGGGGTTCAGCGTCCGGTCGAGTACAGTAAGCATCCAGTGAGGGTTTAATGTGACCGGACGCGTCCGGTCAGTGGTGATCAGACCCTGCCAGCGTCTGGTCAACACTTTATCACTGGTTTGCGGGGTGAACTGACCGGAGCATCCGGTCAACATGACCGGAGCGTCCGGTCACCCCGTAGAAGCTCATAACAGTTCATTTTTCAGGCTGCCTTATAAATAGAAGCTCCACTCGTGTGTGGAGTGACTTTTGCTCATTCCAATAGCTGAGAAACATGTTTGTGAGTGCCAAGAATTGCAAGGTCCTAGTGAGGTGGTTGAGATTTGAGAATCCAAGAGAGTAGCCTCATTAGTGAATCAAGAGTAGAAAAGTGTACATTCATCTTCTCATTAGGCTTCGCATGGTCAAGTGAGAGTTTGTGCTTGTTACTCTTGGTGATCGTCATCACCTAGACGGCTTGGTGGTGATTGGGAGCTTGGTGATCACCCGGCGGAGCTTGTAGGTGACCCAACTCAAGTTGTGAGTGGCTTTGGGTGATTCGCCGCGACGGAGTATCAAAGAATCAACCTGTAGAGAGCACTTGATCCTTGCGCGGATCAAGGGGGAGCTACACCCTTGCGCGGGTGCTCCAACGAGGACTAGTGGGGAGTGGCGACTCTCCGATACCTCGGCAAAACATCGCCGCGTTCCTCTCTCTCCATTTACTTTGAGCATTTACTTTGAGCAATTCAATACTTGTCTTTACATTCATAGAATTGCCATGCTAGAGTAAGTTTGAAACATAGGTTGCAAGTCCGTTGTGCGTTAGTTTAATAGAAACACTTTTCTAGGCACAAGGGGTTAATTGGGCTAACCGTAGGATTTGATTATTGCAAGAAAATTTAGAATTAGCCCAATTCACGCCCCCTCTTGGGCATCTTGATCCTTTCAATTGGTATCAGAGCCTCGTGCTCACGTTTTAAGCTTAATCGCTTTGAGCAAGATGTCTCACGGTGTCGACGAAATATGGTCGGCAGTCTACCTAGGGGTATGCCCAAGGTAGTAGATTATTGGCAGACAGATGCGCAAGCCCCAAACAAGACGGTGACGCAAGACAGACACGAGTTTTTATCCAGGTTCGGCCACCAAGAAGGCGTAATACCTACATCCTACGTCTAATTTGTATTGCTGTATGTTAATGAAAGATGTCTTTTTAGAGGGGTCCCCTGCCCGCCTTATATAGTCCGGGGGGCAGGGTTACAGATCTGGAAACTAATCCTAGTCAGTTACAATTGCCATATGTGGCCGGATAAGGATTCCTATTCTAACCGACCAGGATCCTGCTTGGTCGCCAAATCCGTCTTGATTCCTTGTGCGGGACTCCGATCAGGCTAACTGGGCCGCACATCATCTTTCGAGTGAACTGAAACCATCGATCCGGGCCAGCCCAAGCTTAGCCGTAAGGGTATAGGGGTTAATACCCCCACAGCTAGTCCCCAAGCATCATGTATTATGCTGTGACACGCCATTTTAACCTTCTCCGACAAGCGAGGCTTGAATCCTTGACGCCTCCGACCACCGTCATCACCAGAGAAGTAGGTTGTCCGAAGAATGTATGGTGCTCTTAAGAAAAAAGAAAAAGATTTCTGTCCTGAGAAGTGTGCCCACTTGTATTTCTAAAAAGAAATGTAAGTGGTCTTGAAGCATAGCGTCCTTAAACATCAGAAGCGTAGGGGTCAAAAAACAAACACATTCACCGCAAGGTGAAGTGTGCCCACTTAGTCCCCGAGCCTGGTAGTAGGTGACGTAGGCACGTGGTGCTAGGGTCTAAAAAGAAATTCCGCTGAAGTTAAGAATCCAATTGCCGTACAGGCAAAACAAGATACACCGGCAGGTGCATCGTACCGATGTAGTCCTTGAGCTTGCTGGAAGGCGAAGTATGAGCCTTGTAGCAAGGTCCAAATAAATGTCTCTCATCTATATGTGAGTACAAATCACATGTAGCCGAGGAGAGCAAAACTATAAGAAGTTATCGGGAGAGTCCCCGAGCACAGCGGTGGTCATAGTAGTTCCTGACTATGGTAATGGTCGGAGCAGTCCCCGGGCACGGCCGTGGTCGGAGCAGTCCCCAAGCACAAAAGTGGTCTGGGCAGTATCCAAGCACAGTAGTGGTCTGGGCAGTCCCCGAGCACAGTAGTAGTCTGGGCAGTCCCCGAGCATAGTAGTGGTCTGGGCAGTCCCCGAGCACAGTAGTGGTCTGGGCAGTCCACGATCACTTGCGCTGCTTATACTATTATTTGGAGTACTTATTTTTCTCTATGCTCTGCCAAGTCCAGTCTGACACGTCTGGTCAAAAAAGTAAATAGGTATAGTACGTCATTCTGTCTTCTTCTTCTTTTTTTTGGCAAACAGTTGGTTGACACCTGTATTGAGGTGTGTCAGTGTGGGCCCTCTAACACCATCAACGAAGAGGCGCGTACACTGTTAACGAAGGAGCGCGTTTATTGGCGCAGATTTCGAGGTTATGTGAACAACCGTCTGCAGTGCATGCGCACGACTCCCAATATTCTCGGGCGAACGAAACGACGGTGCTCTTTGTTTTATATAATGTAGATCTGGTAAGTTACTCATACCGTTCCCCATTGTCATCCATCGCCGCAACCTTCTCCTTCCTCCTGCCGAACCCTATTCCCCCAAAAATCATCTCCAAATCCCTTTGGTCTCCCGCATCCACCCACTTAGTAAGGATGAACTAATGGCGAAGAGAGACGCCCAGAAGAAACGCGGGGTCATGGCGAAGGAATGGTGGAAGTCGTGGAGCAATGAGCAGACCATCGAGGACCTCGTCGCCATGGGGGTGCTCCACAACAAGGCACTTGCGGGATGGCGTGCGCCAGAAGGAGAAAGCTTCCCCGATCCACAACCAGGTGAGATTGTGGTCTTTGAAGACTTTTTCAAACAGGGTTTTGGGATTCCAGTGCACCCTTTCCTTCAGGGTCTCTGCTTGTACTACGAGATTGGGATTTGCAATCTGCATCCCAACTTGATCCTTCTTGTCTCCACCTTCATCCATCTCTGCGAGGCTTATGGTGGCTTCCAGCCCCATTTCGACCTCTTTCGCCACCTGTTCTGTCTTCGGAAGAAAGGGAGCGGTGGCTCGAAGATCGCCGGAGGCATCTACCTGAACCTGCGTGACGGCATGAAAGCTCAATACCTGCACTGCCCCTAGAACACCTCATTGGACGAGTGGTACAAGAAGTGGTTCTACATCCGTGAAGAACCGAACACCATTACTCTATGCGATGTGGGGCTGATTCCAGAGAAGAAGAGTAGCTGGTCGGAGAAGCCCGAGAACTTGGATCAGATCGCCGAACTGCTCGGGATGATCCCGTGGGGAAGGCTTGATGGCCCGAGCGTTGTCAGCAACTTCATCAGCCGAAGAATTCAGCCCTGCCAGAAAAGGATTCATCCTAGCTTCGAGTACCAAGGAGGCGCTGATCCAACAAGGACCAGGAAGGAGCCGCTCGACAAGATGGAAATCAAGACCAGGATTGGAGAGCTGCTCAACCTGGCCGATCCCAATTATGTCACGCTACCCGCCATCGAGCACGCCTTCAAGTTGGCATGACCTCCCCCAAAGGTAAATGACACCTCCTTTTAACTGTAGAGTCATGTTGTAGCAAGAAAATAACTGTTTGTCTCCATTTTGTGTCTCAGTGTAATGGTCGTGACCGGGCAGCAGTGTTCGTGTCAGCCCCTCCTGGTGTAGAATGGCCGCAAGCTACCGGCCCAGCCGCCCAGACCAGCGCCAGGACGGACGACGTCCACTGGGCGGTACTCGAGAATGTGGACGACGCATCAACTAGTGCCGCTGGCAAGCGTCCGGCTGCCAGCAAACGACGCCAAGCCATCTTCCCTCTGTCAGACGATGAAGCAGAGGATGCGGACATCTTCTGGCTCGTCCCTCGAAAGAGGAGAAGGTAGGTGGGACCCACGGAGCAGGGTGGCTCTTCTGGGCCAGCAGTGGTCACAGCACCGACCACTGCAACCTAGAGGATAGACGAAGGAAACATCAAGCATCATACCCCATCGCCTATGCCAGAGGTGGAAAGAGTCCCATCGGAAACTACCGAGCAAGCAGAGCAGGGGCGGTCGAGAAGACGTTCTTTCGCCACATCATTCCGCAAGCCGAAGCTGTAAGTATCCATACTTTTGATGTAAGCTTGCATTTTGCATTGTATACTATTATCTTCTGAGTATGTCTCCGATGCATTAGATCGGCATCCACCGAGAGCCCCGACCAGCTAGCTGGGTGCAGCACGTCTTCGCCAACAACAGCGGGTCAAACTGCCCAGCAGCCAGCCATGGAGGAGCCCATAGTAGAGACTCTACTTGGGCCTCAGCAGGCGGATGACCAGACGCCCATCCCCGAGCAACTGGTCAAGGGAACAACCGAGCAGAGTACAAGTGCTCCGAGCACGAACCCTGCTGAGGCGGATACCATGGCGCCAAGGGAGCTGGATCTAACCGAGGAGCAGCAGCCAAAAGTGGCCCAGAACGCTTTTTCCGACGTGACGCTCATGGAAAAGCCCTAGTGGTCGTGGAGTCTGCAAACTCCAGACCAGCGCCGCCTCCCGAACAGGAGGCTGAAGAAGAAGAAGTGGAAGAGTCCTGGCCGCCCCCAAGATAGGCGACAACATGTATATGTGTCGCGCTATCGGAACGACGAATGGGTCATGCACGAGGAAATCCCAGAGGTCGAAGAGACCTTAAGAGTCGAACGGCGGCCAAGCGTCTGGTGATGAAGTCCAGGTACATTTTGGCTTGAGTCCTTGACCCTGTTTTGTAGTCGAACTATCTGACATAGCTTGTCTGTATGCAGGATTTGATGAAAAATTGCAAGATACCGAAAAAGGTGCTTCGACCAGATAGAAGGAATCACAACGACCAATAAGGAGCTGACGGCTGAAGTGGAATGCCTACGGCGCCAACTTGAAGCCACCGACCAGGAGAGGACAGACCGAGAAACACAGAACCAAAACCTGGTCGGCCAGCTCAATAACAAAGAGCGGGAGAGAAGAGAACAAGTAAGTTTTCACCGTATCATAGCAAGTGCAGGACTTGTGTTATTGTGTTCTTGGCAGTAATAGCTGTAATGCAGGTTTAGAAACCGAAGTGACCCGCCTCCAGGGGGAGAACAGCCATGTGCTTGCAGAATGTGGTCGCCTAAAGGAGGACAACAAGAAACTGGCACGCAGCCAGTCGGAACTCCAAGACCACACTACCAGAATGAAGGACGACCTGAAAAGTAAGCACTCCAGACCACCTTTCTCATCCTATTGCCCACCTTGCCTTGTCGTGTCATCACGTTTGATGTCTTGTACTGTTTTTAGTTTTGAAAGTAAATGCCAAGAGGCACCTGGAGGCCGTGATCAAGGAACATGACGACTGGAAAGCACAATGCCTTAAAGCCAGCGACGAGCAGGACATGTGGAACAAGTGGTGCCAAGAAATGGCAACTGGCATTGTGCCCGTCCTCGACCTTATCGACCCGGCGCTCACAGAGGAAAAGCTAAGGACACCCCAGCTCGGACTGGTCAAGAGATGCAAGCAAGCATGGGGATGGTTCCAAGACTTCGTGAAGGAGGCGGGTGAGTACACGGGTGCCCATGTGCTAAGCATGGTGCGTGCTCACTATCCCCTGATCGATCTCAAATGCTTGGAGGCTAGGTACCACAAAGGAGATAACCCAGACAAGGCCGAAGAGCTTCGGATGGCCCAGCTGGACTTGTCATCAAAGATAATTGGCGATATTAACTTGTGCGGAGGTGGTGACAGCACTGTGCAGGGTATGCCATCGACAAGCCAGCTGGAAATGCCATCAGCTGCAAGCCAACCAACGAAGCCTGCGGTCTCGACCCAGCCAGGCACCGGCGGGGCCATCCCCTTTAGCTTGACTAGCTCAAGAGTCCCCGAGACTCGAGTAGGTTATTAGAGGCGGCGAGCAGTAAATGCCATGCGCCCCGATCAGCCAATGTAATAGGCTTAGAGCTGTAGAAGGAGGACATAGTTGTGTTATTGTAAACTTGAGCCTCTTCAGGCAAGCTTGTAATAACGTAACTGTATGTCATTATAAGGTTGTTTGTTTTATACAAAACGCACTTTAATCTTAAAATTTTTTGTTGGTGTAACTAAGTGGGAACGTGTTAACGTTCTGTTTAGTTGTACCGTTTTGCTCGACACGTCATCCTAAAAAGTTTGTGCGGCCCTAGTCTGGCATGTGGTCGGAGTGTGAGGTACTATGACCTATGCACACGTGGACGCAGACAAGTTAGACCAGGGGGACCTGCCGATCACCCGCAACATAGAGAGCGGATCCTGTGCACGTGTTGGGAGGAACCGGAGACAGGGCCTGCTCCGAAAAACCGTAGAAGGAGTGGTGGTCGGCTTGTACTGGCTTAAGTTGGAATAACCATAAAATTCGGAGGGACACATTGGAGTGGTCGGAGAAATCATAGTTGCTTTAGTAAAGTAAATTGAAAATACAAGTAGAGTACATATCTCAGTAGTTAAGCATAGAAACGTCTAAGCTTGTCGATGTGCCATGAGTTCGGTACGTCCGTGCTGTCCAGATAAGCTAACCTGTAAGACGTTGGCGTGTGACTTCCTTGATCATGAAGGGTCCCTCCCATGGGGTTGCGAGTTTGTGGACACCAGCCTGGTTTGACTTCCACTTCAGGACTAAGTCCCCGACCACGAAGAAACGCTCTTTAACATTCTTGTTGTAGTACCTGCGCAAAACAGCAAGGTATTTGGCTGTGCGTACGCAAGAATCTAGCCTTTTCTCCTCTGCGCTATTGACTTCTAGCTCCCGTACTTCATTGACCTTGCCTTCGTCGAAGTTCTCTACCCGTGCTGATCTAAAAGCTATATCTGGTGGGAGGACTGCCTCAGCACCGTAAACCATAAAGTATGGCGAGACGCCGGTATTACGACTAGGCTGAGTTCGGAGGCCCCAGACCACGGCTGGTAACTCCTTGAGCCATCTTCTAGGAGCTTTATCGTTTTCTCTGTACATCCTCTTCCTCAATGCGTCCAAGATCATGCCATTTGCCCGCTCGACTTGTCCATTAGCTCTAGGATGCGCCACCGAGACGTATTTTACAACTATGCTCCTTTCATCGCAGAAGTCCCAAAAAGCGTTCCCGGTGAATTGAGTACCCAGATCAGTAATGATGCTGTTGGGTATGCCGAAACGGTGGATGACCTGGTCGAGGCATGTGACAGCTTTCTCTGAGGATGCCTATACCAGAGGCATGTATTCTATCCACTTAGAAAACTTATCAATTAGCACGAAGACGCATGTAAATTTCCCAGGAGCTGGTCTGAAAGGCTCGATCATGTCCAGTCCCCAGCATGCAAAGGGCCAAGAGGCTGGAATCGTCTGGATCTCATGTGCTAGTACATGGATTCTCTTGGAGAAGAACTGACAACCCTCACAGCGGCGGACTAGCTTCTCTGTGTCGGCCACTGCTGACGGCCAATAGAACCCTGCTCGAAAAGCCTTACCGACCAGTGTTCTTGAGGCCGCGTGGTTGCCGCAGGAGCCAGAGTGGATTTGGTCTAGGAGATGCTCGCCTTCCTCCTAGGTTATACACTTCATCAAGATTTCCTCCTTAGCGTTTTTGCGCCACAACTTGCCGTCGACGAGCAGATACTGCTTACCACGACGCATCAGGCGCTCATTTTCTGTTCGATCGATATAACCGCTACCATCTGTTAAGTACTTGATGAAAGGTGTTCTCCAGTCCAGCTCATGAGTGGTCGAAAGCGGCTCGGTTGTGCTCGGCGCCGGAACCGTAGCCACTAATTGCTGGTCTGAAACTTTGTAGGTCGTTGAATCTTCGTCTTCAATGGAAGGCGTGAGCAGGTTTTGGACGAATACGCCATGTAGGATTTTGGCGCGGGATGATCCTAACTTTGACAACGCATCCACTGCCTGGTTCTTGTCCTGGACCACGTGTATGTACTCGATGTCATAGAACCTGCCTTCCAGCTTTCTTATCGATTTGCAATATGCGTCCATCTTTTCACTGGTCGTGTCCCAGTCCTTGTTGAGTTGGTTGATGACCAGAGCCGAATCTCCATAGACATAGAGACGTTTAACTCCAAGTTCAACCGCAATGCATAGACCATGCAGGCATGCTTCATACTCGGCGGCATTATTAGATGCTGGGAAATAAATCCTGAGGACGTACCGGAGCTGCTCCTTAGATGGTGACACGAAAAGAACTCCTGCTCCCGCACCGTCGATGTTGAGAGAACCGTCGAAGTACATCGTCCAATATTCGTCGGATCCCGAAGAGGCAGGCGTGCTTAAGTCTGTCCACTCGACGATGAAATCAACGAGTGCCTGAGACTTGATTGTAGTACGGCTTGCAAATTCCAAGGAAAGGGGGCATAGCTCCATTGCCCATTTGACGATGCGCCCGTTCACATCCTTATTGCGAATGATGTCCGCCAAAGGATACTCGGTTATCACCACCACACGATATCCGTCGAAGTAATGTCTCAACTTTCGGGATGTTATCAGTATGGCGTAGAGCAGTTTCTAAATCTGTGGGTACCTGGTCTTGGATTCGTTGAGTACCTCACTAATGAAATAAATTGGCCGCTGTACCTTGTAGGCGTGGCCCGGCTCGTCGCGCTCGACCACCATTGTAGTGGAAACCACCCGGTCGGTTGCCGCAATGTAAAGTAGGAGAGTTTCGTCTTCTCTGGGAGCAGTGAGTACCAGAGGTGATGTGAGGTATTGTTTTAGCTGCGTGAAGGCGGCGTCCGCTTCCTCCGACCACTCAAACTTCTCAGATGCTTTGAGCAGTTTGAAGAACGGTAGTCCTTTTTCTCCTAATCTTGATATGAAACGGCTTAGAGCAGCCATGCAGCCGGTAAGCTTCTGGACATCCTTCACCTTTTTTGGGGGCTTTATGTCTAAGACAGCTTTGACTTTCTCCGGGTTAGGGCGTATGCCGTCATAACTGACGACGTTGCCGAGCAATATACCAGAAGGGACACCAAAGATGCACTTCTTTGGGTTTAATTTCCATTGGAATGTTTTAAGGGCTGCGAAGGTGCGTTCCTAGATTGTCAACAAGGGTATGTGCTTCCTTGGTTTTGACAACTACATCGTCGACATAAGCCTCGACAAGGCCATCTCTTATCTCGTCATTGAGGCAGGCCTGTATAGCGCGTTGGTAGGTAGCCCCGGCGTTTTTTAGCCCGAACGACATAGTCGTGTAGCAGTAGGCGCCGAAAGGTGTGATGAAAGATGTCTTGATCTGGTCGTCCTTTTTGAGAGCGATCTGGTGATAACCAGAGTAGCAATCAAGAAAGGAAAGCAGTTCGCAATCGGTGGTTGAATCTACAACCTCGTCTATGCGAGGTAAGCCGAAGGGGTCCTTAGGGCAGTGTTTGTTGAGATCAGTGTAATCAACGCACATTCTCCATTCATTATTCTTTTTGCGTACAAGAACCGGGTTGGCTAACCATTCTGGATGATACACTTCTTTGATAAATCCGGCTGCCAAAAGCCATGTAACTTCTACCCTAATCGCCTCCTTTTTGTCGCGAGCGAACCGTCGTAGCTTCTGCTTGATTGGTTTGGCCTTGCTGTTGACAGTTAAGGAGTGCTCAATCAAGTTCCGAGGTACACCGGGCATGTCGAAAGGTTTCCATGCAAACACATCCACGTTGCCCCTCAAGAACCTGACGAGCGCGTCTTCCTATTTGGGATCCAGGTCAGCCCCGATGAGGGCCGTTTTGCTGGGATCGCCCTCGACCAGCTGGATCGTCTTGTGATCCTTGAACCTGATGTTCTTGCGTGGAGCCTCAAGCTCTGGGATCTCCAGGTGGTCAGCCGAGGTCTTCTTAGCGTCGAGCATGGTCTCAGCCATGCGAATAGAGAGGTTGTGGGCCTCTGCTATTTTGAAGCTATCGTCCTCGCAGGTATAAGCTGCGTATACGTTGCCCCTGAGGGTTAAAACTCCTTTCTCAGTAGGCATCTTGAGCACCAGATACCTGTAATGAGGTATGGCCATGAACTTGGTGAGCGACGGTCGACCAAGAATAGCATGGTAGGTGCCATCGAAATTAGCGACCACGAAGTTGACGTAGTCGGTGCGGAAGTGGTCCGGAGTCCCGAATTGCACAGGTAGCGTGATCTGCCCGAGAGGTGTGGAGCTCTGTCCGGGGAGAACGCCCCAGAACTATGCCTCGTACGGCTTCAGGTCCACCTGGGCTATTTTTAGAGCGGGCAGGCTATTCTTGAATAGTATATCAATGGAGCTGCCGCCGTCGATCAGTACCCTGTCGAATTGAACCTTGTTGATACAAGGATTGAGGACCAGGGGAAAACGCCCTGGCTCGGGTATGGCGGCCCATTGGTCCTTCCTGCTGAAGTAGATTTCACGGTGAGACCACGGAGGAAGCCGCAGATCGGTGAGAAGGTTGTCGGTGTTTGCCACGTTCAAGCAAGCGCGGGCGAGCAGCTTGCGTTCTAGTTTGGTCTCGATGGACACCTTGCCGCCGATGATGGTGTGCACGCGATCAGTCGGCTTGACGTATTTATGACGAGGATCTGCATCGTCATCGTCATTGTCCTCGTTGCGTTGTTCCCCCGCGTCGTTAGGCTTGTTGGACGTATCCGGAGCCTGTTGACGCGTGTAGATAGTCTTGAGGACGCGGCAATTCTCCATGGTGTGGTTCGACTTAGGATGGAGCTGGCAGGGCCCCTTCAATGCTTTGGCATAGTCATCCTCGTAGTAACGACGTCCGCCGCCCTTTTTCACAGTATTGACCTCGCCGTCGTCTTCCCGAGCGCGCTTGCTCCTATAATCGTCATGGCGGTTGCGCCGCTGATTACGTTGTTCACGGTGGTCGCGGGAGTTGTTGCGCTGGTTGCGGCGGTCAAAATTGTCGTTCCGACCATGATTGCCACGGTAATTGTCGCGGTGTGGGGGGTGGTCGGAGCGTGGAACCCTTGCTGCTTCTTCAACGATTATCTTTTTAGCATCGTTAGCATCCACATATTTCTTAGCGGTGGCCAAAAGCGCTGTGACCGATTCGGGTCTCTTCCGGAGGAGCTTGTCTCTCAGGGCATCGTGGAAATGGAGGCCGGTGACGAAAGCCTCGATTGCTTCGTTGTCAGAGATTGATGGGACCTTGATGCGCATCTCCGAAAAACACTGAACGTACTCGTGCAGTGGTTCATCCTTCCGATCTTGGATCCGTTGCAGATCGTACTTGTTGTCGGGTTGTTCACAAGTAGCGATGAAATTGTCGATGAAGGCCTGCTTGAGCTCCTGCCAAGAGTCAAAATAGTTCGCTGGCAAGCTAACCAGCCATTGGTGACCTGCATGACCAACAGTGTCTGGGAAGTAGTTAGACATGATGTGCTCGTTAGCCATGGCTGAGCGGCACGCAGTTTCGTAGAGCAAGACCCATAATTTGGGGTTTTCCTTGCCGTCGTACTTCTGAAGTTTCTTGAGTTTGAAATTCTTGGGCCATATGACTTGGCGAAGGTGTGGAGTGAACTGCTTTAAACCCGGCGGGCCGTGGGCAGTGTCATATTCCATATGGCGATAGCTTTCATGGGATGCACGATCGTTGGCTCTTTGGTTGATGCGAGCGCGCAGATCACGTCCGACGAGGTAATGGCGGAGATCATTATTGCCATCACGGCGATCTTGATTGCCATCTGGATTAGCCCTGTGACCGTGGTTATCACAGTGATTGTCACGGTTATCTCGGGGGTTGTCGCCTCGAACGTCGTGGCGGTTATCCTCCCGGCGGCGGTTGTCGTCTCGACCACCATCATGACCGCCGTTTCCGCCTTGACGGTTGTCCGATGGGTCATTATTGCGTGAGCCACGTCGGTTGAGTGGCTGTGAGCGACTAGAGTATTGGTGGCTGTGGCTTGATTCGACAGAAACGAATGGAGCCCGAGCTTGATTCATCTCTGCGGTCTGAGCCATAGCAGCCGTCAGATAAGCCTGTACGCCATCACGGATTGCTTGGGTTTTGGGAGTGTTGGGCAGCCGCTGCATTGTCGCCATGGCGACGGCTACGTTGGCGCTTGGGGTCTTGAAGACTTGTTTGTCCCCCACCCTGTCGAAAGCATTGTTGAGGTCACGTGGTTGGACCCTTATGCGTCATGCCTCCTGGTCTGCTTTAGCTTTGATTTGCCGGTGATTAAACCGGTCAATATTGCGTGCTTTGCGTGCAGTCTTTTCTTGTTCTGTTTCGCCAACTGCTGGCAGGCTCGTCGTTGCTGACAACATGGACCAAATCCCCTCATCTTGGCGGGAAAGACGGAAATTGGGGGAAACCCGGGGCGTGGTCTGGTAGATCCAAATCGTATTTGACGCCTTCATCTTCGTGACGCTGAAGCTCGGTGTGGACAGATGCGTTGGATGCGATGCCGGATGAGGAGGTGGAGTCACCCTCTCGGACTGTGTGGACAGATCCTTCTTGATAATCTTCAATCCAGACCATGTTGACGATGTTGCATGGCTTCGGCCGAGATCGGTGTATAGGACACAGATCTGAGCGGCGTCGCAGGTTGTACGCGTAGCTGGAGGCAGCGTTTTGCAGGCCGTAGGGCTGGACCTGGTGGTTCTCCGTTGGGACTTCGTACTCGCAGAGTCGGAGACCCATCACGACGGCTGGCCGGCGACGAGCGAAATGCCCCTCAGGAGTTGATACGACCACAAGATCTGTTCCAAGTCGCGCAGGACGACTGGTCCGAGCTGGTCGGATAGATCTATTATGGGGAGCTATTACCTGCTCGTTAGGTTGGCTTTGAATCGTACTTACCAGAGCCAGGGTTTCAGCGAGTTGGATGCCGACCCGATCAACGGAGTCGAGCAGGTCGGTGTTGTCGATCTGCTTTCCTCTGTAGCAGGGAAGCGGATGATGAGTTGTCGGCGTGGCTATAGGCGTGGTCAGAGCCAGATGTCCCGTGGTCGGAGCCAGGTCCATCGTGGTTGGAGCCGTATTCACCGTGGTCGGAGCCGTGTTCACCGTGGTCGGAGCCGTTTTCACCGTGGTCGGAGCCGTAGCCGATGCAGGTGAAGTAGTCGTCGGCGCAGGCTGAACCCACGCCTCCTCCGTGGTCATGGCGATGGAGTCTTCGGAGCCGGTGGTCTAGGTGATCTGGCCGACGGTGAACGTGAGGACGTTGGGCGTAGACATGGAGCCGGAGATGATGACCATCTTGTTTGCTTGGAGAGCAGTACGCACACCCCCTACCTGGCGCGCCACTGTCGACGAAATATGGTCGGCAGTCTACCTAGGGGTATACCCAAGGTAGTAGATTATCGGTAGACAGATGCGCAAGCCCCAAACAAGACGGTGACACAAGACAGACACGAGTTTTTATCCAGGTTCGGCCGCCAAGAAGGCGTAATACCTACGTCCTGCGTCTGATTTGTATTGCTGTATGTTAATGAAAGATGTCTTTTTAGAGGGGTCCCCTGCCTGCCTTATATAGTCCAGGAGGCAGGGTTACAGATCTGGAAACTAATCCTAGTCAGTTACAATTGCCATATGTGGCCGGATAAGGATTCCTATTCTAACCGACCAGGATCCTGCTTGGTCGCCAAATCCGTCTTGATTCCTTGTGTAGGACTCCGATCAGGCTAACTGGGCCGCACATCATCTTTTGAGTGAACTAAAACCATCGATCTGGGCCAGCCCAAGCTTAGCCGTAAGGGTATAGGGGTTAATACCCCCACACACGGGGATGGACCTCCTCCTATCTTTAAGGGAGATGACTTTCCATATTGGAAAATCCGCATGGAGGCATACTTAGAAGCTCTAGACGTTGGTATACTTAGAGCCGCCTCACAAGGCTTCCCAAAACCTCAGGATGCTACTAACTTACAAGGTGATGAGGTTAGTTATGAAAAGTGGAATGCAAAGGCTTGAAACATCATCTTTAGAGGCCTTTACAAAGATGTGTTCAATCGCGTAAGGAACCACAAAGACGCCCATGCACTATGGTCGGATGTTTGTGCGCTCCATGAGGGAACCAAGAGTGAGCATGAGGAACGCTATCATCTTGTAATTAAAAAGCTAAATTCATTTGAGATGCTTCCCAAAAAAAGTGCTAATGAGATGTATTCATGTTTAAATGTTCTTGTAGAGGAAGTCAATGGGCTTGGACTTACTCAAATGTCACCATCCGACGTTGTGAGAAAGATCTTGAGTGTCCTCCCCATTGACAAATATGGGCATATTATGACCGTGCTACATTAAGGTGATCTTTCCGCCGCTACACCAACACAAATCTTGGGAAAGATCAATGCTCATGAGATGTACATGCACATCACACCACAAGATGGCTCATCCTCTACCAAGAAGAAAGAGAAGGACTTAGCATTCAAAGCTAGTTAAGATAAAGGCAAAGCAAGACTTGAGTATGAGAGCTCAAGTGATGAAGAAGATGATGATGAAAGTCTTTCTCTCATGGTGAAGAAGACCGCCAAGATGCTAAAGAAGCTCAATAAGAGTGGCATCAAGTTTGATGGCAAGAAGAAGAAGTTCTTCACAAGCTCAAGAAGAAAGCCAATCTCCGAGATGAATTGCTACAATTGTGGAGAACTTGGCCATCTAGCTCATCAATGCACAAAGCCCAAGAAAGACAAGTTCAAGAACAAGAACAAGGGCAAGAAAGATGACTCAAGCAATGAAGATGAAGATGAGAAGAAAAAGAACAAGCCATACAAGAAGAGAGATGGCAAAAAGAGGGACTTCTACAAGAAGAAGAAGAGTGGAAAGGCCTATAAAGTCGGTGATTAGCTCACGGATATTGATTCATCTAGTGGATTATCTGATGATGATAGTGACAATGAGAAGGTGGCCACCATTGCTATTGATCTTCCATCTTCACCACCACCATCGCCATCATCTTCTACATACCTATGCCTTATGGCCAAGGGTGAACGCAAGGTAACTAATAATGATGATAGTAGTGATAATGAGCAAGCTAGTGATGGTGATAGCGATAGCGATGATGATGATTCACCTTCATATGATGATCTTGTCAAAATACTAAGAAAATACACTAAGATCATTAGAAAGAGTAGAGCTAAAAATGAAAAGCTTGATGCTAAAAATAATTCACTCTTAGCAAAATGTTATACATTGGAAAAGACTAATGATGAGCTTAAAGAAACAAATGATGATATATCATCCAAACTTAAGGAGCTCAAATCTTCTAAGAAAGAGCTTAAAGATAAACATGATAAACTTGAGTGGGTGCACAATGAGATCATCACTAGCCACAACAAGCTAAAAGATGAATATACAACTCTAAAGATCAATTATGATACTCTTGTTATTGCTCAAGAATTTTTACCAAATGAGCCACATGATGCTACTAACCATGTTGTTAAGATTGATATAGCTACATCATGTGATGATTTAATTGATGTGAGCATTGAGCAAGGAACTAGTGGCAAAGGCAAGAAAGTGGTTGAGTGCAATGACTATGATGAATATGTCAAGCTCAAGAATGCAAATGAAAAGCTCATGAAAGATCTTGAAGAGATGAAAAGCCACAACACCATTGGGCTAGAAATTCTTGATCATGATGAAGAGTTGATCCTTGAGAATGAGAAGCTCAAAGAAGAGAACAAGAAGCTCAAGGAAGAGAAGAACAATGTTCTCAAGGAAGAGAACAAGAAGCTCAAGATGGAGAACAAACATCTCAAGATTGGGTTGAGCAAGTTTGCTAGAGGCAAGCACCTTCAAAGTGAGCTACTCATGAACACCGTCATGAAGATGGATAGAAGTGGCATTGGATATGTGGCAAGTGTAGAGAAGAAGAAGGCTAAAGTTCAACAACAATAATCAAAGCCAAAGCCAAAGCCAAAGAGATGTTTTGAGTGTGGACAAGAAGGCCACTTTGCTCATGAGTGCCAAACTCCACCGCCATAACCATTGCCCAAGCATGCTAGACCCTTTGCTTTCAATGCTCACTACATGCTTAGAAAGGATTCTAGTGGAAAGATGAAAGTCATGTTCTTAGGACCCCCTAACAAGAATAGGCCTAAGAATATTTGGGTGGCTAAGTCACTTGTTGAGAAGGTGAAGGGCCCTCAACAAGTTTGGGTTCCTAAAGCTTGAATCTCTTATGTGTAGGTGAACTACAAGACCAGTGGAAGTCATTGGGTTATTGATAGTGGTTACACTCAACATATGACTGGTGATCCTCGTATGTTCACCTCACTAGATGAAGAGGTAGATGGACAAGAGAAAATAACTTTTGGAGATAACTCAAAGGGCAAGGTTAAAGGATTGGGTAAAGTGGCAATATCAAATGATCATTCCATCTCCAATGTGCTATATGTTGCTTCATTGAGCTTCAACTTGCTATCCGTTGGATAATTGTGTGATTTTGGCTTCCAATGCTTGTTTACCGAGAAGGAGGTTGTTGTATCCAAGGTAGATGATAATCAAGTGATATTCAATGAATTTAGATACAACAACTTATATCTAGTGGACTTCACCTCTGAAGATGCAAATTTGAAGACTTGCCTATTTACCAAAACAACACTTGGGTGGCTATGGCATAGAAGACTTGCTCATGTTGAGATGAGCTCACTCAAGAAGCTTATGAAGAATGATTTGGTGAGAGGTTTGAAGGATGTGAAGTTTGAAAAGAACAAGCTTTATAATGCATGTCAAGCCGGCAAGCAAGTTGCAAATACTCATCCAACCAAAGCTTTCATGTCAACCACAAGAGTGCTAGAACTCCTTCACATGGATCTATTTGGACCAACAACATACAAGAGTTTGAGAGGAAATCTTTATTGCCTTGTGATTGTTGATGACTATTCAAGGTATACATGGGTATTCTTTCTTTATGACAAATCTGAAGTTGCATCTTGCTTCAAGAAGTTTGCCAAGAGAGCACAAAATGAATTTGAAGTGAAGCTCAAGAAGATTAGAAGTGATAATGGCAAAGAGTTTGACAACACAAACATTGAAGCCTATTGTGATGAAGTTAGAATCAAACATGAAGTCTCCACAACTTACACTCCTCAACAAAATGGTGTAGTTGAGAGGAAGAACTAGACTTTGATCACTCTTGCAAGGACAATGCTAGATGAGTACAACACCCCCGAAGCTCTATGGGCAGAAGCAAACAACACCGCATGCTATGCATCTAACCACCTATTCCTTGAAAAGTTCCTTGGCAAGACACCTTATGAGTTGCTAAATAGGAAGAAGCCGGACGTCTCCTTCTTTAGGGTGTTTGGTTGCAAATGCTACATCTACAAGAAGCGGCAACACCTAGGGAAGTTCCAAAGATATTGTGATATTGGTTTTTTTGTTGGTTACTCATCAAAGTCCAAAGCATATAGAGTATTTAATCATGCCACCGGCTTGGTTGAAGAAACATATGATGTGGAATTTGATGAATCTAACGGCTCCTAAGGAGCATATGAGAATCTTGATGATATAGGTGATGAACCATTGAGGGAGGCTATGAAGAATATTCCGGTGGGAGACATCAAGCCAAAAGATGATGAAGATGATGTACAAGTCATTGATCAACCTTCTTCATCAAGTGTGCCACAAGTTGGTGAAAAAAATGGGAGAGTAGAAAATGAAGATACTCATATTTCTCATGAGCAAATGGTGGTACAAGCATAAGATGTTGATGCTCCACAACCTCCTCCTCAAGTGGTCAATAGAAGAAATACACCTCTCCTACAAGATCATCCATAAGATCTCATCATAGGGAGTCCATCAAAGGGTGTAATGACTCGATCTCAAAAACTTACTTCATTTATTGCTCATCACTCTTTTGTCTCTTGCTATGAGCCTACCAAGGTAGAAGAAGCTCTTAAAGATCCAGATTGGATCAATGCCATGCATGAAGAGTTGAACAACTTCACTCGCAATGAAGTTTAGACTCTTGAAGAGCGACCAAAAGGTGCAAGAGTCATTGGAACAAAGTGGGTGTTCCGCAACAAGCAAGATGATCAAGGTGTTGTTGTGAGGAACAAGGCAAGACTAGTTGCAAAGGGGTTCTCCCAAGTTGAAGGTTTGGATTTTGTAGAGACCTTTGCACTGGTTGCAAGATTAGAAGCCATCCGTATCCTACTTGCATATGCATCACATCATGAAATGAAACTATATCAAATGGATGTGAAAAGTGCATTTTTAAATGGCTTTATTAATGAACTAGTCTATGTTGATCAACCTCCCAGGTTTGAAGACCCTAGATGTCCTAATCATGTTTATAGGTTGTCCAAGGCACTATATGGGCTTAAGCAAGCCCCAAGAGCTTGGTATGAGCGCCTTCGGGACTTCCTCATTGAGAAGGGCTTCACCATTAAGAAGGTCGACACCACACTATTCACCAAGAAGCTTGATGGGCATATCTTCATTTGTCAAGTATATGTTGATGATATCATGTTTGGATCATCAAATGAAGACTCATGCAAAGAATTTGGTGAATTGATGTCGAAGGAGTTCGAGATGTCAATGATTGGTGAGCTTATATTCTTTCTTGGTTTTCAAGTCAAGCAAATGAAAGAAGGCATCTTCATCTCTCAAGAGAAATACACAAAAGATCTTCTCAAGAGATTCAAGATGGATGAATGTAAGCCAATCAAGACACCAATGCCTACCAATGGACATCTCGACCTAGATGAGGGAGGTAACCCGATTGGTCAAACTCTCTACCGTTCCATAATTGGTAGCTTGTTCTATTTAACCGCATCTAGGCCCGACATCATATTTAGTGTGTGTATGTGTGCTAGATTTCAAGCTAGTCCTAAGAAAACACATTTAATTGCCGTAAAAAGAATCCTTAGGTACCTCAAGCACACACCAAGTGTTGGTCTTTGGTATCCCAAAGGAGCTAGATTTGAATTAGTTGGCTATTCTGATTCGGATTATGCCGGTTGCAAAGTTGATAAAAAAAGCACATCCGAAGGGTGCCATTTGCTTGGTAGATCACTTGTGTCTTGGTCCTCTAAGAAACAAAATAGTGTGGCTTTGTCCACCGCCGAAGCAGAATACATTGACGTGGGTGCTTGTTGTGCATAAATATTATATATGAAACAAACTTTGCTAGACTATGGTGTAGTTCTAGAAAAGGTACCTCTTTTGTGCGACAATGAAAGTGCGGTAAAACTTGCTAACAATTTGGTTCAACACTCTCGCACCAAGCACATTGATATCCGTCATCACTTTCTAAGAGATCATGTTGCTAAAAATGATATATCACTAGAAGGTGTAAGAACCGAAGATCAATTAGCGGATATCTTCACTAAACAGCTAGATGAGGCTACATTTTGTAGATTGCGAAATGAGCTCAATGTACTTGCTTTTAGTAACTTCACTAAAAATTGAGCTTGTGTTGTCCCTTGCATTCATTGTAATGTACAACATGTCTATTTTTTGGTAATGCATATAGGACTTGTCTAACATGGTTAAGATAACCGCCGAAAAGCGTGTGAAGAAGCTTAACCTTGGATCAAACTTGACAAGCAACTAGATTTACTTACAAGTAATGCATATGGATGGATGTTGTTTTGTCGTTTTGTTCCATTTGCCCTCTTATTGCCTATTTTCTTAAAAAGAATTATAGCCTAAGGCAAAATATTTTGAAAAATATGAGGGTTTGAGAGAGGTCACTCACATCAGTCCCAATTGGTGTTTATTTGGATCTTATTCATGTTGGGACTTTATTGGGAACAGGCAGCGTGGAGGAACATTAAAGATTTGCTGGAAAAGAGTGACCGGACGCTGCACCGGACTCTACAGTCCAGCGTTCGGTCAGTTCACAGGAGGTGAACAGAAGCTGAAGGAGTGACCGGACTCTGCGTTTGTGCGTCCGGTCAGGAAGGGTTCCAGTGTCTGGTCGATCTACATGGCATTCAAAGCAACTGATCGGACCCTTCCTGCATCTGGTCATGGACCACCGGACGCGTCTAGTCACGATTCTAGAGGAACTGGACCTCTCTAAAATCGACCGGACGCTGGGTGGTAGCGTCCGGTCGCTACCACCGGAGCGTCCGGTCAGTAGATCTCGTGCGGCTTTAGGACTCTTTATCCGTTTCCTTTCTTGTCGCGTCGGGGGATCTATTTAATCGTGTAAGCCATCCTTGCTGACCTATTCTGCCACCGCCAAGCCCTAGTCGCCGATGAGCTCCACCGCCCGCCATGTCCACAAGCCTCTCACGTGCCTCCCGTGCCAACGCCGCCGTGCCTCCACCACCACCGCGTCCGCCCTGCTCTTCCCCATGCCAGCGCTAGCCCTCGCTGAAGCCGCAGCCGTGCCTGTGCATCAACACCACAATCGCCCATGCAAGCTTCGTGCGCACGCCGTCGCCCAGTCCCGTGCCGCCATCGTGCATCTGCCACCGAAGCCTCCACTACAGTGTTCTTTCTCCTCTCCACCGGTAAGACCATGCCCTAGCACCCACTATGTTTTGCCCATGACCTAGATTGATTTCAAAGCATTGATTTCAAATCACATCCAGGGTTGCCGATTCATCGAAGTGTTTCGCTAACCCTAACCCTAGCCGGTTCCGAAGGTTCCCCGTGTGACGTCGCTTCTCTTCTTTTTCTTCAGATCATCGGTTCGTCAGGTAGCAAGCCAGTCGCTTCTATTTTGTACCTACATTGCTTGCTCTCATAGGGTTTCGCATCTTTTAGATATATCGTATTTACTCGTATATCCATCTATTCCATCGTGTAGCGAGTCGACATTGTTGAGGTGTCAGTGGCAGTTGACAGTTAACTCGGAGCCAAGCTCGTGAGTACGGATCGAGGCCAAGCCTCAAAAGTGTCAGTGGACAGTTGATCTAGTCAATGGCAGTTTTTCTCTTGTTAGATCAGATGGCTCGCACCAAGAACATTGGTGGTGGTCTAGGAGATGGTGATTGGAGGCCCCCGCCTCGCCAGCCGGCAGGACCTAAAGGCAAGGCAACAAAGCAGGTTACATCTAAGAAGTGCAAGTACCCCAACACAAAGATAGCGAGAGTAGCAGCAGTCGTTGAGGCCGTAGAGCATGCTGAGAAAGGAGGTGCTCATAGTGGTGTTGTCATTGTAGATCAGCAGCTTACACCAGCACAGAGGGCAACAGTTGAGGAGGCTGAGTGTCTTCATGGTGGTCCACCTGGGACTGTCATGATGGTAGGACGTTGTCTGGCTATTGAGGAGCCTTAGCCTCAGGGGGAGTCCTAGCAGGAGCCACAGCAGCAGCCCCCACCAGCAGAGCCTCAGCCGGCTTAGGAGACTCAGGAGGGCCAATAGGCCGAGGAGACCGAGTAGGCACCCTAGCTATGCCGCTCTGGTCGTACTAGTGTTACAGTTCCACCAAGGCCAGCTACACAGCACAAGGATTCATGCCCACTGCCTAGACCACAGGGTCCACCTCCAGTGGTACATCTTGACTTGAGGGCCACCATGGCCAAGCAGGTTCGGCAACTAAGGTTTGTTGAGTTTGAGGTGTGGTTCCCTCCGAGGAGGGATGAGAGAGCAGCAGAGGGTTTCTATACACCGCTCTAAGAAGACTTCTACAACGCATATTTGAATAGTGGGGCAATCTTCCGATCTCAGAGAGTCTACAGTATTGAGGCTATTGTGGCAGCAGCCGGAGAGCATATCCACCCCTGCTTATCATATTTGTCGGGGCTGATAGATCTGATTGGCCAGACAGGATTGTATGTACCATCTTGGGTTCGGCGGTTCTATGCTTCGCTCTATGTTGACCCGCATCATAACTTCATACACTTTGCATTCAACGACAGAGACTATAGGGTGATGAGTTTTAGGGCTAGGGAGATACTGAGGCTATAGGAGCAGCCTATCAGATTGCATAAGGTATGTTATGGACAGCAGGAGCCTCCCAGGCGTCCTCATGGTGGTTTGGTGCCCCCTACAGACCTTGTGTGCCATTGTTTCAAGGAGCCCTTTGGTGAGGGGTCAAGGAGGAACCCAGTGACCTTACTCCTACAGCTCATGTGCTAGAGGCCATCATCAGGAGGACACTACTTCTCAGGTTGGGATACAGAGAGGGCTTGACTTGCCTCCAGCTTTGGCTCCTCAATGCCCTGATGCAGCAGACTGTGTTTGATATTTGGGACCTCCTTCTATCAGAGATGGAGGATACTATAGCTGAGGGCTTCAAGGGTCACAGGAAGCTTCCGTATGCACATTGGATCACATTCCTGATGCTTAAGTCTATGCAAGTTAGGACCCTAGAGATGGTTGCTGAGTATAGAGGTGCCACCACAGAGTTTCTAGCTTATAACATGGCATAGAGGATCAGGCACAGCACACCATAGGCACCCACTTAGCCTAGCCGTCATCTAGATTTTCCAGAGTCAGTAGCTCAGCAGGACGAGATTATCAGAGGCATAGCCACTACTGAGAAGGAGCAGCTTAAGGCACAGCAGGAGGTGACAGAGTCTAGTGATAGTTTGGATGATGACTATTTGCCGATTCCTCATATGCCTCCACACAGACATGATGCAGAGGCCGGTAGTTCTAGCTCCGCTCCACCTACACCGCAGATGAACCCCATCTTGATTACTATTCTTGAGTGGATGTAGCAGGATCAGGCATGATAGGCTCAGGAGACCGCTACCAACTTTGCACAGTTTCAGGCTCATCAGGACGAGTTCCAACGCCAGCAGCAGGTCCTCCAGCAATAGCAGTAGCAGATGCATCAGCAATAGTTACTCATGCAGCAGCAGCTTATGGGATTTATGCAGCATGTAGTAACAGCACTTGGGGCCCCACAACCACATCTCTCACCCTAGCTTGCTCAGCCTGCCACCACTACGATGACTCCAGCAGTACAGCCTAGTGGGCTTTAGAGTCAGGGACAACCTTCAGCTCCATTTGCTTCACCCATAGTTCAGGTGTCCTAGTGGTTATCCTCACCAGTGGTAGCCCCGTAGTTCACTCCATATCTGACGAGCTTCACACCGGATCAGTCACCCTCATTTTTTGTGCCTGACACATCAGTCTCCAGGAGTCTTGGAGCATCCTTCAGCGATTGACAGGCATGCCTACACCGCCACATATGCATGTCACTAGTCCTTCTATAGCAGCTCCAGTCATCATGACTACTCAGCGGCTCCTGTCTTCTATCGCATCTTCAGATCCTACGACAGACGTACCATCAGCATCACAGGCAGCACCTGCCCTAGCTCAGACCCAGACCACTTCAGCGACGCTTCCTGCCACAGAGGGTCAGTCAGTATAGAGCTTAGGGTCAGATGATGATGGCGCCCAGTTCTAGCTTGCCCCTCGTACCTCAGTGCCCGGCTCATCGGCTGCAGCCCCGCCGACCGACCCTTAGGTTTTGGTGTTTGACGCCAAAGAGGAAGAGGATTTGAGTATGTAGACTCAGGGGGAGCGACGTTTAGGGGGAGCCTAATTAGCTATTAGTCTATTATATACATTTGGAGCTTTATTTGTGTGATACACTATTACTATTATGCATTTGTGTGTTACTTTCATGCATACTATTATATCTATGTGATAGTGATATCTACGTGATTGTGATTTATGACATGTGTGCTCTGTAACACCTCGGGTGTTTAAATATTAAAATCTGACATGTCATCATATGCATTGCAAAGCATTTGGCATTTGGTGAAAACTTTGATGTACATTTACTAAAACAAGTTTACAATTGTGTAATGAATGTTGAATTGTATTATTTGACTCAAGTTCAATATTTGTTTGGATTTTGAATTTTTCGAGAAAACCCCGCTTTTCAACATTTAAATCCTACCCTGAAAATCCATTTCAAAATCTAAGCATATTTTGGGGTTAGGCCCAAAAGCAAAAGTGTAGAGCTTGGCAAGTTATATAAAGTTTATTTTTGGAGTTTTTCAAGTTGTTTAGAAAAATTTTGAGTAATTCAAAAAGGCGTAATTCGTTAAATTTCCCTATTTGAATTTAAAAGATCATTTCAAAATCTAGATAGAATTAGGGGTTGGTTATAAAAGCAAAGTTGTAGAACTTTTGATTTTAAACAACTTTTATTTTTGGAGATTTTTGAGTTGCTATACAAATTTGGGAGTAATTTGAATTTGAAACCGAATGGCAAATCTATAAATTCGGTGAACAGTACTCACCGCCCTAGCTACATGGCCGGCGATCTTCGGTTTGCTTCCAGGCGCGGTCGTGGCCATCTTTGACGTCGCGCTGGCACGGTGAAGGCCATAGCGTAGCTTTCTTGCACTTCTGAGCCGCTCTACTTAGCCTTGGCCGTCGCCGTTTGCCTCCGCTCTCTTGCTCTGTTTTTCCGACGCCACGGCCATAACTCCGGCGAGCTCGTGTCGATGCCGTAGTGCTTCACCGTCGCTAATAAGCTTGTCCCAGCTCCGTCTCATCCTTGCGCACCTAAATAACTAGCCCTGGTCACTTGCCATCATCGGGAAACACCGTTCGGCGCTTTTCTTCCTCACAGCCGGCAGCACCACCGTGGAGTGCGCGTCGCCGTGGCTAGCGCGCTACGGTGAGTCCCTGCCCTTGCCGAGTCTTGCTTCGGCTTCACTGCAATGATGTAGTGCTTTGTGACCCATTGGTTTCTCATTTTGACCACCACAGCTACCGGAGCATCGCCGTCATCGAAGATCGCTCTGCCGTGACCGCTGTCAACGTCGACCCGTGTCACCGAAGCTTATCCGGTCTCGTTCTTTGCTCCAACGTGTTCGTCGTGAGCTACTGGGCCTTCCCATGCCCTCTGTTTCACCGTTTTTGGCTTCATTTCGCCGGCGTAGCGTAGCCGCACCGTCGTGGCCACCATGGCCGACGTAGTGCTCGGTCTAGTCCATATTTAGTAAGGCTTGTGCTCAAAATGGATGCGCGTAGTCTCGGGGAGGGTGTAGGTACCTTGGCCGTCGCCGTTGGACTCACCGACGGCGAGATATCGCCGGTCAGCGCCATCATCGCCATAGTCAAAGTGCGAGGTAGAAGATGACAGGTGGGGTCACAATGTCACTGACTCAACGTTCAAAATGAATTTTTCTATTTTCATATTTGAATGAATAGTGTCTGTTTTTGTTATTTTTGTGTAGATTTATTTAGAGCTCCAAAAATTATGAAAATTTTTGAGTGACTTCTCTGTGATGTATAGTATTTAATAAAAATATGAAATAATATTTTTCAGTACTTTTTGAATGTGGTAAAAATTGCTCAATTTATTAATAAATGGATTTCCATGATTTTTCTAGGCTTATTTAATTGTCCAAAAATTATGAATTTTGTTTTGCCACTTACTTATCATGTAATGGACATGTACTAAAATTTTGAGCTCAATTAGAATAAGTTGAATTATTTCATAATTTTGAATTAAATAATTAATTCATAAAAGCGAATAGTAACTTTTAATGATTTAGGTTTTTGGTTGGACTTTTGGATTGAGTGATGACCTCAGGTCATTAGTTGATAATGATCCTTGGCAATTGATGTATGTGTTACGATAAAGATTTAGTTTGTTTGACTTGCAACTGTACCGCGAAGGAAAGTTGTATTCAAATTGTTAATTTTTGTATCCATCATCGAGCATCATATTTAGTATTCCGCATCATGTTGAACATGTCATTGTTACTACGTATAGTGAACGAAGGTGAACACGTGGTAGTTAATCAAGTCGTGGAAGAAGTTTATCCGTCTGTTGAGGTCAGATCGAATCCTTATGTAACGTCGCTGGAACCAGACTTTTCCGTCAACGAAGGCAAGCCCCGGATGCATACAACCCTACCTTGTGTTTTACAAATTAATTTTGCTTTTGCTTTCCGTTACTGCATTAAGTGGTTAGGAGTTAAGTAAGAGCCTAATTGGTACATTACCACCCTTGTTATTCCATATTTACCATATTACCAGTTTTAAACTCGTATATGCCTAGTTTTGCTTAGCTATGCGTAGAACGATGAAAGTCGGGTGACCCCCTACCACCTGCAAGTTTTAAATGGGACATTGGTCAATATTGTTAGCATGTGATATGGGAATGTGGAGTAATAAATCTAGACCGGGCGGACTCGGTGTGTGTGAGCCACAAGACATGGAGGTCTTGTGAGCGGGTTCTTTCCGCCTGTGTCGATTAAGGCACGTCCGTTGTTGAATTGTATGAGGTGAGAATTTGTAGTACTAACCACATACTCCGGTAAGCCTGAACTTGGCAATTCTATTACGAGAATGGCTACTCGCGCACTGGGAGTGGAGAGATGGCGGGAATAGCGTGTACCCACGTGGCCATGGGCTGGAATGCTGGAGTACTGTGTTCTCGGGTGGCGTGGACCCATTCTTGTTTTAGAGGATCCAAGGGTAGGTTGATATATGTGAGTCGGGGACCTGCATATGTCGTGTGGTCTGGAATCCCCAGCTGGGCTTAATCGGTTTGAATCGTCGTTGCTCCTCGGTTATGGAGACTCAACTCACTGTTTATCATCGTAGAATTAATAACCGGAACTTGAATAAGGCTTGTAAAGGTGTTGGATATGAAGTTTCATGATCTCAGTGCGGATCGTGTCAGCTTTGTATATAATTCTTGAGAAGTTTTCTATATAAAGAATATTGTTAAAAGAGCTTTTACGTAAAAGAACTTTGATCATTGTTAAAGCTATACCTTGAATCCCTGAGCCTGCATTACTGAGTTTATCAGTTAATATTTTGGATAAGTCTTGTTGAGTACTTTCGTACTCAGGGTTCATTGACCCCTTGTTGTAGGTGAGCTTCATGAGCAGATCTGTTTTGGATCGTGCTACATGACTATCATTCGTTCTAACGATGAGAAGTAAATGTGTGATCCTTGGGCAGGATGTTTATTTTGTGTGTTAAGTATATGTTTATTATGCCACTCCACTACTACTATGGTTTGTAATAATTATCGAACTTAGTTTGTAAGGTTTGAAACAACTGATTTGTGAACTATGTTATCGTAAGACTTCCGCTGTTTTTACTCTGGTTTTGATATTTGAATAAATGTTGTAATACTGCAATGACTCCATAACGTGATCCTACTCGGAAATCATGGATGATTCGGGGTTCCCTGAGGACACCCGATAGTCTTTTTAAGTTATTGGAAACATATGCATAAATGTCAAAGGTCGTCGGACAGTGACAGGTGCATGTGGGCCCTATAACTTAGGAGGTTCTGCCATAGAATGGTATCAGAGCGATTGTTACAAGGTTTTTGTTGTATTGTTTTAGAAAAACTTCAAAATGATTTGGATGACTAAATTTAACTTGTTAATTTGGTCCAAATTGCTTCTGACTTATCTTATTTCTTTCTCACCATTCCCTATTAGATTAAAAAGGTTTTTGTGTGGTGGAGTAGTAATTATACTATGCCCTATATAAAAATAGATGTTGTTTATGTGCATTATAAACTTTGATGTTTTTGTTCATAAGAACGATGTATGCATCATGAATAATTCACTTGTTACTTCCTTCACCTCTTAGTCTAGAGTTAAGTAGTGAGTCTGGTTTGAGGAATGTAATCCATCTTAGCTACTTTTTGGATTTTGATCAAATGATCTTACTTGGATTAAATTGGCTTCCTATAGTATGGCTCGTGCCAAGATGACGCCCCATAAGTCCACCGGACCCAAAGGAGTTCCTCGTCACCAACTTGTCCCTAGAAATGATGGTGCTAGCAGTAGCAGCTCTAGGCCTAATCCCCAGGCAGAGATACTGAGGGTTTCTATGGAGTTAGCACAATCTACAAGAGATAGGGCTTTGGATGTTATACAAATAGGTGAATTACAGGGTCAATTGAGGCAGCTCACCACCGCGCATAGGAACTACGAAAGCATGTTAGTTCGTACGGTGGAAGGAAGAAATGAAGCTTGGCACAGGGAAAATGTAGCTAGAGCTAGAACTCATGAGCTAGAATTCTATGTAGAAGATTTAGAAGAACATAATACGTATCTACATGAGGAGGTTCATAGGCTTAGCAATCTACTAAATCCAAATCATGAGCCTCAAGCTGATGCCATGGACCCCGGTGTCATCCTTGCCGATGATGATGAATCGGGAGAGGAAGAAGAAGAAGATCCTGAAGAATTAGTAATGATTGATGAAAGTGATGATGAAGGCGGTAATAATTCCGGAATGGATACCGAGCCTGAAGTTTGAAGAAATTGAGGAAAAGAGTAGAGTTGTATAATAGTAGCTTTAGTTTAAGTTATGTAGTTCTATTTTCGTACTCGTGGGTTTGTTTGTACATTAGTAAACTCTATGTAATGTGTCTAGAGTAAGCTTTGGTACAATTCAATAAAGACATGTGAAGAAAGTTTGGTTTGTTATGAGCAGATGCGTCGTACACGGGGTTCGTTTATTCCGAAAACTTCACAAGATGAGGACGGTATTCCAGATCCACCATTAGTTCCAACCAATTTAGCTGATGCTATAACTGCACTTGTCAATGTGACGGCTGAAAATTCTTGTTTGCTTCATGAGATGGCTCAGAGTAATCAGAATCAGATGTACAGAAACCGTGGACGCCACCATAACTGACAGGAGGCTACATATGTTGATTTTACAGACACAAGACCCCCGGTGTTCACCAAGGCAGATGAACCATTGGAGGCTGATGACTGGCTTCGAACCATGGAATAGAAATTTGACCTTATCCCATGCACGGAGTATCAGAAACCTACGTTTGCCGCCCAACAACTTAGAGGAGCAGCAAGTGCTTGGTGGGCAAACTTAGTGGCTATGTAACCAGCTAGCATTCCAATAACTTGGACTGAGTTCTGTACTGCCTTTAGAGCCCATTATATCCCTAAACGAGTAATGGCTATGAAGCTAGATGAATTCCTTGCTTTGAAACAAGGAGATCAAAGCGTGATGCAGTATGTGGGAAGATTTAATCATCTGTCCCAATATGCATCCAAACATGTCAATACTGATGCCAAGAAGAAGAGGTGGTTTATGAGAGGCCTGAATACCAAGTTGCAGACTATGATGACCACTTGCACCAATGTCACTTACCATGAGGCAGTAAATATTGCAATTGCTTCAGAATCAAAGTATCGGCAGCATAAGGAGCTAAAAAAGAAAAAGAGTGTGCCGTCTGGATCTTTTGGGGGAAATCCGAAGAGGCAGAGGGTGATTTATCATCCAGTACATCATAATCGTCCTCCTTATCGTCCACCGCAGTTCCAAGCCGGGCAACAGTCAAATATCCATCCTGCTATAACCTATCTGAGTTCACAGTCAACCAATACTCCTGGTGGCAATGCTCCAACATCCCAGGGTCACAACTATCCGTGCTACAATTGTGGAAGGACTGGTCATTTCTCTAGGGAATGACCATATCCTAGGCAGGCTAATCAAAATTATCAGAAGGCCCCTGCTAATCAACAACAGGGTCAGGCACCAAACAAGAACCCCAATCAGAATGCTCAGAAGGGCAAAGATGAGAGGAAGACAGGATGGGTGTTCTATATTCAAGCTGGAGAAATTCTGGAAGGGGAGCCAGTGATGATGGGTATATTTCCTGTTGCCAATCACCCTGCAGTTATACTTTTTGATTCTGACGCATCGCATTCATTCATCAATAGAACATTTGTCGTGAAGTATGAAATTTCAATTGGGGCAACAAAGGAAAGTTTCTTTATACAGTCGCCCGGGGGACGTCTATGTACTAAGGAAATGGTATACCAGGTACCCATAAACCTGGGTGGGCATATTTTTCCCACTACCATGATTATCCTTAAGGATCAGGATATAGATGTAATCTTGGGAATGAATTGGATGTATTAGCATAAGGCTGTTATAGATGCTTTGAATAGGACCTTAAGAGTGAGTTTGCCTGATAGTAATTCTCAACTTCTTATCCAACTTCCAACCCTAAGAAGATCAGTGAGCAAGATTTGTGCAACTGCTGTCAAAGAGATTAGAGATATTCCGGTAGTGTGTGAATTTTCGGATGTATTTCCTGAAGATTTACCTGGTCTACCACCTGATAGGGATGTATAGTTCAATATAGAGTAACAACCTAGAACAGCTCCGATTTCTCGAAGAGCTTATAGGATGCCACCTAAGGAATTGGCCAAGTTGAAGACTCAGTTACAAGAATTGATTGAGAAAGGGTTTATCCAACCTAGTTCTTCACCTTAGGGATGTCCGGCAATTTTTGTGAAAAAGAAAGATGAGACTTTGAGGTTATGTGTCGACTATCGTCCATTGAATGAAGTGACCATCAAGAATAAGTATCCATTACCTCGGATAGATCTGCTTTTTGATCAATTGGCCGGAGCTAAAGTTTTCTCCAAGATAGATTTGAGGTCAGGATATCACCAAATCAAGATAAAGCCTGAAGATATTCCCAAAATGACATTTACCACAAGATATGGATTATATGAATACTTGGTAATGTCTTTTGGTTTGACAAATGCTCCAGCTCATTTCATGTATCTAATGAACTCAGTATTCATGCCTGAGCTAGACAAGTTTGTAGTGGTGTTTATTGATGACATTTTAGTATATTCCAAGAATAAGAAAGAACATGCGGAACATCTCAGAATTGTTCTGACCTGCTTGAGAGAACATCAACTATATGCCAAGTTCAGCAAGTGTGATTTTTGGCTTAAGGAAGTGCAATTTCTTGGACATGTCTTGTCAGCCGAAGGAGTTGCAGTTGATCCAAGCAAAGTGAAGGATGTGCTTGATTGGAAACCGCCAACCACAGTTCATCAAGTTCAGAGTTTTCTGGGTTTGGCGGGGTATTACCGTCGGTTTATTCTAGATTTCTCGAAAATATCAAAGTCCATAACTGAACTATTGAAGAACCAAGTTAAGTTTGTCTGGTCATCAGATTATGAGGAGGCTTTCCAGACTTTGAAGAGACTGTTAACCACTGCACCAGTATTAGCCCAACCTAACATCGAGAAGCCGTTTGATGTTTATTGTGATGCTTCAGGTATTGGTATTGGATGTGTGTTGATGCAAGAAGGCCGAGTCATTGCTTATGCGTCCTGGCAACTTAAGCAACATGAAGAACACTATTCGACTCATGATTTGGAGTTAGCAGCTGTGGTTCATGCTCTGAAGATTTGGCGGCATTACCTGCTTGGTAATACGTGTCATATGTATATAGACCACAAGAGCTTAAAGTATATCTTTACTCAGTCAGAGTTGAACATGCGACAAAGAAGATGGTTAGAACTGATTAAGGATTATGATTTGGAAGTACATTATCACCCTAGTAAAGCAAATGTGGTTGCAGATGCCCTCAGTCACAAAAGTTATTGCAATTGTCTAACAGTGAGAACAATGGGTTTGAATTTATGTCAAGAAATGGAAAAGTTGAATGTAGAAGTAATTCAACAAGGAAGTTTGACCAACATAATTGTTGAAGCCACTATTTGAGATCAAGTTATTGCTGCTCAGAAGGAAAACAAGGGTATAGCCCATATTAAGGAAAGAGTCAAGAATGGAAAAGCGGAATACTTTAGTATTGACAATGAAGATGTGTTGTGGTTCAAGGATCGCCTGGTGGTACCAAAAGTTCCTGAGTTGCGACAGTCAATTCTAGATGAGGCGCATGCTACTAGGTTATCAATCCATCCGGGAAGTAACAAGATGTACCATGACTTGAAGCAAAGATTCTGGTGGACTAAAATGAAAATAGAGATTGCTAGATACATAGCAAAGTGTGATACTTGTCAAAAGGTGAAAGCTATACATTTGAGGTCTGCTGGTGAGTTACAACCATTACCTATTCCATCTTGGAAGTGGGAGGACATAAGTATGGACTTTATTGTTGGTCTACCCAAGACATCAAAGGGATTTGACTCAGTATGGGTTATTGTAGATCGACTCACTAAGTCAGCACATTTTCTTCCAGTCAAGACAATATATCCTACGATCCAATATGCCAAGATGTATTTAGCAAGAATCATGAGTCTCCATGGAGTACCCAAGACTATTGTGTCAGATAGAGGTACACAATTTGTCTCCAACTTTTGGAAACAATTGCATTCTTCATTGGGTACCAAACTTTTGTATAGTACAGCTTATCATCCGCAGACTGATGAACAGACTGAAAGGGTTAATCAAGTACTTGAAGATATATTAAGGTGTTGTGTCTTTAACTATTCCAATAAGTGGGACGAATGCTTACCTTTGGCCGAGTTCTCATACAACAATAGTTATCAGGAAAGTATTAGAATGGCTCCATTTGAAGCACTCTATGGTCGTAGATGTAGGACATCATTGAGTTGGTCTGAGCCTGGAGAAAGAAGATTCTTTGGAGTTGACCTTGTGAAAGAAACAGAAGACAAGGTTAGACAAATACAGAGTAATTTAAAGATAGCTCAGTCTCACCAAAAGAGTTATGCGGATAGACGACGGAGACCATTGGTATTCAACAAAGGAGATTTTGTATATCTGAAAGTATCACCAATGAAGGGAGTTAACCGTTTTGGTGTTAAAGGGAAGTTGGCACCCCGATACATTGGACCATATCAAATTTTGGAGAGGGTATGGAAAAGTGGCATATCGCTTGAAATTACCTGAACATCTTGCAGCTGTGCATGATGTGTTCCATGTTTCTCAATTGAAGAAGTGTCTCCGAGTGCCTGAACAGAATGTTGAAGTTGAAGGAGTGGAACTAGAACCGGATTTAACTTATTCCGAATATCCTATCCGAGTGTTAGATCAGAAAGATCGTGTTACTCGAAGACGAACAATCAAGTTCTATAAAATACAATGGAATCAATATTCAGAAGAGGAAGCTACTTGGGAATCAGAAGATTACTTGTTAGAAAAGTTTCCAGAGTTTCTAGCATCAATATAGAATAGAGTAGTGTTAGTTGTGCTCGGTTGCTACAAGTTGTGTTTTATAAAGGAACCTCAGCTGTTTTATAGGCAAGTTTTGGATGTTTTTGGACTGACATATTTCCTTTTCCATTACTTACCCTATGGCTTTGAATCTTGGGGTGAGATTTCTTTTAGGGGAAGGATTGTAACACCTCGGGTGTTTAAATATTAAAATATGACATGTCATCATATGCATTACAAAGCATTTGGCATTTGGTGAAAACTTTGATGTACATTTACTAAAACAAGTTTACAATTGTGTAATGAATGTTGAATTGTATTGTTTGACTCAAGTTCAATATTTGTTTGGATTTTGAATTTTTTGAGAAAACCCCGCTTTTCAACATTTAAATCCTACCCTGAAAATCCATTTCAAAATCTAAGCATATTTTGGGGTTGGGCCCAAAAGCAAAAGTGTAGAGCTTGGCAAGTTATACAAAGTTTATTTTTGGAGTTTTTCAAGTTGTTTAGAAAAATTTTGAGTAATTCAAAAAGGCGTAATTCGTTAAATTTCCCTATTTGAATTTAAAAGATCATTTCAAAATCTAGATAGAATTAGGGGTTGGTTATAAAAGCAAAGTTGTAGAACTTTTGATTTTAAACAACTTTTATTTTTGGAGATTTTTGAGTTGCTATACAAATTTGGGAGTAATTTGAATTTGAAACCGAATGGCAAATCTATAAATTCGGTGAACAGTACTCACCACCCTAGCTACATGGCCGGCGATCTTCGGTTTGCTTCCAGGCGCGGTCGTGGCCATCTTTGACGTTGCGCTGGCGCGGTGAAGGCCACAGCGTAGCTTCCTTGCGCTTCTGAGTCGCTCTACTTAGCCTTGGCCGTCGTCATTTGCCTCCGCTCTCTTGCTCTGTTTTTCCGACGCCACGGCCATAACTCCGACGAGCTCGTGTCGATGCCATAGTGCTTCACCATCACTGATAAGCTTGTCCCAGCTCCGTCTCATCCTTGCACACCTAAATAACTAGCCCTGGTCACTTGCCATCATCGGGAAACGCCGTTCGGCGCTTTTCTTCCTCACAGCCGGCACCACCACCATGGAGTGCGCGTCGCCGTGGCTAGCGCGCTATGGTGAGTCCCTGCCCTTGCTGAGTCTTGCTTCAGCTTCACTGCAATGATGTAGTGCTTTGTGACCCATTGGTTTCTCATTTTGACCACCACAGCTACCGGAGCATCGCCGTCGTCGAAGATCGCTCCGCCGTGACCGCTGTCAACGTCGACCCGTGTCACCGAAGCTTATCCGGTCTCGTTCTTTGCTCCAATGTGTTCATGGTGAGCTACTGGGCCTTCCCATGCCCTCTGTTTCACCGTTTTTAGCTTCATTTCGCTGGCATAGCGTAGCCACGCCGTCGTGGCCGCCATGGCCGACGTAGTGCTCGGTCCAGTCCATATTTAGTAAGGCTTATGCTCAAAATGGATGCGCCTAGTCTCGGGGAGGGTGTAGGTACCTTGGCCGTCGCCGTTGGACTCACCGGCGACGAGATATCGCCGGTCAGCGCCATCATCGCCGTAGTCAAAGTGCGAGGTAGAAGATGACAGGTGGGGTCACAATGTCAGTGACTCAACGTTCAAAATGAATTTTTCTATTTTCAGATTTGAATGAATAGTGTATGTTTTTGTTATTTTTGTATAGATTTATTTAGAGCTCTAAAAATTATGAAAATTTTTGAGTGACTTCTCTGTGATGTATAGTATTTAATAAAAATATGAAATAATATTTTTTAGTACTTTTTGAATGTGGTAAAAATTGCTCAATTTATTAATAAATGGATTTCCATGATTTTTCTAGGCTTATTTAATTGTCCAAAAATTATGAATTTTGTTTTGCCACTTACTTATCATGTAATGAACATGTACTAAAATTTTGAGCTCAATTAGAATAAGTTGAATTATTTCATAATTTTGAATTAAATAATTAATTCATAAAAGCGAATAGTAACTTTTAATGATTTAGGTTTTTGGTTGGACTTTTGGATTGAGTGATGACCTCGGGTCATTAGTTGATAATGATCCTTGGCAATTGATGTATGTGTTACGATAAAGATTTAGTTTGTTTGACTTGCAACTGTACCGCGAAGGAAAGTTGTATTCAAATTGTTAATTTTTGTATCCATCATCGAACATCATATTTAGTATTCCGCATCATGTTGAACATGTCATTGTTACTACGTGTAGTGAACGAAGGTGAACACGTGGTAGTTAATCAAGTCGTGGAAGAAGTTTATCTGTCTGTTGAGGTCGGATCAAATCCTTGTGTAACGTCGCTGGAACCGGACTTTTCCGTCAACGAAGGCAAGCCCCGGATGCATATAACCCTACCTTGTGTTTTACAAATTAATTTCGCTTTTGCTTTCCGTTACTATATTAAGTGGTTAGGAGTTAAGTAAGAGCCTAATTGGTGCATTACCACCCTTGTTATTCCATATTTACCATATTACCAGTTTTAAACTCGTATATGCCTAGTTTTGCTTAGCTATGCGTAGAACGATGAAAGTCGGGTGACCCCCTGCCACCTGCAAGTTTTAAATGGGACATTGGTCAATATTGTTAGCATGTGATATGGGAATGTGGAGTAATAAATCTAGACCGGGCGGACTCAGTGTGTGTGAGCCACAAGACATGGAGGTCTTGTGAGCGGGTTCTTTCCGCCTGTGTCGATTAAGACACGTCCGTTGTTGAATTGTATGAGATGAGAATTTGTAGTACTAACCACATACTCCGGTAAGCCTGAACTTGGCAATTCTATTATGAGAATGGCTACTCGCACACTGGGAGTGGAGAGATGGCGGGAATAGCGTGTACCCACGTGGCCATGGGCTAGAATGCTGGAGTACTGTGTTCTCGGGTGGCGTGGACCCATTCTTGTTTTAGAGGATCTAAGGGTAGGTTGATATATGTGAGTCAGGGACCTGCATATGTCGTGTGGTCTGGAATCCCCAGCTGGGCTTAATCGGTTCGAATCGTCGTTGCTCCTCGGTTATGGAGACTCAACTCACTGTTCATCATCGTAGAATTAATAACCGGAACTTGAATAAGGCTTGTAAAGGTGTTGGATATGAAGTTTCATGATCTTAGTGCGAATCATGTCAGCTTTGTATATAATTCTTGAGAAGTTTTCTATATAAAGAATGTTGTTAAAAGAGCTTTTATGCAAAAGAACTTTGATCATTGTTAAAGCTATACCTTGAATCCCTGAGCCTGCATTATTGAGTTTATCAGTTAATATTTCGGATAAGTCTTATTGAGTACTTTCGTACTCAGGGTTCGTTGACCCCTTGTTGCAGGTGAGCTTCATGAGCAGATCTGTTTTGGATCGTGCTGCATGACTATCGTTCATTCTGACGATGAGAAGTAAATGTGTGATCCTTGGGCAGGATGTTTATTTTGTGTGTTAAGTATATGTTCATTATGCCACTCCACTACTACTATGGTTTGTAATAATTATCGAACTTAGTTTGTAAGGTTTGAAACAACTGGTTTGTGAACTATGTTATCGTAAGACTTCCGCTGTTTTTACTCTGGTTTTGATATTTGAATAAATGTTGTAATACTGCAATGACTCTATAACGTGATCCTGCTCGGAAATTATGGATGATTCGGGGTTCCCCGAGGACACCCGACAGTCTTTTTAAGTTATTGGAAACATATGCATAAATGTCAAAGGTCGTCGGACAGTGACAGGTGCATGTGGGCCCTATAACTTAGGAGGTTCTGCCACATGCTCTCTACTTTGAATTCCTTTATATGTCATATCACTTGTGTTATGCTCATTTGCCTTTGCTTCCATGTTTATACTCCGATGCAAATGAGCTTTATTACTTATACTCTTGCTTAATTCATATCCTTTGAGTATATTGTGTTGGCTTGGGTCATATAAGCTTTCTTAACTCTTTTATTCTTAATGACAAAAGCTTATATGAACCAAGCCCGTCAAAAACCTCACTCTTTCACATACTCGAGGTGGTATTGTCATCAATCACCAAAAAGGGGGAGATTGAAAGCATCTAGGCCCCTAGTTGGATTTTGGTGATTAATGATAATACAAGATTACTATGACTAACGTGTGTTTTGTAGAGGCAATTAAGTTAGGTCATGGTAATGGAGATCGATTGGGCAATCGAGGTGGTCATGCCCCTATGATGGAAATCATTTTGGTTTTCAAAGGATGGACGACAAGGTTAAGGATAACTAGATCTAAGTGTCGATTGGAGTTGGAGAGACACTTAGAGCAGTTTAGGACTTTATTTTTCCTTTGGCTGTACTATAAAGGGGGATATGGACGGGTAGCTTGACCTAGGTGAGTCTAGTGAGTTAGGTGTGGTGCATACTTATTAAAACTAGCACTAGGTAGCTCCTCAATATGCCTAAGATCCTTTGGAGCAAACTTCATTCACATATGATCGAGAGTTGGAAGTGAATGGAGGGTCAAATGCTGACCGGACGCTGGCTTCGGTGCGACCGGACGCTGGCCGCAGGGTCCGGTCAGTTCATTTGATCAAGCAGATTGTGTTCGGTGCGACCGGACGCTGGAGATGTCAAGTGACCGGACGCTGGGGACCAGCATCCGGTCGACTCCAGTAAGGTTTCAGAGAAGGGAATCTATGACTGGACGCGTCCGATCAGTGCTGACCGGACCCTGGGGGTTCAGCGTCTGGTCGAGTACAGTAAGCATCCAGTGAGGGTTTAATGCGATCGGACACGTCCGGTCAGTGGTGATCAGACCCTACCAGCGTTCGGTCAACACTTTATCACTGGTTTGTGGGTTGAACTGACCGGAGCGTCCGATCAACATGACCGGAGCGTCCGGTCACCCCGCAGAAGCTCATAACGGTTTGTTTTTTAGGCTGCCTTATAAATAGAAGCTCCACTCATGTGTGGAGTGACTTTTGCTCATTCCAACAGCTAAGAAACACGTTTGTGAGTGCCAAGAATTTCAAGGTCCTAGTGAGGTGATTGAGATTTGAGAATCCAAGAGAGTAGCCTCATTAGTGAATCAAGAGTAGCAAAGTGTGCATTCATCTTCTCATTAGGCTTCGCGTGGTCAAGTGAGAGTTCGTGCTTGTTACTCTTGGTGATCGCCATCACCTAGACAGCTTGGTGGTGATTAGGAGCTTAGTGATCACCCGGCGGAGCTTATGGGTGACCCAACTCAAGTTGTGAGTGGCTTTGGGTGATTCACCGTGACGGAGTATCGAAGAATCAACCCATAGAGAGCACTTGATCCTTGTGCGAATCAAGGGGGAGCTACACCCTTGCGCGGGTGCTCCAACAAGGACTAGTGGGGAGTGGCGACTCTCCGATACCTCGACAAAATATCGTCGCGTTCCTCTCTCTCCATTTACTTTGAGCATTTACTTTGAGCAATTTAATACTTATCTTTACATTCATAGAATTACCATGCTAGAGTAAGTTTGGAACATAGGTTGCAAGTCCATTGTGTGTTAGTTTAATAAAAACACTTTTCTAGGCACAAGGGGTTAATTGGGCTAACCGTAGGATTTGATTATTGCAAAAAAATTTAGAATTAGCCCAATTCACCCCCCCTCTTGGGCATCTTGATCCTTTTAACTCTTTATTTGTTCATATAATAAGTTATCAGCCTTTGTAAACTGAATTGGAAAATCACTTGTTGCATGTCTGCATCTGACGGCAGGCCCCTCGAAGGTCAATTATTGGAGACTAGGCATATGATTCTTTGCATTGTTGTTTAGCTATTAACATCTTTAGCTATCTAGGCAACATGATAGCATTTTATGGTCAGTCGGACCAATACTCATGTTGTAGAGTTCCTCATCTAACAAGTCAGCATTAAGTAATATGTTCATTGTAGTGTTCTGCTGATGTTCCTTATAGTTCGGTGCTCTGTACTCTTTCTCTTCTTAATGAAATGAAGCTCCTGCTATCCTGCAGGTTCTTTGAAAGCAGTACCACGTAGCTCTTGATTATGAAAATATAGTATATAGCATTGTTAATGAATATATGAAAATTTAGTATATCACATATACTATCTCGAGTCTTTATCTTAATTGTTGTGGTTGCTGTTTAGATTCACCCCAGTGCTCTGAAGCAAGGTGGAGTCCCATTGGTAGCATGTTGCATTGCTGCTGCAGAACAATCCAGTGTAAGAGAAACTTGAGAATCTACCATTTTCAAAGAGAGCAAATTCAACTATCTGTACTCCTAAATAAACCACATGTTTAACAATTATTTGAATAAATTGAAAACTCTAGTGTTCACATTCTGTGATTCTCTTATCACATGTTCCTATCAGTGTTCACTATGATCACGACATTTCCAAGTCAGACTTGCTTCAAGCTCTTGAAGCGGTATGTGAAGATCCGTGGTTTCCTCAAGTATGCATTACCAAAGATGACATGCAAGTTTATTTCATAACCATTAATCTTAAGTTTTTTTCCTGGTCAATGTCGTGACCCTTGAATTTCTAGGGATTTGATTCAGTCATGGTGGATGGTTCCCATCTAACTTTAGGGAAGAACATCTTATACACAAAGAGCATATCTTCCTTGGCTCATGCAAAAGGTTTACTTGTGGAAGCTGAGTTGGGTAGGCTCTCAGGCTCTAAAGATGGCCTGACCGTTGAAGAATATGAAGCAAGATTTACTGATGTTGCCCAGGTGCGTTCTTCTACAACAATGTTAATTGAGTGACCTTCTACTGTGATACTTTTGCCTATTTCAAAGGATTTATGTGCCTTCATGGTATATATTTACAGGCTGAGGGATTTATTGATGAGACAAGCATTGATGCTCTAGCCGTTTGCATTGGAAATGTTCATGGAAAATATCCACCTAGTGGACCAAACCTCATATTTGAGTTTCAGTACAATCGCAGAAGAAGATAAGTCATGATGGAGTTGTGCATGAAAAATATATGTTCTGGTCGAATTTAAATTATAAATTTAAAATTTGTTGGCCAAAAAATATACTGTAAGGGCGGTTCTAGACTGAATCGCCCCTACAAACAGGTATTATAGGGGCGGCTGGTACTACATCCACCTCTACAAATCAATCTGTAGGGACGGCTGATAACACCAGCCGTCTCTACAAATCGATTTGTAGAGACGATCTGTGAACCGCCTCTACAAATTCATGATTTGTAGAGGCGCTTGGGTAAGGACGGCTAGGCAAACCGCTCCTACAAAGCCTCTAGAGCCGCCCCTACTAATACTATATGGCAGCTATAATTTCAACTAAACACATATATCAATCACTAGTGGAGGGCATGATGCAAAAGGAAACATAAATAGGGATGAAACAATATATAAACCATTAATTGTATTGACAAAGATAAGAAATGTCTATGCTACATTATGAATGAGTTAGAGAGGGTAAATATAAAAAAACAACTTTGATTAGTTATTGCATAACCAACAATACCTATCTATACAACAATATCTAACATTTGTTACTAACCCGGGGTTGGTGTATTATTAAAGAGTTTTGTAGCCGTGGCACACGGATATTGCAGTCACTTTTTTTTTAATATCCTCCAGAGTATTTATTTTGTTTGGTACGGATGGTGTGCGCTTATTTGGATAGAAGGACATATGTACTTACCTATGATGTGGCCAGCTAGCTTATTAACAATCTTTTCAAAATAATAACTGAAGAATCCATAATCAAGCCGTGTACGTACTTACCGATATCGAACCAATTAGGAACAATCACGCTAACACACACTTGTTTTGGATCGGTCGTCCACATTAATGCATGACTCATTTAGTAGGGACCCAGATCCACGTAGAACATTCAGATCTAGATTCTCTCAAAAAAAAAATCTCATGGCGAATCAAAATAACTAGATTATTTGGCTGTAGAATCAGAATCACTGTGCCCACGTTTTCATCGGTTCACTTTCGTAGGCGAAAAAGTGAGAATCACTTGTAACGGTTCTAGCAAAAACGTTTCACCATAGTACCGTCTGGCTATTATTCTCAGGATTCACGCGAGAAACAGAACCCATTCGAGCATCAAACGCACCCTAACATGCATCTCCTACATGTACACAGTACTCCTGCCGTCGTCGCCGTCGGACATGCCGCGGAGAAGAGAACTGGGAGTGGACCCGAGCCTACCAGCATTGATGTGCAACTAGGAGCGGGCTCCTACCAGCATTGACGTGCAACTAGGAGCGGGCTGCAAGGCAGCGAAGGGTTTTCAGTTGATGAACAGTATTTTTCTCTTATAATATATCAGCCAACAGTAGTCATGGCTTATCAGCCAAGCAGACAGGGCATATCGTGTCCTATTCGTTTGGATTTGTTTGGTTTATAAGCTATGATTAAAAGTACCGTTGATTGATTTGATGTGAGAAAAAAATATTATTTATTAATTGATAAATCATAACTTATAAGCTAAATACGACAAAGCGTACGCAGTCTCTTGCCGCTCGGCCGGGAAGGTGATTCCGTGATTGTGACATGGTAATTAAATGTGAGCAAGGAAAGCACACAGAAGCTTTTCTGGGACCGATTTATTTCTGGCAAGGAGAGGTTAACCAAGTTTAGCAATGGCGCGTCCGCAGCTAAACCAGACGACGTCCAGACTGAAGCGGCGGAGCCAGGGCCAGCAGGCGGCGGCTGCAGAGGCGGCGACGATGAGGGCATGTACAACCCGTGTTGTCTGTACGACGATGTAACACTATATAAAGACGGCTAAATAGACAGTGGTATAATCCATAGACAACATGCTGTCTTTAGTGCTGCCATGTAGCCATGATCAATCGTAGATAAGATTTGTGTGTATCCTTGTGTGGCTTGTTGAAAAAAGAAAGATCAAATATAAATAAGATGATCATGGTTATACTATTTTTTAGAAACCATAAATATAAATGATATATGAATATATTTATATTAATGTAATAGAACAAAATTTTCATAAATCAAATAAAACATAATCACCCTGTTCGTTCATGCTAAAATTTGGTTTATGCTTATGCTTATGCTTATGTTGAAATATTGTAAGAGAAAACACCGTTCTATAGCTGAAAAGTAGATCAAGCGAACGGAGCGAATATGACTACCAAGGAAGCTTCGCTATTGTTCACACCCGCAAGGAAACAAAGATTCACACATGTTCATACTAGAGGCAGTAGCTTTGACAGAGTCAGGCCTCGTTTAGTTCGGCGAAATTTGGAAATTTGGCTACTGTAGTATTTTCGTTTTTATTTGTCAATTAGTGTTCAATTATGGACTAATTAGGCTCAAAACGTTCGTCTAGCGATTTCCAACCAAACTGTGCAATTATTTTTTTCGTCTATATTTAATACTCCATGCACGTATCACAAGATTCGATGTGATACCTACTGTAGCACTTTTTGAGAAAAGTTTTTTGAAACTAAACATGGATGAAGTGGAATCTTCACGGTCGAATTAGCATCTTACTTTTGGGCAAGAAGGAAACCAAATCAGTTTTCGCATCCAAAACATTGAACAACTTCTACGTCCTGAGGTAGTCGCTGCTCCTGCTGCCGTGCTGCACGCTGTTGTCGTCCGCAAGCCGATGGATCTCCATGGCCACCTTTCGTCGAGCACCTCGTTTACATCAGAAACGCCGACTAAGCCAGAGGGTGGGAGGCTCTATCGCCGTGGTCCTCGCGATGGGGCGGGGTCACCAGGAGGAGGTTTCCGCGGCAGCGCTTCTTGCACCTGCAGGGCGGGGGCGCCGGCGTGTGAGCGGTGGGCTCCGCGACGTCGATTGCTCTCTTGACGACGGCGTCATGCGAGGGAGACGGCGACATCGTCAACCGCGTCATGGCGGAGGCCGCTGTTGCCGTAACCGGCGCCGGCGGTGATGGGTGATGCCGCTGCGCCCAAGCCACGAACAACGGGGCGGGCCGCCATTGCTGCTCCAGCTGCCGACCTGCTGCCGCGCGGGCCACCATCGCCGCCTCCGTTGCCGCTGACCGGGTGGAGAGATTGGATAGATTTTTGGCGCGCAGCAACCATCTCGCGCGCGTCGAATTGGCTGTTCACTTGAATTTATCGGTCGACGGTTCAGCAAAATAATATTATTTTTATCTAATAATAAATCAACGTCAGCCTTTTTTTTTTAACCAAAGGCTTCGAGCGTGCCCGCAATAGGATCCGCGCCGTCTCTGGCCATACGAGGGTGTTCTGTGCAAACACTACAGGACGTAGACGGCACTCGACGGCGCGTTAACGTGCCCTGACGAGATGAGGCGACCCGGCACGAGAGGACGGCCCAATTGTCTGTCTCGAATAATTGGCCGCGCGCGTATATGCATGCATGCATTGAGTGCCCCCGATGGATCTAGCTAGCATGCAGCGCCTAGCTCGCAGCTTGGTTGCAGCTACCGGGCGTAGTCTGCTTGCTAGCTGTAGTTAATGGCGGGGGAGGAAGTCGCGACTGTGCCTGCGTGATGGCGCGGTCGGGTACTCGTACCGGCCGCGGTGGCCAAGCGGTACGACGGCGGAAAAAAAGAGGGCGCCGTACGTCGTCTGCTACTGTGGGGATCTTCAGAGAGATGAGACAGCCGGATAGGCTTCACCGCTTCAGGTACTGTTGGCGAAGGTGGTACGTAAAATGGACAGATCACGTCGTCTAGTGAAGGGAACGCGCTCGTCCAATTGAAATTGGAACGAGACAATATATATAATTCTATGCGAAAAAGAACCAAGCAATTACTTACATGGTTATTATGGGAAGGGTGGCTGTATCCTCTTTCATAGTGCGAAAAAGAACCAAGCAATTTTTGCTGTTTGTGCGTTTTTTCTATATTTTTTTTTGGATTTTTTTCTATAAAACTAAATTGATTCATGCGAAACTTCTATGTGAATCCTGCAAAATTCTTACGTTTCAAAGGGCTAGGGAGTATATATATGTATCTCATTAATATCACTACTTGTTTCGTCCACAATGTGGCCGTCCGCGTTGTTGTGACTTCGTAGGTGTGCCAACTAGTCATTTGAGCAAAGGTAGGATGCACATAGATTTATAGATGTGAGCGTTCTTGAATGTGTAAACGTGGGCATCTAGTTGTACTCCTAAAATATAGTATGATATTCAAAGTATTTGAAATCTGTCATAAATTATAAATGATTCTAAGTGAACAATTAATCCTCCAACTCATTTTGAAAAGCCAATATTTATATGCATATCTGCCATTACAGTCTATTACCAAAATCTAAATATATATGAAAATTATAGAGGATTATATACGTCATTTATTTTAGGAAAAAAATCCATTTTTGGTTCTCCAACTATGGCAGCAGTTTGGTTTTAGCCCTCCAACTCCAAAACCAGACAACCGCAGTCTATCGACTCTGTAAACCAGATAGAAATGGCCCTCGCGCCGGCGCGACAGCGGTTTCCGCCCGGTCAGCCCGCGACGACCGCGGTATTGGGCTTTTTTCCTTTTCTCGTGGCCCACTTACTTGCGATGTCTCCTCTCACTCTCTTTCGTTCGTTCCCCAACCCCGAACCCTAACTCTCGACGGCGGCGATGGCGACGGCGGAGGGTGCTGGTGCGGGTGCGGATCGACAGCTCCTAACATTCCTCGCGCGGGGACCCATTCCAATCGCCGACCTGCTGCTGTGGCGGCAGACGAACGCCTCAGCGGCGGGCGTTGTGGGCGCCACCACGGTCTGGTTCGTCTTCGAGCGCGCGGGCTACAGCTTTCCCTCCTGTCCAACGCCTTGCTCCTCCTCGTCGCCATCCTCTTCTTCTGGGCCAAGTGCGCGTCGCTGCTCAACAGGTATGGTCATTGTTCTTAGGAATTCCTCGTTCATATTCTGCTTCGGCAACTCGTAGCACTAAGTCATTGTGTATGATATGTTAACTTGATAGGAATTGGTTTGGTCTTCATTTTGCAATGCCTCTAATTGATATTTAGATTTTTGTGATTTTGCGTGATATTTTGTGATCAGCAATGTACATTGTACTTCCATTGTTACTAGGCTACATGTTGTCCATTCAGAGTGGTAGTCTGAAAGAGTTTTTTTGGTTCCTGTTGCATGTAGTGTAGGACATTTTATGCGCCATGGACCCTCTGGACACTCTTCCTATTCGGTTTCATTATGTAGGAGAATTCTTGAGAAGAGAAAATTATGTGTATTACTTGGGAGGAGAAGTGGAGGTGTCATATATTGACCGTGATAAAGTCTCTCTCCCTGAGGTTATGGGGCACCGTAAGGATCATTGCACCGTTGAAGAAGGAGCATTGTTGCACTGACTTGTTCCTAGAAGGCAGCTTTCTAATGGCCTACGTGTTCTGATGGATGATCAAACTTGCATTGAAATGGCAAACAACATTGAGGAAGGAGATGTAGCAGAGATATATGTTGAAGGACATGCAGTTGATGATGAAGAGGAAGAGGATGATGAGGACAGCAACTATGAAGATGAGATTGAAGGTGAGCAAGAAGAACATGATGACAGTGAGTTTGAAGATGGATATGAGGAACTGACAGATCCAGGTGAAGATGTCTTGGTTGCTCATAATAAGCATGAAAGTAGGGAAGATGTAGAGAAACAGATCAAATTTGTAAGGGAGTGGTACAGCCCTAGCAAGATGGACAAGGGGAAGCAGGTGGTTGATGACCAAAGGAGTCAGCCAGTTTCAAGTGTTTTGAATGACAAAGAGATTTTAGAGGAAAGCAGCGACAATGAGTTTTTGTCTAGAGATGACAATTCATTTGAGGAAGATGAAGAAGTTGTACAGATTTAAAAGAAGTTCAAGAAATTCAAGAAGAGCATGAAGAGTGGACAAGTAGCAAATCTAGATGATGTCATCTTGGATAGGCCAAATTCTGTGCCAACCACATTTGAGCTTGATGATGATGCAAATGACACCCTATATGCTAACAGCAGTGCAGAGGATGTGTCAGAGGAGGAAGCAAGTGAGGGGCACTTAGAGACCAAGCACAGCTATTACCTAAGGTTCAACAAGAGTGAACCTAGTCCTAGGTTTGTGATTGGCATGAAGTTCACTGGGAAAAACAGTTCAAGAAAGCAGTTATCAGGCAAAGTTTGCTAGAGAGGAGGGTGATCAGGTTTAGGAGGAATGAGTCACACAGGATGTTAGCTCTATGTGATTGGGCCACATGTACCTAGAGATGTTTGTTGTCAACCAATTCAAAGACAGACCACTGCCAGGTGGCTAGTCTAAATGATTTGCACACATGCCCCCCAAGGAGGGACAACAAGTTAGTAACTGCTAGTAGGATTGCAGAGAAGTATGAGAAGTTCATAATGGCCAACCCAACATGGAGTTTGGAAAGAATGAGAACCACAATTCAAGAGGAGATGTTTGCTATGGTAAGCATCTCAAAACTGAAAAGAGCAAAGGCCATTGTCATGCAGAAAGAACTAGATGCAACCAAAGGCCAATACCAACTTCTATACAGATATCAGCTTGAATTATTGAGAAGTAATCCTGGCAGCACAGTCATTGTCAAAAAAGAACTTCAGTTGGAACCACCAGTATTCCAGAGAATGTATATTTGTCTGGATGCATGTAAAAAAGGATTCATGGCAGGGTATAGAAAAGTGTTAGGTCTAGATGGTTGCTTCTTTAAGGGTGCAACGAATGGGGAGCTTCTATGTGCAATAGGAAGGGATGCCAACATCCAGATGTATCCCATAGCATGGGCAGTAGTAGAGAAGGAAAACAATGGATCATGGGACTGGTTTTGTGACATTTTGTTCAAAGATGTTGGAGTGGGAGATGGGGAGGGGTGGGTTATCATATCTGATCAATAGAAGGGTATCCTCAATGTAGTATAGAAATGGGCTCCTAGTGCTGAACATAGAAACTATGCCAGGCATATATATGCTAATTGGAGAAAGAAATTCAAGAACAAGGAGTGGCAATAGAAATTCTGGCATTGTGCAAAGGCACCCTATCCATCATTGTTCAATCTTGCAAGGGCCAGACTAGCAAAGTATACACTAGATGGTGCACAAGCCTTGATGAACACTGATCCAGCTCATTAGAGCAGGGCCTGGTTTAAGATAGGATCAAATTGTGATTCTATTGACAACAATATGTGTGAAACATTTAACAAATGGATTGTGGAAGCTAGGTTCTTTCCTATTGTAACTATGCTGGAGACAATTAGAAGGAAGGTGATGGTGAGGATCAAACAGAATAGGTCTAAGTCACAAACATGGATAGGAACAGTGTGTCCCAACATCTGTAAAAAGCTAAATGCAAGTATCACCCTTTCAGGGGTATGCCATGCTATTAGCAATGGAGCTAACATATTTGAAGTCAATCATTGGGACAATAGGTTCATAGTTGACCTACAGGCTAGAGAGTGCTCTTGTAGGTATTGGCAGTTGTCTGGGTTACCATGCTACCATGTTATTTCATGCATCTTTTACAACACAAATGTGCTAGATGATTACATTGTATCTTGTTATCATATTACTGAGTTCAACAAGAGTTACTCTCACTGCCTAAACCCATTGGAGGGTATGCAGAGTTGGCCAGAGTCTCATCTCCCACCCTTGAAGGCACCTGGATATGTGAGAATGCTAGGCAGACCTAAGAAAGAAAGGAAGAGGGAGCCACAAGAACAACCAAAGACAAAGAGACTTTCTAAGGTAGGGACAGTCATCAGATGCAGGAAACATAAGGGAATAGGCCACAATAGGTCCACTTGTGACAAGAGACATGGGGTTCCATCTAGCAGTGAAACTCTAGGAGGCACAGGTCATGCTGCTCCACAACCAAGTAATGTATCAGCTGATGCTTCTACACATGGCAGCTTTGTACCCACTGCTACCTCTAATGAAAGCAGTAGAGGAAGAGGGAAAAGAAGAGCATCTCAGCAAAGCCAAGTAACTGTATGTGCTACTGCTTATATTTTGCCTCACATTGCTTATATTTTGCCGCCAATTGCTTATATTTTAACTCACATGTAGAAAAATATCAAGTGCACTGCAACAACTAGAGTGCAAACACCTGGGCAAGCTACCTTGCATTTACAAGCTAATGTTCCATTGTCATAGGCAAGTTCTTCTGTCAACTTGAGTTTTAATGGTGGAAAAGCATGTGTTACAGTCACTGTCGAGGAACCTCCAAGGAAGAAGTAAGCAATGAAGAAGCGCACACAACCAAGCCAACTGCTGCTTCTCAAAGACCATGCTGATCCCTAAGAGCATGTATTGCCATATTATGATGTTACCTTGTAATGTAATGCCAGACTTTTAAGGCATTTGTAATGTAATATTCAGTTGTTTCTATCACTCCTTGGTTGAACTTGTAATGTAATGCCATACTTTTAAGGCTATAAGTGCTCGAAGTTGTGCTGGTGTGTAAATTATAATGCTAGGCTTTAATGTCTTGTAATGTAATGCTAGACTTTTAAGTTCTCGAAGCTGTGCAAATACATGGTTATTAAGTCCTGAGTCCTGACAACTTTTCAAGTTTAGAGCCTGGTTCCTGTCCTGATAGGCCGCAACGTTGGCTCCATTTTGCTGTAGTAGCTATTGAATGCATACGAAGCATGGGAAGCTAAAGTGTTCGGCTGGTAGCAAGGTTGGCCTGGTTGAATGGCAGAGCAATCTACGATGCCTGGACGACATGCCTAGTTGAGGGTATTTTGTAGATCTATTTCTGATGCATTAGTTGAAGCAATACACCAGGTACCATTTGCACTTGTAATGTTTGCTCCAGTCATAACATCCACATTGCCTCAGTCCATCCAATCAAGGCTGTAGATAGAGCTCTTATCAGGAAAGAACAGTCCCCAGTTCCCCTCCGACTCAATGTCAGGTTTCCTATTCTCATTGAACAATGAAAATATGTAGACATCAATTTCTTCCCCTGGTTTCACCAGTGTGCCATTGTCATTAACAACATGATGTATCAAATTGGTATTGTAAGTCTGAGCATTGTCTAGAGTGGCTCTAGTCTCCTTGGCTACCCCTTTGTTTGGCCAAGCTGACAAAGAATCTCACTTATGCCGTCAGACACCAGGTCATGGGATAGTGGGTGCTAGCCTCCTGACTATAGCCTATAGGTAAAGAAGTTGTTATTGCCTATGGATCATAGAATCACAGAACCTAAGTAAAGGCAAAATAGAAGAAAAGGGTATTTCTCCATCAGAGAGCAAGTCATCCTGGATGACAGCCAATTTGAGTTCCTCAGTTCACATGAAAAGATTAAGACTTCATGTCACTAGATACATGAAAGCCTTATCTTGGAGTTCATAATCGATTCAAAGATAGCAAAATACATCTTCAATTCAATACATCTTCCATACTTCTACACCACAAACTAACAAGCATCCAACTACTACCATTCACAACTAAAAAAGCAACAAACATCTACTTCCTAAAAAGTACAGCAAGCACTACAATCACACAGGCCGCTAATACAAACTTCAACAAACCTAGTTCCTTCTCTACCATCCTACATTTCAATTGAACATCATCTGTTCTAGCTGTTTGCACTGTTGGTGCCACAACATCTGTGCCTGCAAATCCTGCTTCCACCATGGCTCTTTCTTGCCACCTTGACGCTTCTGCATCAACTAATGCCAGATCCATATGGCCATTTCCCTGTCTATTAGCCGTCCTCATTGCTCGTACTTGGTCACGGAGCTCAATAAGAATGGGTACAAGGTGCTCTGGGGTTGGTGGATCAATCCAGCGATAAAATTGGCATGGCCGCATATTGCTCTGCAATCGTGATTACAACCAAAACCAAGACAACTTCAATCATCACATCCAACAAAGAACCAAGGACAAGAACCAAACCCTAAATAAGTCATTGATCGAACTCACTTGAGATCTGAAGCAATTGTAGAACCTGCGGCCCGGATTATCATTGGTCCACGATGTCCACTTTGCCGCCTTCGCTCCACAATCGCAAAGCACGGGCGGTCAATAATCAAGAGGGCCTTGATGACACAACAAGGGGGACGACCGAAAGCCACCACGGTCGGACCTTCCTCCTCCCCTCCAGTTACTCGCGCTGCTCGAGCTCGCCATGCTGTCGCTGTCGTCGGGAGTTAGGGTTTGGGGTTGGGGAAGGAATGGAAGAGAGTGAGCAAGTTAGCGACTGGAGCTGTCGATCCGCACCCACACCAGCACCCTTTGCCGTCATCGTCGTCGCCATCGAGAGTTAGGGTTCAGGGTTGGGGAATGAGCGGAAGAGAGTGAGAGGAGACAGCACGAGTAAGTGGGCCGCGAGAAAAGGAAAAAGGCCCAATACCGCGGTCATCGCGGGTTGACCGGGCGGAAACTGCCGTCGTGCCGGCGCGAGGGCCATTTCTATCTGGTTTACAGAGTTGATAGACTGCGGTTGTCTGGTTTTGGAGTTGGAGGGCTAAAACCAAACTGTTGCCATAGTTGGAGGGCAAAAAATGAGCTTTTTCCTTTATTTTACCATATAATATGCCATAGAATTCTTATCATATTTTGTATTTTAGGATGGAGAGAGCTACGGAGTATTATTAGAAAAGCAGAATCTATGATGTGAGCACTTTTTTTGTAGCCCTTGATTGATATAGCAGAATATATGCTAATCCGATGGATTCGATCAAGTTGTTTTGTTGTGATGCCGGATGGCATGCATTTACATGATGTGCGAGTTTGTACTTCTTATAAGTGGAATTGTGAATGAGGGTGAACTCCTAGCTGAGTTAATGTCTGTCCGACATAGAACTAGTAACTCCGACACAAATAAATAAAATGAGAAATAATTAAATCCTCGTTCTCATCTTACCATATGAATCCTGCACCTAAAAGAGGGTCAGGCAGCGTGGCCACGTCGCCTGCTTTTCGAGACCGTTCGATCGGGGGGCGCGGACGTCCCAGATCGGGAGAGCAGTAGTCATTTTACCAAAAACCCCTTCTATTTTTTGAAAATCAACCCACACTTCATAGGCCCTCTCTGTATTTTTCAAAAAACACCTCAGATTGCGCTGACCGCCGCTCCTCCTCCCCAGTCTTCTCTGCGCTGCCGCCCCCTCCCTACTCCGGTCCCTCCCCCGCAGCCCGGCGAGCCAGATCCGTCCGGCCGAGAGGTAGACCTCGCCGGCGTAGCGTCCTATTGCAACACGGAGGAGCGATGCGGGAGATTGTCGATTCGCGGAGCGGCCTCGACCCTGCAACCTGGACGGCCGAGCCATAGGCGCCTGTCCCGCACGGGGATGCTGTGGGCAGCACCAGGACGGCCACACGCAGCAGCGGGGCTCCTCGGAGGCGCCCAGGCAGCAGCGGGGCTCCTCGGAGGCATGCAAGATTCTCGCCGTGCTCTAGTCAGCGGGTAGCACAGCACGCCGCGGTGCTTGGGCGCCTGCTCCACACACATTTCTGGCCAGCGCTCCAGAGCCTCCACATCCCAGCGTCTTCCTCGCTCAACGATGGCTAGCTTGTCATGGCCGTGTACTGCACGTGGAGGAGGCAACTGATGCAACCGTGGATGCCCCACGCTACTTCAAAGTAGCACTGACTTTCGGCATCGCCTCCTCCAAATATACACCTTACACACCACAATGTCGCTGCTGTGGAGAAGAAGCTGAGCATGGCTCCCATGAGGAAGAAGGCAAGTAGCGCCGGCACTATGCAGCTTCCCCATGCCTCTGTGCTCCCTCCCACGCCGTAGAGCACGCCACCTAATGCCCCAGCAGCTGCTAGGGACAGTGCCATGGACGGCACCCACCATATGCTCGATCAAATGACTACAAGGTTTAGCTCTCTTTAGCAGACAGTTATACTTTGCATATGAACGGCTTCTTTATCTAATAAAACGTACTAAAGTTTCAGTCCATTTCTACGTTGAAACACATCTCGTGCCTTTTTCTTGACTAGAAAACTTTGCTGGTTGAATTTTGCAGAATGAAAAAAAAAACGATGTGCCTGGGCAGCACCATGTGAACTAGGAGGTACATATACTGTGTAATGCACTTCTAAAATCATTCGTGTTAATCACTTGAGATTGTATTTAATGGCATGCTTTTAAATAGTGATGACCTGTGTCCTCCGTGTGCTTTCAGACTCTTGCAGAGCTTCAACATCCGAGGAACTGCTTGCCTGATCAAGTGGTGGTTCAGAGTATTGATGAGAGGTTATCTGCCGTTGTCAATTGCATACAGCAGCATGATTTTAGGACTTAGGCAAAAACAGCTTTGAAAAATAATATAGCTTTTAGTTAAGCTGGGGGTAGTAATATATTTTGATGATAGGTAGTTATATATTATAGGATTAGGACTAGCTTTGTTTGGGGCAACCTCAGAAGATGCTTCATCTCCCTTTACTTGCAATCACCATCTTACAAGTTTGGCCTTATATTACATTGCTTCCACGGCCACGGGTGAAGATAACTAGAAGACGAGGATGTCTGAAACCAACAATTACATAGCATATCTGATGTGTTTTTTTATTACACTATGATAAAAGCTAAGAAAGCAGCTTTAGTTTGAAAAAAACCCCTATATTTGAGGTCCTAATAATAAAGGGAAAAATAGAAAGCAGCCAGCTATACCTACCTTAAAAAAAACATTTTTCCTATCGTCTGGAACTCAGTATCTGAAATGATTGATAGTCTGGTTTTTCAATGCTCAAACTTGCACATTTTATCAACACCTATGCATATATCAGATAATTTCGATGATAGAACTCACAACATAAAACTTTGCAATATACTATCCAATAGCTTTGTTGCTGACAAATTCATTGCCGTGGCCTGGATTGTGTTAAAGATTCAAATGTTCCATGGATTTCAGTTTACTGATTCTATTTTAGTTTTTGCCACATGGATTTCATCCCCCATATCCTAATTTAGGCATCTGACATTTCTTCTTCTGTTTGATGAAATTTCCATGGCCTAATTGCTTCTAGCAGGTAGTGATGATTGGTCTATTTATCGGTTTTGTACTCCATGCCACAACTCCATTCAGGGGCAGTGGTGGAGTCATCAAAGGCAGTGGCCAATGATCCAGCTGAGGGGGCAGCATGGTCACGCAGCTCACATTCAGCTCCATGATTTCTGTAATATATCATTGTGATCGATCTACCAATGACAAGCTGATGTTCCATCAGAAACTTGTATTTCGTTGTCTATAAAATTTCATCAATGTTCTCCCACAAATATTGCAACGACGATGATAACTAAATTGTGTTCCCCAACTTCCCGCTTATAAAAATGGAGATATGTGTTAAAAAAATATTAGTCTTGCACCATTAAATAGATACATCAATGTGTATGTAATCCTTTCTATCTATTGGAAGCAGCTACTCTGCACTGATACTCTGACATAATCGCGCAACGCGGACTGGCCTAACATAGCCAGGCGCGTGGCAACGTCGCGCTTGTTTCTAGTTAAATAGTTATTCACGTGTAGGAGTACTTATCATTAGGATCGGAGCATATATGCACAAGAACACAGCAGCATGCACGCACTTTTACAACACCTAATGAATCAGATCCACAGATACGACAAAACACCATGCTTTCCAACAAAGCTCCTATATATCTTGCATGATTATTATCTTTGGATTGTTGTCTTGTACGGTGGCTAATAAACCATATAAACGTATTGATCCTAATCTTTTGTATAACATACCTATCCCAATTATTAATAGAATATTATTGTAGAATTCATCCAAATAGTGTACACATTACTATAGAAATAGTTTTTACCAACTATATTTTCACTACTAGTTTTGTTAAAATCATTGATGAAAATATATCACCACCAGTACATAGTTTAGAATAAAATCGATTCTTGTCATGAACCGGCCGGTAAAAACAAGGATAAGTTTTCGCCGCCGGTTCGGGATAAAAATCGGTGGTAAAAATGTCCTTTAATAGTACATCATAACTATACTCAAGATCAGAAGGATATGTCTATTTCAATCGCTTGTGTCTTCAATGTTTTATATGCCATTTCTACTCAATATCTCTTCATAAGGGTCGCAACCATCTTTGTCTCACTCTTCTTGAGCAAACCCACCCTTAAGCATGTGACTTAACCATTTCAACACATGTAAGTTTTATTCATGGCTTAAGTCAGTTCCACTTATGATTCGAACAAAGATTTGATCCTCCACATAATATGATTCCTCATAGCTTGAGTAGTACGTTGACTCAATACAAGTACTCTCTTCTTCACCACAGCCTTGGTCCATCAGCACCTAAAGCCCTCACTTGCCCTTCACCTTTGCTTGGTCCTTCGAAACCATTTTGTTGCTATCTTCACCCTCTCAAGCTATCCACAAGTCACATCTCTAAATACTAATGCTGAGCCAAAAGCGGGCTAACGGATAGGGCCACGTCGCCCGTTAACGCTCGGGCCGTCTGATCTGGCGAAGAAGCAATACTATCTGTCCGATTACGGATCGGTTCGGGCGTCGCCCGCTTCGTCCATCCGGTAACTCGCGAAGATTCTCGGGCCGTCATGCTCTGGCCTCCGAGAATGGAAGAGGGGGCGACAACGCAGGCGAGGCGATGTGGATATGACCCATCGGCAAGGCGACGGGGCGCGGGGCGGCCGCTGACCCCAATGCCTGCGCACGCAACGCCGGGCAGAGTGTCGGACGCCGGTCGGCGAAGAGACGAGCTCAGGCCATCAGATCGATGCCGGACGCTGGGCAGGGTGCTCGGTCCTACTCCTCCGCCATGGTTGCTGCTCCATGAGTCCCGCTCCACCCCCTCCCTCCTCTTCCTGATCCCCTCCCTCCTTGCTCTGCCCTTACAGCCCGTTGCCAATCCGGGCAGATGGAGTTCTCGATCAGCGTGCTGCTCACCAGCCTCGGCTACCTCCGCGGTGTCCTCTACACCGCGACGACGATGACTGTGTCTATGTCGCCTGACCAATGGACGGATGCCCGTGGTGCTCTGGTCCGTGCTTCTGCTACCTCCGTCCGCTATACCGTGTGCATCTCTATGTTGGGTTAGTGGAATCCATCCTGTGTCAATCTGTAAACTATAAATTTGTGTACCCAATTTGACAATCTGGACTAATTCATTCGATAAAAATCTGGTGTTGTGGGATATGTGCAGTTAATTGGGGTTACTTTGCTACCACGTTCAGTTTTGCTTGTGGATGAAACTGCAAATGGTTATTAATCCCCTGCATTTTCCCTCATTGCTAGTTGAAATCAATTCGAGACAGCTTATTGCTTTGTATATCCCTTCCTCAGACCCCACTCATGGGTCTGCCCTATGTCAATCCATCCTGGCGGTGACTCGCTTGTAGTGAGCAATCAAGTACCATGCCACTAGAATTAAAAATAGCTACCTCGTACCAACACAAAACAGCCATGAGCTAAAAAGCAATCAATAAAGTAATTCAGATTCGAATAGAGCGTCAGAGCCTCTATTAGCCATATTAGCTAGTGGTGTCAATTTGGAGCTGTTCTTACAAGCTCATTGGTCGGTGGTAAATATTGTCTAGTAATGTCTAGGAAGTAAGTTCTAACTCTAAAAAAGAGCAACAAGCTTTATTTGTTTTCTTTGCCGTATTTTAGGAGCATCAGATGGTCAGGGGTTCCTCCATCGGGGGGTGATTCTGTACTGGGAAATACACAACGTGAGCAGATGAATCCACGACAAAGTGCTCGGGTGTAAGTTCTGACAACTGGGAAATGGAAGGTCTGACCTCAATCTCTTTACATGATATATTCTCAATTGGTGCTCAATATTGCTGCCACGATACACTTTTGCTAAATATGAAAGTAAATTCACCCAATTGTATAAGAATCCTTTTGTATCCTGCACTTGCTTTTGCTTTGCCTGTGTAGTATAAATTTAAAAATTTTCCTATCTGCTTCAACTCATAGCCTGAAACTCAGTAATGTCTTAGAGCTGACACACATCCATCCATAATACCTGGATTGAATTTATTTTTCTTCAAGAGTATATATGAGATGTTTAATGTCATGTCTTGTGAACTTCATGGGATCCATAAATTAACTGAAGCTCTTGCCTAAATTTTACATGATTCAATAATGTGATGATCTCTTGCCTCTCTGTTTCTAAGTCCTTATGGACGATTGTTAGTGGCCTAAATTTCTTGAGGCACAAATCATATTTACCTTCTCTTCTTCACCTATAATATTGAAGAAGACCTCATCACTGGTTGACCAAAGGGTAGGTAAAGAACACACAAGGAACAAATTGTTGTTGTTTGCCATCTCCTTTGTGGGAACTGAACAACAGAAGCACCCAACTTTTCCCACAGATCTTCACAGGAGCACTTCGACGGATAGGCTCTATGCTTCAGCCCACATTATGATCACTTCAGATCTTGACCAGACCATGGTGCCTAAACCTTTTTGCTTATGATCTATACAAATTCAAGAGCTAACTCATACTGTGTTCGATATGGTCGATCAGAAGATATACCCTCAAGGAAGAACGTCTCAGCAATTCTGTTAGATGAAAATCGGCAATTATTTGTCTGCAAAAGGACCAAAGATATTCATACATGGTCCACCTTATAATACTATTTTCTCTATAATCTTTTGAGGACCTTCCTTTTTGCGACACTGGAAAGGACATGTTTGTTTGTTTTGTGGGAGTGATAGCATTTATTTTAGCAAAGGCAAGAAATGGATAAAACAGCAAAAAAATACCCAGAAGTTCTAGGATGACATGTATCTGAAAGAAGTTGAGAACGATAGTATAATATCTATTTTCAATCTGAGGGAGTATTTTACTAATAAAAATATACATATACTCATGGTATGCATTGTGGCCTTTCAATATTGAAGTAATGCTTCCCTAACGTAGGGTCATTTAAGTACCAACCTGGAGAAGTGAGAGCCATTGGAATGATAACTGAAGGATCAGGCATTACCCCAATGTTCCAAATAATGACGAATGGTTCAAAGTTCTTTATGCTGTAAAGCTTAGATATTTCTTTTAGCTTTTACCACTCTCAGCAGTTCCTTCACTTTTTTGCTTCATACTGCAAGTGGAAGCAGAGCTCGAGCTCAGGCAATGATGGCTTGTGAATCGTGATCAGTAGTCTGCAACTATAATATCGGCAGGTTGTAGTGGAGAGTCACTACCATGCTGCTTAATAGTGTTTCGAGACTTTAGCTAAAGTAAAACTGATTTTATACATGCGACTTGGTCATAGCCATATATACAATACAATATATAAGAATACCATATTCCTATTTGTGCAATTTTGAGTTGAAGTGTAACCTTTTTCGTTGAAGTAGATAGACCATGCCATCATGCTATGCTTGCTATTATACGATTTATGATGTCACTGACTCGTAACACCTTAGATTCTCAAATACTTATCATGAGCACCAACAAGTAGTGATAGGTGACATTGAGCCACATTGTATTGTATTACTTCCTCCGTCCCATATTATTCGCACATTTGTGATTTGAATTTTGTCCCACAATAAACGTTACACATAGGTTGAGACCATAGGCAGAAGTTACCAGAACCTCGTGGCATGGGCCAAAGGAATAAAAAAATCGACTAAAAAAGGTAAAGAAATCCGATGGAGGCTTTGCAACCGAACTGCGCTGCTTCCAGTCCGCTCGTTCCACACAGAGGTAGCAGTGTGTCAGCTTTTTTTCATAGGCTTTATAGGGGCAGCAGCGTCATTTGCCATCTATCCTAAGTTTCTCGTTTGAAAGCCAGATGTGCGAATAATATGGGACGGATGGAGTAGACATCATTAAAACCAGATTCACAATAATGGCAGCACTCCATGTAAGCCGCGTGGCAACGCCGCGCGTTGCTTTCTTGTTATATCTAGAACCAACATTAAGATTTCATTTGAAGTTCAATAGCAATATTGTCCATATCCAAGCCATATTCAAATATTGTCTATCTTACTTGACTTGGTTTTCAACTTGATCAAATCAATGCATAGTGATTTTCAAATCTTTATCCATACCAGCAAACTAATATAGGAGACCCTATTATATCCATTACACACACATTGTCTCCTTTGTTATTTGAACTTTGCTTGTCATTTCCTCACTTCTACATTTTGGACTCATTCTTCAATACTTGATCAAAGCCAATCTACAATCAACCCCTTCTTGTTCATGCAAAGCAAGCCCTCTATATGAGAACAAACCATATTCATTCCTCTCATGCCTCATTTGACATTTGCCAAATATGCTTGCTTTCACATGATGCTATGATATCCTACAACATGGAAGTCATTTCATTAATACCATTTGCATTGTTGTCTTCTACTTGAACTAGATTGTTTTCATAATCTTCTAACACAACAATAAAAAATGATCAAAGCATCATGATCTACTAGTCCACGACCATTTCGGAGTGCCACGCATAGCAAATTCCAAAGTCTTTCGGTGCAATTTTGACCACTGAGCAGAAATATCACTTAAATATTTGATCAAGCGTTTGGTTAAACCATGCGCGATTTCATCGACTCAATGGATGCAGTCAACAGATCAATAGACAATAAAGCCTTTTAACTTCAGCTAGGGAGTATTATACTTCTTTATCTAAAAAAGGGAGTATTATACTTTCCCCACCTTACAATCAAATTAATGTATAGTGCGCAAAGCGTGATTATATTGTTTATATTTACTCGAAAATAGCAACTACGCCTCTCACTAGAGTCAGGACTCAGGATCAGTGTTCAACTGGTAATGACTATGCGTGTATCCTAGCTATAAAATAAGATAGCTATCTGTTTCGTGATAATGTAAGCTTATAATTTGTGATGTACTTATTACTACTATATTATGCTCCCTCTATTTCAAATTCTAAGATGTTTTGGTTTTTCTATATTTATAACTTTTACTATACACTTAGATATACACTATGTCTGGATACGTAGTAAAAACAATGTATCTAGAAAAACTAAAATGTCTTATAATTTAAAACGGAAGGAGTAGCTATTAAACTGATCGAGTATTATACAAAGCTAGTAACTAGTGGGATGCTAGAAGTTTTCTATTTTATCACAGTAAAGGGGTGTTTGGTTCAACTAGGAGCTACTAAATCTAGTCTCATTTAGTCACTATTTACTCAAACACTATGACTAAATGGGACTAAATGAGCTTTAGTCCTCTCTAGTAACTCTGGAGTGACTAAATGGGACTAAACTATTTAGGAGATACTAAATTTAACAGTTGCAATCTAAACAGGATCTAAATAGTAGAAAAAATATACGTTTTCTCAAATAATTTGTCACCAATAATGTGGGGGCAGACACGCATGACATGACCATCGTACTCGTACCTTGGTTTTCAAAGAAGCTCCACTCATGGCAGTCGCACTTAAATAGTCTGTTCGTTTGTTGCTTTCAGTCATGACTCATTAGCTATGGTGTAGTATTTTTTTCTCACAACAAATCAGTATCAGTCAGGTTTATCAGTCCAAAAACCAACCAACGAGCAGGCTGAAAATTATAGACTCCACAGACGAGGATGCTACAGCGTATATAATCATACATTTCTCGTTTTACCTTTTCAATGTGAAGAGCGAGGTCATAGACGTACATTTGGCAAGGTTAGACAAGAAACCGAAAAAAACTGTATGTGTGTAATGTTTTTTTAATTTGGTTTGAAGAACGAGTTAGTCCATTATCTACTCATTTTTCATTTTTTTTATTTGGTTTGTGGGATAGAATAGGTTGATACATCATCACCCTATTTCTCACGAACTAATAATTAGTATTGGCACGAGGAATGAAGGCTCCGTTCAGTTCGCTGAAAAAATAAGTCGAAACACTGTTCCGGCTGATTGGTTGTGAGAGAAAAATACTGTTTCGACTGAAAAAAAAAAGCTAAAAATACGGATTATAAAAGAAACAAACAGGCCGAAGTCATTCCACCAGATTTAATAAATGGATTTGTGATGGACCATCTCACGTAGTATGGAGTGATTCCTCGAACAAACACAACCAAAAGGAAATAATCTAGTCCTTTCACGTCAACAGCTGGATATATATTGTGATAATTGATTGATGGTGGTAATAGAATTCTTCATCACGTCATGAGCTTGTGCACAACTTTGCAACTGTAGAATGTAATGTATGCACAAGAGAATAGCACGTACTAGACACGCAGCACAGAATCACGATCAGCTGGCGTATCGTGACTGCAGACTGTGGGGCTGTCCAGTTGGAGTAGCAGGCACAGTCTTGTGCAGGAAGAGCCATGGGAGGAATTTATTGTGGCTTCTCCTAATAATCAATTGAAATCTGGAACTGAGGAAGGGAGCGAGAGACGTGATCTCACTCACCAAATTAGTTTCTGCCCTACACCCTGACTCCTCCTGTGTCTGAGCCTGCCTGCCTGCCTGCCTGTCCGCGCCACCCTCTCTTCGCTCGTCCCCTCTCCCTGCGACCCTGCATCATCCTATCAATCTATCTATAGCAGGCTATAGCCGGCCGCCTCTCAGACTCTCTCAACACTTCACCCACACAAAAATAAAATTAAAAGAAGGGATATATATCTATCAGGAAATTGGAGAAGAAGAGACATGCTGATCTTCTCCACATCAGCTCAATATATATGGTACTAGGAGCTGTAGTAGCTCATGTCCTTGTCAAGGTGTAGGTAAGATCGAAGGAATACTAGTAGAATCATAATTATCTCACCTTTTGGTAGAGAGGTCCTAATCTTTTTTTTTCTTTAGTTGCTCCGAGCCGAGATCTTCTTTTCCTCCCTCCTCCGGCTCCCCCCGGCCACTGTAAGCTTAGCTAGCTGCACACAGAGAGATTGCCGAGATAAGATCTGCACTGCCGCCCTCTTTTGCTTGTCGCTTTCACAAAAGAGAGGCCGGCCGGCTGCATGCACCCAGGCCACCAGCGCGCGCAGTATTAAGCAGCTTGGTGTGGTGTGGTGTGGTTCTATCTGCCTGCCTCCTGCGGACGGCCGGAGTCGTTGTGCTTGTTGTGGACGCTGTGGGGTTGGTTCCCAACTTCCTTGCGCCCAGCATATGGCCATTAAATATTTTTCCTCGACATGGCCAGCCGAGTGAGCTTTGGCGCGGGGGAATCGCATGCAGCTGCCTGAAACAGTTCGGTCTCTTTAATTAGGTGATTAATTAGTTTAGTTTTTCTCTTTTGATTCCTAGCTAGCATAGTAGCTTGTTCTTTCTTCATTCTTTCCGGCTGTAGGGAGGAGAGGACAAGTGAGTTTGCTCAAGCTGGAGGAGGACAAGAACCAGTTGTCCAAGGGCTTGGACCCTTGGAGCAACCCTACCGCCGCCACGGCCAGCACCCTGCACTACCTGCTCCAGGAGAAGGAGAGAGCGCAGGCGCAGGAGCAGCTCCAGATCTACCACCAGCAAGGATTCAGCTACCTCCAGCACCACCACCGGAGGCAGCAGCAGCAGCAGTCGAGGGCTGCAGCAGGAGCCAGCGCCGGCGGCGATGGCGTCAGCAGCGGCGAGTCGATGCCCGTTGACGCCTTGGCGACCGCATTCGGGGGCGGCCGCATCGTGCGGTCCGCCGCCGGGCGCAAGGACCGCCACAGCAAGGTGTGCACCGCGCGCGGGCTGCGCGACCGCCGTGTTCGCCTCGCCGCGCACACGGCCATCCGGTTCTACGACGTGCAGGACCGCCTAGGCTACGACCGCCCCAGCAAGGCCGTCGACTGGCTCATTCGTAACGCCAAGGCCGCCATCGACGATCTTCCGGCCGACCGGGCAGAGGGGCAGCAGCCTGCCACGGAGGCAGCAAATGCGACTGAGCCGGCCGAGCAGGTGACCTCCACGTCGTCCTACGGGTTCGGCAACCCCGGTGGTGGCGCCATCGGTGGTGTGGCCGGCTCCTTCATGCCACATTCTGTCGGCGCCGATGGTGGCGTCTCCGGCTCCGGCAACGTCAAGTCTTTGTTCCCCTCGTCGTCGACAGCCAGCACCACCCCCACCCAGGACGAGTACAGGGGCTCCCCGCCGGACCTGCTGTCCCGCACGACCAGCAGCCACCAGCCGCAGGAGCTTCGCCTCACTCTCCAGTCTACTAATAACCAGCAGCAGCACCCGATCTTCAGCCATCATGTGTCCCCGAACCACCACGGTATGATCTCTGGTGCAGGCGTCCAAGGCTGGCCGGAGCACGGCCAGAGAATGCAGTCGTGGCATGCTGCTTCGGAGAACAGCAGCGCCGGCAATGGGGACAGCTACATGTTCGGCGTGCCCCCACGGCATCAAGGGCTAGACCACCAGGGCCAGCTCTTTTCCCAAGGGGAACCCCTTCAGTCCAGTGGCGGCTGGCCGTCTGCCCGCGCTTGGCTAGACCCTCTCGCCGCGATCCACCAACCATCGACGATGGCTGGGCAGGTCGGCGGCTTCAGCCATCTGGTTGGCGCCGGCGCCGGCGGGTTCATGGGTTTCCTCGCGCCGGCGACGGCCCATCAGCGGCTCCAGGGCGAGGACGAGCAAGGAAGTGAAGCAATGAGAGAGTGATGAGCGTGCTTAACTACGAGGTACGGTGTGCGAGCTTAACACACACGCTGCTACACTCTTCATTGATCTGGTTGGTCAGCTGTATGTCATTTCATGTAGGAGTTTGTTTAATTTAGGTAATGGAATTTCGCATTATTAATTATTAGCTGCTGCTATATTCAATCATGCCTGTATAACTAAGGTTTAATCAAGTCGTCGTTCCCTTTGAACTAGACAGCCGTACTGTTGCATTAGTGGCTTTGCTACTACTACTTCTGTTTTATTTCAATATTTTTTTTTCCATTCCGTGATTCTCTCAGCATGGACAAGATGTGGTGACGATGAGATAGACGAGACGATGTGATCTCGATGGGTTTCCCCCTTTGGACCTTTTAATGTTTCTCTTCTCACCTCATTATTCTAAGGAAGATTCCGGCCTGCCTTTAGCCACAATTTGAAGGTTGTCGCCCCTAAATCCTGATTCCAGAAAGCAAGCAGGCAAAGCAGCAGCCGATGCAACTGCAGCCTCTAATAATGTTACGTATAATGAAGAAGAAAGCGGCGGCAAAAGGGATCGAGCAAAATAAACAAAGAACACGAGCCGGCACCGGCAGGCGGGGGGGGGGGGGGGGGGGGGGGGGGGGGCAGCTGAATTTAAAATCAGTTTAGTCCCCTGTAGCAGTGAGGAGTGCAAGTGCTGTGCTGTTTGCTCCTGATGTCTCCTCTCCATCCATGCCGATAATGATAGGGGGCCGGGGCTGGGGCAGGCAGCAGGAAGAAGAGGCCGGAGGCGCGCAGCTGCGGTGGGATCTGCGGACTGCGGCCGCCGCTCTATGAATTGCATGCCTCTATTATTGGAACTGGTGAGTGTGGTATCTTTGCCCTCTTCCCACTTTCCTCTTTCCTTTGCTTTCACTATGTGGGGGTATCTTTTCGCTCACCAGAGACTGTGAATCTTCTGAAAATTGCATGTATGGCATGTCGTACCGGTACCCCTGCGACAACTGCATGAAAGAAGGGCCAAAGGGGGCGCTGGGACAATAGCATATCAACGACCTGCTAATTTGGCAGTGGCTCGGCGGGCGCAGACAGAGCTCGCCGCGCCGGTGTTCGTTTCTGGTTGTTTTTAGCCCTAGGGAGTAGGGACTTGCTGCTGCTTTGCATGTCAGCCTCCATATATATTCCTTTGAATTTCTTCGCCAGTTCATGGAAGCATGCATATCTTGTTCATTCCATGCGTCAATCTGTCATTGACCTATGCAAAAAATAACTGTCATTGACCTCAGCTCACAACAATACTACAGCACACCGAACATAGTATTTGTTTGATTGATGCAACATAACCCCCATTAATCCACATTAGGTCATCGTATATATGTTAACTTTGAGATTCCTCTTTTTTTTTTTTTTGCGCACTACGCTAGCTGTTTAGGCTGTGTTTGGCTGGGAAAGAAGCCGGCTTGTTCGGCTTATTTTTCCCTCACAACATTCCAGCGTAAACAGTGTTTTCTGGCGTGAACAGTAAATAATCCATACCAGCTGAACACTTCCTAATTTCCTGGTGATATGCAGACTTGCAGGACGTATATATAGTGCCTGTTTAGTTCCCAAAATTTTGCAAAATTTTTCAAGATTCCCCATCACATCGAATCTTTGGACGCATGCATGAAGCATTCAATATAAATAAAAAATAAAACTAATTACACAGTTTAGATGAAATTCACGAGACGAATCTTTTAAGCCTAATTAGACTATGATTAGACACTAATTGTCAAATAACAATGAAAGTGCTACGGTATCATTTCTCAAAAAATTTCGCCAACTAAACAAGGCTACAGTGGAATGGGAAAGCTGCCGTTAGAGAAAAGCATGAAGGGCTATACTGTAGACTGTAGTAGTCGTTTGCCAGTAACATCTCTCTCTCCCTCTCTTGTGCGCCGTCGTTGGAGCTCAGCTTGCTCAGAAGACACCGAACATGGTAGATAAAAGTATGGCACAAAATGATTGCGGGCTCTCTTTCCCATTTGAAGATGCTGAGGATAGGTCACTTTCTACTGCCACAGTCCACAGAGCAGATCCCCAGTCGCTAGCTATGGCCACTCTCTTTTGCATATATATAGTGCTCGCAGACCGTTGTACTTTGTCGTTGTTGTATCCTGTAGTAAGAAAAAAATAAAATAAAAAGGCATGCATGCTTATTACTGCAAGTCTGCAACAACTACGTATGGAAGTGGAAGGCAGTGCGTGCAGAAGTCCTCTGGGCATATTATTAGTACATACCGTCGTTTTATAAAGATTCATGGGATGCTTGCAAATTTGGACCAAACGTTACAATCTATACATGTGATGTAATGCAACTAATACAATTTGTCGTGTACGGGTTGATTAATGAAAATACACATTAGCAGTCATAGCTTGTGGCATGCATTAGCTGAGTCTACATATATACTCTATGTAGAATTCTACATAGAGTATATATGTAGACTCAGCTAATGCATACATTGCAGTTTGCATTGGTAATAGATGTGAAAGCTTTTAATAAGGAGTGGTTGCATTTGTCCGGTGACAACATATTTCCATTTCGAAATGGAAATATGTTGTCACCGGATAAATGCAACCACCCCTTATTAAAAGCTTTCACATCTATTACCAATGCAAACTGCAATGTATGTATTAGTAAAGTTGTCATCCGTTTGTATGAACACCGTGGTGGTGGTGGTGGGTGGGTGGGGGGGGGGGGGGGGGGAGATGAGACCTAGCGTGTCACTGGTATTGCTACAGTTATATAGAAATGCTTTGCATATACTCCCTCCGTTTACATTTAACTGGCGTGAGGGACTTCATTTCAGTTACCAAGACACGTATCTCAGCATGAATAATCACCGCATTGCATGCAAGAAAGTAATTACTGCATGGCATGTGAAAGAAAAAAAAGGGTGTTTTGATTACTTCACGCCACGAAACTGATGCTAGATATGCAGTGCACCGCTTTGTTTTTTTACTCCCGAGTAATTAATTGTCCCTTGATACCTGCAGTCTAGCTATCTCCTATTATGGCCAAAATGAAAAACTGGTGTACGCCAGTTAAATGGGAACGGAGGGAGTACAACTCAATTACATCCACACTTCTTTTGCATTTATAACATTTCATAAGTGATTTCAAAATGTTGCATGGTAAGGTTGCACTACCGCAGACGGTCTTTAGAGGCGGTGTCGTGGATTCGTTTATGTGGCAGTAATCGTGTTGTTCGACGTGGACGATGTGTATGCCTTTGGAGGCTTAAGCACCCAAAGCATAGGGGGTTTATCCTAGTTCGTCGGGCGTCTAAGCCCTGCATCTAGCAATGGTGTTCTTCGTGTTGAGAATGCTCAGTTGAGTTCTTACAATGGAGAAAGAGGGAGGTGTAGGGGGGACATTATGCTATTCTAGGGTTTGATCTGCTATGATTTGATCGATCCTTCCCTTTCAATAGGATCCCATACCCTACCTTATATACCGAAGGGCGGTGAGAGTACAAGTCATGTGGTTGCTATCCAACATCAAATTCAGACAATAAGATATACCATTAAACATCACCATCAGTACCATACGACCATCAAACATAACAAAATAGCAGATTCATGACCATCAGACATCAGTAAAACTAAGCATATATTAAACAAGAACATATCTTTAATGGATTGCAACTGGAACCGAGACACGGAATCGCTGGCGAAGTAGGGCCGCCTAAGGGGCGGTAGGAGGCGAGGCGGGAGGGCATGCTGGTTGCATGCACCTTGAACATGGTCTCCACAGAATTGGTGATGCCAGAGAGCCAGTCCCCATAGGAACGCCTCGACGCGACCGAGCAGGTCACCGACGTTGGCGGGGCCGAGCACGATGACTGGGTGGAGGTGGGGGCGGCAGGATCGGAGCAGGAGCGGAGGCCGGGCGGAGCGGCGAGGGCAGGTGCTGCCGCTTTCATGCCTCCGGGGACGACTTTGTAACGTGTCTGGAAGCTATTGACGATTACAAGTGTGTCTAGCACGATGTCAGTTTGAGACGCTTACAATATCATTATAAATAGTGTCTTTAGATGGCTTTTAACACACACAAAATGTGTCTAATACCGTGTTATGTTGAGACGTTCATAATATCATGTCAAAAAACATCTTTACATGACTATGTAGAGACATTTTTAATGTGTGTTACTATAAAAGTGTGCCTAAAGCGACTTTTTCATGTAGTGAAAGTTGTTGTCGCCTCTGCTCTCATGGCTCCAGGGACTGGGCGCTGCCGCCGCCGTCTCACAGAGGAGTCGGAGAGACGCGAGTGGAAGAGAATAGAGAGAAGAGGCTAGGTATGAACATTGAATTGAAGAGTGGGCTGCCATTTGGGGCTTTCATGGGCTGCGACTATTTTCTGGGCGGACGTGTCAAACTTTTAGCTGAAGCTAAATTGGTCATTAATTAGCGGCTATCTCCAGTTATCTCTGGCTATTAGCGGCAACGGTTGCTTAAGCTAAAAATTGCTTCTTCTTCTAGCTGTACTCTTTCAGCAACCATCTTCGGATGGATGGACGGAAGAAGTAAGGATGATACAAGTTAGCAGGCCACCATGTTGTTTTGTGTAGTACGTCTCCTGTTTAGGCCGGCAATATGGAGAGATGCCGACGTGGAAGGGCTTGCCAAAAGGTGGCTGCTTGCAAGGCTGCAAGCCTGCAACCCGCGCGCCATGGCATCTCCCGGAAAGGCCTCTCTGCCTCCCTCTTCCATTGCAACGGCATCTCGTCCGGCGAGTCACTTTGCCGGTCCTTCCGTCCACGTAGTAGCGCTCACAGGCGCCTCTGTCGTACGTGCGCCCATGCCGAGCACATCGCGACGTCTCCGACAGCTTTTTCACGAGCGCAGGGCCGCCCGACCCGGTGGCGCTTTCCATTATTCGGTCGACCGGTGAGGCTGTCGCCGCCTCACCGGGCCTCGCGCGCTGATGTTTTCGGTTTTCCAAGGAATAACCCGCAACTCCCCTTCGACGACGAGTTCGATCGATCGATGCATCTCGTGCCGGGCGTCGGTGGACGTATGCGTCGCTTCGGTAATAGCAGCATCGGCGGTAACCTGATTGGAAAAATGCCCTGCTCTTTTGGTGATTCGGCAGGCCGCTTATCAGGGAGCGGGAGAGGGCATATTCCGCTTTGCGAATTGCGAATCCCACCACAGCCAGCGCCGCAACGCACGTTGATATCGACGGATGCTTGCGCCAAGGCCCAAAGGTGGTCACCACTGGAGGTGGAGGCTATGTCATGTCTGTCTCCGATCATGGGATGCTGCGTGTGACAAATCTTCAATCAAAAGCGAAGTGGCCTTGGCAGTTGGCACCGTACGCGAGTCAGATTCCCGCGAATGTTTTAATGACCGCAAAAACCAACGCCATGGAAGTCCGGCCCAGTTATTAGAGACTCCAGTTCTGGCCCAGTAAGGCAGTAAATTCCTTCGCACTCCAACTCTGGCCCAGTACTTCTTTGTAGAGGAGGCTCTGGCGCCTGGCCTATTGTGTGTGGTTGGCACTAAGTAGCGAGCTTTTAGCTGCAGGCCCAAATCAAGACGTGATTACTTGCAAGTTACTAGACCTGGGCCTGCGAGACCATGATGGAGTGGTGAGATCTCCTACATGTCGCCGTTGCTGTGCTGTGTGCTGCCTGCCCTGCCACTACGCTGGCTTTATGCTGAAACTTCTGAGGCTGAGGGCACGATAGAACCAGAATCCTTCCGTTGCACTACCAGTAGTTATTGTCGGTAGAACAAAGACCAAGCGAGGAACAACTCTTGACACAAACGACTCCAAACGGACAAGGGAATGAAGGGCCTTGTCCCTGTCGGTGTAGACACGAGAAAGCTGGAGGAGGAGAACTGGATATGTGTGTCCAGAACAGGTGGCAAGTGAGCGAGTGACAACTGGCCGGCCCTCAGTGACGAACTCGGTTTTGTACTGTAGTTACACCGGTCAGTGTCGTCGATGGCGAGCGAGCAATCACCAACACGCGGTGAGCCTTCAGTTGCCGACCACCGGCTGCCGAGTGTCTCGGCTTGTCACCATGCAACACGAGTATTCTCAGAGACTCTTCCCCCATCCTGCTGCCTGGACCTTTACCTCCGAGGCTAAGCAAGTTTTTGGGCGCGATTCGCGTCGCAGTCCCGTCACGGCGTCACGTCTCGTCGAGTCGAGGAAAAGAAAAGAGAGAGAGAGAGAGAGAGAGAGAGAGAGAGAGAGAGAAAAAGAGGAAGGGCGCACGCCAATGGCCACGTCGAAATTTCAAATACCCACACGGCTGCACCGCTTTCCGGCACACATGACTTGACAGACATCCGACTCCAGCACTCGTCTCGTTGCTGTGGTGCGTGCTGCGTGCTGCGTGCTGCCTGCCCACTACGCACCGCCCACGCCCTGGCAGGCCCCAGTCGGCCGGTCACGTCTGAAACCTATGCGCCTAAGCAAGCCACTAAACAAACCCGTCGCAAATCATTAGCGGCGCGCGCCGCGCGCTGCTGCCGCTGCTTAAGCTTATAAGAGCAGGCGAGGTCTGCTACTAACCCGCCCACCAAACCGCGTCACCTAGTCTTCTCTTCTCACTTCTCACTTCTCACTCACCAACCAACGGAGCAACTTGGCTCGTACCTGCGACACGCCGAGGAGCTAGAGGAGCGCGCGCGTGCTGAGGCTGAGCTGTTGGAGCTAGGCAGAAGAAACCATGTCGACGACGACGACGACGACGATGAAGGCAAGCGACCCGGGGTCCGCGTGGTTCGGCAGCGGCGGCGCCCGGACACCGTCGGCGGCGGGGACGGGCCACAACGCGCTTCTCATCACCGCCGCGGTCGCCGCGGTCGTGTCCGTGCTCGGGCTCGCCCTCTTCCTCCACCTCTACGTCTGCCACGTCCGCCGCCGCAACCGGCGCCGCGAGGCGGCCAGAGCCGCCGTGCTGCCGACCACGGCAGCGGCCGCGACGAAGTGCGGTCTGGATCCCGCGGCCATCGCGGCGCTGACGACCACCATCTACAGGGACGACGTGGGCTGCGAGGCGGGCGCCGGCGGCACCGACGAGTGCACCATCTGCCTCGGCGCCGTGGAGGACGGAGAGGTGGTGCGGGCGCTCCCGGCCTGCGGCCACATCTTCCACGTCCCCTGCGTCGACACCTGGCTCGCGTCAAGCTCGTCGTGCCCGGTCTGCCGCGCCGAGGTGGAGCCGCCGCCGCCGACGGCGGTGGGCTCAGCTCGGTTCGTGCAGGAGAAGGTGCAGGACGCTGTGAAGGAGGAGGCCGGCAGCTGCAGCTCGACGCCGGAGCGGGGGATCGGTGCCTGTGCGTCGTTGATGAAGATGTTGAGCAGAGAGAGACCGGCGCCGCGAAGGTCACAGGGCGCCGACGCCGACGCCGGGGACTTGGACGACTTGGAACGGCAGCAGTATGCTGTTGCCGTGAATAATTAGTCTATTAGTTTTTTCTTTAAAAAAAAAGGACGGCCTTTTTAGTTTGGTCGTTTTCCACATCATGTGTACATCCCGCACTTGCGTTGCGTGAGCGGTGCAGACAATGCAAGTCTGTGAGCTCTTAACTTTTTTGATGAATGTAAGGGCCCGTTTGAAAAGATTATTGATATGGTTCGAATCTCTACAATTTAGTTCAAATTTGAACTAAATCTTAAAATGTTAGGTTTGTCCACACTCAAGTTTTGATGCTTAGCAGACATCAAACATGGATGAAGCTTCAAGTTTTACCCTATACCCTTGCTGTCCGTAATTAAGCCAGGGGGGTGGATAAAGCTGTGGAAAAAAAAAGTTAAAGCAAAGTGGCCCCTATTAGAGTATGTGCTGTATTTTGTTCCAATATGTGTCTTAAGATGACTTTCCTAGGTGGCAAGATTTTATTCGACGGATATTTATAGACCCTCTTCTTTTTCCTCCTCTTACTCCGCCAATTGTTGGCACATCTGCATTTTTGTTACTTGATGTTGTCACTCAAACTTCACTCCCTCTCAGGGATTGAGGTAGCGAAAATAACTTTTTTTTTTGCATGACTCTATCCTTTTCCGTTTACGATTTTGCAAAAGGCTTAAGCCAGGTAGAACCTCTCCCATCTGATCAGTGTTATAAGGCATGGTTTTCTCTTGTAAAACACAATATAGACACTAAGACTCTTACACGCAAATCCACGCATATGCATGAGCATCCTACATCTATCAAAGTCTATGGAAGACTAGGCAGGTAGGTCTTTAAATTGAAAAGGTCATAGATACCAGCCTGTTCGGTTGGCTGGTTCGTATCGTTGCTGGTTCGTGAAGAAGTACTGCTGGCTAGTTTGTGTGAGAGAAAAATACTGTTTCGGCTGGAAATTTACGATCGTTTACGACAAGCCACAGCCAAACGAACAGGCTTGCAGTTGATGGGTATGTCACCTACCGTTGAAAAAAATAGTCGCATTAAAAAGACATAAGAGATATCAAACCTAAGGTTTGATCCTTGATGGATAGAGTGCACAATGTACCACATGCACTACTTAGGGTCCCTAGCACTACTAAAGTACCCATGTGTGATTTTATTGTTCAAGTTCACACTTTGGCCAATGTTTGTTATCTAATGATATGTGAGTTATGTCAATTGCAAATCTGAATGCTATTTTAAAGAAAGAGCCTTCATTAATCAATACCTAGAAGGTGTAATTAATCTCATTGATTTTCTTTTTGGCCTTCTTTGTTTCATAACTCTTATACTTTTTTCTTTCTTCTTTTATATATAACATATAATATAATCAGTATCTACCATTGGATTTATATGGTTATGATCTTGTGTAATCTGAATTTATATGTGTGTGTTTTGGCCTTCTTTTATATATAAGAGATATTTAGTCATGTTCCTTCAAATGTGCCACAAAATTGGTACCATTGGATTTATATGGTCATGATCTTGTGAATTTATTATAGGTAAAAAGATCGACTTTGCATATTCAAAACACATGTCTTATAAAAACGGATCAAGGGAGTGCATACTTTGTATGGCCCTTGAAATTCAAAGTATGCACTTGTAAGCTAATTGTTGCCAACAACATTTTGGCATGATCTTATCCTAGAGGTCTAAGAACTTAAAATTCATTTAACACAACTCAACTACAAACATGCTTCACGTTTGTTGAGTAAACAAATGGTTCGGTATCCCAGATTGTTTTAAGGTCACTTCAGCAAGTGGTAGCATCGTGCATGACCGCACGCTCTTATATATTCGATGGGTCACGTACATTCTGGACGCACGCACCTCTAAAGACTGCTTGTTTATCAAAAAAAAGAAGATCTACAAATTGCACGTGACGATGATGGTCACATACAATGTTCCTTACTCGCCCTATAAAGCAGCTACTGCTGTCATTTTTACAGAGATTAAAAAGAAAGGACAGTGGATCATGAACATGATGCCGCGCGCATTCCGGATAAGCTTACTATAGTACGGAGAAAGCACCAGTGATAGAAGCTGCGAGAATGCACAAGTTGACCCTTGCGCCAATTCCTCTTTTATTTCCGCGACCACGCACTGCTCTGCCAGACTGCCACTCCCATATGGTGGTGTGAATTGATCACGTACATACAGGTCCTGCTCCTCAGAAATGCAAATGCTCAGAGGAGAAGTGTCCACACGAGTCAACACCACACACGGCAAGAGGGAGGTAAACGTCGCGCGTGTCGCCGTCGCCCAAAGGACTCCCCGGTTCTCTGCGCACTTCTTTACTTGCATCTGCTGGAGAAAAAGCAGGCAGCCGGGAGTGGCCGTCCGACGCAAAAGCTGCCTCCTCCAACACGAAAGTTGCGGCCGGTGACTTGGAAAGTCGCCGGTGACGTCTCCGTACTGGGCCGAGAAAAATTCGGTTACATCGCCGGAGAGATAAAAAAAAGTGACGGTAACGGGATTCCGGCCGGTCGGCGGACTAGCTAGCCCCGCGCGTGCGAGCCGAGGGAGCGGTAGTTGGATGGGACCGGAGACGGACGATCAAGCATCCATTCGTGACCGTGAGAGCAATTGCAATTCAGCTCGAGTTCCATATGGGGATACTACAGCTACAGCCTCCGGTGGCTAGCTAGCTAATCCATTTGAATATCTCCGTGCACCGCGTTTGGGGGCAGCAGAGCAAGATAAGCATGGCGAGTTAGCGCCGTGGTGATATTCAATGGCGAGTTAGGGTTTTCTTTTGGTTTAGTAGTGGGCAAAGTTTTATTAGGGGAAGGAATCAGGGGAGCATGGAATGGAACCTCGCCGAACGTACGTAAAGAAAAGCTGTTTGTGCTCCGGCGCTGCAATCTGGACCAGTCGAGGGCACTACACTAAGCGCTCTGGATTAGCAGGGATAGATTCGGCCATCGAAGATTTGTTAAGGATTAAAAGCAAGATAAGGCTCACCAGCTTCATGCTTCGCATGATTAGTAGTACCCGCTAGTGTGTAATCTAACCTTATTAGGCTAACGCTAACAGGGCCAAATTTGGTACAATGGCATCGCGTCAGGACAAGCAGTCTGAACAGTACAGACTAATCGGGTAGCGAAAGATAGGCCAGTTTTCGAGCTCTTTTCTGTAGCCTGGACTAGGGAAAATCGGGTTGCGGATAACCCTCACAACATCTGGCGAGCCAATGGCCGTGTGCCTGTATCTGTATTTAGATTTAGATTACACTTTTGTTTTCTGAGATCATGACTCTTTCTTTCCTGGAACCTGGCCGGATATGGATAGAGAGATTGGGGAAGACCGCCTGTAACAGTGACAGAGAATCAAATAAGCACCATGAGCGAAAAAAGAGCAGTACTTAAAAGCAACATGTTAAAGACAGTTTAACTTATTACGCTCAACAACTCGTCGAGTTTATCTGAAACGAGAGGTGGACTGAACAATTGTAACACTCAGCGCCAACACAGGTGCCGCATCAACAGAGACTTAGCTGGCTGGTGTACATGAAAGCAGGATCCAGAACATGTAGGCTGGAGACTTGGAGTTCCGTAAGGAGATTGGAGATAGAGTGCCAAGAAAAAAAATGCCTCACAAGTCACATGTAAAGGCTATGGTAAAGCAAAATAGCAAATATATACAAGTTCAAAGAAAAGGTAAATGCTCAGGATATTTAGAGTAAAAAAAGCGTACAAAATATGCAGATGTAGGCTTCATAAGCTTAAGGAGTATAGCTATTTAATTTTCGAGCACACAGATATTTGCCCACACATACTCCGCAGAGAGATCTAATCTAACTACGACTCGGATGCTCTGGGGCTCGCCAAACTTGTACAACAATGGTCCACATTCTGAACTTGGTATAAACGACAAGAGCTCTTATCGGTTGGGAGTATAACAAAAGAGAGTATGAGATAGACTGCTAACAAAAGAGGAGGTGGCCTAAAAGTCTAAAACTGAAACTGACGGGACGATTATTAGTCGCATCACAAAGCCGCCGCCCACGTATCAGGAAGAGGCTTTAAGGGCGATTGACATGCCGGGCCCAGCCCAGCCCACCCACGGCTTCGTGCTAGAATAGTCAGCTCCCGACCTTCTTTGCAAAGCGCTTCAGACCTCAGACGGCGGGCATCAATTTGCAACGAGTCGGCCGGAACTGAATCCGAATGCGCTCGTTCGTTTCACTTTCACTTCCACAAAACCACCTAGCAGGCCAGGTAGCCGAGTCTCGAGCAGGATCCAGCAGTCAGGCCCCAGCACGCTCGCCGACTAGCCCAACCGCGTGCCCGCCGTCATCTGGCTCCCTGGCCGTCGTCGTCACGGCTATACTCGTTGCTTCCCGTGGCCATGCTGTCACCTGAAGGCAACCAGGTTGCAGTTGCAGTGACGCCGACTGCCGTTATTAGGCCCAAACTCCCCACGCCATTCAGATTCAGCCACACCTTTGGGCCTGTCCATGGCAAATTATGGCTAGGAACCAACAAGCCAGTCAGCCTCCTCAGCCAGTCAGCCCACACCTACAGGCGTGTATACTCCAGGCTTCAGCGTCCAATACGATTGCCATCGCGGGCCAGTTAAAATAATCTGAACATCAATGACGACGACGCGCGACACTACATGAAGAGAAACAAGTCCGTCAGATAACCATCAGCTGAACATGTCCGGTGGTTGCAATGCCTTCTTTCTGTCAATAAAAGCATTGCTCACTGCTGCCGTTCTTGCCATACAAATTGCTGCTGAACACTCACTGCATTGTAGACAGTGACCACTGGCAAAACACCGTGCATTCAGCTACGGACCCAAATCCACATTAATGGCACGTTGGCTTGGCTGATGAGCCATGGTTGGCTGATTTGTTGTGGAAAAAATAATAATGTTTGTTGGCTGAAAAAATATGGCTTATAAGCCAAGCGAACGAGGCACGAAAGAACAAGGGACAAAGCCTAGATCACAACTGGACTGCTCTAGGACTAGCCGGCTAGCCCCATCTCTTAAGTTCAAGGTTGCGCGCCCATCACCAAGAGCTGAAAACAAAACCTGCAAATCTGCAAACAGATAATAAGCCAAATTTCAGCGAAACAAATAGGGCTGCCCTGTTCGTTTCGCTAAAATTTGGCTTATGCTGATGCTTATGCTGATTTGTTGTGAGAGAAAAATAGTATTCTTTCATTAAAAAATACCGTTGAAGTAGTTCAAGCGAACAGGACAAGGTCAAACATCAAAACACCCATAGTAAGTCTCCAAACTGAAATCGTAAACCGTTAACATGATCAGGCAATATTTTAAGTTAGCATCACTGCCAGCTGCTTGCCCCTTTCCTTATTTCAGAGTAAACCAATACAACACATGCGTATGTGAGCCTGGTCTGGAGAAAATTGTGAACCAGAATCGACTTCAACCACCAAATCCCATCACAAAGAAATGCTTGAGCTAAGCCAGTAGAACAAAGCCAGTGCATTTCTGGTTTCATTTATATGATAAAGTACGGTTCAGCAATGTACATGGCAATGCCAGGACGCATTGCTTGTAAAATACTAAACAGAGCTAAAAAGGTAGATAGCATGTTGCAGAAACTTCCCATTCATGTCCAACCATAGCACCATCACTGCTACTGGTTACACTATTCTTACAGACTACTAAGTTAGGATAACCTTGTATAATAATACCACTATATTAGGTCCACATGACAAAACACTTGTGCAATCTCATCAGCACTTTTGCATGATACTAGCACACGATCAACCGTTAACAAAATATCTGAGAGGCTGCTCTGCCATGGCATGCTTCATCTGCAGAGCTTCGTCCCTGACTGAGCTCCATCAAGATCCATGCTCTCCCTGGTGTCATTCCTTTTATCGGGGTTTGCTATCAACCCAACAAGCTGTTTTCCTCCCTGCAGCACAATACCATAAGTTATGCGATGCCGAGGTGCTTTAAAAAAAATCACAATGAAGCTTCATAGCAGTAAGCTAGAAAAAAGTTCCATAGATTGGATGGACCATAAGGCTTTCTTTCTAACAATCGGCCTGTTCTCTAGTTGGTTTCTGGACTGATAAGCCCGGCTGGTGCTGGTTTGTTGTGAGAGAAAAACACTGTTGGCTGGCTGATAAGCCCTGGCTGAAACCAACAAGCGAACAGGCTGAATATTATAAGTAGTTCTGCAGCAAATTCCAAGCAATGAAAATGTATGTTGTGTCAGCAAATCAAGAATCTCCTAAATCAGGAATGGCCAAAGATGTTTTCAGATTTAGTTGCACCTTCAGTATATTGACCAATTGTCATTGTCTCAACGTGAGCCAAATTGCTCCCGTTGTCCCAAAAGACCCCAGTTGTCATAAATAGGTATAACAGATTATTCAGACTTCAGAGCACAAAAAAGTGCTGAGAGCAATTCAGGACAAGTGTTGGACAGCAGATCGGATAGTAGCTCACGGCTTGGCGGAGGCCGGAGCTCGACTGCACGCACCTCGGTCGTTGGGGAGTTCGAGCTGTGAGCACATCTTCTTGACTGCAAACTGCACCAAGCACCATCCGCTCTCTCCACGTGCTACGCTGATCTACTGATTCTTTTTCTCAAATCTCAATCCTTTTAGCTAGAAGTAGTAGTACTGTAGTACTACTTGGATTCGTCACACGCTAGTAGATTGGATAGTGGATACCAGAGATCTGTTAGTAGAAACACTACTCCTATTGATTAGTACAAGTACTACTGCTAGTCTGCTACTTGATTAGTTAGTAGAAATTAATGCGTACCAGATCTATTAGTAGAAGTTGTAAACTTATACTTAGATTCTTTAGTACCTAAAAGTACTACTGCTACTTGATTAGCTAATAGAAATGTGGCTAGTACTTTAATCATTAGAAGCACACTGAAGCAATGAAGCTAGATCTGTGTGTTTTGGTGTTTCCTGTCTTGACTGTGCTCCTTTCTTTGCACAGCGATGGTGGTCACAAGGTCAGCAAGCTCTTCACAAGTTGCGCCAGCTTCTGGTGCACCATATTCTGATACACCTCCTAGTGACAACCAACTCCAGGGAGGTGTCACAGCTCAACCTGAGTGCTATTGATTCACAAACTGATGGTATTGATTCAGAGGTGGGGCAGCAGCAGCAAAAAGGAGAAAGCTTAAATCTATTGTTTGGAATGAGTTTAAAAGGTTGGAAGTAGGTGGCAAATGGAAGGCAGAATGCATGTGGTGTCATGCAATTGTAATACTGCTACTTTATTTGCTTGCCTAAATGCCTGGACATGCAGTTGGAATATTGGATTGGTGCCTTAGTGCCTTCTGCCTTGCAGCCATGCTGTGCTGCCAGGTGGATCACTAAGGCTAATCTAGTTGCAGGTTTCTATTTAATTGTGGTTTCTTATTGTAAAAAGTTACATTCTGTCAGTTAGGACTGTGGCTAAATACCTAATCAAATAGGGTGTTTAGCCTCCACGGGCCCCCGTTGGGGTTCAGGGATCCAACGGGGAACGGGACGGGGCAAGTTTTGTCCCCGTTTAGCTTATCAGGGACGGGGCAGGGATTCGAGTTCGGGGATCGGGGCGGGGCCGGGGGTTGTTAGAACGTTAATCATGTTTGGCTTGTAGCTCTTGCATGAACAAATGGTCTGAGCAGAAACATAATGTGCTAAATCACCTCTGACTTATTGCCTGGTATGATAAACTGATGTAGGATTGATGCAACCTGTTTTATCCACTTTTTCATATGCTGTTTCTGAACGGTCTCCAACTATGTTAATCAAGATCACTAAAATTTGGTAACTATAACTATGCTATGTGTAACCTGTAGGACCTTGATAATGTAATAGCTAGGCTGTATGTGAGCAACAGCAGCCCTAGTACTTTTGTAATGCTAAGCAAAATTTGTTCTTGATTTTGTGCATACAACAAGCATACACGGCAACTTGTAAATTATATAGAATGATCATTACCACACAAGGCCACAGGGTGTCTAGGGAGATTGGCTCAACCTCATCTGAGACGCTATTTGTCTTCAACATGCGCATGTTGAAACAATGAGAGTTAAAGCAATTTAGTCTAAGGTCATATTCTTTGGACATGCACTACTCATCCCAGCAAGCTACTTTAAACACCAGTAGAGTGTTAGTTAATTATCTAACATTTCATATGCAAAGAGCATGCCAGGAGGTCTAAACATACACAACCATATATGAGTACAAATATAACACAAGTCACTACGACATTCGGAAATTAACAAGCGAGGGCAACAGTAGCACAACCAACATAGATTATATAGTTCGATAACAAAAACAACAGCACTTTTCCATTCACTTCATAATTATTTTATTGCTCAAGTAGATGGAAAGCAAGAAAGTTTGGTTATTAAAGCTAAGGAACACATACAACTTCTATGCAGGAAACACACTAATGTGAAGCTATACACGCAGCTAAAATCATGCAATTGCAAGATCTGAAATCGTAGGACAGAAACAGTACAGTCAATTAGGAAAAACATAACGGGAGCTATAGACCATGAAAAACTGTGTTCTTTTAACATTTTAGAAAGTTCATGAAATTGTCTATAACTTCATGGACAGAAACTGACAGGAAACTTCACAAATTTATAACTGGAGTTCTAGCCAACCAAAAATATTGTTCTTTAACAATTTGAAAAGCTCAAGAAAAACACTACAACTTCCTAGTTATCAACAGGAGCTAGTTTTGAAGTCAACATGGTCGAAATACACAAAAGTCCAGAGCTGTACAGCACACAGTCCAACCTGACAGCGAAAATTCAAAAATCTATATCTCCCAAACCTAATGGCCTAAAATCAGGAAATTTTAGGACAACAGAGATACTTAAATCCTCTCCAACTTTTGTATTATCAAGATTCACAGAAAGGGGTCATTTAAAACACGACACATTCCTCCCTAACAAAACTATACAATCTGCAGTTTTCAGCACACATTGCAAAATGATTCGTGCATCCCTTTACTTGTCCCCAAACAAAGCAGCACCTATTCAACTTATTTGCACAACCAAAACCACTCCTATCCACACAAGTTAGTCATGGTCTCTAGAATTAGTTTTGTTCATCAGCAGATAGGTTCAGATAGAGCAATTATCTCCAAAAATCTTGGACTTCAGTATGAACCTGTTAACTCCAAGTGTAAACCCCTAAATTCCCCTGAACAAACATGTGCAGAAAGACCTCAACTCACTTGTGTGGTGTTGCTAACACGATCTCCTTCACCTGTCCAAGATGCACCCAATGTTGTGGCTAGGGATGCTTTGCCCTCACCATCGTCTTCCACACCTGCAGAAAGTGTGCATGATTTGAGTCATGTAAGTTAGCATTCACCTAAACTGTAGATAACGATAGTTCATGTTTGAGGCTTGCCATTGTTGAGGTCCGGAATTGATCTACAATTCTTTAGCCTTTCCAGTTCATGCTTGAGGCGTGCAATGCTCCTCTCCATTTCTGTAAACTCCTTGAGAAGCTTCAAAGAATTTGAATCACATGTTTCAAACATCTGGCGCTGATAACGCATTTGGCACATCCAAGTGAGATTCTGCCCACCAGTTATACCAAGATTCTCCAAATACGAGTCAACACCTTTCCCACGTGTTACCATATTCCTATGGTCCTGAAATTTGGATAAAGACTTCTTAAGTAACTTACGGTAATGTTGAACACTGCGGCACAACTGATCCTTGTCTGCTTCGAATTTTTGCATTACAACTCTCCTAGCTAAAAGCTCCTGTTGTATACCCTTGACAGTAGCTTCAATTTGTTTATCTTTTTCCTTCACCATATCCTTAATGCACTCCACCTCATGTTGAGTGTCCCTGCAAGTCTGTTCCTTATCCAGGTATTTACTGTTCATGTCAGACACATAACCTTGGATTTGTTGCATGAGGGCTTGGAAATGCGAAATGTTTTGGGTGTCCCTGCACTCCACCTCCTGCAGTTGAGGAAAAAAACACATGTTTTGGCTGCCAAAAATTGGCATTTCTTCCAAGTCCCCAATGTTTTGGGTGCCCAGAAAAACCAAAGAGGCTTCTTCTTCGTCTTCCAACTGGCACTGCTGCAATACCTGATCTTTGATCCGCTTCCCAAGCGGTAAGCTCTCCGCGAAAAGCTCCGGCCTTTGGCACACCATCAGATGGAGGAGGTACGGCGCGTACCGCCACGGCGTCCCAGCAACCACCTCCCTCTTCACCACTGCCCAAATCAAGCCGCCCCAGTCCACCTCGTATGCCTTGCCTTCCTCCACCAACCGCAGCGCGGCAGCGACCTCCATCGGCACCGCAACGCCGCTCCCTCCCCATCCCAGCAGCACGCGATCGCAGACAATCCCCTTCACGGCTCCGATCGCCTCCGCCGTGGAGAACACGGCCGCGTCCAACCCCGCCGGGAGGCCAACCGGGCCCATCGGCAGCCCGAGGGCCCCCGCGAAGTCGGCGAGGGAGGCGGAGACAGCGCCGCCGCAGACGGAGACCATAATGCGGCCTGAAGCGTCGTCGTAGGCGGCGGAGAGCCCAAGCTCGTCGGGCGGGTGGTCGGGGAGGTAGAGCTGCGCGAACTCCCCAAGCCCCACGAAGTCGAGCACCGCCGCGTCGCGGGGGTCGGCGCCGCCGGCGCCGCGCTTCAGATGCCGCATCGGATGCTGTTTGGTGCTAGGGTTGGGTTGGGAGGCCGGGGAAGATTGGGGTTTTGAGCTGCCGGAGTGGGGTTTTTTGCGCAAAGAGGTTAGAGGAGACTAGAGACGCAGGTGATTGATTTGAACAAGAGACTGGGGAGTGGGAAGGGAAGGGGCGCCACTCGGTTTCCTACTTTCCCGGCTCCTGAAACTTGCTTATCTCACTGAAAGTGGGCCCCGTAACTTCTAGGTCCCACCGGTCAGTGGAAATAGTATTCTAAAGCAGCGTGCGTCTTCTGAGTTGAGCATCGAGGGATACTGGCTCGGAGTCTTTTCTCCGCTCTGACACGTAGTACTAAGGCCTTGTTAGTCACTTCTAAATTCTAAGTTTTTTTACTCTTTCTCTATCACATCAATTTATATATATATATATATACATGGAGCATTAAATATAGGTAAAAAAATAACTAATTGCACAGTTTGGTTATAAATCACGAGACGAATCTTTTGAGCCTAGTTAGTCCATGATCGGACAAAGTTTGTCAAATACAAACGAAACGTGCTACAGTATCCAGATTACAAAAATTTGCAATTTAAACAAGGCCTAAAAATGAAGACAACTGTAGTTAGATGCCTTCACATTTCATTAAATTTCTACTGAATATTATTCATATTTTTAGTTCTAAAATAATTTATTATAAAATATATTTCATATTTAATCTAATGATATTTATTTTATATTATAAATATAGATATTTTTTATCTATAATTGATCGAACTTAGGATCCTAAACCATGATATTGCGATAGAATTGTATTCTTTCCTAGACGGAGGGAGTAGACTTAGGGGGTGTTTGGTTTCCTGGACTAAATTTTAGTCCATGTCACATCGGATGTTCGAATGCTATTTAGAAGAACTAAATATGAGTTAATTATAAAACTAATTACACAGATGGAGACTAATTTACGAGACGAATTTATTAAGCCTAATTAATCCGCTATTAGCACATACTTACTGTAGCACAACATTGTCAAATCATGCACTAATTAGGTTTAAAAAATTCGTCTCGCAAATTAGCCACAATCTGTGCAATTAGTTATTTTTTTCGTCTATATTTAATACTTCATGCATGTGTCCAAACATCCGATGGGACAGGGACTAAAATTTTCGTGTAGGAACCAAACACCCCCTTAAATAGGGATAGTGCCCAGCTGTCACCGAGAACACGGGAACTAATTTACTGTAATTTACTGCATCTTTATTCGGCTTGAGATACCACAAGCTACTCTCATAAAAAATATCATTCTCGCTTTTAAAAAAGACAACATTTTAACTTTGCAAGTGAGAATAGTGCCTAGCAGTCGGTGAGTCTATGAGGTGTAATGGGTTCGTGCTTCTAATGAAAAAATTTTCCTATAGCACGAACACACGAACACGAACCACAACGATCCTCAAGTGCCACTAGATGCTCAAACACAATGCAAATACACTTGGATCACTCCCAATCTCACTTTGGATGATCAAATCACAAGCTAGATAAGTGAGAGATGTAGGAGTATGCTCACAAGGTGTATCAACAAGTTAGAGAGCCAAGAGAGTGAGCAAGAGCCAACCACCATGCTTTTATAGAGATCCAACAATTCAAGTAGCCGTTATATCCCTTCACTGGTCTTGCTGCGAACTGACCGGACATGTTCGATGTGGCGACCGGATGCGTCCGGTCGCTACGTCCGGTCACAGCAGAGCAGCCACGTGTCATGTTTAAATTAGTATAGCCGTTGGCGCCCAACGACTCTTTCTACGCATGCTATCAGACACGATCAGACGTGATGCTAGGAAACGATCGGACTCTCGCTAGGCAGCGTCAGGTCAACTCTAGAGAGCTCCTAGAGCCGCCTTAGAGTGATCAAACACGTCCGGTATCGCCGACCGTACGCGCCCCCGCGTTAGGTCCTCACAACCGCTTGCTTCGCCTCCTCTGACTAGACGCGACGCTCAGCGTCAGGTCACGTGTTACATAGAGCGTCCGGTAAATTCTGTGATAACTTCTCACATCGAGATCAAATACCGATGCGTTCGGTCTCAATTCCGAACGTGTCCGGTCTCGTCTGAAAAACCACCGCCGAGACAAATACCGGACGCGTCCGATCCCTGTGTCGGATGCGTCCGATGTCCTCGAGACCAGCACTTTCAACATGTTTCTCAACACCCTTGTTTCTACGTGCCAACACCAAAGTGTCTCACCACTTGTGCACGTATGTTAGCATTTTCATAAGCATTTTCAAGGGTTAATTGTTAGCACACTAGGTACTAATGCATATGCATGGAATTCAATCACCTAGTGGCACTTGATAAACCGTTTAGCCAAAAATTTCCCATCTTTATAGTACGACTATCGATCCTAAGTCACTCACACCCTCTATCGTGTCTTGAGTGCAAAATAAAAACCTATCTTATACCTTTGGCCTCGTTCGGCTTACCCAGAAATCGGCTTGTTTTTTTAGCCAGAACAGTGTTTTTCTCTCACAACAATTTAGCCAGAACAGTATTTTTCAGCCAGTTTTAGCCAAGATTCAGCAAGCCAAACAGGGCCTTTGCCTTGATCTTTTCGGTTTTTGTTTTTCTCTTTCTTCTTTTCCAAGTTGAGCTTGATCATCATCAACACATGTCAATCTTCATCTCCATGGACCTCATCTTGCTCTATCACTTCGATTGGACCACCTTTTCTAATTCACACATTTAGATCAAAGGTTAGTCCTAAGTTTCATCAATTATCCAAAACTAAACTAGTGCTTTAAATCTCCCCTTTTTAGTAATTGATGACAACTTATTTACAAAGATATTCAATGAAATCTTTTTAGACTCATGTTGCTTGCCCAGGCATATTTTCATATGTAAAGATTATGGATAAGTTTCATCAACTCAAATTGGTAGTATTAGCTCCCCCTACATATGTGTTAAGAGTTTGGATTTAAAAGCTTGCACATATGCATGGATTAGAAGTGTGGGAGAGTAATAGCAACCAAATGATGCTAAGGTGTAAAAAATGAACCTTTGAAGCGTGATACCAATCAGAGTTGCCAATATACACCATCCTTAGCACCATTAGTAATTAGACATTCACAAAAACTAGAAAACCCCGTGAGATCAACATTATATGAAAGGGTCTATTTTTTACATGATAAGCACAAGTCTAGTTACTCTTCCTATGCATGCTAGTGCTTCATTCATCATTCAAATTACTACTAGCATACACCACACAAGCATGGATATGAAATTTAAAACTTGTGCTATGCAAGCAAACATGTGTGATGCACATACAAATGCAACATACAAGTTTATGAGCTTGCTCCCCCTACTTGTGTGCTTCAAGTTTTAATTGATCCCCTTCATTTCTCCTATCTTATCTGTGTTACTTCTCCCTCTTTTGCAATATCTTTGGGTATTTCTCTCCCCCTTTGTCATCGATGACCACAAAAGATGAGTTTAAATTTTAGATAGGTTGTGTGAAACCATGTGAAGTGAGGATCATTTTTTCCAATTTTGGTTCAATCTAGAGCATTTGCAAAAGATATTTAACTCGATTTAATCCAAGAGCAAGCTTCTTCACACCTCCAAATGAGGGTTATCATGCACCATGTTGAGTTAAACACTTATAGCTCATTCTCTAGATCAAACACTAGGTTCACAAGGACACAACCATGTCATATGCTACCACTAGATCATTTTAAGCATATAAGCAATAGTGGTACCATACAAGCATCAAATTCATTTGATTTTCATAAATGGGTCTAAGACATGATAAGAATGATTAGATGCACTAAACAAGTCCTTAGCAATAGATGAATGACATGTTAATCAACTTTACCTTATTTTGTTCGAAGGAGAGGCATGTCATATATGGGGGTGCATCAACACATATTTGAGAAGTCAAGTATGTTCAATTCATTCCTTAGTTTGCAAAACCCCTTTTCATTAAGTGGCTTGGTGAATATATCGGCAAGTTGATCATCGATGCCTACACTTTCAATGCAAATGTCCCCTTTTTGTTGGTGATCTCTTATGAAATGATGATGGATATCTATGTGCTTTGTTCTTAAATATTGAACCGGGTTGTTGGTGAGCTTCACGGTACTCTCATTGTCACATAGCAATGGTACTTGCTTAAATTTGATTCCAAAGTCACTCAAAGTAGCCTTCATCTAAAGTAATTGAGCACAACAACTACCGACCGAAATGTACTCCGCTTCGACGGTTAAAAGTGCTACACTATTTTGCTTCTTTGATGACCAAGATACAAGTGATCTTTCCAATAGTTGACATGTGTCTGATGTGCTCTTTCTCTCAACTTTACATCCCACATAATTGGAGTCCGAATATTCAATTAACTTAAATCTAGCTCCTTTGGGATACCACAATCTAACATTTTATGTATGCTTCAAGTGCCTAATATTCTCTTAGTTGCCTTTAAAGTACTTTCTCTTGGTGAGGCTTGAAATTTAGCACACATGCATACACTAAACATCATATCCAGCCTTGATGCGGTCACATAGAGTAGGCTTCCAATCATAGACCGATACATCTTTTGATCCACCATATTGCCACTAGCATCACTATCCAAGCTTCCATTTGTCCCCATTGGTGTACTAATAGCTTTAACATCATTCATTCCAAACTTCTTGAGCATGTCTTTGATGTATTTGCCTTGACTAACAAAAGTATCATTCTTCAATTGCTTAATTTGAAGACAAAGGAAGTAACTAAGCTCTCTAATCATGGACATCTCAAACTCATTAGCTATCATCTTTCTAAACTCTTCACAACAATCTTGATTGGTTAATCCAAATATGATGTCATCAACATAAATTTGCAACATAAACAAGTCATTGCCTATCTTCTTGGTGAAGAGAGTGGTGTCAATCTTACCCATCTTGAACCCTTTAGAGAGTAAGAAATCTCTCATACCATGCTCTAGGTGCTTGCTTCAAACCATATAATGCCTTTCCTAGCTTGTAAACATGGTTGGGTTTCTTCTCATCTTCAAAACCAAGAGGTTGGTCAATATATACTTCTTCATTGATGTAGCCATTAAAAAATGCACTCTTTATATCCATTTGATATAGCTTGATGTTGTGGGCACAAGCATAGGCCAACAAGATCCTAATTGCTTCCAATCTTGCAACTGGGGCATATGTTTCTCCAAAGTCAAGACCATCAACTTGAGTATAACCTTGAGCCACTAATCTTGCTTTGTTCCTTACAACTATCCCATTTTGATCTTGCTTGTTTTGAAAGACCCATCTAGTTCCAATCACATTGTGTCCCTTAGGCCTCTCTATCAACTCCCATACTTGATTTCTTATGAAATTGTTTAGTTCTTCATGCATAACATTGACCCAATCAACATCCATCAAAGCTTCATGTATCTTCTTTGGTTCAATGAATGAGACAAATGAGAAGTGTTTATAAAATGATGCCAATATTGATCTTGTTTATACACCTCTTGAGATATCACCAATTATGAAGTCCAAAGGGTGATCTCTTACAATATTAGTAGGTTGAAGCATGTCACGATACCAGCGGACTCAGGCGATGGTGAGGCCTTTGAAGATGAAGGCGGGAATGGAGGTAATCAAATGCAGAAGACTAAAGCTTAGGCATGGTCCAAGAGAAGGACTCAGCCTAGTACATGCTACCATGGCCTAGAGTGGGAAGCCAGCCCATGACAACATAGTGATTCATTTTGCTACTCTTAGCTGTTAAGAGGAGAGTGCTGGCATGAGGAAGGAGTTGAACAAAGAAGAAGGAACTGGCCGGTGACGCTGGAGGCGTGTGAGAGAGAGGCGAGTGAGTGCTCATTGTAATCGTTACTCCTATACTCTTCTATGATAGTTGTTAATCAAGACATGGTGAAGTAGGTCCCTAACAATTGGTCTTGGAGGTCACTCGATCCCGTAGCCATGACAGCGGCAATTTCATCGATGTTCTAGGTGTGTTCTCGTGCGATTCATGTGCCTCAATCCAGACTCGTAATCCCTGATGGTAGCCTCTCTTTTGTGATTCGCTCTTATAGCGTCGATCACAAAGATCCATAGGTCCATGCCGAGGTCGAGTTGGTCGGCATTCGTTCCACGATGAGCACCCTGTTTCTTCCCTAAATCCACCACAAACCCCTCCCAAATCCACTACAAACCCTAGCGTCAGTTCCTAATTATCTTCTCTGACCTTAGTATCAAACTTGTGAGTAGAAGCGCATCTCTACCATGGAGGTTCAACTTAGTGACCTTGCAAACATGATGAAGGATCTACAATTGCAGAACACGTTGATCCAACGCACCCTAGCCGACAACCTCACCAAACTCCATGATGTTGGGCTATGGTGACCATAGATCGACGCCAAGGTTGATGGGTGTGGCAGAACCGCCTAAAATAATACGCTTACGGAGGTGCTCATCTTCCGCTAGACACTAAACACCCCAAAAGCAAGCTACAGCGGGCGGTATCCATCGGGTACACCCTAAGGGAGAACCCGAAAGATCCACATTTTTCCCCAAGGATCCAATAATGAGAACAAGTTACAATACTTGTCCATTTCATACATCAGAGTTTCTAAAAAAATATATTATTACAATACCAAATGTTAGAGTGCGGAATGATAAACAGTAGAATTTAAAATAAGCATCTAACGATAAGAATGAGGATCCATCTAAGCCCACTAGAAGAATCCTCCACACAATGATACTTCTCAAGCATACCTATAACAGGGGTAAATAAACCCTGAGTACACAATATACTCGCAAAACTTATCCGACTAGTGGGAATAATTTTCCAACTCCAAGGAATATGAGAAGCTTTATGGTTTGCTAGTTTTCTTTTAGCAGAAAGCAATACTAATAGTGAGTCCTTATTTATGTTATTATTATCAGCCATATTAAGTTATTATCTATCTAGTCTATATAAGCACCTGTTCTACTTTCAAGCAAGAGTTGAGCAATCAGTTCTATTTCATCATCCTTCATCTTTCAGTTCTTACTACGGTGCTAAACCATAGACAAGTCATACCAGATCACCCGACAATTCATGAATCAATGCCCCTAGCTGGGTACCCCAAAAACACATGCCCCGCTTGTACCCTAGGCATAAGCAGGGGTAACCCATCACCCTCCTGTCCTAGGTGTCCAGGTCCCCATCCAAACTTGGACTCCAAGCCCCCACTCCTGAGTTCCGGACTCAGTATGGTGCAAGGACCTCCACCATTCTCGCCTCCATTCAGTCGGTCCAAAAAGAGCCGGATCTATGACAAGAGAGCAATGACTCTTCCCTATGCCCATACCCAAGTATGTGCTCGGAATAATAAGTCTGTGACTTGCCTAGAGCCATATGCAACGACCAGTCCTTAATTGACATAGACAAGGAAAAAGTGTAACCGAGCTATGCCCTGTCGGCCACAGGACACAACCCTTTACACCCACCAGTATCCAAACCGTATCCCTGCCCGATCACCATTTTCCTTTCCACCATTTTATCATGATTGATCATATTTATCACCTATTTGCGAGTAACGACAGGTTACTCATGCTACCGGTATCCTGAGCATAGCAACTACTCGACCTATACTAGTAGGAATCGTGGGTAGATATATTTATGCATGTAGTTTCCATAAAATGCCTGTACTTAAATGCACATCATACACATATATATTTAGTGATAATAAAATAGGGGTTATGCACCGGGGCTTGTCTTGGGCAGGCGGTGGGTCAGCAAAGTCAGCACCAAAAGGCTCTAGGGCTCCCTCCTACACGAGGACCTCCTCCTCGTACTCCTCAATGATCTCTTCATAATCATGTTCATCCATGGATATGAACTCTACCAACTCGTGATCTACATGCAAGAAATGATGATGTAACACTTAGTAATACGACAACAACAACTCTTAAAATAAAATACATCTATCAAGCTACAAAGTGAGTCCTACCGACTAAGGTGCTAAGTTACCTAATGTTACCATTAACAAGTATGAAGCATGCCATATATTATCTTAGCAACTAACACATTCTTACTCCTAATACCTATTTATTTTATATATGATAAAACAAGAGCTACTAGCTACTCTATTTATCAACTTATTCTAGGGCTACAAAAATTACAGTGAGTACATAATAATCTAATGGTCTAACTATAAAAACTTCATGGCTAAAGCTATCATCAATTTGCCATAAAAATTCCTATAAATATTAATCTACATAATACTAAGCTCTCTAATTTGAATTTATGAACCTAACATTATCATAGCAAACTATACTCTAACTACACTAATAGATAGATGTCATTTTTGTGAACCTCACAAACTTGGTTTTATTATTTTTGGACATCTACAAGATTTACTATAATTTATCAAAGTTTAGCTTAAAACTAAATTGAATAAGCATTTATTAATTCACTGGAAAATAGAAAACCAAACTTCAAAACGCGGCCCACTGCTCGCGACGCGGCCCATGTCCGTGCGACGTGCGCGTGCACGCGCTCCACTGGTGCGGCCCACGCGGGGGCGCGGCCTAGCCAAGCAACGTCGACCCACGATGGGAAGGCCCGCGCGCGATGGCCGTTTTGTGAAAATGCCCCTGACCTACCGACAAACCACCCTGAGATCCACAGCACTATTTCTACACATTGCTACTTCGTAGATAAGCCCTCGGAATAATCTGTCTTCACAATGGCGACACCCTCGGCCACTCGCGCGTGCACCGGCACGGCGGCGCTGGTGCTGAGTGGTTACGCTAGCCAGACCAGCCCTTCTCAGCCCCCAATCTCGAGCCAATGCTCACCTAGGCATAAACCCAAAGCAATGGACAGTGAATGAAGTTGCTGTCCCGAGCTCCCTCCATGACAGTGGACTCCTCCTTGTAGCAGCGACCACGTTCCCATGAGCCAAGGCACAGACAATGTAAACGAGCTCTAGAATGGGCATCAACGACTCACCCTAAACCCAACAGACATGGCGGATTGACCAGAGGCAGACCAAGCCGAGCTGGCCGCGTGCGCATGGACGGTGCGGTGGCGCACAGAGGTGGCAAGGCAGCGTCAGGGATGGCTAGGTGGTGGTAGCGATTAGGCAAAGGTGCGCAAGGGAATGAGTGGGTGGAGGCAAAGCTGGCGGTGTAACTAATTGAACTTGAGCTGCACTGAAATAGAGACTTTACCGACGACGCACGCCATGATGGTCTTAACGACCCGGTGAGAGGAAAACTCCAAATTGGAGCACGGCGCGGCAAGGCTCACAGTGCAATGGGGTCGGGTGGCTGGCGGACTACGCAATGGAGACGAGGACCAAGCTAATTGGATTGAGGTGGCTCCACTAGGGCAAATTAGAAAACACGGGTCCATCGGCCATGGCGACAGCGGAGATAGGGGAGGATAGGCGAGGCTTGGCTCATTGTTGCCGTAGCGTGACTCGACTATAGATCGGTGTACAAACAAGTGCGACTATAGGACGACGGGGAATTGACCAAATGTGCTTAGGACGGTGGGCCGCACGGCCATAAATCGCAACCAATGGCGGCAGCTCCGTCCTGCGCTGCAGTGGCATGGCGCCAGTCAGCGCAAGCGTCGCATCAAGGTGGATGCGCTAGCAATACAGACAGGGCAAGGCCATGCGCGACAAGGCAATATGCAGGTAGGGCCAAACGTAGCCACGCTCTCATGGCACCGCATAGATGAATGCGAGGCGGCAGGCGAACGCGATGGCATGGCAGAGCGCGCGCAGGCGACCTTGCACAAGCAGCCATGGCCAGCAGCAGCGTAGTGGCATGACGCGCGGGGTCAGTGACATGGTGAAACGGCACCAGTGGCTGAGCTAAGGCAACAGACCCATGATGACGGCGGTGCTGGCTGAGCGGCTAGGATGCCAGTGCGGCGTGCGCGTGCGTGCATGCGTGGCAACGGTGGTGCGAGTGCGCGAGCGCATGCACGAGCGTGGCAGCGCATGTGTGTGCACCAGGGGTAGGCCAGTGCTGCACGCCAAGCTGAACTGAACCTGGTGATCGCGGCCAGATGCTGCACTCGGCCGAGAAAAGTGCCTTTTACTATTTTTGAAGTTGCTCAAAACTCCAACTCGATGATCCAGTTGCTACACCCACTATTTTACGTTCAAGATGGTGTATCAAGCTACTAAAACAAACCCTCAAACCATGCCACTACTTAACCCGATCTTCCTATAAACATTGTCGAACTTAGCTTCATCGACCCATTTTTAGACTTAAGAAAAGTGACTAAGTTTCGATCAGTTTTGTGTCAACTTCGATTTCTAGGCTACCAAATAAGATAGCTAGCGAATGCCACTCTCGACTGTGAGTATTTCATCGCCACCTACAAAGTTCGTACTACAAACTTTATTAAAGTTTTCTCTATGCGTTCTATAGCATTTCTGTTCGATAAAAATTCATTTAGAACCCTAAGTGATAATACGCTACACAAAATATAACATTCGTTTCTTGTTTCAAATAACGTTTGAAGTTCCGAATATCTATCTATACCCTATATTACACACATTTACACACAAGTTTGATGCTCATGCAGTGTTTTAGCAAAAACTGTACAATATAACACCGAGGGTGTTACAACGGGTTCTAGAAGTCGGACACTGATCTACAGTTCAAGGTAGACCAGCTCATTGCGCATATACCTATCATCAACCCAGCGTATCAGGCCTTCAACTCTGAAGTCATCAACCTCATGAAGCCAACGGCTGCTCATCTGGCTACGTCCTCGTCCGAGGTGGCTTTAGGGCTTTTAGCCAACAGAGTTCCACACAGTCATCAAGGCATTGGCAATGGGGCGGTCACCACCTATGTGTCGTCCCTGGTTAAAGGTGCAAATCCAACTCTTCTAGCTATGCCCCCCAATTCCACTGCTCAACAATTTTTTGCTCTAAATCAAGCCATTCCTCAACAAGAGTTCCCTATATTTGATGGCATGAATCCTAAACTCTAGAAGAAGCGTTGAGGCATACTTTGATGTTTATGTAGTACCTGAGCATTTGTGGGTGAAAATAGGGGTGATGAATTTCACTGGCTCGGTTGCTTTTTGGTCATAATCAGTAGAATCCATTTTGCAGCGTTGCACTTGGTCTGATCTCTGCATAGCCATTTGTAGCCGTTTTGAGCGTGACCAATAAAACTCTCTTAACTGCCAATTCTTTCGCCTTAAACAAACCAACACTGTAGCAGAATATATTGAGAAATTTGATGAACTCATCCACCAAATCTTGCCCCATGATCCTTGTTTGAGCCCACATGTCATTACTAGTAGATTTGTTGATGGCTTGAAAGATGAAATTCGTGTTGTTGTTTTAATACACCGCCCTTCCAGCATGGATGTTGCTTGCTCTCTAGCTCTTTTGCAGGAGGAAGTACTATCTGACTTAGCTTCCATAGAGTCACACAATAGTGGGAATTCTAGATTTTGATCTCATGCTTTGAAGCCAGCCTAGACACCTCCAAGTCTAGCTAAAGTGCAGTCTACTGCTCATACTACTCCACCTAACAAGACTGTAGAGACAGCAAAGTTAAAAGCTCTAGTTTGGTTTTGGTTAATTGATGAAACCCTAAGTGCTAACCTAGTTTATCAAAGTGATTATGAGATAGGTAGCACTATTTCAAGTGGTGAAGCAAATGAAGACCATGACATGATGATGGTGATTCCATGGTGATGATCAAGTGCTTGGACTTGAAAAAGGAGAAAGGAAAACAAAAGGCTCAAGGCAAAGGTATAAGTGGTAGGAGCCTTTTCATTTCGGTGATCAAGACACTTAACGAGTGTGATCACATTTAGGTTCGATAGTCGTACTACTAAGAGGGGTGAAACTTGTATCAAAATATGGTTATCAAAGTGCCACTAGATGCTCTAACTCATTGCATATAAATTTAGGATCTAGTGGAGTGCTAACACACTTGAAAATGTTTTTGTGAAAACATGCTAACACACATGCACAAAGATGATACACATTGTGTTTAGCACTTGGGAGCAAGGGTTCAAAACTCCGCGGACAGTCTGATGGTGCCACCAGCACCCTGTACAGAAAAGACAAGATTTTACAGAGTGCATCGGGCGCTAGTCACGTAGTGACTGGACGCTGGGGTCCTACGTCCGGTCAATGGTAGTAGTGAAGATGCTGGCATCGGTCTTCCACCGAACGTTGGGTCACTTTGTGACCGGACGCTGATGGGATGCATCCAGTCCTGCTGATGTGGCAGCACACAGTGAAGAGGGTGGCTGACCAGACGCTGAGTGAGTTCGGTCAAGGGTGACGGGACGCGTCTGATCATGAAAAATTATCTCTGGATGCTTACTGGAAACGACCGGACATTGAGGTTTAGCGTCCGGTCACTTCGAAGCAGCGCGTCCAGTCATAACTTGAATGTACTAATGACTGTTGAGATCAGGCGATCAGCATTTGAAGTAGGGCCATGTGGCATGCATCGCGTGACTGGACGCTGGGTCCAGCGTCCGGTCGATTTGATCGGCGCGTCTGGTCGCCCCATTTTTTAGTGGACCGAGGAGCCAATGGCTCTATTTCATAGGGGCTTCTATTTAAGCTCCATGGCCAGCTCAAGCTCTCTCCCTTAGCCATTTGTATTGACATAGCAACCTTGTGAGCTTAGCCAAAGCTCTCCCATTCATCTCTATCATTGATCCATCATCTTTGTGAGATTGGGAGAGAATTCAAGTGCATTGCTTGAGTGATTGCATCTAGAGGCACTTGGTATTCGTGTTTCGCTACATGATTCATTTGTTTCTCTTGGTAGTTGCCGCCACCTAGATGGCTTGGAGCAGCGAGGATCGTCGAGCGAAGGTTGGTGATTGTCTCTGGCTCTAATCGCGGTGATTGTGAGGGGTCTTATGCCTTCCCCGGTGGAGCACCAAAATATAACTCTAGTGGATTGCTCGTGTCATTGAGTTACCTCACTTGTGGGTAAGTTCTTGTGGTGTCCAATTATGTGGACGAGGTTCGTGCAACACCTCTTAGCTGTCGAACCACCAAGTGTTGGTCGATATAATAGGGACTAGCGTGCTGGTAAGCACGTGAACCTTGAGAGAAAAATTGGTTGTCTCTTCCCTTTGGTATTCTCCTAGTGATTGATTTAGTATTCATCTTGTGATTGGTTCACTCCTCTACACGGTGATATAATCACCCTACTCACTCATTTATATTCTTGCAAACTAGTTGTAGAAAGCTCTTTAGTGTAGCTAGAATTGAGAGCTTGCTTTGTAGTTTAAGTTCATCTAGTGGAGCTCTTTAGTATAGCAAGTGTGAGAGCTCTTAGTGAGTAGTGACATAGCAAATTGTGTGTTTAGTGACCATAGCAACTAGAATTGTTGGATAGGTGGCTTGCAACCCTTGTAGAGCTAAAGCAAGTTTGTATTTCACTATTTGTTATACTAATCAAATTGCTCTAGTTGATTTATAGATTTTTAAATAAGCTATTCATCCCCCCTCTAGCCATATTAGGACCTTTCAAAAGTCTCCTGGCTTAGAGGAGAAATTGCAAAGTATTAAGAATTACAAAAGATCTAAGGGATTGTGTTTCAAATGTGGAGAAAAGTTGAACCCCAACCATAAGTGTTCCAAATCTGTGTACCTACACCTTGTGGAAGAACCCTGACAACTCATAGATTCATCTAATTCTCAAGATTAGTATGCTGATTTAGATTCTATAGAAGATTTGATGCAACTTTCAGTGTTAGCTGTTCAAGGGACTGATACTGCACAAACCATTAGGTTAGTTGGAGATCTGTTCCAGCACCCTGTGGTATTGTTTTTGGATTCTGGCAGTTGTAGTAGTTTCACCAGTCAATCTTTAGTTGCTCAGTTACCAAATTGGACACCTCTCTCTGAACCTAGTTAAGTTAGAGTGGCCAATGGTAGCATCTTACAATGTACTCATGAACTATTGAATTGTCCTATAAACATACAAGACCACTGTTTCATTGTGAATGTGAAGATTTTACCACTTCAGTACTATGATATCATCTTGGGTATGGACTGGCTTGAACAGTTTAATCCCATGGAAATGTGCTTGAAGAACAAGCTACTATCCTTTAAATATCAGGGTACACAGGTTCAGCTCATTGGTGTACAACCAAGCTTGCAACAGTGTGCTCTCATTACTGCTCCTGAAATTCTCCAGTTATAAACCACTGATCAGTTGTGGTGCATCTTTGAAGTGTTTCAATTGGAGCTTTAGCATATCTCTAGCAGTTGGACTGCTGAGTTGCACAACATCATTGAGCTATATCGGCATTTGTTTGAGAAGCCATCAGGGTTACCTCCACAAAGACACATTAACCACACTATCCCATTGATTGCTGGTGCCCAACCATTTAGACTCAGACCATATAGGTATAACCCTGCTTAGAAGGATGAGATAGAGAAACAAGTTTAGGAGTTACTTCAAAATGGTCTGATCAAAGAGAGCACTAGTCCATTTGCTTCTCCAGTACTATTGGTGAAAAAGAAAACAGGTGATTGGAGAATGTATGTAGATTATGGAAGACTCAATGCCTTAACCATCAAAAATAAATATCCTCTACTTGTTATTGATGAGATATTGGATGAGTTGTCAGGTGCAAAGTGGTTCCCTTCCTTGGATATGACAGCTGGTTACCATCAGATCCTAATGGAAGAAGCTGGCCAATATAAGACTACTTTTCAAACTCACAATGGTCATTTTGAATACACTGTGATGCCTTATGGGGTGACAGGTGGGCCAGGAACCTTTCAGCAGACCATGAATTATATATTGGCACCTCTATTGAGAAAAGGAGTGGTAGTCTTTATTGATGACATTCTTATCTACACCAAGAGTTGGTCTAACCACTTAGCCACACTAAAAGTTGTGTTTGATTTATTGATAGAACATCATATCAAGATCAAACTCTCTAAGTGCTCCTTTGCTCAAACACAATTGAAATACTTGGGACATGTTATTAGTTCTGATGGTGTATCCACTGATCCCAAGAAGATTGAGGATGCTCAAAAGTGGCCTGTTCCTCTCAATGTGAAAGAAGTGAGGAGTTTTCTAGGCTTAGCAGGTTATTATAGAAAATGTGTCCAACATTTTGACACTATAGCCAGGCCATTGACTAATTTCCTCAAGAAGGGTACCATTTTTTAATGGACACCCATTCATCAGTCAGCCTTTGATACTCTCAAGAAGTCTCTGATCACTGCACCAGTACTTCAATTGCCTAATTTCTCTAAATCCTTCATCATTGAAATAGATGCATCTGCTAAAGGTATAGGAGCTGTGTTACATCAGGAAGGACATCCAATTGCTTATATTAGTAAGGCATTGGCCATAAAGAATCAAGGTTTATCAACATATGAAAAAGAATATCTAGCTATTTTGATGGCAGTTGATCACTGGAGGTCATATCTACAGCCTACTCCATTTACCATCAAGACTGATCAGAGAAGTCTAGAAAACCTGACAGACCAAAGATTGACCACACCTTGGCAACTTAAGGCATACACTAAATTGTTGGGCCTAAATTACAAGATTGTGTACAAGAAGGGTACTGAAAACTCTGCTTCTAATGCTTTGTCAAGGCCACCTCTAGCTACAAATCGTTGTTCTGAATTATATACCTTATTAGTGACTAAGCTAGTGTGGATTCAACAAATTGCTGATTCTTATAGTACCCACCCTGCTACTACCAAGTTGTTGTCCTCTCTGATTATTTCTTCTCCTCAAGGTCATTTTCAGTTAGACAAGGGCATCATCAAGTACAAGCAAAGACTATGGATTGCTAGTAGTCCTACATTCCAATAGAAGATCTTGATTGCTCTTCACAACTCAGCTATTGGTGGTCATTCTGGCTTTTTAGTCACCTACACCAAGATCAAGAAATTGTTTGCCTAGCCAGGAATGAAGAAGATGGTCAAAGAATTTGTAGCTCAATGTGTAGTATGTCAAAAAGCCAAAACTGAAAGGGTTAAATATCCATGTCTCCTTCAACCTTTGCTAGTACCCTCTCATGCTTGGGAAACTGTAAGTTTGGACTTCATTGAAGGTTGCTAATGTCCAAAGGTTTTAATTGCATTTTGGTGGTAGTTGATAAATTCTCCAAATATGCCCATTTCATACCATTAGCTCACCTTTTTCACTACATTGCAAGTAGCTAAGCAATTCATGGATCATATCTTCAAGTTGCATGGTATGCCTACTGCTTTGATATATGATAGGGATAAAATCTTCACAAGTAAGCTTTGGCAAGAGCTCTTTTGTTTGTCTAACACTGAACTGCAAATGAGCATGGCCTACAATCCTCAAACTGATGGCCAAACGGAAAGAGTCAATCAATGCCTAGAATCTTATCTAAGGTGCACTGCCAATGCTTGCCCACACAAATGGAAAGACTGGTTACCATTAGTAGAGTTTTGGTACAACACCGGTTTTCATTCTTTACTAAACTACACTCCATTTGAGGTACTCTATGGCCATGAGCCAAATCATTTTGGTATTGATATGGTACAAGATTGCGTAGTCCTAGATCTAAAAGCATGGCTGAAAGATAGAAGACTCATGCAGCAATTGCTTTGTCAGCAACTTCTTCATGTGCAGCAAAGACAAAAACATCAAGCTAACAAAAAGTGTTCAAAGCGCCAATTTCAAGTGGGATAGTCGGTGTTTGTCAAACTTCAACCATATGTTCAAACCAATTTGGCTCATAGGGTGAATCAGAAACTGTCATATCGCTATTTTGGCCCCTTCTAGATCATTGAGAAGATAGGTGCTGTGGCTTACAAACTCCAACTACTGGCTGAGTCTTCTATACAACCAATGTTTCATGTCTCAACTCAAACTATAGATGGCCAATGGGCCGGCCTGGCCCAGCATGGCATGGGCCCATGCCAGCATGGCCCAATAGCCAACGGGCCGGCACGACACGCCATGCCTCCTGGGCCGTGCCTCACAGGGCCACAAAGGGATAAAAACGGTATGGATATTTTCTGACCATATTCGAAACCGAATCCGTTTAGAGGGGTTGAGATCTGTCCGTATCTGAGTCCAGATATCCAACATCCGATACTGTATCCATATCCAAATACTCAAATCACATATTTATGATGTTGATATCCAATCGTATCCTATCCGACATAGTTGACACTATCCGTATTCGAATCCGAATCCAGACAAAAATATGAAAAGAAATGTAATATCGGTGATATCCGTCCGTATCCGATCCGTTTTCATCCCAAGGGCCACGAGCCTAGCCTTTGGCCTAGGCACAGCCCTATGGGCCAATTTCCATGCTGGGCCGACCCGAGAAGCATGGCCATTTTCACAGGCCGTGCCAGCCCGAGGCCCACTAAGTCGCCAGGAGCAGGCAGGGTCACCATCGTCGGGACACAGGGGCCATGGAGGAGCGGCGGGGGCTCAAGGCCAGCCACCGCATGGGGGCCTTAATGGAGGAGGGCAGCTACTGACGTGCTTGAGGCCAAAGCATGCACCACGGCCATGTGGGGAGGCAAGGAGAGGAGGTGGCCTTGGGGGAGAAGGTGGCCGCTAGATCTGCCCATGCTCGGTTGTTGGTGCTATGAGGAGAGGAGAGGTCGCGCGAGGAGCCAAGGACGCCAAGGAGAGGGATGAGGCATCCTAGACTCTCGGTCCCACATCCGCTCTTGCTCACCTCGCCCAACATGAGGGAAGGGGAGGGGGCATCCACGGCGCCGACTCTAGGGTTCAAGGTGAGGGAGAGGGAGAGCTACAGTGGGCGTGAGGGAAGGGGAGGGGGTGGGCATCCGTGGCGCTGGCTCTAGGGTTCAGGGCGAGGGAGAGGAAGAGCCACCATGGGCATGAGGGAAGGGGAGGAGGCGTCCATCCACGGTGCCAGCTCTAGGGAGAGGGTGAGGGAGAGGGAGAGCCACCGCCAGAGGAGAGCCGCCCTGCACTAGGGAAGAGGGGAGAGGGAAGCACGAGCTGTGAGGTAAGGATTTAGGGTTCGGGGATGGGGGCTCGAGGCCAGCCACCGCGTGGGGGCCTTGGGGAATTGAGGGAAGCTACCGGCATGCTCGAGGCCGGCACGTGTGTCGCTGCCGCGTGGGGAGGCGAGGAGGAGGTGGCCGCCGGGGCTAGGAGGTGACCGCGTGGGGAGGTGAGGAGGAGGCGGCTACGTGGGAAGGCAAGGAGGCATGAGGAGGCAAGGAGGAGGTGGCCACATGGGGAGGCAAGGATAGGGTTTAGGGCTTCGGGCGTGGGGAGGGTAGGGGGCTACGTGGTCGGTTGGGGCTCTTAGGCTCTTAGCAGGCTGGCTGGCTAGGCCGCCAGCTCTGTAGCAGGCTAGGCCATGCTGGCCCACATGCCTAGGGTAAGGCCTAGGCATGGCCTGCTCCTCTGGGCCATGCCAGCCTAGGCCCATTAGCCGCTGGGCCAGGCCAAAAAACAGTCCTTGGGCTGGGCTGATGGGCTCGGGCTACATGGCCAACTATGACTCAAACTCGTTGTTAGCTCTACCATGCAGGTAAGTCCTGAGATCCCTCCACCGCCATCTTCATTTTAGTACCCACTAAAGATCTTACAACATCACCGTACTAATGATCGTGCCTCTGGTCAAATCTTGGTACACTAGTTAGAATGGGCCAAGCATCTGGCAACTTGGGAAGATGAGAAAAGCTCTGAAGCTTACTTTTTTGGTGTCACCGGCTTGGGGGCAAGCCAATTCTCAAGAAGGGAGGAATGCCATGATACCAGCGGACTCATGCGATGGCGAGGCCTTTGAAGATGAAAGCGAGAATGAAGGTAATCAAATGCAGAAGACTAAAGCTCAAGCATGGCCCAGGAGAAGGACTTAGCCCAGTACATGCTACCATGGCCTAGAGTGGGAAGCCAACCCATGATGATGCCATGATTCATTTTGCTAATGCTAGTTGTTAAGAGGAGAGCGCTGGCATGAGGAAGGAGTTGAACGGAGAAGAAGGAACTGGCCAGCGATGCCGGAGGCATGTGGGAGAGAGGCGAGTGAGTGCTCATTGTAGTCACTACTCCTATACTCTTCTGTGATAGTTGTTAATTGAGACATGGTGAAGTAGATCCCTAACAAAGCACTTGCACTTGATTGCTTGCATTTGGTTGAGATGATGAACTAGCCACTTGTTGATTTTGCATTTTGTCATCACTAGCACTAGCTTGAACTTGATCATGAGAACCACTAGCTTGCACATTTGAGTTAGAGAGCACTTAATTCTTGTCATCTTCAACATCAATCACCTCTCTAAGCCTTATATCACCAATGTCCATGTTCTTCATTGTATTAACCAATTGAGTGCCTCTCATATTATCTAGATTCTCATCTTCCTCTTGGGAACCTTTTGTTTCATCAAATTCCACATCATGAATCTCCTCAAGAGTACCACTAGCCAAATTCCAAACTCTATAAGCCTTGCTAGTAGTGAAGTAACTAAGCAAGAAACCTTCATCACATTTCTTATCAAACTTGCTCAATCTTGTGCCTTTCTTCAATATGTAGCATTTACAACCAAAAACCTAAAAGTATGCAATATTGGGCTTTCTATCATTCAAGATCTCATATGGGGTCTTCTCCTTCAATGGATGACAATAGAGTCGGTTGCTATAGTAGTAAGCGATGTTGATTGCTTCGGCCCAAAATAAATGGCTCGCATTGTACTCACTTAACATTGATCTTGCCATGTCAATCAAGGTTCTATTCCTCCTCTCAACTAGGCCATTTGATTGAGGAGTGTACTTGGCAAAAAATTGATGCCTAATCCCAAACTCATAACACAAATCATTAACTCGTATGTTCTTGAATTCACTTTCATTGTCACTTCTCACTTTCTTGATAGTTGTCTCAAATTCATTATGAAGTCTGTTGATGAATGTCTTGAAGGTTGCAAACACATCACTCTTGCCAATAAGAAAGAACACCCATGTATATCTAGTGTAATCATCCACAATCATAAATCTATATTTGTTTCCATCAATGCTAGTGTATGTGGTTGGTCTAAATAAATCTATGTGCAACAACTCAAATGCCTTAGATGTGCTCATCATGCTCCTTAGGATGTGTATTACCAACTTGCTTTCTGGCTTGACATGCACTACAAAGCTTATCCTTCTCAAATGTGACATCTTTCAAGTCTCTAACTAAGTCATACTTGATCAACTTGTTCAATTATTTCATTCCAATATAACCAAGCCTTCTATACCATAACCAACTCATGCTAGACTTAGTGAGCAAGCATGTTGATAATTAAGCTTCACTAGCATTGAAATCAACCAAGTATAGATTCTCATATCTAAATCATTTGAATATCAAGTTAGATCCATCTACACTTATGATCTCTACATCATCAACTCCAAATATGCACTTGAAACCAAGATCACAAAGTTGAGCTATCAACAATAGGATGAAGTTCAAGCTCTCTACAAGTAGCACATTGGAATTGCACAAAACATTGGATACTACAATCTTACCAAGCCCTTTGACTTTGCCTTTGCCATTATCACCAAATGTTATACTATCAATCCCATTGTCATCATTTGAGTTGATTGAATTGAACATTCTTTAATCACCAGTCATGTGTTGTGTGCACCCACTATTAAGCACCCATTGCCTTTCTCCGGCTTTATAGTTTACCTACAAAAGAAAATTAATTCTTTTTAGGTACACAAACTTGCTTGGGTCCTTGAAGGTTAGTTACTAAGGTCTTTGGTACCCAAATAGCTTTCTTCTTTGAGCCCACAATAGGTGTACCAATGAACTTAGCATTCACACCATTTACACCCTTGGTAAGCATGTAACAAGAATCAAAACAAATTGAGGATACATTAGCATTGTTCTTATTCCTGTTCTTTGTGCAAGATTGCTCTAAATGGCCTACTTGCTTGCATCTTTTGTAAAATCGACCATTGCTTTTCACAAAGCTAGCTTTGGGAGTAGCAAAGGCTGTCTTGCCTTTCTTGAGGATATATCCCAATCCCTCTTTATTAAAAGAGAACCTTTGGCTACCCAAGTACTTTAGCAAGTGGGCCTCACCACCGTAGGCCTTGCCTAGGGCATGAGTGAGCTCATCCATCTCTCTTGAGAGTCTCATTCTTAACCATTAGTGAGACATTACAAGTGAAACCATCACTAGTAGTAAAGGTAGGAGTGGTAGCGGTGGTGGATGATGAGCTACAAGAAGGGTTAGTGGGAGCAACAACAATCGGTCCATTAAATGATTCTTCAATAATGTCACTTGTTATTCCCACATCACATGATACGATGACCCTTTCCTTATCTTGTTCAAGAAGCAAGGAGTAAGCCTTTTCAAGCTTGGTGTGAGCTTTGCCAAGCTTCTCATGGCCTTCCACTAGCCTCTCATGAGTAGCATTGAGCTCATCAAAGGATTGCTCAAGAGCATTAAGCTTCTTTTGTGATTCTTTGCACTTCTTGCTTTTCTTATTAATTATTGAGTCGGTTTGTTCTAGCATGTTCATTAGTTGTTCATTTGAGAATTCATCATCATCACTATCATTTTCACTTTCACTATCATCATTTTCACTCTGATCATATTTTACCTTGGAGCCCTTGGCCATGAAGCATGATGGAGTGTCAAATAGTGAAGGATTGTTGTTGATAGCAATGCTTTCTAGAGCCTTCTTCTTGGATGCCTTGTCATCATCACTTGAATCATCATCAGTGGAGGCATCAATATCCCATGTGATAGCATAGGATCCACCCTTCTTCTTCTTGAAGGTCACCTTCTTATCTTTCTTGTTCTTCTTCTTCTCATTATCCTCATTGTCACATTGTAGGGAATATCCGCTACAACATGATCAGGGCTCTTGCACTTGTAGCACAACCTCACATACTCCTTGTTTTTGAAGTGATCTCTTCTCTTTCTTGCACCATAGCCTTTCTTCTTCATCATTTTACCAAACTTGCGCACAAAGAGAGCTAGTGCTTCATCATCACTATCATCATGAGATCATTCTTCATCACTTGATTCTTCCTTCTTAGCCTTGCCCTTCCTCTTGTTCTTGGAGGATGAAGTGCCAACCTTGAATGCCACACTCTTCTTCTTGTCTTCCTCCTTCACAATCTCTTCACCATCGCTATTGTATTGGTCCTCGGTCATCACATCACCAAGCACCTCATTTGGAGTGACATCCTTCAATCCAACTCTAAAGATGATAGTTCTCAATGTCTTGAATCTCTTTGGCAAACACTTCAAGAACTTGTGAGAGAAGTCCACATCCTTCACCTTCTCACCCAAACTCTTGAGATCATTGATGATGACTTGTAGCCTATAGAACATCTCCGAAATGGACTCATCATCCTTCATCTTGAAGCTTGATAGCTTTTCTTTGAGCATGTAGAGCTTAGCACTTTTTACCGTTGAAGTGCCCTCATATGTTTCTTCTAGTCTCACCCAAACTTCACTTGCCTTCTCAAGATCTTTAATTTACTCAAACACCTTTGAATCAATGCCATTGTATATTGGGTTGAGTGCCATAGTGTTGCATTGCTTGTTGATCTTATCATTCTCGATGAGATTTGTAGGATCAATGATCACAAACTCATTCTCTACCACATCCCACACCTTGTCATTGATTGAACCAAGGTGCATCTTCATCTTTCTCTTCAAATAATCAAAAGATGTACCATCAAAGAACAGTGGTTTACCCTTAACATGGTTGAACACAATTTGAGCCATATTTTGTACCGAAGGTTGTTAAGACTTGAAACAAACAGTGACCACAGCTCCGATACCACTTGAAAGGTCCTAACATGACTAGAGGGAGGTGAATAGCCTATTTAAAAATCTACAAACCAACTAGAGCAATTTGATTAGTATGACAAATAGCAAAATGCAAATTTGCTCTAGCTCTATAAGCGTTGCAAGCCACCTATCCAACAATTCTAGTTATTATGATCACTAGGCACACAATTGACTAAGTCACTACTCTCTAAGAGCTCTCACACTTGCTATACTAAAGAGCTCCACTAGATAAACTTAAACTACAAAGTAAGCTCTCAATTCTAGCTACACTAAAGAGCTTGCTACAACTAGTTTGTGGAAATGTAAATAAGTGAGTAGGGTGATTATACCACTACGTAGAGGAGTGAACCAATCATAATATGAATACCAATTCAATCATCGAGAGAATACCAAAGGGCAAGAGACAACCAATTTTTCTCCTAAGGTTCACGTGCTTGTTGGCACGCTAGTCCCTATTGTGTTGACCAACACTTGGTGGTTCAGCGGCTAAGAGATGTTGCATGAACCTCGTCCACACAATTGGACACCGTAAGAACCTACCCACAAGTGAGGTAACTCAATGACACGAGCAATTTACTAGAGCTACCTTATGGCACTTCGTCGAGGAGGGTGCAAGACCCCTCACAATCACCAGAGCTAGCCACAAATAATCACTAACACGTGCTAAAAGCTCCTCCGCTGCTCCAAACCATCTAGGTGGCAGCAACCGCCAAGAGTAACAAGAAATCTGTACCCACAATGATCCCCAAGTGCCACTAGATGCTCAAACACAATGCAAATGCACTTAGATCACTCCTAATATCACTTTGGATGATCAAATCACAAGCTAAATGAGTGGGAGGCGTGGGAGTATGCTCACAAGATGTATCAACAAGTTAGAGAGCTAAGAGAGTGATCAAGATCCGGCCACCACGCTTTTATAGAGACCTAACAACTCAACTAGCCGTTATACCCCTTCACTCAGCTTGCTGCGAACTGACCGAACGTGTCTGGTGTGGCGACCGGACGCATCTGGTCGCTGCGTCTGGTCATAGCCGAGCAACTACGTGTATCGTGTAAATTAGTATAGCCGTTGGTGCCCAATGGCTCTTTCTGCACACACTGTCAGACATGATCGGACGCGACGCTAGGAAACGATCGGACGCTCTCTAGGTAGTGTCAGGTCAACTCCAGAGAGCTCCTAGAGCCACCCTGGAGTGACTAGACTTGTCCGATATCGCTGACCGGATGCGCCCCCGCGTCAGGTCCTCACAACAGCGTGCTTCGCCTCCTCTGACCGGACACGACGCTCAGTGTCAGGTCACATGTTACACAGAGCATCCAGTCAACTCTGTGACAGCTTCTCACGTCGGGTCAAATACTGGATGCATCCTGTCTTAATTCTAGACGTGTCTGGTCTCATCTGAAACACCGCCACCGAGACAAATACTGGATATGTCCGGTCTCCCTGAGACTAGCACTTTCAACACGTTTCTCAACACCCTTGTTTTCTATGTGCCAACACCAAAGTGTCTCACCACTTGTGCACGTGTGTTGGCATTTTTCACACGCATTTTCAAGGGTTAATTGTCAGCACACTAGGTCTTAATGCATATGAATGGAATTCAATCACCTAGTGGCACTCAATAGAATGTTTAGCCAAAGATTTTCTCTCTTTATAGTACGGCTATCAATCCTAAGTCACTCACATCATCTATGGTGTCTTGAGTGCAAAACAAAAACCTATCTTATACCTTTGCCTTGATCTTTTTTGGTTTTTATTTTTCTCTTTCTTCTTTTCCAAGTTGAGCTTGATCATCATCAACCCATGTCCATCTTCATCTCCATGGACCTCATCTTGCTCTATCACTTGGATTGGACCATCTTTTCTAATTCACACACTTAGATCAAAGGTTAGTCCTAGGTTTTATCAATTATCCAAAACCAAACTAGGGCTTTCAACAAAACAGAAATTGAGTAGTTGACTACACACACAATCTAGAGTACGCGTGAACTGGAGTAGGTGGGTGTAGTCGCTGTGGTGCAAGCCAAATTTACTGCAACTTTTCAAAAAAGTTTTCAAAAAGATGGTACAAATTTACTCGGCTTGAGAGATGCTACAAGCTACTCTCGTCAAAAAAATATCATTCTCGCTTTTCAAAAAGATCAACATTCTAACTTTGCCAAGTAGGGATAGTGCCCAGCTGTCAGTGAGTCTACAAGGTGTAACGGGTCCGTACCTCTAATGAAAAAGTTTTCCTGTAGCATGAACACAGAAACACAAAAGTAAAGAAGAGAAGTTGAGTAGTTGACTACAAATTCAATATGCAGTACACGTGTACCGGAGTAGGTGGGTACAGTCACTGCGCTGTAAGCCAAATTTACTACATCTTTTTAAAAACTAACTTACTGCATCTTTACTCAACTTGAGATGCTGCAAGCTACTCTTGTCCAAAAAAAATATCATTCTCACTTTTCAAAAAGATCAACAATCTAACGTTGCCAAGTATGGATAGTGCCTAGATGTCAGTGAGTCTATGAGATGTAACGGGTACGTGCCTCTAATAACAAGTTTCCCTGTAGCACGAACATAGGAACGCGAAGTAACAGAAGAGAAGTTGAGTAGTTGACTACACACACAATCTAAAGTACGCGTAGGTGGGTGTAGTCACTGTGGTGCAAGCCAAATTTTCTGCATCTTTTTTAAACTAACTTACTGCATCTTTACTGGGCTTGAGATGTTGCAAGCCACTCTTGTCCAAAAAAATAACATTCCCACTTTTCAAAAAGATCAACATTCTAACTTTGCCAAGTAGAGATAGTGCCTAGCTGTTAGTGAGTCTATGAGGTGTAACAGGTCTGTACTTCTAATGAAAAAGTTTACTTCAAAAAGATCAACATTCTAACTTTGCCAAGTAGAGATAGTGCCTAGCTGTTAGTGAGTCTATGAGGTGTAACAGGTCTGTACTTCTAATGAAAAAGTTTACTTGTAGCACAAACATAGGAACGCGAAGGGACAGAAGAGAAGTTGAGTAGTTGACTACACACGCAATTTGGAGTACGCGTCTACCGGAGTAGTTGGGTGTAGTCACTGCAGTGCAAGCCAAATTTACTGCATCTTTTTTAACCAACTTAGTGCATCTTTACTTAACTTGAGATGCTGCAAGCTACCCTCGTCTAAAATAATATCATTCTTGCTTTTCAAAAAGATCACCATTCTACCTTTGATCAAATATATAATAAAATATTGATATTTTTTATACATAATGAATATCTTAGATAGATCATTTAATATTTTCATAATAAATTTATTTAAAGATATACAAATATTGTTAATATTTTCTACAAATTTAATTAAATTTAAGAATGTTTGGCCAACACGAATCACATAACAATTCTTTTTATGGGATGAAGGGATTTTTTTATAATTCCTAACTAGTTACAGTTGTAGTATCTGAGAGAGCACACACTCACACCCCTACACACATATCAAGACCTACGACTATACGTGTCTTGAAGATCACTTCTCTAGTGAGATCAACTACACGTACACGTGGCTTGAAGATCACGTCTCGACAGAGTCACACAGGGCTTCGTATACGACGAGCATGACATTCTAACCCATTACACCACTCGAGGAGGTAAATTTTGGGTGCATGCTCCGGTGAGACACCGGCTAATTCCAACCGGAATAGAATGCTGGTGGGTGAAATGGAAACCACCGCTCCACCACTAGGCTATCAGCCTGTCCTCGATGCCACAAGGTATTGATGCTTCCCTCACGTCCTTGCTATATCTGTCCATAAGGCCAATCTCACTAGGAAGTTTCATCGCGTTGTTTTTAAGACTGTCATATCATATGAAATAAAATAAAATAAAACACGGATGAAACATCCACTCTCAATGGAGAGTTTCATTGTATTGTTTCATAGACATTTAATTGCATTACTCAGAGAGTTGGTAATCGTACCAAGAGAGTCCCATGAAACTCACTTCTTCTCTATGTTTTTAGAAACGTTGCCACATCATCAAAGCAGTTATGTGGCGGCCTATTAATTTCATAACTCATAAAGAAGAAGCTCACCAAAATAAATACTAATAGGAACCATTATTATCATCGTAATATGAATCTAGTAGTTAATGAATCAAGATCATTTCTACTCATGGTCATTTTAGGGCCTATTTGGATGGACTAAAACTAACAACTAGTCATATTAACTCCTATAAGTGAACTAGTGAACTAACAACTAGTTCATGACTAGTGAACTAACAATTAGTTCGTCTGTGTAGATGCTTAGGGACTAAAAATTAGTCAACCAGTTGTTAGTTCTATGGACTAAAAAGGCCTTATACATGCATCGGCATATTGGCATAATGGCATAATAAACACTAGTATACGTTTGTGTCAATATCAAGGGCTTGTAATGACTTCGTTAATGGTAAGGTTGATTAATAACAGCACAAACACAAATTCAAACTAGAAATATAATATCCTTACCATTCTCATGGCAACAAATTCACAAATACATAAAAAAAGGGACTTTCAACTTAAAACTTGACATTCAAAATATGTTTTTAGTTCTCCAAATTTTTCATTTTGACCATACTCTAAACTCTGAAGTGGCGGAAAGAGTATCAACACTACTTCCTCCATATGAAATATAGTTCACTTTACTTTTGTTTTAATTCAAAAATATCTAATTTTTGGCTAAGTTTTTAAAAAAGCATATTAACATCCACAGGTTTTAAAAAATGTGTCATCAAGACTTACTTCATAAAGAATTTAATGAACTAACTTGATGTTTAATTACAAAACATCTAGTTATGGTGCAGTTTTCTATATGTTTAATTAGAAATTAGAAAATCTTAATATACAGTAAGTAAAACTAAAGTGAACTAACTTGGATTGGTGGGAATACATATAACCATGTTCACCCATCATTCCTTTACCTTTCCTCATTTCTATTCTATCTGCGCAAGCCATGCGCCAAAGCTAAAACTAGAGTACTAATGCCCTGCTCAGCTCCACGACTTTGGCCTACTGTATCTTATGCAAGTAGCTCGACAAATCAGACAGAATTAACTTACGGAGTACTCCCTCCTTCTCGTAAAAAGTGCCATTCTCCTTTCCCATAGCGACTCTTAATCAATATATTAAAAATATTCACATCTATATCAAACAAATATCTTTTTCTTAATAAAGAAGTTATTAAAATTTAACTTTGACTAAATATATATTAAAAATATTAACATTTATGATACATAATTACGATGTTGGTGGATATATTTGACATAGATCATTGAATATATTTTTATAATAAATTTATTTGAAGATATAAATATTGTTAATATTTTCTATAAATTTAGTTAAACTTAACAAAGTAGGACCAGCGCAGGTCTTGTAACGACTTTTTTATGGAACGAAGTAGTACGTAGCAGTAGCACAACATCCGTGCATAGGCTTTCAGAAACGCGGGGAAATGGTATCTCCACATCTCTGACGCAGTTTGATTAATCAAGAAGCTAAGAATGGCGTGGGTAGATTAAAAAGCGCATATATACAGTACAGAGCCCGAGCGGCGAGGAACAAGACGGACACGGTTAGATCTCTGATCCCGAGGGGATTTGCGAACATGCTGCTGTCTGACGGAACGATACGATCGAGCTTGCTGGGCGCAAAAGCTTCCGCGAAAGGGTCCGTACGTTGTTTACTCCGTGGATCTCTGACACGGTCCAACAAAGTGCGCCGCAACCGCAGCGCAAACTCCATCTGACGAGAGGGATCAGGGATGCAAGTGAGCCATGGGCGCGCGCGCTTCCAACCTCCAGGCGAGGCCACGACGAGGACCCGAATCGTTTTGCTTCTTCTACCGACAGGCACTCACCACGCAGCTCCGTCCATCTCCGCCGGCCGCCGCCCCAATTCACCTCCCGCATGAAGAATCGCCTGCTCACACCGCTCACCACTCACCACCAAACAAATCAAGCCGGTCATCACTCGGTCGGCCATGGTACGTGGTCCAGGGCGCATCCTCGTGACACGGCCTGCATGAAAACGAAGCGCGTGTCCCGGCATGTGATCAACAACAACGACATGTAATCGCTCTCCCCTGCTAATTGCCTAATCGCTTCGAGACGCTTAAATAATCGCTATGGGTTTCAAGTACCGGGCTACGCACCGCGCGCGGTCGTTGGCGACAGTGATGATGCGGCCATTTTCGGGCGACAACGACCGGTAGCTGATCCATTTCTAGCGCCCGCAGTCTCGCCACGCTCGCCCAAGCAGCAAGACGCGAGCGGTGGATCCGCGGGCGGCCGCCGGGCGCAGCGCACGGGTCCGGGCGCGGCGGCCGGCGGGCGGACAGCGGCACGTGGACGGGGGCGATTCCCTGCCCACCTACATAACTGCCTGCCTCGGCTCGATCGGCGCCTCGAGGCCTCGCCTGCCCCTTTTCAGCTTTCGCTGCCACTTGAAACGGACGAGCCGCCGACACCACCACCAACTTCCCGCGCTAGCTACGCGTAGGCGTAGCGCACTCCACTCCACTGGATCGCCCTCGCTCTCGCTCGCTCGCTCCAGGAGCAGGGAAGGAGCTATAGCTGGCGCAGGCTGTCCTCATGTTCCAAAAGTCTCGTCCCATGTGACCCTCCAATTCCAATTCACATCCGTCTCCGTCCCCTCGCCCACGCCCCGGCACAAGCTACCCGGGGGCCAGGACGGTGGTGCCGTGCCTCGTAGCAGCTACTGCACCACTAGCTATAAAACTAAGCTCCAGGCGCCGGCGCCCATCGCAAGATCGAGCTAGCGAGCGAGCACGCACTGCTGGCCGGCGCGGGCTACGATACGATCGAGAGCCGCCGTGCACATTGTTCGCGCGCGCGAAGGGCCGACGGGTGCATGGCGCAGCTGCCGCCCAGGATCCCGACCGCGGTGCACCACTGGCCGGAGGGGGGCCAGCACGGCGCGGCGGCGGCGTGGGCCGATGACTTCGCCGAGTTCGCGGCGTCGCGGCGGGGCGCGCACCGGAGGTCGCTGAGCGACTCGGTCGCCTTCGTCGAGGTGGCGCCCGCGGCCGGCGAGTTCGACAGGCTCGACGACGACCAGCTCATGTCCATGTTCCCCGACGAGGCCGCCGGCGGCGGCGGGTCGTCCGCGCCGGGGTCCGAGAACGGCGGCAGCAGCGACAGCGACGGCGATAAGCGTGTCGGCGGTGCCCCGGCGGGAGGCACCACCACCGGCAACGGCAATGCCTGCGACGGCGAGCAGAACGAAGCCGCGGGCGACGCACAGGCGCCGGCGACGACGGGGCAAGCTGCCGCCGCCTCCACGGAGCTGATCCAGGACCCCAAGAGGGTGAAGAGGTGAGTGAGCCCGACCGATCGAGCTCACCATGCATGCATTGCATGTATGCGCCTTGTGGGCAGGCAAATAATGCCGTTCTGCGAGCAATCCATCTTGATCTGTAGACTGAAACCGGCTTTGCTTGCGCGGAAATTCTCTGCTAGGATCCTTGCCAATCGGCAGTCAGCTCAGAGGTCGCGGGTGAGGAAGTTGCAGTACATCTCCGAGCTCGAGCGCAGCGTCACGACACTGCAGGTATACAGAATTACTATATCAATAGTATGAAACCTCTACAATTCTTACTCAGCGTAAATAAACCAATGCTAGCATACATAATGCACAAGAATTCTAGCTTCAGCGTAAACACTTGCATGCATAATGCACAAGAATTTGGCACCTCCGATCCGTCAAATGTACTCGATCGATATAGGCATGCGTGGACAGAACTGCATATGCCCCCCAATTTCAAAATTGCGCAAGGGGTTACATGTGCAATTGTGTAAACACAATTTGCCACAGCTCCGTCAACGTACCCGATCGACAAAGACACGCATGATGCATTTGCTGCATTCATGCTGTGGAACAAAGTGGTCTGAAACTCTCTCATTAGATGATGGAAGGTTTAGTTCGAGATGAGATGTTTTTTTGGTCTCTGCACACCAAGAAATTCTGATAGATCCAGCCATTCTATATTAATTAGAGTGTTTGGCTCAACTGGATTATTTATTGTTCATACTGAAAAACACTGTTCATGCTGAAACGTTGTGAGAGAAAACATTGTTTCGACGAAAAAAAAAAAAGAACAAGCCGGCTGACGAGCCAGCCGAACATGCTAAAGTCAAGAAAGAAAGGAGAAAAACTGCACAGAAAAAAGTTGTGCACCAATCACCAAGCAACACCGATTCTCAAACCCAGAGACCTACTTCTAGGACATGCATGCTCACTTGATGCACCAGAGGGAGGCGGCGATTAGCTTGTCATCTCAGCACATGCATAGCATAGCCAACAGCTAGGTAGATAGATAGACCGGCGGCAGCGGCAGCACAGGCTGGATAGCAATAGCAACAGCGTCGCAAGTGATGCACCTAAGGATGGCAACGGGTCGGGTTCGGATCGGGTGGAGTCTCCGTGCACTCAAAACCGAAACCCGAAATCAAAACCCGAACCCGCCCCGAAAACCGATTCGGGTGGAAATCCATCACCAAAACCAAACCCGCGGATACCCGAAACCCGAACGGATACCCGAAACCCGCGAATATATATACACATATTCACATGTATAAACAAGAGATAACAAATAATAAATATTTTCATGAGTCAACTTTAAATAAATTTAATAATCTAAGTAAACAAATTATTATTAGTATATTATAAAATATGAGTTTTAATTCCAAATGATTTATTTCGGATATCCATCGGATATCCACGGGTGAAAAATCAAACCCGAAACCGAACCCGATTGGTTTCGGGGCCCCGAACCCAAAAACCGTGGGTGAAAAACCATCCCCAAACCCGAACCCGCAGAACCCGAAACCCGCGGATATCCGCACCAAACCCGAACCGTTGCCATCCTTAGATGCACCCATGTGCATGTGCGTGCAGTAACCAGCCGGGATGGATCATGGAAGCAAAGCAATAGGCGCTAGCTCTATCGTCCTCCCGTGTCCCGTGCATGCACGCCGATGTCTTTACCCGACCTGGAGCGCGGTACCAACCCCACGTAGTGCCATGATCCAAGTGCACATGCCTCTGCAATCTGCATCACTGCATGGCCTGGTGGTGGTCCCTGCGTGGCCTGTGGCTGCTCGACCGATCCATCGATCGATCAATTCGCATGCAACAAGCTGGTAGAACACGAGCCTTGCCTCCTTGCGCAAGATCCGGTTGGTTGGTTGGTTAATTAGTGTCACTAGTGGCATTTAGCAATTCGCATGGCCTTTATGCTTGGATGAATACATATAAAATAGTTAATAGCAATGGGGTCTCGGAGCAGTAGTGTTCTTTATTCATTGCTGCACATGGCGCTAGCTAGGTACAGATTAAAGGTTCCGCAGTTGTCCGGTTCTCTGTGAACTTGCCGTGGCCGTACGCTGAGCTTGTTCCAGAAGAGAGAAGACCAGAAGACTGGATTCAGCTTAGGCTTAGGCTGCACATGTGCTGAACCTGAAGCCAAGGGGAAAATTTGGACCAATCCGTGAACAAGCAAATAGTTTTCATTTTTGGAAAGCAGAAAGGAGCTGATGGTCCTTTAATTTCGATCGACAACAGTTTCGTGTCTGAATTTCGTCGAAGTTGCTTGCTTGCTCTGATCTGCCAGAAGTTGTAAATCGATCGTTTGTTTGCTTGCTTGCTCTGCAGAACGAGGTGTCCGTGCTGTCTCCTCGCGTGGCATTTCTGGATCAACAGCGGACCATACTGACCGTCGGCAACGGCCACCTCAAGCAGCGGATCGCAGCTCTTGCTCAGGACAAGATTTTCAAGGATGGTAAGTGCGTATCATGCTTTACTTAGGGCAGACGATCATAATTTAGCGGCACTACGAGTCGTCCATATATAAATTCTTCTTGGGCTAATGATTCCTACCACATAACCACTGAGAAGGATAGGGGATATGGATTTATTCATCATGCTTCAACAAACATCACTGAGTATATACATACCTTTCTTCAGCTCATCAAGAGGCGTTAAAGAAGGAGATCGAGAGGCTGCGCCAGGTCTACGAGCAGCAGAACCTCAAGATGTCAGCCGGCGCTGATGCTTCTGACCACGGGCCGCCGCCACTGGTGCGCGCAGAGAAAGAGCTCATGAGCTAATCCATGACTGTCCGCTGTGCAGTCCGCCGTATCATTAACATGGAGGGAACATTGCATCATGATTTCTTTTTTCAGATTCTGTGGATGTTTTCTTCTTTTTTTCTTCTTCTGATTCTTCCATTGACATGTGCATTAATTCTCTTTGTATGTTAATTTGGATTTGGTTTACTGTGCAAATTGTGGTAAAGTCATCAGGGAAACTGGTCTGTCATGTAAATCATTTTTGAAGCATTACATCTCTGGAAATCTGGATAGCTATTGATTTTTGTATGGTCTTTCTTTATTTTTTTTTCTTTGGTGTGATCAGATCTCTTGATATTGGCAGGTCCAATGTAATTAAATTAGCAATGTGGCCCAAGTAAATAGCGTCGTTACATACTAACATTTGGATCCGAGTTTTTTTAACTTGAAATTGTTTTTGCAACTATTTTTTTATTTGTTTGGTTATACTCTCTCTGCCTCACTCACAATGATTAGCATATTCCGTACTGGGAAAAAAATTACTTTTACAAATTTCCACCAACAATTATTCAAATTATATAAAATTCTAAAACATAAAACTTGCATCAATAGATTTATATTCAAAGTGCCTAGAGTCTAAGATAATATTGAACTTTTAGCAAATGATAACATATTGTAAGAGAAATTAAGGGTCAACATCTATTTTGTACAACTTTTTCAAGATCAAAATATGATTATCATTCAAAATTTGTTTTTAAATTACCCACACTTGTCATTATGAAAGATAATATAAAGTATCTCCTTTAATTTATATCTAAATTACACACATTTGTTGCTACAAAAAGTAAAATAAAATATTCATCAAATTTACATCTAGATTATCTATGTAAGCTACTATATATGGAAAAAAACAAATAATATTAAGTATACTAATATATGTTCAAATTACCCGCTTTTACCACTATTAAATTCAAAATAAACATAAATACTATATGTCACTATGTATACCAAGTATACATGAATACCATAGTGACAAATATTAAAATCGTATGCCATTAAATTTTATAAGTTGTTACTTTAGACGAGTTCATATATTTTAACCGAAACATTTTGACATATAAATACTTGTAGTTTGTCTATAAACTTTCCTTTTTATATAGAAATACTATAACACATATAGTTATTTTGGTATAGAAAATTTAACATGTAAAGTGTCGTGCCATAGACTAAACAAGTTATCGGTACAGAAAGTGACCAACACATAAATATTTGTAGTTTTGTCGTACGTTGTGATCGGAGGTGGCCTAGCACTCAATGACACAGGGTTTATACTGGTTCAGGCAACGTGCCCTACGTCCAGTTTGAGTCGGTCGATGACTTTATTCCTGAGCCTAGGTGCTCGAAGTTTGCTGTGGGGTTACAAACGAAAGAGAGAAAGATGGGGGGTACAAGAGGTCTGGTCGAACTCTGGTCTGAAGGGCCGAGAGTGACGGGAGCTCCGCTATGTGTTAAGTGTTCGAGCGTGTGCTTGAGGTTTAAACCTAGTGGTTCTGTTGTGGTGCGTGAATGAACTGATCGATCCCCTTATTGGGAGAGGGCACATCCCCTTTTATAGATGAAGGGGACGGCCTTATAAGTGAGAGAGATGGTACGTATGTTACTAAGTGGGTGTTTTGTTCTTTAGTCGCTCCTAAAATTCATGTCACATCGAATGTTTAGATACTAATAAGGAGCATTAAATATAGATTAATTACAAAACCAATTACATAGATTAAGGCTAATTTGTGAAATAATTTTTTAAGCCTAATTAATCTATCATTAGCACATGTTACTGTAGCACCATTAAAGGGACTGTGACGCCTAAGTGGGGGGTGAATTAGACAACTTAAAAAATCTAACTCTAAACTATGGCATCTTTTTCTAACCTTAGCAAAACCTATGCAAAAGATAAACTATCTAAATGTGCAACTATGGTTTTGCTAGTATGTTATCTCTACCGTAAATGTAGTAAAGTAATCAATGTAAATGCGGAAGCTAAAGAGCAAGGTAGAGATATGCAAACTCCCGTTGACGACTTCGGTATTTTTACCGAGGTATCGAGAAGTGCGCAAGCTTCCCCTAGTCCTCGTTGTAGCCCCTCGCAAGGAATCCCTCGTAAGGGCCAAGCTCCCGGTCGGGTAACTCCGTGGAAAGCCTCAGGCCTTCCCCACGCGTAAGTGGGTCTCCGACGTGCCTTTCGGCAAGCCTCTCCCGGATGCTCCCCGCCGTCTTCACTATCAAGCTTCTGGCCGAAACGCTGCGGGCCTTGTTCCCTCCGGTACACGGTGGCGGCCACACCACAAACGCAGTTGGTGTGATCTCGCAAGACTTCAATCCCCTCTGATATACAACACTTGTGCTCGCAAGCACAGGGTGGCAAGAGATATGCAAACCTCACTAAACACTAGGCATAAACCTAGAGCAAGCGCATAAGCGGTGGTCTAATCAACGTAAGCACTTCGCAAAGCACTTATGCTAATCACCTATTAAAACACTAATCACTATGCATGTGGAGATCACTAAAATGGTGTATCAACACCCTTGGTATGTTTCCTCAGCTCCACTCTCCTCAAATGGCCGGTTGGGGGTTGTATTTATAAGCCCCACTGAGAAAGTAGCCGTTGGGGTCGAATTCCCACGAAACTGCTACTGACCGAACGCAGAATCGTCCTGCCCGGACGTGTCCGGTCGTCCCGACCGTTGAGCCGGCAATGTACTGATCGAACACTGGCCAGCGTCTGGTCGCCTACCACCAGACGCGTCCGGTCGTAGATTTGCCGCTCTGGAACCTCTCTGTACTCGATCGGACGCTGCTTCCCTACGTCCGGTCGGTTTCCGCCAGCGTCTGGTCTAGCGTCCGGTCGCCTATCTGCCGAGCCACCGGTCCAGCGTCCGGTCACGCTTCCAGCGTCCGGACCAGCGTCCGGTCGCCTCTACGAGCTCGTTTCTTCACGATCTTGTATACGGCTTGGTTCTAATCTTTATGCTTGGACTTTGCTTGATCTTTTGGGTCTTCTCTTGTGCTCCTAAGGTCTTGCTTGAGGTGTTGATCATCGAATCATCACATCGCATTCGTCCAAGTTACGTCTTGCACCCTATTGAACTACAAAACAACCACTTGCAAATTCATTAGTCAAATTTGGTTGTGTTGGTCATCAAACACCAAAATCCAAAGTAAATGGGCCAAGGGTCCATTTTCCTTACAATCTCCCCCTTTTTGGTGATTGATGCCAACACGACCAAAGCAAGCAAATAATAAGAATTTGGAAGTTAAAAACTACCTACTTGCTAGGATGCAATGCAAAGGGCAAGATTATATGATACTAATTGATAGATATCAATTAACACTTTACTTAAAAGTTTGTCTTGCCCTTGCAAATGTCCCATGTGATATTATGGATTAAAGCCTAGTTTTCTAAAAATTTCTCCTATTACTTAGACTAATCCATAATTCACTTTTCTCTCTTTCTCGGACCATTACCACTTGTAGACATCAACATGATGCTTGCCTTTGGTCCTTCAAATTCTCTCCCTTTGGCATTAAACACCGAAAAGGAAGACATTAGTAGCACAAGGGAGGGTCAAATTTTGTGATCCTTTGTATAGAGTGAATTGGATCACAAAACTTGACTCTCACATTATATAGACTAAGCTCCCCCTAAATATATGCATACATCTGGTAGAAAGCATAGTATATGCATAATTGGCAAATAATTGTACAAGAGAGTTTAATCTATATAATGCATGGAGAAAGCATGTAAATATGAAAAGAAACCAACATGATGATGCTAATTGAAGAATGATGCTTAACTCCGGGGACTCCAATTTCCTTACAATGAGACTACTACACATGTGATAGGTTTGAAAAAAAAGATACTATTTGAAAGAGTGTTAGTCTCAAGGCATCCAACTTGTAGATAAAGCTCCCCCTAAATTTGTGCACACAAGTGTTGAATATATGTAAAATTTGTGCACATTGATTTTAGTATCAAAATACCACTTAAAAGATGATATTTGGAAGAGATTATCTACAATTTGGACTTTGGCACATATTAGATAAAAAATGTAAAACAAGCTATGTGTCGTGCTCCTAAATAATTTTAAACCATGTAGGTTTGCTCCAAGGGTAGATAATGAAACCGAGCAAGCCTACCATATGATATATCTATTGAATGCATGGCAAAAGATTTAAGCATGTAAATGCAAACATAGGTATGAAAGATAACTAGATGCTTTAAGAGTCTAACACTTGAAAAACAATACCAATGGAAATGAATACTAATTGAAAGTAATGGCATCTAGTTACCTAACATGGGAAGGGGAATTTGGGTCCATAATATTCACTAACCTACTTGGCAATATCTTTGTCCACCATGATGCACCCCATGAAATGCACCCAAACTTTGCCAAGTCTCCAAATTCCCCGTGAGTCCGATGGATTTCTCACTTCCCTTTCGGGATCCAAACCTTCTTGGTGCTCTTCATGTTTGAGATGATTTTCTTAGGCACCCAAAAGTATTTGACCCTATTGTTGGCTTGCTTGTTCACCTTAATGGACACCACCTTGTCATTTTTCTTCTTCTTCAAGAGATAAGGGGTGGAGGCCTTTTTGTCCACCTTGTTGGTGTAGGTGTTGGAGAGCTTGCTTGTTTGCTTTTTCTCCTTCTTCTTTGCTCCTCCTCCATTCTTCACCTTGCACTCATAGGACTTGTGACCTTCCTTGTGGCACACATAACAAACCATGATTTATCCTTCATCAAGCTTCTTCACTCCCTTGATGGTGTTATCTTGATGAAGTTGGGTTTGCTTCGCCTTGCCTTTCACTTGAGTCAAGTTCTTGGTGAGGCGAGCTACTTCTTGCTTGAGTTGCTCATTCTCCTTTGCAACCTCTTGTGTGCATGTATCTACAACAACTTTCTCAATACAAACTTGATTGCACAAAGGTGAGTCTAAACGTAAATCATTGCAAGAAGTAGAGACATCCCTTTTAGACATGTTAAAGATAGAACTTTTCTTTTTAGATGCCTTGGTGGGGTTGTGCTAACGGCTTCAAGATTAGCAACTTTATTAGCTAGCTCATCACAATGTTTGCACATGGTTTCCATTTTAGCAAACAAACTATTATATGCTTCTTGTGAGCTAACTAACTTTTCTTTTAATTTTTCATTTTTCTTTTCAAGTTGCTCATCATTGATTATGCATGCATTTGTTATTGCACTAGCCTCAAGTTTCTCAATTTTAGTAGATAGTTCAACATTGAGATTAGCAAAGTTCTTATATTGTTCAAGCAAGGTTTTGTATGCTTTTTGTGAACTATCTAGCTTTTCTTTTAAGCTTTTGAGCTTCTTTTATTGACTAGTGCAAGCTTTAGCAAATTTAAGATTTTCTTGCACAAGTTCATGATAAGAAGGCATGTCCTCATCACTATAACTCTCACTAGAGGAAGAGCTTTCATTACCTCATGCCATAAGGCACACATGAGAGGAGCTTGATGATGAGTGCTTACGGCCTCGTCTCTTGTGATGAGGTTCTTCTTCACTTGAAGAATCATCCCATGATCTTATTGATGTGAGGGCTTGATTCTTGCATGTTTTCTTCTTTGTCTTGGGTGTGGGCTTGTTTGGACAAACTTCCACAAAGTGCCCCAATTCACCGCATCCATAGCATCCTCTTTTCCTTTGCTATTTTCTTTGATTTGTGAAAATGAGATCTTGAATTTGGATGGGCACACCCTTGACATTTAGCCTTTGGATCATCTTCTCCACCTTGTTGATCAATTTGATTGATTCTTCATCAAGATCGAAGGTGGAGGAGGAAGATTGATCATCATCACTTGATTCTTCATCATCATCATCATCATCGTCCTCATCTTCTTCTTCACTTGAGGAGCTTGAGCTTGAGCTTGACTTTCTTGCCCTTCATCTTTTTCTTCTCGCTACAAGCGAGAGCTTTACCTTTGCTTGATGAAGATGCTTCTCCTTGACCCATTTTACGTGATATTTCAAATGCCACTAGCTTGCCAATGACAATCCCTGGGGTCATGGTGCTCAAGTTCTCTATGTTGTGAAGGATGATGATGATGCTTGCATATTTCTTTTGTGGTAGAATGGAGATGATCTTCCTCACGATGTCCGCATCATCTAGCTTTAATAATCCTATTGAATGGAGCTCATTGATAATTAAATTCAATCGAGAATACATATCACGAATAAGCTCATCATCATTCATAGCAAAGGAATCATAATTTTGCTTGGCTAGACAATGTTTTTGCTCACGGACATTACTTGTGCCGTCATGGAGCTCTTGGAGTTTTAACCACATTTCATGTGCCGTATTTAAGGTGAACACTTGGTTAATCACATCCATGCTAAATGATTCAAACAAGCAATTCTTAGCTCTAGCATTAAAATGCATTTCTTTTTCGTCACTCTTTGTGGGCTTTTCGGGATTCTTGATGGGTTTCATCCCGTCACGAGTGACTCTCCATACACCTAAATCGACCACCTCAAGGTGGCAAGCCATTCTAGCTTTATAGTAGAGGAAGTTAATGTTATCAAATTGAGGAGGCCTAGCGGTATCCATCCCAACCACTCCACAATAGCGTCGGCTCAACGGCAGTTCAGCCAAAGGTCCAAATATGAGCCAACCGGCTCTGATACCAATTGAAGGGACCGTGACGCCTAAGAGGGGGGGTGAATTAGGTAACTTAAAAAATCTAACTCTAAACTATGGCCTCTTTTTCTAACCTTAGCAAAATCTATGCAAAAGATAAACTATCTAAATGTGCAACTATGGTTTTGCTAGTGTGTTGCTATCTCTATCGCAAATGTATTAAAGTAATCAATGTAAATGCAGAAGCTAAAGAGCAAGGTAGAGATATGCAAACTCCCATCGACGACTCCAGTATTTTTACCGAGGTATCGAGAAGCGCGCAAGCTTTCCCCTAGTCCTCGTTGGAGCCCCTCGCAAGGAATCCCTCGCAAGGGGCAAGCTCCTGGTCGGGTAACTCCGTGGATAGCCTCAGGCCTTCCCCACGTGCAAGTGGGTCTCTAGCGTACCTTTCGGCAAGCCTCTCCCGGATGATCCCTGCCGTCTTCACTATCAAGCTTCCGACTGAAACGCCGTGGGCCTTGTTTCCTCCGGTACACGGTGGTGGCCACACCATAAACGTGGTTGGTGTGATCTCGCAAGACTTCAAGCCCCTCCGATGTACAACACTTGTGCTCGCAAGCATGGGGTGGCAAGAGGTATGCAAACCTCACTAAACACTAGACATAAACCTAGAGCAAGCGCATAAGCGGTGGTCTAATCAACCTAAGCACTTCGCAAAGCACTTATGCTAATCATCTAATAAAACACTAAGCACTATACATGTAGAGATCACTAAAATAGTGTATCAACACCCTTGGTATGTTTTCTTAGCTCCACTCTCCTTAAATGGCTGGTTGGGGGTTGTATTTATAAGCCCCACTGAGAAAGTAGCCATTGGGGTCGAATTCTCGTGAAACTGCTACTGACCAGACGTAGAATTGTCCTGACTAGACGCGTCCGGTCATCTCGACCGTTGAGCCGACAATGTACTGATCGAACGTTGGCCAGCGTCCGATCGCCTACCACCGGACGTGTCCGGTCATAGATTTGCCGCTCTGGAACCTCTCTGTACTTGATAGGACGCTGCTTCCCTGTGTCCGGTCGGTTTCCACCAGCGTCCGGTCCAGCATTCGATCACCTATCTGCCTAGCCACCGGTCCAGCGTTCGGTCGCGCTTCCAACGTCTGGACCAGCGTTCGATCGCCTCTGCGAGCTTGTTTCTTCGCGATCTTGCGTACGGCTTGGTTCCAATCTTTATGCTTGGACTTTGCTTGATCTTTTGGGTCTTCTCTTGTGCTCCTAAGGTCTTGCTTGAGGTGTTGATCATCGGATCATCACGTCGCCTTCGTCCAAGTTATGTCTTGCACCCTATTGAACTACAAAACAACCACTTGCAAATTCATTAGTCCAATTTGGTTGTGTTGGTCATCAAACACCAAAATCCAAAGTAAATGGGTCAAGGGTCCATTTTCCTTACAACCACGTTGTCAAATCATAGACTAATTAGGCTTAAAAGATTCATCTCGCAAATTAGTCGCAAGTTGTGCAATTAGTTTCATAATTAGTCTATATTTAATACTTCATGCATGTGTCCAAACATTTGATGTGATAGGAACTTTAGGAGCGCCTAAAGAACTAAACATGGCCTAAATCTTGTTGTCCACACCGGTGGGTACCAGATAATAGTAGGCGTCCACAATACTATTTAATGTCAGATGCACGTGGGAGGTTGCATCGTCTTCTTCTGGTCTGGTAGACGTCGGTGCCTGTGTAGGGTCAAGATGACGACTAGAGGGGAGTGAATAGTCATTTCTAAAACTTAATCGCGTCGGCTAACCAAAACAAGTGCAGAATTAAAACTATCGGTCTAGCCAAGACTACACCCCTCTATCTATGTTCTCTAGCACCCTGTAAAGATCCTAATTAAGCAACAAAGGTGTCGGACTAACTAGATCTCACCTAACCAATTCTAGGAGCAAGGTCATACAACCTATGCCACTAGTATTTCAAGCAATGAGGGAGCTCCTACACATATTTCTTCTTATCAAAGCAGGGAGGTTTGGCTGCTCCTCAGGGTGTCCACGGTAGCAGACTTAATTTGGCTGGCCCGATCTTTGGTTGGACGGCTGATGCTCGTCCCATTTACTGTGCCGACGTCGCCGCCCTAGTTGGCCTGCCTTCGCCCTATCTGGTTGACATCCCACTGCAGCGCTGCCTTCGACCCTTCTAGTCTCCATCAAGCTTTCCACATCTCGGTCGTCCACGCCCGCTACCTGCTCTCCGTCGTCGCTGTCATTGCCCTCCCTGGGTCCCGTGCTCATCCGTTGATAGGTTTTGCCTCGCGGTCCTTTTCTCCTCCGTGATTTCCCATGTCGATTGGGTTTCTATCTTCCACGCTTCTTTCGCATTTGCCATCCTTTCTTCCTCCCTGTCGCTTCTCAATGCTTTTGCGCTTCTGTGGCCTATGATGTCCTTGTCCTCCAGCCTCATCCTATGTTGGATCTAACCCCTCCATGCTTGCCAGCGTTCTTCGAAGGGCTCTTCCCCTGTTCTTCTCGCCTAGGGTTTCCGTACGGTGGCGTGGGTGGCCACACTATTCTGGCCACCTCCACAATGGACGTACTGCCCAATTCCACCGCGCCTGCTGTGTCACCGTGTTTGTGGATGCTGCAGTACACGTATTTCTTGCAACTATGGTTTCCGCGCTACAACCCTCCCCCCTCACACACGCGGGCCTGTTTGGTCTGCCTACGCCGTCGCCCTGCTTGCTCCTACTGCCTTTACCCTGCTTTGACCCGTGTTGATTAACCTCTCCTTGTTTGGTGTTTTGGAAGGGTTGGGGGCCTACACCTCATACTGGTGTGGTCTCCACATCGCTTCTCGCCTCCTCTGTGCTCTGCTCCGCGATTTTTGCCTTCGCTGTGCTCCGTTCTTTAACTCCTTTTCCCATTTCTTTTGTTTTCCAAACTGATTTCACTTCTGATGTATGTACTAATGCTTTAATTTCTTCCTAGGTTTCGGCCCTGCTGTTGCGTCGCTGCTCCGGGTCCACTATGTAGGTGCCTCTACCAGATGCGCTGTGCACGGGACTTCCATTCCTCTTACTCTCGGTAATTTTGTTGTCTTTGTGGTTGCCCTCACATACAATGTTTGTCGACTCCTTACGATTGTCTGCTGCTTACGAAAAATGCTGGCCTAGCCTCAGCGTACGTCGTTGCGCTGTGCGGTGGCCGTCGGGATGCTTAGATTTAACTTACATGCTTTCCTGATTCACTTGGTGCTGTCACCTGCTTCCTAGTCTATTTTCAATGAGGTTATAGTATGTGTACTTACGCATCAATGCTTCTTATGGAAAATTAACGGCCTCTGTGCTTTGCGTACCCATGTAACACGTACGTAGGGATGCTTACATTTACATTACATGCTTTCCTCATTCTCGGCGCTCTGTTACCTACTTGCCCAAGTATTTTCGATGAGGTTAGGGTATATGTCGGTTGGTTGTGTCCATTGCTTCTCTTGTATGTTGTGCGCAAGGGTCTCCACGTACATGTCTGATGTTCGCTTATGCGGTACACTTGGATTTCTAGATCTCGTCATATTGCTTCATGTGTTGCAGGTACATTATGCGCCTTTCCTCCTACTTCTTCATCCTTGTGCTGCTCCAGAATTAGCAAATATCCAAGGTGACTTGATGCTTTCTGTCCTGGACATTATTTATTATTCTTGTGCTGTCTTTCCATTGGTGTCTGTCTTCTGTGTCTAATGGATATAATTGGCTGTGCCTTCTCATTGTTGCACTCTACTTTTACATTATTGTTTTTTTGTCTAAGACTCACGCCTGATGCGTATCATTGTGTGACGTAAATCATCATTGATTGCTTTCTCATAGCCTTTCTATGTTATTTCGTCGGTGCTTGGTTGTTCAGGTGCTCCTCATCAGCTCAGCTCTTGTTGTTCCTACGTGCTGTGAAAAAATTCCATAGGATTTTGAGGTTGTTCGTTCTTCTATTCACGTATTGCCTACACGTGCATGTGATTTTGTTCGGTGCCTGAGCGTGTTCTACTCACTCTTTTCCAGTATTGCGGCCTTCTTGCATCTACTAACCTGTTTGCTGTGTTTGACTTCTGTGTCTGCTCTAACGGGTATGTACATGACGATTCCAGCAATGTTATTTTGCTTTACGATCCAGTCTGCATGCTTATGCTTTCGCTGCTCCTGTACTGTTGGGTGATGCCGCTCCTATATATCCGTGTTCTATTCCTGTGCTTGTGGATTTTTACACCATTAGCAGTAGATATGGTTGTGTACATACGTACCTATATATGATAAAGTATAGTTCCGTGCATACATATACACACATCTTAAATGACATTGTGGCTAGCGAGTGCCTGTTTCCTACCCTTTTTTTACTCATCCTTGCTTTTATTTCGGCCCCACAAACTTTTCCCACGCTACTTCTTTGCCATCGTTGGGACGAAGGTTCCTTATTTGTTCTGTTTTCTAAAAAAACTTAGCCTATTGTCCTCTAGGTTTTTGTGGTAGCTACAGCTGTTGCTCGGTCGTGCTGGGTATGCCTGCTTTTTACCCTTGCTGCTAGTTCTCAAGTATTTCCTGGTGTTCGCCATCTGCTGAACAGTCCTCCATTTGTGAGTTACTATATGTCAAATTGCTTCATGTGCACAGTTAGTTCGGTAGTTCTACCTTCTCTATCAGTCATAATAGCATATATGTATCATTTCCTATTCCATTGTTCTCGTATGGCCTCCAACATTGCTTCACCAAATTGTTCCCTTTAGGTTTCTGTCCCGATTGTTGTTACCTTCTTTTTTAGACGTCCTTACTTTCTCGCCGCTTGTACAAAAGTACCTTCCACGCATTCGTACGACACTACCTTTAATTATGGATTATTTAGGTCCTTTACTGTCTTCGTTCTCTTACATATTTTCTCACCACATGCCTTCTTCTCCTTCCTGGTTGATATAATCTCAACTGCTAGACATACATGGCCACTGCGCTGCATCGCTCTACTAGCAACGGACAATCATGTGTGTACATTTTTTCCTTCAAAGTTCTGTATCCAAATATTACCTTCCTGTGATAATGTACACATTGCTCATTTACTGAAATTTTCCTTTTATTATGTCATCATGTTTGGGGTGCTTGCCTTATTGATGAGCTTAATCCTTGTGCATGGCGATTCTGTTTAGCCTCCTCAACGTCCTCAGGTCCGGCCTGTTTTGTGAGCCGCCACGCAACAGATTGTATAGTGTTCCTCTATGTCCTTCGTGCTGTGTTTGGTCCTTGTTCTCGAACCTTTTAGCTGATCATAGTGTTACCTGTGGTCTGCTTCTCTTCTCTTAGGTGGCCGTGTTTTGCATGCCTCGCCCACCTTAGATCCTTCTAAGTCCTGCCATAAACAAAAAAGGCTATTGGATCAACACCGCCTTGCCTGGATAGGTATATTACCAGTTTCATATTGAGCATATAGGACACGCAGCTTCCACAAATTCTTTTTCTATTCTTTTTATTTCAACAAAATAAAGTCTTGTTAACGCTACGTGTAACACTCCTTTAATTGAGCCGCCTCACAGGTCGTTCAAAAAGTTATACACCATCTCTTCAGTGTGGCCATTTTGATGATGAATATGTTAATGCGCTCAAAGGTACATTTTTTACGCTCCTGAAACAAAATCAGTTATGATGTCCTATCCCTGTTTCATTCCCTAAAAGGCTCATCCCTCCTATTCATTGCCTCTAAACCGTCGCTTTTAAAAACCTTGATTTGTAGCCTCTTATCGAGATAGGTCATACTATGGCCCACTGGATTATCAATGCCATCATTGTCATGCTGTTTTCTGGTGTGGTGAGAGAGCCAAATCTGAGTCTTCGCGCCATCACGACAATATTGTTTATAACAACTGTTGCCAGGGTGGAAAGGTTATCATCCTGCCGTTCCAGCCTCGCCCTGATCCTTTGCCTGCACTAGCTACGTTTCGTGGAGGTTCTCGCTCCAACAAGTTCATGAAGAATATTAGGCAATACAATTGCCTTTTTGCCTTCACGTCTATGGGGGCTAACGTTGATCACTCGCTTAACGATGGTCATGGCCCTCCAATTTACAGAATTAGTGGACAAGTCCACCATAGGATTAGGTCTCTCTTGCCACCAGATGGAAGCCCTCCTAAATTTTTTAAGCTCTATATTTATGACATCGCTAACGAGGTCGATAACAGAATGTGGGCTTTAGTGCCTACTGACATATCTGATGACAATTTGGATCCTGATATTACTCGGACCCTCATAGATATGCTTGACTAGCATAATCCTTTTGCTAAAAAATTTAGGATGGCACGGGATAGACTTGAGGATGGACAGACCGAAGATTTCGTTGTGAGGATTATAGGAGCTAAAGAAGGAGATCATGTTCAGTACATTCTATTGACTACTGATCAGCTTGCTATGCTTGTGGTGGGGGACTTTTCTCTTGATACTTTCCAACATGATATAGTCATTCAAACACGCTCTGGAGAACTATAGCAAATATCTTCTTTGCACCCTGCCTATATGCCGTTACAGTATCCTTTGTTATTCCCATATGGTGAGCGTGGATACCAAATTGGTGTTCTGTATAATGAAGAAATGCTAGCTAGGAAAAACACTCGCACAAAGGTTACTATGTGGGACTACTTCTGTTACCATTTCCATTATAGAAGGAATGAGCCAAATCCATATCTTTGTTATGGTCTTCTATTGAGTCAGGCCAAGATTGATGCTAGAGCAGCTATAGATGAAACTAGGTTATGGTACATTCTAGATAATCAGAGTGATCTTTGAGTTAAATGCACTTGACCCATATGACTTCCCTATATGTCCTATAAAGCATTCACCGTTCAATTACTGATACAAAACAATGCATGCTAAAATATATCTAATTTTGGCCTGTTTGTGTCCACATAAAATAGGCTTTCACTGCACAGTCACAATTATGGGTGTGCTAGATGACGATTCATGGTGGTATCTAGGCTGCCGAGGAAGCAAAAAATCAAGTCCTGATCAGGTCAGCGGTGCGCCTTGGTGTGATACTTGCATATCCTCAGATTTTATGCCAAGGTAAACCTACTTTCTTACCTCTTCATACACACCACGCCGCTGTTTAGTCCTAAGGTTCAATGACACTCTTCACCATTCGATTTCATTACCTATTTCACAGATACAAATTGACCTTTGCTGCAAGAGATGAAACTGCAGAAGCTTAGTTCTTCTGCTTTGACAGTATTGCTCAGCAGCTTGTTAAGAAAAGCTACGAGTCTCTCTTTCACCTTCCTGATAGAATGAGTGCCACACCTCCTAGGCTAACAGCTATTATCGGAAACAAGTATACATTTGTTGTAGGCCTGACAAGCGAGTCTCACTATTCAAAGCAGACAAGAGAATACCAAGTCAAATGTGCTATGGAAGATTTCTAGAAATGGCTGTTCACTCCAAGATCACTACCACTTGAAGGATCCAGCAAGATTACTCCTCCACCAAAAACCTTGATGGTCATACCAGCTACAACCACTGTGCCCAGTACAGCCAACACATCGTCCTTGATGATACATGCACCACCTGCCGAGTCTCCTACTCCAACAAAACCAGCTACTTTACCACCTGCTGGACAAACTACACCGTCCATAGCTAAGAATTTAGATGATCAGGCCTCGTCTACCAAGGTGATCTCCTTAACGCATATAATGACATTGTAGAGCCTAATTACTTTTACTGCAAAATCTTACTGTTCGAAACTGAGCCTCTCATTTACACATGCTGTGATGTCTGCTGATTCCCGTCACTGTGCAGGTCTCAGTGGAACCTCAACCTGCTCATACCCATGTTTCATCTAATGTTGCTGAGTATGTGTCTAATATCACAAACTATGTACATATAATTTGCTAACTCATCCAGCTTCCTGTTGCGCTGTTAGGTCTATACCTAAATCTGTCAACTGTGTAACAGTTCCACCCCAGCTTTCCTTGAATGGTAAACGGTTCATATAATACCATAAAAAATGGTTTGGTCTGAGGGATGGTTACCATATAGTATCTCTGTACTTTGCTGCACTTTTATATGTGTTTCTAAAAGTGCTCGCTGTTTAACAATGACTGCGCAAGATAGCTTCAATGCTAGATGGTTTATATAGTCCAGAAGATGCTTTGGTCTGACCTTCTAAACAATGCTTGACATGTGATATCTCTGAGAATTAATGTTCATACCTTTAAAAGTTTTGTGAAATTCAACCAAGACATCTGGACCTCTTTCTTGTATCAGCCTTACTGTCACAATGGTCATGCCTTACCATTTCCTAACTCAATTGCTAATTACTTTACCACTTTCATGTTCACAAATATCTAACTATGTGCTGCTTTTTTCCAATGAGTTACCTATTGTACACTATACTAACAAAATTAGCGCACTCAGAATATATTAAAAAAATTGCTATCTTCCTATTACATTCAGTAAGTCACGAAAAATTAGATTACTACAGTTTTCCCTTACTGCTGGGACATTAGTAAGCTACTAACCTTTGTACTGTAAGATCGTCAGGCGAATCATCAATAGCACGACATCAAACCATCAGGTCAATGCACGTTGATAAATTTAAATCCTTGTATATACAACCGTCCTTTTCTTCTGCTCACATGAAAGTAGTAGTATTCTGTAATTATGTTTATTTCATCACCACAATTAATATAGCTTCGGATAATCTTATATCGCTGGCACATTGTTCTATATTGCTCTGTTATGCAGTATTGCCTTTGAATATTATACATGCCTACTGTATTTAAAGTACTACAGCTCACACTTACCACTGATTAATTATTCAAACATTACTTGCCAATTTGCAAATTCTGATGCTATGTTTCCCAGCCTGCCAAAATCGTCGACCCATGTTGAAAACAAACCTGCAAAGAGGAAACTATTTGAGAAGCAATCTACTCATGAGGAGGTTTGTCCTATTTGTATCCACAAATTATATCTTTTTCCACCTCTGTTGTACACCGCACAGACTGATGCATTCCCACACATAGCAAATATGACTACAAACTTCCTGTTAACTATACTCAACGACCTCTGTCGATCACATACTTTTTCTCTCAGGAACTCAACATAGACGTCCAGATCACCGGACATGATAAGAGTACACACGAACAGCATCCGGAGGACCACCTAGACAGCCGAACAAGAAGGTATTAAACACAAACTATAGATCGAAGATTCCAGTTTTTTGCCAGACTGTTTAGAATGATAAATTAGAACATGACCATATAATCCTTCTGTGCAACTTCTCAACAATAATAAGTATGAACTGCTTCCAGGCCAAGAGCTCAGGATACTAAACCGCAGGCCAAGTCTGGTGGACGCAAATCATCGTCAGGCAATCAGAAAAAGTGATACAGGCTTTTAGGTACATACTGGCATGGTATTTTAAAGTCACCTTCTTCGATACTACTATTATCATCTCAACCTATCTAATGTTTTGTACAGCTTGTAAAACCTCTTGATGCATCGTCTTGTCCATGGCCGTCGCAACGCGTACAACCAAGCTTATCTTCAACACAATGTACATTGGTATTTAGAACACCGGTTCAAAACTTGGCTGCCTAAATTACTATGCCACCACGCAAACTGTGCGCTTTTGGGACCATCTTCAGCATTCTTGTATAGTCTAGGATCCCACTATCTAATGTTATGAAACTAGGAATACTACTTGCTACTAACTGCACTCTACCACCAACTATGGCAGGCTATAACCTATGACTGAACCCATGGCATCAACTGTTGTAATATATCAGTAACACTACCCTAACCTTCCAACTCCAAACATTGCCAGCTTCATGACATCCATGGATGTAATATAAGTACAATTTGGATCTCTACGCTGCGTTTACCGATGCTCGCTATGCTTACCTGTACCATTTGATTTCCTGTTTAATTGCGCGGCGCGCGCGATGGCACGCATGATGTACTAGTTAGTAAGAAAAAGCACAAAGCCAACTAAGCTCACTAACAATGCTCAATAACAAGGCAACCAATATCAAATTAGAGAGCGCAAATACTTAGCTACACAAACTAAGCAAAGTGACTAACAAGGTTACATAAACCAAATAAGCCACGCAAAGAAGCTACTTCTATGCTACACAAGCAAGAAGGTAACTAGTGAGCTACATAAGCTAACTAATTACAAAAGCAACTATACAAGTACAATATATATAAAAGTAATCACAAGCTTATGTAAGGGGATTGCAAACCAACGGGAAGAACAGGGTTGACACGGTGATTTTCTCCCGAGGTTCACGTGCTTGCCAACACGCTACGTCCCCGTTGTGTCGACCGCTCACTTGGTGGTTCGGCGGCTAATTGGCATCACCCGTCAAGCCCGCACGTCGGGCACCACAAGAACCTACCCAAAAAGTGAGGGTAGCTCAATAACACGCTCAACTAGAGTTGCTCTTTGCGGCTCCCGCGGGGCGAGCACAATGCCCCTCACAAAGCTCTTCTCCGGAGCACCGCATATGTTTTTTGCGGGCTTCGACGGAGACCACCACCAAGCCATCTAGGAGATGGCAACCTCCAAGAATAACAAGCACCATCGGCTTGTAACTCGATCACCTAGTGCCACTCGATGCAACCTCACGATGCAATCACACTAAAATCGCTCTCTTACACAATCAAATTATCACTATGAAGTATATGTGAGATAGAAGGCTCCCATACACTCACAAATATGAACACAAAGTCACTCGAGGTGCTTAGCCCCAGCCATAATCAAAGACCATATTCTATTTATAGCCTTATGAGCTAAACTAGCCGTTACCTAATAGCGATTTTTTATTGGTTGTAAGATAGAGCACAGCGCTAGCGAGTCCATCGCTAGTCTAGCCTCGTACGTTGTCCAAGAAATTCTATCTCACAGCATACAAGGGGCTGCACTCTCTCACCTTGTTTTTTATTGTTTTAGCGGCTTAAATGGCTAGCGATTTCTTCGGTGCCGTTGAGGACGCACTGAATGGACGCGCCACGCGGCGCCGCCGCCTAGCGCCGAAGCCAAATCGAGCATCTCGCAGCTTCGCTTGACGCTCGGCAGCGGCGCCCAGCTCATCAAGAGCAAAAAAACATCCACGCAACCACCCGCCTCCCCTGCTATCTTCGGTTCCTGTCGACGGTATCAGGACGACGACGTACAAGTACAACGATTCGCACGGTGGCGCAGACGTGCAGTCCCCATTGACCGGGTCAAGCTACGCCTTTTATTGCGACAGCATGCTGCGATAGTTACTGTTATTCTTGCAAGCTCTCTGTGTGCCCGGTTTCTAGCTGTTCTCCGCCTGAATGAAACACTAAACAGTGCTCTGCACACACGTACAAACTGTACCAAGACACAAGTATATATCGACAACTAAAAAAAATGTCTAAAGACAGGTGATACCTTATATACACTACGAGCACGTTTAGTTTCCGGATTTGGGAGTGGCCAAATAATTAATGTGTTACTGTAGTGTTTCGTTTGTATTTGTGAATTATTGTCCAAACATTGACTAATTAGGCTCAAAAGATTCGACTCGTAAAGTACAACCAAACTGTGTAATTAGTTTTTGATTTCGTCTACATTGAGTACTCCATGCATATACCGCAAGTTTGATATGACGGAAAATCTTCTTTTTGTATAGTGCATTTTTCAGAAGTTTAATGGGAACTAAACATGACCTACATTCTCCAAGGCCTCTGTTTTGATTCGAGAGCATAAACCATCTGAACACAGCTCTGAAGCTGACTGCAGGCAGTGAAGCATATCTGAATGGCTCCGTTTGTTGGTCTGAAACTTGGCTGAAAAGTACTGTTCCGGCTGAATTGTTGTGAGAGAAAAATATTATTTCGGTTGAAAAAATAAGCCAAACAAACCGAATATGGAATAAGCCGAACAAAGTCAATATTAATGCGGAGAATGCACTCCATTTAGTACAAAGCTTTTTAAGAAAAAAAAACTAAAAATACTTCTGAGCCACACAAAACTAACCACAGAAGGCACACAAGTCCTGTTCTCTTCAGCAAATTCATAATACGCTGAATTTGCAAAAACGGCGCAAAGTAAGTACGGGGAGTAGTAGTTAGTAGGCGGCAGTGCGGCACAAATTTACTAGAACACTGACGACGTAGGCCCCGTTCGCTTGTCTTAAAAATAGTTTGTTCGGCTTCTTTTTTCAGCCGGAACAGTATTTTTCTCTCACAATAATTCAGCCGGAACAGTGTTTTCCAGCCAGTTTCAGCCAAGTTTCAGACCAGCGAACGGGGCCGTAATGTAGGCTGCAGTGCAGCACAAATTAAGGGGGTGTTTGGATCTCACTAGTAAAATTTAAGAGGTGTGTCAAAAGAATATTGCATGGAGTGTTTAGATACTAATAAAAAAACAAATTACATAATCCGTTAGTACTCTACGAGACGAATTTTTTAAGCCTAATTAATCCGTTATTAGCATATGTTTACTGTAGCAAACATTATCAAATTATGAACTAGTTAGGCTCAAAAAAAAAATTCGTCTCGCAAATTAGTCGTAAACTATGTAATTAATTTTATAATTAATCTATATTTAATAGCATATGTTCAAACACCCCCAGCTCCCACAACGGGCTGGCATACCCCTGCAGCTGCTCCGCGGCAGCCTCCCCTCCGTAGCAGGGCTCAAACGGGAAGCTGCCGCTCCCCCCGTCGTCCTGCTCCTCCCACTCCATGGCCATGACCAGGCCGTCCATGTACCAGCCCCCTGTGCCGCACTCGCTGGTGAACGGGTCCATGGCGTCGTCGGCGTCGGCCGTATCCACCCACTCCAGGGTGTCGTCGTGGTCGAAGACGACGTACGGCGCCGCCGGGGACCTCAGCCGCGCGCCCCCGCCGTACACGTCGAAGTCGGGCAGTATGCCACCGTCGAGGCCGCAGTCCTCGCAGTCCTGGTGCGCGTGGATGTCGTAGCTCTCTTGGCTGTCGATCCAGCAGTCGCCGTCGACGTCGGCCACCAAACCAAGCTGTTGGTGGCCCGCATTCTCGGCGGCGAGGGACGTGTCCAGGAGCTCCATGAGGAGGTCGCCGTGGATCTCCGGCTCCTCCATGACGCCGTCTTGTTTCTGCTGCTGCCTGCTATCGATCAAAATTCTATCCAAGCTCTAGGTGTTTCTTTTTTCTACATGTACGCGCGGGAGTGGGAGCGACCTACAGAGAGGAGGAGATCAGATCACTGATCATGCATGGCAGGGTATGTGACTGAGGCAGCGAGGAGCTCGTGTTTTATAGCCTGTGAGGGTGGGACGTGCCAGCTCAGGAGCTGTGAGTGAGTTGCGTCGGCCATGAGGGGTTGAGGCCTTGAGGGCCAGGTGACCGGGCGGTCTCGCACCTACGCGGCATGTGGACCGGACATCACCACTCGACAGCAGCATTGGTTGCTGATCGCGCCATCCATAGGTCTGGATCAGAGATTGCTTTTGCTGGGAGCAAGCATGGATTATGGATGAGGAAAGCACGAAACTGTTAGAGACGTTCAAACCAAGCTTCTGTTGCTCAAGGGAGCTGATTGATTGAGCAGGAATGGCTTTTCGTCTTTGTGTCTGTACTGTACGAGATTCAAATCTGCATCGTCCAGGTACAGGCCCGGGGGGGGGGGGGGGGGGGGGGGGGGGGGGGGGGCGCGGGGGGGCTGTACCCTGTAGGCGCGCCTAGCAGCTCCAAGGGTCGGCCTGTTTGCCATTACCGTGGCGTGGGTGCAGGTTCAGCCACTCAGGACGCTGTGAGCCTCTGACGTCGCGTTGCGGTCCTGCGGCGCTTTGCAGTGACCAGTGAGTGCAGAGTGCATGCGGACAATGTACGGGCGACGTAGTAGCAGCTAGGGTCATGATGGCCTACAACGGTGTACGTCAATGGCCAGCCCGTCTTCGGCCTGCGATAGTTACCGGAAATCATCGGCCGGCAATCTGTAGAGAAAAATCTTCCGTTTTTTCCGGTGCCGCACATGGTCTGCCTGGCTTAGGCCATGGGCGACGATACCCATGGCGCATGGCGGGCCTGGGCTCTTCGTTCGCTTTCGCTCACCGGGACAGGGGACGCCGGACTGGCGGGCGGGTGCGGCCGGGGCCGGGGAAGAAGTGGTGGGTGGGCAGCAAACTGCTACACATTGCGCCGCGCATGCACTGAGGTTATCCTGCGGTAAGATAATCACATAGACTGTAGATTCCACTGACTAATCGTAAAATCAGCCTGGTCCATAAGTGATGGCATATCAAAGTTTCAACCGTAATTGTTGTATGGATTCGAGCGAGTATCCTTGCCTCGCAGGGCCGTGCAAGACAAACTAGTTGGTGTGATTGGTGTCAAGTGTCAACAATCACGCACGCGCGTGCGCACACAATTCACCGGTTTACCAAACAACACACGATGAAAAATGTTCAATCAACTGCAACTCGAGCACACCGGACATCATAATAGTAGTCGACAACAGCAGCAGTGCAGTCTTGCAGCGCCGGCCATGCACGTAGGTGTAGGTTACGTAGCTGCTGGCTATCCCTGGTTGCTGCGATCTAGATTGAGAAACGATCAGACGTGATCACGTGAATGCTTTATTACCACCCTAGGGTCACAGGGCGTGCTCGATCAAGATCCGACATGGTATTAAACCATGACTGATGACAGTAAATTATCCCGACTATGTTCGTGCTTGGTTGATCTCAGTGCGCCGGTGAGGCGGTGACCCCGGTTCATCGAGGCAGGAGGGACACTGACGCCGGGGCTACATTCTCATTCCTATATCACAGGAATCGTTTGCAGGACAATCATTCCTATGTATTGAGTAGCAGGAATCGTTTGCAGGACAAACTTAGGAAACTTTATTTTTGCGTGAGGCAAACCACAAAAAGGTAAACATCCACCTCATGGTTTCTTGTTTCCTACAACACATCCAAACACATTCCTAAAAAATTCCTATGTTTTTCATTTCTCTGTTTTGCATATGCATTCCTACTATATTCCTTTGCCTTTTCTATTCATGTTTTTTCAATCCTATAATCATGTGTTATAAAGAACCTACAGATCCATAGGGGTGGGCCAAACTCCTCGCAGCAGAACAGGCTCCCAACGTGGTAGACCCGGATGGTGCAGGGTCACGGCCCCAGGCCACATAAATTGCAAACAGGGCTGCAATGCTGCATGATAATATGGCACAATGCAAGTCAGGAAAGCATGCAAAGGTTCTACTGCGTTCCAAACGAGTGAACTCAGAACTATCCCACACAAAAGTGCGTTTCTGTACAAGCCATTTCCAGATTCCCTTTCTTCTGTGTTCCATTACATGCAGAACAGCTTGGATGCTCTTTAGTTTTTTTGTAAAAAAAAGGTCTTCTGTTAGATTTTGCCCAGCTTCTTTGGATAAGGTTCTTTACCAGGACTTTTTGGGTAGCTCTACTCTTCAGCCTTCTCAGATTTCTGTAGTGGAAGAGATCTACCACGTCCCAGTGTAAAGCCCCTTGTTCCATCTGGCATTCTCGGTCCAGGAATAGGCTTGTTTAATGACTCAGAATCAGAACTTCCTGATATGCAAATAATATAAAGAAAACAAATTATATCAATCCCACACTAGCAGAAATACAAACAATATATGTGAGGAATTGGCTTCGGTCCTTTCGGATATGTTGAGAATGGGTATGAATTATTGAAATTTCAAGCAGCTTTTACATGTTTGTCGAAATCACAGGGGAGGATCAAAGTTTTGTGCAGATGACAGGAAGTGTTCCTATGGAATTCCAGGCTATTACTCTAGACAAAAAAAAAATCATGCTGAAATTCATCTACAAGACATTGTAAAAAAAAATAACCTATGGAATTCAAGATCATTTAGTCTAGACAAAAACAGAACAAGCTGTGGTTTCGACAAATAATAACGGGAACATAAACCATCTCACTGCTCTGCAGAAAGAATATGAGAATTAACTAACCATCAACTCTCAATGGCATAAGTCACCCAAAAAAAAGTCTCAATGGCATAGATAAGGATGCAAGTGGGGTACCCAATGGTGTTTTTTGGGTCAGTTAACTAATTACGGTTGAATGACATTCTAGTTCATTTCCCCCTCACCCAAATTACGTAAAATGCAATTATAGTTCATCTGAGCAAGTTTTTGGGTCGACCCAATGACCTAAAATAATTAGAACTTGCAAACCTAGGCATAGATATAAGAATAAATTTCATGACATGTAAAAGAAAATAGCATTGGTGTATCACTACGAAAGAAAATAGCATTCACGAATTCAGTACATTTAATTTTATGAATACCTTGTTTGTTTGTATTTTGCTGCATCTGACCTTGACCTTTGTACCGTCCTTTTCGTCCTCTAGAATTTGGCTTCTGGTCATGATGCTCAGTCTATATGTATAACCAACAGGCTATAAGCAAAAATATATCTAGTGCAATATTTGGGACGCAAATAGTCATAATATGTCGATTAGAAAAAAATTCTACTAGGAAATAATGCAAATCAACTATTCAGTCCCAAGCTCCCAGCATAGAATAGTTCAAGAAGAGAGGCCCAAACTATCAGCAAGAAAGTGAAAACATCAAGTGATGCACTACATAAGCTATCATATACTATTTTCAAGCTGATAACTGAACACAGTCAACAGACAAATGCAGTTAGGAGTATGGAAAATTTCAGACCTCAGTGGTAAAAACAGATTTCAAATTCTCTTTGTCCTTGGCACTCCCCACTGCATCAGCATTGGATATCTTTTCTGAGGTTATACACTGGTCTTCTTTTGAATGTAGATTCTGATCGATCTTTTTGAAAACTTTATCCTGATTGTCTTTTGAAGGTTTGTTATACTTTCCCGATCCCATTACACTTTGTTTAGGCAGAAACCTGACTTTCATCCCAGTTCTCCAGTTGCTCTCATCACTTAGGACAGTAACCTAATATGACCAGAACAGATAATCGAATAAAAAGTTGATTATTCTAGACTTACAAACCAAATCTATTATTAGATAGGAGATGAGCAACTCACAGCCTTCTCAGCGGCCTCCACTGCTTCATACTCAACAAGTACATGAACCTGTGCAAATCTGCTTCATTAACTTGTTTGGCAGAGATAATATAACAAACATAATCTAACAGTATTTTTCCCTGGAATTTAGATATAAATATGTTATTGTTTGTGGTAATTGGGAGTAGGAAGCACAATTGAAAGAGTCTCCAATTAAAACGTTAGCAAATAGCTTCAATAATGAAAATACAACATGATGTTGAGATCATACCTTACAACTTAAATTGAAATCAGGCTTCTTAGCAGTTGAAGATTCTTTCACTAATTCTGGATCATTAATTGTTATGTTCACAACTCTGAGATGTGAAAAGATAGATTACAGTATCAGAATATATTATAAAACGAAAAAATAACATTTAAAGAAGCACATACAACTACGAATGTCCAGACAACATACTTGCCCACTGTACCAAATTTTTCCTGAATACTCTCCATGGAGAAATCTGGAGGTAGATTTTCGACCAAAACAGTGCTTTTCTGCAAATACAATGTATTCTCTTTAAGTTGTCGCAATTCAGATACCCTAGGTATAGTGCATTCCAATAAGGAGGGAATCAGCTATTTACCTTTGAATCTTTCAATTCTTTTTGTGGCAACGGGTGTAACCTCCTGACCTGTTTCCCATCTGAACTTACAACCTAAAATAGAATGGGCAGACAATTATGTCACAAAGATATAAAACCTGGCATGGCAATTGTACATGCATTACTAACAAACGGTAAGAAATTCTAAGTGTCAGCACAGATTGAAATTGCAAAATATTACCAGCTTTGGTGATGTCCTGAGTGCAGCTTCAATTAGGTCTTGAACGAGTTTCTTAATTCTTCTAAATGATGCGATGGTCTCAATAGGAACTATTATTTAAATAAAAAAAGCCATTAGAAGAGAGCTCACATTTGTAATACATATTGTAAAATAAATCCAGTGGCAGCAAATGTCGATGTGTATTCATTCAATATAGAACATAAAGGGGCGTACCCAGTGTAGAGAGCTCCCGCTCTGTGCGGGGTCTGGGGAAGGGTGTCAGTGGCAAGCCTTACCCTCGCCTGTGCAATGCGAGGAGACCGCGACTCGAACCCGGGACCTTCCGGTCACAGGCGGTAAGACTCTACCGCTTGCACCAAGCCCGCCCTTCTCAATATAGAACATAGAGCACTAAAATAATAAACAGTGATTAACTCATGTAGTCTTGTTATTTAGCTAATGCTTCTGATTTTAATAAGCAGCAAAATGCCACTAGTGTGCAATGTAAGAGAACCAACATGTGATGATTTTTTTAATTTTTTTTTTACAAAATACAGCTTACATGCACCAATGTCTAATGTAGAAACACACACAAAAAAGCATAAGCTATAAAAAAAGAGAGAAAAGTATTAACACAAAACCTGAATCGAAACCAACAAATATCATTATCAATACGAACAAAAACATCAGCTCAGTGCAAACTATTCAGTTAAGTCCTCACCATTGAGGACACCACATAAGTTAGGCCTTGTTTTGAATGTCTGATTTAGATAATAGAAGAAGGCATTTTTTTAGTTCAGATTATATTATGACCTGTGTAAAATTTGAGACGAGGCTAAAAAAAACTGAGAATGGGAACACTGAATACAGTGTCCCTGAAACCACTATACTAATCATAAAATTTACATCCTATATGTGATCAATTATAGAAATTCGTCTAACTGCAGCTCTGGAGTATATAAAACATCCTTTATATGTGATACGCACATGCCATCCACCTCAAAGGTAGTAAACATTCAGTTTGATCAAATATGATGGGGGTAAGGGACAACTCAGATGAGTAAGGTACATATCATTTCCCAGTGATGTCAAAAAGACAAAGCTACCATGGCAGAAAACCAGGCAACATTTGTCAATTCCGGGGTCAGATTTGCATATCTTCATGGTCCCACAACCAAAGATAGTATGTCTCAGTAACACACATGAAAAAGTATCAAAGGCTCTAAATAGTTAGCAAGCACTATGTAATTGCTCAATCAGAAGATTCCACAGTCCATAATTTTCTTAATGGAACGGAGTGAATCAGAAATCATAAATTTGGTATTCACAGAGATCTAAACAAGCTTCTCAGCACAACTTAAAGAAAGCTGCACCAGGAGTACCAATGCAAAGACCTCATCATAAGTACCTGTCACATTTCATCATTTTCATCTCCATTCCGCATGTACGATTGCTAGGGCAAAATAAACCACTGGTGTTTTAAATGCAGGAAAAAACACTACAGGAGAACAAGAGTTGCGCCTTGATCAATGCTGGAGAACCGGATATTTTAATCCAAGCATCTTAGCAGAAAATAATTGTGATGTAGAACAAAATAAAATACATCCTGAACACTAAACAGTTACCAACAGAATTCCAGACACTCTGTTACAACTACAGTCTCATAGTCACACCCTACACAGCTAAGTAACTAGAATATCTGAAGCAGTCAGCATTGCATTATCAGTGTCTATGCTAAAATTTATAACCTAAGGCAACAAATACGTACCAAAGCCCTTCTTGTTCTTCTTCACATATTTCAACGGGAATTCGTCCGTAGGAAGATTCTCATCGCTGAAATAGTACTCGACCTGCAAATTGTAGAAGTGTTTCATGTTTCAGAACCCAAAGTATATCAGATAAGCACTTTACGATCACACAGAAATTTAGGAGTCAACGTATTGAGAAGAAACAGCGCATATGGGAAGAGAAGTTGCAGAGGGGAGGTCCACAGAGAGCGTACCTGCTTGACGATGCGGTCGAGGAGCTCGTCGGTGAGCACGATGCCACCACTGCCAGCCTCGGGGCTCTCCGAAGAGGCGTCGTTGACGATGTCAGTCGCGACGGCTAGGACGTCCTCCTCCACCACCTCGCCCTTGACGATGTCGGGCGCGACGGGTAGGGCGTCCTCCTCCACCACCTCGCCCGTGGGCTGCAGCTCGTCGGACACGGTAAGGGGATCCCGCGCGACGCCGTCGAGAGGTGGAGCCTGGCCGTCCATACCGGAGGGCAGGGCGTCCTCCACCTCGACAGGACGCGGCGGATGGAGCTCGTCGCCGGCTGCAAGGGGCTCGGGCACGACGGCGTCGAGAAGAGGTGGAGCCTGGCCGTCCATTCCGTTGGGGGAGATCAGGGGAGCCGAGGTGCCGCCGCCGCTCGTAGTCGTCGGCTGGCGGCTTCGGGCGGAGGGCGATTTGAAAAAATGGGACTGGAAACTATTGGTCGGTTGCAGATACCTATATTCATAGATATGCGGACCGCGGGCTCGAGGAGGTCCGGGTGGCGGTCTGGGCCATATACCCACTGGGCAGGGCAGGGCAGGACGCAGTGCGAGACGAGGCGAGAGAGGGTTTGCTTCTCGGCGGCTGAACGGCCCACTGGGCTGTCGTCTTGTGTCGGTTTGTCTCTGTAGCCCGTAGCGTCGTGGCCTCCCTGGGCTCTGCGTAACCACCTGGCGACCACTCAAGCCTGAGCTGCTAGCTGATCTGCTGATGTGCTCTCCAGAGTCTTCTTCCTCCTTCGCTCGCTAATGTAGCGACGAAAAAGGAGTTCCTTCGATTCGGCTCATCCTCGCCGGTGGCCAAAAATTTAGGAGGGACTGAACAACAGCAATTAGCAAGAAAAGTAGTTCAGTAAATCTCAGTCTCTCATATTTCTACATCTATAGCTGAAACTTCAGACGACGGCTCTATAAGGCTTCGCTTGCTCGCGAGTGGTAGGAGGGGTTGAAGCCCCCCTAGCCCCACCGCTGGCTCCGTGCCTGCTTCTTGGCCTTCTTGGCTGTGGAGGTGTGAGGAACCGGAGAGTTGAGGTATGGGTGTACATACATAGCTCTAGTATGTGTTTTTTAAGCTACGTTAGTTTTCCTTTCGATCCATGCCTGGGGGTGTTCCTCGTTGAGGAAAAGCTCTTCGGCATGGTTGCGGTGTGGATCTTCTCCTCCCAATGCGGATTGGGGCGATGCCGATGGTTCCGGCGATGGCGTCATCGACGTGCTTGGTTCTGTACCTTGGTTTCTGTTCTTCCCAAAAATAATGTTAGGGTTGGATTTGTTCTCGGTGGGGTGCTCGTCGGGACTCTTTTGTTTCCTTTCGGGCTCCTATGTCGGAGGTGGTTGGGGCTGGGTGGCTGTTGTTGTACATGTCGTGCACGATGATGGTGTTATTTGCAGAGGGATTAGCACCAACGATGTTTTCTTCGATGTTTTCTTCTGTGTTGGTGTTCGAATCCTATATGAGCTTCACTGCGCCGTCCGTGCCCATATCGTCAGTGGCGGCGCTGGCACCATAGCCCTCGATGTGGTTGCTGGAGCCTGGAGGATTGTTTTGACCCTTCAAGGTGATTCTGATGGCTGCGGCGTTGAGTGGAATTGTCTCGTGAGGTTACTTCTCCACCTTCTCATTTTGCACGGGTTGGTGTTCTTCGATCCTCCTTGCGGGTCAGTTGCTTGTCAGCTGGAGTTGGCCGGTGAGGCGACCGGCGACTGATCCTAGTGAAATCGAGGTTTGGCCTGAGCATTCAGCGGATAAACTACATGCTTTGGGTGTGCTATTGATGGCGTTCTTAAAAGTTGACTCTTCATCGATTCGGGATCCGGCCATGAACTTCATCCTGGGTCTTCTTCATTGCGGGAGGTGGGGAAGATCTGGCTTGCGGCAACAACGCTCGGCAACAACGACGGTCTCCGGGTGCTCTTCAGTGAATTCATTTGTAACTTTTCTTTCTTTTAGGGGTGCCCTGTCAGGGGCTGGATGTAAAACTTTTGTTTTAATAAAATCCAAACCTTTTTCTAAAAAAAAACTGGCGACCACTCGCTTCGTGATAGTTTGGGCTGATGACAGTTTGAAAAGGCGGTGCTGCACTCGATGGAAGAGCAGAGGGCAGAGCAATGCAATAGGTCTAATTGGTTATTTGCATGAGAAAGTATAGTACAGTTTATCCATGCTTAATTGTATGTAGAGGCTCTTATATAGGCTTGTATACAATGCTTAAAGCAAGCTAATACAACATTAGCTAGTACTCTAATTTTTTCTATATTAGATAATACAATTTGCACAAGCCAACGGACATACACAAATAAAATATCTTTACATTCTTTGTCTTTGTTAAAAACACGAACTATTTTTAAAATTGGTGAGAGCTTACATACAGAGCTATTTTTTGAAGAGTTACAATGTTTTATAAACTCCTTCAAATATACCGTTTTTTTCTAGCTCACAATAATATAGTAGTCTTATCGTAAGCTAAATCTTGTCAGCTACTCTTTGCATTCTAAAAAAAAGAGTGTAGTTTAGGATCTAGTCTAAATCAAACTATTGTAAGTTTGATTAAGCTCATGAAAAATATCAACTATTATGCATTCCAAATAGTCCAAGTCATGTTTGTATAAATGTAACCTGATCTTGTATTTTGTGCCGAAGTGCATGAGTTGCAGCTTCCGGGATTATCTGAGTTAGTAATAATAACTTAAATTGAGTTGATCGAGAGGACTATACAGAGTTCAGTGGATTAACTTGGACGAATACTCATGACCGCCGTATTATGAAAATCCAACAAATATATATGGACAAGTGACAAGTCTTGTTCAGGTTTACGAAAATTTCGGTAGGACAACTAAGGTCCATCGAGAAAAGAATTTATGGACTAAGGTGCCCTGGACCAATCAAAGGTAGTCTTGCAACTGAAGAAACCTGTGTGTCGGGGAAGCCGGGCAAGTGTCTTTCCTTCCCAATAAACGTGATGGACCCTTGAATAGTTGAATTTGTTTGTGCAATATGCCCACGGTGCATGAATTCTCATAGACCCCTGGAAAGAAAATGCTACTGTTTTCCCGGGACTGACCAGTGAATTTTACAGGCTGTGCGCTGTGCTGTGGTTTGTTTTCACAACCAGAAATCAATTAATTTAAACTTTGATCAAAATTATATAAAAAATTAATATTTTCGATACAAAATTAGTATCATTAGATTAGTCATAGAATATATCTTCATAATAAATTTATTTTAAAACATAAATATTAATACTATTTACTATAAATTTAATCAAACTTTAGCTACTTTGATCGACATAGAGAGTACTTAGCACATGCTAAATCCATGGCAAGAGATTATTGTTGGCTCCAACAGGTGCGGACGCCAACACCAACCGAAGCAGGACGTTGAATCAATGGACGTGGTAAACAAGCGCCGATTTCTCGGCTGGGGGCATAAAAAGGCGATCAAAGCCGTCTGCTCTACCCTGTCGTGTCATGGACTTGGAGGAGCGAAAGATTTCCGCAAGGCCCTCGTTTAGATTGTGAAAAAATTTCAACCCGATGAATAGTATCACTTTCGTCTTATTTGACAAATATTATCGAATCGTGGATCAACTAGGCTCAAAAGATTCATCTCGTGATTTCCAACTAAACTGTGTAATTAGTTATTTTTTTACCTACATTTAATATTCCATGCAAGCGGCTAAAAATTGATGTGATGAAAAGAGAGTGAAAAAACTTGAAATTTGGATGACATCTAAACAAGGCCCAAGTAACCCGTGATCCTTTATCGCGCCACCCCCGGTACGCTCGCTCGCCAACTCGACCGCGCCCGAGAGTACGATGGAGATCATGTGACCCTGGCATGGATCCTGTGGTTGGATGGATCGGATAGGCATAATTGCCTGGAAAGGATGGAGCTGCCACCTTCCCTGGCTTGACCTCCTTGTCCATGCCTCCATGGCAACACGCACAGCGAGCAGTGGCTAGTGAGCACTGTCAGCGGAAGGAAGAACAAGAACTGGGCTGCTTGGCTTTTCCGGTCAACGGATTAGCAGTGTACAGTAACTGCGTGTCACAGACTCACAGTACTTATTACCTGTGGCAGCGGCTCTTTTTTACTGGACTGCTGGTGGTAGAAGTCAATACCACGCATGTGGGGCGTCTGAATCGCGTAGTACGTCATGTCCTGAGATTCTGGTGGCCGATCCTCGAGGCCGTAGAGGGAGTGCGCGAGTACGGCTACGCGCTTTCATGGCTTTCGACCTTTGGGAGCAGCAGAACGCAGTGGCGCGGAGGGAGTTGTACTGCTCCTATGTGAGAACGGCAAGAAAATCGTCCCTCTCACTACGGTCCGGTCTCCTCCTGCCATTGGTATCCGAACTTGAATTTTCACAACCCAAATTCACAATAGCAGCTCTTGTGTGAGCTGAAGCGAGCGAGTGCTCGGCGACACGGCTTGCCCGAGTTCCCAAAAGGAGGACACGGCCCTTAACTTGGCCTGTCTGATGATTGATTAAGCTCTGTCATCAGTGCCCTAACCTCTAGGAGCAGTGTAAGTACTGGCCAACTCAGCGAGACTCGCTTGTGCTTGAGTAGACACTAGACAGTAGTACGACTTGTTGGCCAACTCAGCGAGACTTGCAGTGCAGCACAGCAGCATGATGAAAAATGGTGATGGATGCCGCGCCATAGATTGCATAAGGCGGAATCCCCGGCATCTTCGCTTGTTTGCTCTTAATTGGTTTCGCTTTTGGAGATGCTGATGGTTTTCAGCCGCTTTGTCCCCCAACCGCTTGACTAAAGTGAATGCATTGCGCCATGTACGGGGCCTTATCGGCTTGCATGCATTGTTGCTGAGTTTCATAAGCTCGTCGTGTCGCCTAGTACTACTGCTCCTACGTCGCGTCCACACGAAGAGCAGCAAAGACGCAAAGGCCCGTTCACTAGTCTGAAACTTGGTTAAAACTCACTATTTTAGCTGAATTGCTGTAAAAGAAAAATACTGTTCTAACTAAAAAACCAAACAAACCGAATATAGGATAAGTCCAGCGGAGCCAAATAGCCGGAAAGGAAGGGAAAAAAAGAGTTCCAAGTAATTATCGGGGAAAAGACCTCGCCTACTCGATGATACAGAACCACCCCATTCCCTTTTTCAGTGCTCGACAAAGTGGTACCGAAACGGCTGCAAAAAGCGAAAGGCAGGCGCACTCCCGTCTCTAGAGCCTGCAGTAGTATTGACCACTGTTGACACAATTCTCACGCAGGGGCCCTGTGAAAATAGAATAGCGGGGAGAGTGGCCAGCAAAGTGCCATAGGAAAAGGGAATCGCCATCAGCGTGTGACCCCATAAAAAGCAGGGCGTGGGCGTGGGCGTGGGACGGGGCAGAGCAGAAGCAGAGCTGCCTCCAGCTCCAACCCAGACCAGACGAGAGGACGACGCGGCACCGCTCGGTAGCAGCCAGCGTTGAGCACTTGAGCGCAGTGCCCGCTTGTCTGTTATCTCCCCGCTCCCCAGTCCGTCTCACACTCCCTCCCACTCCCCCGGTCTCGCACACCGTCCCCGTCCCCGTCCCCGTCCCGGCGTCCCCTGCAGCTTGTGCTCCGTGTCGGAGGGAGCTGAGCAGCGAGGGAGCGCGGAGGGGGGTGTTTAGGAGATGGAGCCAGATTCGGCGAGGAAGACGCTCGCATTGCTGGCGCTGCTTCTCCTGGCGGCGCCCGCCCGCCCGGCCTCGGCGGCTCCGGTGGAGGATGGTATAGTCTCTGCTCCCTTCTGTTCTCGCCCTCCCTTCACCGATTGCTTGTTTTGCTCTTAAATGTGTTCATTACTGCCGCAACCGCTCATTTGGAGTGGAGCCGGCTCGATTCGCATCGTTGTGAAATCTTCAGCTACAGCTTCGACGGCGGCTTTGTTCTGCCTGCCTCTGCACCAGATCTCACCGGCTGAAAGAAATGGGATTTCAGCTCCTTCCTCTTGTTAGCACTGCTGAGCTTACGAGCATGCGAAGCACTAACTGCAAAAAGTTTTAGGAGGGTAGCGGAAAAGTAGTGTTAGCACTAGTGTTTGCCTGTTTGGTGCGATGTCTGATGTAGTACAAGAACGTAACTTTGTGCATTTGGTTTTGGTTAGAGCGCACACACATATTTGCACTGGCGAGAAAGGGGGAGGAGCTGTGCAAACTGCAAAGCGAGGCTCCTCCTCCTTTCTAAGTACAGTGGCATCTTTCTAAATGTTTGCTCATAGGCAGGGAGGATCAACCAGATACTAGGTAGCTTCAAACACAGTGTAGTTATGCACACACTTAATCCTTCCCAACTCATACCTCAGTTCAGACAAAAAATGTGAAGTGCTGAGCTGTGAATATTTTTGGCGCCACTGCCCCAAAACGGAAATGTACCAAATCTTTCTTCTCTCCGTTATACTGCATGAGCTCGTTCTTGCAGTGCATTCACTTATTAAGGCTCGCACTTGCTGATGTGAATCATGTGATGCATTTTGTGTTTGAAAATGACTAGTAACCGTCAAGTGAGCTGCCTTGCAAGTTCAGAAAGACATTCTGGTGGATGTAAAACAATGCCGCCCCCCCCCCCCCCCAAAAAAAAAAAACAATCTTGTCTTGACGAAGTTTACACAAATAAATCCATGGGCTTTTTATTTTAAAGTTAAAACACGCACCTACTCAGTTCAATAGGTGTTTATGACACCACCGCAAAGGACGAGGTCCGAAGAAAGTCAAAAGGAAATCTGTGCTGCTGTAGTAAACTCAGATCTAGAGGGAACAGCAAAGCACAGCTGACCTTGCATACTGCAGAGTGCTCATTGAACCCTCTCGTGAGAGTCAAATAGCTTGTTCAGAGGGTGACCGTGCTTGTGGTTGTCCATGCCTATCTATTTATGTCCGTACCTTCATCACCTCCCCATATTCACGCCATGATCTATGGTGCTCTGGACATTTAGGTCTGGAGTTTGGACCACTCATGGGGTACCCAGTGGGGAGGATGGTTGGTTGGTAGATGTTTCACTTTCACGGCCTCACCACATAAGATCGATGTGCATAGTCACATGGTCGTCCTTGTGAGAACAATGAAGCATAGTAAAGTGGTCTAGTAGTAGTACCCCGATGAACTGCATTGGAGGTACAATAGAAAAAGTTGGACATGTGTTTCCTAGTGTTTTGCCGGTAGGCACTGCTGAATCTAGCCGTTGAAAAAACGATTACTATGGGGGGTTTGTTTAGTTTAACTGTTTTTCTCCATTTTCCTGAGACTGTACTTTTCTCATTCCTGTTTGAGGACAGTTGTATAAGCTCTGCAAATCAACCTTCCCAAACTCTATTGCGATTGTTTGTTTCATCTGAAGTTGCATATAATCAGGGGTGGAGGGAGGGTGGGGCTAAGGGGGGCCAAGCACCCCCTATGTTAGATGAATTTCTCTTATGCACATGATTTTTTGCTATATAATTCAGTGACATATAAATTTATCCCCCCTAATAATATACCTTTTAGCGCTTGGTTCCTCCTACTAGTAAATTCTGGCTCCGCCCCTGCATATAATGAGCACAGAATAGTCCCAGTAAGAATACCCTAAATGAGATCTGTGTTGGGTTTCCTCACTGTGATACTACCATGCACTTGGCTGGGTCTATTCAGTGTCATTTAATTCTTTGTGGACTGTAAACTCGTTTAGCACCTATGCCATAAATGGAGTTTATCACTTAGCGTACTAGATTGCACTGGTCAAACTTGCTATCCATCCTATGCAACAAATGCAAAGCTAGTCTCTTATTATAATTTCCTCTACCAGCATAATATCTTGATGGCAAAGGTACACAAATCATGGAGCAGATATTAAGTACTCTTTGTGACAGTATTGTTTTCTACGTTAAGCAGAAAGTGTTCCGAGGAGCAGCAGTATTGTGATTGTAGCGAAATTAATACTAAATTTACACTTACAATGATTAGTGATTTCTTGCACTACAGGCCTGCTCAGCAATGGTGACTTTGAGACAGCACCAGCCGGTGGTTTTGTAAAATCTGCATCTGTTGCTGAGGGTGCATCGTCAATCCCTGGTTGGACGATCAATGGCACGGTTGAACTCATTTCAGCAGGCCAGCACCAGGGTGGCATGATCCTCATTGTTCCACAGGGTATCCCCTCAGCGCTCTTGTCCACCACCCCCCCCCCCCCCCCCCCCCCCCCTCCCCCCCAATAGCTGTGCTTAAACATTTCTTTTTCTGTGGCAGGGGACCATGCTGTAAGGCTAGGGAATGATGCTAGCGTTGGGCAGGTGGTGGATGTTGAGAAGGGCTCGGAGTATGCTATCACATTCAGCGCTGCCCGGACATGTGCACAACTGGAGGCACTGAATGTTTCCGTGCTAGGTGGCGTATCACAGACAGTAGACTTGCAGACATTGTACAACATAGAAGGCTGGGATGCGTACGCGTTGGCTTTTCAGGCAACAGAAGAGCAGGCACATCTTCAATTCATGAACCCTGGCATGGAGGATGATCCGACTTGTGGTCCTATCCTAGACAACGTTGCCGTCAAGAAGCTCTTCACTCCAGACAAACCAAAGGGTATGTGACTTAGGGGGTGTTTGGTTCACTCTTCACCTCCTAAATCTAGTCCCATTTAGTCTCATTTAGTCACTTTTTATCCAAACACTTTGACTAAATGAAACTAAACCTCACCTTTTAGTCAGGCTGCCTCACCTTTTAGTCACTTTGGAGCTAAACACCATGACTAAAAGGGACTAAAAGGCTTCTTTTAATCTCTTTTAGTCCACCAAACCAAACAGGGGGTGACTAAAGTTTAGGAGGTGGTTTAGGTGACTAAACTTTAGGAGGTGCAAACCAAACACGCCCTTATTAGAAGTTAACACAAAAATGCAATTTCATTCCAGCTGTGTGTTACAATTGATTTCAGCAAATCTTGTACAATCTGAAGTGTTCTAGCTCATTTCTTAGGTTATGAGATGTTGTTTCTGTTGTCAACAGATAACGTGGTGCTGAATGGAGACTTTGAGGAGGGTCCATGGATGTTCCCAAACACGAGCTTTGGCGTGCTGCTCCCAACTAACCTTGACGAGCAGACATCTGCCATACCTGGTTGGATGATCGAGTCAAACCGCGCCGTCCGCTACATAGACTCTGATGAGTACAAGGTTCCCCAGGGGAAGCGTGCCATTGAGCTTCTGTCAGGCAAGGAGGGTATCATCTCCCAGATGGTTGAGACGACCCCTCAGAAGGTTTACAGCCTGACGTTCACACTGGGCACGGCGGGGGACTCGTGCCAACCACCAATGGCCGTCATGGCGTTCGCGGGGGATCAGGCTCAGAACTTCCACTACTCCCCAATGGGCAACGCCACCAGCCAGGCTGCGAATGTGACGTTCACTGCACGTGCTGAGAGAACACGTGTGGCATTCTACAGTGTGTACTACAACACGAGGAGTGACGACCACAGCTCGCTGTGTGGGCCGGTGATTGACGACGTCTGGGTATGGGGCTTGAACGCAGCGGCTGGGTTGAAGGCAAGTATTGGACTGGTTATTAGCATTGTTGGTGTCATTGCCATGGTGCTGTTCTGAAATCTGAATCTCTCTGGCTGTGGTCTTGGGAAGTATGGATGTATAAGTATAACCTCTTCTGTTAGTTGGAGGAGGCTTACTAGTTTTTTTTTTTGGTAGTAAGCTTGAAGTTTGTTGAGTGATATGAGCTTAGGCTAAAAAGCTTCCAGAACCTACATGTTATTGCTTGTGTTACTTCATTTGTGATTTCCGAAGTAACATGCAATTATATGGGATTGTGTGGTTTGTTTGCCCTAGCTTGTAATATGAGATGTCAGAATCGTTCTAAGTTCATCTCTTCAATATATTAGAAGAGTAAAGTACAACAGCAATGGTTCTAAGTTTATCTCAATATACTTCCTCTGTTCTTGAATAGATCAATTCCTAGAGTTGTGAAGTCAAACATCTTCAAATTTGATTGAATTTATAAAAAAGAGCATCAAGATTTGACACCAAATTTGTATCATAAGATACACAACGAAATACAATATATTTTCATAATGGGTTCATTTGGCATAAACATTGTTATCTTTTTTTATAAATTTGGTCAAACTTTACTATATATATTTATAGTTACACACTTTACCACTGTTAAATTAAAACTAAGTATAATGATATGCGCCACTATATGTCTATATAGACCAAGTAAACATGCAATACTAGGATAAATGGTTATTTTAATATTTCCTCATTTTTTAATAAATATTTCCACCTTTCTAGATGTTTTGACTTTTGTAGATGCATAGCTTTAGAAAAGCCAAAATATCTTATAATTTGGAATGGAGGGAATAGTTATCAAGTTTGAAAAAAATGTTTTCTTGACAAATCACATATCAATGATATTGACAATTCATTTTAAGTTATATAGGTACTCCGTAGCAATCAATTTTGTAAATTGCTATAAATAAATTAATACATTTTAACCAAAATATTATGTCATATCAATATTGGTAATTTAATTTTAAGCACTCTTTGTTTTCTAAAACAATATTACTACACTTACAATTCTTTGATATAGCAAATTCAACATCTTGAGCGCCACGAGTTCAAGCTGAAACGACACTTTCTGCTACTATAGTTTTGATTTAATATGTGGATAAAGAAAATGTAGCAACTAATAAGATCAAAAGCTGAAAGCTAATATATAGATCATGATGTCATGGAAGGGAACAAAACAAGTGCTTATATAACTAGGTTTCAGCTAAGTACAAATAATTCTAGAAAAAAAGGGAAGTCCTAGAAACTCTAACTAGAAGTCCACAATGTAGTCTCCATATTAATTCTCACGAGACGACATGCTAGAAAAAATTCTAAAAATCTTAAAAAGTCAGAAAGAAAGATACAAGACCTGAAGACCATTTATGCTATCATAGCGCTCAAGAGTGCAATCTAGAACCTAAGATCTTTGTTTTTCATAAAATACAAAAGGAGAGTTAATAAGATAAGTTAAGCATAGGAGTTTCAACATTAACTTAAAATACAAAAAAATATAGAACTGACAAGATTAATATTTCAAAATCAAAATCTAGATTTATACCTATGTCTCCTAAGATTCTGCCTTTCTGAGTGGACAAGCCCAGCTAGTGGATAGTAATGAGCAGCCCAACTGAGATGTACCTGGACTAGGTCCAACCAGGACCAAGCCCTACTGAAGTAGCCCGTAGCTCTAAATCAACTCAATAGATTCAGCCCATGAAGCATGTTTTTTATTTCTTCGTTTTTCTCTGTTTTCCCATGCTCGCATTAATTGTAACATAAAATCTTAGAACAGCCGTGCCACAGTATTGTATAACATAATATTTTTGGTCTGGGGGATTTTTTCTCTTCAATTGGAACATTTGGATCTTTTTGAAACAAAATTTTAATAGCTTAATGGTGCAACAGTTCCCCCAAATTCTTAGAACTTTATTCTTGGACCAGAACATCTTTCATGCAACCATATCATTTTTTCTTCTCAAAACAATTCTTTTTCTAATGGCTTGAGGATGGTACAGTTTTATTATATTATTCTTGAAACATTTTTTCTTACTTTGGACAAAAATATGGCCATAACATCTTGATTTTTTTTCTCCAAAGAGGTTTCTTGTAATAACATGTCATAGGCACACGAGGCCAATGGAGATGACAAAAACAATAAAATATGTGCCTATAAGATCAAGAATATCGAGATACCGACTAAATAAGGGACAAATACGTGGTCTCAAGCAATTTAGCAAAATTTCACAATTTAAGTTATTAGAAAAAACAATTATCTATAACTATATAAGATATTCTAAGCCAAACTTTGCAACATAGGATTATAGGTACAAATTTTGATTCTAGGAAACAAATAGCTCAAAGTAAATTGCCATCCCCCCGTCCCCCACGCGGCCACCACCATCTAAAACAAGTAAGTTTTGCTCAAGAAATAACTGAACACAAGAGATAAATTTATCCTATGGTGTCGACTTTCCAATCACGCTTAATCCATGTTGAGTTGGATTTATTGCTATAACTGCTATTTCACTAGAGTTTCACCACCCCACGAGACAAGCACATCACTTCTATCAAGACCAAATAGGAGTTTCATTAGACATATAATAATTAAAGAGAAAAACAAGTTTCATCCTCTTGAATAACTGACTACTAAAGGAAGAGGAGAAACCAGCAAAGTTATTGTCAAAACATTTGAGAGACCAAGTGGACAAGTTGCCTTTGGTCTCATCTATTTGTGATGAATGACTGACGCAAGAGAGTTGAGAGGTTAAGTCTTTTCCAGTTGACTCCATGTTTGATATGTACTTGATTATGCTAATGGCTAAGCAGAGGTGTCGTGTTATGTAACGCTGAGCGTGTGGTGCAACATGTCTCTTAGCTTGTGAATGTGCAGGTATTGGGTGCACCAAGGTGTTTAACAGGCGATGGAGAAGGTCAAACCAAAAGTTTGTGGGTGATGTACCGGGAGCGGTGAAGGACGGGCGAGTAGGCTTGGACGGAAAGACCAAGAGGCTAAGGATGGACCATGAATGGCTGTCATCGAGTACACGAAGACTAAGAGTACATGGGTGATGAAGACGGTGTCAACCGAATCAAAGACGGGTTTGGACCAAGCCACGACGAATCATCGCGAGCACTTGAGTTTAATCAAAGTTGCCTTGTCTCTTTTTGAACTATAGCTACCATTTATTTATGTATTTAATCTCTTGTCCACTGAGCTTTGTAGTCTGCATGTATGTCAATAGCAAGATCAGTTCAGCTGCATCTTTTGTTGTTTTTGTCAATTAGCCATTGATTTATTTTCTCAACAAAGGATTTTATTCGGCTCTCATTCACCTTTTCTCTAGTCGCTATTTTGTTCCTTTGATATACAGCTGTTTTTTCAAGAGTAGATAAAGAGCTGAAATTAATGTCACTATGAAAGTTGGTATTGACAGTATCGATTCATTTCATACGGGCATTAATAGAACTGAGTGAGAACATGTTGCCCAAAAACATCAATACTAGCGTTCATCTCTCGCAGAAAGCGCTGCCAAAGTACCTCAAATCCAGTGTTAATGTTCTACTGAACTGAGGCTAGAAATGGATCAAGGAAATCTAGACAAGGATGTTCCCCTCGCTGTGGTGGCGTTGGAAGTGATGGTGGCATCTCTTCCATCTTGATTACGGGAATTGCTCCGATACTCCTCTTTCTAGAAATAACACGAGCGATTCATTTAATAATTTATTAAATATTTTTACTAGTAAGTCCCGCATGGGCCTGACCCTTCAACGCCTAGCCCGTGCCCAGCCCAAACCCAGTGTGTTTGTTAACCCTGTGTTCGGAGCTTTCCCCGTGCCTCCGTCAGTCCGTCTCCCTCCGGCCGGCCTTCCAATCTCCGACGACGCTGTTCCGTTTCCTCGCGAGGGAGTTTGGACTGGTCCTGCCTCTTCCATTTTCTGTGAGGACACGTGTCAGGGCCGTTCACCGTTGGTTGTTGTTCGCATGAGGAAGTCCGCCTCTGATGGACGCCACTGGCTGTTGCCATGATGGAGGTCTGTGAGGGCGGCCATCGCGACAACTGCGTCGTGGACGCCGCCACGCTGCTGGTGAGCGCGGTGTAACCTGCAGTCTGTCGGGTCCACCTTGTTGCTGATTCCAGGAGAAGCCACGACGGCAATGGATTTAGAGGGTGCTGCCTTGGCGGCGGTTCCTTCAGGCCGGCCTCTTCCACGGGCTGAAAGCCGGCAAATGACGACCATGAGGCCGCACACCTCCTCACATGCAAGGAGCGGCGCCGGCGGATCTCCTCACACAAAATGGAAGTACGGAATGTCACCAAATAAAGGGCATCGAACTGAGATGGAGATGAGATCGACTTGTGCTGCAGAGTCCGTGCATGGAGCTCCGCTGCCGTGGAGAAATGATTTCTCCGTTTGCTCTGCTGTGACATGGACGCGCTGTGGCGTGGGAAGGGGTTCGGGATCAGAGGACATTAACAAGTGAACTGGCTGGGCACAATCTGGGCCGGAAGGGCCCAGGCGGGAACCAAATATTTAATTATTTAGGTGAGCTGCTTAGAGCTACGTGCAATTTTTAGGACGAGGAGTACCAGAGCAGTTCTCGGTACTATGACCTCCTTTCTGAGAAAAATATTATGTCATTCTTTACGAGCTCCTTCAACTTGCAGCATGTTCGCTTGCTCGTATACGATCATGGATTATAAGCTAGAATAATATTTTTTTTTCACACTAAATCAGTCAGCAGTAAATAATTCACAATCATTTACGGCCTGCGGAACAGGTTGTTGATCTGACCTCTCCTGCGGAGCAGAAAAGGCAGACCTTGAATTCAAGATGGCTGGACCACAGTGATTAGCCATTTAGCCAAGCATGCTACATTTACTTTGAAAACTGAATTTATTAATTATTCCTGCTTCTCAAGAAATAGCATTATTCTTCTCCCTGCACTTTGTGAAGAACAGGTTAACTAATACATGAATATAAAATATTGAATTGCATAAAATAGGTATATAAAAAAGTAGTTGCGATGTAAAGTTTCCACCCATTTTGACCTAGTGACCTGGGCCCTGTTTAGATTCCAAAAATTTTCACCCCAAAGTGTTACATCGAATTTTATGGCACATACATGGAGTACTAAATGTAGATGAAAAAAAAACTAATTGCACAGTTGGGTGAGAAATCGTGAGACGAAACTTTCGAACCTAATTAGTCCATAATTAGACACTAATTGCCAAATACAAACGAAAGTGCTACAATAGCCAAAACCAAAAATTTTTGCCAACTAAACGCGCCCCTAGTATGCTCGTCCAGGAGTTGTCGCCGCCAGGGTGCGCATGTGCATCAAAATTATCCTCCGTACGTACGAGTACGTGCGAGGAGAGGGCCAGGAGTTATCGACGCACCCCAACAGTGACGGCCCATAAACTGCGTGCGCGTCCGCGCACCCAGAACACAGTGCTAAACATGCCAGGGAATGTGAAATATGTTGCGAGAATTTCGTTCCCAAACATGTACTATCTTATGATTATCTGATTTTTTTTCCGTTTCCTTTATTCTCTCTTTCTTCGAACATCGAGTCGGGTTCATAAACCCAGGGTCTCTCATGAATCGGCTTCTCCGCAAAGGCTCGACCCAACCAGACAGCGCGAAACTCATAGACCGGCCCAAGTGTCTAAAACAGAAGGGCGGTCCAGTCACCGACCGGAAGGTCAGGTCAAGGAGTAACAGCACCCGCTTGTCGACTCCGGTCCACCTCTCCAACCGGAGCGCTCACTTCGGTCTCCAGCCCCTCCGGACGGTCTCTCCGACTGAAGGCCTGGCAAAGCACTACCTCCGACTCCGACCTCATGTCTCCGACCGGCGTATGCAAAGACCCTGCTCATTGCTCTTCTCCGACTGGCGCAACCAGAGCCGACTGGGACCAACCGACCAGGGCCGCCCGCCCGGAAGGGACCAGGGAACGAACGGAGAAAGTAAGGCAAGGCGCTCAAGTCAAACCATGATACCAGGGACCGTACCCTGTCACCAATAGGAATAGTACTATGCAACCGCCCTGACACAAACAGTATTGTAGGCGTCGATATTTTTCTCTACAGTATTGTGGGCGCCGTTAACTCCCACACGGTAAGCACCCCCCACATGTCTCTAGACATCGACAGTGTTGTGGGCGTCGGGATTTACCGTACCAAGTGAACATGGTGAAACTCCTCACATGCCTCTGGGCATCAACAATATATGCAGGTGCCGACATCTGCCATACCCGAAACAAGACGACGTAACCTCCCACATACAACCAACATTCAACTGTGTTGTGGGCACCTACCATCCTCCTATACCCGCCAGCGTGGGCAACAAGACTTAGAAGCATACGAACTCTCTCCCTCTCACTTGTAAGGCCATCCCCTTCATCTATAAAAGGGGATGCGCTCTCTCCCAAGAGACTAAGTGGATTCAAGTTCATACAAGTCATTCCAGATTCATTAGATCAACCAAGTTCACTAGCTCACAACCATAGAACCGCCAGGTTCGGACCTTAAGCACATGCTTGAACACTTAGCTCATAGAGGAGCTCCTGTCGCTCTCGCCCCTTCCGACCGGAGCCAATGGGACCTCTCGTGCACCCCATCTTTCTCCTTCTCATTTGTAACCCCACTGCAAATTTTGAGCACTTGGGCTTAGGAATAAAGTCACTGATCGACTCAAACTAGACGTAGGGCACATTGTCTGAACCAGTATAAACCCTATGTCATTGAGTGCTAGGCCACCCCCGATCACAATGTACAACAAAACTACAAATATTTACATGTTGGTCATTTTCTGCACCGATAGTTGGCGCCGTCCGTGGGGAGGATGTTGTACGTTCAACACTTTTTGGTCATCGAATGGCCCACTTTCCCGCCACCTTTGCCATGGCAGGCTAAGGCAAGACAACTCGCTTTGGCTCATTAGAGTTTTCCGTGCTCCCACTGGTTGGGATGCATGTTCCACCAGTTTTCAAGCCGTCTTAGGCCTTCCTCTTTGAAAGCTTGGACTTCATCGCCGACCGACTCGACGTACTATACCTCTACGAGGAGGCACTCGTTCCAGCACCCGTCGGAGGGGCGCCCCCCCATCGACTCCGGGATGCACGACTTTGACGACACGGCATCCGCGCTTTATTCCGAGCAAACTCTCTACTCAAACCTCGCTGTAAGTAATGTACATGCTATTATTTACTTGCTATTCTCTATCTTCCGCCGATCACCCAGGGGACCCCATTGTCCCCGCCGCGACCGCCGTATGACAGGTTCCCCTATGGCATCGTGTCTCCCACGGGCGCGTATGCCTGGGGGTTTTGAAGGATGCCGGCACCGCCCCCTCTCACATTTGAATTCGTGGGGATGGCGAGCTACTCTCCCACATATTTCCTCGACATCATGGATGACGATGTTGAGAGTGACGGCTCCAGCATCGGTGACATGGCACCTAGCCACTGTTCGTCCTGGGAGTGCGCTATGGCAGACGCTCCATGACAGCCACTGGTGGTAACGGAGTTCTTGCAGACTCACACCCCTCTAGACCCTCGTGCGGAGACCACGGATCTCACATGGGAGCATGACGATGAACTACAACAATAGTGGCTGCACTGGCCACCGACTGCGCCTACGTGCTCGGCGCACCACGCTGCGCCCTGCGCTCATAGACCAGCGAGCGCGCCCATTGTTGCGCTCGTCGGGTCCAGTGCAACACCATGGACAGGGGGAACGATCCCCCATAGTTCGCTCGGGCCAATCAGAACATCGCAGCTGCGGCAATGCTTCTGCACGGCCTCCCCAAGCCGAACGACCCTTAGGAACTGGCGATCCACCAAAACCTTCGGGCACTAGTGGAGACCACCACCATTAAATAGGCGGAGAGCTCCGTATCGCAACACCGATTCGCGGCCTCTCTCCCCACCAGGGGAATGAGGATGCAGTAGGCGAGTCGCTCCACCCAATCACCGCTACAACCACCGAGCGTGGCATAGGAGGCTGCATTGGCACCTCGTCTTGACTTGACAACCGCTCCGCACTAACCACCTATATATGCGTGGCTCGGACTGAACTAAGACACACACAGCAGCGGCCGGAGTCCTAGCCCTGATAGCCTGGGACCATGGACCTTTGTCCAACACCTCCAGCAAGCGCCGCTCCCACCATGCTCCAACGGAGGCTAGGGCAAAGGTAAGGCCAAGCACCATGATCAGGATGAGGGCCCCTCCATGCAGAGGAGAAAAAAGAATAGAAAGGATCGCCGCCGATCGACCAACTCCGCGTTGGTCGCCACGGCTTATCACGCGGGCACGCAACCCTAGCAGAACCCTCCGGGCCATTTCCACAAGCTCATGGAAGAGCCCATGCACCAATCACGACTACCCCATCAAACACCTCTACAAGGACTGCCAGCTCCTCAAGCGCCTTCTGCGGCAGGCTGGCAGGCCAAAGGAAGAAAAACGTGAAGAAGCAGCGACCGAGAAAGGGGGCGTAGCGAGCAAGGATCCAGATGACTGAAGGTTGAAGTAATCTGATCGAACGCCTACCAAATGAAGGACAACAACAACGACATTCTCTCCGAATGCTTGGAACAACTATATCATTTTTCTTCCCCTAAGTTTCAGTCTTACCATTGTTTACTTAGTGTATGCACCTATAAAAGCACCCTCGACCTGAACACTTTTCGCCCTATGGCGCTTGGGGGCTCCACTAGGGGGCACTACTACCTCTTTGTTTTGTTTACTATCATATGGTGAAATTCCTTCCTACCCAATCAAAAGGGGAGTTCGTTCCTTTAATTTACCTTACGTAGCTTTGCTTTAAAACATTCTGACCGGTTGCACCCCATCTTTTCCTATGGTTATGAGCAGCTCAGCCTTATGGGCCACGCCCTAGGCTCCCAAGGTTGTAGCCTACGGGACAAATGGGCAGGTACGAGAAAGAAAGAAAAAAAACAAAATTATGCTAAGGGAAAACTAAGGAACAAAAGGGAACAAGCTTCCCCGAATGGAGTGGCTCCATCATAGAAAACGAAACCAACTGTAGTCATTAAGCACATAGGAATGTTTATACGAGGGCACCCCCATGAACTTAAACTTTTTACGTTCACTAAACAACTTATATTTTACAAGCTATCGGGCCGGCTCGGCGGCATCTGCTGTCGGTGTGACTGGCGAAGGCACGGGCTGCTCACTCCCTGGTGGCACGACATTTGGCTTGATCGAAGCCGGGGCAATGTCCACCTCCGACCCAGGCTCCGTGCCATCCATAGGCTAGGCAACGTCCTCCCCACGCATGCTTCTGGCCATGTCTTCATGGCGGATGTCCCTCACCCACTGAGCAGAGACTTGCTCTGCCACCGACCTTGCGTGCGGCAGCAAGCTCTCCCTGATCGATTGGATGTCCTCCGTGCTCAAGCCATCAACATACCCACTACAGATAGTAGTGAAGTCTAGGTTCGGATGATGCGTCGCCACTGAAGTCAATACCCCTAACGCTCCGTAGAACAACCCGCTTGTGATAAGATCCCGGACCGCATCCGGGACCTCTGCCAACTGGATGGCGGGCGTGCTAGTACTTGGCGCCGACCCGAAGACCTTCGAGACAATGAGCTGGGCAACATTGTGGATCTGATCAAGTTCCCCCTCGAGAGCACGTCACTCTTCACAGGACTTGGCCAGCTCCTCTACATTCTGGCTGAAAGTCACCTTAATCGTCTCCAGGTCCCGCTCCAGTGTCTTCACCCTTCTGCCTAGCTCTGAAAGAAGGGCGATAAGCTCAGAAATAGGCTGAAGGAAAAAACTAACACGATGAAAAACAAAAAAGGTATGTACCAACGCAGAAGTTTTCAAGGGTGGAGAATTCCTCTGTCTGTCGGGCCACCTGCTCGCGTAGTCGGACGCTCGCCTCCTCAGTCTCCATCACCTGGCCCTAAAGCGTGAGCACTTCCCGGTCTACCTCCGACCGGGCCTTCCGCTCTAACTCTAGGGCTTTCCGCGCTAACTCCAAGGTGTTTCGCTTCGACACCAAGGCGCTCCACTCCAACTGATGGGTCTTCAGGGATTTCTGGAGCGCCACCTTGGAGTACGCCAGGGATGTCCACAACTTTGCCTTGGTCTCCACCTGATAGGCCTTCATCACCTCAAGCCCTCATTCGGTGGTGGTCACCCACTCTGCTGCACGCTGCCCCTCCCCCTGCCTGTGCCGCAGTCGCCTCGGCCACCTGGTCCTAGGACTCGCGATGAGCAGACTCTAGCTAATGCTCAAGCTCAGCCATCCTGGCATGCTCCATTTGAAGGAAGCAGGACTTGTAGGACGATACCCCCTTTAGACTCTATGAAAAACAAGCATGCTAAGGCAACCAACAAAAGATTCAAAAGGTCAAGGACAAGTATGGGAAACTCACCTCCGTGGCAAGCTGCAGGTCGACCTCGACTAACTATTGAGCGGACTTAACCTGCTCCTAGATGTCTTCGAGCTTTGCGGATAGGTTGGCGAGTTCGGACACCATGGCATGTCCTTGCTCCCCAAGGATATCCCAGAGCTGACCCTCCTATGAATCACGAAGGACGAACCGCACCTTTGTTGGGTCCTTGGGGCAGGGCCACTCTAGGTCAGTCTCTGGTAGCCCACTAGAGGGCCCCACCTCAGACTGAACCACCACCAGCTCCTGTGACGCCGCCGGTGGCTCAGCCATGACTTCCGTCTCGTCATCAGATGGGATATCCACCACCTCGAGTGCGTGGGCCACCACTAGGCATTCAGACTCCGTCCTAACCACGTCTCCCTCTAGCGCTTTCAGCTCCAACCGCAAGGGTGAGCCGTGCAGCTCCTCGACTGATGAGGCAGGAAGCTCGGTCTCCCTCTCCTCTTCCTCCATGGCTGGTGAAGGAGGGGCTACGAGAGTTACCTCCTACGCAACCTCTGCCATCAGCACCAGGATCGCCGTTGTTGCTGCCACCGTACCAGCAACCAACCTAGGGGCACCACCCTTAGAAGGGAAGGACTCACCGTCGCAGCTCGCCGCGACACGCTACAGGGTGGGCCTCCAAGCCTGCTACATGGGAGTTGGGGCGATGCTCAATCCCATCATCGCCTGACCACTAACAAAAAGGGCAGGTAAGTCAAACTCCAAAAAGACTCAACAACAAAAGTTCAAAAAGAAACAAAGGAAAACATACTAGGAGGTGAGTGGTACAACTCTGAAGGCAAGACCCAACGATGATGGGCCTGCAAAACAAGGACCGCTCCTGGGCTACGACCCATGCCCCCTCGCTTTAGCCGGGGCGAAGATGCCCCAACTGGCTCCTACCCTGCCTATGGGTCACCACGACCCTTAGCTTGGGACTTCTCGACCGATGCAGCGGTAGGGCCTCCTCCAGCTACGAGTCGCACGATGCACGGGTGCCAATCCACTCCTCAGACCGCCCAACTTGCTTGACCGCATTCGTGGTAGGCAGGGCTTCCTCTGGCTACGAGTCGCACATTGGCACCGGTCCCAATGACGCATAAGTGCCAGTCCGCTCCTCGGATCGCCCGGCTTCCTCGGTCGCATCCGCGGCAGGCGGTGATAGGACCGATGATGCCACCAAGGAGCGTGGTGACCAGGTTCACTTTGCCTCCCATTCGCCGATGGCATCTGCTCTCGCCACACGCTTCCTCGGCGTGGGAACCACCAGGCGTCGCTCTGCCTCGTGCTCATCACCAGCGGACGTCGCCGTCGGGTTGCGATGCTCCGCTGAGGTCACAACGACCTCCTGACTTTCCTCCTCCTCAGAGAAAACCATGTCATCCACATCCGTGGGATCCTCTGACACGAGCTCCGACTCAATGTCGCTCCGATGTTCCCCGACCTTCACACGCGGGGTGATCTCCTGGTCCTTCTCTTGCTTCTACCGAACCTCCCTAGCTCTCTTCTTCCTCCTGGCATCTGCCACCTTCTGGGCGACCTGCCAGGCCATGCCCTCCTGTCCCTTGGGAAGGTGCGACCAGGACTTGTAAACTCCAAGCCCCTATAGAATGGGTGGCCTAGAATCAAAAAATAGGAAAAGCAGAGGAAGAAGCATGAACAAAATAAAAGGGAGCATACTAGTCTGGACACGATCTTAGAGTTAGAAGGTGTGGGCCTCCCTTCAACCCTCTCTTTGGGCTTTAGCTATAGCACCCGACCATGGTGACTCTAGACCTTGTCGTCCGGCAGCTCCTCCGGCGACACACGGTCCGGGTTTGATGGGCCACTGTACATCCACATCGGCCACGTCCTCTTCGCCAACAATGCAACCTGGCGGCGATAGAGGGTGTGGAACACCCGCACCCCATCAAGACCATGTTGTACGATCTTCTGGAGCTCCTCCTCGATGACCTCCACCTTCTTCTTCTCTTTACGGGCACAACCCCATGACCAATTGTCCTGCTTCTCTGGCCTCCCACCGATGAATGCCGGGAACGGCGCCTCCATCGGATTCCTGATGTAAAACCACTCCCCATGCCACCCCAGTTGGAGTCATAGGGGATGTACGTGGGATATGAGCCTCCTGTGCTCGGCTTCCTCTACAGGGCGAAACCTCCCACCGGCGTGATCTCGGCCAGATTCCCCACCATCAAGGCTCTCCTAGAGAACAGTCACTGAAAGAAGTCCACGTGTGGATCAATCCTGAGGAAAGCCTCACAGACGGTGACGAAGCCAGCAATGTGTAGCACCCCCGTTGGATTAAGGTGCTACGGCTCCAGACCCCACTCATTGAGGAGCCCACGTAGGAACCAGTGCGCGGGGTATCCTAACCCACGCTCATGGAAGGTGAGAAAGGACACCACCTCGTTAGGCCAAGGTTGCGGGAACTCCTCCCTCCTGGAAGCCCTCGAGTGCGCCACCTCCTTCGGCGGTAGGAACCCCTTCACGATGAAGGCCTTCAACACCGATTCCCTCATGGTGGATGACCTCTAGTCCGACATTTCGCTCTGAGATCGCAAAAGGATTTGTGAGTTTCTTTTTTCTCCCTCGCTCTCTCCCCTTTCTTTCGTAGAAACCGCCATGGCTCTCAAGAACACTCTCGAGAGAAAAGGGGGCGGCAGATGAGGAATAGGCGAAAGAACAGAGCGAAACCTTCTCCTCCTCCTACTTAAGGAAAAGGGTACAATAGTTAGGGGAGGGCACGCTGATCGGGAAAGGTGAAATAGCAGAACAAAAAACCCTCTCTCTTTCCCATTTAATGCAGATGAGACGCGCCCTGACCGATGAGACGTGCCCATGGAATGGCTCCTGATTAGACAGGACGTGGCTTGGGTATGGCCCACCACTACCACACGCCAGCCACTACCACATGCCGGGCACAAGAACCAAAGCGCCACCACACGTAGGTGGCCCTCCGCTTGCCTAGGCGAGACTTGGAAAAACCCAAAACAGGATCTCCGCTGGGAGAGACCATCAGGTTCCCTAAAAGTCGATTGAACGGCTCAGAAAAACACATCGAGAGATAGGTAGGGAGCGAAGGGACGCCCCATGTAGGCCATGCTGACTCCACCATGAATGAGGAGCATGGGTCCCGGTCGGACATTTATGACTGGAGCTCTCCAAACCTTGTCACTCGAGTCATTAAGGTAACACTACCACACCCCCTATATTTCTTTATAAATCATTTCATACATCCATATGTGCATTCATTCCATATGCCCGTACCTTCTGGATGATTCGGGCCTTGAACCGTCTGGGGGTTCGGGAACTAAGCATCGCACATGCAGCGAAATGCATCACAATGCTCTGTGTTATGTCATGAAGCGGTGGTTGCCTCATTCGACATGAGCAACCAATAGAGCCAGGGAAGAAAAATGCAGACGAGCCCCATGCGGCCCTCGCCCAGTCTGGTAGATAGGGTCATCTCAACCTTCTTGTTCGATCTTAAACCTCTTGCAAAGCCCACATAATCTCCATCTAGGGGAGGCCGTTAGGCCACCCGGGTTGGTCTCCAAAATGACCCAGGCATATGCCAGGTTACTTGGTAAAGGAGCAGTGGAATCTCACAAGAGGGCTATATCGACCCCGTCACGAACGACGGACCCGAATTCCACTTGATCATACCCATTAGCGAACTCACCGAGCGCGTCACTCGAGCCCGAGCGATCGGGACAAGCGACAAAACTCAGCCCCTTTGGTTGTGAGGAACCAAGGATAGGGTAATGCACATAACTCACACCGACCCCTACTAAAGCCCAATGGGGCTTAGGGGTTCAAGACACAAAACACCTAGGTCTGTGACCTCGAACTCGCCCCATCAGGATCTGCGAGCACCGTCTTGCCGCCTCGCCCGATCCCTAAACTAACAAACTAACTGCCTCGGCTACATGGGCTGCACCAACGCTAGGATCCACGAGCATCGCCTTGCCGCCTCGCCCGATCCCTAAACTAACTAACTAACTACCTCAGCTACGCGGGCTGCATCGACGCTAGGATCCACGAGTATCGCCTTGCCGCCTCACCTGATCCCTAAACTAACTAACTAACTACCTCGGTTGCGTAGCTGCACCGACGCCAGGATCCATGAGCACCACCTTACCATCTCGCCCAATCCCTAAACTAACTAAACTAACTGCCTTGGCTACACGGGTTGCACCGATGCTAGGATCTACGAGCACTGCCTTGCTGCCTCGCCTGATCCCAAAAAATAACTGCCTCGTGTGTGCGGGCTACATCGAGGCTAGGATCCATGACTCCTACTTGACCTATCCCACAGCGTGTACCAATGCCAGGATCCACAAGCTCTATCTCGTCTGATCCCTAAGACTAACTACCTCGCCTAGTCCCACGACATGCACCGATGCCAGGACCCACAAGCTCCGTCTCACCCAATCCCTCGAAACTAACCACCTCGGCTGCGTAATGACGCCTTGGTCGACAACTCTGTCTCGACTGAAAAATGCGCACACACTGAAGGGTCGAGATGGCGACTAGAGGGGGAGTGAATAGTCTTTTCTAAAATTAATCGTGTCGGCTAACCGAAACAAGTGCGGAATTATAACTATCGGTCTAGCCAAGACTACACCCCTCTATCTATGTTCTCTAGCACCTTCCAAAGATACTAATCAAGCAACAAAGGTGCCGGGCTAGCTAGAGCTCACCTAACCAATGCTAGGAGCAAGGTCACACAAACCTATGCCTCTAGTACTTTAAGCAACAAGGGAGCTCCTACACATACTAGTAAGCAAAAGCACAAAGCCAACTAAGCTCACTAGCAATGCTCAATAACAAGGCAACCAATGCCAAATTAGAGAGTGCAAATACTTAGCTACACAAACTAAGCAATGTGACTAACAAGGTTACACAAACCAAATTAGCCACGCACGGGAGCTACTTCTATGCTACACAAGCAAGAAGGTAACTAGTAAGCTACACAAGCTATCTAATTACAAGAGCAACTACACAAGCTTAATATGTATAAAAGTAATTGCAAGCTTGTGTAATAGAGATGCAAACCAACGGGAAGAACAAGGTTGACATGATGATTTTTCTCCCGAAGTTCACGTGTTTGCCAACACGCTAGTCCCTGTTGTGTCGACCGCTCACTTGGTGATTCGGCGGCTAATTAGCATCACCCGCTAAGCCCGCACGTCGGGCGCCACAAGAACCTACCCCGGAAGTGAGGGTAGCTCAATGACATGCTTTACTAGAGTTGCTCTTTGCGGCTCCCGCGGGGCGAGCACAATGCCCCTCACAAGCACTTCTTCGGAGCGCCGCACAAGCTTCTTGCGCGCTTCGACGGAGACCACCACCAAGCCGTCTAGGAGGTGGCAACCTCCAAGAGTAACACGCACCACCGGCTTGCAACTCGATCATCTAGTGCCACTCGATGCAACCTCACAATGCAATCGCACTAGAATCGCTCACACAATCAGATGATCGCTATCAAGTATGTGTGAGATGGAGGGCTCCTAAGCACTCTCAAGCATGGACACAAAGCATGGACCCCTTCACTAGGCAAAAATCGGGCCGACCGGACGCTCCGGTCGCCCACAGACGGCCACGTGTCTCGATTCCAACGGTCACTTGACCTGACCAGACACATCAGCTTCAACTGACCGGACATCAGCCTGACCGGACACACCCTACCAGCGTCTGGTGCTTTTAGACCCAGCGTTTGGTCAGTTGACCAACGCCAGCGTCTTCGCGATCAACTCGTTTTCACTTCTAACTTCTTCACCCTTGCTCCAATGTGCCAACCATAAGAATTTGCATCCGGCGCAATAGAAAATAGGGATTCTATTTTCCCAAGAGGGACCCAAACCCATCTCAACCCTGCAAACACCACCTCCTTTGTAGATGTGCCAACACCACCAAGTGTACACCACCATGTGTATGTGTGTTAGCTTTTCACAATCATTTCCTAAAGGATGTTAGCCACTCAACTTGCCACGCCACTCGATCCTAGCGACGATGCAAAGTTAGATCACTCGAGTGGCACTAGATGACCGATATGCAAACAAGTTTGCCCCTCTTGATAGTACGGCCATCTATCCTAAACCTAGTCATAAACTTCTCTACACACTTATGACCGGTGAAATGAAATGCCCTAGGTTATACCTTTGCCTTACGCATTCCATTCCATCTCCTCCAATGTCGATGCAACACATGCACCAACATGATCAACAATGATATGATCCACTTCATATCATCACGTGATCATATTGGTTCATCGATCTTGACTTTACTTGCTCTTCACCATTGCCATCGTCCATCGGCGCCAAGTCTTGCTCAAGCTTCACCGCCACGCAGTCCATCACTCCAAAGCCTTCGACTTGCCCTTCACATTTGCAACTGGTCTATCAAGCCAAGTCTTGTCTTGATCTTCTCCACCTTGATCACATGACTCAATGTCATGTCTCATGTGCATTTAAGCTCCTTCATCATCACATGTGTGAGCTTTGCAACATCTCCAAGCCATTTTCACCTCCATGGCATATGTTGCTCACACACATGTACCTGTGGACTAATCACCTGTGTATCTCACATAAACACAATTAGTCCACCTAGGTTGTCACTCAATTACCAAAACTAAACAAGGACCTTTCACACACGCTCGCTAAACAAACACCCCCAGATGGTTCTGCCCGAATCACCCGGGGGCTTGGGGGCTACACCCGTGGGTGCGCTCGTGCGCACCCACCGACGAAACGAAAACCTCCCCCGCTGGCAACACGAAACCCCCCCAGATAGTTCTGCCTGAATCACCCGGTGGCTTGGGGGCTACACCCATAGGTGCGCTCGCGTGCATTCACTGTCGAGACAAAAAAACCCCAGACGATTCTGCCCAAATCGCTCGGAGGCTCCTGTCAGCTTCATAAACCCGTGGTCCCTTGCAGACCAGCTTCCCCACAAAGGCTCGGCCCAAGCAGACATCGCATAACTCATGGGCCGGCCCAAGTGTCTAAAATAATAGGCCAAAAGGGTGGTCCAGTCACTGACAAGAAGGTCAGGCCAAGGAGGAATAGCGCTCGCTTGTCGACTCTAGACCACCTCTCCGACCAGAGCGCTCACTTCGGTCTCCAGCGCCTCAGGACGGTCTCTCTAACCAGAAGGCCTAGCAAAGCACTACCTCTGACTCCAACCCCACATCTTCAACCGGGGTATGCAAAGACCTTGCTCACTGCTCCTCTCTGACTGGTGTAACCAGAGTCGACTAGGACCAACCGACTAGGGCTGCCCACTCAAAAGGGATCAGGGAATGAACGGAGAAAGCAAGGCAAGGCGCTCAAGTCAAACCATGATACTAGGAACCGTATCCTGTCACCTATAGGAACAGTACTCTACAACTGCCCTAACATAAATAGTACTGTAGGCGTCGACATTTTCCTCTATAGTATTGTGGGTGTCGTTAACTCCCATACGGTAAGGCCCCCCATATGCCTCTGGGCATCGACAGTGTTGTGGGCGCCAGAATTTACCGTACCAAGTGAACATGGTGAAAACTCCTCACATGCCTCTGGGCATCAACAGTATATGCAGGTGCCGACATCTGCCATACCCAAAACAAGACGACATAACCTCCCACACACAATTGACATCCAACAATGTTGTGGGCGCCTACCATCCTCCTGTACCCGTCGGCATGGGCAACAAGACTTAGAAGCATATGAACTCTCTCCCTCTTACTTGTAAGGCCATCCCCTTCATCTATAAAAGGGGATGCACTCTCTCCCAAGAGACTAAGTAGATTCAAGTTCATATAAGTCATTCTAGATTCATTAGATCAACCAAGTTCACTAGCTCACAACCACAGAACCACCAGGTTCGGACCTCAAGCACATGCTTGAACACTTAGCTCATAGAGGAGCTCCTGTCGCTCTCGGCCCTTCCGACTGGAGCCAACGGGACCTCTCATGCACCCCATCTTTCTCCTTCTTGTTTGTAACCCTACTACAAAACTTCGAGCACCTGGGCTCAGGAATAAAGTCACCGACCGACTCGAACTGGACGTAGGGCACGTTGCCTGAACCAGTATAAACCCTGTGTCATTGAGTGCTAGGCCACCCTCGATCTCAACATACGACAAATCTACAAATATTTACTTGTTGGTCACTTTCTGCACCGACACATCTTATATAAAATCAACATATTAAACAACATGTAGAGATGGGAACGTTATATAAAATTAAATTCGAGTGAAATAAATCTCTCCCACACCTTGGTTTTAGTTCCTGTCGACTCATGCTGGATTTACGCTCGACTTTTACTAGAGTTATGGTGGCTACTTAGGTTAATTTTTAGGTATAATTGGCATAATTAAAAGTTTGGATGTCGACAAGAGAACCTGATTCTTACGACATATTTAACTAACTGTAAAGCTCTTATAAAACATCCTAATTCTCTTTTATGACATGCTCATAAAATTGGGATGTAGGAGGGGCATGTTTTACCGCTATAAACATTGTAGCGTCAAACTAAGTTATGGGTCAAAGTCTAACTAAAACAATGCCGAGTGAAATCATGCATCTTATTTTCTAACACTTCTATATTCCTGGTGTCTGAATTTTAAGATGATTTTAGGCAACACTCTTGTACAACCAACTAGTACAAGTAAATTGTTACTCTTGTGATTTATTATTTGTCTTTGTATCGGAACATTCAATTTTTTGTCTTTTACTGACTATAGAAATAATTGTAAATTGTCAATTGTCTTTGTGCCGACATAGATCAAATTTTGTCGGGTTTGTGGTTTTGCCTATTGGGTTCTTTATTCTTACATAAATTGCAAGGAACTAAACCTGCAATTTTCGTTTAAAATATATGCAACAACTATCGTCTAAAAGGAATCAAAAATTCAGGCACTTGGATTTTAGCAAGTCTCATTTTCAAATATGGGAAGCATATCCTATTAGATAGTACTAGCTCCTATCTAAAACAATGTAATGTGAAAGCTGAAAGGATCAAGATGCCCAAGAGGGGGGGTGAATTGGGCTAATTCTAAATTTTCTTGCAATAATTAAATCCTATGGTTAGCCCAATTAACCCCTTCTGCCTAGAAAAGTATTTCTATTGATCTAACACACAAAGGACTTGCAACCTATGTTCTAAACTTACTCTAGCATGGCAATTCTATGAATATAAAGACAAGTATTGAATTGCTCAAAGTAAATGCTCAAAGTAAATAGAGAGAGAGGAACGTGGCGATGTTTTACCAAGGTATCGGAGAGTCACCACTCCCCACTAGTCCTCGTTGGAGCACCCGCGCAAGGGTGTAGCTCCCCCTTGATCCATGCAAGGATCAAGTGCTCTCTACGGGTTGATTCTTTGACACTCCGTCGTGGCGAATCACCCAAAACCGCTCACAACTTGAGTTGGGTCACCCACAAGCTCCGTTGGGTGATCACCAAGCTCCCAATCACCACCAAGCCATCTAGGTGATGGCAATCACCAAGAGTAATAAGCACGAACTCTCACTTGACCACTCAAAGCCTAATGAGAATGGTGGATGCACACTTTGCTACTCTTGATTCACTAATGAGGCTACTCTCTTGGATTCACGAATCTCAATCACCTCACTAGGACCTTGCTCTTCTTGGCACTCATAAACGTGTTTCTCAGCTATTGGAATGAGCAAAAGTGACTCCACGCACGAGTGGAGCTTCTATTTATAAGGCAGCCTAAAAAATGAACCGTTACGTGCCTCTACGGGGTGACCGGATGCTCCGGTCAGTTCAACCCGCACACTAGTGTTTAAGTGTTGACCGAACGCTGGCAGGGTCTGATCACCACTGATCGGACGCGTCCGATTGCATTAAACCCTCACTGGATGCTTACTGTACTCGACCGGACGCTGGATCCTCAAGGTCCGGTCAGTACTGACCGGTCGCATTCGATCGCAGAATTCCTTCTCTGAAACCTTACTGGAGTCGACCAGACACTGCCTCTCAGCGTCCAGTCACTTGACCACTCTAGCGTCTGGTCACACCGAACACAATTCCTTGATCAAATGCACTGACCGGACCCTGCGGCCAGCGTCCGGTCGCACCGGAGCCAGCGTCTGGTCAACATTTGACCCTCTATTCACATCCAACTCTCGAACATATGTGAATTAAGTTTGCTCCATAGGATCATAGGGCTGTTGTGGAGCTACCTAGTGCTAGTTTTAACAAGTGTGCACCACACCTAACTTACTAGACTCATCTAGGTCAAGCTACCCGTTCATACCCCCCTTAATAGTACGGCCAAAGGAAAAACAAAGTCCTAAACTACTCTAAGTGTCACTCCAACTCCAATCGACACTTAGAACTAGTCATCCTTAACCTTATCGTCCATCCTTTGAAAACCAAAATGATTTCCATCGTAGGGGCATGACCACCTTGATTGCCCAATTGATCTCCATTACCATGACCTAACTTAATTGCCTCTGCAAAACGCACATTAGTCATAGTAATCTTGTATTGTGATTAATCACCGAAACCCAACTAGGGGCCAAGATGCTTTCAAAAGCCCATATAAGAACTTCAGAATGATTACTTCAATAAAACGATATAACAAATGTAGAGAAGGCACAAACTATTGGTGTGAAAATGAACCGGGCCTATCCTTCCCACTTCTATAGTTGCTTTAAAATGAAAATGAAATGCAAAAACATATATGATAAACGTGGAAAACAGGGGAGCAACCGGTTGCCGGGTTACTTCTAGGGGCAAAGTTAGAAGGGCATGCCCCCTAACATCATAGAATGAGGAGGGATCAAGATGCACAACTTTATATCACACTTCTTCATCTCACACTTGTGGGTCCTCTTAGCTTTCAAAACCCAAAAAAGCTAACACGGCCTAAACGACATGCGCTTCTGGTAGATAAGTCGGACTCTTCCCTCTCTTTTCTTTTCACTGCTAGTGTCCATCCTCTTGCTACATGATTCATTAGAATGGAAAGAAAATTGATGTTGTACTAAAAGGACCTAGGATGCCGTCTAGAGGGGGTGAATAGGTGTTTCTGAAAATTAACAGCTTTAAATGCGGAAACGATTAGTAAAGAGAGTTTTCAAAATGGAAACTCCAAATTAAGAGTAATACCACCCCTCACAAGTTAGACACATGGTATACAAGGTATAAAGACTATATATAGAAGCTACAACCCTGCAACACAAAGTTAGAACAGAGAATGAATATATTCAACGCAGGCAGGAAATACCGGAAATGTCCGGTATGCACGGTTTCTGTAGAGCAGCCCCAAACTTGCTCCTTTTGATTTCTATCTTCAAACCAAACTACAGGTATCTACTGGAGATGACAATATACACAGATAACCTGCACAGGAGCTAGAGCAACACAAATATCAAATTAAATGTGAATTGAGACACGATATTTGTTTTACCAAAGTTCGAACTCGTTCGAGTCCTACTCTCCATTGAGGGGGCTGTGGGTGACCCAGTGAAGGTCAGCCCTAGAGGTTACCACGAAGGTCACTCTAGCCGGAGTCTTTTCTAACTCCTTTTCCTTCTTCCACTAGTTGATTCTGAGACGGCAGAATCGACCGTTATAAACTTTCTGATGCACACCACAATCTCTCGGGTTCTCTCCGACGATGCCTAACCATCTAGGATCGAAGAGTCTAAGAGTAACAAATGTGAATCACGAGATTGACAATATGTACAGGTGCCCAAGTGGTGGCTTGCTCTTTTTTTTTTCAAATTCTCTCTTAACCCATAAATAAATTTGGCAATTGGATGAATCACTCACTAAGAGAGGGTTTGGGAGAGTTGGCAAAGCTCAAAAACATGCTAGAGGATCAGCAGAATCAGTAGCCTCCAAAGGTGGAGGCTTGGGGTATTTATAGCCCCTATAGAAAAACTAGCTATTTTATAGCCGTTGCTAGACTTACACTGCGCCAACGGTAACTAAGTTATAGTAACGTTGTGAGGCGTCAGAACTCCCGATGAATGCCGGAACTTCTGACCATCGGAACTCTTGACTTACGTCGGAACTCCTAACCCTCAACATATTTGAAAATTATGGTAACTGAGTTAAAGTATGTGAGGTGTCAAAACTCCCGACTCATACCGGAACTTTCGACCGTCGGAACTCCCGACTCATGTCGGAACTCCCGACCCTCAAGGCATTTGAAAACTAGCTATTGGCTTCTGGCCATCAATACCAAATATGTCCGGTATGACCACCACAGTGAACTCTCCAAGTCAGTTAAGCATGAGATGTCGGAACTCCCGACCATTGCCAGAACTCCTGATCGTCGGAACTTCTAACTCACGTTGGAACTGCCGACGAACCAACCCGAGAACAACAACTTTACCATTGCTGGGCAAATACCGGACACGTCCGGTATCAAGTCCGGTATTGCTAGACCAGCAAAAACAGGTTAGCTCTTTTGTCTCTCAAACACTCAAAACTCACATGGGTTGGCTTGAGCACTTATGAATAATCATCTATCAACATGATGCATCCCTCTTAATAGTACGGCATACCTATTAAACTCAAGATCAAATGAAAAATGAATTTATACCACCTGAGTTGATTTCTTTCGAAATGATGCCGTCTCTTTTAATCTTCATCAAGTGAGGTTGCCAACATGTTGATATTGATCTTTATACTTGAGCATAGTCATCTTGAGCACGTAACTTGATTCCATTCATTAAATATGAATAACTCTAAATGCATCAAGTCACTTTCAACACTTTGTCCAATATAGATTTGATCCTCCACATCAATATGACCATTATAGCTTGATTAGTACCTCAACTAAATGCAAGTACTTTCTTCTTCATCCTAACTAGGTTCTTCGGCCGCCAAGCCATTGCTTGCCCTTCACCCTTGCTTAGTACCTCAAAGTTTTTCCTTGCTATCTTCGCCATCTCAAGCCATCAAGTCACATCTTGTGTTGAATTATCCATTCATTTGTATTGTTATCTTTTTCATTTCAATTTTAGCAAGCTTCAAATATGAGACCATTCCATATGCAATCCCTCATGTCTCATTAATTAATTCTTATGAGCTTGCTTTCATATAGTATATAGAAATCCCACAATAAATAAGTCTTTGCATGAATTCCACTTGCATTGTTGTCTTGTGCTTGAACTAGATTGTTTATACAACAACATATCATTTTGACTTTCATTAAGTACCTATGAGATAACCTATTACCTATCCACACTTAGTAAATAGGTTAGACCTTTAATCACGTTGTCATTCAATCATCCAAAACCCTCTAAAGGGCTAGATGCACTTTCATATACGTCCTACTCCGGCATGGACTTGAGGCTACTACCCAAACCACATGGACTTAGCCGGCACATTTTCTATAAATCTTGCTAGGTGTATATATTTTGCAAGGGCAACGACGACGTTGGCGGATCGGAGGATGATATTTTTAGCCGGAATAATGTTTCTCTCTCACAATAAATCAGCCGAAACAGTGTTTCGGCTTATTTTTTCAGCAAAGCAAACGAGGCCAAAGAGTCTGTCTACTACATAACCATGTGTTTTATGCAATTTCAACACATGATTTTTTTTGCACCATAGGATTAAGATCCAACATATTCCACCCTTCTTCTACCTCCAGCCTTCTTCTATCTCCAGATAATCATAAATCACAAGATCACAGATCACAGGCCCCGTTCGGCTTACTGAAACTTGGTTGAATTGACTGAAAAACACTATTCTGGTTGAATTATTGTGAGAGAAAAATACTGTTCCAACTGAAAAAACAAGCTAAATATTGTGGATTATAAGGTAAGCCGAATAGGGCCACAGATCACAAGAAACATTTTTTCTATGAAAAGACAAATCACAGATCGCAGAGGAGGAGGAGAGGCCTACATGGAGCCGGATCCGCCGTCGCCACTGCCGCCGCCGCCGCCACCGCCACTGCCATGGCCGACGCGGGCCCTAGACGTCTTATATGGCCACACGCAGCGTGCGCCCGTGGCCGAGGTGTTCCATCCGGCGAGCACGGGAGGGTCGCCCCATGCACGCTTGATTTGGAGCAGCAGCTGCGCCTTGTCCGCCGCCGGCTAGGAGGACTGCGGGGCCGCGCGGGGCAGCAGGCAGCAACAGGGAAGCAGCGCGAGCAGCAGGCTGGGGAGGCACGGGCGTGGTGCCTCCATGCACGCCAGTTATGACATGTGGGCCCTAGACGTCATAGATAAAAAATCCATGTATTTTTTGATGCTAAAACATACGTATGTTGTATAGCATTTCTGATAAAGATACTCCTACAAGTTATGCAAAATCGTTGTCCGGAACTTTGCCGCAAAGGGGACTGCAACAGTGGTTCATTTAGGCTGTGTTTAGTTCATGAAATTTGGGAATTCGTTTTTATTTGGCAATTAGTGTTGAGTCATGGATTAATTAGGCTCAAAACGTTCGTATCGCAATTTGCAACCAAACTGTGTAATTAGTTTTTTTTCGTCTACATTTAATGCTCTATGCATGTATCGCAAGATTCGATGTGATGGCTACTGTAGCATTTTTTGGGAATTTTTTTTTTGAACTAAACAAGCACTTAATCGTGGATATAAGATAAGAAGACAGCATGTCACAGGTCACTCCTCCCTCCCTAGCCCGGTCCGGGTGGTGCTCCTAGCGCCCTAGCCGGTAGTGGCAGCGGCAGCGGCCGTGGCCCCTCCGAATCCAGAAACTCCGCAATGCACAGGGACCCGGCCCGGCCGCAGCAGTCATCACTCATCGGTAGCAATGCCCTACTGGCCAGCGCCGCCTGCCACGCAACACAGAACGCGTGAGCCATCGCCTAGCTCTCGTCTCGGTCTCGATCGATCGCTCTCTAGGTCGGACGTGTTTTATGGCTGCTGCACTGCACACGCACATACTGGTAGTACCGGTGGCATGCAGCATCGTACGCTGCACGCCACCACGATACTGCATGCTCCTGGCACGGCATCGTGTAGTAGTAAAATTAAACGACGTGCAGTGAAGTGGAGCACGACACGTACGTTGGTGAATTGAAAGCGGCGTCCACCTGTTTCGAGCTTATCTTTTGACCACGGCGGGCACGGGCAGGGGACGGTACGCAGGCAAGGCAGGCGGCCGCAGCGGCAGCGATTGGGCTGGCACCAGTGCCGCCACATGCGCGTGCCCGGTCACCGTAGTTTCCGATTGGCCTGGTCGCAGCCGCCGGCCGGGCACAGCGTCGCTGTCCGGGTCCAGGCCCCTTTCTGTCCTGCAGGCCGCGGCTCTGGGCTTCTCTGCTCTCCCCAGGCGGGCCAGGCCCCCCACCTCCTACGGTTACACGTCGCGTCCTACACTTGTCCGTCGTGAGGGAGAGGGACCCGTATGTACGTAAACATTGTACTGTAGATCTGCGGTACAGTAGGTACGTCTCGCTGTACCACGCCTTCGGCACGTGCGCAAATTACATCCTGTTCTATCGTCTCTTGGCCTTAATCACGGAGTCATCTAAAAAAAGGTTAATTGCTCCTTCATCCTAAAATAAATCAACTTCTAAGATTATCCATAGTCAAATTATTTTGAGATTGACCCAATTAAAAAAAAAATATCCTGAAATAAAACAACTAGTAAAATTGTCCTATACTATCAAATTACTTTAGATTTGATTAAATTTATAGAAAAAATCAATATTTATGACATCATATTAGTATCACTAGGTACATCATAAAATGTATTTTTTATAATATGTTTGTTTGGTGTCATAATGCTGTCAGTTTTGAAAATTTGGTCAAACTTAACATAGCCTTACTTATGGTAATTCTAGGAGTAGGAGCTTAGTATCATCTTGGGAGTAACTGCTTCATGCTTCATGGTAATTTACTACCAGACAACATGACAATACATATGAGGCATGCGGATCCAACTCCTTTGGTACAGGTAATATTGCAGGAGCGGTGCTCATTGCTCGATTGATCCGCATATGCTCGCACAATTATGTTGTACGTAGTCCATTGAATACAGAGATCTTGCCATCAAGTGCATTTAAACGGCCAAAAAGTGCGCTAGGAAGTCCAGTGCCCGAAAGCGATTGCTCGACGGAGAGAGGAATGGCGGTGGATCAGTGGATGGAACATTGGCAGCAGGTCGAGTAAGAGGTAAACAGGAGGTCCACATAGGCAGGCGCACACACAAACCTCCATTTACACGACAATACATACACGCGATTTTTTTATGCTTAAAAACACACACACAAAAAAAACTAGAAAAGCAAAGCAGAAGCAAGCTAACGAGCCAGAGAGGAAGGATGGTCCCTTCGCTGCCATGCTATTTTGGTTAACGCTAACTACCGGCGGCGGCGGCGGCTCATCGCCCGTCCGGCTCCAGCATACCGAAATAGGCAAGTAACCCCACCGCACGCCCCAAACACAGGCCATTAGCAACTTGCGGAAACCCTGCACCCACCACAAAAATCTAGCTACTGGAGTAGTCGCCGTCCTGGTAGCTAGATGCCACTACTATGCTTCTCAAACTGGGCCAGCCTGTTGTCGCCGAGCCTCGTCTTGTACGCGGCCTTCTTGTACTCGCCCCACGTGAACTCCTTGTACAGGCTCTCCTCGCCCTCCGCCAGCAGCTCCGGCAGCGGCACGATCCGCTGCTCCAGCGGCGGTCCCGCGAAGTAGATGAAGGAAACCCTAGACCTGAGGCTGTTGGTCACCACCCGGTGCTTCACGCTCTTGAACCTCCCGTTGGTCAGCACCTGCACACAAAGCCAGTCACGCATCCCTGTGAGACATGCAGATCAAGGTGCGTTGCTCTGCAGCTATCTAACGCGTTCTTGCCGTCGTGTGGTGTGGTTCACTTATTTTAATGCCACTCATGCGTGATGACTGATGAGTTGACTGGCCGCCCGCCCGGCCGGCATTCCGTGTGTGGCCTTTTCAGTTTGACTTGTTCACGAAAGCGCGCGCTAGATTTTTAATAGCATGTTGAAGGCAGAATCTAGCAACTAGCTTTGCTGGTGCAGCACTGTAGAAGAAAGGCGGATACAAAAACGCACTCGAGCGCGGGCCTCAAAAACAAAAGAAATCGGTGTCACATCACGTGCCAAATTAAAACGCCTACCTGCAACGAGTCGCCGACGTTAACGAAGAAGGCGTCGCGGTCGGAGGGCACGGACACCCACTGAGCGCCGTCGCGGAGCGCGATCTGCAGGCCGGACGTGCCGTTGGAGCGGAGCACCGAGATGAGCTGCGGGTCGGTGTGCTCGCCGAAGCCGGTGGCGCTGCAGCCCAGGCCCTGCAGCGCTGGGCAGGGCGGGTAGTGATTCACGCGGAACACCTGGTCGCTCCCGGCGCCGGCCACCATCGAGCTCAGCGCGTCCGCGTCCGCAATGCCCAGGCCCTCCGCCATCGCCTCCAGCACACGCACCGCCACCTTCCGCACCGCCGCGACGTACTCGTTCAGCGCGCTCCTGCAGGAACAGCAAGCAGCGGTTAATCTCAATCGGTGCTGCACCGGCTTGCCTGCGAAGACAAGGCACTCGTATAGCAGTATGCTCACCGGAACGCGGCGGTCGAGGGGACGGGGCAGGCGTCGGAGAGCGACGCGGAGTCGACGGCGAGGAGGAGGTACTCGAGCCACCCCATGTCGCCATTGAGCCCGATCCGCTTGCTGCCGTAGCCGAACGGGTACGCCGGGTCGGCGCGGTCCTTGTCGGCCTGCGCCTGCGCGAAGAACCTGACGGCCTCCGACTCGGCCCTGCCCATGGTGGCCGCGGGCACGCCGTGGTTGACGACCTTGAAGAAGCCGAAGCGCTCGCAGGCGTCGACGATCGCCCGCGCCGCGCCGGGGCTCGACAGGTCGACGACCGGCACGCCCGAGAAGGTGTCCCTGGGGCCCGGGGACCGCAGGAGCGGGATCTGGTCGATGACAGGCGGATTGGCGAGCACCACCATGGCTGTCTGGCCTGGCCTGCACTGTACTGTACGGCGGGCGAGCGAGGCGGATGAACAGAGGAGGTCGAAACAGGGCAAGCACGCTGAGAACAGGGGAGGTGGAGTCGAGGTGGTGGTGTGCTTGTGTTCTACGGCTGCTGCAGCAAGTGCACGTGGAGAAGTGGGAGAGCTCGTGGGGGCGTATATATAGATCAGCCTGTGCCGGGGACGAGCCCCGCCCGGAGCGAAGCGAGAAGGGACGGGGCGGCACCTGGCTGGATGGGCCCCAGCTGACAGGGGAGACGAAAAGGATGCATCGGGGGTGGGATCGCTTTGGGTGCATGGTGCCGATGGAGCCAGGGCAGTCGGGTGCTGGGCCGCGATCCACCGGTGGCAGGCCGGCCGGCCAAATTTTTTATTTTTAGCTTTTATTTTTTAAAATTTTTTCATAAATATGCCCCTAGAGCTATGATTTTAAAATCTGGATTCTTAACTCGGCGCCATCGTTGGTGGCGCCGAGCTTATATATCTCGGCGCCATAGATTCTGGCGCCTAGGTCAAGGCCACGTTGGCGCGTGTGGACGTTGACATGACAGCCAGCTCGGCGCCATGGATTTTAGCGCCAAGCTCGACGCCGTGGATCTTGGCGAAGAGCTTGACACCGTGATTATTGGCGCCAAGCCCTGTCTTACGTATGGACCCTCCCTTACTTTCTCTCTTCCTCTCTCTCTATACTGCTCCCGAGCCACCGCTGCCGCGCCGCCGCGCCCGTAGCCGCGCGTTGCCGCGGCCGTCACCTCTCGCGCCCACGCCTGCGCCCGCCGTGCCGGCCGCCCGTGGCCCCAACCCGCTCGCGCCGCCTCGCCGCACGGAGCGCCGACCGTCCCGCGCCTACCGCCCGCCATCGCCAGCCCCGGCCCCTGCAGCGCCTGGCCGCGCCACCACCGGTTCGGCTCGTCGCCCTCACCCACGCCCGGCGTCCGTTGCTACTCCGTCCTAGGGCCATCGATCCCGGCGTCCGCTGCGACTCCGTCGACGTCCGCGACCCCATCCACATTCCTGCCGTCGGCCATCCAAGGGCCGAGGGCGATGGCCTTTGGCAAGGGCCGAGGGGAGGGGGTGATGTCCGCCTAGAAGGATGCAGCAGCCGCCATGCCCGAACAATTTGGATTTGGCTATTTGCCTACATCGTCGCTTGCTCAAGCTCTTAAACTCGTCAGACAAATAAAAATTATGAATATGCAATGTAGGTATTTAGTTAGCTTTGATTGTAGTGTAGTAGTTCGATTATTTGTTATTTACTAGTTAATGTGATGACTTAGGTAGTTGATTTAGTTAGTGATCTAGTGAGATAGATATATAGATAGATTAAAACATAGATACATAGGTACATAGATATAGTTAGATAGCTACCTAGAAATATAGTTATATATTTAGTTAACTAAATAGGATCTAACTATTTAGTGAGTACACTGTATATATATATACATGTAGTTATTATCTTATTTACTTAGTTTGTAGTTAAAAAAGTATTTGTTAGGTACTATCTATCATCTAATTTGAACTAAAGGACATGTGTTTCATTATGTGTTTGAACTAGATGGACAAGCTAGTGACCATATATCATGAAGGCACCGTTGAAAGCGATCGCTATGGATATGTTGAGTTTGTTCACATGCAAAGTGTGTCTATGCTATTCAATAATATGCCTTCATTTAGTGAGATGGTTGCAAGGGCTTGGGAGGAGCTGCATTGCCTTGGAGATGATGATGATGGCATTGCAGTTGAGGGGGTACTGCACCTAGGTTCTCCTCCCAAGATTCTCAGGCGAATGATCCTAATTGAATGTGCGGATCAGTGAGAGAACTATGTGAGATCGACTATGAAGAGCCAGCTGCAATGTGCGTGGTTGTGCGTCCAATACTATAATACATTAAACAACACAATAATACTAGAAGTACGTGCCGACAAACTAAATAAACGCAGTACATGACCTAAGCATGCTCATACTTAAAGTGCATTACATGACAACACAATAAAAAATCCAACAGTTGACAACACTGTTCATGAATAAACCACAGAATTAGCAAGTAATGGAGACTACTGAGTGCAACGAGACCACTTTCTTTTCCTCAGGGCATCGGGATTCTCCTCCATCGCTGCTTTCGCTTGGCGTGCACGCTCAAGCTTCTCCTCCCTCTCCTCCCTGTATGCAGCAACACGCCTTGTCGGTGTTTCGAACAAACACCATCTAGTAAATTTATATTTGTTGCGCGTTAGGCCCGGATGGTGTGCTAAAGGACACAAGGTTTATACTGGTTCGGGCAGAATGTCCCTATGTCCAGTTTGCTGCTGCTCGTGTTATTAGCACAAAAAAGGTTCATAGTAGAGGGTACAAATGGTCGAGAGAGGGACATGTCCCAAGTCTCTAATGAAAAGATCGAAAGGATGCCAAGAGCTCGGTTGCTGCTAAGCTGAGAGTGTGATGTGTGTTGAATTGATCCGTCCCTTTAGTGGGGGTGCCCTGCCCTCCCTTTTATAGACCAAGGGGGAGCAAGGATTACATATGGGAGAAAAAGGAAAAAAACTAGTGGTAGAGAAGGTCCTTCAAAGGTCCCAGGTTTTCCTTTAACCTTGACCCTACCCTGCTGACATGGCAGATGGTGCCAGGGACAGCACGTTCATCGATCCTGATAGGACTATGATCTGGCTCTGTTCAGCAAGTGGTCGTGACCCATCCTACTCTGGCAGATGGTATGACATGCCAGGGTGCTAAGCCGTGACCCAACAGGGAGCAGATGGGGAAGTGACCCTATGTTCGTTGTTGTAGATGATGTGAGTTCCCTCCTGGATTGTAGTGGCTGTCATATACCTATGTTAGGATCCACGTCCTAGGGCTGATGGCGGCACCCACAACACTATAAGAATAAAGTCAGCGCCTACAACACTGTTCGGACTCTGTCACGCCTAGGAGGGCTTAAAGCACCCATCCCATCGTGTCCTAATGATACTTTCCTATAGGCATACAGGGCATAGTCCTCGGTACTGCGGTTGACTTGAATGTCCTATCCTACCATGTGCTCATCATTATGAATGAGCATGGTGTAGTCGTCGGGCAAGGCGGAGCCAATCCTCGAACGTTGGGTGAGGCGGCGTCTGCCCCTAGATGTCGGGCTAGCTGGAGTCTAGCCTCAGGACATCGGGCGAAGCGGAGCCTATCCCGGGATGTTAGGCGAGGCAAAACCAGCCCTCAGCCGCTGGGCAAGGCGGAGCCCAACCCTCGAGGGTCAGGTGAGGCAAAGCCAGCCCTGGACATCGGGTGAGGTGGAGCCCTGCCCTCGAACGTCGGGCGGGGGCGGAGCCTACCCTTAGACGTCAGGCGAGGTGGAGCTGGCCCGGAACGTCGGGCGAGGTGGAACTCTGCCCTCGAACATTGGGCGAGGCAGAGCCTACCCTCAGACATCAGACAAGGCGGAGCCAGCTCAGAACGTTGGGTGAGACGGAGCCCTACCCCCGAACATTGGGCGAGGCGAAGCTTGCCCCCTAGACATCGGGCGAGGCGGAGCCAATCTTCAGTCATTCGAGCAAGAAGCGTAGCTATGTTTTTGTCTGTTCGGAAGCATCAGCATTTGATGGTTATTAGCTCCACCTCATGGGGTACCCTAGTATTTGGTCCCCGATAGTAGCCCTAAGCCCCCGGGTGATTTGACTTGCTAGAGGGTGCGCGTAAGCGCACCCGATGGGTGTATCCCTCGAGCCCCAGGGTGATTCGGATAGAATCACTTGGGGGGTATTTCAATTCGCCAGAGGGTGTGCGTGAGCGCACCCATCGAGTGTAGCCCCCGAGCCCCTGGGTGATTTAGATAGAATCGCCTAGGAGGTAATTTGGACCCTTTGTGGGTATGACTGTGAGATTTGGTGTTTTGATAACTGGATAGCTTAAAGGGAACCTCGGTGTCGGGTACCATAAAAAGGGGTCCCCTAAGCAAGAACTGAAAAAATTGCTTAGACCTTATAAAAATCAAAGCCAAGAGACAACCACCGGTAAACCGCCACCTTATCCGAGGCTCGGCTGGACCGCCCGGCCCACCTTGAACAATATCCAGGCTCACCCAAAGCGAGCTCGGCCTAGAATGAAACCACAAGGCCTCGGATGAGGTACCGATTCTCCGCCTCGCCCGAGGCCCCACATGTAAGGCCTCGGACGAGGTACTGATTCTTTGCCTCGCCTAAGGCCCCGCACGTAAGGCCTCGGACAAGGTACTGATTCTCTGCCTCGCCCGAGGCCCCGCACGTAAGGCCTCGGACGAGGTATCGATTCTCCGCCTTGCCCGAGGCCCCGCACGTAAGGCCTCGGATGAGGTACCGATTCTCCGCCTCGCCCGAGGCCCCACACGCAAGGCCTCGGATGAGGTACCGATTCTTCGACTCACCCGAGGCCCCACGCACAAGGCCTCGGACAAGGTACCGATTCTCCGACTCCCCCAAGGCCCCGTGCGCAAGGCCTCGAACGAGGTACCGATTCTCCGACTCGCCCGAGGCCCCACCCGTAAGGCCTCGGACGAGGTACCGATTCTCCGCCTCGCCTAAGGCCCCGCCCGTAAGGCCTCAAACGAGGTATCGATTCTCCGCCTCGCCCGAGGCCCTGCCCGTAAGGCCTTGGATGAGATACCAATTCTCTGACTCGCTCGAGGCTGGCTCGGCATCAACCCTGTCACCTCCGCCTTGACCGACTTCTCTGACAGGTCGTCACATCCAACCAACGCGTCCAACCACTCCCGCAACATCAGCCGAACGATGGCTCGATACAGTGGATTGGCCAACAAGATGGGAGTCACATCGATGCCATGCCGTCCGGGACAGGATGAGGCAGGGGTTACCAGCCGCTGTGCTTGGCACTATGCCCATGACTGACACCGATGCTGCATTGTGCTGCCTAACCCCTGCTCCAAGGACAGTGTGGCGTGGAGAGTCAAGTCTGGGTCCCTGTAGCCTAAGAATCGACGTACAAGACCAACTGCTCCCTCCAAGCCTCAGCTATCCGCTTCCGGGCCCCTGTAGCCTTGGGACTCGCGCCCACCGAGCCCCCCACAATGGTTTAGCCTCTGCACCGACTGGGCCTTGGCTCTCTATGTTGTCAACATACAGCGATCGGCACATCGTCCGCTGTACGCACCATACCCTGCGTCAAGCCGCAGGAGCTCCCATGTCGTGCACAGGGCCAAGCTCCTATATCCTCGGAGTCAGCACACCCACGTCGTCGCCTCTACCTAGCCTCGGCTCTTCGCATCGGTCAAACGTATAGTGACCAGCATGCCTCCAACAGAAGAAGGCATGCATGCCACCATAGGAGCTCCCACGTCGCATAGGATCAGGCGTGATCGGCGCATCGCTCCAGTGCACCGAGGACAAGGCCACTCCACCGACCATACTGCCATAGTGACGAGCTATAGGGCTCGGACATGCCGCCTTTGCTCACAAACGCCACGTAGCAAATCCATGTACCGCCCCTATGCCTCCCTTCGACTATAAAAGGGAGTGACCGGGGCCGCTTCTAGGCAAGAGAGACAAATGGACTCACAGGGACAAGCAACGCACAACGCTCTAAAACACACGCGCTCCCTCACTGCAAGAGATCAATATCTCAAGCAATCCACACCACTCCTCGTAGAGACCTGGGACTAGCTCTCTCTCTCACTCAGCTTGTAAGCCCCTACTACAAGCATCTCGGTGCAAGGAATACAAGATCGCTCTCTTAGACTAGACGTAGGGCACCTATTACCTAAACTAGTATAAACCTTGTGTCTCTTTGCATCACCATCTAGGATTAGGGGCACACAGTACACTTTCACTAGCCGGTTGAGGATCCGTCGGACCCAAAACACCGATAGTTGGTGCGCCAGATAGGGGAGCTACTGTGTGTCAGCTTAGTCATCCCAACAAGTTCCAGATGGCAAACCCCGTATGACCACTGCGTCTCGCCATGGTGATCTGGTTTGGGAGCCTAGAGTTCATGTCTCTAGGACATGAGTACGATATGGTACTCCTCCCACCCAGAGCCCCATCAACCAATGACGACATCACGCACCAGCAGCCTAGGCGCAGGCGACGCCCAGGCCACCGCTCTTGTTGCGCTTGCCAGGCATGACACGGGTAGGACCACCTTGACACCACATGAGCTTAGGGTGACGCACCACGCTCCACCGGTATCCCATGCCCGGCTGTTTATATAGAGTCCCTGGCTGGGGACCTGTCTAGCTTAAGCCTGGGCAAGGGAAAGACACTAGTGGCACGCAGCGACGCCCCGTCATCAAGCTCTGCCCCGCCACCTCCTGAGGAGTCGACTCTGGTGGAGTGGAGCCTGGCGATGACATCATCCCCGTACCCCTTCAGGTTGGGCAATGCCACCGCCACCTACCAACATTTTGCCCTTGACCTCATCGCCATGACCCCGACCCACACCCATGCTGACTCCTTGGAGGAGGATGAGGCATGGGCTAGAGCGGACTTCTCTAGGCTTCATGACCCTGAAGCCATGCGCCGCTTCATGGCCACGAGCGACTACTACTTCGGCTAATCCGACTCTAATGACGGAGGCACTTATGATCCCACTCATGAGTGCTTCAACGTTAAGCTCAAGATGCCAAGCGTGAGCGATGAGGATGAAGGGGTAGACAATCACTCCCCGCCCCCTAAGGGGGCAGGCGGCGCCGCACCTCCACGTGTTGAGCCCCGAGCAGTGCGGGACGAGAACCTTGCCCCTGAGGAACTTCGACGCCTGGACCTAGAGCAGCTCTGTGAGCTTCAGGCCAAGGTCGAACAAGACCAACTCCTTCTGCAGCAGCTTCGAGACACTCTCGAGCAAGAGCAGCAGGGTTGCGGTGATGGTGGAGCCGCCCGATGGAGGGCTCATGATGTCAACCACCGCATCAACAACGACGAAGGAGGCGAGCAACCCCCTATCTTCAATTGTGCTAGCCAGAACATCGCAGCAGCGGCGATGCTACTCTGAACAATGCCCAAGCCCTCTACCTCAGAGGGGTGATAGGTCCATGGCGAGCTCCGAGACCCCCTCAACGCCGCCGCGGTAAAGCTAGCCAAAAGCTCCGCCTCTCGACGGCGCAGGGGCGCCTTGGAACTACCCATGGCACCGCCTCGGCATAATAGAGAGGCCTCGGTTCGTCCCGAGCCTGCTTGGGCACCGACAGCCAACAAGGCCCCCTCGGTGCATGACCGCCTCAACAACTGACGCAAGGTGCAAGGCGACCATGATGTGGTCAGCAGGCGACGGCGCCACGACAACAATGGGCCTGCCTGAGGCTACCACCCGCACCAAGGCGATCGCTATGAGGAACACTCCGAGCCGAGCCTTGGGGTTCACACCGTTCTTCCTGGTCTATGGAGCCGAGGCCATCCTCCCCACTGACTTGGAGTACGGTTCCCCGAGGCTATAGGCCTACAACGAGCAGAGCAACCGCACTGCCCGCAAGGACGCCCTTGACCAACTAGAGGAAGACCGAGACGTTGCGCTGCTACACTCAGCCAAGTACCAGCAAGCCCTACGATGCTATCAAGCCTGGCGCATTCAAAGCCAGGACCTGAAAGTGGGCGACCTGGTGCTGAGACTGAGGCATAGCAATAAGGGCCGCCACAAGCTGACCCCACCATGGGAAGGGCCATACATCATCGCCCAAGTGCTAAAGCCCAGGACCTACAAGCTAGCCAACGAGAAGGGTGAAATCCTCACCAACGCTTGGAACATAGAACAGCTACGTCTCTTCTACCCTTAAATTTCCAAGCATTGTATACATTGTTTCTCAAAATAAAATAAAGAAGCATTCTTTAGTTGTTCTAATTTTTTGAGAAACCCCTCGAGCCCATCGCAGGGCTCAGCGTTACGATAATGCTATAAGGGAGACTCGGCTTTGCCTCTGCAGAGGTGCCCACCGCGGAGCTCGAACTAGACTTGGCTCTGCCTCTGTAGAACCGAGCCTCCCTCAGGGGCTAGAAGGGGGGATCCCCCTAAGTCCCAGACACTGTTTTTTAGGGGGGACCCCCCCTAAGTCCTAGACACTGTTTTTAGTCATTTTCAAAAAATTCTACGCCAAACTCTCTCGTGTACTCTGACAAATCGATTGTAAAAACCCTAAGGATCGAAAGTCTGTCCCACGGCCAAAAGGTCGGCCGAGCTACGAGACGGCCTACGCCTCTAGGCTACGGCAACTCCCTCACCACCTTTTGCCCAAAGGGCAGCTTAGGCTCTGAGGAAGTTTTTTGCAAGAGATATGTTCGAAGACGAGATAGAGGGCAGAGGCTCATAAATACAATAAAAAATGATTAAAAAGCGTATACACACAAGTACTTTAAAAGGCCTCGATGGCCATAAGCATTATGGTAAGTCCTAATCTATTTACATGGCCCCTTTGGCCTAGGTCAAAACTCAGGGTCACCAGCATCGGCGGTCAGCGTGGGAGGAACCACCTCCTCTTCGAACAACCCAGCCAGTGCTGTGCCAGGGGCCGCGGCCGCCTCCACCAGCTTCATGACCTCCTCCTCGGCCTTCTCATCATCATCAGCCATGACGTAACCATCGCTGATGGCCTCGAGGTCGATGCTAGTGTAGTATGAGGAGACGACGGCCAGGGCGCGCTTGACGCCCGTGTGCAGCCCCCCCTCCTGGAGCTGCTCGTGCACTCGGCCGCTCAACGTGATCAAGCGGCTCCCGAGGGAGCTACCTGACTTGACCCCTCTAACCTCTAGGGCCTCACAGGTGGTACGGGCGATGCTCTACAGTGCATTGTGCTTCTGGATCTCGGCAACCCTGTGCCAAGATAGGCGGGATGGGGTTAAGCACAAAAGAAAACAAGTCAAACAAGGGCACAAGCCTATGAGACTCACCCTTGGCTTTCTCCCTCCAATTTTGGACCTCAACCCGAGAAGCCTCGGCCGCCCAAGAAGCCTCCCTCTCAAGCTCTACGTCGCATCGGGGAGTTAGGGGTCGAACGCAAGAAAAACAAATAAAACAAGGGGCGCGGCTCAATAGGATTCACCCTCGCCCTTTTCCTTCTAGGTTAAGGCCTTGACCCAGGAGGCCTTGGCCACCTTGACAGCCTCTGCCATGGCACCTTTCATCAGCAAGTGCATGCCCTGCTCCACCCCCAGCTGCCCGGCGACGACCTTGGCAGAGGTTGCCACTTGTTCGGCCCAAGACCTAAAGGTGTCCCACTCATCGGCCACTCAGGTCAGCTCCTCCTCTAGCTCCTTGATCCGTGTCGCCAAAGGGGTGGCCTGCTCTCGAGCCATGGTCGCCTCAACCGTCATATCAGCACAGCGAATGCGGAGGTCCTCCACCTCCATGCTCCGCACCAATAGAAGCTCATTAGCATTGGCGAGCAAGTCCTTCTGCTACCAAAGTCAGTCCCAGACATCCCTCTCCCACCGGAGGAACATCGACTTCCCGAGGGACCGGGCCTCAAGCTCCTGGATAGGCAGAATAAACATCAAGCGCTGCGAAAAACTTGGGAAAAGATGACACATCACAAGAAAAGAAGGCGCGTACCTGGGCAACACCGGGCAGGTCGTCAGCCATGACAGACAACATTGTCCATAGCCACCGCTCCGCCAGATGATGGAATTGCTCGAAAGAGCCCCAGTGCCCCCCTCAGCCGCATCCTCAATGGCGAACAGAGGCTCCCCCTCAGGGTCATCCCGGCTCCACCACAAGACACGCGGGCTATCCCACCCACGGGGCTTAGGCTATACCTAGATGAGGGCTGAGCTCCCCTCGCCAGAGGTCAGAGCTGGCTGCTCCATGGTGCTGGCCGCCTTGGCGTTCGCCACCTCCTTCCCCTAGGAAGTATCATCGGAGGAGATTGAATGGACCTCCACCTCTCTGGTGCCCTCCTGTGACGGCGGCGAGTCTTGGACCGAGGGCAGTACTGAAGCTTGCCCCACCTCCGTCTCCGCAGCCTAGGCCGCTGGCTCCACCGTGCCCAAGCCGGCCTCCACCACCTCAGCCTCGGTGGTCCCAAGGGCTCTAGCCTTTGCCACCTCGACTTTGGCCTCGCCCTTGGTGGCCTCAACGATTGAAGGCGCATTAGCCTCACCTGACCCGAGGACCCCGGCCTCGTGGGGGCGTAGGCGCCTCCTCCCTCGCCTGCTTCGTGGCTGCCTTAGTAGCCTCTCCTTGGGCGACCGGCTCCTTTGGGTCAGCCCTGGCCGATGCCGCACCACGCTGTATGGTGGCCTGCGCCTCCACCACCCATCAGGCGGTGGAGCTGGTGCTCACCTTGAGCGCCTTACATGGCGCCAGGGCGAGTGCTTTCGCCTAACGCTTCTGGCTGAAGACAAAACACTCACAAGGTCAGCATGCGACCAAAGAACGAGTGGAAGATGCTGCAAACTCCACTAACAAAACACTTACCTCAAACGGGGACATAATAGCTTCCACGCTACGTCCCTCGTCCTCTACAATGGTAGTGGCGGCGGTAGTGGCATGACCCCCATGTCCACCGGTGCTGGCCGGCCCTCGTCGGACTTTGACGCCCTCTTGACCCTCTGTGGAGGCTGTTGAGTCACCCCCACCGTCGCCCGCTCCACCTGCACCATCGAGCCCATTAGGCTGACGGCGCACTTCCCCAATGCACGTGTCTCTAGCATGTCGGCCTTGGACCCGAGGTGGGCGATCGCCAGCCCCAAGGTGTCCTCTCCGCCTCCTCTTGGAGACGCCAGGCCGCTCATCGATGCCCTGGGTGCCGTCTTCCTAACATCAGGAAGATGGTCCAGGGGACCCCGCCCTGCCTCGCTCTCGTCGTTGTCGCTCGAAGAATCCCTCGACAACGATGATGGAGATGGCTCCTCTGGGAGACCGTCATGCCTCTATTGCCGGCGATGTTTCTCTAGCTCATCGCGCTTGAGGCTCTTTCTCTTACGCCTTGCCTCCTTGGCATCCTTTTGCTCCTTGTACGCCTCGGCGTATGCCTTGTTCTCCGCTCGCCGCTCTGCGTCCTCGGGGATGGGCGGCGGGGAGGCTCGCACGTCCCTCATCCCCTGCAGGAATGGCAAACGCAAATAAGGGAACAAATTGAAAACGTAAGGAGCAAGGAGGCCTCGAGGGCCGCAGCGACGCGTGACTCACTAGAGAGATGTACCCCCACGACGGGCGCATCGGGAATGGGGCTAGATCACCATCCCTCCACTGTCTCTCTCACTCGACGTAGAATCTCCTCGTCGAAAAGGGTGGTGGCAGACAACCGGATGCCGTCGATCGGCTCACCCGGTGTCATCTCGAACAGGCGTTGCCGCCGAGCCATTAGCGGCAGCACCCTCTGGCGGTGGAAGGCCACCATGACCATGGACGTCATAAGGCTGTGGCTGCGCAGCCTCTCCAGCGCCTTTAGGAGTGGCTGCAGCTTGGGCTGATCAGCCAACGGAATGCCATACCTCCACCTCTCTGGCTGGCTCTCCACAACCCACCTAGTATAGGGGGGAAGCCCACCATTGTCATTGCGAAGGTAGAACTAGATGTTGTACCAGCGGCGGTTGGACGACGTGAGCTGGGCTGGGATGTAGAATGGCTGCCTGTCTTGGTGCACTTGGAGAGTGTAGCCATCAGCCCTCAATGCCTTCCGCGTGCCCGTCGGCTTGGTGTTGAGCCCTGCTCGAAAGAAGTGGAGCCACAACTCCTAGTGAGGAGCGATGCCCAGGTACCCCTCGCAGATGGTGACGAAGATGGCTGCCTACGCGATGGAGTTGGGGTTGAAGTTGTGGAGCTCTACGCTGTAGTAATACGGGAGTGCCCACATGAACTGGTCCACCGACAGGCCGAGGCCATGCTCGTGGAAGGCCACGAAGCTCACAATGTAGCCATCGCTTGGCCTCGGCTCCGGCTCGCACCCTGGAGCAATCCACTCCAGTCTGTCGGGGTCAGTCACCGGGCGGAGGAGACCGTCGTCGACGAGCGACTGCAACATCACCGCGGACATGTTGGACGGACCCCAAGGATCTGCCTGGAGGACAACGGCGCCGCCGACCATGGGTGCGGTGGAGAATGCGACTACGGTGGTAAGGCATGCTCTCGCTATCCCTCTCTCCTTTCCTCCCCCTTCTCCCTTCTTCTCCCTAGCACTCTCTTCCTCTGTTCTTAGCAACCACTCAAGGGCAGAAATGGCGAACGCAGGCAAGGTAAGGAGGGGTGGGGTGTGGCTCGTCACGTATTTATTAGGGAGGGAAGAGGGCGAAATGGACGGGCGACAAAACTAGGGAAGTTTCCCTCAGATCTAGCGTAGTTAATCTGGATCCGACCAAACCGCCCACGCGTCCACCTTTTCCTTATTAATCGCACGCACAGTAACGTCCCATCCGCAGACAATGCGTCACATTTGACCGCAGCGATGGTAGGCACCATTCCATCTCCCTGAGGAACTGCCTCAAAAGGCGCACCCACCATTGTCAGCCGATGGGAAGGGAATATCCCCCACCTGATTCCTTTCAGACTAAGGAACTGGGCACCGAGCCCGTTACGGTCTAGGGGTTCAAAGGCTGGGCCCCCGAGGGTCTCGACAGCCGCCCTAGGACAAACAGAGTTAGGGATGACTATGGGCGAGCCCGTACATGGCTGAGACCCAAGCAAGTGATTGCTTGGGATGCCCTAAGTCGTGTCCAAGACCGGCGGGGAGGTCTCTGAATGGGATCCCACCATAGGGTGGCACCGAGCCCCCAGAGCTAATCGAATGGCCCTGGGACCCACTAGAGAAGCCCTTTGATACTTTTGGAGTGTGTCTCTAGATCGCTAGCCGACCCCTATCGAATGGGGCATGGGCCTCCACTTAGACTTACCCGATAACAGCTCACTAGAGGTGTCACTACTCGCGCCCACCGAGGGTAGCCTGGCATACTCCACCCCTCCTTCTGAATGAAAAGGATGCGCGAGGGCCGCACAAAAAAGACAGAGAAACTCCTAATCGCCCTCTTGCTCCGTGTAGAGGCTCGGGGGCTCTTCTTGCAAACAAGCCGAGGCCCAGCAACCCGAACTCGCACTCGGGGGCTCGACGAACGTGATAAAAGGCACCGAGCCCGTTACGGTCTAGGGGTTCAAAGGCTGGGCCCCCGAGGGTCTCAACAGCCACCCCAGGACAAACAGGGTCAGGGATGACTATGGGCGAGCCCGTACATGGCCGAGGCCTAAGCAAGCGATTGCTTGGGATGCCCTAAGTCGTGTCTGAGACCAGTGGGGAGGTCTCTGAATGGGATCCCACCGTAGGGTGGCACCGAGCCCCTAGAGCCAATCGAATGGCCCTGGGACCCACTAGAGAAGCCCTCTAGTACTTTTGGAGTGCATCTCTAGACCACTAGCCGACCCCTATCAAATGGGGCATGGGCCTCCACTCGGACTTACCCAGTAACAGCTCACCGGAGGTGTCACTGCTTGCGCCCACCAAGGGTAGCCTAGCATACTCCACCCCTCCTTCCGAACGAAAAGGATGCGTGAGGGCCACACAAAAAAGACAGGGAAACTCCTGATCACCCTCTTGCTCCGAGCAGAGGCTCGGTGGCTCTTCCTACAACCAAGCCGAGACCCAGCGACCCAAACTCGCACTCGGAGGCTCAGCAAATGCGATAAACACCCCTTCTTCTGAATGAAAGGGATCACTCAACATGAGAAAAACCCCTGGAGGAATAAATCCACTCCTCCATGGCCTCGAGGGCTACACCCGGTTGGTGCGCTTGCGCGCACCCACCGAAGCCTCGAGTACAAAACACCATGCCATGAGCCAAGTCTCGTCAAAACCTCAGGGAGAGCGCTCACACTCTCCCCAAGGCTCGGGGGCTACTATCAGGTACCATAAAAGGGGTCCCCTAAGCAACAACCAAAAAAATTGCTTAGACCTTGTAAAAATCAAAGCCAAGAGACAACCATCGGCAAACCCCCACCTTATCCGAGGCTCAGCTGGACCGCCCGGCCCACCTCAAACAATATCCAGGCTCACCCGAAGCGGGCTCGGCCCAGAATGAAACCACGAGGCCTCGGACGAGGTACCGATTCTCCGCCTCGCCAGAGTCCTCACACGTAAGGCCTCGAACGAGGTACCAATTCTCCGCCTCGCCCGAGGCCCCGCACGTAAGGCCTCGGACGAGGTACCGATTCTCCGCCTCACCCGAGGCCCCGCACGTAATGCCTCGGACAAGGTACTGATTCTCCGCCTCGCCTAAGGCCCCACGCGTAAGGCCTCAGATGAGGTACCGATTCTCTGACTCACCCAAGGCCCCGCGCACAAGGCCTCGGACGAGGTACCGATTCTCCAACTCGCCCGAGGCCCCACGCGTAAGGCCTCGGATGAGGTACCGATTCTTCAACTCACCCGAGGCCCCACGCGCCAGGCCTCAGACAAGGTATCGATTCTCTGCCTTGCTCAAGGCCCCGCCCGTAAGGCCTCGGACAAGGTACCGATTCTCCGCCTCGCACGAGGCCTCGCTTATAAGGCCTCAAACGAGGAATTGATTCTCCGCCTCACCCAAGGCCCCGCCTGTAAGGCCTCAGATGAGGTACCGATTCTCCAACTCGCTCGAGGCTGGCTCGGCATCAACCCCGTCACCTCCGCCTTGACCGACTTCTCTGACAGGATGTCACATCCAACCAATGCGTCCAACCACTCCCACGATGTCAGCCGAATGACGGCTCGATACAGCAGAGTGGTCGACAAGATGGGAGTCACATCGACATCATGCCGTCCGGGACAGGATGAGGCAGGGGTTACTAGTAGCTATGCTTGGCACTGTGCCCACAACTAACACTCATGCTGCACTGTGCTGCCTAACCCTTGCTCCAAGGATAGCGCAGCGTGGAGAGTTAAGTCCAGGTCCCTATAGCCTCGGAATCGATGTACAAGACCAACTGCTCTCTTCGAGCCTTGGCTATCTGCTTCTGGGCCCCTGTAGCCTCGGGACTCACGCCTGCTGAGACCCCCACAATGGTTCAGCCTTTGCACCGACTAGGCCTTGACTCTCTATGTTGTCAACATACAGCGACCGACACATCATCCGCAGTACGCACCATACCCTGCGTCAAGCCGTAGGAGATCCCACGTCATGCATAGGGCCAAGCTCTGGTATCCTCGGAGTCAGCACACCTGTGTTGTCACCTCTACCTAGCCTTGGCTCTCTCCACCGGTCAAATGTACAGTGACCAGCATGCCTCCAACAAAAGAAGGCGTGCATGTCACCATAGGAGCTCCCACATCGCATAGGATCAGGCGTGACCGGCTGAAAGGTCCTTGTTTGGTTTTGGTAATTGAGTGACAACTTAGGTGGACTAATTGTGTTTATGTGAGATACACAGGTGATTAGTCCACAGGTAAATGTGTGTGAGCAACATATGCCATGAAGGTGAAAATGGCTTGGAGATGTTGCGAAGCTCACACATGTGATGATGAAGGAGCTTAAATGCACATGAGACATGACATTGAGTCATGTGATCAAGGTGGAGAAGATCAAGACAAGACTTGACTTGATGGACCGGTTGCAAGCGTGAAGGGCAAGTCGAAGGCTTTGGAATGATGGACCACGTGGCGGTGAAGCTTGAGCAAGACTTGGTGCCGATGGACGATGGCAACGGTGAAGAGCAAGTAGAGTCAAGATCGATGAACCAATATGATCATATGATGATATGAAGTGGATCATATCATTGTTGATCGTGTTGGTGCATGTGTTGCATCAACATTGGAGGAGATGGAATGGAATGCGCAAGGCAAAGGTATAACCTAGGGCATTTCATTTCACTGGTCATAGGTGTGTAGAGAAGTTTATGACCAGGTTTAGGATAGATGGCCGTACTATCAAGAGGGGCAAAATTGTTTGCATATCGGTCATCTAGTGCCACTCGAGTGATCTAACTTTGCATTGTCGCTAGGATCGAGTGGCGTGGCAAGTTGAGTGGCTAACATCCTTTGAGAAATGATTGTGAAAATGCTAACACGCATACACATGGTGGTGTACACTTGGTGGTGTTGGCACATTTACAAAGGAGGTGGTATTTGCAAGGGTGAGATGGGTATTTACAAAGGAGGTGGTATTCGGTGCTTTTGGGAAAATGGAATGTCTATTTTCTATCGCGCCGGATGCAAATTCTTGTGGTTAGCACACTTGAGCAAGGGTGAAGAGAATAGAGGAGATGCCAGCGTCGGTCAAGTGACCAGACGCTGGATCCAAAAGCATCAGATGCTGACTGCCTGTGTCCGGTCGCGCTGACATGGAGTGTAGCAGTAGCTGGAGAGTGACCGAACGCTGGTGCTGTGTCCGATCGCATTCGACCGGACGTGTCCGGTCATGCTTGGGAGCTTACTGGAAATGACCAGACGCTGAGGGTCCAGCGTCTAGTCAGTTGAAGCTGGGGTGTCCGGTCAGGTCAAGTGACCGTTGGAATCAGGACACGTGGTCATCTGCGAGCGACCGGACGCTGAGGTCCAGCGTCCGGTCAACACGACCAGAGCGTCCGGTCGGCCCGACCGTTGCCTAGTGAAGGGGTAACGGCTAGTTTAGCCCTTGGGGCTATAAATAGAAGTGGCCTTCGGCCATGGCTGGTGTTGAGCACCTCAAGGGACTTAGTGTCCATGCTTATGAGTGCTTGGGAGCCCTCCATCACACATATACTAGATAGTGATCATTCGATTATGTGAGTGAGCGATTCTAGTGCAATTGCATCGTGAGATTGCATTGAGTGGCACTAGGTGATCGAGTTGCAAGCCGGTGGTGCTTGTTACTCTTGGAGGTTGCCACCTCCTAGATGGCTTGGTGGTGGTCTCCATCGAAGCGCGCAAGAAGCTTGTGTGGCGCTCCGGAGAAGTGCTTGTGAGGGGCATTGTGCTCGCCCCGCGGGAGCCGTGAAGAGCAACTCTAGTAAAGCGTGTCATTGAGCTACCCTCACTCAAGGGGTAGGTTCTTGCGGCGCCCAACGCACGGGCTTAGCGGGTGATGCTAATTAGCCGCCGAACCACCAAGTGAACGGTCGACACAACGGGGACTAGCGTGTTGGCAAACATGTGAACCTCGGGAGAAAAATCATCGTGTCAACCTTGTTCTTCACGTTGGTTTGCATCCCCATTACACAAGCTTGCTATTACTTTTATACATATTAAGCTTGTGTAGTTGCTCTTGTAATTAGATAGCTTGTGTAGCTTGCTAATTACCTTCTTGCTTGTGTAGCGTAGAAGTAGCTCCCTTGCGTGGCTAATTTGGTTTTAGTAACCTTGTTAGTCACATTGCTTAGTTTGTGTAGCTAAGTATTTGCACTCTCTAATTAGGCATTGGTTGCCTTGTTATTGAGCATTTCTAGTGAGCATCGTTAGCTTTGTGCTTTTGCTTACTAGCATGTGTAGGAGCTCTCTTGTCGCTTAAAGTACTAGTGGCATAGGTTTGTGTAACCTTGCTCCTAGAATTGTTTAGGAGAGCTCTAGCTAGCCCGGCACCTTTGTTGCATAATTGTTGTCTTTGCAAGGTGCTAGTGAACATATATAGTGGGGTATAGTCTTGGCTAGACCAATAGTTTTAATTCCGCATTTGTATCGGTTAGCCGACGTGATTAAGTTTTAGAAAAGACTATTCACCCCCCTCTAGTCGCCATCTCAACCCTTTCACCGGCGTGTCGCTCTAGTGCACCGAGGACAAGGCTGCTCCACTGACCATACTGCCATAGTGATGAACTATAGGGCTTGGACATGCCGCCTCTGCTCACAAACGCCACGTAGCAAATCCATGTACCGCCCTCGTGCCTCTCTTCGACTATAAAAGGGAGTGACCGGGGCTGCTTCTAGGCAAGGGAGACAAACGGACTCACAGGGACAAGCAACGCACAACGCTCTAAAACACATGCACTCCCTCATTGCAAGAGATCAACATCTCAAGCAATCCATGCCACTCCTCGCAAAGACCTAGGACTAGCTCCCTCTCTCGCTTAGCTTGTAAGCCCCTACTACAAGCATCTCGGTGCAAGGAATACAAGATCGGTCTCTCAGACTGGACGTAGGGCACCTATTGCCTGAACCAGTATAAACCTTGTGTCTCTTTGCATCACCATCCAGGATTAGGGGCACGCAGTACACTTTCACTAGCCAGTTGAGGATCCGCCGGACCCAAAACACCGACACCTGGCATCTTGTTCATGTGGATTCATCTAGGGTCAGCGCAGTTGAGACTCGATTGTAGATCAAGACTCCCTTAAGGCTCGTGCGCTTGAGTTTTGGACACTCATGGGCCCATCCCTCATTAGGACGGCCATCAAAACTATTAGGCTAGCCCTCGAACTCCTAGGCCTAGGCAGTCTTGATAAATGCTTTTTGACTCGTATCCCCTCTATGGGAAAAGAGTCCTGGTCTGCCGTAGAAGGTGAAATGTTCGACGTGACTTTGGTGGGAAAGGATAGGGATTACGGATGCATATCCCGTGATGTGACGTGGTGGTGTATTGTGGCAGGCATGGAAGTCTAGGTGGATGGTTGCCCTTCTCTCATCCGTCGCCCCTATAAAACCAAGGGGTTCACCCCCAAGGTTCCGTACTTCACCTCCTTGCCTTTGCATCTACAACCTCCACCACCAAATCGCCTAAGCCTCCTGCACCCACATCGTAGCCGCTATCAAGCTCACATCCAACCACCCCCATTATCTAATGGAGCAGTGGTGTAGATCTAATGTCACCCTCCATCACCTGGAGGGCCTCGTTCGCCGTGGCCTTCTTTGCGTGTGGACCGCCACCGACGAGTGGCGGTTGCCCAGCGATGAAGACGTGTCATCACCACCTGAATGCTATGTCATGTTCTTCACTCACATTCACGAGCGAGGATTTGCCACCCCTGCCCACAAGTTCCTTTGGGGGTTGCTACACCTTAATCCCAATGGGGTCTAGCACATTGCGGCGTTCGATGCCCTGTGTGAGGGGTTCTTGGTGATTAGTCCCCACTTCGACCTATGGCGGCATCTCTTTGCCGTCACCCTCTTGAAGAAGCAGGAGAAGAAGCGAGAGATGAGCGTGCCGATGGGATGAGCCGGCATCTCGCTCCGCAACAATCAGGTCAACGAGTACCCATGGATGCGTCTATCGACCTCCAACAAGGGGTGACATTCACATTGGTTCTACATCAAGAATGGTGCAGCAACCCCCTTACTAGCGTTCACTGAACGCCTTATCGAAGAGGTCCCAGAATCATGGAGGATATGGAGGGTCCCGGATAAAGATAAGAAGAAAATCCAGGACCACCTCACTGCCCTCCAAATTCAGAAGGAGAGGGGCGTGAAGGGGTTAGGGATCATTGGCGCCTACCATACGCGGTGGGTGGTGCCGCTGATGAGTCGCGCGCTTCCCCTATACCTGATGGCGCCCGGAGTATCACTCGACGAGATGACGCTTCTCGATGAAGCACTCCCCCCTCCAAAGTGGTGCAGCTCATCAAGGAGGCAATGGAGCCTTCGAAGGATGATGTCGGTGTCATTCTTGACCTCATGTATCCAGTGCCAGGGCACCCCTTATGCTACCAAAATTGGGTTACATCGACTTCATAAGTTCTCTTTCCCCGTGCTTCCTTGTTTAACTAAACTTTTGACTCTTTGATGCTGATATTGAGATAGCGGGACCAGCCAAAGAGACTTGTCCTTATGGACCACATGGCTCCGCTACCAAAAGATCCGCTCATGGCAGCGGCGAATCACACCATGGCCAATTGGGACAAGAAGACAAAGAAGGTCGAAAAGAGGAAGAAGTAGCAGAAACAACAGGCACGAGAGCGAGGAGAGGAGATAGACAGTGATGACGATGATGAGGAATATGATGAGGTAGTCACCGACAATGAGTGGGAGGACCTAGGAAGCAAGGACACGTTGATGGGTACCCACTCGTCAATGTAGAGACCCTTCCTGTTGCACGTAGGGGAAGATGCGGCTGTGAGGCCAGAGGAGGTAGGCTGGACTGATGGCCCATCCTTAGCATCATCAAGGATAGGCGGATTTGCTGCCATGCCTTAGGAACCAACGGGGATAGGCGGACCCATCATCGTGCCCTAAGAGCCGATGTTAGCGGCCAGATCCATCACCACACCCGAGGAGCTAAGAGAGGGGGGTGGTGTCACCGTCGAGCCCCTAGACATGAGGGGCATGCCCCTCAGACCAGGAGGAGGGAGCGAGCTCAAAATGGTCCAGCCCTGACAAGGCAGAGCAGGGAGCTAGGGGTTCATCCCCCAAAAATCTCCTCCGCCCAACAGTGCTGATGTAAGTTGTTGATTCCTCTGTTTTTCTCTATTTTTCATAGTGACTCACGCCTTTTGTTTCTTCTGCAGCGTTAGGAGATTGGTCAGATGGGGTACTTCCATAGCGCTAGCGCCCAAGAAATCCCTCGCCCTTCAGGCAAGGTAGGGGCCACCGCCTAACGTCACTTCCATTTTGGACGAGAGCGGAGGCGACATCACAGCCTCGTTGGTCGGTCTGGCACCACTCACGGTGGTGCCTGTTAACTCAGTGGGTCAAGCTATCGACGAGGCTACGGAGGCACCCTCGAAGGTTGCCACTCAATAGGGGACAGAAGTGATGCCGCTGCCAACACCGGGGCGAGCAGAGCGTTGGCCACATCCGTAGCATTGACCATGATAGGCGTGGTGTAGCCAGACAAGGTCTCACCATCGGAGGCGAAGGTGACGGTGGCTATGACAGATGGGTCTTAGCTAGGAGCGGGGGTGGTGGTGTCTGAGGCAGCGACATGTCCTTTGCAACCGGTGGCCCCAGAGAGGATGCCCGTCATGGGCAGGACTGAGGGGCCCATGGCGTAGGGACCCTCGGACACCACGGAGATTGTTGAGGAGACCGATAGGGAATTGTCCCTGGTCCTACCATCGAAGGGCCATCACCTGCCCATGCGGGATGAGCCCCCACCCCGGTGGGTGAGTCCGTGGGACCCATAGTTGGAACTCTTCACCCTCGATGATGTCGCCGAGGGCCTAGAGCAGGAGAAGCTCAGTGAGGGGTTCATGGCCATGCTGGAAGCTCTAAGCCTTGCTAGTGCCATCCTTCAAGATGTAATCATTCCCACTAGCCGGGTATTCACTTGGTCTTGATCTCTTTTTTCTCCATCTATTTTTGTTTTCTGACCATCGCCTTTTTAGTCTCTTATTGCCCATAGCCAGGAGAAATCCTGGTTCCTTTGTGAACACAAGGAGGATTGGGACCGCCTCATCAAGGAGGCATGGCTACACAGGGACGTGACCACCTAGCTCTGCCAGAGGGTGGCCAAATTGGCTCCCCTTGCTGCGGAGGTGGATAATCTTTGGTTGTAGGAGGCTGAGGCTCGCCATGATGCGGAGCTTACCGAGAAGTCTTTTGATGAGCTATCGGAGAGGGCATGACGTGATCAGGAGAGGCTACCAGAGTGCAGAAGGAGCGAGATGAGTTGTGCCAGCGGGATGCCGAGGCCTGCTAGTGGATCATTGACCTCCTATACAAGGCCGAGAAGGAACGGGATCTTAGGCTAGGAGCCAAGGAGAGGTCCCTAGCCCTAGAGCAGAGGGTGATACTAGACACCAAGACGGTTGCCTGGCTACGCACGAAGCAAAACAAGCTATGCCATACCATGGAGAGGCTCCGCTAGGAGCATGGCGCAGCCTGCGGGAAGCATGATTGGGCCATCCGAGAGCACAATGAGGCGCAACAAAGGATCATCTCCCTCTAGGATGAGCTAGAGACCGCGAGAGCCCAAAAGCTAGAGGCTGAGGGCGCTGCTATCGGACTAGCTATGGATCTCGCCAACGCGGGGAGTCTTCTTCAGGTGAAGAGCGACGAGCTTGATATCCTGAAGGTTGCCCTTGACATAGTCTGTGATGACCTATAGGTGGTGTAGGCGAAGGGGACCAGCTCGCTCATGACCTATGCCGCAGACATTATGACACGGGTGCGACAGCTAGAAAAGGAAGCTCTTCGCATAGGGATCACCCAAACCTTCGTCATCGCCCGCTCGCACTACAATGACAACATTGATTTCGAGGCGATGAGCCTTGGCTTCGCGCCTGGTTATGAACCCTCTAAGCTAGATGTCGTAGAAGCGACGGTGACTCCTTTTGTGGAAACCCTGGCGAGCAGAATTAAAGATTTGGTTCTCCCCAATAGGGGGTAGTTAGTCGAATGAGTCTGATAAACATTTATCTATAATCTATGGACAAGTGTTGACACTTTTGTGTTCAAAAACATATTCGTAATTTCATTTTAAACAAGTTCGTAATTTCATTTCGTTTGTTTGAACTTGGTTTCTTCCCTTTTGCATTCGAGAAAAGGTTTTATGCGATCTAACCCTTCCATTCGTTAAGATCGTAGGGCCCAAGGTGTATAAGAGGGAAATTTTGATTATGCTGGTGAGCAAAGTTACCATAGCCATCGGAGCGTGGGGTTTTTTTGCAGTCTTACCAGGCATGCTCGGTTATCCGTTCTCACAAACCTTGCTGCTAACCTTAATCTGAGGTAGAGGTCTGACGCAGTGACTGTTTCAAAAAAGGAGGTATTTATACCTTTACCAGCCCCCGAGTGAGGTCCGTCCCCTTGTGGTTGTAGGGGTCGGAAGTCACAAGAGACTGAATAGAGGATAGTGGAACTACTCTTGTATTCGTGCGTACCCCTTCTTTAGGATTTTAGCTATCATTCTACTACCATGTGTTCGGTCTCATTGCAAGTCCGGCCTTCCTCGAGCCCCTGTGCGTGGCGGGGATTCGGTCAAGGGTCGGCTCGTTTTCATGAATGTCGCCCCGTCTGCGGTTTTCACAATTGGAGGGGTTGAGGCGACGTCACTTGCCTCGATGGCTCGAGTGACGTGCTTGACGAGCTCGCTAACGGGGATGTTCAAATGAAATTTGGTCCCATCACTCGTGACTGGGTCGGCAAAGCCCTTGGGTGGCATTCTGTTTCTCCATGACCTGCCTTCCAACCGATTCCCCCTCAATGGGGATTCTATGGGCTCGGCTAGAGGCTGGATTGAACTAGAAGGTTGAGATGACCCTATCCACCTCTATGCGGGTTGGGCAAAGGCTGCTGAGGCTCATTTGTGTTTTCTCCCCTAGCTCTTGTTCGACGCGAGGCGGCCTTGGGCCCTTTATGGGCCAGCCTTTGAACCTCGGTCTCTCGATCTAGGATCAAGCGGCTCAAGCCCCTGAGCCCCTTGGGGTCTCATAGGTGTCGGCTGTGTTTTATGCATCACCCCATCCTCATTTTCCACAACTGAAGGGGCTGAGTTAACAACACTTGCCTCGACGGCTCGAGTGTCGTGCTCAATGAGCTTGCTAACAGGCATGTTCATGTGGAATCTGGGTCTGTCATTCGCTGATGGGGTCGGCAGAGCCCTCATGTGGCATTCCACTGCTTCTTGACCTGCCTCCCGAAAGATGCCCAAGCCATTCGATAGGCTTAGGTGGCCCATTGGCCTCTCCTCGATGGAGATTCTGTGGGTTTGGCTCGAGGTTAGAATCGAACGAGAAAGGTCGAGACATCCCTGTCCGCTTCTGAGTGGGGTCAAGCAAGGCCACTGGGGCTCATCTCGGTTTTTCTCCTATGGCTCTGTTTGATGCAGGCAGCCTCGATCCCTATGTGGGCCAGCCTTCGAACCTCAGTCCATTGCTGCTCATATCGAATGAGGCGACTACCGCTTCGTAACGCGTCACAAAGCGTTGAGATGCATCAATTGCATATGCAATGTTTGGATATATGGAGTGAATGTACGATGTAATGGAAATGAAAGCAAGGATCAGTGATGTTTACCTTGGTGGTGTGAGAGATAGGAAGCCCTTACCATATATGTTCATGTAGGGTTCGGGTCCGACGTTTGCGATGAAGCTAGCATAACCTGCATGAGCATCACAATTTTTCATTTCTGTCTCTCGGTGGCGATCCGAGCCGATCGATTGACTTAGGTAGCCTGACAGCTTCTCCTTAAAGGAGATTCTATAGGTAGACCCCTCTAAACCCTTCTCAAGAAGGCGAATGCTGAAGCTCAGGGTGCGGAGAGCTGTGAATTCGATTATGCTGGTGAACAAAAACGCCATAGCCACTAGGACATAGGGTCTAGCAGTTCATCTAGTTTTACCGAAAGTTTTACACCCGCACACCGCGCCTCTAGTTTTTAAATGTAAGGAAGGGTCGGACTAAGAGAATGTCTAAACATGTAGGCACTCTTGCTAGCCCCGAGAGATGTCCGCGCCCTTGCCGTTGCAGTGGTTGGAGGCTCGGTAGTAAGATTGACACGCAAAGTAAGTAAACAAAGGTGCTTATCTTTTGGTGGCCATTCATTCGGTGTTCACTTGGGCCTAGGAGGCCCGTTGGGCTCCCCTTGATAGAGGTTCTGTCGTTGGGTAGTTCCAGCTCCTCCCTAGGGAAGTGGAGAGTCACCTGTATGCGGGTGTGCCTTGTTTCTCGTGCCCGACGTGCGGTAGTGGTGAGCCATGTCTAGGCCACATCCCATTTGACTAGGCATCGTTTCATTGAGCATAGCACGTCCTGTCAGTCCAGACGCATCCCGTCAGTCCAGACGTGTCCCCTCGAATTCTTGTTAGCATCAATTTCCCATTTGCATTGAATAGGGGAAGGGAGAGAGTTTTTGATCCCAACCTTTTGCCTTTCTTCAGCTGCTACACCTCTTCCTTAAATAGGGAGAGGGAGGGGAGTTCTTGTCCCATTCCTTTGCCTATTCTTGAGCCACAACCTCTCCTCCTTTCTCCTTCTCGCTGAGAGCATTCGCATGTCACGGTGGTTCCTGAGTGAGAGAGGGTAATGCAAGGGAGTAGGGAACTCATAGATCCATTTGTGAATCTAGAGTGCAATGTCAAGCTAGAGGTCATCCAATGTAGATGAGATGGTGCTGGCTGCCTTTGTCGAGAAGGGGTTGCTTCTGCCGAAGGAGGAGGCGCACTGGAGGGTGCTGACCGTCGTTGGCTCTATCGTTGTCCCCGAGGCCTTCATCGGGATGGAGTCGTATGGAACCCCCTTTCAGCGAATCTTCTCTGGGCGAGCCTTGTCGGTGGGGAAGCCACCTAGGATAGTGTCAATGGGGGGCTACGCCCTTACAGCCGCTCAGATCGGCCAGTTCATGAAGTTTGATGAGATGTCAAAGACATCCATCGGCCATGGCGGCCATTCTTCGGTGGGTGGTGCCCCCCATCTAGGTACTATTGTTAGGGTTGTGGCTGATCATGATGGCGTAGTCCCTAGATGCCCTGGTGAAGGCACCACGGTCATCAACATGGTGCTCGACGTTGCAGACGATGGCGCCCTCGAGGATCCCACGGAGCGGTAGGATGTTACCGATGGAGAGAGTGGCGCGGCGACCATAGTAGTATTTAGATTTGAACTAGTCAGAAACTATAATCGAATAAGTTGTGGGGGAGCCCCCGTGTGAATAGTCTATTGTATTCATGAATATGTCAGTCCCTTTTCATGATGAAATCACTTTATAAGCAATGAATTTATGCAAAAATGAGCAAGTTCTTAAATTTCGTTACGGCAAACAGCTTTTCAGCTCTTCTCCCTCTTTCTATAAAAGAGGTTCTATGCCTTCCAACCCTTCCCATAGTTAAGGTTACAAAAAGCTCGAAGTATGGGCAAGCCAATTCTGATCATGCTGGAGAGCAAGGAGACCGTAGCTACTGGGGTGTGGGTTTCCCGCAGTCCTACCCATTATACTCAGAGTTTGTTCCCAAAATCCTAGCCCTTAGGACTTATCATGAGAAAAGAGGGAAAACACAGAGAATGTTAATATGATAAACGTACTTATACCAGCCCCCAAGTGAGGTCCAACCCCTCGCACTTGCAGGGGTCGGTTATCATGAAAGATCGGGGATTTTGATGACATAACTGATAAGAGAAAGTATGCGTTTATTCAAGGGTAAAAATGATGTAGCTATTCAATGTTCTAGGCATTGGCGAAGACCTCACCGTCGTTGGTTTTCAACTTGTAGGCACCTGGCCGAAGTACTTCCATGATGATGTACGGACCCTCCTAGGGTGGGGACAGCTTGTGGTGGTCCTTATTACTTTGCACGAGGCGTAGAACTAGGTCTCTGACGTTGAAGGCTCGGTCTCGCACCAATCGATTGTGGTACCATCGTAGTGCCTGCTGGTACTTGGCCAAGCGGAGTAGGGTGACATTGTGGGCTTCATCTAGCTGGTCCATGGCATCTTGGTCAGATGCCTTGGCTCCCTATTCATCGTATGCTCTGATTCTTGGCACTCCATAGTCGAGCTCGGTTGGGAGGACAGCCTTAGAATCGTAGACCATGAAGCAAGGCGTGTAGCCGGTGGTTCAGCTAGGAGTTGTCCTTAGGCTCTAGAGCACCATGGGGAGCTCGGCAACCCAGCATGCGCCAAATTTGTTCAACTGGTTGAAGATCCTAGGCTTAAGGCACTATAGGAGCATGTCATTTGCGTGCTCGACCTACCCGTTCGTTCGGGGGTGCGCAACGGTGGCCTAATCGACCTAGATGTGGTGTTCATCACAGAATCAAAGGAATTTCTTGCTAGTGAACCATGTGCTGTTGTCTGTGATGATGGAGTTTCATACTCCAAAGCGCTGGATGATGTTGAGGAAGAACAACACGGATTGCTCAGACTTGATCATGGAGATCGGCCGAGCTTTGATCCATTTTGTGAACTTGTTTATGGTGACAAGTAAGTGGGTGTAGCCTCTGGGCGCCTTCTTGAGAGGTCCAACTAGATCGAGCCCCCAGACCTTGAAGGGCCATGTGATGGGGATCATCTGGAGTGCCTAGCCAGGAGGTGAGTTTGCCGAGTATAGTACTAACACCCTTCGTAGGTGCGTGCGATCTGCTCAGCGTCGGCTACTGCAGTGGGCCAGTAGAAGCCCTGTCAGAATGCATTCCCAACCAAGGTTCTAGGCATGGTGTGGGGAGCACAAACCCCATCGTGGATATCGCTCAACAGTTGCTTCCATTGTTCGATGGGGATGCAGAGCTACAAGATCCTATTGTGGCTTCATTTGTAGAGTTCGCCCTCTACAAGAATGAAGGACTTGGCGCGACGTGCGAGTCATTGAGCTTTTGTCTTGTCCATCGGCAGTGTGTCATGGAGGAGGTAGTCAAGGTAGAGTGTTCTCTAGTCAACCAGAGGGTCAGGCTCTGTCGCTGGATCCTCTTCAAGCTCCATGACCTTGGCGCCGGACGAAGCCATCGGTTGGTTAGCCCCCGAGGCTGGATTGGACAGATTGTCACTGGCCTGCTCTGACCCTACATAGCGCATCAAGGGCTTATGTTGGTCACTGGTGAAGACACCTATTGGCACCGGCTCTCGGCTGAATGTCGCCATCGCGAGCGCATTGGCCGCCTCATTGAGGCACCTTGGGATGTGATTGAGTTCAAGGCCGTCGAATTAGTCCTCCAGCCATCGGACTTCTTAGTAGTACGCAACCATCTTAGTATCATGGCAGCTTGACTCCTTCATGATTTGGTTGACAACCAGCTGGGAGTCACCTCGAATGTCGAGGCGTTGGATGCCCAACTCGATGGCAATGCGTAGGCCATTGATGAGCGCTTCATACTTAGCCACATTATTGGATGAGGAGAAATGGAGATGAACCATGTACCTCATGCATACCCTGAGGGGTGATACAAAGACTAGTCCTGCACCGACGCCCTTCTTCATTAGTGATCCATCGAAGTACATCATCTAGTACTCTTGATCGATGATCGCCAGTGGTGTTTGGACCTTGGTCTATTCCATGATGAAGTCATCCAACACCTAGGACTTGATCGCCATTCAGAAGGCATACGTAATGCCCTGATCCATCAACTTGAGCACTCACTTTGTGGTTCTTCCTATGGAGTCCTAGCTTTGGACGACCTCACCGAGGGGAACGATGTCACGACAGTCACCGAGTGTGACTCAAAGTAGTGGCGTAGCTTTCTCTTGGTGATGAGGATGGCGTACAGGAGCTTCTAGATTTGAGAATAGCGGGTCTTAGAGTCGGATAGTACCTCACTGATGAAGTACACAGGGCGCTACACCTTGAGGGCATGTCCCTCTTCCTCCCGCTCCACTACCAGGGCAGCGCTGACCACTTGCGTGGTGGCCACTATGTATAGCAGGAGGGATTCTCCATTGGTTGGAGGAAACAAGATCGAGGCCCTTGTCAGAAGTAGTTTGACCATGTCAAGTGCCTCCTAGGCCTCGGATGTCCACTTGAAATGGTCGGCTTTCTTCAGAAGGAGATAAAGGGGAGACCTCATTCACCAAGGCACGAGATGAATCGACTGAGTGTGGCGAGGCACCCTATGACTTGCTAAACCCCCTTTATGTTCTGAATCAGGCCCATCCTTGTGATGGCTGAGATCTTCTTTGGGTTGGCTTTGATGCCATGCTTAGAGACGATGAAGCCGAGCAGTATGCCCCTTGGGACCCCGAAAACACACTTCTTGGGATTGAGTTTGATGCCATTCGCTCAGAGTTTTGCAAAGGTCTACTCAAGATCAGCAACAAGGTGGTCAGCCCGCTTTGACTTAACTATGATGTCATCAACGTAGGCCTCAACGGTCCACCCGATGAGGTTCTCAAAGCATTTAAGCATACATCACTGGTATGTAGCCCCAACATTCTTCAAACCGAACGACATTGAGACATAGCAGAATGATCCAAAGGGGGTGATGAAAGATGTCACAAGCTGGTCGGACTCTTTCACCGTTATTTGATGGTAGCCAGAGTACGCATCAAGGAAGCAGAGGGTTTCACACCCCAAGGTAGAGTCGACTATTTGGTCTATGCGCCGCAAAGGAAATGGATCCTTTGGGCACACCTTGTTGAGACTCATATAGTCAACACACATCCTCCATTTCCCGCTCTTCTTTCGTACAAGAATGGGATTAGCCAACAACTCTAGGTGGTATACTTCCTTGATGAATCCGGCCGCCGATAGCTTTGCTATCGCTTCATCGATGACCCTACGTTTCTCCTCGTTGAAGCAACATAGGCATTGCTTCACCAGCTTGGAGCCTAGATGGATCTTCAAGGTATGCTCGGTGACCTCCCTCGGAATGTCTGGTATATCCAAGGGTTTCCACGCAAAGATGTCATTGTTGTCACAGAAGAAGTCGACGATCGCGCTTTCCTATTTGGAGGAAAGTGTGGTACCAATGCGTACCATTTTGCCCTCAGAGCTATTTAGGTCTATGAGGACCTCCTTAGAGCCCTCTGCCAACTCGAATGACCCGGTCGACTTCTTGGCATCAAGCGCTTCTTTGGTGACCTCCTCCTTGAGGGCGGTGAGTTCCCCGGTGGCGATGGTTGCTGTGGCGTGGCCGCAACACTCGGCCTTACACTCATAGGCGTGCTAGAAGGAGGTGCTGATGGTGATGATCCTATGAGGGCCTGGCATTTTCAGCTTGAGGTATATATAGTTGGGGACGGCCATGAACTTCGCGTAACATGGACGTTCTAGGATGGCATGGAGGGTTCTAGGGAACCCAACCACTTCGAAGGTGAGGGGTTTTGTCCTATAATTGAACTGATCCCCAAAGGTAATGGGCAGATCGACTAACCCGAGTGGCATGGCCTGCTTCCTGGCATGATGCCATGGAAAGGTGCTTAGGTTAGGCAGAGGCATGTCCGGTCGACGCCCATCTCGTCGAGCGTCTTGGCGTACACAATGTTGAGGCCATTACATCCATCCATCAGTACTTTGGTGAGTCGCTTTGGGCCAACAATCAGGTCGACCACAAGTGGATATCTCCTTGGGTGCGGGACGCTATCTGGATGGTTGGTCTGATCAAAGGTTATGGTGGACTCTGGCCACTGGAGGAAGGGAGGTGTTGCCGGTTGGGCCATGTAGACCTCGCAGCGTCCGACCTTCTGACGATGTTTGGAGTCGTAGACTGCTGATCCTCCAAAGATCATAAGGCAACAGTTTAGCATTGGAAAGCCAGCGTCCTTCTCCTCGGCGTCGTCCGTGGTAGGGGCAGGGTCCTTTCCTTGCTACCCTTTGTTCGAGCCTCCGGACAAAAACTACCGTATGAGGCTGTAGTCCTTGAGCATATGCTTAATTGGGAAGGTATGGTTCGGGCATGGCCCCTGAGTAATTACTCGAAGTGGTTATGAGTGCCCTCAGTGGGCTTCCGACGACCCAAGCAGTCAGCGGTGGCCACGAGCGAGTCCTCGCACCGTTGCTTCTTGTTCTTCCTTTTTGCAGAACGATTGGAGGTGCCTTCGCCGATGCCCTCGTCCCGCCTTCCCTTGCCCTCAAGACAATCAAAGATCGCTTCGACCGCCTCTTCTCCTAAGGCGTGGCTGGTGGCAATGTCCAGGAGTTCCTTCATGGTTCATGGGCCCTTGCGTCCTAGCTTGTGAACCAAGGACTCATAGGTAGTCCCAAACAGGAAGGCTCCTATAACTTCGGCATTGGTGGCATTAGGGAGCTCGTTGCACTATCGGGAGAAGCACCAGATGTACCCTTGGAGGGTCTCACTAGCATTTTGATGATAGTTCTTGAGGTCCCATGGGTTCCTAGGGCGCTTGTATGTGCCCTAGAAGTTCCCCATAAAGATCTCCTTCAGATCTGCCCAACTCTAGATCATGTTGGACGGTAGGTGTTCCAACCACGCTCGGGCCGAATTGGCAAAGAACAGTGGAAGGTTGCGGATAATGATGTCGTCATTATCCGCACCACTGGCTTGATAGGCAACCGATAGTCTTCAAGCCAAAGTCTAGGGTTTGTCTCCCCAGAGTACTTAGGGATATTGGTAGGTGGTTGGTACCTTAGCGGGAATGCAGCGTTGAGGATATGCCGGCCGATGGCCTGAGGGCCTAGCAGACCATGGCTCGGGATCTGGTCCTCGCCGCTGTCGTAGCATTCACCATGATGAGGATGATAGCCACGATGGGCTCCTTCTCTCAGGTCATTGTAGATGCGTCTACGAGCATCGAGGGTGCTGTGCACGTCATGGTTGCGGCCGAGATGCTGATGTACCAGGACTGTAGCGCATTGTCTACCGCCTTTGCCTGATGGACTAACACATCCCTAGCAGGGCACGCCAAGGGCATGCACTGGCTGGTGTCAAGCTCGTGTCACCAAGACAACAAGCTCTCCACCTATTGCGTCGCCGCATGCTCAAGTAGCATGCAAATCTCGCGGTGGGCCTGACAATCCTCGGGCGCTGCGGCCTCTTGAAGGCCATGGAGCAAGGCCATCGCGGCAGCGATGTTCTAGCTTGCTTGGGCGAAGCGAAGAAGGGCTTCATTGTCAGTGATGATCCTTTGGTTCACATCACGGGCCTTGGTGTGTCCACGCCCACCGTCTCCGCAGCGCTCGATCTCCCAATTGAGCCCCACGCCTTCCTGCACAAGCTAGATACCGGCTTCCTCAATCTCTCACTTTTGGGCTTTTAGATGCTCCATCCCCCATGTGAGGTGGGGCTGCTGTCTTCCTTCGGTTTCATCGCTGAGGCTGCCCACCAGGGTAGCCTCCTCCACAGGGATGCTTTTGATGTGTTCCTCAGGGGTACCCATCATGGAACATTCCCAAGAGGGGTGATGGCTCCCCCTACTGGAGTCAGAGCCAGAGTTCGACACCGGCTCCTCAGCGAGAAGGCCGTGGAGGGATTTTGTGTCGCTTTCGATCATCCCCACGAACTATGAGTGTGATGTGTGTCAAATTGATCTGTCCCTTTAGTGGGGTTGTCGATGTTTGACCACCGATAGCCTACCATGGGGGTACCCGAGGCAGTATGTTCAGGCTTCAGCATATGCAGAACTCGACGGTTAACACAAGAGATAGTCGATTTATCCTGATTCAGACCCTCGATCTTTGATCGAGTAATAGCTCTACGTCTAGTCGGCGTTAGCCTTTGCGTTGGATTGATTGTCAAGTGTTGTGTTGTGTACAATTGTTCTGTTGAACTCCCTAATCTAAGGAGCCCTATCCTCCTTTATATAGTTAGGAGGCCAGAGTCCTAGTCGGTTTACAATGAGAGTTCCTAGTAGGATTATAGAGTAATACTGCTACTAAGATTTCAGAGAAAGAATCCTAATTAGACTAGGTCTTCTCCCTTCCTTGCGGGGTATCCCATGGGTCCCGCACCGAAAAGCCCCCAAGCACTTCACGGTTGAGTTCTAGAAGCCTCGTCTTGTTCCTTCAAGCCTCGTTGAGTAGGAACAAGCGTCGTCCGAGTGCTTTCTTGAGCTAAACCATGCAGCGCTTCGTGAGATCTTTGCGTGATTGCATATCTTTTTGAAGAAAAAAGTACTCCTATTTGGATGTAGCCCCCGAGCCTCTGGCTATTTGGTACAAGGAGCTTGAGGGTCTTTTCTTGAAATCGTCCTGATTCTTTGTTGATAGGCTCCCGAGCATATACCCGGGTTCTTTGAAAAGAACTCGGATATAGCTCGGTCCGACTTCTTTTTGTCAGGAGTCCTTGAAGTAGCTTTGTCTTGAAGAAGTCTTCTTGGTGATGTGCGCTTTTTTGAAGGAAAAAGTACACTCACTGAGTGTAGCCCCTGAGCCTCTTGCTATTTGGAACAAGGAGCTAGAGGGTCTTGAATCTTATGTTGTTTGAAAAATTGCTATCTTGAAGAAGTCTTTTGAGTGACGTGCGCTTTTTGGAGAAAAAAGTGCACTCACTGAGTGTAGCCCCCGAGCCTCTCGCTATTTGGAATAAAAAGTTGGAGGGTCTTGAATCTGAGTTGTTCGCTAGAACTGTATACCTCTCCTTTTACAGCCCCCGAGCATATATTCGGGTTGTTTTATTTAGGAGGAATTTGGAAGCAGAGTTTTGGCATATCCTCCGGTAGTCTGCTGTTGTCAGATGTAGTTGTATGGTGGTGGTTGAGTGTAAATGCCTTTCATTCATGGGTTGTATTGTGTCGGTATATTCTTCCGAATATGCCCGTCTTCGAGTACTATTCCTTCTCGCCTGAGTCTTCCATTATTGAGTCCTGTCTTTTCACTATGTCCTTTGCTAGGCTTATTTTGTTGGTACTCCTAGTCCATGTGCACCGCTCCTTTGATCTATAAATACCCTCTCGGAGTGCTTGTTTTCATCCATTGAACATTCTGTTGAAACCTTTGTGATCATTAACATGGTAGTTTGTGAAGTAGAGCAGCCCCCGAGCATGTTTTATAGTTCCTATGTGTCTTGTCATAGCTGGAGGAAGTCTTGTGATAGGGATTAGAGGTAGGCTAATCTCATAGCAGTAATGTACCAGGATGTATGTGGCGGTAGTTGGAGGAAGTCTTGTGATATGGACTTCGTTCCTCCATCTAGCAGTTCTAGGTTGATCCTCGTCGCCTGTTTTGAGACTGTCCGGTGCAGATCAACACCATATCTAGCATCACATCGGTCTTGGGTAGACAGATGCCTGCCTACCTTCTCTGCTCCATGTTGTCCTACCGTGCTGCTGATTTCTGCCTTGGATGCACTATGTCCGTCCTTTGAAGAAAATAGTGTAGCCGATGGTGGTTTGACCTTTCGAGTAGCAATTTGGGACATGTAGTCGTTCTAGAGCCTAGCTGTGTTCATGCTCCTCTTTGCTACTTTGCTTTTCATGGTACCGAGTTCGTTGGGTCTCATAAGATTTGTAATCTTCTATTTTTGAAGTCGCTTGTAATGGAAAGAATCTTGTCTTCTGAGCTGTCATTTATTTTTCTGCTGTAGTTCTAGTTGTTTATGAGATTCCCGAGTTCTTTCCGTAAGAACCGAGTTCTTATGTTCCTTATGAAGTTGCCCTTCTTTTCTTCTTGGTTGACGGGTTGTCTTTGTAGTTATCTGTTAACTCCGCAGTAGTGCTGGATGGATAAGTCTGAAATCTGCCCGTTAAATTATACCGTTGTGTGGATTTATGCCCTCCGTCATTTTAGCTGTGTTGATAAATGGACCGTTGCATTTTCACATGGTGCTTTAACGGGCCTAGTGGGCCATTTTTATCGCTCTAAAAATCTATTTAAAGACCCTTCATCTTCTTTTTCTTTACTGCGCTTCTCTTGCCTTCAAACCCTAGCTCTCAGTCATCCACCGTCGCCATTGTTGCTGCTATCTTAGCGCTGCCATCTAAGCTTTCTCTTCCCCTAGTTGTTTTCTTGCCTCCGTTAGTACATGGGTAAGAAGAAAACCGCAAGCAAGTCTCAGTCTTCCTTCGTGGACGAGGAGTCATCACTCTTCATGATTGAGAATCAGGAGTTTGTGGCCATGAGGGCTGCTCAGAAGTCTTGGCCGACTCCGACAACAACCGAAGAGCAGCATCACAAGCTTGTCAGCGATGGCTTGATCCAGAGCAAGGCCTTTGCTGAATGGAGAGTTCTAGGCGAGCATTAGGTCCCTGCTCTAGGTCCTAGTAAGATCGTTCTTTTCATCTCTTTCATTCGTGCTAGACTTTGTCTTCCTGCCTCTACCTTTCTTCATCAATTTCTTAACTATTTTGGGATTTGCCTGAATCATCTTGCTCCTAATGCAGTTCTTCACCTTTCTATCTTTGTTCATCTTTGTGAAGCTTTCCTTGGAATTCCCCCTTCTCTTTCTCTGTTTCGTTACTTCTTTCGCCTGAAACCCTAGCCCCACTGTGAAGAAACCAGTGTTCTTGGTGGTTGTGGAATTCAATTTCGCCAGGGTCTTAAGAGCAAGTTCTTTGATTATGACCTGGTTGATTCTATAAGAGATTGGCGTGCCAACTAGTTTTATGCCACCAATCTAATTCCTTCTCTTGCTGTCCATTCTGGATCTGGTCCCCTAGTCAATGACCAATGGGATAAGAACCCTATGACATCTGCTGAGGTTTAGGCAATCCAGCCATTCCTTGATAGGATTAGTATGCTGAAACAGCAGGGCTTGACTAGTTTTAGCATAGTCTCGAGCTTCCTTCATCGCCAAGTTCAGCCTTTGAAGGAGTGAGAGCACCTTGGCTTTGAGTACTCTGGGGCTGAGGATCCTTCACGCATGGTCCTAGCCCTTGAGTTGACCGATGAAGAGGTACTCGAGCGTCTCTAGAAGATGCTGAAAGGAGCAAGCGTTGTCCCGCTTACCATCTCCGAGTTCTCTACCAACAACCCACCTCCAGCTGTAAGTCATTTTCTCTTCATTCAGGTACTTCCTGTATTTCTACTGTATCCATTTTTTGCTTAACTTTTCCTTGTTTTGTTGTTTCATTCTTTTTCATAGGAATTTGGGCGCAACTTTGTTGACCCAATCCCTCTTGATGTTCTTCCTGTCGTGGCGAACACTGGGGGGAAACTTGCTGGGGCTTCTGCAACTAGTAAGTTCCCAATCTCCATAGTGTTTCCTGGGGTTTCTTCTGGATTTGTTGATGTATATGAAGAATATGTTCCTCGTCTAGTCCCTCGAGGTCCTCGTAGTCTTTTGAAGAGGGGGCAAATGGATGGGTCTTCATCTGGTCTACCTGCTCCCAAGAAGTCTCGCAAGCCAAGTACTCATCTAGGTATCCCAGTTGTAGCTAGCATGCTCTTAGGTGAGCATATTTAATACTCTCTGTCCCTTTGTTTTCTTATTTTTATCTTGAACCGAGTACTTTTGTTCTTTTTTAGCGGGTGCCCTGGTGACCTTGGTTGAGACCGAGGGGGAAGAGGATGATGAAGTACCCCTTATTATGCGGCAGTGAGTTGTTTTCATACTCCCTTGTCATTGAATTTCTCCTCTTTGTTTTGACTTTTAGTCTTGATCTTTTTTTGTAGTAACCGGACATCGGGTATGGGTTCTTCTGAGGCTCCTGCACCGGCTTCTTCTGAAGCTTCGGTGTTGAGTTCTTTGGTAGCTTTGGTACCGAGTTCTTTCGTAGCTTCGGTGTCGAGTTCTTCTGAGGCTCCAGTCCTGGCTTCTTCTGGGGCTACGGTATTGGCTATACCACCCCTGCCACCAAGTGGTGGGGACGTCTTTGCCGCCGTGTTCCCTCCTACGAGGTCCTCTTTCTATTTTGTGAAGAAGAAGGTGGCTGGGTGAGTGTGTTCTGACTTCACTTTTTTGCTTCTGTTCACCTTTTCTCTTGTTCTCATCGGCGAGTTCTTTTATAAACTTTCAGGCCTTCGTCATCTCCCGTCCCTCCATCGGCTTCTTCTTAGCCCTCCGTTGTGCCGTCGAGTACTGAACCTTAGGACTCGCAGCACACCACTAGTGAAGTGGTCATGGGGGCGACAAGTCTTTCTAGTGGTGATGCTGCTGCTGACTTGGTTGCCCCGGAGGTGATCGTGGCCATTGCGGTGGGTCCTTCTAAAGGATTGGCCTCTTCTTCCTGAGAGATCCTTCTTTACCTCGGCCGGCTTCTCCTTCTCCTTCTCTTACCTCTGGTGGTCCGCCTTTTGCTAGTGATGTGGTGCAGCAGTTTGATGCTACACATCGGCTATCAAAGTTAACTGCTGCCTGGGGAAGCTTATCATCCCTTGCGACTTCTTTTGGAGAAAAGCTCCAAGTAAGTTTTTTCACCATTCCTTCTTTGGATTTTCGCTTTTCTTTGGTCCTCATTCTTTGTTTTTCTTTGTATCTTTTTGCCCAGTCCTTCTCTCATGATCATACCGGCTTCTTTTTCTCATATGAAAATGAGAAAAAGTTGTCTTCAGAAGTGAGCGCCCTGAAAGCTGATCTTGACCTCCTCTGGGCCGAGATGGAGGCTGAGCGTCAAACGCATCAGGATGAAGAAAAATCTCTTCGTACCTAGGCTATTGAGATCGAGAAGAAGAGGGATGCCGCTCTTTAGGAGGCTCGAAAGAACTCAGAGGCCGTGAAGAACTTGGAGGCCGTGAAGAAGGAGTGCAATGGTACTGAGAGTTCTTTTTGTTCTGTATTCAAACTCCCCTTTCTGCTAACTTGTTGTTTGCTATCTCGTTCAGCTCTCTAGGTTGAAAAGTAGAAGCTCTCAGAGGGCATTGAAGAAAGAAGACTCTTGTTTGTACAAGTCACAACAAGGCTGAGAAGGTAATTACTCATGCTGAGGAGGAACTCGCGCTTGCTAAGTTGATTAGGCGTGGAGCTGATAGAGATCTTGTGCAGGCCCAAAAAATCATTGAAGACTTGTCTAGCAAGTTGGCGATGGCTACTGAAAACTAGAAGGCTTTGTGGAAGTCCTTTTGTTCAGTAGCCGACGTTCTTCGAACTCCAGCGGATGACGGGCAATCTTGGGCTCAGTTGATTCCTCAAATTCCGACTCGTTTCCAAGAGTTTGTGAAGAGGTGCGCTCAACTATGTACCAAGAATGTCCTGGCCTAGGTCTAGGTTCTTTCTCTAGCGGCTCCTTTGTCCAAGATAGCAGAGGAAGCTGATAGTCAAGAATAAATCGATGCCGTTGAGAGGATGGAGCCTGAGGTTGAAGACTTAGCTAGTAGAATAGTAGATAATGTCAACATTGTTCTCTCTTCTCCTGATGATGAGGCTTGATGTATTTGACCTTTAGGCCCGTGCCTTGTAATATGACATTTATGCTTCTTTTGAATGAAGATTTTTGTTGAGGGTCTTCTCTGCCTGGATGCCTTGTTTATTCCTTGGATGATTTGTCTAATTGGCTAAAGTTACTTGACTTGCCGAGTACTTTGCCTTGTTTTCGTCTTAGCCTTGTAAACAACTCTGCGCGCTATTTTGACAAACTTTCTTGATTTGTTGATTACTTTTCTGTCTCATATAAACAATTCGTTATATATGTAGGTCTTTGTGCTGACAACCCTTCCTGATCTGTCGAGTGCTTGTCTGGCCTTCTTCTGTGCCATGTAAACAACTCGTTTATATGTAGGTCTTTGCTGATCTGTCGCTTTGCTGATCTGTCGAGTGCTTGTCTGGCCTTCTTCTGTGCTATGTAAACAACTCGTTATGTGTAGGTTTTTGTGTTCTTGGGTATCTCCAGTGTAGCCCCTGCGCCTCTTGCTATTTGGAACAAGTAGCTAAAGGGTCTTGTCTTGAAATCTCTCTGGTCTAAGCCCAGGCTTAGTTTCAGTCGTTTTGCTTTTATTTCAGGTTTTGGCTTGTTAGCTACCCTCATCGGCAAGCTCAAGCGTATTTTCAGCTATTTTGCTCTTGGCCGGGATGCTCAGGTGTATTTTCAGCCATTTTACATTTTATTTCGGGTGTTAGCTTGTTAGCTTACCCTCATCGGCGGGCTCAAGCATCTTTTCAGCTATTTTGCTCTTGGCCGGCATGCTCAGGCATATTTTCAGCCATTTTGCGTTTTATTTTGGGTGTTAGCTTGTTAGCTACCCTCATTGGCGGGCTCAAGTGTCTTTTCAGCTATTTTGCTCTTGGGTGGGATGCTCAGGCGTATTTTCATCCATTTCACGTTTTATTTCGGGTGTTAGCTTGTTGGCTACCCTCATCGGCAGGCTCAAGCGTCTTTTCAGCTATTTTGCTCTCGGCCGGGATGCTCAGGCATATTTTCAGCCATTTTGTGTTTTTATTTCAGGTGTTAGCTTGTTAGCTACCCTCATCGGCGGGCTCAAGCATCTTTTCAGCTATTTTGCTCTTGGCCAGGATGCTCAGGCGTATTTTCAGCTATTTTGCATTTTATTTCGGGTGTTAGCTTGTTGGCTACCCTCATCGGTGGGCTCAAGCGTCTTTTCAGCTATTTTGCTCTTCGCCGGGATGCTCAGGCGTATTTTCAGCCATTTTGCATTTTAGAAACAACTCGGAGAGAGCTATGAGACATTTGTTTGTCGAGAGATAATCATCTTTTTTATCATGAATATTGATGTGTTACAATGATACATAGCGCTATTTGATCATGATCGTTGATCTCCTGTGTCTTGTATACATATTTTCCCTTGAGTTGTTTTCACGCGTAGAATCTTCGTAACTGACTGATATGCCATGTATTGTTGACTTCTTTCCCGTGTTCAGCCATGAGCTTGTATGTGCCTGGTCTGATGACTTTTGTGATGATAAAAAGTCCTTCCCATGGACTGAGTAGTTTGTGGCGTCCGTCGATTTTTTGTATTCTTCTTAGTACTAGGTCTCTGACTTTTAATGATCGAGACTGGGTGTTCTTGTTATAGTGGCGTCTTAGTCCTTGGAGGTATCTTGCTAATTGTAGGGTAGCGTTTACTCTGACTTCTTTTGTACTATTGAGTTCTAATCTTTGGGTGTGTTCTGCTTCTCCTTCATCGTATTGCTCTATCCTTGGTGACGTCCAGATCAAGTCTGTGGGTAGTACGGCTTCTGATCCGTATACCAGGAAGAAGGGTGAGTAACCGGTGGCTCTGCTTATTTGAGTCCGTAGCCCCCATACAACCTTGGGTAATTCTTCAATCCATTTTGATCCATAGTCTACTAGTTCTTCGTACAGTCTTGGTTTCAATCTGGCTAGTATGAGTCCATTAGCCCTTTTTATCTGTCTGTTGGCTTCTGGATGTGCGACTGACGCATAATCTATGCTGAAGCCACAATCCTGTGCCCAACTTTTGAATTCTATAGCTGTGAAGGGAGAACCCAAATCTGTGATTATTCAATTGGGCATGCCGAAGCGGTGCATGATGTCTTGGATGAACTCGACAGCTTTGGCTGCGCTGTATTTTGCTAGTGGTTTGTATTCGATCCACTTGGTGAACTTGTCAATTGCTACAAAGACATACTTGAAACCGCCCTTTGCTTTCTTGAGAGGTCCTACTTGATCCAGCCCCTAGCAGGAGAAAGGCCAAGCAGGTGGGATGCAGATGAGGTTGTGGGCTGGTACATGAGTCTGTCTTGCGAACATCTAACAACTTTTACATCTTCTGACGAGTTCTTCTGCGTCTTTCAAAGCGGTTGGCTAGTAGAAACCAGTGCGAAATGCTTTGCCAACTAGTGTTCTTGAAGCGGCGTGATTTCCATAGCAACTTGAGTGTATTTTGTCTAGGATTTGTTTGCCTTCTTCAAATGAGATGCATTTTAGGAGTACTCCTCATGATGCGTCTCTTCTGTATAGCTTGTCTCCTACTAGGACGTAATTCTTGCTTCTGCGGATGACTTTGTGTGGCTTCCTATTTTTCCGTTGGCAACTTATTCTCTTTGATGTAGTCAATAAAAACCTATGTCCATGAAGTGTTGATCACCAGAATCTGGTTGCCTTTGGCTGTGAGTTCTGCGGTTGTCTCACTGGGTTATTTGATAGAAGGAGCTGATAACTCCTCTATGAATACACCAGGTGGGACCTTTGCCCTGTCAGATCCAAGCTTGGCAAGAACATCTGCTGCAATGTTGGAATCTCGTAGGACATGTAGAATTTCTAATCCTTGAAAATGTTTTTCGAGTTTTTGGATTTCAGCATAGTAAGCACTCATGTTTTCTTTGGTGCAATCCCAGTCTTTGTTGACTTGGTTGATGACTACTGCCGAATCGTCGTATACGAGTAGTCGCTTGATTCCGAGGGTAATAGCCACTCTTAGCCCATGTATGAGAGCTTCATATTCTGCTTCATTGTTGATGGCTTGCCATAATATCCGAAGGACATACTTTAGTTGTCTTCTGTCTAGAGAAATTAGGAGGACGCCTGCACCAGCTCTGCCTAGCTTGAGTGATCCATCAAAGTACATTTTCCAAAGATCAAGGATGGCGCTTGACACGGGTTGTTGAATCTCTATCCATTCGGTAACAAAATCAGCAAGGGCTTGAGATTTAATTGCTTTCCGCCTAGCTTGAGTGAAATTGATGTTGAGAGCACTGAGTTCAACCGCCCACTTGGATATGCGTTCTGTTGCGTCTTTGTTGTGTAAGATGTCTCCCAGTGGGAAATCTGTCACCATGGTAATCTTGTGGCTTTCAAAATAGTGACGAAGCTTGCGTGAAGTGATCAGTAGGGCGTAGAGTAGTTTTTGCACATGCGGGTACCAGATTTTTGATTCTAACAGTACTTCGCTGATGTAGTATACTGGGCATTGTACTTTATACACGCGCCCTTCTTCTTCCCTTTCCACTACTATCGCCGTACTGACTACAGTAGTAGTTGTTGTAATGTATAGCATCATGCCTTCGTCTTTCTTTGGAGGTGTGAGGACTGGTGAGGAGGTGAGGTATGTCTTAAGTTTCTTGAAAGCTTCATTGGCTTCCTCTGTCCATTCAAACTTGTCTGTCTTCTTTAGCAGTTTAAAGAAAGGCAACCCTTTTTCGCTGAGTCTTGATATGAAATGGTTGAGTGCCGCCATGCAGCCTATTAGTTTTTGTACATCTTTGATGTTTCGAGGAGGGTCCATCTCTATTATGGCTCAAATTTGCTTGGCGCTTGCTTCTATTCCATGATGACTGACCAAGAATCCGAGTAGTTGTCCTAAAGGAACTCCGAATACACACTTGTTTGGGTTCAATTTCCATCTTCACCTTTTTAGATTCTCAAAGGTTTGTTTTAAGTCTTCAATCAGTGTATCCGGGTTCTTTGTTTTTACAACCACGTCATCCACATATGCTTCTATGTTTTCGCTGATCTGATCACCAAGGCATGTTTGGATGGCTCTTTGGTAGGTGGCTCCAGCATTCTTAAGTCCAAACGACATGGTCTTGTAGCAATAGGCGCCGAACGGAGTGATGAAAGATGTCTTGCTCTGGTCTTATTCCTTTAATGCGATCTAGTGATATCCTGAATAGCAATCAAGGAAGGATAATAGGGCAGATCCTGCTATTGAATCAACTATCTGATCAATGCGTGGTAGCCCAAACGGATCTTTTGGGCAGTGTTTATTGAGATATGTGTAGTCGACACACATGCGCCACTCGTCCGTGTTCTTTTTCTGTATCAGAACTAGATTTGCTAGCCAATCTGGATGGAGGATTTCCCTGATGAATCCAGCTGCCATTAGTTTTGTAATTTCCTTTTTTATTGCTGCCTTCTTGTCGAGAGAGAATCATCATAGTCGTTGCTTTACAGGCTTGGAGCCTTCATTGACATCAATTCCGTGCTCAACCAACTCTCTTAGGACCCCTGGCATGTCGGTCGGCTTCCAAGCGAAGATATCTTTGTTGTGTCGAAGAAAGTTGGTGAGCGTGAGTTCCTATTTTGCTGATAGGTGCGCACTGATGGTTGCCGTCTTTGAGGGATCACCGGTGCCTAGGTCGATTTGCTTGACGTTGGCTTCTTTTGGTGGTGCTAGGATGCTTAGTTTTTTAGCCGGTATCTCTAGTTCTTCTTGACTTATTTCTGCGGTAATAGTGGCTATTTCTTTTCTTCCTTCGTTTGCTTGTGCTCTTGCTGCAATTTGAATTGCCTGTACGTCACAGTCAAATGCGCACTTTAAATCACTCTGAAGAGAAAGGACACCGTTAGGCCCTGGCATCTTAAGCAACAGGTACGGATAATACGGTATTGCCATGAATTTTGCTAGTGCCGGGCGTCCGAGGATTGCGTGATATGATGAATCAAAGTCTGCAACTTCAAACTTGATGAACTCTGTACGGTAGTTCCAAATGTAACTGGTAGAGTGATCTGTCCAAGTGGCATTGCTACCTTGCCGCGTACTATGCCATAAAAAGGAATGATGTTGGTGTGATCATCCCAGCGAGTTGTAGTCCCATCTTCCTTAGAGTTTCTGAAAAAATGATGTTGAGTCCAGCTCCCCCATCGATTAGTACCTTTGTAATGGTCATACCAGTAATGGTTGGGTCTAGAACTAGTGGGTAATGGCCTACGTTTCCTACGCTGGTCCATTGGTCTTCTCTTGAAAATTGGATTGGATATTCTGACCAGTTGAGATATCTTGGTGTAGCAGGTTCTGCTGCCATGATGGTTCGTAACGCTAGTTTTTCTTGATGTTTGCTTCTAGAATCTAGAACCCCGACAAAGATCACTGCCACTGTTCCTCTAGATTTTTGGAATCCCTTGTCTTCATTGTTGTCTCCTTCTTTTTTCTGATTGTCTTCTTTATTGCTTCCCTTGCTATCTTTTCTAGTGTGTCTTTCGTTGAAGGTGTAGCAATTTCCGATGGTGTGCTTTCCATTGGGGTGCAAGGGGCAACGTATGTTCTCAATATTGTCATATCTTCTGGGCTTGGTGAATTTCTTTGATTTGTCAGCCATTGCTACTGTGTTGTCTGGACCACGCTTTCTCTCCTGATGTCTGTTGTTTCGAGGAATTTGCCTGTCCGGGTTGTCTCTGTTGTTCCTATATGGGAATCTTTCTCGTGTCTTCTCCTCTGTAGTAATCATCTTTTCCACTGTTCTTCTAAATTCTTCATTGTTTCTTGGGTTTTCTTTGTAGAAGTCTTGAAATTGCCACCAAGCCATGATTCCATGAGAGAAGGCTTCGATTACTTCTCGTTGTATGATGTCATGTACTTGAGCTCGTAGTTCACCAAATCGTCGATAGTAATTTCTGAGACTTTCACCTCCTTTCTGTTTGAGTCCTTTTAACTCTGCGTGGGTGATCGGATGTGTAATAATTCCTATGAAATTTTCACAGAAAGCTCTTTGCAAGTCTTCCTAATTTTTGATTGATCCTGGATTCAATTTGTCAAACCATTGAAGTGGCATAGTTTCCAGGGCCATGGGAAAGAACAATGTTTTGATGTCATCGTCCCCACCAGCCAATTCAATCAATTGTGAGTAAATCATGAGCCATTGCTTTGGTTCGGTCTTGCCATCGTACTTGGAGTGGTTGGACGGTTTGAATTTGTGAGGTAGTCATATCGAAGCAAGTCTATTCGCAAAACAGGGGAATCTGTCGTGCGTTCTGGCTTCTGTATATTCTGATTCTACGCCCCCTTCTTGCCAACTGTCATCTTGGTGAGAGTAGTTCTGTGTGGCTGTCCGAGTAGGCATTTCGCTTCTGGCCTTTCTTGGTTGCTCGACTCAGGTTGTTTTGACTGTGATTTCTTCGACTCTCTCTGTTGTGACTTCCACTTGGTCCAAGCCTTTCGAAAGCGGATTTCCTTTGATTTTGATCTTCCTGTTCATGAGATGTTGCTCTTCCGTCGCGCGTCCTAAGGACTGTTGATCGGAGGAATTCTCAGAGCTGTTCTTGTTTTTCATTTGGATGTGAAGTTGCTCTGAGTTCTTCTAATGCTTCTCGGATCTTATCGTAGGGTGTATTCACTGCTCATCCTTCTTTGACTTCTCGCTCTGATTTTCTTCTGTTGTACTCGGCTAGATCTGACTCATATTTGATCCAAGTGTCCTTTCGCTGCTTAGCACGGCGTTGACGTCCTTGTTTCAATTTATTCTTCCTTTCCCTCGCTTGCCTTTGACTTTCAGTCTCACCATCGTGCCCCTGGATAAATGGTCATATGTTGGATTCGGATTCATCTGAAGACCTTACGTCAGGTGCTTCTAGGGGGATCAATGGTGATCGAGGACGCCGAATCATCAATACTTCTCTAGCGTGAGTTGTTCTGTCATCATCGTTGACTTTTGTACAGCCTGAGCTGTTGATAACTTCAGTATAGGTTTCAAGGTCATAGATTGAATCTCCTTCTTAGTAGGGTAGAATCGCTGTTGTCGTATCGTCGACTAGTTGGGTGTCGTCATCCTCAGGAACAGTACCTGGCCAGTGAATGATGCAGTCTTGAGATGTTATGGTTAAAACGAGACCTTCCTGAGCTCCCTTCAGCAGCATTCTAAGCATGGGATAAGTGGATCCTTCGTGCCATGTCTGATAATGTGTTGCCATGTTGTGGAGTCCGAACGAAAGAGGACCCGACTTCTTTAAAGTATTTTTGGTGAACTTCGAGTAGTATTCTTGATAGGTTGACGTCATGTTCTGGAGCTTTGTTAGAAAAGAAATCGGTTTTCCGAAAGAACTTGGATGAGACTTCGTCTCAGAAGCGGAACCTGAGTTCGAATTGGATGCGTGAAGTCGTGGAATCCGAGTTGGATTGGAAATCGATAGCCGCGTGAATCTTCCAACAAGCTGATCTATCATTGTCGTCGAACTGAAAGAGTCCTGATGATGATTTGAATCTTCCAGGAGACAGCCTTGGAGCTTGCCATCATCGCCTGCCTCGTAGATCCATGAACCGAAGATGAAGATTGATCCCTTCGAGAAGATCATGTTGTCGAGGTCCATCGAGCTCTCGGATGCAAAGTCGCCGAAAGCCCCTACCTGGCACGCTAGCTGTCGATGTTTGACCACCGATAGCCTGCCATAGGGGTACCCGAGGCAGTATATTCGGGCTTCAGCGTATGCAGAACTCAACGGTTAACGCAAGAGACAGTCGATTTATCCTGGTTCGGACCCTCAATCTTTGATCGAGTAATAGCCCTACGTCCAGTCGACATTAGCCTTTGCGTTGGATTGATTGTCAAGTGTTGTGTTGTGTACAATTGTTCTGTCGAACTCCCTAATCTAAGGAGCCCTGCCCTCCTTTATATAGTCAGAAGGCCAGAGTCCTAGTCGGTTTATAATGAGAGTTCCTAGTAGGATTACAGAGTAATACTGCTACTAAGATTATAGGAAAAGAATCCTAATTAGACTAGGTCTTCTCCCTTCCTTACGGGGTATCCCGTGGGTCCCGCACCGACAGGGGTGCCCTGCCCTCCTTTTTATAGACCAAGGGGTAGCAGGGATTACAGATGGGGGAAAGAGGAAAAAACAGAGGTAGAGAAGGTCCTTCGAAGGTGTTGGGTCTTTCCTTTTCGCTTGAGCATGCCCTGCTGACATGGCAGACGGTGCCAGGGACAACACGTTCGTCGATCCCGATAGGGCCATGATCTGGCTCTGTTCAGCAAGTGGTCGCGTCCCATCCTACTCCGGTGGATGATGCGGCGTGCTAGGATGCCGAGCCATGACCCAACGGGGAGTAGATGGGGAAGCGACCCTACGTCCGTTGCTGTGGATGATGTGAGTTCCCTCCTGAATTGTAGTGGTTGTCGTATGCCTATGTTAGGATCCACATTCGAGGGCTGATGGCGGCGCCCACAACACTGTAAGACAAAAGTCGGCGCCTACAACATTGTTCGAACTCTGTCATACCTAGGAGGGCTTAAAGAGCCCGTCCTGTTGTATCCTAACGGTACTTTCCTATAGACGTGCAGGGCATGGTCCTCGGTACTGTAGTTGACTCGAATGTCTTGTCCTACCCTGTGCTCATCATTATGAATGAGCAGGGTGCAGTCGTCGGACGAGGCGGAGCCAGTCCTCAGAATAAATATTACACAGCATCAGTTCCTCACCACCTTGTTATTGCGGCGCTGACGAAGTGTAGACTCAAACGCAAAATTAGAAACATATCCAATACCTCTGCCTATACATGTCCTCTTCATCGAACTTGGCTACCTTGCAAAGATCGCCGCAAAAGCACATGGGCACTGGAACACCACTAGAAAGAGGCAATTGGTCGAAGACATTTCCGGTCATCCGGACATAACTACAATTTAGCATTTTCGTTCTACGAACTGAAAGCAATTAACATTAAACCCTACACCTAGGGTTTCACATTTGATCCACAACAATGAACCCATGACATAACAACATGCGCTGAGATTACCTTGGTTTGGTAGCTTTTTCATGCTTTGGCATCGTACGGTTGTATAATATAAATATTAAAATTGCATGAAACCCTAAGTAATGACGATTCTTAAGTTAAAAAATACAACTAATATATACCGAATCGATTTGAAAAAAAAACTAGGAGGGAGCGAGGATACCTTGCTCTCGAAGATCTACGGATGAAATCAAAGTTTCCAAAGTCCAATATATCGATTCGTGAGGTAGTGCGAAGTGGGGAGAGAAAAAACCTGAAAGAGAGGAGAAAGAAGAGGAAGAAGGCTTGGCGCCGTGGATCTCGGCGCCAATAATCACGGCGCCAAGATCTACGGCGCCGAGCTTGGCGCCGTGATTATTGGCGCCGAGCTGGCTACAATGTCAGCGTCCACGCCGCCAACGTGGCGCGTAAGCTCGATGCCACCAACGATGACATCAAGAGTCCAGATTTTGAAATCATACCTCCAAAGACATTTGTGTGATTTTTTTTTTAAAAAAAGGCTAAAAATAAAAAATTGGGGCCGGCCGGCCGCGCTGCATGCATGGCTCAACGGGAGACGCATACGAGGCGATCGCATCGCACGCCGGCCAATAGCTAGCCGTATCCCCACGGCGCCCGGCCCTACCTCCCAGTCCCCTTCCTTCCGTACGTTAACCACGCCGGCACCGGGACCGCCGGCCAGGCCAGTGGCCGCTGACCTGATCAGGGCCAGACGTGAGCGGATCAGATAAGAGTGCGTACGTGAGACAGCGAAGATGATGTTTGGTTAGGGACGACCTAAGATGAGATGAACCTGCCCTTGATCCGGTATCCTTTCTTGGCAGGTCGGTGACTCGGCTCCTCAATAACTGCCATGCCTGGGTCCGAACGGCACCGGCCGTGATGCTGTCAGGCTTTTCCTTCGTCACGACCCGTTCCCGTGTCTCGCTAAATTATCCCCCGCTGTTGCCCGCGAAACCAGAGCAGAGATCGGCGTTGAAGGCAGCCCGCCCCGGGAATTAGGCGGCTGTGTCGTCGGGAAAAGGCGGTTATGTGTGGTGGCTCTCCGGCTCGATCGGTCCCCATCCCCACAGTACGTGCTCCCGGTAGTCCACACTCCACACTCCATAGGCCGTCCATGCTGTGTCGGCACGCCGGTCACGCGTAGCTGTCTGAAGCAGATAAGCATGCATGACGAGGTGAATACTAGGTGGCCGGGTAGAACTAAACCTTGGGCGAGTGATAAGATCAGAGCAGGTGAAACAAGGTTAGAGTAGTACTCCCTCCGTCTCGTGATAGTAGGCGTAACTGTTTTTCTTGCTAGTCCCAGGATACAGGGCGCTTGCTCGGCTTGCATGCAGAATTTACTGCTACTGGTTGTTGGACTTCTAGTACTACTCCTGTCTCGTTAGCGCACGTCAGTTAGAGTAGCCAGGGAGAAAATTTCCATGCGCATGCATGCGTGCGGGCCAGGCGATTTGGTTAATGGTGACGTTTCTGCAGTTATATTTGGAGGTGGAAGTGAAGAGGTTAGAGACGGAACTGAAGAGACTCATGCGGTAATTAAGATGCTCCTTGGTTTTAGCGTTTTTTGAGTTGCGCCTACCATCCTGAAACGGAGGGAGCAGTAGTAAAATCAAATCTCGTTTACAGCTGATAGACTCGGTCGACCATTGTCCTGCCCACAGCGCATCTCTCGTAGTTTCAGCTGGGTTGATCGAGCTCGCCTAGGCTAGGCGCGGGCATTGGGAACTGGGAAGCAGCAATGCTGCGGGCCTTGGTGAGACGGCGAGAGTGGAACCAATAATAGGCGGCTCGATGGATTGACACAGAGCAAACCTTGGTGAGACGGCGAGAGTGGAACCAATAATAGGCGGCTCGATGGATTGACACAGAGCAAACCTTGGTGAGACGGCGAGAGTGGAACCAATAATAGGCGGCTCGATGGATTGACACAGAGCAAACCTCGCTCAAGTGGTCGTCGTCTCGCATGTTCCGCTGATCCGATCCGATCCATTCCGATCGCATCGGCACATAGAAACCGCAGACGAGCAGCCTGACATTTTGCCGAAGCCACGTACTCCGTACGTAGTTAATCTCGGGCCGCGCAATGGTGGCTCGCCAGTTGGGGCCGGCATCCGGCGCTTCGATCCCATAAACAAGTCCACCCTGGTCAAAGCTTTTCTCATGTTTTCAGACACCTTTCCAGTAAACATTTCCGTACCCGCGTACTACTAGGCAGGCATAGACAAGTTGGCATTTGCTACCGCAGCTGTACGGCAGTACTGTAGTGCCGTTCTCGATTGGAGTATTGTATTGCGCACCTGCCAGAAATGCATGCCCAGGCGACAGACATTCTGATCCCGGATCGGAACTGGATTCCTCTGAGATTCCAAAGGCGCAGAGAGGCTGACCGCCTAGTCATGCACATTGACCGTGTTCCCAAGCAAGGATTGGGGTTAGGATTAGGAGCACTTAGATCTGACTGACCATTTGCTGAGACCTGAGAGCACTAGCTGGACCGGCATCCGTGCAATATACTAGTAGTTCGTCTGACAAGGAGATGTTGGAGCCCGAGAGACCGCGGCCATGTTTAGATTGTGAATAATTTCAACCCGATGAATAGTAGCACTTTCGTCTTATTTGGTAAATATTGTCCAATCGTGGATCAACTAAGTTCAAAAGATTCATCTCGTGATTTCCAACTAAACTGTGCAATTAGTTATTTTTTTACCTACATTTAATGCTCCATGCAAGCGGCTAAAAATTGATGTGATGGAGAGAGAGTGAAAAAACTTGGAATTGGGGGTAATCTAAACAAGGCCCGCATGTGAATGTGATGCTTATCTGGTTCATCGATCTACCTAGGGCGGCGTTCTCTCGTGATGCGCTTCCTGAGAAACTCACGGGTGATTCAACTGTGAACGGAAACTCGAACAAGTACAGCGCGCAGAGCAGCTGGCTGCAAGTTGCAACGTGCATGGGGCAGCATTGCTTCGGGATTCGAGGAAAAGAAGGGCTAGTATCATTTATCTGGTTGCTTGCCGAGGAGGAAATCGTGGTGTTTATGCCGGACGTACGTACGCAAACTGTACTACTCCTGTGCGTACGTGAGATCGAACAGGAGGGAATGTTTGGTTCGCTGGTCAAACCCGCGCTCCGCCGGCCCGCCGGCACTTTTCTCGGTCGAGGGGACGACGCTAAAAAATAATGGAACTACACATGCACGGCCCCTGGATGATGTTTCGCTGAAGGCGGCGCACTAGGGCATGCAGCTTGCGCTCACACACGCTGTCGTGCCATGCATGATCCACGAAACACGAGACACATCGGTCGATTTTTCATGGCGGTTTGCTTTACGACCGCTCCACTACCAAACCACTGCCGGGTCGGATATCTGGCCTGGTACGGTGTTCTACTACTGATGCAATCTAGAGCCCGTTCGGCTGGCTTTAAGCCGGCTGGCTGGCTGGTTCTCGTCCTCATGAAATCATTGTTCATATTCTGCCAGAATAGTATTTTTCTCTCACAACAATTAGTCAGAACAGTATTTTTTAGTCCTGCCGAACAGGCCCCTAGCTAGTAGAGTGGTGGTAGCATACATCACCTGAGTGATGAGGCAGCGCGCTAGCGATGGCACACCACGCAACTACTCACGCGCGTGCTGGCTCGCATCGCAAATTAAAACAAACAATAATCGTCCCTGAAAGTGCCCGGTCGGCCGGCCATGACGTGCTTGGCCAAATATATAGGCAACGCGAGAATATCTCAAAAGTCGCGAACGCACCACGGCGACACCATATCTCGCCGGCCAGCAACTGGCACCGCCCAGAAATGATCTTTCATCCGTTTTGAGTTTGGGCTTTAGTTTCAGTATTTTTTGTGTCCAGGAATAAAGGAAAAATTAGTCCTGATTGAAGCTACCAACAGGGACTAAAGGCCCCTGTCCTGGCACGCTTTCGCAGCAGGCCACCTTTAGTCCCGGTTGGTGTTACCAACCCGAACTAAAGGTCCTTCAACCTTTAGTCCCGGCTGATAATACCAACCGGGACTAAAGGGTGACCTTTTAGTCTCGGTTGGTGTCACCAACCCGGATTAAAGGTCTCCCACCCAGGACTAAAGGTACCCCACAGGTCAATTCAAAAGGAGAGTGTCCAGGACCTTGTCACATGTGGTGTACAGCTGAATTGGTAAGGAGTTTATGCGCGAGAAAAGAGGTCCTGGGTTCGAATCTCACACATCGCAAGAGAGGTCTCCCTACAATTTCGTTTATTTTTCTCCTGAGGATGGACCTTTAGTCCCGGTTATGTGACCCGAGACTAAAGACCAGGACCTTTAGTCCTGGATTCGTAGTCCCGGTTGAAAAATCGGGACTAAAGCCAGTTCCTAACTAGGACTACAACCCATTTCTCTACTAGTGGCCTCGAAGGGGAAATGGACGGCTAGCAAGTAAAGCTCGGGGAGATGTGCATGCAAAGGCGGTGCATGAACCATGCACTGATGCACAGCCACGGCGCCGCTACGATTGCGCGTCCAAATCATCTAGAGAGCAGCAGCGCTATGGGATGGGGCTCGACGAAGCCTGCCAAAAATTAAAGGTGGATTTGTCTAGTTGGAACTCTTTTGATCTATCCCCTCTGATCACTCAAGCAATTTGACAGAACAAATCATACAAATGAAACAAAAAAAAAAGAAAATCTAAGCGATTTAGGCCCTATGGTCACATGAGTAATCATAAAGGCCAAATCACTCAAAATTAACTAGAAAAAGAATTCGAGTGAAACAGGAGTTGAAATCACACGAATTTTGCATTCCACCAGCACACCTTCACGATAAAAAATAGCAAGAATTTGCTAAATTATAAATACGAAAAACCTTTAAATTAAATATTCAAAATAACAAAAAAAATAAGAACAAAAAAATAGATTTTTTAATGTAGTGTAAAACCAAAAACATCTAAGGGCATTTCATGAATGAAACAAAGAAAGTTCAAACTATGAGCCATACATGTCTCTACTAAAGTTTTTCACTTAGTATTACCTGCATCAATAATACATAGCAATTACACCTGATTAATCACTGCAACTATAGTTCAACTCTAGTGTAAATGAAAAATTAATTCATAGTCCATAAAAAAGTAAATTTGCCAAGAAGAAAGCGAGATCAGAAAGAACAAATGCATGAAAAAAAAAATCAAAACTTCAAATCGAAAAAACATGAATGACATTTCAATACCTAGAACAAAACCTGAATTAATCCAGGAAAAATAAACTTCAAACCACCTTTACACCTCATCAATTAGTGGGATCCAAAGCACTTGGACAAAACTATATAAGAAATGACTAATGCTTGTAACAGAACTAGATCTAGAAACTATGTGAGGAACAAATAGGATAGAATTACAAAAAAAGAAAGACAGGCAACAAAAATCAGAAATTTTTTATGGATTGCAAAAACCCAAAACTTTCTGAGGGCACTGCACCAACCAAAAAGATCAAAGTAAATAAAACAAAATACAAAAAAACAAAAATTTTCTATGGATTGCAAAAACCAAAAACTTTCTGAGGGCAGTGCACCAACCAAAAAGATCAAAGTAAATAAAACAAAATACAAAAAAAACAAAATTTTCTATGGATTGCAAAAACCAAAAACTTTCTGACGGCAGTGCATCAACCAAAACATATCAAAGTAAATAAAACAAACACAAAAAACATAAATTTTCTATGGATTGCAAATACCAAAATGATTATGAAAGCACTGCATCAAACAAACAAATCAAAGTATATATACTCAATTCAAATTATGACAGATACATGTGCCTAATAAGCTTTTACACTTAGTATAGTTGACCTAGCAATTACACCAATAATACCTAACACTTACCCATGATTAAACATTGTAAGTACAGTTGACCTCTAGTTTAAAATTGGAGAGGCTTGCATCAAACAAACAAAAAGACAGATTGCAGAATGTATCTATGGATCGCAAGGAAATAGAAAAGATGAGAGGCTTCAATCGATTTTTTTTTATTTTAACACTTTTTCGAAACTAATTTTAAATCTACCACTGTCGGTTTTTTTTAACTAACACTTTTGGCCGCGCCTATTGCCCTGGCGCGGCCAAATGCCTGTGCCGCGCCATGCATGGTGGCGTGGCAGAGGGCTGACGTGGCGGAGACCAGAAGCGCTGACCGCTGATGTGGCAGGGCTCTGCCGCGCCACCGATCTTAGCGCGGCAGTGCCGTGCCCTGGTCCGTGGCGCGGCAGAGCCGGGTATAACCCCGCGGCCAGTCCCGCTGCCCGAGCAGCAAGGCCACCTAGGCGTCGCTCCCGCGCCCGCCCGTCGCCAACCACGCCGGCCGCCGCGCCACAAACGGCGACAGCCCAGCCCTCCATTGCCGCCTCCCTCCCTCTTCGTCCTAGTTCAAGGTAATGACACACATTTTAATTTTATTTGAATGGTGGATAAGATATTATGAATGGGAGTTAAGGTTACTAGGAAAATTATGTTTGAGAACTATGTTGAAGATATTAGTTTGATTTTGTCAATGTTAAGGTTAATTATTTAGTTAGAAGTATGTTTGCATGTATATTTTTGTTGCTATAATTGTTGTTTATAAAATTTTAGTTGCATTGCAAATGATTACATTTTACATTAATTTGCCTTGTTTTGATTGATGTTTAATTTGAACCATTTTATTAGATGGAAGACATGTTTTGGGAGCAATTATGGTGAAAACAGGGTCGTCCTAGAGAAATGTACCCCGACGAGTCTAGCAAAGATGCCCCCGTCCCTCCTGAACTCCCTGCCCCTAATTGTGACTGTGGTCGTTCGGCCGACGTGTTTCAATCGAGACATTCGAACACAGTGGCTCGTTGCTTCTACCCGTGCAGTCATTTTAATGTAAGTAATTGTCGGTGTTTTGGACCGACAGGCCCTCAACCAACTAGTAAAAATGTACTATGTGCCCCTAATCCCGGATGGTAATGCAAAGAGACACAAGGTTTATACTGGTTCAGGCAATAGGTGCCCTACGTCCAGTTTGAGAGAGCGATCTTGTATTCCTTGCACCGAGGTGCTTGTAGTAGGGGTTTACAAGCAGGGCGAGAGAGGGAGCTAATCCCAGGTCTCTGCGTAGTGGCGTGAGTTGCTTGAGATGTTGATCTCTTGCAATGAGGAAGAGCGTGTGTTACAGAGCGTTGCGTTGTTTGCGCGCGTGTGTGTGTGCGTGGATGTCTGTTTCCGTGAGCTTGTGTCTCCGCATGCCTCTGTCCGTCCTAGAAGCGGCCCCGGTCACTCCCTTTTATAGCCGAAGGGAGGCATAGGGGTGGTACATGGATTTGCTACGTGGCGTTTTGTGAGCAGAGGCAGCATGTCTGAGTCCTGCAGCTTGTCACTGTGGCGGCATGGTCGATGGAGCAGTCTTGTCCTCGGTGCACTGGAGCAACGATCCGGTCACGCCCAATCTTGAGCGGCGTGGGAGGTCCTATGATGGCTTGGTGCAGGGCATGGCGCATACTGTGGATGATGTGCCAGTCGCTGTATGTTGACAACGTAGAGAGCCGAGGCCTAGTCGGTGCAGAGGTTGAACCATTGTGGGGGGCTCAGCGGGCGCGAGTCCCGAGGCTACTGAGACCCCAAAGCGGATAACCAAGGCTCGGAGGGAGCAGTTGGTCTTTGTACGTCGATTCTGAGGCTACAAGGACCCGGACATGACTCTCCACGCCACGTTGTCCTCAGAGCAGGGGTTAGGCGGCACAGTGCAGCACGGGTGTCAGTCGTGGACACAGTGCCGAGCACAGCGGCCGGTAACCCCTGCCCCGTCCTGTCCTGGTCGGCATGGCGTCGATGTGACTCACATCTCGTCGGCCACTCTGCTGTATCGAGCCATCGTTTGGCTGATGTCGCGGGAGTGGTTGAACGCGTTAGTTGGACGTGACGTCCTATCAGAGAAGTCAGTCAAGGCAGAGGCGACGGGGTTGTTGCCGAGCCGGCCTCGAGCGAGGCGGAGAATCGGTACCTCATCTGAGGCCTTACGCGCGGTGCCTTGGGTGAGGCGGAGAATCGGTACCTCATCCGAGGCCTTGCGGTTTGGGGCCTCGAGTGAGGCGGAGGATCGGTTCCTTGTCCGAGGCCTTGCGCGGGGCCTCGAGCGAGGTGGAGAATTGGTTCCTCGTCCGAGGCCTTGCGTGGGGCCTCGAGCGAGTCGAAGAATTGGTACCTCATCCGAGGCCTTGCAGTTTTGTTCTAGGCCGAGCCCGCTTCGGGTGAGCCCGGATATTGTTCGAGGTGGGCCGGGCCACCCAGCTGAGCCACGAATAAGGTGGGGGTTTGCCTGTGGTTGTCTCTTAGTTTTGATTTTTATAAGATCTAAGTGATTTTTTCAGCTCTTGCTTAGGGGACCCCATTTTATGGTACCCGACAGTAGCCCCGAGCCTCGGGGAGAGTGTGAGTGCTCTTCCTGAGGTTTTGACGAGACTTGGCTCGCGGCAGCTCCTGGTGGGATGGTATTTCGTACTTGAGGCCTCGGTGGGTGTGCGCGAGCGCACCCGCCGGGTGTAGCCCCCGAGGCCCTGGAGGAGTGGATTTATTCCTCTAGGGGTTTTTCTCATGTTGAGCGAGGGGTTTTATCGCGTTTGCTGAGTCCACGAGTGCGAGTTCGGGTCACTGGGCCTTGGCTTGGTTGTAGGAAGAGCCCCTGAGCCTCTGCTTGGAGCAAGAGGGCGATCAGGAGTTCTCCTATCTTTTTTGTGTGGCCCTCGTGCATCCTTTTCATTCGGAAGGAGGGGTGGAGTATGCCAGGCTACCCTCGGTGGGCGCGAGCAGTGACACCTCTGGTGAGCTGTTATCGGGTAAGTCCAAGTGGAGGCCCATGCCCCATTCGATAGGGGGTCGGCTGGTGGTCCAGACACGCACTCCAAAGATACCAGAGGGCTTCTCCAGTGGGTCCCAGGGCCATTCGATTGGCCCCAAGGGCTCGGTGCCTCCCTACGGTGGGATCCCATTCAGAGACCTCCCTACCGGTCTCGGACATAACTTAGGGCATCCTAAGCAATTGCTTGCTTGGGCCTCGGCCATGTACGGGCTCGCCCATAGTCATCCTTGACTCTATTTGTCCTAGGGCGGCTGTCGAGACCCTCGGGGGCCCAGCCTTCGAACCCCTGGACCGTAATAGGCTCAGTGCCTTTTATCGCATTTTGCTGAGCCCTCGAGTGTGAGTTTGGGTTGCTAGGCCTTGGCTTGTTTGCAGGAAGAGCCCCCGAGCCTCTGCATGGAGCAAGAGGGCGATCAGGAGTTTTCCTGTCTTTTTTGTGCGGCCCTCGTGCATCCTTTTCGTTTAGAAGGAGGGGTTGTTTACCGAGCCCCTGAGTGCGAGTTCGGGTCACTAGGTCTCGGCTTGGTTGCAGGAAGTGCCCCCAAGCCTCTGCGTGGAGCCAGAGGGCGATCATGAGTTTCCCTGTCTTTTTTGTGCGGCCCTCGCGCATCCTTTTCATTCGGAAGGAGGGGTTGTTTGCTGAGCCCCTGAGTGTGAGTTCAGGTCGTTGGGTCTCGGCTTGGTTGTAGGAAGTGCCCCCGAGCCTCTACACAGAGCTAGAGGGCGATCAGGAGTTTCCCTATCTTTTTTGTGCGGCCCTCGCGCATCCTTTTTGTTTGGAAGGAGGGGTTGTTTGCCGAGCCCCCGAGTACGAGTTTGGGTCGCTGGGTCTTGGCTTGGTTGCAGGAAGTGCCCCCGAGCCTCTATGTGGAGCCAGAGAGCGATCAGGAGTTTCCCTATCTTTTTTGTGTGGCCCTCGCGCATCCTTTTTGTTCGGAAGGAGGGGTTGTTTGCCGAGCCCCCGAGTGCGAGTTTGGATCGCTGGGCCTTGGCTCGGTTGCAGGAAGTGCCCCCAAGCCTCTGCTTGGAGCAAGAGGGCGATCAGGAGTTTCCCTGTCTTTTTTGTGCGGCCCTCGCGCATCCTTTTTGTTCGGAAGGAGGGGTGGAGTATGCCAGGCTACCCTCGGTGGGCGCGAGCAGTGACATCTCCAGTGAGCTATTATTGGATAAGTCCAAGTGGAGGCCCATGCCCTATTCGATAAGGGTCGGCTAGTGGTCCAGAGACACACTCCAAAGGTACCAGAGGGCTTCTCCAGTGGGCCCTAGGGCCGTTCGATTGGCCCCGAGGGCTCGGTGCCTCCCTACGGTGGGATCCCATTCAGAGACCTCCCTGCCGGTCTCGAACATAACTTAGTGCATCCCAAGCAATTGCTTGCTTGGGCCTCGGCCATGTATGGGCTCGCCCATAGTCACCCCTAACTCTGTTTGTCCTGGGGCAGCTGTCGAGACCCTCGGGGGCCCAGCCTTCGAACCCCTAGACTGTAACGGGCTCGGTGCCCAGTTCCTTAGTCTAAAAGGAATCGGGTGGGGGATATTCCCCTCCCATCGGCTGACAACGATGGGTGCACCTTTTGAGGCAGTTCCTCGGGGAGATAGAACGACGCCTGCCACTGCTGTGGCCAGATGCGACGTGGATGGGACGTTTCTGTGTGGTTAACAAGAAAAAGGTGGACGCATGGGCAGTTTAGTCGGATCCAGATTAACTACGCTAGATCTAAGGGAAACTTCCCCAGTTTCATCGCCCGTCCATTTTGCCCCCTTCCCTCCCTCATAAATACATGACAAGCCTTGCCCTGCCCCTCCTTACCTTACCTGCATGTGTTCACCATTTCTGCCCTCGAGAGGTTGCTAAGAACAGAGAGCGTCGGGAAGAAGGGAGAAGGGGGAGGAAAGGAGAGAGAGAGGGATAGCGAGAGCACGTCTTACCGCCGTAGCTGCATTCTCCACCGCACTCATGGCCAGCTGCACTGTTGTCATCTAGGCAGATCCTTGGGGTCCGTCCAATGTGTTCGCAGCGACGCTGCAGTCGCTCGTCGATGATGGCCTCCTCCGCCCGGTTACTGACCCCAACTGACCGGAGTGGATTGTTCCGGGGGGTGAGCCGGAGCCGAGGCCATGTGATGGCTACATCATGAGCTTCGTGTCCTTCCATGAGTGTGGTCTTGGCCTGCCAGCAGACCAGTTCATGCGGGCACTCCTGCATTACTACAGCGTGGAGCTCCACAACTTCAACCCCAACTCCATCGTGTAGGCGGCCATCTTCGTCGCCGTCTGTGAGGGGTACCTGGGCATTGCCCCCACTAGGAGCTGTGGCTCCACCTCTTTCGGGCAGGGCTCAACACCAAGCCAACAGGCACGATGGGCACGCGGAAGGCGTTGAGGGCCGGCGGCTATACTCTTCAAGTGCCCCAAGACAGGCAGCCCCTCTACATCATAGCCTAGCTCGTGTCGTCCAACCGCCATTGGTACAACAACTGGTTCTACCTCCATAATGATGACAGTGGGCTTCCCCCCTATACCGGGCAGGTTGTGGAGAGCTAGCTAGAGAGGTGGAGGTACGGCATCCCGGTGGTTGATCAGCCCAAGCTATGGTCGCTCCTAGAGACACTGGAGAGGCTGCGCAGCCATAGCATTATGGCGGTTGTTGTCATGGCGGCCTTCCACCACCGAAGGGTGCTGCCGCTGATGGCTCGGTGGCAGTGCCTGTTCGAGATGACATCGGATGAGCTGATCAATGGTGTCTGGTTGTCCGCCATCGTCCTCTTCGACGAAGAGATTCTATGTCGGGTGAGAGAGACAGTGGAGGGGCGGCTGAGGAGCAGTGGTCTCACCCCGTTCCTGATGTGCCCATTGTGGGGGTACATCTCTCTGGTGAGTCATGCGCCGCTGTGGCCCCCAAGGCCTCCTCGCTCCTTACATTTTTTATCTGTTCTCTTATTTGTGTTTGTTGTTCCTGCAGGGGATGAGGGATGTGCGAGCCTCCCCATCGCCTGTTCCCAAGGGCTTAGAGCGGCGTGCGGCGAACAGGGCATATACCAAGGCACACAAGAAGCGGAAGGACGCCGAGGAGGCAAGGCGCAAGAGGAAGAGCCTCGAGCGCGATGAGCTGGAGAAACGTCATCGGCAGCAGAGGCACGACGGTTTCCCAGAGGAGCCGTCTCCGTCACCATCGTTGATGGACTCTTCGAGCGATGATGATGAGAGCGAGGCGGGGTGGGGTCCTCTAGACCATCTCCCTGACGTTAGGGGGACTGTGCCCGGGGCATCAGCAAGTGGCCTGGCATCTCTAGGAGGAGGAGGAGAGGATGCCTCGAGGCTAGCAATCGCTCGCCCCAGGGCCGAGGTCAACACGCCCGAGACACGGACGTTGGGGAAGCACGCCATTAGGCCAATGGGCTCGATGGCGGAGGTGGAGTGGGCAATGGTGGGGGCAACCCAACAACCTCCGTAGCGAGTCGAGGGGGCGTTAGAGTCCAACGTGGGCCGGCCAGCTTCGACGGACACTGGGGCCATGCCACCACCATTGCAGAGGATGAGGGACGCAGTGCAGAAGCTATTGTGTCCCTATTCGAGGTAAGTGTTTTGTCAATGGAGTTTGCAGCATCTTCCACTCGTTCCTTGGTCGTATGCTGACCAAGTAAGTGCTTTGCCTTCAGCTGGAAGCGTCAGGCGGAAGCGCCCACCTTGGCGCCACGTAAGGCACTCAAGGTGAGCACTAGCTCCACCACCCAATGGGTGGTGGAGGCACAAGCCACCATATAGCGTGGCGTGGCGTCAGCCAGGGCTGACCCAAAGGAGCTGGTCGCCCAAGGAGAGGCTACCAAGGCGGCCATGAAGCAAGCGGGGGAGGAGGCGCCTATGTCCCATGAGGCCAAGGCTTGTGAGTCATATGAAGCCGAGGCGCCCTCAGTCACTGAGGCCACCGAGGGCGAGGTCGAGGCCCCTAGGACCTCTGAGGCTGAAGTGGTGGAGGTCGGGGCTTCCAAGCCTTCTGAAGCCAAGGTGGCGGGCGCTGGGGCTCCCAGGACCATCGAGGCCGAGGTGGCGGAGGCTGGAGCTCCTAGGACCACCAAGGCCAAGGTGATGAAGGCTGGAGCTCTTAGGACCACCGAGGCCGAGGCAGCGGAGGCGGGGCAAGCTTCGATACTGCCCTCGGTCTAAGACCTACCGCCATTGTAGGAGAGCACCTGGGAGGTGAAGGTTCATTCAATCTCCTCCGACGATACTTCTCGGGGGAAGGAGGTGGCGAACGCCGAGGTTGCCAGCACCGTAGAGCAGCCAGCTTCGACCTCTGGCAAGGGGAGCTCGGCCCTCGTCCGGGTACAACCTGAGCCCCGTGGGTGGGATAGCCCACGTGTCTTCTGGCGGAGCCAGGACAACCCTGAGGGGAGCCTCTGTTTGCCCTCAAGGATGCAGTCGAGGGGGGCGCTGGAACTACTTCGAGCAATTTCATCGTCTGGCAAAGCAGTTGCTGTGGACAGTGCTGTCCGTCGTGGCTGACGACCTGCCCGGCGTTGCCCAGGTACACACCTTCTTTTCTTGTGCTGTGTTGTCTTTTCCTGAGTCTTCTCATAGTGCTTGACGTCCGTTCTGCCTATCCAGGAGCTCGAGGCCCGATCCCTCAGGAAGTCATTGTTCCTCTGGCAAGAGAGGGACGTCTGGGACTAGCTCTGGCAGTAGAAGGACTTGCTCGCCAATGCCAACGAGCTTCTATCGGTGCGAAGCGTGGAGGTGGAGGACCTTTGCCTTCATGAAGGCCAAGGGGGCCACGGCTCGGGAGCAGGCTGCCCCTTTGGCGGTGTGGATCAAGGAGCTAGAGGAGGAGTTGACTCGGGTGGCCGACAAGCGGGACACCTTCAGGTCCCGGTCCGAACAAGTGGAGGCCTCTACCAAGGCTGTCGCTAGGTAGTTGGGGGTGGAGCAGGGCATGCACCTACTGACGAAAGGTGCCCTAGCAGAGGCTCTCAAGGTGGCCGAGGCTTCCTGGGTCGAGGCCTTTGCCTAGAAGGAAAAGGCTGAGGGTGAGTCCCGTTGAGCCGCGCCCCTTGTTTTATTTGTTTTTCTTGCGTTTGACCCCTAACTCCCCAATGTGACGCAGGGCTAGAGAGGGAGGCTTCCAGGGCGGCCGAGGCCTCTTGGGTCGAGGTCCAGAACTAGAGGGAGAAAGCCAAGGGTGAGTCTCATAGGCTTGCACCCCTGTTTGGCTTGTTTTCTTTCATGCTTAACCCCATCCTGCTTGTCTTGGTGTAGGGTTGGAGAAGGAGGTCACTCAGGTAGCTGAGGCCTCCATCGCAGTGCAGGCGGTGCTCGAGGTCGAGATCCAGGAGCACAATGCACTGCAGAGCGCCACCCGTACTGCCTGTGAGGCCCTGGAGGTCGGGGGGTCAAGTCGGGCAGCTTCCTCGAGAGCCGCCTGATTGTGTTGAGCGGCCGAGTCCACGAGCGGCTATAGGGGGTGGTGTATATGGGCATCAAGTGTGCCCTAGCCGTCGTCTCCTCGCACTACGCCAGCATCGACCTCGAGGCCATCAGCGATGGTTATGTCGTGGCTGAGGATGACGAGAAGGCTGAGGAGGAGGTCATGAAGCTGGTGGAGGCGGCTAAGGCCCCTGGCACGGCGCTAGCCAAGCTGTTCGAAGAGGAGATGGTTCCTCCTATGCCGACCGCCGACGCTAGCGACCCTGAGCTTTGACCTGGGCCAAAGGGGCCATGTAAATAGATTAGATCTTACATTATTGTACCGTAACGCTTGTGGCTATCGAGGCCTTTTTGAAGTACTTATGTGTATATGCTTTTTAATTGTTTTTTATTGTATTTCTGAGCCTCTGCCCTCTGTCTCATCTTTGAACATATCACTTGCAAAAAACTTCCTCAGAGCCTAAGCTGCCCCTCAGGCAAAAGGTGGCGAGGGAGTTGCCGTAGCCCAGAGGCGTAGGCCGTCTCACAGCTCGGCCGACCTTTTGGCCCTGAGACAGACTTTCGGTCCTTAGGTTTTTATAATCGATTTGTCAGAGTACGAGAGAGAGTTTGGCGTAGATTTTTTTTCAAAAAACAACTAAAAACAGTGTCTGGGACTTAGGGGGGATCCCCCCTTATAGCCCCCAAGGGAGGCTTGGTTCTATAGAGGCAGAGTCGTGTCTTGTTCGAGCCCCGTGGTGGGCACCACTGTAGAAGTAGAGCCGAGTCTCCCTTATAGCGTTATTGTAACGTCGATCCCCCATCGATGGGCTCAGGGGGTTTCTCGAAAAATTAAAACAACTAAAGAATGCTTCTTTATTGTATTTTGAGAAACAATGTATATAATGCTTTGAAATTTAAGGGTAGAAGTGACGTAGCTATTCTATGTTTCAAGCGTTGATGAGGATTTCGCCCTTCTCGTTGGCTAGCTTGTAGGTCCCGGGCTTTAGCACTTGGGAGATGATGTACGGCCTTTCCCATGGCGGGATCAGCTTGTGGCGGCCCTTATTGCTCTGCCTCAATCTCAGCACCAGGTCGCCCACCTTCAGGTCTTGGCCTTGAATGTGCTGAGCTTGATAGCGTCGTAGGGCTTGCTGGTACTTGGCCGAGTGTAGCAGTGCAACATCTCAGGCTTCCTCCAGTTGGTCAAGGGTGTCCTCGCGGGCAGTGCGGTTGCTTTGCTCGTTGTAGGCCTATAGCCTCGGGGAACCGTACTCCAAGTCAGTGGGGAGGATGGCCTCGGCTCCGTAGACCAGGAAGAACGGTGTGAACCCCGTGGCTCGGCTCAGAGTGATCCTCAGGCTCCAGATGACCGATTGGAGTTCAGCAAGCCATTTCTTGCCAAACTTCTTCAACCGGTTGTATATTCTTGGCTTGAGGCCATGTAGGATCATGCCGTTGGCACGTTCTACTTGCCATTTATCCTAGGGTGTCCTATGGCCAACCAGGCCACACGGATGTGGTGGTCATCGCAGAATGTTAGGAACTTGTGGCCGGTTAATTATGTCCCATTGTCAGTGATGATGGTGTTTGGAACCCCAAATCTATGGATGATATCAGTGAAGAACAACACCGCTTGCTCATATTTGATTTGATTGAATGAACGAGCCTCGATCCACTTAGAGAACTTATCGATCGCTACCAGCAAATGGGTATAGCCCCCGAGGGCCTTTTGTAGAGGCCCAACCATGTCCAGCCCCCACACGACAAATGGCCATGTAATGGGGATGGTTTGGAGGGCTTGGGCCAGGAGGTGCGTCTGTCGCGCATAGTACTGGCATCCCTTGCAGGAGCGTACCAGCTTGGTGGCATCAGCAACTGCCGTTGGCCAGTAGAACCCTTGGTAGAAGGCATTTCCAATGAGCGTCCGAGGCGCTGCATGGTGCCCGTAGGCTCCTGCATGCAAATCCTAAAGTAGGGCTTGGCCTGCCTCGGTGGTGATGCATTGTTGGAGGACACCAGATGGGTTTGCCTATACAGCTCGCCATTGTTGAGGACGTAAGTTTTGGCTCATCATGCAAGCCGTCTGGCTTCGGTCCTGTCTACAGGAAGCTCTCCTCGAATGAGGCAATCAAGGAACGGGACTCGCCAGTCCATACCTTGGTTGACCTCGGGAGGCTCTGCATTGATTTCCATGGCCTTGGGCTCGGCCACAGGGATCTCAGTGACAGAGGGGGCCTCGGGCCCTGCGGTGGGCCCGACCGGTGGGCCCTCTTCCGCCATCGAGGTGTAGTCGATGGAAGGTTTATGGAGGTCTCTGGCGAAGATGTTCGGGGGGACCAAGGCCCGCACTGACGCCATCTTTGCCAGTTCGTCCGTGGCCTTGTTGATTTTTTGCGCAATGTGGTTGAGTTCGAGACCATCAAACTTGTCTTCTAGGTGATGTTCCAACTTGCAGTATGCCTCCATTTTGGGGTCATGGCAGTTCGACTCCTTCATCACTTGATCGACGATGAGCTGCGAATCACCCCATACATTGAGACACCGTACTCCAAGTTCGATGGCGATCTGTAAACCGTTGATGAGGGCCTCGTATTCGGCTGCATTGTTGGAGGTGGCGAAGTGGAGCCGAATCATGTAGCGCATGTGCACTCCGAGGGGTGAGATGAAGAGTAGACCTGCACCTGCCTCGGTCTTCATCAGGGACCCGTCAAAGTACATGGTCCAGCATTCCACCTGGATTTGAGCAGGTGGCAGTTGGGTGTCGGTCCACTCCACCACAAAATCGGCCAAGGCCTAGGATTTAATTGCCTTCCGAGGTGCAAAAGATAGAGCTTCCCCCATGAGTTCCATAGCCCACTTGGCTATTCTACCCGAGGCCTCCTAGTTCTGGATTATCTCTCCCAGAGGGAAAGACGACACCATGATCACCGGGTGGGACTTGAAGTAGTGATGCTTCTTGCGTCGAGGCAAGACTATGGCGTAGATCAGCTTCTGAATGTGGGGGTAGCGTGTCTTAGTCTCGGAGAGCACCTCGCTGATGAAGTAAACAGGTCATTGGATGGGTAAAACATGCCCCTCTTCCTACCTCTCGACCACTACGGCCGTGCTGACCACTTGGGTCGTTGCGGTGACGTAGAGTAAGAGGGCCTTGCCCTTGGTTGGTGGCACTAGGACGGGAGGATTGGTGAGCAGTGCCTTGAGCTTGGTGAGGGCTTCTTCAGCCTCGAGGGTCCAAGAAAAGCGTTTGGATTTTCTCAAGAGGCGGTACAGGGGCAAGTCTTTTTCGCCAAGGCACGAGATGAAGTGGCTCAGGGCCGCAAGGCATCCCATAACCCTCTGTAGTCCCTTGAGGTTTCGGATTGGTAATATGTTGGTCATGGCCGAGACCTTCTCTAGGTTGGCCTCGATGCCGTGCTCTGAGACTATGAATCCTAAGAGCATGCCTCGAGGGACCCCGAAGACACACTTCTCGGGGTTGAGCTTGATGCCCTTCTCTCTAAGGCATTTGAAGGCTATCTCCAGGTCATCAATGAGATCACTAGCCTTTTTGGACTTGACCACGATGTCATCCATGTAGGCCTCGATGGTTCGCCCAATGTGCTCGCCAAAGACCTGGGTCATGCATTGCTGGTATGTGGCCCCTGCATTTCTGAGGCCAAACGGCATAGTCACATAGCAATACATGCCAAATGGGGTGATGAAAGAAGTCGCGAGCTGGTCAGATTCTTTTATCTTGATTTGATGATAACCAGAATACGCATCAAGGAAAGATAGGGTTTCGCATCCCGTAGTGGAGTCAATGATTTGGTCGATTCGAGGTAATGGGAATGGGACTTTTGGACATGCTTTATTCAAACCGGTATAGTCTACACACATCCTCCACTTCCTGTTTTTCTTCTTAACTAATATAGGATTAGCTAACCACTCCGGATGCGATACTTCCTTGATGAATCCGGCCACCAAAAGCTTCTGCACCTCCTCGCCGATGGCCCTGCGCTTTTCCTCATCGAATCGGTGCAGGCACTGCCTCACCGGTCTGGAGCCAGCTCAGATGTCCAAGGCGTGCTCGGCGACTTCCCTCAGTATGCCCGGCATGTCCGAGGGACTCCATGTGAATACATCGACATTCGCATGGATAAAGTCAATGAGCACGGCTTCCTATTTGCTATCGAGGGTGGCGCTGATCCTCAGCACTCAGTTGTTGGGGCAGGTGGGGTCGACTGGGATGAGCTTGACGGCCTCTGTGGGCTTGAAAGTCCCAGCACGACGCTTGGGCTCGGGTGGCTCGCTACCAAGTCGGTCGAGGTTGACGATGAGGGTCTCGGCCTCCACAAGAGCCTTGGCGTATTCGATGCATTCGATATTGCAGTCGTATGCATGCTCGTATGTGGACTCGATAGTGATGACGCCGTTGGGGCCCGACATCTTGAGCTTGAGGTAGGTGTAGTTGGGGATCACCATGAACTTGGCGTAGCATGGGTGCCCCAAGATGGCATGGTAGGCCCCCTTGAACCAAACCACCTCGAAGGTAAGGACCTCCTTGCGGTAGTTGGAGGGAGTGCCGAAGTAGACGGGCAAGTCGATGCACCCGAGGGGTCGCATGCGTTTCCCTGGCATGATGCCATGGAAGGGCGTGGCATTACCTCGGAGCCGCGACTGGTCGAGCCCCAGGAGTTCTAGGGTGTTGGTGTAGAGGATGTTGAGACCGCTACCTCTGTCCATCAACACCTTGGTGAGCCAGGTGTTGCCGATGATTGGGTCGACGACGAGTGGGTACTGCCCGGGGTTTGGGACGTAATCGGGGTGGTCATCCCAATCAAAGGTGATTGCCTCCCGAGACTAGTCAAGGTACCGGGGAGTGGCCACCTTAACTGAGAAGACCTCCTGGTGCTCCCTCTTTTGCTGACGTGCCATGAGGCCCGCTGAAGGCCCGCCAAAGATTATGAAGGCCTTGTACACCTTGGGGAACCGTCGTCCTTGTCATTGTCCCTATCGTCGATGTCCCTCTTCTTGGCATCGTCGTTGGGGAGCCCAAGTTGGCGTAGTAATGCCGGAGCATGGTGCACTCTTCGAGGGTGTGCTTCACTGGGCCCTAGTGGTAAGGGCAGGGCCTCTTAAGCATGTCGTCAAAGAGCTCGGGGCCTCTAGCGGGGCCTCGGGGGTTCTTGTGATCTGCAACTATGATGAGACCGGCCTCGAGGACCTCCTACTTCCCCTAGCGACCCTTTTTCTTTTTCTTGGGGAGGTGGGGGCCGAGGCCCCAAGGGCCTCGTCCCTCTGCTTCCCCTTGGCATCGTTGTCAGGGAAGATGGCCCCGATAGCCTCTTTGCCCAAGGCGAAGTTGGTGGCGATGTCGAGGAGTGCGCCTGCTATGGTCGGCACATTCTGGCCTAACTCTCAGACCAGGTCTCGGCAGGAGGTGTCAGAGAGGAATGCTTGGACAATTTCTGAGTCGTCGACGCGGGGCAACTCGGTGCATTGCTTGGAGAAGCGTCGAATGAAGTCTTGGAGAGACTTGTTCGGCTTCTGGCGACAACTCTTGAGGTCCCAAGAGTTCTTGGGGCGCACGTATGTGCCCTAGAAATTCCTAACGAAGACCTTTACCAAGTCACGCTAGTTGTGGATCTGCAAGGGAGGGAGGTGCTCGAGCCAGGCTCACGCCGAGTCTGACAGGAACAAGGGAAGGTTATGGATGATGAGCAGGTCATCGTCTGCGCCACCTAGCTAACAAGCTAGGCGGTAATCAGCCAGCCACAGCTCGGGGTTGGTCTCGCCACTGTACTTTGCGAGGTTGGCTGGTTGCCAAAACTGGCCCGGGAAGTAGGCACCGCGGATGGCCTTGCTGAAGACTTGAGGGCCAGGTGGCCTAGGAGAAGGACTACGGTCCTCTCCACTATCGTAGCGACCACCTCGGTGTGGGTGGTAGCCTCGGGCGGGCCCCTCATTGTCGTGGTGCCATCGCCTGCTAACCACATCGTGGTCGCCCTACGCCTCGCGTCGGTCGCCGAGGAGATCATGCACCGAGAGGGCCTTGTTGGCTATCGGTGCCTGAGCAGGCTTGGGACGAACTGAGGCCTCTCTATCCTATCAAGGTGATGCCATGGGTAGTTTCGAGCCACCTCTATGCCGTCGAGAGGCAGAGCTTTCGGCCTGCTATACCGCGGTGGTCTCGAGGAGGTCTCGGAGCTCGTCGTGGACCCATCGCTCCTCCATGGTAGAGGGCTCGGGCATAGTCCGGAGTAACATCACCGCTACCGTGACATTCTGGCTAGCACGATTAAAGATAGGGGGTTGCTCACCCCCTACGTTGTTGTTGATGCAGTGGTTGATGTCGCGAGCCCTCCGCCGGGCTACTCCGCCATCACCATGACCCCGCTGCTCTTGCTCGAGAGTGTCTCGAAGCTACTGTAGAAGGAGTTAGTCTTGTTCGACCTTGGCCTAAAGCTCATGGAGCTGCTCTAGGTCTAGGCATTGGAGTTCCTCGAGGGCGGGGTTCCCATTCCACGCTGCCAGAGGCTCAACATGTGGAGGTGCGGGGTCACCTGCCCCTTCGTGGGGTGGGAAGCGACTGCCTGCCCCTTCGTCCTCATTGCCCACGCTTGGCATCCTGAACTCGATGTGGAAGCACTCACAAGTGGGATCGTAAGTGCCTTCGTCGTCGAAGTCGGAGTAGCCGAAGCAGTAGTCGCTCGCGGCCATGAAGCGGCGCATGGCTTCAGGGTCACAAAGCCTGAAGAAGTTTGCTCCGACCCATGTCTCGTCTTCCTCCGAGGAGTCAGTGTGGGTGTAGGACAAGGTTGTGGCAATGAGGTCGAGGGCAAAATGTTGGTGGCGTCCTGAGGGCTCCGCGTGAGCGAAGTTGTAGGCAGAAGCATAGTGGCGGCGACATTTCTCAACCCGAAGGGGTATGGGGATGGTGCCATCGCCGAGCTCCGCTCCGCCGGAGTCGACTCCTCAGGAGGTGGCAGGGTAGAGCTTGATGACGGGGTGTCGCTGTGCGCCACCGGCGTCTTTCCCTCGCCTAGGCTTAAGCTAGACAGGTCCCCAACCAGGGACTCTGTACCAACAGCCGGGTGTGGAATACTGGTGGAGCACGGTGCGTCGCCCTAAGCTTGCGCGGTGTTAGGGTGGTCCTACTCGTGTCGTGCCTGGCGAGCGCGACAAGAGCGGTGGCCCTGGCGTCGTCTGCGCCTGGGCTGCTGGTGCATGATGTCATCGTTGGTCAGTGGGGCTCTGGGTGTGAGGATGAAAGGTCCTAATATGGCTAGAGGGGGGTGAATAGCCTATTTAAAAATCTACAAATCAACTAGAGCAATTTGATTAGTATGACAAATAGCGTAATGCAAACTTGCTCTAGCTCTACAAGAGTTGCAAGCCACCTATCCAACAATTCTAGTTGCAATGATTACTTAGACACACAAACTTGCTATGTAATTACTCACTAAGAGCTCTCAACCTTGCTACTCTAAAGAGCTCAACTAGATGAATGTAAATAATAAAGCAAGCTCTCAATTCTAATTACACTAAAGAGCTTGTGTCAACTAGTTTGCAAGAATGTAAATAAGTGAGTAGGGTGATTATACCGACGTGTAGGGGATGAACCAATCATAAGATGAATATATAGCCAATCACCGAGAGAATGCCAAAGACAAGAGACAACCAATTTTCTTCCGAGCTTCATGTGTTTGCCAACACGCTATGTCCCCGTTGTGTCGACCAACACTTGGTGGTTTGGCGGCTAAGAGGTGTTTCACAAACCTCATCCACATGATAGGACACCGTAAGAACCGACCCACAAGTGAGGTAACTCAATGACACGAGCAATTTACTAGAGTTACCTTTCGGCGCTCTGTCGGGGAAGGTACAACTCCCCTCACAATCACCGGAGACGGCCACGAACAATCACCAACTCGTGCCGATCCTTCACAGCTGCCCCAACTATCTAGGTGGTGGCAACCACCAAGAGAAACAAGTGAAATCCATAGCGCAACATGAATACCAAGTGCCTCTAGATGTAATCACTCAAGCAATGCACTTGGATTCTCTCCTAATCTCACAATGATGATGGATCAATGATGGAGATGAGTGGGAGGGCTTTGGCTAAGCTCACAAGGTTGCTATGTCAATAAAAATATGCAAGAGGGTGAGCTTGAGCCGGCCATGGGGCTTAAATAGAAGCCCCCACAAAATAGAGCCATTGTACCCCTTCACTGGGCACACTACGGGCTGACCGGATGCTCCGGTCAGACTTGACCGGACGCTGGCCCTCAGCGTCCGGTCGCTCGATGGACGCCACACGTCACTAGCTTCAAACGCTGTTCATCAGATTTCAATGGCTATGAAGCTGACCGGATGCTCTGGCAAAACTGACCGGACGCTGAAGCCCCAGCGTCCGGTCGTTTCTAGTACGCTCCTCGAGGCATATTTTTTCGACCGGACGTGTCTGGTCCACCTTGACCGGACATAGACCAGCGTCTGGTGCAATACCCTATGTACTGTGTAGACCTGTCAGTTTGATCGGACGCAGCCTATCAGCGTCCGGTCGTTGAGTGACCCAGCGTCCGGTCACTTGCAGTGACCTCCAACCTTTCTATCTAGGGCACCGGTGGCACCGTCAGACTATCCGCACTCTACAGACGGACACTCTGCCGGTGGAGTTTCTTACCCTTGATCAAATGTGCCAACCACCAAGTGTATTGCCTTGTGCACATGTGTTAGCGTATTTTCACAAATATTTTCAAGGGTGTTAGCACTCCACTAGATCCTAAATGCATATGCAATGAGTTAGAGCATCTAGTGGCACTTTGATAACCGCATTCCGATACGAGTTTCACCCCTCTTAATAGTACGGCTATCAATCCTAAATGTGATCACACTCGCTAAGTGTCTTGATCACCAAAACAAAATGGCTCCTACATTTTATACCTTTGCCTTGAGCCTTTTGTTTTTCTCTTTCTTATTTTCCAAGTTTAAGCATTTGACCATCACCATGCCATCATCATTGTCATGATCTTTGCCATTGCTTCATCACTTGGAGTAGTACTACCTATCTCATAATCATCTTGATAAACTAGGTTAGCACTTAGGGTTTCATCAATTAACCAAAACCAAACTAGAGCTTTCAATCTCCCCCTTTTTGGTAATTGATGACAACCCTTATACAAAGATATGAATTAAAGTTCATTTGAATCCATGTTGCTTGCCTAAGCATATTTACCATGTGTAAAGGATATGGGCAAGTTTTATGAACTCCTTATGATAGCAATTGCTCCCCCTACATATGTGCTAAGAGTTTGGATAGAAGCTTTGCACATATGATTAGATAGGAAATATAGGAGTCAATTTCTACCAAATGATGCTAAGGTATAAGAGATGGACCTTTGAAGCGTGATACCAATCGGAGTGCACCAATATACCATCCTTAGCACCATTAGTAACTAGACATATACAAGAACTAGAATACCCCGTGAGATCAACATTACATGCAAGGGTCTAGTTTCCATAGAATGAACATAAGTCTAGTTACTTAGCCTATGCATGCTAATTTTTCATTTCAACATTCAAACCTACAACTAGCATACACCACACACGCATGGATATTTGAAATTTAAAACTTATGCCATGCAAGCAAACATATGTAATGCTCATTCAAATGCACCATACAAGTTTATGAGCTTGCTCCCCCTATTTGTATGCTCAAAATTGTAATTGATCCCCTTCTTTTGTCATATATTATCTCTATATTATCTCTCCCCCTTTGTTTCACTATCTTTGTACATTATTTCTCCCCCTTTGTCATCAATAACCACAAAGGCTTCAAGTATAGATAGGGGTGACCTCAAATTATAGATAAGCTGGGGTGAAACCATGTGAAATGAGGATCATTTTCCCAATTTGGTTCAATCTAGATTACTTGCAAAAGATATTTATCTCGGTTTGATCTAAGGACAAGCTTCTTCACACCTCCAAATAAGGGTTATCTTGTACCATGTTGAGTTAAACACCTATAGCTCATTTTCTAAATCAAACACTAGGTTTACAAGCCCACAAATATGTCATATGCTACCACTAGATCATTTCAAACATATAAGCAATAGTGGTACCATACAAGCATCAAATTCATTTGATTTTCATGAATGAGCCTATTCAAAAATGAAATATGTCTAGATGCACTAATCATGTCCTTAGCAAGGATGTATGCCATGCCAATCAACTTTTACCTTGGATTGCTCAAAGGAGAGGCATGTCATATAATGGGGGTGCATCAACACATATTAGAGAAGTCAAGTATGTTCAATTCATTTCTTAGCTTGCAAAACCTCTTCTCATCAAGTGGCTTGGTGAATATGTCGGCAAGTTGATCTTCGGTACCCACACTCTCTATGCAAATGTCCCCTTTTTGTTGATGATCTCTTATGAAATGATGATGGACATCTATATGCTTTGTTCTTGAGTGTTGAACCGGGTTGTTGGTGAGCTTTACGGCACTTTCATTGTCACATAGCAATGGCACTTGCTTGAACTTGATTCCAAAGTCACTCAAAGTGGCCTTCATCCAAAGTAATTGAGCACAACAACAACCGGCCGAAATGTACTCCGCTTCGGCGGTTGAAAGTGCTACACTATTTTGCTTCTTTGATAACCAAGATACAAGTGATCTTCCCAATAGTTGACATATGCCCGATGTGCTCTTTCTCTCAACTTTGCATCCCACATAATCGTAATCCGAATATCCAATCAACTCAAATCTTGCTCCTTTGGGAAACCATAATCCAACATGTTGTGTATGCTTCAAGTACCTTAATATTCTCTTTGTTGCCTTCAAATGACTTTCTCTTGGTGAGGCTTGAAATCTAGCACACATGCATACACTAAACATCACATCCGGCCTTGATGTGGTCACATAGAGTAGGCTTCCAATCATAGATCGATACATCTTTTGATCCACCATGTTGCCACTAGCATCACTATCCAAGCTTTCACTTGTCCCCATTGGTGTACTAATAGCTTTACTCTCATCCATTTCAAACTTCTTGAGCATGTCCTTGATATACTTACCTTGACTCACAAATGTGCCATTCTTTATTTGCTTGATTTGAAGACCAAGGAAGTAACTAAGTTCTCTAACCATAGACATCTCAAACTCACTTGCCATCATCTTGCCAAACTCCTCACAAAATTCTTGATTTGTTGACCCAAAGATGATATCATCAACATAGATTTACATTACAAACAAGTCATTCTCAAGCTTCTTGGTAAAGAGAGTGGTGTCAACCTTTCCCATCTTGAATCCCTTAGAGAGTAGGAAATCCCTCAATCTCTCATACCATGCTCTAGGTGCTTGTTTCAATCCATACAAAGCCTTTCTCAACTTGAATACATGGTTGGGTTTCTTTTCATCTTCAAAACTGGGAGGTTGCTCAACATACACAAGCTCATTGATGTACCCATTGAGAAATGCACTTTTCACATCCATTTGGTATAACTTGATGTTGTGGGCACAAGCATAAGCTAGCAAAATCCTAATTGCTTCTAATCTTACAACCGGGGCATATGTTTCTCTAAAGTCAAGACCTTCAACTTAAGTGTAACCTTGAGCCACTAATCTTGCTTTGTTCCTTACTACTATCCCATCTTGATCTTGCTTGTTCTGAAAGACCCACTTAGTTCTAATCACATTATGACCCTTAGGCCTCTCAATTAAATCACATACATGATTTCTTGTGAAGTTGTTTAGCTCTTCATGTATAGCATTGATCTAATCAACATCTCTCAAAGCTTCATCTATCTTCTTAGGTTCAATGGATGACACAAATAAGAAGTGCTCACAAAACGAAGCCAATCTTGATCTTGTTTGCACACCTCTTGAAATATCACCAATGATAGTGTCCAATGAATCATCTCTTGCAACATTGGTTAGTTGAAGCACTTGCACTTGATTGCTTGCATTTGATTGATCACTTGGTTGAGATGATGAACTAGCCATTTGTTGATCTTGCACATTACCATCACTAGTGCTTGCTTGGATTTGATCATGAGAACCACTAGCTTGCACATTTGAGTTAGAGAGCACTTGATTCTTGTCATCTTCAACATCAATCACCTCTCTAGGCCTTAACTCACCAATGTCCATGTTCTTCATTGCATTGACCAATTGAGTGCCTCTTACATCATCTAGATTCTCATCTTCCTCTTGGGAACCATTTGTTTCATCAAACTCCACATCATGAACCTCCTCAAGAGTACCACTAGCCAAATTCCAAAGTCTATAAGCCTTGCTAGTAGTGGAGTAACCAAGCAAGAAACCTTCATCACATTTCTTTTCAAACTTGCTCAATCTAATGCCTTTCTTCAATATATAGCATTTACAACCAAAACCCCAAAAGTATGCTATGTTGGGCTTTCTTCCATTCAATAGCTCATAAGGTGTCTTCTCCATCATGGGGTGACAATAGAGTCGGTTGCTATAGTAGCAAGCCGTGTTGATTGCTTTGGCCCAAAATGAATGACTCATATTGTACTCACTCAACATTGATCTTGCCATATCAATCAAGGTTCTATTCTTTCTTTTAACTAGCCCATTTGATTGGGGAGTATACTTGGCCGAGAATTGATGTCTAATTCCAAATTCATCACACAACTCATCAATTCTAGTGTTCTTGAATTTACTACCATTGTCACTTCTAACTTTCTTGATGATTGTTTCAAACTCATTGTGAATGCCCTTGACAAATGATTTGAATATTGCAAACACATCACTCTTATCAACAAGAAAAAACACCCATGTGTATCTAGTGAAATCATCCACAATCACAAATCCATATTTGTTTCCACCAATGCTAGTGTATGTGGTTGGTCCAAACAAGTTCATGTGCATCAACTCAAATGCCTTAGATGTGCTCATCATGTTCTTCTTAGGATGTGTATTACCAACTTGTTTTCTAGCTTGACATGCACTACATAACTTATCCTTCTCAAATGTGACATCTTTCAAGCCTCTAACTAAGTCATGCTTAATCAATTTGTTCAATTGTTTCATTCCAACATGACCAAGCCTTCTATGCCATAACCAACCCATGCTAGACTTAGTGATCAAACATGTTGACAATTGAGCTTCTCTAGCATTGAAATCAACTAAGTATAGATTCTCATATCTAAATCCTTTGAATATCAAGTTAGTGCCATCTACACTTATGTTCTCTACATCATCCACACCAAATATGCACTTGAAATCAAGATCACACAATTGAGCTACCAACAATAGGTTGAAGTTCAAGCTCTCTACTAGTAGCACATTGGAAATGCTCAAGTCATTGGATATTGCAATCTTACTAAGCCCTTTGATCTTGCCTTTGCCATTGTCACCAAATGTGATACTATCAATCCCACTGCTCTTGCTTTTATTGATTGAGTTGAACATTCTTGAATCACCGATCATGTGTTGTGTGCACCCACTATCAAGCACCCAATGCCTTCCTCCGGCTTTATAATTTACCTACAAAAGAAGATCAATTCTTTTTAGGTACCCAAACTTGCTTGGGTCCTTGTAGGTTAGTCACCAAGGTCTTTGGTACCCAAATGACCTTCTTCTTTGGGCCCACAATTGGTGTACCAATGAACTTAGCCTTCACACCATTGGCACCCTTATAAAGCATGTAACAAGAATCAAATTTGATTGAGGATACATTAGGTAGCTTGTTCTTGTTAGTCTTGCAATTTTGCTCTATATGCCCAACTTGCTTGCATTTATTGCAAAACTGACCATTGCTCTTCACAAAGCTAACTTTGGGAGTGACAAAGGCCACCTTGCCTTTCTTGGGGGTATAGCCTAATCCCTCTTTGTTGAGAGAAAACCTTTGGCTACCCAAGCACTTTAGCAAGCGGCCATCTCCACCATAGGCATTGCCTAAGGCATGAGTGAGCTCATTCACCTCCTTCTTGAGGTTCTCATTTTCCACCATTAGTGATGTATCATTCATAGGTGGAGTTGTAATGATTGTGCTACAAGAAGTGTTAGTAGGAGCAACAATAATGGGTTCATGAAAAGATTCATCAATAAGATCACATGTTAGTCCCACATCACATGTTATGATCACTTGCTCCTTCTTGGCTTCCTCCACTTTGACTTGCTCAATAAGCGAGGAGTGAGCCTTTTCAAGCTTAGAGTGAGCTTTACCAAGCTTCTCAAGGGCTTCCATTAGCCTCTCATGAGTGGCATTGAGCTCATCAAGGGATTGCTCAAGAAATTTGACTTTCTTGTTCAATTCCTTGTACTCCTTTCTCTTCATCTCAAAACAAGTATGCACTTGCTCACACATGTCCATGAGCTCCTCCTTGGAGTACTCCTCATCATCATCATCACTCCTACAAGTATCACTTTCACATTCTTCATCATCACTCACATCATATTTTACCTTAGTAGGTTTTGCCATGAGGCACGTCGATAGAGTATCAAAGATGGAGGGCTTGTTGTTAATGGCAATGCTTGCTAATGCTCTCTTGATAGATTTCTTGTCATCATCACTAGAGTTATCACTATCCAAAGAGCCATCACTATCCCATGTGACCACATAGCCTCCACCCTTCTTCTTCTTTTGGAAGGTCATTCTCTTCTCCTTCTTCTCCTTCTTTTCTTTCTTATCCTCCTTGTGCTTCTTCTTCTCATCCTCATCATTGTTACTATTGCATGGACAATTTGCTACTACATGATCGGGGCTTTTGCAATTATAGCATCTTCTCACATACTCTTTTTTCTTAGTGTGATCTCTTCTCTTTCTTGTATCATAGCCCTTCTTCTTCATGAACTTGCCCATCTTGCGCACAAAGAGAGCCATAGCTTCATCATCAATATCACTAAGATCATCATCACTTGATTCTTTCTTGGACTTGCCCTTATTCTTTGATGATGATGAGCTAGCCTTGAATGCTATGCTTTTCTTCTTCTTGTCTTCTTCTTCTTCCTTCTTGTCATCCTTGTCATCCCCCTCCCTTTCCACACGGTATGTCTCTTGTGTCATGACATCACCTAGTACTTGGTTAGGGGTAATATCCTTCAATCCTCCTCTTATGATAAGCAATCTCAACATCTCAAATCTTGGAGGTAAGCACATCAAGAATCGATGGGAGACATCATCATCCTTGATCTTTTCTCCCAAAGCCTTCAAGTCATTGACAATTACTTGTAGCCAATGGAACATCTCTGGAATGCTCTCATCATCCTTCATCTTGAAACTTGTCAACTTGTCCTTGAGGATGGACAACTTGGCACTCTTCACCGCCGGTGTGCCCTCATATGTTTCCTCCAATCTCTTCCACACATCATTTGCTCTTTCACAATCCTTGATTTGCTCAAACACCTTGGAGTCAATGGCATTGTATATGGTGTTGAGAGCCATTGTGTTGCATTGCTTGTTGGTCTTGTCTTGGTTGGTGGGATTGTCAGGATCGATGATAGCATAATCATTCTCGGTCACTTCCCATACTTGATCATTGATTGAACCAAGATACATCCTCATCTTTCTCTTCCAATAATCATAGCATGTGCCATCAAAGAACAGTGGTTTGCCCCCCACATGGTTGAACACAACTTGAGCCATAATTTGACACCGAGGTTGTTAAGCCTTCAATCAAACGGTGACCATGGCTCTGATACCACTTGAGAGGTCCTAATATGGCTAGAGGGGGGTGAATAGCCTATTTAAAAATCTACAAATCAACTAGAGCAATTTGATTAGTATGACAAATAGCGTAATACAAACTTGCTCTAGCTCTATAAGGGTTGCAAGCCACCTATCCAACAATTCTAGTTGCAATGATTACTTAGGCACATAAACTTGCTATGTAATTACTCACTAAGAGCTCTCAACCTTGCTACTCTAAAGAGCTTAACTAGATAAATGTAAATAATAAAGCAAGCTCTCAATTCTAATTACACTAAAGAGCTTGTGTCAACTAGTTTGCAAGAATGTAAATAAGTGAGTAGGGTGATTATACTGATGTGTAGGGGATAAACCAATCACAAGATGAATATATAGCCAATCACCTAGAGAATGCCAAAGACAAGAGACAACCGATTTTCTCCCGAGGTTCACGTGTTTGCCAACACGCTACATCCCCGTTGTGTCAACCAACACTTGGTGGTTCAGCGGCTAAGAGGTGTTTCACAAACCTCGTCCACACGATAGGACACCACAAGAACCGACTCACAAGTGAGGTAACTCAATGACACGAGCAATTTACTAGAGTTACCTTTCGGCGCTCCGCCGGGGAAGATACAACTCCCCTCACAATCACCGGAGACGGCCACGAACAATCACTAACTCGTGCTAATCCTTCACAGCTGCTCGAACCGTCTAGGTGGTGGCAACCACCAAGAGAAACAAGCGAAATCTACAGCGCAACACGAATACCAAGTGCCTCTAGATGCAATCACTCAAGCAATGCACTTGGATTCTCTCTAAATCTCACAATGATGATGGATCAATGATGGAGATGAGTGGGAGGGCTTTGGCTAAGCTCACAAGGTTACTATGTCAATGAAAATGTATAAGAGGGTGAGCTTGAGCCAGCTATGGGGCTTAAATAGAAGCCCCCATGAAATAGAGCCATTGTACCCCTTCACTGGGCACACTGCGGGCTGACTGGATGCTCCGGTCAGACTTGACTGAACACTAGCCCTCAGCGTCCGGTCGTCCGATGGACGCCACGCGTCACTAGCTTCAAACATTGTTCGTTAGATTTCAACGGCTATGAAGCTGACCGGACGCTCCGGCAAAACTGACCGGACGTTGAAGCCCCAGCGTCTGGTCGTTTCCAGTAAGCTCCCCAAGGTGTATTTTTTCGACTGGACGCGTTCGGTCCACCTTGACCGAACACATACCAGCGTCCGGTGCAATACCCTATGTACTGTGCAGACCCATCAGTTTGACTGGACACAGCCTATCAGCGTCCGATCGCTGAGTGACCCAGCGTCCGGTCACTTGCAGTGATCTCCAACCTTTCTGTCTAGGGCGCCGGTGGCACTGTCGGACTGTCCGCACTCTACGGGCAGACACTCCGCCGGTGGAGTTTCTTACCCTTGATCAAATGTGCCAACCACCAAGTGTATCACCTTATGCACATGTGTTAGCATATTTTCACAAATATTTTCAAGGGTGTTAGCACTCCACTAGATCCTAAATGCATATGCAATGAGTTAGAGCATCTAGTGGTACTTTGATAACCGCATTCCGATATGAGTTTCACCCCTCTTAATAGTACGGCTATCAATCCTAAATGTGATCACACTCGCTAAGTGTCTTGATCACCAAAACAAAATGGCTCCTACATTTTATACCTTTGCCTTGAGCCTTTTGTTTTTCTCTTTCTTCTTTTCCAAGTTTAAGCATTTGACCATCACCATGCCATCACCATTGTCATGATCTTCGCCATTGCTTCATCACTTGGAGTAGTGCTACCTATCTCATAATCATCTTGATAAACTAGGTTAGCACTTAGGGTTTCATCAATTAACCAAAACCAAACTAGAGCTTTCAGAGGAATACCTTATCGTACTCAGATCCTAGAGACATGAACTCTAGGCTCCTAAACCAGATCACCGTGCTGAGACATAGTGGTCGCACGGGGTCTGCCATCCGGAACTTGTGGGGATGACTAAGCTAACACGCAGTATGTGCCCCTACCTGGCGCGCCAACTGTCATTGTTTTGGACCGGCAGGCCCTCAACCAACTTGTGAAAATGTACTGCATGTCTCTAATCTCGGATGGTGACACAAAGAGATACAAGGTTTATACTGGTTTAGGCAATAGGTGCCCTACGTCCAGTTTGAGAAAGCGATCTTGTATTCCTTGCACTGAGGTGCTTGTAGTAGGGGTTTACAAGCTAGGCAAGAGAGGGAGCTAATCCTAGGTCTCTGCGTAGTGGCGTGAGTTGCTTGAGATGTTGATCTCTTGTAATGAGGAAGAGCATGTGTTACAGAGCATTACGTTGTTTGCGCGTGTGTGTGTGCATGAATGTCTATGTCCGTGAGCCTATGTCTCTGCGTGCCTCTGTCCATCCTAGAAGCGGCCCCGGTCACTCCCTTTTATAGCCGAAGGGAGGCACGGGGGCAGTACATGGATTTGCTACGTGGCATTTTGTGAGCAGAGGCGGCATGTCCGAGTCCTACAGCTTGTCACTGTGGCGGCATGGTCGATGGAGCGGTCTTGTCCTCAGTGCACTGGAGCGACGCGCCGGTCACGCCTGATCTTGTGCGGCGTGGGAGGTCCTATGATGGCTTGGTGTAGGGCATGGCGCATACTGTGGACGACGTGTCGGTCGCTGTATGTTGACAATGTAGAGAGCCGAGGCCTAGTCGGTGCAGAGGCTGAACCATTATGGGAGGCTCGGTGGGCGCGAGTCCTGAGGCTACCGAGACCCCAAAGCGGATAGCCAAGGCTCGGAGGGAGCAGTTGGTCTTTGTACATCGATTCCGAGGCTATAGGGACCCAGACATGACTCTCCACGCTGCGATGTCCTCAGAGCAGGGGTTAGGCGGCACAGTGCAGCACGGGTGTCAGTCATAGGCATAGTGCCGAGCACAGCGGCCGGTAACCCCTACCCTGTCCTATTCCGGGCAGCATGGTGTCAATGTGACTCACGTCTCGTCGGCCACTCCGCTGTATTGAGCCGTCGTTCGGTTGATGTCATGGGAGTGGTTGAACGTGTTAGTTGGACGTGACGTCCTGCCAGAGAAGTCGGTCAAGGCGGAGGTGACGGGGTTGTTGCCGAGCCAGCCTCAAGCGAGGCGGAGAATCGGTACCTCATCCGAGACCTTACGCGCGGTGCCTCGGGCGAGGCAGAGAATCGGTACCTCATCCGAGGCCTTGCGGTTTGGGGCCTCGAGCGAGGCAGAGGATCGGTTCCTCGTCCGAGGCCTTGTGCAGGGCCTCGAGCGAGGCAGAGAATCGGTTCCTCGTCCGAGGCCTTGCGCGGGGCCTCGAGCGAGGTGGAGAATCGGTTCCTCGTCTGAGGCCTTGCGCGGGGCCTCGGGTGAGTTGGAGAATTGGTACCTCGTCCGAGGCCTTGCGGTTTTGTTCTAGGCCGAGCCCGCTTTGGGTGAGCCCAGATATTGTTCGAGGTGGGCCAGGCCGCCCAGCCGAGCCACGGATAAGGTGGGGGTTTGCCAGTGGTTGTCTCTTAGTTTTAATTTTTATAAGGTCTAAGCGATTTTTTTGGCTCTTGCTTAGAGGACCCCCTTTTATGGTACCCGACAGTAATTGTTTCCACTATCTTTTTCTTCTTCATTTGTATTACTAGATTACTAATATTTTATTGAATTTTTGTTGTGTAGGACCATGAGAGGTGCTTTTTCTTTCAGTGGATCGACAGTGCAGACAAGTTTGACCCCAGGTACCTTCTTTTCGACGATTGGTGGAGAGGGCGACATCCACGAGAGCACTTCAAGCGGTGGGTTCCACCTCCCCCTAACCCCCCTCCAATGACGGCTAAGGAGAAGCACTTAGCCACAGTTAGACGACTCAAGGAACCTCCTCTGTGCCATTACGGAGACCGAGCCATGATAAACCCTGATAATACGTTAGAGTTTGTGTGTCCAAACAAGCATGAAGTAAGTGCAAAGTGTATTTGTTGAAATGTTGAGCTATATGTGTCATGTACTAATGTCACGTTATTTAGGTGTATTCAATGGCAAAGTGTCGTTTCAAGGAGTGGTTGTATGGTCCTAAGAACAAATGCCCCGAAGAACCTCCAAAAGCAAAACAAAAGAAGAAAGAAAGGTTAATTTACAAAGCACCACTAGTCAAGTGCGAATGTGATATTAAATCCAACTACGGTCTAGTCCCTTTAGAGCTTGGAATAGGGCATTACTGCAGCCATATGATTGACTATGATGAGGTTGGTTATTTTTGTGGTAACCATGAAATCGTATTTTATTTATTTTGCTAAGGCATATATGATATAATATATTGTTTGAACAGAGCACAAGGAAATGCAGGTGGGAATGTTATGATGGTCAAGCTAAGTTATTGGAATATACTGTCGCGCTTTGCTAATTCTGGCCCATGAATCATAGGGGGTGTCATCTGCAGCCAAATCTGTGACTAGTCTGCCCTGAGCATGGACACCTTGCAAAACCTCAGTTGGTACTGGTAATGGCATAGTATGAACCGGTACTGGCATAGCATCAGCCGGTGTTGCCATAGCATCTGTACCTCCTTGGTCATTATCAGAATCATCTGAATCACTGCTAAGTACATCACCGATCCTGTCCTCCTCCTCCTGCTCCTCCTCTTCATGTTCGAACTCATTCACATCGAAGTCATTGCTTATACAGCCTACTGCAGTTGAATGAAACTGCTCTTGCATCAACTAACCAGCCAAATCCATGTTATCCTAAGTTGCTTCCCTTTCGACCCTAAATTCTTGTTCATTGCCTCCAAAACCATCAATGGACGGGCCGTCCTAAACACCATGAATCATGTACCCATTCTCCACCATCACCTCAGCCATGGGCACATTGAAACCTTGGAGAACCCTAGTGTAGCAGGACCAGTGAGTAGGGTCGCCCAAGGGCATGAGGACATAGTGTGCCCTAGTCTTCCCAATATCAAACCTTCCCTTCAGTGTGAAATCACCGCTAAACTTTATATTCAAACGGACACAAAGGTCGTTGAAGCTAGGAGGTTCATCAAACAATTCCAATTGTTCTTCCATATCCTCAAACATACCATCTTCTCTCCTAACACTTCCTCCATACAAAACTCTAACACAACAATCCGTGTGCAAAAGCATTTCAAGAAACTTCATCAAGTCGTCGAAAGCATTTCGTCCACTATAACTATACTAACTAATCAAATATTAACATCTATACAAGGCTAACTACTACAACTAATTAGACTAAATCCAATGTACAACTAGAGTCAATAAATGTACTAACTAAACTACCTAACTTTACTACATATACTAACTTATTATATTACGTATACTAACTAAACTAACTAACTTTATTAACTATACTTTAATAATTTTACTAACTTTATTAACTGTGCTAACTATATTAGTGGTGAACCTCGCTGCAGCGCGCAAGACCGGGCCGGGAGGCGCCGACGTAGGCCTAGGCGGGGCAGCCGCCATGTGTGACCGGAGGTTCTGACTGGAGGGGGAGGTGCGTCGGCGAGCGGGCGCGGCGGCCGCACCGGGCGGACGCAGAGGCTTACTGGCGCGGGTGGGCTGGCTGGCGTGGGCGGACGCGGCCGCGGTGGATGGCGTGCTCGGCGTCCAGGCTGCCTTGCTGCGCTGCTCAGGGAACGACGACTGCTCGGGCACGCGGGCCGCGGCGGATGTTATACACGGCTCTGCCGCGCCACGGATCAGGGCGCGGCACTGCCGCGCCAAAATCGATAGTGCGGCAGAGCCCTGCCACGTCAGCGGTCAGCGCTTCTGGTCGCCGCCACGTCAGCCCTCTGCCGCGCCACCATGCATGGCGCGGCACAGGCATTTGGCCGCGCCAGGGCAATAGACGCGACCAAAAATGTTAGTTTAAAAAAACCCAATAGTGTTAGGTTTAAAATAAGTTTCGAAAAAATGTTAAAATTAAAAAAAAAATCGCTTCAATCAAACAAAGAAACGGACAGATTGCAACCAATCAAGGAGCAATAAATTCACGTTTCCAAAAAACCTGCTGGCAGGATGGACCCACTCGGAATTAACTTAAAGCGGTGCAGCCTTAGACGGAGTGGTGCGCCGTCCACACATGAAAACTGAAGGCCAGATCAACTTAAGAATAAATCAAACGATCCAGAATTCGAGTGACACACGCAAATGAATCACAAGAGCAACGCATAGCTTTTCTGAAATTAAAAAAGAAAGAAAGAAGAATGGATTGACATGTTAATTTGTTGTCGATATGTCAAATCCCACATGTGGTCAGTTGGTCACCAACTCTCACGTCTCACCATACAATTCTGCACACCACTATTGATCCTGTTCGTTTCTCTCATAATTCATACTTTTTAGTTTATTTTTTTTATTAAAATAATATTTTTATCTTATAATAAATCAGTCGAAATAGTATTTTGATTTGTTTTTTTAGATAAACGAACTAGGTCATTGGGTGGATGGAAATGACAGTGCTCTTCGATAGAAAGCGAACACACGCAAAGCTTTTGCGTGTTCTCGAGAAACAAGAGGCGCGCGAGGCACTAATTATATATCCAGTAGAGCTAGCTGATCGAGCAGCGTCTACATTTCTGAGTAATCTATACTAGGTAAGGTCCTGGGTATATCGTCACATGTGACATATAACGGGATTATGATGGAAATAGTGGCTCATTTGGAAACGTTTGCTCACATCGTCTTTTAGTGGTGCGTGCTGTAGTCGGTGTGTATACTACAATATATGACCGTCCGTTTCTGTTCTTGCGTAGCGCCTTTCACCTGGCCAGCATGCAACTATGGCGTTTTTGGCATGGCTTCTAGCGCCTTTGGCTTCTTCTATAGCTCATATTCTAGCAGCACTGTTCATAGATGTCATTTTTCTCTCTCCTAATAAAATGAGTCGGAGCTTGAAGGAGCTGAAAATTACAGTCAAACGGGGCTTATATGATGTTGCAGATGCAATGGGCCGAAAATTACATAGATGTGCCTTTCGGCTTAAAGAAATGCCGGTGGAGGGCGACCAAATATAAGTTTAACATTATTTCCGGAAGAAAGGATGTTAAGATTGTTAACCTTGAGATGTGTGATTTACTTCTTTATAGTTTGATTTTATGATTCTATTCAGTAGAGTCTACATTTTCCTTTGATTTTTATGTATAAGATCTTATAATTACCATCCTACTTAAAGCCCTCCGATTCGATATAGAATCTATGTTTTTTACAACATACAATTTACGTTTTTGACAACTTTGTAGGTTGCCCTTTTCCATTGTTGTCTAAAACGACTAGGAGGAGGAGCTCATCGGATGGAGAGCTGCGTATGGGGAAGAATTTACCTCACATCGAAAGTTGGCCTTTAGAATTTAAAACCTCACGTGCACACTTTGAAATTTTAGCGACACTAACTCAGTTTTTCAGAAATGGCTTAATACAATTGTTCGCTACTTTTTTTTTTGAGATAATAGGAGCTTCATTAATCAGACAATGTTACAATCACATGTTAGCAGTTCACGGATTGTAACACCCTAGGTGTTTGGCTTCCACATAATTGCATTTCATTTCATAAACATATGTCATCATGCCATTGTCACTGAAATATACATATGCAACATTCGCAAATTCTATTTGTTTCATACTTGATTGCTTATGAATGGTAGTAGTGCAACATGTGAATGCAACATGAGTTTCTTATACCTTGAAACATGGCAACATGGTAGGAATGTGGCAAGTTAAAATTGCAACAAAAGTAATGAAACACGTGAAACATGGAATTGCAACATTTGAGTGAATTGCTTGTTTTGTTGTTTCATCACATGTGATCATTTGAAATTGGTATAGCACTTGTGTAAAGTGATTGATTTTGGTCTAATACACCTTAACTACACTTAGGGTAATTGATGGGACATTGTTCATGTAGATCAAAATGACTAAATTGCCCTTAAGTGGAGGTTTGACTTAGAATGACCTACAGAGTGCCACTGTTTGACTTATTCAAAAGAACAACTTAGAGACCTTGCATGGCTGTGCACTCTTTACCAAAGTTGTAGCTAATTTATCAAGGAACAAAAGTTGTTTTATGATCAACTCATGAAAATGTGTGGAACAGCCTCAAACATGGCCCACAAGTTATTATTGATGGTGGATTCAACACTGAAAAATATTTCTAAGTCCTAACTGCATTTTCAGTTTGATTGAGCCACCTTTGGCTTGATGTAACTTCTGATCCATGGCGAATTAGATGATGGTCCTTGAAAAGAAGTTGTAGATGGATGGTAGGCCTACATTTTTCATGTACACAATTTTTGCAATGGATCAATGGTTTAGCCGTGTTGACACGTCAAATTCGTGCTGTCAGTCGTCGTCATTGAACATTGAATCGAAAATTTTAGAAAACGGACAGAGCTCGTCGTGGCCGACCGGCGCAGGAGCTGATCGCCGCGTGGCGTGCATGCTCGGCCAACGTCTCCACGTCGCGCGTCCGAGCTCTAGATGAAAGCCAGCGCCTGCCCGACGCACTCGCCTGCTCCATTTGCACTCTTTCGCCTCCACCGCACGCAGCGCCGAGCCGCCGCAGCTCCTCCATTTCCGACCAAGCGTCGCCGTCACCTTGCGCGCTCGCCACTACAAAAACGCGCCAGCCATCTTGCCCCTAGCTTCACCGTGACCCCCTCTACCACCTCCACCTTTCAATCGGGTCAGTTGAAGCTTGGTAAGGGCGTAATCGCCATTTCTTCCACCGTCGCCATGGCGGGACCTCGCCGGAGTTGGTTCTCCACGTGGCCAACTGCCACTGTGACCTTCCCATCCTTTCTCTCCCTTACGCTAGCTACTGTGAGTGACGCTGAAGCTCGTAGGGTCACCCACTAGGGCCGTGACGCCGTAGCCTCACCGGAGCCGGCCAAGCCATGGCCGTGCGCTGCCATGGCCGTCACCACCCCCTCTTGCTGTGGTAATAGCCAAAATTGATGGCACCGCTAGATGCGCATGGGTGAGGCGAACACCGTAGCACCGCTGGACTCGCCGGAACTGTCGCCGTCGACGAGCTACGCCGTCGTCTTCCTCCCTCCCCTGTCTGACTCGCTGTCTCGCGGGTCCCGTGCGTCAGCCGCTGAAGCGGAGGCGGGAGCCAACCTGGGCCGCGTCGTGGCTGGGCTGCGCTTGCGCATGCGTCATGGGCTGCCGGGTCTGTTCGGGCCGGCCCAACAGTAGAGTTAGGGTTTCAAATTCGTTTTGGTTTTATTCTTTTCACAGATTTGTGTATATATTCAAAAATATGTATCTCCTAGTTGGTAGATTCAAATGATGTGGTTCCAATTTTGTTGAGTTCATGATAATGTCTAGTTTATATTAAAAATATAATCTATGCCATGTTCTGTTATGAAAAATGGAGTTGCTAATTATCTCTTTTAATCATGAAGGAAATAGGGGTAATTATATCTTTTCTATGTAGCTCCAAATGGCATGAAATTTTTATGGTGTACTGCTCATATCATGAATAGCTTGTAGTTAAATTTTCATATATTTTGGACACTGTATGTAGGAGTTATAAAATTCTCTTGTTTGCATGGATGAATCTTGTGTGAATTTTCATAATTTTTCTATAAATCCAGTAAAGGTAAAAATTGGTGAGTGCTATTCTTATGCTAGAATAATACTAGGAAAAATAAGAAATCTGTTACTTGACACTTTTCAATAGGGTTTCCTAATTATGCTCAAAATAGACATGCCATCTATTATTTTGGATACAACAAGTTATGCTTACCCAATGGCTTTGAAATTTTTATGGTAGTCTATGTGAAGTATGAGATAGCTACTGTAATTTTTATAGATTTTTATGAATAGTTTTACTATATATTGCTTTAATCACCTAATTAACTAAATAAATTAGAAAAGGGCATTAAATAATTTATATAGAAGTTGGCACTATACTTTCTGATGTTCCTCTGGTATGTGCAACAAGTTGGTAAACTTGGTTTGGTCCAGTTATGCTTTTGCATCATCACTAAATAATTAATTTAGTAACCCTGTCATTTCTGGACAGATTCTAGGTTTACTGGAATTCGATTTGGTTAACGTAAGAATCATGCTTTGATGTTTACAAATAATTTGTAGAGAATTTCATAAGCTTTCCAGAATGTCCTCTTGCAAGTCATTTGAATTTATAGAACTCTGGTTATGATTGAATTAAGGAACTGCTCGTTTGCATGTAAAACCTTAACTTTGATTTAAGTATGCCTTTACTGTTCCTAAGCTTGTGGTAATGTTCCTAGGTGTTAGGCCTTTAACTGAAGATGAGCATCTTTATCTTAGGTTATTCAAGTTAGGTAAGTTGATCTTGTTCTTCAAGTTAAGTTAGATACATGTTTTAAAGTGAATTGAATACAGCTATTCTTAATCGGTAAACGAGTGTCCAGTGATATTTCGTTAAACACTTACTATGATCCATTCATCATGAGCATCATGTCATTCCTTATGCATCCATGATATTTATCTTGTGCATCGGCATGCAATAGGTGTACCGGAAGGTGTGACACTGTTGGAATTCGAGGAACCGAGCGAGCAGCAGCAGCCAACACCGGAGGTTCAGGAGGTGCAGCCCTCGGGAGAATGGCCATATGAGGTCACCATTGAGTGCCCGGATCACCGTCTATGCAACTTTGTGAAAGGCAAGCCCCAGAGCATATTAAGCCTCCTAATTTCCGAAATGCAGTTAAAGTATTATTGTTACATATATATATTGTTGCATTAAGTTTAGGTGTTGGATGCAAACACTTGCTGCATTGGTTATCCAATCCTTGTCCAGATATTGATACCCTGAATCCTATGTAGCTCAGGCTTATGTAGTGCTTAGCCCTGCTTAAACACGGTAGAAGTCAGATGATTTCTTGTCACCTACGAGATATAGGAAGATACATATGGCACGGTTGGCTATATTTGCTATCGTGGAAAAGAACCAGTCTTAATTTGAAATAAAGACCGGACAGAGGCTTGCCGGTTTGCAGTGACTCCGTCTGTGTCGATTAAGGACTGAATCTTGGAGCCTTTCCTGTTCATGTTGAACACATGCCTCTCTCTTAGTTGGCCGTGTCCGAAGACCGACCGCGAAGCCGAGTAGCTCACCTCAGGCTGGGAGTCGATAAGTATAAAGTGCGCCTCAGAAGGGAGCCGTAGGCGTAAGTCCAAGGGCAGGTGATTTAAAAGTCCTGATCGTCCTGGCAGAAGGGTAATCCCTGAGAGTGCTGGCGCTGATCGAACCCGCGAATTTGGTTCCTGAGTTGTCCCAAAGGTGACCCACGGCTACCCTTGCAAAGTATGCCAGGGTGAGAGTTAGGAATACCCCCTCAGCTGAGTTGTAATTCGATTTGAGTCGTCGTCTCTCCCGGTTAGTGAGAACTTGACGGGCTTATCTCCAAAGTAGATACACTAAATAACATAATGGTTCGGAAATGATGATATGATGATGACAGCCTTATTATACCTGCTATGGTTAATATTATTTGCTCCTAATAAGTGAGTGCTCTAGTACAGGTGCAAATCTAGTGGACAGGTAAATGATGATAAACTTGATGCGAAGTTTAAATTGGTTACTATATTCATAAGCTCTTTTATGCAACTATGTCCAGCTAGCCCACCTCTTAAGCCTTGCATAACCCTTGGTGTCTTTTATTTCTGGTTTTGATGGATAAGTCTAGCTGAGTACCTTCTCGTACTCAGGGTTTATCTTCCACCTGTTGCAGATGACCAGTTCTACTTTGGTTGCTGCAAGTATTGCCTTCTCCCAGCTGGGGATGAAGACTAGACCGTTGGGCGTGGTCTCTCCTAGTTCTCGTATCTGAAGATGCTGTTGTGGGACATGACTAAGAGCTGGCAATGTATTTGAAACTATGAAGTTATGTACTAAACTATGTTGCTTCCGCAAATTTGAACTTGGTTGTAATATTTTATTTGAACTCTGATGGATGTAATCCGAATGCTACTTGTGAAATGTTGTAACAAATGATGTGTTGTGTTGAATCACTACGGTCTTGGTTTGTATGTCGAGAGTTGGTTGAAATCCTTCGTGATTTCCGGACTACCGGGATTATGGAAGCTTAAGTACAGGAATTTGATCGCTTCGGTGATTGTTTTTGTACTTACGTTCTTATGATTTGGTCGGTTCTGTTACACGGATAGCCAGTGGGGGATTAACGTGCCACTCCTCCGACACATGATCGCATGAAACTTGTCTTGCAGATATGTGAGCTACCCTATTACAAGCTCTATTTGCGAAAACAAAGGTAAACTCATCGAACAACAACTGAGCTTTCTCTGCAATTATTCGCTACTCTACGCAGACCGGTGTTACTAAATATATATACGTGGCCCCACATCAAAAGTCGAACACTAAAATTAACTGGCCGGAATTCATTGGAGATGACTTAGTTCAATTATTTGCTAGTTTTGTGTAGATCGATGCGACTAGCACACCGTTCGACTAGTGGCCTCAACAGTGAAGTTTGGATGGTTATGGATGATTCAATAGTGTTCTGTGAGAGAGAATAAGCTAAAACAAGCGGAAACAATCCGGTAGTAGACCAGCCGAACGCAGTCTAGATGTCTAGATATATATGTGGGTCCCATGTCAGAATTTTAGAATATACATTGAAGGCTAGTATCTCAATCTCAGGTAGATGGTGCACATAAATCCAATGGACACCGGGATTTTTGAAATGGTGTCTAATGGACAATGAATTTTGTTGAATCAAATGATTATGAGCATCCAAATCCAAATCGATCATATCCAAGTGTATCCAAAACAACTAGAGTCCAATTAGATTTTGGATTATCCAAATATCCATTGCCACATCTATTCGACACTCAAGCCAAGACATGCATACTGCAGATTGATTCCAATACAATCACAAGCTATGTCTATGATGTCATGCACAACGCGTTGGTTTAGCCAGCAGCTGGGGAGCTCCTCGTTCGTGCCTCGTGTCAGTCCGGTTCCCGGCCGGGCCCGTGCCACGCATGAACAGGCTGTCGTCTTGGGCCCTGCATGTTTAGAGATCGTGCGATCCAGGGCCTGGGCCTCCAGCATCGCACCAGAGAGAACTGAGTTGTCAAATCCAGGCAAAGACCGGGCCAGCCCCTTTTCGATGAGGGCCTGGCCTCCGACTCCAACAAGCTGAAACGGCAAGGGGACGGTTTCCTTTATTATTCCGTCCAGATTAAGTTCACGGCCCCCGTCTGTCTTTAACCAGGTTCATGCATCCTAATCAAGTCCGTAATCACACACACGACTTGGCACTGCTCTCATTCGGTTGCCTTGTCAGCTGGGGTCTGGTTTGCAGCAAGTAGGGCGCGGTTGGGCACTCTTGTTCAATTATCACCTGAAATCGTGTTGGGTAAAATGATGCAGATGCATGCATTCTCTGAACTTTGGAGCAGTGAAGCCTGGCTGAGCTGAGCATCAGCGGCAGCAACGCTGCAGAACATGATCGATCTGGATCGGAGCACGGGAGCAGAGAATATCTGATTAACTATTCTCCAGGACCAAAAAGATCTCCCTGCCCTGCCCTGCCAGGGAAGCGAACGAACGTGCACAATAAATTATGGCATGGGGGTGGAAGAGAGTCTTGTGGAATCTTTGGCGGTGATCCCCCTCCAGATCCATGCCCAGCTATTGAAAAAGAGGGATGATGCAGTCCATTGCTATCAGGCAATTTTAAACCAGGGCTCTCCAGCTTGTTTGTGGTACAAACTGAATTGTTCATTGGCAAATGGCAACTCTAGAGTGTAGTGAAACTAGACAAGTTTGGTGCTTACCCGATTGAGCACAACCAGTCCAGTAGCTCAAGAGCCCAAGCTAGATGGTGCTTGCAAAATTAGGGGTGACTTGAGACCTTGATTTCAGACGTCAGAAGTAGCACAATGGCACAGTGGTTCGTTCAAGTCTGTTAATTAGTAGTATCGCAGTTACACCGGTTAGTTCACTGAATTGGCTCCATGCATCTGCACTGCTGAGCAGCTGAGCCATGTGAAGCTGAACAGGAACGACTGCACGCGCAGAGCATGCGCTCGCTGTCGCTGTCGCTGACATGACTGGTGGGTGGGCTCACAACCAACTGGAGTTACCGCGGATGAGGCGGTGCAATCGCACGAGAACGGAGAAGCCGGACCGAACGGAAACGCGTTTCCGGCATGCGAAGATGGGTTATGGTGGGGCATGTAATGCATGCGTTTCCAGCATGTTTGATGGGCAAGTCCATGCATTCCTAACATGCGAATCGGCAGACTGCCTTCCGTTCCATCCGAGAATGAGTTGGCGATCGAGGCGCCATATAGAATAGTAGGAGTAACTCAGAATCTCCATCTCCTTCCATTTGGTGATATCTAGTACTTCCCCGGTCGTCTATGGTCTATGGGGAAGCACTTGCTATGGTGCTATCTGGCATCGGATGTCGCTGAAGAAGGCAGGGCCTCCCGCGTCATGCATGCCCTAATGCTCAGACCTCACAAATCACGCAACCAAACCAACGGCAGCATAACGTTTGCTGCCCGCGGCCGCGGGTCACATAGGCCACGCCGCGGCTCTGCGCGATTGCACGAGAGCCGAGCGCCACGACGACGACGACGCTGAATGCCATCTAGGTCGAACAGCTTTCCAGCGCAGTACCAATCCACAGCAGTTCTCCCCTTGATCAGGCGGCAGCGTCACCTATAGAGCCGTAAAAACCGTGTCTTTCGCCGGACCTTGCACACGGCGTCGGTCGACTCGAGGCTCAAATTTGCTCCTTTTACCCTGAATCCCTGATCAGGCTCAGCGCATGATTCACATTCTTCTCTCTTCGACCTGCACGATGTTTGTCGGGCTGGCGAAGCGAGGGAGTTTGATGAATAAAAATCAAAAGCCTCACACATGTGCCACGCGATGGGCCGGATCTGATGGGTGAGTGCCACCTCGTTGGCATCTCGACAAAGTTTGGCGGGTCCCACCCCCGATCCCGGCCCGGTACTAGTTCCCGTCCCCTCCCTCCCTAGTCTCCGGGGAGAGTACACTCGTCGACTCCAGTCGCTCGCTCGCTCTCTCCCCCGAGGTCCCAGGGACAGGCAGCCGGCGAAGCGCGCCGTCGCGAAGCAATGGCAAGTAGCACGGGTTTCTTACTTCCCGCCGCCGTGGTCTCTCGCTTCCCTCCCTCTCTGTCCGCGCGGCATGTTGACTCCCGTCTCCTCCTTCGTTCTCCCCAGGATTTCAAGGGGTTCTGGGAGTCCAGATTCGGGGGCAAGAAGGAGCCGGAGCAGAACGGGCACGCCAACGGGAGCGTGCGGAGGAGGACCTCCGATTTGGCGGTCTACGAGCAGTTCGAGCAGCAGGTAGTGGACTGCGGCCCTCGGCCGGCTTGTGTTGTGATCCTCTGTTTCGTCCCGATGCATGCAGGTGTATGTTGTCAGCTGGGTTTGGTTGATTGATTCATCCCGGTACCGTCTTGTTTCAGGCCAGGCAGACCCAGGTCCGAGCCGCCGCGATTCGCGACGGAAACGCTGATGTGATGTGAGCACTCTTGCTTATCTTACTTTACACACATTCGGTGCTGCGATCTACTTACCCTTTTCAGCATTGCGTTTCTTACGCTGCATGTGATGCGGGGTTGCGGAACAGATCTTGAGCAGGTTGCTGGGAAAGAATGGGGGTTCACCTGGTGTATCACTGACTTTCTCGGAATGCTTTGGTGGGGATACAGATAGAGAGATCTATGATTTAGTTGACATCCTGATATAGATAGCGAGTGGGGTGCCAACTGAATCCAAATTTGGCTGGTTCATTCACTGAATGCATGAATGCACCATGCAATCAGTCGCAAAAAAAAAAAAGGCACCATGCAGTCCCTTGTATGCCGTGTGTAGCTAGCATCGTGTGACAAACATAGCTCAAACGGGAATCAAAGGTCATGGTCCCTTGCCTTGTTGTGGTACACCCTTGTTGCCGTACACCCATGCCCGTCCGTCCCGGAAAGGATACAATTCTAGGTTCAGTCTAGGTCAAACTATCTTAGGTTTAACTAATTTTATATAAAAAAAGTACTGTCAACATTTATGACTTTAAATTAAATAGGTAAAATTATGAAAACATATTCCATGTATAATTTAATAATATTTATTTAGTATGATAAATATTAGTATATTTTTAAAAAATTCTGTCATACCTAAGATGATTCGACTTAGCATTATACTAGAATTGCATCCTTTTTTGGGACCGGGACGAGTAATTCTGCTCTACACTACGAATGACCTGCAGAACACGCACTTGTTTGGTGGCATATAGCAATTTTCCAAGAACCTTTTCAATTTCACTGGGAACTTCACCCCGTGGAACAATTTTTAAGGGGATAACTTCCAGCAGAAGTTTGTGCTGAAATACATTAGCTAATGACCAATTTTTCCTATTGAGCAATGCACGATTTATTTCTTCAAAAGGACAGAATTACGATGATGCTTAGTAACCAGAACTAACTATTGTCCAAGCGCTTAGTTTTTACTTTCTTAACTTTTACTCAGGTGATCATGTGGGATTCCAATATTGTTATGTCATGATGTTTTCTCGTGTATAACTTTAAGTTGTTCCAAAACATTCTATCTTCTTGAACCACACTTTTGAATGTGACTTTTGTAGCCAGAAGCCCCTTCTACCTTCATTTGAGTCAGCCGAAATGCGTAATCTCGCAGAGACATTGTTGAGGTAATCTAAACTTCACTGTGGCTTTAAGAATCAGGGAAGGTGTGGTCTAGCTGTTGAAACATTTTATCCCATCATTTGACCTTCTTTCAGGGATATTATTCGCGGCAGCCCAGATGTGAAATGGGAGAGCATCAAAGGACTGGAAAATGCAAAACGCCTTCTAAAAGAAGCTGTTGTCATGCCCATAAAGTACCCAAAGTAAGTTAGCTATTTCTCGCTAAAAGAAAAAAAAAATCTAAGTAGAGTGTTAATCTCTCAACATGATAATTCTTATAGCTGTTATCTCTTTGCTGCTGGTAAGAAGTACTGAAGTTAAATATACTATTCTTGCTTTCTTTTGCTCAAAGAATGGTGTTTTAATTTTGATATGAATCAAATTTAGTGAAGAATATTAAAACACGTTCATGCCTTGTACTGCACAAATTGGATAATATGGATACAATGCTAGGCATACGAAGGAGTGCCAATCTTTCTATTTTTTCACTAATTCTATGTGTACTGTTTGTGCTATTTTCAGATATTTCACTGGTCTCCTTTCTCCCTGGAAAGGCATCTTACTTTTTGGCCCCCCGGGGACAGGAAAGGTTTGTGCATGCATACCCATTTAATATGCTAATCCCGCAGATTTATGTGATTCATGTATCGAGTTTTTTTTTTCCAATCCTTTCCTTTTCCTTCTTAGCTGTAGCCACAGTCCTATGGTTCAGAGTCACTATTATGTTGAGCATTTGGTTATATTCTCATGCACTTATCCTTGTACAAAGACAGGCCTCTCAATTTTAACTGAATCCTGTTTTTAGACAATGCTGGCAAAAGCAGTCGCTACTGAGTGCAAAACCACCTTCTTCAACATTTCAGCATCATCAATTGTCAGCAAATGGCGTGGTATGACTTTTTTAGACTAGTCCTGATCGCTTCTTCACATTCTCTTCTGTTATTCTGACCAATGTAATTCAAATTTCAGCTGTTAGTTAAACTCATGAAACATATGCATTGCTGTAGTCAGTGGAGGAGTGTAATTTTAGAAGAACATGAGGATTTTTTTAGTTCTCAAATCCTTGCTGTTTTTAAGTACAGAACTATATTTCACTTTTGTATGTTCTCATTTCTCTATTAGGATTGGGGAAATACAATTGAAAGATCTTACTGCAAGTGTGGCTATTGTTACCATCTTATACATTACATGGCATGATTCATGACCTATCATTACTAGTATGTTAGTACTAAGTACAAGCTGAAAGTTTGCACAATCAATTGGGGTCACTTCAACAATATTTTATTGTTCTCAAATCCTCGCTGTTCTTAAGTATAGAACTATATTTCACTTTTATATTCTCATTTCTCTATTAGGATTGGAGAATCTAATGTTTTTCACATGCGAGTGCAGGAGATTCAGAGAAGCTTGTCAAAGTTCTGTTTGAGCTTGCTAGGCATCATGCACCATCCACAATATTTCTTGATGAAATAGATGCCATTATCAGCCAGCGTGGTGAAGCTCGTAGTGAGCATGAAGCTAGTCGTCGCTTGAAGACTGAACTACTTATTCAGGTTTCTGCTTGTTTAATGATGTCAAGTAGAGTATAAATTAGCTAGCCCAGATTTGTAATACCTGATTTCTTGTTTGATGTTGTCTCCTGGTTTGAAATTGTGCCGTCAAATAGTGCCCCTGGGTTAAATGTAACATTTATGTTTATGCCAATGTCTATTGCAGATGGATGGTTTGACAAAGACAAACGACTTGGTATTTGTACTTGCAGCTACAAATCTTCCCTGGGAATTGGATGCAGCTATGCTCCGCCGGCTTGAGAAGCGGGTATGTCTTGTAGTTCATTTACATTATCATTTAAGTTGACAAATGGATTGATCTCACCTCTGTTTGTGTCTTTCACCATCAGATTCTTGTACCGCTTCCTGAAGCTGAAGCAAGGCAAGCGATGTTTGAGGATCTTCTGCCAGCAACTACCTCAAAGTTAGAGGTCCCGTACGACATACTAGTTGAAAAGACTGAAGGTTACTCTGGTTCCGATATCCGTCTTGTGTGCAAAGAAGCTGCCATGCAACCACTCAGACGTCTCATGTCAGTTCTTGAAGCCAGTGATGAGTTGGTTCCGGAGGAAGGTAAGTTTTGGTTCTTTTGTGATCTTTACTGGATTTTTCTTTTATTTATCCAGTTAATTCGTGCCATGTTAGTTTAAAAACCAAAATATAGGTTCTTGAGTTCCACCTATTATTATCTGCAGGTCCAATGAACATATCTTATGTTTCTCTGTGTTTTTTTTATTCGGATGTGTAGAACTGCCTGAGGTTGGTCCTCTGAAACCTGGAGATATTGAACTTGCATTAAGGAACACTAGGCCGTCAGCGCATCTCCATGCACATCGCTATGAGAAATTCAACCAGGACTATGGTAGCCAGGTCCTATGTTCAGAGTTAGCATGATCTTATTATCAGGTATGGCTTCAGGCTTGACGAAATCTGCTCAACCCAAATGTGCGCTAAACAGAAACTCCAACTCATTTTACTTACTGAAAGCATGATCTCTTGCAGGTTGATGTTCCATTGAATCATGGAACTAGAGCGTAGGTTGATGGGGTCCCGTATTGTCAAAATTTTTGCTCTGGTAACGAGGCTCCAAGCAGATTGCAATTTCCCTCTGGCTGCAGTACCTTGCATAGGTTGAAGCGCGAGGTGCAGGTGCTTGCTGTTCAGATGTCTGTGGCTCTGTTCATGCAGGCTGAGATTTTCACGAAGCCTTGAACTTACAGCAAAAAAATTGATTCGTTGTCTAGTTACGTGTCTAATAAATGTTACGAACCCTGCAGAAAAGTACACTCTGGTTATATTGAACGGAAAGCGAGCCAGAGAGCTGGCCCAAGTTTCTTCAGATTGTTGGTGCAAATATCCAGCTCGTTAAACCAAGCTTTAACAACATGTTCTTGCATGGTATGGTGGGGGTGGGGGCGCACACAGGCGACGAAAGCTGTTCATTGCGGCTTGTTGCTGCTGGGTAGTCACAATTACAGCAGCTGGCCGGAGCAGCGAATCATCCCGTGTTTTTCAGTTTTTGTTGAGGTCCTAGTACCATGTTCAACGAGGCCGCTAGTCGTCCCGGCACCCGCGTCCAGTGCCTTTCAACACTCCGGTTTGACATCGGCCGCGATCTGCGTATACTCGGGTGCTCATTCTCAACCGAGGCCGGGTATCACCCCCAGGCAGAGCGTCGCTTAACCATGGCCTGGTGCTGCTTGTGCATGGCACCCTTTATGCAACTAAGCGTGCAAGCACTAGTGCGCTAGCGAATTCCGGCAGATATATGCACATTGCCACCGGCCAGTTATGGCCTTGGAATTGATATGAAGCATATTTGCAGCGTCACAAATACGATATTGCTGGCCTAAGGCTCAAGCTGTTACTACCATTATTTCACTTCCGCAGCAAACAGAAAAGCCAGTCATACCACAAAACCATAAAACTTGTTGGACTTTTCTCCGTTCAAGAGGAGATATTTCAATATGCCTGGCACGTCCAACTTCACTCACAAATACAAGATAAACAAGCACTAACACCAACAAGACATTGTAACGCTGTTCGAACCATCAGAAACAGAAGTCCATCAACCGATTATACCAGCTCAACGTAATCCGCTCAGCGAATCAGTCGTCTTCCCAGACCTGGCATCAGACCAAGCTTTGGCTATTGTGCGTTTCATATCCTCGTCGCCTTCCTCATACATGTTCTGTACAGAATGCATGTAACAAAGTCATAGAATGATCACAAGGAATTCTCAATTAATCCATATGGGAAAAAATTATTTACCTTCATTAAGTCCATAATTCCTGACATCGGGTCCTTTTCCTTGTCCATGCTCGGCTTGAACTGTCAACAAAAACAAACTTTAGTCTGACCAGTAATAATCAGAGTCAGGTAACAAACTTAGCAGTATTCAAACCGGTGCCATGAAACACTGGTCAAATCTATGCTTTAGGGTTTGCACAAATGGTTGCAAGTTGTTACAACCTCCATCCCCAAAAGACCGCAAAATTAGGTTTCAAACCAGTCAAAATTTTCTGAACTTGACTAAACTTGAGAAAATAATATCACTATTTATTACTTCAAATAGGTATAAAAATATATCCCACATATATACAAGGTTGCTCATTCACTATAACCACTAGTTCTACAACTGAATAGGGATTAATCTAGTGATAATCATTCAGTATAAAAATTATTAATATTTTTTATTTATAAATTTAGTAAAATTGAGATGAATTGACTTAGAAAAGAAAGCTAGTATTTTATTCTTTCTTGGCCAGAGGAAGCACCTACTTCCATGAAATAATTGAGAAAAATGGTCGGTAAAAGCACCACGTGTTTTTTTTACTAGTAACAACAGAAGAACTACATCGATATTTCCAAATGTAGAAAAAGACCTTCCAAAGAGGCCAGGTGATAAAGGTTGGGGATGGGGTACAAATTCATAAAAACAAACATAGGACAAAATTCAAGTTAAAACTTGATTGATTTTTAAAATATATTTTAAAAGACAAAGTTTAGGTACAATATAGGGCAAAATTGTCTGCACTATTACCCCTGAAATTCGTTTTTTTATTTTAAGCATGATTTGAGTTTAGACCTGAAATTTTGCATGAATGCAGATCATAACCCCACTTAGAGCTAAAATTTTTCAAACCTCTTCTAAATTTATAAGGTTATGCTTTTTATGAAATTACACCATTTCTAACATTTGTGCCATTTTCACCAGATATGCACCCCAAAAACTACCACAACGAATAGAAGGCCGAAAATAAAAGATAGCACAGTGATCCAACAATGGTGATACATGGAACTTGAGTACTTGACAAGTAGTTTCCAGCAATCAAGATAACAACAGAATTCGCCCACACAGAGAAGTCTTTACTAATCCCTAGTGATAAATCAGTGCAGTGAGCTCTTGATAACCTATCCAATGCAAAAAAGTTTATCAGCCAGTAATATTTTTTTCACCTAATTGCCTCAATAGAACAGTATGTTCCGTTCAGGAGTGGAAGTAAACCCAACCAACTGAATTGACTGGATTATCATCCATGTGATTCCCACGAGGCATTAGAAAGTAGAAACTAGCTAATGTCTAGGTATGAAATTTTAGTGTGCGGTTGACAAAGTCGATAAAAATAGCGTCCTACAGACAAACTTTTAGTCATCCAGAGCAATCCAATATCAAAGAGGTTAGAACAATTTGAACTTTGAAAATCATAAAGACAATTAGATTACTCAGCATGGTAAGTACCTTATCTTCCTTGAAGTGCAAGTCTAACCAGTTGCCTTTAGAAGCCTTGAAAAGGGTAACAATAACCTTCGTTGGCTTCACCACAACCTTACATTTCTCAGGAACAATTTCCTTGTTGAGCTTTGGTATAGCACACCGATAATTCTTGCCTTTGACATCATGAAACTTTACATCTACTGATGTTGGCTTGAAAGTAGTCTCCACCTTCTCTTGCTCAACTCCCTCAAGGGAAACATATATCTGACATGGGTACAGTCAAGTCAATCAAGAGCAAAATATTATCAAATGATTAAGCACTATATGTTGGCTTGGTGAACTAACAGAATGTTGGCTTGGTGAACTAACTAACAGAATGAAAGTCATATATGAACTATAAGCACTAACTGAGCTGGAAAATAAATGGATTTGGAATTTTCAATGTACCATATGAATTCATCTTAATCATTAATGATGCACCAAGAAATATTATGAGGTCGTAGCTTCATGACAACCATGATCTCAGTAGTGGTTTCTAACTCCAGCTGCGCATAATTCTTAAAACTACCGGACTACTGGAGATATACTAATAGTGAGCAAGATGAATAAATTTCTTTCTTGAGAATATGAACTTCTGGTGCAAAAGATGAATGATACATCATATTAATATCCAATCCATGTCTGATGCCAGAAAAGGCTGGCTGGCAATTTATTCACATAGCTCCATCCAATAGGTCCAACATAGTCTTCACCTAATTCACAGTTCTTCTTCTTTGATTGATACTAAACGAAAACGTTGTTTGCGAAACATAGCGGCGACTCGATAATTTTCAGAACTTAGCACTGTCATCCGCAATTGATTAATGCCCTAGGAGACTGGACGATTGGTAAAAATGCAATGCCGGGTTATACAAACCAATTGACGGGACCAAACTAATAAAAACAAGTAAGAACATACCTTGATCTTCTCGTTGTCCTGGTCCCAGCTGAACGACCCCAACGTGACGTAGCTTAAAACAGGACGCGCCGCGGGAGCGGGAGCGGGCGCGGAAGCCGCCGCCAGTGGCTCCGGCGACGGTTCGGTTGCCTTCGCCAACTGCCATCGCAATCGCTATGAAACAGCGCAAAGAGACAATCGGAAGAAACGGATCGGAGTCCACCCAGGCGCCGAATGAGATCGGCGGGGAGAACGAGAAAATGGGGAGAGAGGGGCAAAACATAGAAGAGAAGAAGAAAAGGCGCAACCTTTGCCTCAACGTTGCGGATCTCGTTGACGAGGAGGGTCTGGACGCGGGGGTGCTTGGCGAGACCCTCCAGCCGCCGCAGGTCGTCCAGCTCCAGCCGTAGCTCGTCCGCCGACATCTCCGGAGCGCTCTCGGTGCTTCCAGCCGTTCTCGAGGCCTCAGGGCTATCGTGGGCAAGCAGTGGAGGCGGGTGCGTGATTCTGCCGGCTTATGAAGAGGGCAAGATGGGGACCCGATCCCGGATTCCGCGCAGGGAATTTCCCTATAAGGGGACGGGGATAGGGCTAAACGGTAGGAAATTGGTCTCCGTCGGGTCTGACGGGGACGGGGATGGTTTGGTGTCCTCTGTCCCCGTTCCCTGTATCCCCGGCCCGTTAAGCTGTTACGCAGGCGCGTACAGGGAAAGCCCACCTAAACGCCCAACGCAGTCGAATATATATACTACGGCTAACCCTAGTTCTATCTATCTCGCCTCCCGCATCAGACAAACTCCGCCGACGCGCCGACACAGCACCACCACCAGCCTCCGTCTCTGTCTCGCCCTCTCCCTTTCAGGCCTCATCTTCCACTTTCAGCAGTTCGCACAAGGCACCCCACCTGGCCACCTGCATCTCCATACGGGCATACGCCGAGCGCCCGTTGCATACTGTGCTGCGTTCCAAGGATAGAACACCGGCAGCTCAAATCCAGCAAGAAACGGCCGAGCAAGCAAAAGGGACAGGACGTGGTCTGTGGAGGTGCGGCTCAAATCCGTTGGAGCCTGCTCCTGCTTCTTCTGTGTAGAATCAGAGTACTACTAGATCCATCTATGTACAGCGTGCTTGTGCATTGGAGCCTGCTTTTGCTCCCGCCCTCCAGATCTGTGTGCTACTAGATGCTCTCTGAGTGTGATGATGTATGTCCAATGCATTGCGTGCTTGTGCAATGGTGCCTTCTTATTTTTATTGGAATTTTATGGTGTTCAATTTATTCTTCTCCTGCACTTTTATATGGTTGTATTCTTCTTGGCTGTGTCAGTTGAAACGAGGATGGAAATCCCCGGTGTTCAATTTATTCTTCTCCTGCACTTTTATATGGTTGTATTCTTCTTTCTGTGTCAGTTGAAACGGGGACGGGGATCCCCGGATCCCCGCGGGGATAGATTCCCCGCTCGGGGACGGGGATGGGAGAAGCTCGAGCCCCGACAGTTGTGACGGGGACGGGGACGGGGACGGGGACGGGGAGGCACTCCCCGACGGGGATTTCCCCGTTGCCATCTGGAGTTTGGACGGGGTTTGTTTGGCAACGAATGGAAGGAGAAAGAAGGTTCTGGAGCCGTGGTGATACGATAAGAAAATGAAAAAGGACGGTTTTGTGCGGAGAGAAATGGGCCGGGTCCGGGGAAGACGGTTTGTGGCCCATCTTTACGGTGCCAATACCTGTGGCTTAGCCGTTTATGAGAAATTGGTAATTGTGCTTTCATGGCCCAACTTTACAGTTCCGTCCAGTTTTTTTTTTTGTGTGTGTGTGTGTGTTTTCAATCTGTACTAAGTTCAGATATTATGTACTGTAGTATTTAATTAAAATACAGTTCAAGGATCAAATCATGCGGACGATAAACATTAATTAAGAGCACAAAAGAACGAGTTGTCAACTGTGAGCCATGTTCCGACGAGCGTGTCATGACAAGTTATGCGTGCTAGTAGAAACATTTTTACTGCTCAGCTGCTACTAGTCGCATTTTGGCGGTGTTGGTATGATGTGGTCACCGAGCCAAGCATTTGTCGTCCCTATAAATGCTGTCAACGGCCGGGTAGCAGGCAGCAGCAGTTTGTGCTGCCATTTCTCTGACAGATTCAGGAAGATGCCTGCCTCCCGATCTCGCATTCTCGCTTCGCTGGCTCGCGCGCGGCCTACGCTTGAGTCAACCCAAACGACCATGCGGCATGATGTGTCTGTCTGTAGCTGCTGTGCGTGGCAGCCGCGGCTTGGCTTGTGTCGTATTTTCTCAGTCCAGAAAAGAATACATATGGATTTTTGTGCCGCGCCTGTGTGCTTGAGTCTTCGACTTAGGCCTTGTTTAGATGCAAAAAAAAAAATTTGGTAAAATGTTATTGTAGCGGTTTTCGTTGTTATTTGATAATTAATGTCCAATTATAATTTAATTAGGCTTAAAAGATTCGTCTCGTGGATTTCGTCTAAACTATGTAATTAGTTTTATTTTTTATTTATATTTAATGCTTCATGCATGTGTCTAAAGATTCGATGTGACGAGAAATCTTAAAAAATTTTGCAAATTTTTTTGCAACTAAACTGGACATTGCTCAGGACATTGCTCAGATCCCTCGAGTGGTGATCCGTGTGATTTTACTACAGCATCGATCAACACACATCGCATGACACGGCGCGGCACGCACGTCTAGAGCCCGCCCGATCGATGACTTCAGCGGCGCTGTCGTCTCGTCGATCTGTCGTGTTCAGAAGTCACGAACGGGGCCGGGACGACGAGGAAATTAACGAACTATTTATAGATTGCTAGCTCATCGTGGTACGCAACGTACGGAGACCGCCGGAACTTTGACGAAGAGCGGAACAGGAGCTGGGCTCATCGATCCCAGGCCGGATCACGCCACATGCGTGGGGCGGACACAGCACGCTTGCATGGAGGGACAAAGACACATGCCGCGCCACTTAAGCGCCTAACCACCGGGCGCGCCCAGAGGCCAGCTTACCGGCGTCCACGACGCCGCTAATAAAGCAAGCAGGATAGCGCTAGCGCCAAAACGATTCACTCCACCAGTCTGCCCCGTACTCATCTCATCTCATCTGACGCAGTGATGCGTACGTTCGAGCCCACCGGCCGGCGGGTCTCGGCGGCGGCGCCACGTCGATCCTGATCCTCGCCGTCGGAACAACGCGCCCGCCCATGGATGCCATGGCACCGCGCCACCGCGAATGAGATCGAGAGAGACCAGACCAGGCACCGCGAAGATGGCAGCAGCAGTGCAGCACGGCCTGGCTAGGCTTGGCTGGCCTGAGCCCGAGTCCTGACCCTCTGAGCTGAGCTCGGAAGGCAATGCATGCAGACGACGCGACAGCCCTGAGCCGGAGCATGCTGTCCTCATCAATGATCAATGGCAAACAGCGCGGGGCGGGTCGCGTCCAGGCCAGGCCCCCAGGGTCCAGACACGTCGAGCTCATGAGACGAGAAGATAGAGTAGAGGACCATGGAGGCTACAGGGCGCCAAACAGCTAGCGACATGCCGCTCTGCCCCGCGCCACCGCACGCGATGGGCAAAAGTAGGGTGCCGGGCTTTGCATTGCACTGCTGCCACTGCACGATCTGCACCCCTCTGCTCGGCTTTGCCTCGCTTTCGCCTTTTCCCCCGGTCCCGTGACGAGCGCGAGGGCCGGAGGACAGGCCACAGTGCGCGGAGGACACATGCGCCAAGCTTCCACAGGGAGAGGCCTGGTCGCCTGGCCGACGAGGCTGCCAAAAGGCGTAGGCGTGGCAGGGGACGGACAGGGAAAAGCCAAGGGAATGCATGCACACATGATATTGCTCGGTGTACGGAGCCCTTCTACTAGCGCTAGCGGCTGTGCGCGCGATCTTGTATGGATTTTGTCCATGATTAGCTAATGTTGGTGGACAATAGTGTTAGATTGAGCTCCAATCATAAACTAAGCCCAACGGTTCAGTTGGGCCTTTGATCTGTGTCTTGATCGGGAGCGTCCAGTCTACTATGACTGAAGGGCCCCTGTCACACCACGTAATAAATAGAGGTGGGGCCGGCGACTCAAGTCACGAGGCTCGCCTGACTCGAGCTCCCCACCGACAAACCCTAAACTCGATCTAGAGGGCGCACAGCCAGTGACGGAAAGCCACCAGCCGCGTCGCCACTGGACTGCGTCACCTCCACCACTGCACTGCGCCGCCATCGGTCTTCACCGCCGGTCGCCACTGCTCGTCACCGACACCGTCTTCACCGACCGTCGCTGCCCTGGCGCAGATATCAGAACAACGACTATGGCTGAAGCCACTGGATCGAAGCCCTACGACGGTCGGTAACCTAGCACTGCTCATCTCTTTAATCTCTGTTTAGTTCACGTACTAGTACATGTTATCCGTTTACGATGATGTACCCGGCTAGATCTATTACCATATGACCAGAAAAGAACAACAATGGTATCAGAGCGAGGTTTTCTAGGGTTTTTAGATCTAGAACGGGTGAACGACAAGCAACAGTTTAGATCCGTTCGGATCTGAGAAGAGAAGAGGGTTAGGTAACCCTAATCGGGTGAAGAAACGAGTAAGACAGAGAGCTCGGTTTATTAGAAAAGAACTCGAATCCGAGCCCAAACCCATAAAGAACAGCACGGGGTAGATAAACAGTGAAACTCTAACCTGAAACCTAATCAAACCCTAACCCTAATTCCAATCGGTGAAACTCAAGAAGAGGAACAAGATCCACAAGGGGAAGAAGGGGAAGGGAAAGAGGCTTACCTTGCCGCTGCCGTCACCGTCGTTGTGCGTGAAGCACCACTTCACCGGTGCGCGAAAAGAAAGCGCCGCTGCCGCTCAGGCACGGCCTCCACGGGCATGGTAGGGCACCGCCGCCAGGCCGCTCGACGGCGATGCGCTCACCCGTTGGGGAGCACCCACGCCGGCGACGGCGCCGCCATGGCTCGGCTCTCTGTGCTCACTTTCGCTCAGTGCGCTGCGGGGCTGAGTGAGTTAGAGAGGGAAGAAGAAAGAATGAATGACTAGGGTTTTGGGTTAGGGCGACGCGGCGCCGTTTTGTTCGACCGACACGCGCGCGCAGCCGTCCGATGCAGACGAGCGGCCGAGATCGATCGGGCCGACTCACGGCCCAGGCGGGCGAGCACGCAGCGTGGCTTTACCGGCCCAGGCCCAGGTTGTGGCCTGGATGCGGGCAGCGCACGCGTAGAGAAGCGAGCCGAGCTGGTTTTGGTTGCTGGGCCGAAGGAATAGTACAAAAATGAGTCAGTTTTACCTTTTTTCTTTTTCCAATAAATATTTATTTTCTAGAAAATGGATAAATGGCTTAAAGTAAATAGAAAAGAGAATTTTCCTGTGGGTAAAATTCATCAAATTGAATTATTTTCCGCTGCGTATTTAAAGTTGTAGATTTTATTATTAAATTCGAACCAATGGGAGAATTTAATTTTGAAAAATGGATATGTTTTTAGTTTTTTATAATATTGTTATTATTCTGACCAAAGTTGATTAATGACAATATTATGATGTTTTATCATGCATTAATTCTATTTTTGCCCAACAGTGATCTAGAATTAGTGTAGAGGATAATTGTATATTTTAATTTTGATCAACGTTAAAACTATGGCATGTAATTGTTATTATTATATTTATGTTCTCACTCTATATGAATTGTGTTTTTAGGCGGATACAACTTGATGGGTTGTATCAAAGAGATCTCCACTCTTAAAGGTGATAACTACACGGAGTGAAAGAAAAAGATTGACCTGACCTTTATCTTGGCTGAGGTGGACTGGGTAGTCACATCACCGTGTCCCACTGAGCCTGTGGCACCAGTGAGGGAGACAAATGAGGCTGATGCCGCTTGGACGACCAAAGAGAGGGATTTTGCATCCCAAAAGATATCTTATGACCTTGAGCATAAAAAATGGGTCACTACCAATAAGAAATGTATGGCTGTGATAAAAACACGATTGAACATGTAATTATGGACTCAATCTCAGAGTGTGACACCTTCACCAAGTACCTTGATAGAATAAAGAGTCAGTTCACTGGCTCTTCAAAGACATATGCTACCCAACTGATAAAGCAGCGGGTGACAGAGAGGTACTCTGAAACTAGTGGCATAAGAGAGCACATACTAAGGATGAGCAATTTGACATCCAAACTAAAACCAATGGATCTGGCTCTTAAGGAAGAGTTCCTTATCCATCTGATTTTTGCTTCTTTGCCAAAGGAATTTGATACTTTTATTGTCAATTACAACATACAGCCTGAGAAATGAGACTTAGAGAGGCTAATGACTATGTGTGTGCAAGAGGAGGAGAGAATAAAAGCTACCAATGGTGGCACTATCAATTATATGAAAGACAACAAGAAAAAGAATAATAATTCTAACTTCTCCTCAAAGCCAAAGGGAAAGAGTCCCATGCTGTATCAGCCTCAGTAGAACAAGTTTATAGTAGAGAAAGACCAGTGTCTCTTGAAAGCATCTAGGCCCCTAGTTGGGTTTCGATGATTAATGATAATACAAGATTACTATGACTAACGTGTGTTTTGCAAATGCAATTTAAGTTAGGTCATGGTAATGGAGATCAATTGGGCAATCAAGGTGGTCATGCCCCTACGATGGAAATCGTTTCGGTTTTCAAAGGATGGACAACAAGGTTAAGGATGACTAGTTCTAAGTGTCGATTAGAGTTAGAGAGACACTTAGAGTAGTTTAGGACTTTGTTTTTTCTTTGGCCATACTATTAAGGGGGGTATGGACGGGTAGCTTGACCTAGATGAGTCTAGTGAGTTAGGTGTGGTGCACACTTGTCAAAACTAGCGCTAGGTAGCTCCTACATATGCCTAAGATCCTTTGGAGCAAACTTCATTCATATATGATCGAGAGTTGGAAGTGAATGGAGGGTCAAGTACTGACCGAAAGCTGGCTCCGGTACGACCGGACGCTGGCCGTAGGGTCCGGTCAGTTCATTTGACCAAGGAGACTGTGTCTAGAGCGACCAGATGTTGAGTGGTCAAGTGACCGGACGCTGAGGTCCAGCGTCCGGTCGACTCCAGTAAGGTTCTAGAGAGGGTAAATCATGACCGGACGCGTTCGGTCAGTGCTGACCGGACGCTGGCAGCGTCCGGTCATACTGTAAACCCTAGAGTTCAGGGTGTACTGACCGGAGCATCTGGTCAACATGACCGAAGCGTCCGGTCACCCCGCAGTGGCACATAACGGTTTGTTTTTTAGCCCATGTTATAATAGAAGCTCCACTCGTGTGTAGAGTTACTTTTGCTCATTCCAACAGCTGAGAAACACCTTAGAGAGTGCCAAGAAGAGCAATGTCCTAGTGAGGTGATTGAGATTTGAGAATCCAAAAGAGAGACCTCATTAGTGAAGATCAAGAGTAGCAAAGTATGCATCCACCTTCTCATTAGGCTTATCGTGATCAAGTGAGAGTTCATGCTTGTTACTCTTGGTGATCGCTATCACCTAGACGGCTTGATGGTGATTGGGAGTTCGGTGATCACCCGACGGAGCTTGTGGATGACCCAACTCAAGTTGTGAGTGGTTGTGGGTGATTCACCACGACGGAGTGTCGAAGAATCAACCCGTATAGAGCACTTGATCCTTGCGTGGATCAAGGGGGAACTACACCCTTGCACGGGTGCTCCAACGAGGACTAGTGGGGAGTGGCGACTCTCTGATACCTCGGCAAAACATCGCCGCGTTCCTTCCTCTCTATTTACTTTGAACATTTACTTTAAGCATTTACTTTGAGCAATTCAATTCATGTCATTACTTTCTTAGAATTGCCATGCTAGAGTAGGATTGGAACTTAGGTTGTAAGTCTTTTGTGCGGTAGAACAATTAGGAACTCTTTCTAGGCACAAGGGGTTAATTAGGCTATCTATAGGATTTAATTATTGCGAAGAAATTTAGAATTAGCCCAATTCACCCCCCCCTCTTGGGCATCTTGATCCTTTCAATTGGTATCGAAGCCTCGTGCTCACGTATTTAGGCTTAACTGCCTATAGCAAGATATCTTACGGGGATGGACCTCCTCCTATCTTTGAGGGAGATGACTTTCCGTATTGGAAAATTCGCATGGAGGCGTATCTAGAGGCTCTAGATGTTGGTATACTTAGAGCCGCCTCACAAGGCTTCCCAAAACCTCGAGATGCTACTAACCTACAAGGTGATGAGGTTAATTACGAGAAGTGGAATGCAAAGGCTCGAAACACCATCTTTAGAGTCCTTTGTAAAGATGTGTTTAATCGGGTGAGGAACCACAAAGACGCCCATGCACTATGGTCGGACGTTTGTGTGCTCTATAAGGGAACCAAGAGTGAGCGTGAGGAACGCTATCATCTTGTCATGAAAAAGCTCAACTCTTTTGAAATGCTTCCTAAAGAAAGTGCTAATGAAATGTATTCACATTTGAATGTTCTTGTAGAGGAAGTCAATAGGCTTGGACTCACTCAAATGCAACCATCCGATGTTGTAAGAAAGATCTTGAGTGTCCTCCTCATTGACAAATATGGGCATATTGTGACCATGCTACATCAAGGTGATCTTTCCGCCGCTACACCGACACAAATCTTGGGGAAGATCAATGCTCATGAAATATGCATGCACATAACGCCACAAGATGGCTCATCCTCTACCAAGAAGAAAGATAAGGACTTAGCATTCAAAGCTAGCCAAGAGAAGGGCAAGGCAAGACTTGAGTATGAAAGCTCAAGTGAAGATGAAGTTGATGATGAAAGCCTTGCTCTCATGGTGAAGAAGACCGCCAAGATGCTTAAGAAGCTCAACAAGAGTGGCATCAAGTTCGATGGCAAGAAGAAGAAGTTCTTCACAAGCTCAAGAAAAAAGCCAATCTCCAAGATGGATTGCTACAATTGTGGCAAACTTGGTCATCTAGCTCACCAATGCACAAAGCCCAAGAAAGATAAGTTCAAGAACAAGAGCAAGGGCAAGAATGATGACTCAAGCAATGAAGATGAAGATGAGAAGAAAAAGAACAAGCCATACAAAAAGAGAGATGGCAAGAAGAAGGACTTCCACAAGAAGAAGAAGAGTGGAAAGGCTTATATCATCGGTGATTGGCTCACGGACATTGATTCATCTAGTGGATCATCCGATGATGAAAGTAACAACGAGAAGGTGGCTGCCATTGCTATTGACTCATCATCTTCACCGCCACCACCACCATCATCCTCTATACACCTATGCCTTATGGCCAAATGTGAACGAAAGGTATCACATGATGATGATAGTAGTGGTGATGATCATGCTCATAATGATGATAGTGATAGTGATAGCGATGATGAATATGAATCACCTACTTATGATGATCTTGCTAAACTACTAAAGAAATACACTAAGATCATCATAAAGACTAGAGCTAAAAATGAAAAGCTTGAAATGAAGAATGATTCTCTTTTAGCTAAATATGAAATAGCCGAAAAGGCTAGTGTTGAGCTTAGAGAAGCAAATGATGCTATGTCATCCAAACTCAAGGAGCTCAAATCTTCTAAGAAAGAGCTCAAAGATAAACATGATAAACTTGAGTGGGTGCACAAAGAGCTCATCACTAGCCATAACAAGCTAAAAGATGAATATACTACTCTTAAAGTTAATCATGATACCCTTGTTATTGCTCAAGAATTTTTACCCAATGAGCCACATGATGCCACTAATGATGTTGTTAAGATTGATATAGCTACATCATATGATGATCTAATTGATGAGAGCATTGAGGAAGGATCTAGTGGCAAAGGCAGACAAGTGGTTGAGTGCAATGACTATGATGAGTATGTCAAGCTCAAGCATGACAATGAAAAGCTAAAGAAAGAGTTTGAAGAGTTCAAAACCCACAACACCATTATGCTAGAAACTCTTGATTACGATGGCAACTTGGTCCTTGAGAATGAGAAGCTAAAAGAAAAAAACAAGAAGCTCAAGGAAGAGAGGAACAAGGTTGCACTTAAGGAAGATAAAAGTAGTGATGCACTCAAAGAAGAGAACAAAAAGCTCAAGTTAGAAAAAGAGCATCTCAAGATTGGATTGATCAAGTTCACAAGAGGCAAGCACCTTCAAAGTGAGCTCTTAATGAACACCGTCTGAAGATGGATATAAGTGGCATTGGATATGTGGCAAATGCAGAGAAGAAGAAGGCTCAAGTTCAACAACAACAATCAAAGCCAAAGCCAAAGCTAAAGAGATGTTTTGAGTGTGGACAAAAAGGCCACTTTGCTCATGAGTGCCAAACTCCACCGCCACAACCCTTGCCCAAGCATGCTAGACCCTTTGCCTTCAATGCTCACTACATGCTTAGAAAGGATTCTAGTGGAAAGATAAAAGTGATGTTCTTAGGACCTCCCAATAAGAATAGGCCTAAGAAAATTTGGTTTGATAAGTCACTTGTTGAGAAGGTGAAGGGCCCTCAAAAAGTTTGGGTTCCTAAAGCTTGATCGCTTGTGTGTAGGTGAACTACAAGACCGGTGGAAGTCATTGGGTTATTGATAGTGGTTGCACACAACATATGACCGGTGATCCTCGTATGTTCACCTCACTAGATGAAGATATAGATGGACAAGAAAGAATCACATTTGGAGATAACTCAAAGGGCAAGGTCAAAGGATTGGGCAAAGTGGCAATATCAAATGATCATTCCATCTCCAATGTGCTATATGTTGCTTCATTGAGCTTCAACTTGCTATCCATTGGGCAATTATGTGATCTTGGCTTCCAATGCTTATTTACCGAAAAGGAGGTTGTTGTATCCAAGAAGGATGATGATCATGTGATATTCAAAGGATTTAGATACAACAACCTATATCTAGTGGACTTCACCTCCGAAGATGCAAACTTAAAGACATGCCTATTCACCAAAACAACACTTGGGTGACTATAGCATAGAAGACTTGCTCATATTGGGATGAGCTCACTCAAGAAGCTTATGAAGAATGATTTGGTGAGAGGGTTGAAGGATATGAAGTTTAAGAAGGACAAGCTTTATAGTGCATGTCAAGCCAGCAAGCAAGTTGCAAATACCCATTCAACAAAAGCTTTCATGTCAACCACAAGAGTGCTAGAACTCCTTCACATGTATTTATTTGGACCAACAATATACAAGAGTTTGGGAGAAAATCTTTATTGTCTTGTGATTGTTGATGATTATTCAAGGTATACATGGGTATTCTTCCTTCATGACAAATCCAAAGTTACATCTTGTTTCAAGAAGTTTGTCAAAAGAGCACAAAATGAATTTGAAGTGAAGCTTAAGAAGATAAGAAGTGACAATGGGAAAGAGTTTGACAACACAAACATAGAAGCTTATTGTGATGAAGTTGGAATCAAACATGAAGTCTCTGCAACATATACTCCTCAACAAAATGGTGTAGTTGAGAGGAAGAACCGAACATTGATCACTCTTGCTAGAACAATGCTTGATGAGTACAACACCTCCGAAGCTGTATGGGCCGAAGCAATCAACACCGCATGCTATGCATCCAACCGCCTATTTCTTCAAAAGTTCCTTGGCAAGACACCTTATGAGTTGCTCAATGGGAAGAAGCCGGACGTCTCCTTCTTTAGGGTGTTTGGTTGCAAATGCTACATCTATAAGAAACGGCAACACCTAGGGAAGTTTCAAAGATATTGTGATATTGGTTTTCTTGTTGGTTACTCATCAAAGTCTAAAGCATATAGAGTATTTAATCATGCCACTGGCTTGGTTGAAGAAACATATGATGTGGAATTTGATAAATCTAACGGCTCCCAAGGAGCACATGAGAATCTTGATGATGTAGGTGATGAACCATTGAGGGAGGCTATGAAGAACATTCCAGTTGGAGACATCAAGCCTAAAGATGATGAAGATGGTGTACAAGTGATTGATCCACCTTCTTTATCAAGTGTGCTACAAGATGATGACAAAGATAGGAGAGTAGAAAATAAAGATACTCATGTCTCCTATGAACAAATGGTGGTACAAGCACAAGATGTTGATGCTCCACAACCTCCCCCTCAAGTGGTCAATAGAAGAAATACACCCCTACTTCAAGATCATCCACAAGATCTCACCATAGGGAGTCCATCAAAGGGTGTAATGACTTGATCTAAAAAAACTTGCTTCATTTATTGCTCATCACTCTTTTGTCTCTTGCTTTGAGCCTACTAAGGTAGAACAAGCTCTTCAACATCTGGATTGGATAAATGTCTTGCATAAAGAGTTGAACAACTTCACTCGTAATGAAGTTTGGACTCTTGAAGAGCGGCCAAAAGGTGCAAGAGTCATTAGAACAAAGTGGCTGTTTCAAAACAAGCAAGATGATCAAGGTGTTGTTGTAGGGAACAAGGCAAGACTAGTTGCAAAGGGGTTCTCTCAAGTTGAAGGTTTGGATTTTGGAGAGACCTTTGCCCCGGTTGCAAGATTAGAAGCCATTCATATCCTCCTTGCATATGCATCACATCATGAAATAAAACTTTATCAAATAGATGTGAAAAGTGCATTCTTAAATGGCTTTATTAATAAACTAGTCTATGTTGATCAACCTCCCGGGTTTGAAGACCCTAGATATCCTAATCATGTTTATAGGTTGTCCAAGGCACTATATGGGCTTAAGCAAGCCCCAAGAGCTTGGTATGAGCGCCTTCGGGACTTCCTCATTGAGAAGGGCTTCATCATTGGAAAGGTCGACACCACACTATTCACCAAGAAGCTTGATGGGCATATCTTCATTTGTCAAGTGTATGTTGATGATATTATCTTTGGATCATCAAATGAAGATTCATGCAAAGAATTTGGTGAATTGATATCGAAGAAGTTTGAGATGTCAATGATTGGAGAGCTTACATTCTTTCTTGGTTTTCAAGTCAAGCAAATGAGAGAAGGGATTTTCATCTCTCAAGAGAAATATACTAATGATCTTCTCAAGAGATTCAAGATGGATGAATGTAAGCCAATCAAGACTCCAATGCCAACCAATGGACATCTCGACCTAGATGAGGGAGGTAACCCGGTTGATCAAACTCTCTACCGCTCTATGACTGGTAGCTTATTGTATTTGACCGCATCTAGGCCCAACATCATGTTTAGTGTGTGTATATGTGCTAGGTTTTAAACTAATCCTAAGGAAACTCATTTAATTGCCGTAAAAAGGATCCTTAGGTATCTTAAGCACACACCAAGCATTAGCCTTTGGTATCCCGAAGGAGCTAGATTTGAATTAATTGGCTATTCCGATTTGGATTATGCCGGATGCAAAGTTAATAGAAAAAGCACATTCGGAGGATGCCATTTGCTTGGTAGATCACTTGTGTCTTGGTCCTCCAAGAAACAAAATAGTGTGGCTTTGTCCATCGCCGAAGCAGAATATATTACCGTGAGTGCTTGTTGTGCACAAATACTTTACACGAAACAAACTTTGCTAGACTATGGTGTAGTTCTAGATAAAGTACCTCTTTTGTGCGACAATGAAAGTGTGGTAAAACTTGCAAATAATCCGGTTCAACACTCTCGCACCAAGCACATAGATATCCGCCATCACTTTCTTAGAGATCATGTTGCTAAAAATGATATATCACTAGAAGGTGTAAGGACCGAAGATCAATTAGCGGATATCTTTACTAAACCGCTACATGAGGCAACATTTTGTAGATTGCGGAATGAGCTAAATGTACTTGATTTTAGTAACTTCACTAAAAGATGAGCTTGTATTGTCCCTTGCATTCATTGTAATATACAACATGATTAATTTTTGGAAATGCATATAGGGCTTGTCTAACATGGTTAAGATAACCAGCCGAAAAGTATGTGAACTTAACAAGAAACGAGATTTACTTACAAGTATTGCATATGCATGAATGTTGTTTTGTCGTTTTGTTTCATTTGCCGTCTTATTGCCTATTTTGTTAAAAAGAATTATAGCCTAAGGCAAAATATTTTGAAAAATATAAGGGTTTGAGAGAGGTCACTCACATCAGTCCCAATTGGTGTTTATTTGAGTCTTATTCAAGTTGGGACTTGATTGAGAACAGGCAGCGCGAAGGAACATTGAAGATTTGCTGGAAAAGAGTGACCGGACGCTACACCGGACTCTAAAGTCCAGCGTCCGGTTAGTTCACAGGAGGTGAACTCGCTGCAAAGGAGTGACTGGACTCTGTCTTTCAGCGTTCGGTCAGAAGACGTCTCAGCGTCCGGTCTTGTGAAGAAGACAAAGGCTAAGTTGATCAGACTCTGGCTGTGTCCGGTCGTGATTCCAGAGGAATTGGGCCTCTCTAGAATCGACCGGACGCTGGGTGGTAGCGTCCGGTCGCTACCACCGGAGCGTCCGGTCAGTCAAAAACGTGTGTTTTCCAGACTTCTCATCCGTTTCCATTTCTACTCACGTGGGGGGCCACTTTATAACCAAAACATCGTCGCGGCATTAACCTAATCTGTCGCATCCTATTCTCAGCCGCCGACATCGCCACCTCCCGTGCTCGTGGGCCATCTCCCGCGCCCTAGCAGTCGCACATCCGAGCCCGTGTGCCACCGCCAGTGCCTCCCTGAGTCATGCCTTCACTGCCAGCCGCCGCACAGCAAGCTCTACCGCGCCTACCCTAGCACCGTGCTGTTCCCGTGCGCCACCGTGCTGCCACGCAAAGCTCCACCGCCGTCCTCTCCTACGCGCCTGCCGTGCTCCCACGCCACCAAGATTCACTGCAAAGTTCTCACCCATTGCTCCACGCCGGTAAGGCCAAGCCCTAGCACCCACTTTGCTTTGCTCTTGATCTAGATCGGTTTCAAAGCTTTGACTTTGATTGCATCCAGGGCTGTCAATTCACTGCTCAACCCTAACCCTAGCCGATTTGGTGTTTCCCCCGCGTGACGCTTTTCTCTTCTCGGATCATCGGTTCGTCAGGTAGCAAGCCAGTCGCTTCAATTTCGTACCTACATTGCTTGCTCTCTTAGGTTTTGGCATCTATTAGATATATCATATTTATTTGTATATCCTACTATTTCATCGTGCAGTGAGTCGGTGCCGTTGAGGTGTCAGTGGCAGTTGACAGTTAACTCAGAGCCAATCTCATGAGTATGGATCGAGGCCAAGCCTCGAAAGTGTCAGTGGATAGTTGATCTTGTCAGCGGTAGTGGTTCTAGTCAGATTAGATGGCTCGCACCAAGAATGTTGGTGGTGGTCCAGGAGATGATGATCGGAGGCCTCCGCCTCGCCTGCCTACAAATCCTAAAGGCAAGGCGACGAAGAAGGTTGCATCAAAGAAGTGCAAGTACCCTGATGCAGAGACAGCCAGAGTAGCTGCAGTCGCTGAGGCCGCAGAGCATGCCGAGAGAGGAGGTGCTCGTAGTGGAGTTGTTATTGTAGATCATCTGTTACCAGAGGCGCAGGGCAGACTTGAGCGTATTGAGCATCTTCATGATAGTCCACCTAGGACTGTCATGATGGCAGGACGACATCTTCCCATTATGGATCCTTAGCCTCAGGGGGAGTCACAACAGGAGCCACAGCAGCACCCCCCACCAGCAGAGCCGATAGAGCAGACTTAGGAAGATGAGCAGGCCTAGGAGGTCGAGCAGGCACCCCTACCATAGCTACGCCGCTCTAGTCATACCCGTGTTCCAGTCTCACCGAGGCTGCCGACACAGCGGAGGGGATCACGTCCACTGCCTAGACCATAGGGTCTGCCTCTAGTGACCCACCTTGACTTGAGGGCCGCCATGGCCAAGCAGGTTTAGCAACTGAGGTTTGTAGAGTTTGATGTATGGTTTCCTCCGAGGAGGGATGAGAGAGCATCTGAGGGATTCTACACACCGCTCCAGGAAGATTTCTATAATGCATATCTGAACAGTGGAGCAGTCTTTAGATCTCAGAGAGTCTGTAGCATTGAGGCTATAGCAGCAGCAGCTGGAGAGCATATTCGCCCCTACCTTGCATATCTGCCGAGGCTGACTGATTTGATTGGACAGACAGGACTATATGTCCATCGTGGGTTTGTTAGTTCTATGCTTCTCTCTTTGTTGATCCGCACCATAACTTTATTCACTTTGCATTCTAAGACAGAGATTACAGACTGACAAGTCAGAGGGTCAGGGAGATACTGAGGCTACAGGAGCAGCCAGTCAAGTTACATGAGGTCTGTTATGGACAAATAGAGCCTCCCAGGCGTCCTCATGGTGGTTTGGTGCCCCCTACAGATCTTGTGCGACACTGCTTCAAGGAGCCTTATGGCGAGGGCTCAAGTAGGAACCCCAGTGATCTTACTCCGACTGCTCGAGTTCTAGAGACTATTATGAGGAGGACACTGCTTCCCAGGATGGGATACAGGGAGGGCCTGACACGTATCCAGCTATGGCTTCTCAATGCCCTGATGCAGCAGATAGTGTTTGATGTTTGGGATCTTCTTCTATCTGAGATGGAGGACACGATAGATGAGGGCTTCAAGTGTCGCAGGCAGCTACCCTATGCTCACTAGATCACTTTCATTATCCTCAAGGCAGTGACAGTTAGGTCACCAGAGATGGTTGCAGAGTACAGAGGTGCCACTACCGAGTTTCCTGCTTATAACATGGCACATGCAATCAGGCATAGCATGCCATAGGCACCCAGTCAGCCTCGCCGTCGTCCAGATATACCAGAGTCTGCAGCTCAATAGGATGAGATCATTAGAGGCATCGTAGCTACTGAGGAGCAGTAGCTTGAGGCACAATAGGAGGTGAGCGAGCCTAGTGATAGCTCAGATGATGACTACCAGCCTATTCCTCAGATGCCTCTACGCAGACATGCTGTAGAGGCCGACAGTTCCAGCTCCACTCCACCTGCACCGCAGATGGACCCTGCTTTGATTGCTATCCTTGAGCAGATGCAGCAGGATCAGGCTAGACAGGCTTAGGAGACCGCTACCAACTTTGCATAGTTTTAGGCTTATCAGGATGAGTTCCAGCGACAACAGCAGGTCCTCCAATAGCAACAGCAGCAGATGCATCAGCAACAGTTACTCATGCAGCAACAGCTTTTGGGATTCATGCAGCATGTAGTGACAACCATTAGGGCCCTATAGCCATAGCCTTCGCCCCAAATTGGTCAGCCTGCTACCACTATAATGACTCTAGCAGTACAGCCCAGTGGGCTTCAGAGTCAGGTATAGCCTCCAGCTCAGTTTGCTTCTCCCATAGTACAGGTGTCCCAATGGTTATCCTCGCCAGTGGTAGCCCCGTAGTTCACACCATTTTAGACGGGCTTCACATCAGATCAGTCATCCTCGCTATTTGTGCCTGACACGTCAGTCTCCAGGAGTCTTAGAGCATCTTTTAATGAATTGATAGGGATGCCTACACCGCCACGTATGCATGCCCCAGGTCCTACAGCAGCTCCCATCGCCATAACTACTCAGAGGCTCCCTTCTTCTATCGTATCTTCAGATCCTACGACAGACATACCAGCAGCATCATAGGCTGCACCTGCACCAGCTCAGACCTAGACCGCTTCAGCGATGCTTCCAGCCATAGAGGGTCAGTCAGTACAGAGCTTAGGGTTAGATGATGGTGGCGCCTAGTTCCAGCTTGCCCCTCGTACCTCAGCGCCCGGCTCGTCTGCTGCAGCCCCACCGACCGACCCTTAGGTTTTGGTGTTTGACGCCAAAGGGGGAGAGGGTTTGAGTATGTAGACTCAGGGGGAGCGACTTTTAGGGGGAGCCGAGTATGTAGACTCAGGGGGAGCGACTTTTAGGGGGAGCCTAGTTAGCTATTAGTCTATTATATACATTTGGAGTTTTATTTGTTTAATACACTATTACTATTATGCATTCATGTGTTTACCTTCATGCATTAAACTATATCTATATGATAGTGATATCTATGTGATTGTGATATATGACATGTGTGCTCTCTACTTCATAACTATTTATATGTCATATCACGTGTGTTATGCTCATTTGCCTTGCTTCCGCGCTTATACTCCGATGCAAATGAGCTTTATTACTTGTACTCATGCTTATTTCATATCCTTTGAGTACATTATGTTGGCTTAGGTCATATAAGCTTGCCTAACTCTCTTGTTCTTAATGCCTAGAGCTTATATGATCCAAGCATGTTAAAAACCTCAACTCTTTCATATACTCGAGGTGGTATTGTCATCAATCACCAAACAGAGGGAGATTGAAAGCATCTAGGCCCCTAGTTGGGTTTCGATGATTAATGACAATACAAGATTACTATGACTAACGTGTGTTTTGTAGATGCAATTTAAGTTAGGTCATGGTAATGGAGATCAATTGGGCAATCAAGGTGGTTATGCCCCTACGATGGAAATCATTTCGGTTTTCAAAGGATGGACGACAAGGTTAAGGATGACTAGTTCTAAGTGTCGATTGGAGTTGGAGAGACACTTAGAGTGCTTTAGGACTTTGTTTTTCCTTTGGCCGTACTATTAAGGTGGGTATGGATGGGTAGCTTGACCTAGATAAGTCTAGTGAGTTAGGTGTGGTGCACACTTGTCAAAACTAGCGCTAGGTAGCTCCTACATATGCCTAAGATCCTTTGGAGCAAACTTTATTCACATATGATCGAGAGTTGGAAGTGAATGGAGGGTCAAGTACTGACCGGACGCTGGCTCTGGTACGACCGGACGCTAGCCATAGGGTCTGGTCAGTTCATTTGACCAAGGAGACTGCGTCTGGTGTGACCGGACGCTGAGGTCCAGCGTTCGGTCGACTCCAGTAAGGTTCCAGAGAGGGTAAATCATGACCGGACGCGTCCGGTTAGTGCTGACCGGACGCTGGCAGCGTCTGGTCATACTGTAAACCCTGGAGTTTGGGGTGTACTGACCAGAGCGTCCGGTCAACATGACCAGAGCGTCCAGTCAACATGACTAGAGCGTCCGATCACCCCGTAGTGGCACATAACAGTTCGTTTTTCAGCCCATGTTATAAATAGAAGCTCCACTCGTGTGTGGAGTTACTTTTGCTCATTCCAACAGCTGAGAAACACCTTAGAGAGTGCCAAGAAGAGCAAGGTCCTAGTAAGGTGATTGAGATTTGAGAATCCAAAAGAGAGACCTCATTAGTGAAGATCAAGAGTAGCAAAGTGTGCATCCACCTTCTCATTAGGCTTGTCTTGATCAAGTGAGAGTTCATGCTTGTTACTCTTGGTTATCGCCATCACCTAGATGGCTTGGTGGTGATTGGGAGTTCAGTTATCACCCGGCGGAGCTTGTGGGTGACCCAACTCAAGTTGTGAGCGATTGTGGATGATTCACTATGACGGAGTGTCAAAGAATCAACCCGTAGAGAGCACTTGATCCTTGCGCGGATCAAGGGGGAGCTACACCCTTGCGTGGGTGCTCCAACAAGGACTAGTGGGGAGTGGCGACTCTCTGATACCTCGGCAAAACATCGCCGCATTCCTTCCTCTCTATTTACTTTGAACATTTACTTTAAGCATTTACTTTGAGCAATTCAATTCATGTCATTACTTTCTTAGAATTGTCATGCTAGAGTAGGATTGGAACTTAGGTTGCAAGTCTTTTGTGTGGTAGAACAATTAGAAATACTTTCTAGGCACAAGGGGTTAATTGGGCTATCCATAGGATTTAATTATTGCGAAGAAATTTAGAATTAGCCCAATTCACCTCCTCTCTTGGGCATCTTGATCCTTTCATCTCTATTGCAAGAAGACGTGACATTATAAGAAAGATTGTCCCGACTACTTAAAGATGATCATGGCAAAGAAAGATGAAAACATTATTACGTTCATAAATGAATCCCTGTATGTATAATATGCGAAATCTACTTGCTAGATTGACTCAGGTGCAACTGTTCATGTTGCTAATTCTTTATAGGGATTCCGTTCGATGAGGACTACGCAAAGAAATGAAAGACACGTTAAAGTTGCAAATGGAGTCCGAACAGATGTCGAAGCCGTTGGTGATCTTTTCTCTAGAGCCTGCTGATGATTTCACACTTTTACTTATAGATGTACTTTATGTTCCTACCCTACAGAGAAACTTGATTAGTGTTTCATGCTTGGACAATGATGGATATGATTGTCATTTTGGAAATAGCAAATGTAAGATAACATTTAATAATACATGTGTTGGTCTTGCTATCTTACAAAATGAGCTTTAATTGTTATCACTTAGTGATGATGTGAATGTTGTATGCGATGATAAGAATGTTGCGTGCGACAATGAGAATGTATCCTCGTCTGTGGATGTAAACAGAAAATAAAAGAGAGCTCACGATGCGTTGTCAAAATTATGGCACTGTCGTTTAGGCTATATTTCGAGGAAGAGAATAGAAAGACTAGTTAAGAATGATATTCTTCCTCCATTAGAGTTCTCAGATTTAGAACAATGCAGAGAATGCATAAAAGGAAAGTATGTAAAGAAAATTAAGAAAGATGCCAAATAAAGCGCAGGAATTTTATAGATTATTCACATAGACATCTGTGGTCCGTTTCCTGTAAAGAGTGTGGATGGTTATGATTCGTTCATAACATTCACAGATGATTACTCCCGTTATGGCTACATTTATCCAATCAAAAAAAGAACAGAAGCATTGGATAAATTTAGCCATAACGAAAGTAATCATCTGTGAATGTTATGAACAAATCATAACCATCCACACTCTTTACAGGAAACGGGCCACAGATGTCTGTGTGAATAATCTGTAAAATTCCTGCGCTTCATTTGTCATCTTTCTTAATTTTATTTACATACTTTCCTTTTATGCATTCTCTGCATTGTTCTAAATCTAAGAACTCTAATAGAGGAAGAATATCATTCTTAACTAGTCTTTCTATTTACAGATGATTACTCCTGTTATGGCTATATTTATCCAATCAAAGAAAGAACAACAGCATTGGATAAATTTAAGATATTTAAGGTAGAAGTTAAAAATCAACACAATTTAAAGATTAAGATAGTCAGGTTCAATCGTGGAGGAAGTACTACGGTCGGCATATCCTATATAGCCAAGTTTCTGGACCTTTTGCAAGGTTCTTACAGGAGAATGGCATAGTAGCCTAGTATTCTACACCGATCGAACCTCAGCAGAATGGAGTAGCTGAAAGACGCAATCGTACCCTAATAGATATGGTGCGCAGTTTGATAAGTTACTCTACCTTACCATTGAGCCTATGGATGGAGGCGTTAAAAACCGCTATTCATATTCTCAATTGAGTACCAAGTAAGTCGGTGCCCGAAACACCGTATGAGTTATGGACAGAAAGAGTACCCTCACCAAACCACTTACGTGTGGGGGGAGTTCTGCTGAGGCTAAAGTATTTAACCCAAACATTGGAAAACTAGATCTCAAAACAGTAAGTTGCTATTTCATTGGCTACCTAGAAAAGTCAAAAGGTTTTCGTTTCTACTGTCCAGACAGACATACAAAGTTTGTGGAAATGAGACACATTATCTTCCTAGAGGATGAAATGATGAGGGGGAGCATGGTAGCTCGAGAAATTGACCTTAAAGAGAAGCGGGTGTATGCGCCCACTTCGATGATTCATGAGCCATTTTTCTCGCTACCTGCTGTCGCTGCACCGACAGTGCAAGACACTACAGTGCCAGCACCTGTTGTTATTCCGCCTGTGACAACAATAAATGACGATGAGGAACCTGTTCTTTAGGATCCTGTAGAACCTATTGACACACATGAGGGGGAGCAACAACAGCCTCAAATAGAAGATGTGCCAAATGTGGAGGCCCCCAGAAGGTCTCAAAGAGTTAGAAAATCAGCTATTCCTGCTGACTATGAAGTATACAACACTAAGGAATTTCAAATGGAGGATGATCCCACCTCATTTGAAGAAGCCATGAGAAGTGATCATTCATCAAAGTGGCTTGAGGCCATGAAAGATGAAATAAAATCAATGAATGCCAATAAAGTTTGGCACTTGGAAATAATTCCTAAAGAAGCCAAAACAGTAGGATGTAAATGGGTCTATAAAACTAAACTTGACTCTCAAGGGAATATAGAGAGATATAAAGCATGACTTGTGGCAAAAGGCTTTACGCAAAAAGAAGAGATTGATTACAATGAGACCTTTTCTCTAGTCTCATGTAAGGATTCCTTTAGAATCATAATGTCATTAGTAGCACATTATGATTTAGAATTACATCAAATGGATGTAAAGATGGTATTTCTCAACGGGGACTTAGAGGAAAATGTTTACATGGCACAACCAAATGGTTTTGTCATGGAAGAAAAAGAACGAATGTGATGTCGCCTAAAGAAATCCATTTATGGATTAAAACAAGCTTCAAGACAGTGGTACTTGAAGTTTGACCAGATAATAAGGAATTTTGGGTTTAAAGAGAATATTGAGGATAATTGTGTCTATGCAAAGTTTAAGAATGTGAAGTTTATCTTCCTTGTCCTGTATGTGGATGATATCTTACTTGCTAGTAGTGATGTTAGTCTACTACTGGAGACAAAGAAGTTTTTATCCTCAAAATTTGATATAAAAGATCTTGGTGAAGCTTCGTTCGTTCTAGGGATCGAGATTCACCGAGATAGAAGTAAAAGGATATTAGGACTGTCACAAAAGGCATACATAGAAAAAATCTTAAAGAAATTCAGTATGCACAAATGTAGTCCCTCACCTGCTCCTATAGTCAAGGGCGATAGATATGGGGATTTTCAATGCCCTAGGAACCAATATGAGATCAATCAAATAAAAGCAGTTCCATATGCTTCAGCTGGTCAGAAGCTTGGAATATGCTCAAGTATATACGCGCCCTGACTTGGCATTTATTACCGAGTTACTTGGCAGATTTCAGAGCAATCCTGGAACAGAACACAGGAAAATACTAAAGAAAGTCTTGTGATATTTGCAAGAAATAAAATGCCTCATGATGACGTATAGAAGATCTAATTCACTCTATATAGTGGGATATTCAGATTTTGATTATGCGGGGGATGATAGAAAATCCATGTCTGGATATGTATTCACTCTCGCAGGGGGAGCTATTTCATAGAAAATCTCAAAGCAAACCGTCACTAATCGTCCACAATGTATGCCGAGTTTGTAGCGTGTTATGAGGCAACGGGGCAAGTGAACTGGCTAAAGAAGTTCATACCCGGTTTGAAGGTGGTTGACGATATCTATAGACCACTTAAGTTATACTGCGATAATAATCCGGCAGTACAGTATGCTCATAATAATAAGTCAAGTGGTGCTGCCAAACACATTGACATAATGTATTATATTGTGAAAGATAAAGTCTAGGATCATGTCATAAGTCTTGAGCATATAAGTATCGAAAAGATGCTCGCGGATCCGCTTACAAAAGGCTTACCACCCAACGTGTTCAAAGAACATGTAGCCGATATGGGTTTAAGGGAAAGCCTATAATTCCTGGACAAAATAAGGCCCAAAGTTAAGTATCTATTTTAGAATAGAGTGGTATGTTCTCGCTGTTAAATCTATCGGCAATTGACCATGACGATGAAACATGCTCTATGCGCTAATCTGTAATGGAATGAACTAAAGTAAATGATATGAAATTAAAAGATGGTAGGAGATCAAGGGGAAGATTGTTAGATTGAACTCCAATCCCAAACTGGGCCCAATGACCCAGTTGGGCCTTTGATCCGTGCCCTGATTGGGGGCGCCCAACCCACTATGGCTAGAGGGCCCCTGTCACACTATGTAATAAATAGAGGTGGAGGCCGGTGGCTCAAGTCACGAGGTTCGCCTGAGCCGAGCTCCCCACCAACAAACCCTAAACCTGATCTAGAGGGTACGTAGCTAGTGACGGGAAGCCACCAGCCGCGCCGCCACTGGACTGCGTCACCTCCACCACTGCACTATGCCACCATCGGTCTTCACCGCCGGTCGCCACTACTCATCACCGACACCGTCTTCACCGACCATCGCTGCCCTCACACAGATACTGGGACAACGACTATGGCCAAAGCCACTGGATCGAAGCCCTACGATGGTCGGTGACCGAGCACTACTCCTCTCTCTAATCTCTGTTTAGTTTACGTACTAGTACATGTTATCCGTTTATGATGATGTACCCGGCTAGATCTATTAGTCTATTACCATGTGATTAGAAAAGAACAACAGATAGTACTATAATATAGTGAGCCCTAATCGTCTTTTCCCAAGGAACCTACTTGATCATTCATGCCCCCACAAGGCCACAAGTCTTTTTTTCAGATCAAGTGTCGTGTGGACCAACCAAAAACCCTTGATTGCTTCTGCATTTCTGCAGTCTCGCGCTGTGAAAACATACTCCTACACGGGTGTAAAAGGGTGCACTTTTGGTGGCTTTTGCTTGTATAAACTCCACGTTTTTAGCCAGCCATTTTTGCAGTCCTCGTACTATCTCCAACAGCCCAAACCTAAATACAAGACTCATTCTAAGAATTGGATCACCCACAGTCACTGGGTCACCCGTCCAAAATTTCCTTTCTCCAACAGCGAATCCAAAATTTCCTCCCTCCACCGGTGAGACTGGCCCCAAACCTCTTACGGTGGCGAGCCTAGCCGCGCCCCGCCCTGTACATCCTCCACCACATGCCGCCCCGCACCAGTGAGCTTGGCCACGCGCTGCGGGTGGAGCAAGGCCATAGGCGGATCTCACCGGGGCCAGTCCGCCCACACGGCGGCGTGCGACGAGGCCGGAGGCGGAGGCCACCCGCACGACATAGCTCACCGGCACCGGGGGTGGAGCACGCGTTGGCCACCCGTGGTGGCTCGTTCATCCGCCGGCATCGGACTGGCCCCACGCGGTACCACCCGGCCCAAGCGGAGAACTCCTGGAGGCCCTGCGGCATGGCGAAGCGGTAATCGCCGAAGACATTCATGACCTTGCGGTTGCCGAGGATGGGGAGGAATGCGCTGTCACGGGCCTCAGCGGAGAGCATGAGGCGACGGAGGAGGTAGAGGAGGCGGAGCTCGTCCCCGCCGTGGTCGAGGATGTCGTCGAGCTGCACGGCGAGGGTGGGCCCCGCGGCCCATGAGGCGGAGGCGGAGGAGGGGGAGTCGAGGCTGCTGGACGGGGGCACGAGGCCGACCGCTCCCCGTCGCGGGCTCGCCTCGCCGAGCCGGTAGCGCCCCGCCGCGGTCCTCGCCGTCATCTTGTCCGCGGGCCCACCACTACGGGTGCAAGATTTTTGCGTCGTCTCTCCTCGACGACGCTTTTTTGCGTTCTTGCTGGCCTCGGATGCAAAATGAGTCCTTTGTCTGGGTCTTCTGTTGGAGCGTATTTTTATGTATGCAAAGTTCTGTGAACCACCTATTTTACGTTTGGGTTGAGCCGTTGGAGACAGTCTCAGGTGCTCCATCCGAAGACCTTTGCTCGAGTTTTTGTATGCTTGCTAGTTGTTCGAGCTGGTTTTCGAATCGAATGCACAAGCCATCAGTATCGCGTAGTAGCCTAGAGTCTTGCAGCCTGTTCGTATGGTCGTATTTGGCTTTTAAGCCATGGCTTATCAACTAACGAATAATATTTTTCTCTCACATCAAACCGGCCAACAGTATTTTCAGACATGGCTTATCAGTCAAACAAACCCAAACGAACATGGCACTGGTGGTGCCTGGTGCTGCCCAAATCTCTGGTTAGAACCCCGAAAAATTCACTCTTCAGGAGCAATCATACCATGAGCAGTAACCAAGCAGCCGCTAGGCTTGTGATGAATTTGGTTTGATTCCATGGAGATTAAAGGGGTGTTTGGTTCTCTAGTCGCTCCTAAAATTCATGTCACATCGAATATTTAGATATTAATAAAGAACATTAAATTAGATTAATTACAAAACCAATTATATAGATGGAGGCTAATTTCCGAGACGAATTTTTAAGCCTAATTAATCTATCATTAGCATGTGTTTACTGTAGCACCACATTGTCAAATCATGAGCTAATTAGGCTTAAAAGATTCGTCTCGCAAATTAGTCTATATTTAATACTCCATATATATGTCAAACATTTGATGTGACAAGAATTTTAGGAGATCATGTAGGAACCCAACAACCCCTAAGGTTTCCTTGGCAGTATCTCTATCCACGGGAGAATGTATAAAATTCTAGGTACATTTCTGGTAAGGTGTATAAAATTTGACCAAATATATTTATGACATCAAATATAGCATACAAATATAATTTCTCCATCCAAAAAAAAGTGACGCTATAAGTTTTGTGCCGGTCGAACTTTCTTAACTTTGACTAGGTTTATAGATGATATTAACAACATTTATATCTCTAAATAAATTTGTTATAAAAATATATTTAACGATTTATCTAATAATACTAATTATGTACCATAATTATTAATATTTTCTTATACTAGATATATGCTTGTGTGTTGCCTCGGAATCATAATTTTTTTTATCGAACCTCATATTTTTTTTATCAAACCTTATTATTACTTGACGCAGACGTGTGAGCTCCAATGATTTTGTATTAGACACGGACACGTGGATTCGGTACGCGTGAGCTCTGAGTAGAGCTGAAGATTTGTATCCGACGTGGATACATGAGCAAGAGTAAGATTTGGTATCACCAGATGGACGATTACTTTAGAGTCTTTTTGTCTGTAAGATAAGATAAGAAGATAAGAGGTATCTTCGATTAAAATTAAAAATATTTGACTTTTCCAAAAATGAAAATGACATTCTTTATGGTACGAACGAAGTATCTCATGATAAATCTACTGTGATAAAGTTATATCATTTTAGCCGGAGGGAGTACGTATTCACTTCATTCTAAATTATAGGATGTTTCGATTTTTTATATTGTTTTAACTATTTATGGTTATTCTTTTAAATACGTATTCCTATGGTTTCAGACGGTACAGCTCAAGTCGACCTCCGTAAGAAAATAGGCGTACCATAAATCTACTGTGATAAAACCACGCGTTGCGATGATATCTTGGAATTCGTTCGAGGGACAAGAGGCATTTCCAGATTGCTGCAATCAAGCATTCCTCAATTCCACCACAAAAACAACAAAGAAGATCACCGAAAGCATTCACTCCATCATCAGCAGCACCGCAAATGCAGTAAAACACCAAACCATCTTGGTTGCTCCTTACGCTGAGGTAGCAGGCAGCAGCAGCGGGGTCAGGCGTTACAGACATAGTAGTTCAATCTCACGAGCATCATCTCATCATCGTCATACAAAACATAAGTAGAATCCGAACCAAAACGCGGTAAAATGATGGAGCTAAGCTAGTGCAAAGAAGGCATTCCGGGGGCAGGGCTTCAACAAGCTGGCGGGCTGAGCGAGCTCACCATTGCGAAATTCGAGACACGATCCCCCATTCCGGGGGCAGGGCTTCATCACTTGCCCCCCTTCTTCTTCCACAGGTCGCCGAGCACCCGGATGCCGGCGCCCTTCCGCTTGCCACCGAAGCCCTCGTCGTCGCCGTCGTCGGGCATCGTGGCGGGGGAGCCCCAGCCGTTGCTGGCCAGTCCGGTGAGGTGGTTGTCCCCGCCGAGCACCGCGGCCGCCGCCTCTGCCGCCTTGCGCCATTGCTCGGTCTGCACGCGCAGGCGCCGCAGCTCGCCGTCCAGTGCCTCCCGCGCGGCCTCCGACGCCCTCAGCTGCTCGCCCATCCGGGCCTCCCGCGCCGCGCCCTCCTTCAGATCGTGCTCGGCCTGGGCCGCCTTCGACGCGGCGTCCTCTCCGGCCTTCTTCGCCACCTCCGCGGCCTCTCCGGCCTGCTTCTTCAGCTCAGCGTTCTCCGCCGCGAGGGCAGCGATCTCCGTGTCCTTCTCCGACAGCTTAGCCTTCAACTCCACGACCTCCGGGCTCTCCTCCTTCTCGGCGCCGTCGGTTTCCACCGCCGCCGCGCTGTTGTCCTCCCCGATCATTTTCTTCGTCTCCTCTTCTTCCACCTCCTCCTTCTCGGCCAGCGCCGCCTTCTCGCCGCAGCTCACAACCTCGCAGTCCTCAACCGCGCTCTGGTTCTCCTTGTCCCCCGACAAGGCCCGGACGACCTCGAACACATCGGTCGCCGGCGCGTTTATGCTGCTCTCCTCCTCGGCCGCCGCCGGCTGAGGCACCTTGAGCTCCTCGGTCTTCTTGGCGCTTTCGACCCCCGCCGAAGGGGGGGAGAGAGGAGAGGTGGTGGTGGTGGAGGCCGGGCTTCCCTTGGTACCGACGCGCTTCTTGGCCTCCTCGAGCGCGACCTGCGCGTCCTTCTTGGCGGCCTCAGCGGACGCGAGCTGCTCCCGCAGCTTCTTGAGCTCGTCCTGCACTTTCCCCAGCTTCGCCTCCAGCTCCGCCACGCGCGTTCCCGCCGCACGCTTCTTCTGCAAGACCCATTGCCACCCGCCGCCGCCGGCGAAACAGTGAGCCACAGCACCGAAATAAAAAAGGATGGGAGGGGGGAGAAGAAAACGAAACTTCACCTCGGGCAGAGGGCTGCGCGGTGAGTGCCGGTCCCCGACCTTGGGGCTGCTCCGGTCGGCGACGGGGCGGTGGTGCGCACCATTCGCGTCGGGTGTCGTCTTGAGGTGCAGCGGCGCGCGCTGCGACGCCCGCGGCGGCGGCGGCTCGTTGCCCCTGAAACGGAATCCAGCCACCAGCCATGTGTCAGAAACGAAACCCGCAGCACCGCCACTGAGGAGGCGCCGTTGATCTCGGCCAGCTCGGCACGCACCTGGATCTCGGCATGGTCCTCCGGGAGCTCGTGGCTGCGGCGGCGGCGGCGGCGGCGCTGGCGCTCGTGCTTCAGCCTCCCTCCCCCTCCCGGCGTGGCGCGTCGTCCTAGGATCACAGCATGAGCGGCGTGGTCATGAAAAGGCGGAAGCTGGCAAGCGGCGCACACGGGCGGAAGAGGCTTTGTTTGAGCGCTGCCTTTCTCGTGGGAACGGACGGGGAATTTGTCTGCCTATTAATAATAAAATAAATCCTGGCGAGGCTGCGACCGCGAGACGCACGGCTCCCAGCCCCAGGAGCCGACGCGACCGACCGGTGCCGGTGCGCGATTCAAATTCGAAAATCATTGGAGCAACGAGCAAAGGCCAGCCAGCGGACGCGGAACCAACCAGAGGCGAGCGGTGCCACTGTGCCAGTGCCAGTGCCAGTGCCACCAGCCGAACGTTACTCTTGCTCGGGGCGGGCGTTGGTTGGTTGGTGTACGCCGCCCGCGCCAGCGTAAATGCGGGTGCCCGAGCCGCGGCGAGTGGCAGGTGGCGTGCGCCCGCGCGCTCGGGGTTCGAGCGGAACGGCACGGCTGGTTCCGAATTCGGGTTGGGCTCTCAGGCTCTGGCCTCTGGGCTGTGCCGTCGCACCGGCACCGGGCAGCAGGGGCAGCACCGAGTTGGTGAGACGGCCACATGGGTTTGTCAAGTGAGTAGCCTGTGTGCCCGGGACCGGGGAGGCTGGCTGATCAGTGAGCGGCACAGCTGCTCGGAAAAGTCCTCTGGCCTCGTCAGCGAGTACGTGACAGAGATGCTGTGCGCCGCTGTTCGTCTGCTCCGGGAGACCGAGACGCGGCCAAGAGGACGAGCAGTGCGCGCGTGGTACATGCACGCAGATGGTGAGCGCAACAGGACCTGTACTCCCGAACATATACTGGCTACTGGATGCAAGAGTACAACGCCCCTTGTGCTGGTAGCACAAAACGACTAATCGAGGGCACGTTTGTATTGCATCTAATTATGACTAGTCTTTGATAGTCACGATTTTCCTTTAGGTGCCGTTTAGTTTCCAAAATTTTGCAGAATTTTTCAAGATTCCTTGTCACATCAAATCTTTGGACGCATGCATGAAGCATTAAATATAAATAAAAAATAAAACTAATTACACAGTTTAGACGAAATTCACGAGACGAATCTTTTAAGCCTAATTAGACTATGATTAGACACTAATTACCAAATAATAACGAAAATGCTACAGTACCATTTCCTAAAAATATTCGCCAACTAAACAAGGCCTTAGTAGATGTTTGGTTGTTCTCATTTCTCAGTGATCGAATTTTTTAATCATATAGCTTTATTGTCAGAGACGGACCTTTAATGTAACTCTATATAAGGTTATATGATCTTTTTTTTCCACTAAGGACAGTTTCGGTGGAGAGTTTTATTGTGTTATTTCCAAAACTGTCATGTTATATGAAATGAAATGGAACTTGGTTGAAACACCTACTCTAAATGAAGAGTTTCATTCTATAGTTTTATTAGCATTTAATTTCATGACTCATAAAGAGTTAGTAATCATAGATGAAACTCATTTCTTACATCTCTTCTTAAATACGTTGTCATGTCATAAAAAATGCCTACATGGTGATCTATTTAATGCAAATGAAACTCACATGAAACTTCCACTGAGACTGGCCTAAAACAAAACATGTGTATCCAGGTGAAACTCACATGAAACTTTCATAGGGCTTGTTCGGCTGGTACTAAAGTCGGCTGATAAGCTGGCTGAAGCTGTTTTATTGTGAGAGAAAAATACTGTAGAGTCTAACTGATAAGCCGGCTGATAAGTTCAAGCGAACATGCCCTCAATTACTAATTGTTAGAGTAAGACTCAATTTGGATGCACTCAGCTAATAATTACTCGTCCCGTTTCAAATTATAAGTCGTTTTTATTTTTTTGGTTTATTCATTTTACTATGTATCTAGACATGTTATTATATCTATATACATAGCAAAATAGATGTACCTAAAAAGTCAAAGCGATTTATAATTTAAAATGAATGTACCTAAAAAGTCAAAGCGATTTATAATTTAGAACGAAGGGAGTAACTGCTAAATATTACTCCGTAACCTTATGATATTTATTTCCTCAATTTTAAGGGAATACAATAAAAAAATATTTCTTTTATCAATCTAATTATGTTTATCTGGTTTCATAAATGTTACTAGTACTTTTTTTTATACATCTAATAATTTTTTTGTGAAAAATATCAAATCAAACTTAAAACTGATTGACTCCTTAAAAAAGAGAATTGCATTTTTTTTGTGGAGTAGGAGCTGTTAGCTAATGTTATCTGCCAGTGGATCTGCTTAAATAGGGTAAATCCTACGTCGCAAGAAGTTCTGGAAGAGAACTCCTGGGTTTTTTTTCTAACCGGGCCTAAACACGTATTTTATTAAAAGAAGAAGAGAACTCCCTCTCAACGGTGAATTTGCATAGCCGCCTGTGGCTGCGATTTTCTGGTGTTTCACCGGGGTTAGTCCCTAAAATAATTCGGTTGCTTTTCGCGCGTGGAACCATAAAGGGAATGTGAAGCACCTCGTCGTCTACGGATTCATAGACCCGGTGATCTCCAGCCTGTTCGTTTGGCTGTGGCTTGTCGTAAACGATCATAAATTTCCAGCCAGAACAATATTTTTCTCTCACACAAACCAGCCAGCAGTACTTCTTCACGAACCAGTAACGATACGAACCAGCCAACCGAACAGGCTGCTCATAAAGGACGCGATCGTGGAATCTAGGTGTAGTTGTAGGATCTGTTTGTGTACATGTGGTGTGAGTGCGGTGTGTGTGAGTGTATGGTGTTGGTGTGTGTCTGTCCATGAACAGATACTACAGTTGTACCTAGATGAGAGGCGTAAAAAAAAAATTACATAGCCGCCTGTTCATATACAGACCTCGTTATTTTTGGCCTCTTGCGAGGCTTACATGTAGCCAATAGATGCGCTCTAGGGTCAGCGGGGAATGGAGTCGCGCGGTGAGTCCGGGAGTCCTCCGGCAAGATGCAATGGGGACAAGACAAACGAGGGAAGTGGGAACTGGGACTCTGGAAGAGCACAGGCGAATGGGTGTGTGCAGATGCAGATGAGGGCTGCCGGGTGAAGCCTCTTGCCACTCGCGATCCAGGAGGTCGACGCGCGATCGGGCCCCATCAGCGCTTACACCGTGCAGTGTTTATAGCCTACTCTAATCCTGGCGTTTAAGCTGGCTGAAAGGGACCCTTGGATTTGCAGAGGTGAAGCCAAGGCGTCGAGCGTGCACTAGAGTAGGAGATCACCAATTCATCAGAAACTAGCTGTATCCAGTAGATGTCAGGGTCTGCTCGAGCATCTGAAACCTTTAGCGAATTGTTAGCTGTGGAGTTACTCGTCCATTTTGGCATTTTTCCTTTGCAAGGTTTAGTAATTTGATGTGATGGAGTGGATATCTTCTATGTACAGCCTCAACGTCAAGAAACGCAACCTAAAAGGTAAAAGCATTCTCACGCTGAGGTCCACCCCTGTGAGGTACTAGGAGGTAACCGATCGTGATCCTTGCTCGCTGAGAATGAGACGTTCCGAGGATGAACATCACATTCACATTGTGGGGCGGTGTCAGTGTCGACCTATATATTTCGCCGCTCGTAGACATCACCTGCTCACCTAAACGCATATGGAACCAAGAGCAAGCACCGCAAATGATTGCGACCCATACACCCACTCCAACTAGGATCAAACATGTGTGCGCATCACCACGCATGAAAGATTAGGACGTGAAAGATTAGTAGAAGAGCATACCTGGGCTGATTGCAGGAGGAGCCAGCCAGCCAGCATGCAATTTCTCTTCGAAGTTTGGAGGAGCCTCTTGCGCCTTGACTATTGATGAGCTAGCTGTGTCATGATGTATTGGTGTGCGAGATGTATGGTCGGATAGCGGCGGGCGAGGACAAAGGAGAAGGGTGCAGTGCAGTGCAGTGCAGATAAAGGTGCCAAAACTTTTTCAGTGGGAATAGAAATTTGGAATGCACGTCTACCCAGCAAACAAGGGCACAAGGGCAACAACGGGTGCGAGACGAAACACGGGAGGTCCATGAAAGGATGCGTACTACTCCAGTACTCTCTCTCTTCCAAAATAAAAATCATTCTCATTTTCCGATAAGTTGATTTTTTCTAACTTGGATCAATTATATATAATTTTTTAGTATTTATAATATATAATTAATATTATTAGATAGGTCGTTAAATATATTTGGAGATAGAGGAAATACATATTTTTTTATAAATCTAGTCAAAATTAAAAAAATTTGATCTGCACGTATCTCACCACGTACGTGCTTGCTCCTCGTGCTCTGTTCGCTCTGGTTCCTTTTCGTTACCCCGTCTCGAGGAAACCCGGAAAACACACGCTGACATGCTGTGGTTGGTGCACCATCACGATTCAGATTCACGAAGGCTGCGTGCATTTGCAGTTCCCAGTAGCATTTGCAGAAATCTGCTTCAGCTTCCCTGAGAGGTATTGTGCCAGGCAAAACCACCAATGTATGCCTATCATAGATTAGTGGAACGTCAATCAAATGGTACTATTTATCCTGGAATCATTTTTCAGCATGTGGTTCTAGTATCGAAAGTCAAAACAGCTTTCAGTGGTTCCCAAGTTTCTGTCACTTAATCTGCAGTCAAGCAACATCGAGTCCAATGAGCTGGACACGTAAATCTCTGACCAGTTTGAGAGCACATTGATTTCTGAAAAAAACGAGACTTGCTTTCGAAAGTTCCTCAGCGTGATCTTAGGACTGCAGTACCACATATACAAGCGCAACACTGAACGTTGGCTATAGCAGTCACAGTCTTTGGCTCGTCTGGTAAGCTTCGTATCATTTGTAAATTGTAATGCAAACGCAGGTGACAAGGACAGTCATTTCCGTTCGGTGCACAGCATATGTCAGCCTATTTGGTTCCGAAAGACTACAGGAGTCAAACTGTGAAGGATCGAAACGGGCGACCAGAGGGGGGTGAATGGCCGCGGAAGCCAAAAATAATTTCTAACCCTTCCCCTAAACACAAAACCTGATTAAATCACGTTTTTCAAATCTGGCCAGAACTCTATGTACCTAGTAAACATGATGTGGACGAAAATCCGTAACTCCGATCGACCTAAAAATTTGTCAGATTAAACTAGATGAAATTACGAAACTAACCCAACTGGAATCACGTCAATCGGACTTACGGATCTTGAGATAAAAATAAAACAAGCAGACTATGTCAGATGCTGACGAGAATTGTAAAGAACCAATCGAGATGCACAAGATCAATCATTATAGATGAAAGATTAAATTGAGTAATTGAACTTACAAAAGTGCATCTAGCCTCCGCCCGAACATCCTCCCTCTCTTAATCGGAGAGATCAACAAAAACCTCTCACTAGAGTTCAAACCCTAGGCTAGACCGGAGAGAGGAAAACTAAACCGTGGAACCCGGGGCACGAGTACTGTTCACGGTACTGTTTACGCGTGAATGGTAACTCACCGAGAGTCCAAAACGTTCCGCTCCCTTCTCAACCCTAGGTGCCACATATTTATATCTCCAAAGGGTGGCACGACCTATTTTCACATAACCCTCTACGCTAAATAAATCCAACGTAGGAGCGTAAATTCCAATTACGTCCTCCATGGCAAATTCCGCGATGTCCGCGATCCCTCCATCTTCGCGATGTGATCCTCGCGATGTCGTCGCACGACCATCCGAAATCGTATCGTGATCGCCAGAATTTCCATCTTCGGCCAACGCACGTCGCGCGAGCGTCCCGGTACGATGCATGGCTTTGTGGCTCAACCAGCGAACCCCGGATTTTGTGGCGTAATCTGGAAACCTCCCTCGACGTCCTCCCACCGTGTAGCCAGGTACAGTAGACGTACACCACACGATCGCCTGTCCCTCGAACGCAAGCCTCGATCCGCCCTTCTCCGCCTCCACGGTTCTTCGGAACGGCATCCTATCCTCGTTCTTCACTCGTCGCCGCATGTACCTTGTCTCCACCTGTCACCTACAACCACAACCTGTCGAGAAATACGTCACACGCACACCGTATTGTCAATCGCTCATCACCAAGGTGCTAGCACACCGGCATCTCAAACTGCCAAAGACTGACTGCAAACCAAGCTAATCCGGGGTTACCTGCATCTCGCTAATCTGATGCTAGTGATACTAGTACTAACAAACGGAAGTCCTACCTCCTACAGAAGGCACTAATCATTGAGGTAAAGATCACAGGGCCTTTGCACATGAATCTCCAACAAAATGATTAAAGAATACGCACTGGCAGTGGCAGCTCAGCAAAATTTTTCGAATTAAAGTATATAGTACTCGGAACACGAGCTACCAACGGCACCAAACAGTTCTGCAAAGTCGCGTTTGTTAATCCTTTATCCTGCTAAAGCGAATTGCTGCTAAGCACTGCACAGTCGCACAGGGGAGAGAGCACTCTGTCCCCGCACCCCAGCTTTCCGTTGGCATCCGCCGATAATTTTTACTGCTCCGCCTCTCGTGAGCCGTACCACACTACCACCCCACTAGTTACTGTTAGTGGCATGGCACGGCAAAGCTCGCGCCTCGCGCCGTAGGCTTTTCTACGGAGAAGAAGCCAGGGGCAAAGGCTGGTGGTGCACTGGTGCTCAGGGCACGGTGCGGTACTCTCTGAAGGCCATCCCGGTTCGTTTGGGCTGGTTTGGCTTATAAGTCATGACTGAAAATACTGTTGGTTGGTTTGGTGTAAGAAAAAAATATGGTTCATTGACTAATAAACTATGGCTTATAAGTCAAATACGTCCTAGCGAACCGGCTGTGCGCTGGGCGCCTGCGCCCGTTCAGGAGCGACGGGCAATGGCTTCCTGGTCTTCGTGCCTTCGCCTTTGCGTCTCCCCTACCGTAGCGATACTGGATATGCGTGCTATACTGGTACCACACTGTCACTGGGGTGGGTGAGGACTGAGGACTGAGGACGCATGCGCCATGGAGGCAAGAGAGTCTTGTCCGGTGACGCCGTTGGGCGACTTGGGTCAGGAGGGAGGCGAAGGTTGGAGGGGGCCGAACGGCGACAGTTCTCGACTTCTCGTTGTTTTTGAGAGGGAACGCCGCCGAACGCGATGCATGTGCAGGCTTGCGTATGACAAGATTCGTGGGCCCAAAATAGCGAAGCCCATGGGCCAAATTCATCTTCCCTGCCCTATTTAGAGGGTGGTTGGGACAGCTCCCAATAGCTTCAAATCTGGAAAAAAAAAAGCTTCATTCCTATTTTTTTAGCCAGATACCTCAAATTCCACCGCCTTTAAATCCATCAAAACACGGATCTAGCTCCTAGATCCATGAAATCTAAGGAGCTCCGTAAGAGGTGCTATGAAAACACGTAGCTCCGACTTCAAATCCGGTAGCAACTGGAGGAACTGTATCAAACACTTTAGAAAGGAGAGTCATTCGGCCTGTTCGCTGGTTGGTTTCTGGGCTGGTTTGAGCTGGCTGGCACTGGTTTGTTGTGAGAGGAAAATACTGTTTGCTGGCTGGTTTGGGTTGGCTGAAACCAACAAGCGAACATGATGATTATCTGGTAAATAGTAGAAAAGCCGGAGTATTTTTCTGTGTCTAGACTCTAGAGCCGGAGCTTCAGAAAGTGAGTCCTCAAGTGGCAAGTGCCCAGCAAAATCGTTCAGCTAGTAGCAGTATCTGTGAAGGTTAGCGCACGTAACACAAGTCTCTATGTGTCAACAATAGTGTCTTTCCATGCAGAACAATATAGGACCATACGGATGCTTAGGATATTGCCTACTGCCCTGTCTGATGCCTAGGATATTGCCTTCAACAATCAACCATATGTTCACGAAAGCAGTCAGATACATTTGACAGAATATGCTCGGATAAACTGCTGGAAACCCATTGACCACGAGAGCTGATCTTTTATTTCCCAATGGCAAATTGGCTACACCAAAATCTCAATCTGCAGCACAACTGAGGAAAGCAGAAATATGGACGCATTATAAGCATTAGGAAAAGGATAACTGTTTGTACCTAATAATGTTGCTATATTTTTAATCTAGTGGGAAGCATTAAAAAAAGCAAGCGCCTTATGCAAGTGAATCAGATAAATCAAGTAACCAAACTCTAAAGAACACATCTCATGGTAAAGTAACCATAATGTCATGAAAGACTGCTGATGGCAAAGCATGACATGTAGTTTCTAGTCAATCTAATAGTAAAGTAGATCTGAAGATATCCATGCCCATGTTTTAGAAGTATGACAACATGGGTTCTAGGATCTCAAATCAAAATAGAGAGAGTGTGTTACCAGTTCAGTTTGCTCTAGTCTGCTTTGATCAAGCAGGCACAAAAAATACCAAATGGAAGCTCTGATCTATATATATTCAAGGTCTCCACAAGCTACATCATCCAATACGCTCCTGTCAGGGCCTGAGCTTGCTGCTTCTTCAAATTGATTATTATTAAGGTGTATACTTTCCACCTCTTCGAGTTCATCAGTGTCAGGGTCTCCTTTTGTTGCCTCTTCAGTTTTACTATTGGGGTAAACTCTCATTCTGATGCGCTTGCCTTTGATGTATCGATATTCCCATTTTGGTGGTGGGTATTTCTTTTTTAACTTTTCATATTTGTCCATCATCTCTAACTTCTGAAATACATCACCTAGCATCCTGATAATAGAACCATCAGGTCTTATGCCTAGTTCCTCCATATCAGCAAAAATCTGGAGAATTTACGTGTAAGACAGCATAAGAATGCTTGGATAATTATCCCCAACTAATGTTTCTGCTGAAGCCAAACCCCAACTTTTAGTTCAAACAGCATGCAAACTGGTGAAATAAGGAAAAAAAACACATTTCATTTCCTACCTCAAACATCTTATCATACGCTCCAGCACTGTAATAGAAAGAAATCATTCTCATGAAAAATGTATGAGGCAAACCCTCCATATATCGTGAGAATACCATTCCAAATAACTCTTCTACTTCCTCAATCCGTCCGTCCTCGATCAAAGCATTCAACAAGGTGTAATAGGTTCCCATTGTCTTCCCTTGACCTTTGTTGAACATCCATTTAATGACCTAGATTATGTGGTCATTGTTTCAGTTCAGAATAAGGGTTTGTTATTATAAAGGAACAACTAAATCCTAGGTGTAGTATTGGTAAAGGAAAAAACAGTTCATCTTTCTTAATTGAAAGGCAGAGCTCCTGCCATTATCTTCCAAACAAAAACGGTTTACTGTTAAAAGAGAGCAGCTAATTCTGTTCTTCTAGAACTGGGAGCAGCTAATTGACTTGTCAAAGGATGAGATTACTAACAACATTCTCCAAGAAAGGGGACTAGCAGCTAATACAGTATGAAACTTTAACTAGAAATTCATGACAATTGAAAGGAATATGTAGGAAAATAATTTAGACCAAATAGTTCACATCAAAACTTGGAACTTCCATTTAACACCTGAATTATTCGTTTCCATTCCTTTTCGTCTTCAAGTTTCTTCAGTGCCTTCTTTACTACTATCAAGGGAAACGCCAGTTCCCATGCAACAAATGAGTCAAGTGCTCCATAAACTTCCTCCTTTACATTAGACAGACCTTTAATCTGCACGAGATGATAAAAATTTGACATATAATTTCAGACACTCAATTTGAATGTGTCCATAGGAAAATGAGTATTTGAAAAAGACATCCTACACAAACTATATGTTGCCCCTTATGTAACATACAGTGATACAGGTAATGTGACTGAAATTTGCTACAAATACAGAAGCTGAAATCTGCAAAAGCTGAATGAAAAGATATTTCTTTGTTTGTTGGGTTGTGGCAGTGGACTAAAGTTAATCCAGCAATGTCAAGGTGATGCACAAGAGTATACAAACACAATTAATTTTTCAACAGAGAAGCGTTCAAGAGCCTCACACATTCGACAAGCTTCTGTGACTTGGAAATAGTCCCAATTTTCTTCCGAGTTTTCCACACACGGGGATATCTCGGTCTTGGACCCCTGATACCACAAACCTGCTGCACAATCGCAATTAATAGGAATCATGATAGGCCGCTCCGCCAGTACTGAACCACCATATGCATACCGCAAGCGGCACAGTAGATTAAGCTCACCACTACAGAATTAAACTTTATATGATGTCGAACAGGCCCCTCCTTTACTGAAGCAAATGCAGGCGACCAGTAGCTCCTCAAGCAAAACATTCTATAATCTGTATTAGCGAAAAACTAAAACAAAATCCACGAAAGCAGATAAGAGCGTCGCCTTTCACGAGATGAAGAGAACTCTCGTCTTCACGCTGTACCTTAATAGAGTATCAGAAGAGCAGTAGGACTGGAGGAGAAACGGAAAAGGATGGGCTGCCGCTGCCGCCACCGCCCGCCGCCGCTGCCGCCGCCGAGTGGAGTAACCGACTGCCGGTACCGTCGCTGCTTCAGGCCGGAGTAGGGAGGGGAGCGACCGCAACCGCACAGCGGCAGCTTGCAAAGTTGCAATCCCCCAGGATTGGAAAAAGTCTACTTAACCCCCCCCCCCCCCCCCCCCTTTCTTGGTCTACTTCACCCCTGTTTTACCCCTGAACTTTCTAAAACTGTCTACTTCACCCTAACTATGAAAATGTTTGGTAGTTGTGTTAGTTTTGTTATGCTCAGGAAATCAGCTCAGGTTCCTGTATTTCTGTTTTCTGCATTCCTTGATTCCTTTCTCTTGCTATCATAGTCTTCCACTCATTGTTCTTATACTGCGCAGATGTTAGCTAAACTTGTCAGTGGAATGCACAAGCCTGCTCAACAAACAGTTGTCCCTTCTTCATCAGTTCAAGACTTTCTAGCCTCACTACTGGTGAAGAAGATGTAATGATCTAACTCTAACAAGACGCCTCTGTCCTTTCTAGGTTCTTGCTTTTTCCTGGGAAAAGTTTTTGAGGCTCTGTATCACTATTAGATCACAGAACATTGTGCTTTAAGCCTTTAATTGAAACTATGCATGGTGTGAAACTGAATGTTGAGAATAACCGTATTGTTCAGGAAACAGCTTGGTGGTAAGCTTGGAAGTTCCTTGCAGGATGATCTTGGGGTTGAGACCATTGGTGATCTCCTAAGTTTTACAGAGGATAAGTTGCAAGAGCAGTATGGAGTAAATACAGGGTAATTATGTTCATGCTTTATTAATGTGTTATTATTTGGTTTACTTTGATTAATGTACATATAAGCTTATAGTGAAGATATGATATCACGTTTTAAAGAGTTAATAGTTGTTATTCCCTTTGGCCTTTAGCAGATGATGTAACTTTTAAGTTGATAGTTGTTTCATTGTATCAAACATGCTTCTTTGCATATATTTTTTTAATATCATGCCAAATAGGCAAATACTCACTAACTCATCTTGTAAGCGCTTGACTTCATGCAGAACATGGTTATGGAAGACTGCTAGGGGCATTAGTGGGGAAGAAGTTGAGGATCGTCTTTTACCCAAGAGTCATGGGTGTGGAAAGACATTTCCTGGCCCAAGAGCATTGAAGAACAGTGCTTCTGTAAGAATTGCTTACTCTGTCATTTTCGTTGTTCTTTAACAAAATCTTTAGTTATTACCTGCTCAAGAAACAGAGTATCCGAAGTTATAATGATAGAGCGTAGCATTTATTATGAACCGTAGTTCATTTGGGGGATAACTATTGCTAGGACGATAGCCTGACAAAGTTGGCTTGAAGGGAGACTAGAGTGTTTGGGGTGAATTCGACTGATTGTTCTTCATTCCTTTTCTCCTTGATACAACACCTCCCTTATAGATAGAGGATTTGTAACCACCTAAGGAAGGCCCAATCAAATCCTAACAAATCATATCCAATCCTATCTCTAATTGACCCGAATCTAACCCTATCTCTAATTGACCCAATAACTCTAATTAGTCCTATGGGCCCCTGCCCCGCCTAGCTGACCCCCATAACAGCATTTCAATTGGCACCTGATGTATGAAGGACCATATGTTTAGTTGCATACTTTTTTGACTTGGGTGAAATAACTTGAAAATATGTAACTCTCAAGTTTCAATATGATGTCTTGTGACCTGTATGGTGACATTGTTGATCTGGAGTCTGGAGCCCTGCATGTCAGTGAGAGGATCAGCGGTTACTAAAGAAAACTTGGCAGTTCCATGTACAAACTTTTGTGGTCCATGTCAGCCACATTTGTAGAGCTTACACCAGACTAATTCTGAACAGTCGTTGTACTTGACTACTGCTGCTCTTATCAAATATTAGTTTGTTGAAATGAGCAGCATGTACAACACAGAATTATGTTGGTGCTCTATGATGCTGCACTTTGATGGCCTTAAGGGATGCTAGATGCAGTACCAACTTAAATTTTGTGCTACCTGAGTCAGATGCCACATGCATGTATTTGAGAAAAAAAAGGATCCCACATGCATGTCTCAAAAAACAAAATATCTCATTCCTATGTAAGAATCTCGGAAATTTTTTGTTAAGGTTCAGTTAATTCAGTCAATCTTTATGTTGTAGGTCAAAGGCTGGCTGGATCAACTATGTGAAGAATTAAGTGAACGGATCCAATCTGACCTGAACCAGAACAAGAGAATTGCCCAAACGCTAACTCTTCATGCCAGAGCATCTAAGGTATTTTGTGTAATAATATACTAATACCTTTCCTTTTAGGGTACTGTAATTTCTGATAAAATGGTCAGGCATGTATCTAGTCCAATTTCACACTGCACACCATAACTTCCTGATTTTTCTACTTTTGCTGCAGGAAAATGAACGTGATTCAACGAAGAAATTCCCTTCCAAATCCTGTCCTTTGCGCTATGGGACTGGGAAAATTCAGGAGGATGCAATGAAGCTATTTGAAACTGGCCTTCACGAGTTTTTAGAATCTCAGAACACTGGATGGAGCATAACATCACTTTCTGTTACTGCAAGCAAAATATTTGATATACCTAGTGTATGCTTATAAAAGCTTTCTTAGCAATTGATGATTGGATGCATTATCTAGTTTAAATGTTGAGACACCTTAGAGAAACATGGCAACTTCAGTATATTATTTTGATCTCTTGATAAATAAAGCCTCATTCCTTCAAACCAAACATATATTGAGATTATACATTATGTAGAAGTTCCACCAGCTTTTATAACACTCCAACATACTAATGAAATTACAATCACTTAAAGCAAAATGAAAACAAAAAATCCTATTAAATCTGTGCTAACATGTCTGCAACCTTATTATCTGTCATTTCTGAACTGTGGTGTCTTCTTCTCATGTTTGCAAATGCTACACCATATATCAGGCCCCACATAAATTTACAAATGCATTTTGCTAATTTTTATTTGTTATTTTAATTTCATTTATCAGGGAACAAGCTCAATCTTGAGATACATTAAAGGTCCTAGTTCTGCTGCACCTCCGGCTATACCTGATTCTTCGTCTGTACCTGAGGATCCATCTCTTGGTGATCTTCCTTAGTTCCAAGTGTGCCTACTTTTTGCAGTTTTTGTTTGTTCCTACTTTAAGGATCTTCCAATATTTTTCTGTAGACAACGATGTATTTGTGAAGCCAATTCATCTACATCTCAGAAAGAAGACAATAATACACATTCTGCGTCTGCGATTTCAGCTAAACAGTGCCAAGCAAATGAAGAAAAAAGAATATCAAAGAAGTTGCCTGAAGTTAAGGTCAGTTCTTTTCTCCTCGGTGGACACCATCAAACTGATTTCTTGTTGGTTTTATTCTTAAGCTGTTGGTGAATGAAAATGTCGTTTTCCTTTTGTTTCTGTTTGCTTGCTTCCGGGCAACAATGTAGCATCAACTATTAATATTCAAGTTGGAATATCCCAAAGTTAGTGCTTGGCATTGCCTTTTGTATCAGAAATGATTAAATCAAGGGCTTTTCTTTCTGAGTCAGCTGTATTTTCTTTTTCTCCAATATATAGCCTCTTACCATCTTGTATTTGCTCTTGCTTTTTTCAATGAAATTAGCACTGAATTGTGCTGTTCGTTAAAAAAAAGGATTCCAAGTTTGACATGTACTCTACTTGTTCACTTCTTTTTTTTATTTTGTCTCATTTCTTTTGTGTTGGTAGTATATGACTTGCAAACTAATTTTTAGTTTCCATGTCATTAACTAATCCAAGATGTTTCATGACGATAGGGAACTTCCTTGATATTGAAGTTTCTTTCACGGGTTCAATCTACCCTCCATGAGAAAAGAAAATCTGATGCACTAATTTGCAACCATCAAGGTTTGGTGGACTGTAAGATGCAATGATGCAGATATATTGATTTAACCACTGCCACATTTGACATTTCTTCGTTTGCTGAATATTCGTGATGACATTAGGTCCAGGGAGTTCTTCGGAAGCAAACAAAGCTGAAGAACACAATGTGCCTGCGGAGGCTGAGGATAGGAACAACACCAGCAGTTGTGCTGAACCCTCTGGCAGCAACACATGGATGTTCAACATTCAAGACATTGATCCAGCGGTGGTGGAGGAACTGCCACCTGAGATCCAAAGAGAAATACAAGGGTGGGTCCGTCCATCGAAGCACCCGAGCACGAAGAGACGTGGTTCTACAATTTCTTCGTACTTCCCACCCGCGAGGTCTTAGATACGTTGATATGCTAGTTCTTGATTGTTTATTCTGTACTCTTCTCCACACAACACAACGGGCCTAGCTCTGTGTATTGTAATTGTAAGATGTGAAGATGTTCAGGTAGCCCCTATATGTGATGAGCAGTTGGATGGGACCTCTGTGAATATTAGTTTATTTGGGTGAAAGATGGAAACATGAACATTAATGTATGTGCAAATGGGTACTTGAGGTACTAGGATTGCATCTACTTATACTCATGTTGGAAAATTATTGAGTACAGTACTTTGAATCTTGATAACAAATGAATGACAGTGAAATAAACCTTGGTAATGGAACCTGTCTAGTTCCATGGCAGTCGGTCTTTCAGCAAAGCATAGATAAATCAGTGATTGAGACGACACATGTCGATCAATTTGTGCATCTGTGGTACTGTTTGATCGTGAAGAATCATTTGTACTCTTTCTTCCCATTTCATATGCTCGCATCTTTTCTATCACTCTGCCCAGCATGTGCAGATGTAGTAAAATAAACAAAATTAAGCGGGAAGAATTTACAACAACATATGGTAACGTTGATCGACCTCTAAGTGATACACACACAGCTTCATGCCTTCCGGTCTTTTTCTCTAATCTTCTCCGAGCAACAAGTACATTTTATATGAAGTCTTCATGGAAGAAAATGCAGCTGGCATCATGTTTGCTTGTTAACAATAACAAATACAAACGTGAGGCAGTGAGGCAATGAGAAGGCCCGACTCAGGCAAGATGAAGGTCATTAGCATATTCAGAGAAAGTTGGGAGGTCCAATGCTTCTTTTGCAATGCTCCTGTCTTCGTCAGTTATATTTAAAGCTTGCAATATAGCATCCTGTCATAACGGTTACATAGAGTCAATATATAATCATATCATGATTTGTGAGCTTGCACACAAAATCAAGCATTGCATGACATATTGGCAAAGGAGATGTCATGTGGGGCAAACAGTTTAGCCGCAGGGCTAAGAAGGCAGGTGCAGCTGGCCAGGAAAGTGGCTAAATTTGCTGCTGTTAGAGGCGCACCATTAGCTGGTGCTAAATTTAGTAACTCATTAGTGAGTGATTGAGACAGAGAGTTTTGGGGAGTGATTGGCAGCCTACTGCCTATATGTAAGCCGAATGGCTCTTCATCAGAATGAAGCAAGAACAATTACCCAAATTCCCTAATCTACCTTTGCTGAAACAATCGAGCGTTGAGGGGTAAAACCTCGCCCCTAACCATGGATCGCGGCTACGAACTACGTAGCCAGGGTCCTCCTACCCTGTCCCTCGATGCCCTTAACGACCTAGTATCACGATCCAGGCCTTCCTCACCTCGCTGCTCATCCTCGCCTTCGCTGCCGCCGCGTTCCACCTCTGCACCACCCACTCTGCAACACCAGCGCCAAGGAGGCCGCACTCCAGGCCACCCTGGACACCTTGGCCACCACCCTGAAGTCGCTGTAGGCCTCCGTCGATGCCAACTCCCAGGCGATTCAACGCCTGGACGCGAACCGGCCCCCATCGTCTGCCTCGGGCTCCAGGCCCGCCTCCAGGGAGCACCACCTGGACCGGCCGCCGCGGTTCCAGAAGCTCGAGGAGAAGGTCTGGATGGCCTTGTGCAACCTGGAGGATGGGGCACAGATGTGGTACATCCAAGTCCAACAGGACGAGGGTACTCCATCCTGGCGCCGCTTCAAGGATCTGCTCCACCTCCGCTACGGTCCGCCCCTCCGATCCAACCCACTCGGCGAATTGGCGGCGTGCAAACGCACGGGCTCCTGGAGGAGTACCAGGACCGTTTCCAAGCGTTCCTCCCATACACGGGGCTCCTGGACGAGGACCAGTGGGTTCAGCTCTTCACCGCCAGACTCCAACCGCCGCTTAGCTTCGACGTCGAGGTTCACAACCCCCAATCCCTCGCCACGGCCAAGAGTTTGGCGCGCAAGCTCGAGTTGCGGGATCAGTACGCAGCGCCTCAGCCTCGGGCGACGACGCGCGCACTCCTTCCAGCGCCCGCCCCGCGCCTCGCCCTGCCGGCGCCGCCAACGACCACCCCAGCCACATCCACCCCGGCCACGATCACCGTGTGACGAAATCCTATATATAGGTATGTTAAGCCTCGGGTCCAATGGTTCCCGAATGAAGAATACCCCCAACCGACCCCTTCAGGATCGCCTGAAGGCTCGATGGCTATGCCCATCGAGCATGTCCGCGCGCACCCTCTGGCAAAGAGACACGACCGAGTCTGACTCGACCACACCTTTCGCCTGGAGCTCGAGGGCTTCCCCGAGCCTTGGGCTCCCGATCTATGGCACGACCAAGCCCGGTCCTTGGCTCCTGCCCGGCTAACGTTGCCAGCCAGGGCATGGGAACAAGAAGACAAGCCCCAAGCTACCGACTGGCGTCGCTCCCTAGGCGTGCCCCTGCCAACTGCTCCTCCGACAGGGTCACGTCCGGGGCATGACACAATAAGACAAAGCTTCCCGCGGCCTCGGGGGCTTCCGGGCCCACACCTCAGCCCCTAGAGCCGACCTCCTTCGCCACCAAGAAGACTCCAGAAGGTCTCAACCGGGGGAGGTCGGTCCAAGTTGACACCGCCTGATACACATAGTGTCTAAACAGAGCAGCCGGACGACGCCCAAGCTTCTTTGGCTCCAAGACACCACAACGGTCCATGGTGCACCGCTGCAAACCCCTCCTGGACTCCGACGCACGTAGACCATAGACTAGAACCCCCTAAACCGCCTTGTACCTGATCTATCTCATTATATAAGGGATAAGGTCGGACCTAGAGGGGGAAGGATCCCGATTCAATCGCCATACACTCCATTCCATTCCATCTGCCTCCGCTCGGCTCCGAGAGCAAGGCAACCCAGAGAGGGGCACCGAGAGCCCCTCCATCACATCTCGTCGTCTCCTTCCTCTCCGACGAGGGGGAGACTTCACCGGCGGCGAGGCAACCTTAGGATTAGCACCGAGCTAACCCTTCTACCAAATCTTCTTCCTTTACATTCTATTGTAACTCCCCCCAGATTTTGGGTGCTCTTGAGTATGAGGATCATCAGCTGCTAGACGTAGGGACCGAATTGGCTCGAACTAGGATAAACTGTTGCGTCTTCTCTGCGTGATTCTTGTGTTCGTGAGTCCACCCGAGCCATCGGAGACCCCGTACTCTGACACCGACTCGAACAACATGCTTGCCGCGGTTTCGACCCCGCGACACCGTGGAAGGTTGACCGGTCAAACGCGTCACCCAAGCCGAATAGGAGGAACGCCGTCGCCTCGGACTTTGTTACAACTGTAACAAAAAGTTCAGCCACGGTTATAACACAGTATGCCAACGACTCTTTCTGTTGGACAGTGCCGTGGAGGACGAGGAGACCTCTCCTGAGACGCCAGAGGAAGGGGCAACAGAGGAGGTCGTCCCCCACTTCTCCCTCCACGCCATCGCCGAAGTCCGCATCAACGAAATGATATAGATCCACCTCAAGCTCGGCAACATCTCCCTCGTCGCGCTGCTCGACTCGGGGTCCACGCACAACTTCATCTCCAAGGTGGCGGCGCAGCGGACTGGGCTCCCTCCGCAACACCGCCCCGTATGACGACCATGGTGGCAAATGGTGAGCGTGTCTCTTGCCTCAGCGTCATTCGCTGAGCCGCGTTCACCGTTGACAGCGATGACTTCCTCGCCGACCTCTTTGTCATTCCCCTGGCCGGGTATGACGTCGTCCTCGGCACCCAGTGGCTCGCACGGTGACGTTCCAGCGGCACGAGCGCCAGGTCTGCTGGCAGGGCGTGGCCAGGTTGGAGGCACCCAGGCTGCACGCGATCGACGCCAGCGCCCACTTGCTAGACGCGCTCCTCGACACCTTCTCCGATGTCTTCACCGAGCCCCACGGGCTACCTCTACCATGCGGTCGCGACCACATCATCGTTCTCCTCCCGGGATCACAGCCCGTGGCCTTCCGACCCTATCGGTACCCAGAGACACACAAGGATGAACTGGAGCGGCAATGCGCCGCCATGCTGGACCAGGGCCTCATTCGAAGGAGCTCCTCCGTGTTCTCCTCCCCGGTCCTCCTCGTCAAGAAGGTCGATGGCTTGTGGCGCTTCTGCATCGACTAACGTGCCTTGAACGCCATCACCATCAAGGATGCCTTCCCCATCCCGGTGGTCGACGAGCTGTTGGACGAGCTCCACGACGCCAAGTTCTTCACCAAGCTCGATCTACGCTCGGGCTACCACCAAGTCTGGATGAATCCAGCCGACATCGAAAAGACAGCGTTCCGCACGCACGATGGGCTCTATGAGTTCCTGGTGATGGTGATGACATACATTCGGCTTGTGCAATGCCCTGGCCACCTTCGAAGCACTGATGAATGACGTGCTTCATCCCTTCCGTCGTCGGTTCGTGCTCGTATTCTTTGATGACATCCTAATCTACAACACAACCTAGGCAGATCACCTCCGTCACCTCCGTGCCGTCCTCGCCGTGCTGCAACAACACCGCCTTTTTGTCAAGCGCTCTAAGTGTGCTTTTGGGGGTCGACTCCATCTCCTACCTCGGCCACATTATCACCGAGGCTGGCATCACCATGGATCCAGCCAAGGTGCAGGCTGTCCGCGACTGGCCCTAGCGCACCGTGCACCGCCTGGGCCACGACTTCCACTTCCCCAACTTGCTCCAGGCTGTGCAGGACTACATCTGCGCGTGCACAACTTGCCAGCGCTACAAGTCCGAGCATCTCCATCCAGCGGGTTTGCTCCTGCCACTGCCGGTGCCATCATCGGTCTGGACCGATATCGCCCTTGACTTCGTGGAGGCATTATCGCGAGTCGGGGGCAAGTCTGTGATCTTAACAGTGGTCGATAGGTTCAGTAAGTACTGCCACTTCATTCCACTGGCTCGCCCCTACACGACAGAAACAGTGGCGCAGGTTTTCTTTGCAGAAGTGGTCCGCCTTCATGGTGTGCCCCAGTCATTGGTGTCCGACCAAGATCCGGTCTTCACCTCGACGTTCTGGCGTGAGCTCATGCGGCTGACGGGTGCCAAGCTCCACATGACCACGGTGTTTCATCCACAGTCCAACGGCCAAGCGGAGGCAGCCAACCGCGTCATCGTCATGTACCTCCGCTGCTTCACCGGCGACCGCCCCCGCCAATGGCTTCACTGGCTTCCGTGGGCTGAGTATGTCTACAACACCGCCTACCAGTCCTCCCTACAGGACACTCCATTCAAGGTGGTGTACGGCTGGGATCCCCCGACCATTCGCTCTTATGAGCCTGGGGAGTCCCGGGTCACAGCGGTGGCCAAGCAGATGGCAGAGCGGGACACGTTCCTGGCCGACGTATACTACAGGCCGGAACAGGCTCAGGCCATCCAGAAGCGCACCTACGACAAGCTCCATCGTGCTATCACCTATGCCATGTGTGATTGGGCGTGGCTTCATCTCCGTCATTGTGCGCCTATCTCTGTGCCCCAAGTCATAAAGGGCAACCTGAAGCCTTGCTTCTATGGGCTGTACCGCATCATCGAGCTCATCAATGAGGTTGTTGCTCGCCTGCAGCTTCCACCACATGCTCGCCTGCATGATGTGTTCCATGTGGGGCTCCTCAAGATGTTTGTGGGCACGCCACCAGACGCCCCGCCGCCCCAGCCGAACATCCACCACGGCGCGACTGTTCCAGAACCTGAGCGGGCAGTGCGCACCCGGTTAGTCCGTGGCGTGCGACAAGTCCTCATCCAGTGGAAGGGCGAACCGGCGGCATCAGCCACTTGGGAGGACATCGACCCCTTCATCGAGCGTCATCCAAACTTCTAGCTTGAGGAGGGGGGTGGGGGCGGGGGGTGGGGGTGGTTGATGTCATGTGGGGCAAACAGTTTAGCCGCACGGCTAAGAAGGCAGGTGCAGCTAGCCACGAAAGTGGCTAAATTTGCTGCTGTTAGAGGCGCACCATTAGCTGGTGCTAAATTTAGTAACTCATTAGTGAGTGATTGAGAGAAATCAGAGGAATAATTGTGAGTGATTGAGAGAGAGTTTTGGGGAGTGATTGGCAGCCTACTGCCTATATGTAAGCCGAAGGGCGGGCCTGGTGCAAGCGGTAGAGTCTTACCGCCTGTGACCGGAAGGTCCCGATTTCGAGTTGCGGTCTCCTCGCATTGCATAAGCGAGGATAAGGCTTGCCACTAATGTGGTAGAACCGCCTAATTTAATGCCTCACAGGAGTGCTTGTCTTCTATTAGACACTAAGCACTCGAGAGAGAACACTAAATTACTCGATTCTGTCGGGCACACCCCAGGGGAGAACCCGAAAATCCACATTTTTGCCATCAGGATCACAAATGAAAGAATAAAGCTTGCATCATTCGTAACCATTTCTTACATCACTTTACATGTATATCAGAGTATAACATTTATTTTTATAACAACGAAATGTAATCATATTATCAGAGTTATGAATAATTTAATGTACAGCGGAATAGAAACATGTGAACAGAGTTACAGCGAAAATAAACATCTATTAATGACATGATGAAGTATTGATATCTAGACTATGACAACAGATTATGAAACTTTCGTTTATAAAAGTATTTGGTGAGAGTTATAAATAACAACTACGATCGCAGCGTAAAGGAAATCCTCTCTGAGCCCACCAGGAGGAATCCACACACAAAGGTCAGCTCAAGCCTCCACCTGTTACCTGCAACAGGGGGAATAAAACCCTGAGTACTCAATTGTACTCAGCAAGACTTACCCGACAGGAGAAAAGAAAAGACTCCAAGGATATGCAAGGCTATCTAGTGTGTGGGTTGCATTTGCAGAAAGCATTACTAAGCGTGCGTCCTTATCTTTGATTTTTAATAATAGTCACATTGGTTCATTAACTAACTATTCTATGTAAGCACCTGTGCTACTTTCAAGCAGGTGGTAAGCAATCAGATTTTCTTCGTCCATCTTCCATCTTTCATCTTTCAGTTCTTACTACGATGCTAAACCGTAGACAAGCCGTACCGGATAGCCCAGCGATTCGCGAATCAATGCCCCCAGCTGGGTACCCTGAAAATACACGCCCCGCTTGTACTCCGGGCACAAGCAGGACCAACCCATCACTCTCTTGTCCCGGGTGTCCAGGTCCCCGTCCAAACTGGGACTCCAAGCCCCCGCCCCTGAGTCCCGGACTCAGTGCGGCGCAAGGACCTCCTCCACCAAAACAAAACCCTGACAGTCGGTCCGGAAAGAGCCGAATCCGCGACAAGAGAGCAACAAACTTTCCAAGCGCCCATACACAAGTATGTGCTTGGGATAATAAGTCTGTGACCTGCCTAGAGTCATATGCACGATCGGTCCTTAATCGACCAGACAGGGAGAAACGGTGTAACCAAGCTATGACCCACCTCCGCGGCGACACAACTTCTTACACCCACCAATACCCAAACCATATCCCTGCCCGGTCACCATTTTCATATTTTTCAAGTGATAGTAATCCAATAATATATTTCTTATCTCTCGCGAGTGACAGGCAATCACTCGACTTCTACCGAAGTCCTGTAGCATAGCAATCTACACGATCCTGTCATACTAGTATGACTCATAGGATAAAGATATATATGCAAGTGGGTTTCATTCAACTCCTTAAAACTTAATGCACATATATAATTTAAACTGTAGAAAAGTAGGGGTTATTCACCGGGGCTTGCCTGGGTAAGATATATTAAAAGTTAGTATCAGCATCTTCAGATCATCCACCATCAGCTGGATAACAAGCCCATTGCAGCATCTCCTGGAGAGAATACCCTTACACCATCTTCGGATTCCCAATCATCCTTCGATCGATCCGTTGATCCATCATCGTACCTATATGATATGCATGCGATGCAATGCAAAGATGTAATTAGTCAACTGCAATCGTGACTCGTATAAATACGCTCTACGTCTCTCAAGTGAACGAGCTAGTTCTAACAACGACCGTACTTAGGCTACATATCCATGTTGTCGCACAAGGCGTTATTTCCCAATAATTATTTTGGTTATATAAACCAAAGTGTTTCTTTATCCCATTCTTTCCATTTAATCTTTATTCGGAATGGGGCATCATTATCTATTTAGTAAACTAATTATTCTTGAGCTACAAAAATTACAGAGAGTAGATACTGATATTAGTAGTTTACTGTCAAATTTTTAGAGTCAACACTATTACCGATTTATCCCAGAAATTCCTACAAGTTCATCTTTTAGCAATATTAAGCATTTTAAAATACTTATATAGCTCCCAAAAATATTGCCAAACTTTGTGAACAAAATATACTAACACTGAAGAGCATGATTTTGGGGGGACTAACAAAACTGATTTCGCTATTTTTGGACTCCTATGCTATTTTATTTTTATTTTACAAGTTTACTTCCCCACTAAATTACCAATTGCTTTAGAAAAACAAAAGGCATCAAGCTGTCACCAAAACGGCCCACAGCAGGCGCCTCAGCGTGGCCCGCATTCCTGGCACGTGCGGACAGCGGCCCACGGCGCGCACGGCAGGCCAGCCCAGCGACCAGGCGCTGGCCAGGGCGGCCAGCAGCGCGGAAGCAGGCCGACCAGGCGGGCCACAGGCGCAGGCGGTGGCGTGGCTCAAGCAAACCGGACCCACGCGGCTAGGAGGCCCACGCGCGCCATCGTTTCGCAGAAACAACCCTAGCTTTCAACGAAATCAACCTATAGTCCTTTCCACTATTTCTCTCTTTCTCTGACAATTTCACCCAGCCCCCCGACTTTCTCCTAATTCGAACGCACCAGTCCCCCGACGACTTCAGGCGAGACGGAACGGCTCCGGCTAGCACTGCCCCGCTACGCCGGACAGCAAGGCGAGGCGCCAACCAAAGAAGCAGACCTAAGGGCACCGCAGAGCCAAGACGAGACCCTAGGTGCCGAATAGGCACCGAACGGTGACTTCTAAAGCTCGGACCACACCACTAGGACTACACGCTAGGGCGGCGCGACTGTTCCGGCGTCCTACATCCTCGGAGGCGGAAACAAAACGATGTGAGAGCAGTAGGACCTTACCCCTGGACACGGCTACGGTATCAGCTGGAGCGGAAACTGCCCATGCTAGGATGGCCACGTGCACGGTGAAGGACGGCGGCGCTCTGAGCGTGGCGCGGCCGTGTCAGCTCGTCGCCGGGGAAGATTCTGACCAAGCCGAGACGAGCATAAGGATAAGCAGGTTAAGGCGAGTTAGAAATCACCTTCAATCGAACCGCTACCTCAGCTTTGGGCCTTACCCCCAAGCCTGCTCTGTAGCAGTGGCGAACAGACCGGCGGCAACGGGAGTGCCAAATTGGTCGGCAAACGCGCACCTCTGGTTCTCCATGCGGGTTGGGCATTTAGCTAACTTCGCGACCTAGCTACTGACGCGAAGAATCGACCCGAGATGGCCCAAGCGCCCATAAATAGAACGGCGCGCCGACAGCGGCACGAGGCGCGACAGAGGCACAGTGCAGCAGTGCTCGAACAGAGGAGATGTCGGCTACACGACGGGGCCACCTGGCCGTGTCCAGGAGCGGGCGGCTGAAAACAAAACGACGAGCACGCGGGCAGGGCAATGACCAACCGACACGGCGGGAGTTCGACGAGACGGCCATGACGCAGGCGCAGCGACACGGCGTGCAGCAGCCGCGCGGTGTCGTGACGTTCGTAAACGCGGCAGGTTCACATAGCGCTGGCTGAGCATGGCGTGATGGAACGTGACAAGGCAGGCAGCGACGGTCAGTCGGGACGTAGACCTATGTCGGGCGTGAGAGCAGTGCTCGTCCGGCAACAGTTTGCGCCCAACAGAGAGCGGACACGTCCACGTCGGGCCCGGCGTGTGGTCGACATCCACAGACTGGCCAGCGGGGCACGGACATGGCAAACGGGCACCCAAGCGCATGGGGACAGCAGCGCGACATCGGTGGCTCAGCGCAGCCAGCGCTCAGCCAGACACGGCCAAGCGTGCAGACACGCCTGGTGACCGCGACCCAAAGGCCAAAAGGGCGAAATCAGAGCCGTGCACGCTTTTTAAAGCGATGCCAAAGCTGCCAAACAGTGCGGTTAAGGTTCGACCAACCTTGCTAACTCAAAGTTCACACCACCAGCTTGCTAGGAAAACACTCGGTGCGACCAAAGAGCGACTAGGGAAGAAAATGCGAGAAGGCCAAGACGGGTTCGTCGCACAGCGCGTCGGTTCACGAATAGAGCACCGAACGTAGGTCTACGTGCGTTCTAAAGGGTTCCAAAAACTTCTAGGTCAACCCTGCTACTTCAGACCATGAGGCAACTAATGATGCAAGAATATAAAGTTAACGTTCAAGAAAATTAGCTAGAATTTAAATACTAATACGCCATCGCCTATCGTTTCCGATTTAGGAAGTTATACCTTTTAGTTTTGACTGCATCCCAGAACTATTCAACTAGCTAGTGCGATATAACTTGCCACGAGTGATACTTTAAAACCTAAGTTAAGACTTTTAAAGCCCCGAAAACTCGTTTCGGTAAAACCTGTTAGGTCGAAATTATGGTGCTAAATAGGATCGTAACACCGGGTTGTTACAACCAACCCCCCTTAAAAAGAATCTTGTCCCGAGATTCGAAGCAAAAAAACCAGAAGGGGAAAACGCGATTACATTACGAAGATCAGGGATTACACGACTTCGAATACTAAACCCACACAGGGATCTAGGGATACATGGTTAAGAGCAACTTGATACAACCGAGATCTAATCCAGAAGTCGAGATAGACGAGGACAATGGAGAAACAAGATAATGATTATCCAAAACATGGCATAGCACCAACAAATCCAGAAACAGTCGACTGAGAATTAAAACATCGCGAATCCTAAGGCCAACTAACCAAGGGAACTTGAACTTCTTCGACGAACTGGATCCCTTCTTCTTCTCAGATCACACCATCACCTCAGACAGACGAACCTAGCTTCACAACATCGACTGGATTTCGTAGCTCTGCTCTGAATGCGAGGGAATGGGATGAAGAAGAAGAGCAAGGTCCAAGGGGACTTTATAGAGGAGAACGTAGAGGGGAAGCGACGCACCGGAGGTGGAGGCGGAGTGAATGGGATACACAGATGGTTCATGCTGTGGGGATAAGCACAACCATGGTGTGCTTCCTGCGCAAGCGGTGGAGGGGAAATAAAGGAGAGTAGAGGAGGTCCGCTCGACGAGGCAGGCGTGCGGGCGGTCGTGTCACCAAAAGAAGAAGGAAAAGAGAGGGAAATGGGGGGGGGGTCCGGTACGGTGAACAACGGCGCGGGGTAGAGAGCCGACCGGATGCTGGGAAAGGAGAAGTGCACAGTGCACAAAGATGGCGAGCACTGCACTGATGCCGTGGCCACGCGAAAATGGGCTGCTACCGATCCCGACACAGACGGCGTTTGCAGGGCACGCAGCGAAATAACCCGGCATGCGTAGCACGGTCAACTAAGCACAGGGCTTGGGACAAGACGTCCACTCTGACTTTTGCAACTACTCCCGACTATCCACTGCTAACCTTCCTCGACCACATCCGTCTTTTCTGTAAACCCAGATCATGTCATAGTTTCTTTCTCCAAACCATCTCCTGTTTACCTTGAAAGGCACTTTTGCATCCCCATTATGGATTTCCTGTTTGAGCACCTGAACATTTTCAAGGAGAAAACTTTTAAAACAAAATGGTACGGCGGTGTAACTCGGCAAAGGTACTTGGTCAACAACCTCGATACCAGCGCGTGCCGAGCAGCATCACCATGTGGCAGCTGTTCCACAGGGAGCCCTCGATTTTGTCGCGGCACCGTAAGCTATTAACCAGGCCACTGCTACCAACTTACACGCCATGAAAGCGGTGGGGTCATAGACCACAAAATAAGGGGAGTATTACAAGGGAAAAATTCAAATAATAAGGGTTCCCTTCACAACAAGGGACAAGGAATTCAAATCCAATGGCAGATTTGGTTTAAGGAGATTCAAGTGTTCTACTAGAACATCCACAATTAGTCGATACAGTGTCCAATAACATCCAATCGCGGCTGATCTGCTGGCTTCTGAATGTCAACTTCTCTTGTAACCCGCTTAATATCACCCTTGAAAACTTTAAGCACATCTAACGAAACTTTAAGGTAGATGAACGCAATAAACACAGTGAACTAGATAAAATGCATGTTCCAACGGTCTTATACGGGTACATCATACAGGCATTCAGGCTCCGATTCATGATATAGCATTTGCCTACGGTCAGACGATCTCAACAACTACGGACGACGAACAACAGCAAGAGTACAATATAGGGGGACAGCAACGAAAAACACTACTACTACGGGTGCATCATCCCAAGACAACTAATCTACATCTTCACGGGGCAACGGCTGAGTGAGAGGAACCAAGGACTCTTCTTCTGACACTTCCGAGGGTGGAGGTGCAGGCGGTGCTGCAACACCAGTTCTTCTTCTTTCTGGCGGGTGGATAGGGATCCCTTCCAAGATCGGGGCATCCCGCCTTCCAGCTGCCAACGTCCTCTGTTCGGCCCTGGTGACAAGATAGGCCACCCGCAGCTGATGAACATGCCGATCTTCGGCTTCCTTCAGGGCTTCCGACATGGCAGTCTCCCGGCTCTTCGCAGCTGCAGCACTGGCATGCGCTTCGGCGAGCTGCACCTGGAGCATCCAGTTGAAGATCTCGGCTTCCTCGACGCGCCGAAAGCACGCCCTCAGCTCCAAGGCTTGACGGTCGTACTGCTCATCCAGAGCGAGCAGGTACGTGGTCACGTGCACCATGGTGGGACTGTCCTCTTGCACATCTCGCCCTTGCAAAGCCTCCATGCAGGCCCTCCATGCTCGCCGATTCTTGTCCAAAGGAGGAAAGAACCGCATGGGAGTACGAGCAACGGGCTCCTCATAGATCTGGCAGAGGTACCACAAGGCTTTGCGAGCCACAACCTGGTAGGTGTCGACGAAGCGAAACCCGGTTGCGGTCACACTCCAGGCTTCAGTGAGGTCGGGGAACTCTTCACTCTTCCCGATATAGACGGTAACCTCACACCGCTCGGTGCCATGCTCCTCATACTCACGGCCCTCATACTCGGGGCGATCATTGACTCCGAGCTTTTGCAGGGTGGCATGCAAGATTCTAGAAAAACCCTCAACGTTCATGCAGTAGGTACTAACCCAGGCTCCTGCCATCTTTGGCGGTGGTTGCCAGGAAGGCTGAGCGAAAAGCTGGTTCAAAGGGAAAAGCTAAGCGAGCTAAAGTGCGCCGAGTGGTGATACCAATGGCTAAGTCAGGCTCTACTTATAAAGGCAGAGCGTTCTGTGGTCCTGGCGCGGTTTACCAGGGTTCCCGCGCGAGATCACCACGGCGGATCAACCAAATTTCCATGAATTCAAGGCGAGCGACGTGCGATGCCATTACTGACTAGTACGACTGCAGAGCAAGGGTCTGACAAGAGTGCAGAAAAGAGGTATGGGGAGACGTGGGTCACGACTGGCGTGAACCACGGGCGAACACGAAACACGAAGCCACAGTTCAGACCTACCTCTAGAATAGGACGAGACAGTCATGCACAATACGACACGCGTGACACCTAGGGATGGCGTATCTGCAAGTAATACAAGTACTACAATGCACAGGCAGGATATGTATGAATGCACGTCCTATACGTCCTTTCACTGTTGCCACATATAGGGCAACCGTTCTCAAAATTTTGGCACATCATTCTCTCCCTGTAACTAGTCAATACTATCGAACTATGCTCGAGTCAGTGTACCTACAGAAAACTTAATCAAGCCTATCTAAGTCAGCAGAGTGCCATCTATCCTGGATACATAACCATAGTAATAGGGCTATTTATATAACTTCGCATATAAACGCCCCAACTTTTTGCAACAATGGGTTATCAAATTTTTATTTAGAAAAGGTTTTCGAAGCTTTATTTCCTCATTTATGCTCTGATACCACCTGTGGCAGAACCGCCTAATTTAATGCCTCACAGGAGTGCTTGTCTTTCATTAGACACTAAGCACTCGAGGGAGAACACTAAATTACTCGATTCCGTCGGGCACACCCCAGGGGAGAATCCAAAAATCCACATTTTTGCCATCAGGATCACAAATGAGAGAATAAAGCTTGCATCATTCGTAACCATTTCTTACATCACTTTACATGTATATCAGAGTATAACATTTATTTTTATAACAACGAAATGTAATCATATTATCAGAGTTATGAATAATTTAATGTACAGCGGAATAGAAACATGTGAACAGAGTTACAGCGGAAATAAATATCTATTAATGACATGATGAAGTATTGATATCTAGACTATGACAACAGATTATGAAACTTTCATTTATAAAAGTATTTGGTGAGAGTTATAAATAACAACTGCGATCGCAGCGTAAAGGAAATCCTCTCTGAGCCCACCAGGAGGAATCCACACACAAAGGTCAGCTCAAGCCTCCACCTGTTACCTGCAACAGGGGGAATAAAACCCTGAGTACTCAATTGTACTCAGCAAGACTTACCCAACAGGAGAAAAGAAAAGACTCCAAGGATATGCAAGGCTATCTGGTGTGTGGGTTGCATTTGCAGAAAGCATTACTAAGCGTGCGTCCTTATCTTTGATTTTTAATAATAGTCACATTGGTTCATTAACTAACCATTCTATGTAAGCACCTGTGCTACTTTCAAGCAGGTGGTAAGCAATCAGATTTTCTTCGTCCATCTTCCATTTTTCATCTTTCAGTTCTTACTACGATGCTAAACCGTAGACAAGTCGTACCGGATAGCCCGGCGATTCGCGAATCAATGCCCCCAGCTGGGTACCCCGAAAACACATGCCCCGCTTGTACCCCGGGCACAAGCAGAACCAACCCATCACTCTCTTGTTCCGGGTGTCTAGGTCCCCGTCCAAACTAGGACTCCAAGTTCCCGCCCCTGAGTCCCGGACTCAGTGCGGCGCAAGGACCTCCTCCACCAAAACAAAACCCTGACAGTCGGTCCGGAAAGAGCTGGATCCGCGACAAGAGAGCAACAAGCTTTCCAAACGCCCATACACAAGTATGTGCTCGGGATAATAAGTCTGTGACCTGCCTAGAGTCATATACACGATTGGTCCTTAATCGACCAGACAGGGAGAAACGGTGTAACCAAGCTATGACCCGCCTCCACGGCGACACAACTTCTTACACCCACCAATACCTAAACCATATCCCTGCCCGGTCACCATTTTCATATTTTCCAAGTGATAGTAATCCAATAATATATTTCTTATCTCTCGCGAGTGACAGGCAATCACTCGACTTCTACCGAAGTCCTGTAGCATAGCAATATACACGATCATGTCATACTAGTATGACTCATAGGATAAAGATATATATGCAAGTGGGTTTCATTCAACTCCTTAAAACTTAATGCACATATATAATTTAAACTGCAGAAAAGTAGGGGTTATGCACCGGGGCTTGCCTGGGTAAGATATATTAAAAGTTAGTATCACCATCTTCAGATCATCCACTATCAGCTGGATAACAAGCCCATTGCAGCATCTCCTGGAGAGAATACCCTTACACCATCTTCGGATTCTCAATCATCCTTCGATCGATCCGTTGATCCATCATCGTACCTATATGATATACATGCGATGCAATGCAAAGATGTAATTAGTCAACTGCAATCGTGACTCGTATAAATACGCTCTACGTCTCTCAAGTGAACGAGCTAGTTCTAACGACGACCGTACTTAGGCTACATATCCATGTTGTCGCACAAGTCGTTATTTCCCAATAATTATTTTGGTTATATAAACCAAAGTGTTTCTTTATCCCATTTTTTCCATTTAATCTTTATTCGGAATGGGGCATCATTATCTATTTAGTAAACTAATTATTCTTGAGCTACAAAAATTACAGAGAGTAGATACTGATATTAGTAGTTTACTGTCAAATTTTTAGAGTCAACACTATTACCGATTTATCCCAGAAATTCATACAAGTTCATCTTTTAGCAATATTAAGTATTTTAAAATACTTATATAGCTCCCAAAAATATTGCCAAACTTTGTGAACAAAATATACTAACATGAAGAGCATGATTTTGGGGGGACTAACAAAACTGATTTCGCTATTTTTGGACTCCTATCCTATTTTATTTTTATTTTACAAGTTTACTTCCCCACTAAATTACCAATTGCTTTAGAAAAATAAAAGGCATCAGCTGTCACCAAAACGGCCCACAACAGGCGCCTCAGCGTGGCCCGCATTCCGGCACGTGCGGCAGCGGCCCACGGCGCGCATGGTAGGCTGGCCCAGCGACCAGGCGCGGCCAGGCCAGCAGCGCGGAAGCAGGCCGACCAGGCGGGCCACAGGCGCGGCGGTGGCGTGGCTCAAGCAAATCGGCCCACGCGGCTAGGAGGCCCGCGCGCGCCATCATTTTGCAGAAACAACCCTAGCTTTCAACGAAATCAACCTATAGTCCTTTCCACTATTTCTCTCTTTCTTTGACAATTTCACCCAGCCCCCCGACTTTCTCCTAATTCGAACGCACCAGTCCCCCGACGACTTCAGGCGAGACGGAACGGCTCCGGCTGGCACTGCCCCGCTACGCCGGACAGCAAAGCGAGGCGCCAACCAAAGAAGCAGACCTAAGGGCACCGCAGAGCCAAGACGAGACCCTAGGTGCCGAATAGGCACCGAACGGTGACTTCTAAAGCTCGGACCACACCACTGGACTACACGCTAGGGCGGCGCGACTGTTCCGGCGTCCAACGTCCTCGGAGGCGGAAACAAAACGATGTGAGAGCAGTAGGACCTTACCCCGGACACGGCTACGGTATCGGCTGGAGCGGAAACTGCCCGTGCTAGGATGGCCACGTGCACGGTGAAGGACGGCGGCGCTCTGAGCATGGCGTGGCCGTGTCAGCTCGTCGTCGGGGAAGATTCTGACCAAGCCGAGACGAGCATAAGGATAAGCAGGTTAAGGCGAGTTAGAAATCACCTTCAATCAAACCGCTACCTCGACTTTGGGCCTTACCCCCAAGCCTGCTCTGTAGCAGCGGCGAACAGACCGGCGGCAACGGGAGTGCCAAATTGGCCGGCAAACGCGCACCTCTGGTTCTCCATGCGGGTTGGGCGTTTAGCTAACTTCGCGACCTAGCTACTGACGCGAAGAATCGACCCGAGACGGCCCAAGCGCCCATAAATAGAACGGCGCGCCGACAGCGGCACGAGGCGCGACAGAGGCATAGTGCAGCAGTGCTCGAACGGAGGAGATGTCGGCTACACGACGGGGCCACCTGGCCGTGTCCAGGAGCGGGCGGCTGAAACAAAACGACGAGCACGCGGGCAGGGCAATGACCAACCGACACGGCGGGAGTTCGACGAGACGGCCACGACGCAGGCGCAGCGACACGGCATGCAGCAGCCGCGCGGTGTCGTGACGTTCGTAAACGCGGCAGGTTCACATGGCGCTGGCTGAGCATGGCGCGACGGAATGTGACAAGGCAGGCAGCGACGGTCAGTCGGGACATAGACCTATGTCGGGCGTGAGAGCAGTGCTCGTCCGGCAACAGTTTACGCCCAGCAGAGAGCGGACGCGGCCACGTCGGGCCCGGCGTGTGGTCGACGTCCACAGACTGGCCAGCGGGGCACGGCATGGCAAACGGGCACCCAAGCGCGCGGGGACAGCAGCGCGACGTCGGTGGCTCAGCGCGGCCAGCGCTCAGCCGGACACGGCGAAGCGTGCAGACATGCCTGGTGACCGCGACCCAAAGGCCAAAAGGGCGAAATCAGAGCCGTGCACGCTTTTTAAAGCGACGCCAAAGCTGCCAAACAGTGCGGTTAAGGTTCGACCAACCTTGCTAACTCAAAGTTCACACCACCAGCTTGCTAGGACAACACTCGGTGCGACCAAAGAGCGACTAGGGAAGAAAATGCGAGAAGGCCAAGACGGGTTCGTCGCACAGCGCGTCGGTTCACGAATAGAGCACCGAACGTAGGTCTACGTGCGTTCTAAAGGGTTCCGAAAACTTCTAGGTCAACCCTGCTACTTCAGACCATGAGGCAACCAACGATGCAAGAATATAAAGTTAACGTTCAAGAAAATTAGCTAGAATTTAAATACTAATACGCCATCGCCTATCGTTTCCGATTTAGGAAGTTATAACTTTTAGTTTTGACTGCATCCCAGAACTATTCAACTAGCTAGTGCGATATAACTTGCCACTAGTGATACTTTAAAACCTAAGTTAAGACTTTTAAAGCCCTGGAAACTCGTTTCGATAAAACCTGTTAGGTCAAAATTATGGCGCTAAATAGGATCGTAACACCGGGGTGTTACAACTAACATCCTTTCCCAGACCCTGCACAGAGCGGGAGCTCTCTGCACTGGGTGCACCCTAATCTACCTTTGCTGAAACAATCGGGCGCTGAGGGGTAAAACCTCGCCCCTAACCACGAATCGTGACTACGAACTATGTAGCCAGGGTCCTCCTACCCTATCCCTCGACGCCCTTGACAGGAGATCCATAGCAGAATATGAAATAGAAATGATGCAAATATAATAAGGACGCCACATTGAGCTATGAGAAGCCTAATACATTAAAAAAAAGCTATGAGAAGCCTAAAGGGCAGACAAAATCCCCAGGAATGAGCCAATATGGTTGTGCTCGGGAGGAGCCCTTTGGTTCATCTATTTCCTTGTATCAGAAATAAGTGTCAGTTGTCGCCATCCTCTATTTCCATGAATTGAAAATAAGTTAATATTCATTCATTGTACTCTATATAAGCTATAAGGCATACTATTTGGCAATCCTCTACATGGCATATCTATGTGAACCAGCATGAGTACATGAAAAAATTCAGTGGAGTCAGATTCTTGAGTTATAGCTAAATTTAATAAAAGGTTATTACCGCACTTTGGAGTTTCCGGATGTAACCAATTACAAGCAGCTTCACAGGCTCTGTTTCAATCCTGCCAGAGGAATCAAGAAAATCTACTTGCTGTAAAAGAAAAACCACAAATCAAATGATTGTCCGAGAAAACTTGGAAACCTTACTATGCATTAATCTGTTAGTAAATATTACTAGACTACCAATGTTCAAAATCTCGTGCCAGAAAAGATACTTAGAACTGTAGGAAAATCTTCGGACAGCTGGCCTCCCACATGAAAACAACCACACATATAAGAACAAGAAGTACCAACCATCACTCTTTCGACAGTCTGCTGTGAGAAGTCCCACCCAGTACCTATGATCACCTTGGAGAGTCCATGCACTTTGGACTTGGCCCAACCCAAATAAATTCCTGATATTTGGTCAGGAATACACTCGTAGGTACAGTCATCTGTTTGTAGATAGTCAAAGTAAAAAACGTGTGTGATTTACAGTATTAAAAAACACTAGTATATAAGAGTAGTCAGAAAGTGTCTAACCTGAAATTACCCAATGAAGATTGTTTATAATTTTATCACCTATCCCGGCATTTGAAGGTAAGGGATCAATCGGCAGTACACCTTGAATGCCTATGATAAATGTCACCCATCAGATTTGAAATAATTCCAGTTTATCAAAGAAAACAAAATCAGTGGTCAATGAAGAGAGTTACGATCTTCAAATGGAGGAAAACGCCATAGCTCAGGATCAAAGTCTAAAAGTGAATAGAGGATGACATCAGCAATATAATAGTGCTTCCTCTGACTTTGAAGTGATGGTACTGCAACCGCCTTTGCCCCAGAAGCCTTGGCACCCTTGACTCCAACGCTATAAAAAACGACCAAGGAAGCAGAAACTATAACTCAATAGCACATACCAAGTGCATTCTTTTCAATGCATCAACGTTGGAAGCGTGCAACTTACCACTTTAGTGACATGAAGATTCAACATAGTTGAGAGGGATAGATGAAAGAGTAAATATAAATATTATTGATTGTTTTGTGAGAGAAGTGCATAGGCATCCTACATATACGTGTAAGAGGTGTATAAAAGGGTCAGGTTTTGAGAAGTCATGAGAATGAAATAAATTTTGAAAAGCAAGTGGGCACCCAATGGGTAGTTCTGGTTCACTGCCTTAATTCATTTTTCCCATTTTCTTGCTTTCAAATCTGGAATAGTTCGTTTGTTTTGAGTTGACCCAAAGTCCAGTGACAAAAAAAAAAGTGAACTTGTGTCCCTAATCATACACTGTGCCATATCATTTCACATAGAAAAATAGAATGCTGATGAAAACCAAAGGAAGTGATCTTATCAATTATTTGCATATGAAAAACCTTTGATGCCTTAAGCCCCTAATTTTTGTGATTGGTGAGGCTGAACTCAACAGAAGATATAAGGGATCTACTTTAAATATAGCCATCATAGCATACCAGCATCTACTGGAAGTAATATCGTTTGGCTTTGTCTCAACATAGCAGGTCTCAAGCCCTGGTAAAGGAGGAGGGTTGTGATAGGCGTGGCGAGCCAACGTTAAATCTAGTCATTCTAATGGAGATGAAACCTGAAAGAAAACCGTTGGGACGTAACCCTCTTAGCGACGCGCCATATCGGAACCCGGGTATGGTGTTAAATGAGTAAGGGCCGGTCGTCACCCCCGTGACGCGCCGTGTCACGATCTGGGCACGGTGTCAAGTGAGCAAGGACCGGGTTGTCGCATCCTTAGAGGCGCGCTACATCGGCGCTCGAGTGTAGTGAAAAATGAGCAAGGATCTTCACATCTGAGTCGACAGGTGCGAACGGTAAGGAAGTAGTCGAACCAACTAAGATCCATTTAGGTAGTTAGAATGTAGGGTCGCTTACAGGTAAGTTAAGAGAATTAGTTGATACCGTGACTAGGAGACATATAAATATATTATGCGTTCAAGAGACTAAATGGAAGGGTCAGAAGGCGAAGGAGGTGGACAATATAGGTTTCAAGCTTTGGTACACAGGGATAGTCGCGAATAGAAATGGAGTATGAGTTTTGATTGATAAGAGCCTCAAGAATAGTGTGGTGGGAGTGAGAAGGCAAGGAGATATGATTATCTTAGTCAAGTTTGTCATTGGTGATATGGTCTTGAACGTAATTAGTCCGTATGCCCCTCAAGTAGGCTTCAACGAGAGTGCTAAGAGACAGTTCTGGAAAGACTTAGATGGCCTGATTAGAGCTGTACCTAGTAGTGAAAAGCTTTTGATAGGAGATCTTAATGGGCATGTAGATATTACAAGCGCAGGTTTCAAGGCAATTCATGAAGGTTTTGGGTATGGTAGTAGGAATCAGGAGGGGAAGGAAGTTCTGGACTTTGCGGTAGCTTTTGATCTGATGATAGCCAACACTTTCTTTAGAAATAGAGAATCTCATCTAGTGACCTTCAGTAGCGGACAACACTCTAGCCAGATTGACTTTGTCCTCGCAAGAAGAAAGGGCAAACGAGCATGCTTGGGTTGCAAGGTGACACTAGGAGAGTGTGTTGTTTCTCAACATAAGCTTTTGGTGGCAGACTTTCGTTTTCAGGTGCGTGCCAGTAGGGATAAACAAGCTAAAATTGAAAGAACAAAGTGGTGGAAACTGAAAGGGAAGACGTCAGAGGTATTCAGGGAAAGGGTTATCAAAGAGGGCTCTTGGAAGAAAGAAGAGGACATAAACAACATGTGGGAGAAGATGGCAACCAACATCCAGAAGGTGGCCTTAGAGGGGTGTGGAGTAACCAAAGGAAGCGGAGGCGAGGCTAAAGATACTTGGTGGTGGAACGAGGAAGTCCAAAAGGCTATTAAGGAGAAGAAAGAATACTATGGACGCTTGTACCATGATAGGAGTGTGGACAACATAGAGAAGTACAAGGTGGCAAAGAAGACTGCAAAGCGAGCTGTAAGTGTGGCAAAGGATAGAGCGTACGAGGATCTTTACCAACATTTGGGTACGAAGGAAGGAGAGAAGAACATTTATAGGATGACTAGGATTTGTGAGAGAAAGACAATGGACTTCAACCAAGTTAAGTGCATTAAGGATGAAAGGGAGCATCTCTTGGTGAAGGAGGATGAGATCCGACATCGATGGCAAGAGTATTTTGACAAATTATTCAATGGTTAGAATACGGACACAACCTTTTAGTTGGATGACTCTTTTGATGACACCAATAGGCGCTTTGTGCAGAGAATCCAAGAATCTAAGGTCAGAGAAGCGTTGAAAAGGATGAAAGGAGGTAAGACGATGGGACCGGATGGTATCCCAATCGAGGTGTGGAGATGCCTCGGGGACATAGCTATAGTATGGCTAACCAAGCTGTTCAACCATATTTTTCGATCGAATAAGATGCCTGACGAGTGGATGAGAAGTATATTGGTACCGATCTATAAGAATAAAGGGGATATTAAAAGTTGTACTAATTATCAGAGAATTAAGTTGATGAGCCATACTATGAAGCTATGGGAGAGAGTTATCGAGCATCACTTGAAAGCAATAACGCGGGTCTCTATGAATCAATTTGATTTCATGCCCGGTAGGTCAACTATGGAAGCAATTTTCTTAACAAGACAAGTTATGGAGCAGTATAGGAAAAAGAAGAAGGACCTACACATGGTTGTTATTAACTTGAAGAAGGCTTATGACAAAATACCAAAGAATGTTATGTGATGGGCTTTGGACAAACATAAAGTCCCAACGAAGTATGTCGAGCTCATTAAGGACCTGTACAACAATGTTGTGACTAGTGTTCGAACAAGTGATGGAGACACGGATGACTTCCCGATTAGGATAGAACTATATCAAGGGTCAGCTTTGAGCCCTTATCTGTTTGCCTTAGTGATGGATGAGCTCACAAGAGACATACAAGAGGATATCCCTTGGTGTATGTTTTTCGCGGATGATGTAGTGCTAGTTGATGAAAGTCGGACAGGAGTGAATCAGAAACTAGAGTTATGGCGGAAGACTTTGGAGTCCAAAGGTTTTAGACTCAGTAGAACTAAAACTGAGTATATGAGATGTGACTTCGACACTACTACTGGGGAAGAGGAAGATATTAGTTTAGAAGGTCAAGTAGTGCCTAGGAATGATACCTTTCGATATTTAGAATCAATGCTACAGAGAGACGGGGATATTGATGAAGATGTTAGCCATAGAATCAAAGCAGGGTGGATGAAGTGGCGCAAAGCATCTGGTGTCCTATATTACAAAAGGGTACCACAGAAACTAAAAGGTAAGTTTTATAGGACGACGATTAGACCTGCTATGTTGTATGGTGCAGAATATTGGCCTATGAAAAGACGACATGTTCAACAGATAAGTGTCACGGAAATACGTATGTTGCGTTGGATTTGCGGTCATACAAGAAGGGATCGAGTTTGAAAGGATGATATACGTGATAGATTAGGGGTAGCACCAATCGAAGAAAAGCTTGTCCAACACCGGTTGAGATGGTTTGGACATGTCCAATGGAGACCTCCAGAGGCACCAGTGCGTGGTGGAATCCTAAGCCAGGATAGTAACGTGAAGAGAGGCAGAGGAAGACCGAAGTTGACTTGGATAGAGGCAATAAAAGGAGACTTGAAATGATGGAATATACCCTAAGAGTTAGCTTTAGATAGGAGTGCTTGAAAAACAGCTATTCACGTTCCTGAATCTTGATTGCTTCTGCTGGGTTTCAACTCTAGCCTACCCCAACTTGTTTGGGACTTAAAGGCTTTGTTGTTGCCGATCGGATTTCAATAACATCTAAAAGTGTCCTGATAAGTTATGAATCATGCACATGGTAACATTTTTTTTTGCGAGGGCACAATATAAGAGCTCGCCCAGAAGAAGTCTTTCCTACACTTACACAGAATCTTCTATGACCAAGCACGACGATGGATTTACACCAAGCCTCTTTGCAGCCTCCAAAAATCTAGAAGAATGCAGGATACCTGATCAGTAATAAACAGTGCTGCATACACAATGCTAAAGATGAGCACTAGTATATAGTTGAATGGAAACATCATAAAACTTGTGCACTTAAAAGTAGCAATTAGCAACAGATGATTGGTCAACAATGGTAAGGTACCCACATGTCAGGGGAAGGTTTCCCATTAGGGACTTGATCTCCACCAAGAATAACAGAAAAACACTCTCCCCAATCTGGAAAACAATAAGGGGGTTTACATGGATTAAGCAGCTAATGCAATACATAATAAGAAAACGCACCGGGTAAAGATAGATAACTGTCCTCGTTCCTTACTAGTTCAATAACCTTGTTTTTATTTGTCTGAACCATGCTATAAATCAGGACTTGCAATGTGAAGCTACTTGCATGATCCATGTTGTCAGAAATGGAGCATGGACACTCAGTCAATGAGTAAAGAAAGATACATAACATATTTAACCAAGATAAATCCTTAGAATCACATTGGAAGACTTTTCATCCCGTTCAGTAGAAAGATGCACTTATTTGCTCCAGAAGCGACAAAACAAAAGACACATCTACTTATGCCACTGACAAGATACAGACTGAGGCAAACGGCCATCCTCCTACCTTCTAGTTTCGGAAGTTTGTGATCAATATTTCTCCTAACGGAGTTAGAAGCAAGTGCGAGTGGCACTCCGTTCTTATGAAGATGCTTGACAAGCCTCTTCACTCCTGGAAGCGGTTTTGCCTTTTGCCACCTATAGGAGAAAGTAAGCGCTTGTAGCTGTAGACTGACAAGCGTTATGTAAATGTCAATCAAAACTGAAAAGAAACCTTCTCAGGTACAGCGGATGCATCGCCTTGGAGTATTCTTCGACCGTGAGCGGCAGCCCGTAGTCGCTGATGATCCCAGTTGTGGACTCCAGATACATCTGGCCCAGCCTCTTCTCCTCTTTCTGCGCATCGGGAACCTTCCCGTATGCCGCCAAGAATTCGTTGAGGATGTCCCTTGTCGCCCTCTCTGCGCCAAAAAAAAAAAAAAAAAAAAAGAAAAGAAAAGAACACGCATAGAACAGTGCAAATCAGTTACAGCACAGCGACACGGGCACACGTGCAAATGTGCATCTAGGCTATCTGATTGGTCCGTACTACGTACGAAGCGGCGCTAGTGTGACGGAGCCGGATGGCGATGAGGCTGGGTGGATGGATACACGTGCGTACCTGTGTCAAGGAGGGTGCCGTCGAGATTAAAGATCACGGCGGAGACCTGGTGCGCCGCGGCCATGGTGGATGTAGGCTTAGGCTAGGCGGGGGAGGGAGGCGAAAGCGAGGCGTGGAGTGGAGTCGATAGGCGCGGGATGTGGAGGAAGTGGGGAAGGCGGCGCGGGGGATTTAAGTGCGCGAGGAGGAAGAGGCCACTGGTTGCCGAAGGGATGGGAATCGGAGGGAGACCCAATTTTGCCAAGGGGCCTAGGGGGATGCGGTTCTGGCTCTGAATGGGTTGCTGCCGGCTTGCCCGCTTGCGGGGTGGAGGCAAACCGGGAGGGAGGCGTGCGCGCTCGGCTCAGGTCACCGGGCTCACCGCACGGCGCGTCCACGCACTGGCCAGCCGCTCCTGCCAGCGCGGTGGTTCTTGCGTAGTCACTAGTCACTAGTCAGTGGCCTCAGCTCTTTTCGACGTTGGATCTAATGTGGCATGCACTTCAAAACATCGTGACGGAGTTTCTCGGTAAGAAATAATAATTTGTCTGATGAAACACATAATGACTTATGCCTTCTTTGGATCCCTCGAGTTTTTAAGATTCTTATTTTGAAAATCGGGTGGGATCAAACACACTAGTTTTATCCAGTTTCCTATGTCAGTTTTGCCAGTTTTTTAAAAACCAAGAAGTTGTTAATACCTAGCTTTTGTTAGTTTTTTATGACCCTATGAGCAATAAATGAAACCAGATTTTTAAAAACTAGGGGATTCAAATACTCACACCAGTTTTTCTTCAGAATCCAGATTTTAGAAATTAGAAACAAAAAGTGGTTTTAAGAAGAGTTAAATGCACCAGAGGTCCATTAACTTGTGAGGATGTTTCAATTAGGTTCATCAACTTTCAAAGTGGTTTTTTGGGTCCATAAACTTTGTATGTCGTATTACTTAGGTCCATATCCCGCCACACGGGCTTATCGTGCTGATGTGGCATGATGACTAGGCTCGTCGAGCAAGTCATGGATGTGAGAGAAGTAGCATGCTGGTCACCAGCCATGGGCAGCAAGCTGCCGTCGCACACGTACAGCCTCTTCGCCTCCCAGCTCTCGCCGCGCCCATCCACGGCGCCGTCCTTCGGGCTAGACCCCATCCGGTAGCTGCCTATCTAAGAGCGGTGACGGCGCGGTGACGGCGCCACCACCGCCGCTGCGGCCGGAGTTCTGGCGTGAGAGGAGGAATGACGAGTGCGCGGTGGAGGTGGGCGTGCCCGGGCCGGAGCCCGGTGCCGGGAACAGGCCGAGGTCCTTGCGCGCCTTGGCCATGACGGTGTGGAGCAGCGCCTTGGGGCCGAAGGCGAGGCGTATCATCTCCTTCTCGCCGCGATCCTGGATGAGGAGGAAGCCCATGATCTTGGCGGCGTGGTCCGGGTCTAGCGCATGGATCCACGAGAACACCTTGGTGGCCTCGTAGGCGTCCATGGATGGCCCGCTCTACTCTGCCACCCACAACAAGCACGCACGCACCGGCACCACCAGAGAGCTTCCTTTTTCCTCTTCTTGGACCTGTGTTCTTGCAGCTACAGTGTGCTAGTACAAGAAAAGTGAGCAAGTTGTGCTCTGCTCAAGCTCGAGGCTGGCTGCTAGCTTCACTTCACTAGAGTAGGAGCTCACTTGGAGCGGCGCCAGGACACTGGGGCAGTGAGCGGCTGCTCCATTTCCTAAAGCCAAGCTCCGGAGGTCATAGTTCTTATGTCCCTTGGAGATGGTCTCCCCCTGCTTCTTCCCCGGCCTCAGCGGCGTGCGCATGCACGACGACGTCCGCAGGCACGACCTGTCCGTGCGTGCCTCCTCGCTCTCGCCACCCTCGGCAGCGGGCTACAGGATGTCCAGGTCTAGCGACACGCTGCTCCTCCTGCTCACGCTGGACCTCCTCCCTTGGTCAAGGCTCACCTTGGGCGGCCGCCACACCGACTTCTTCTGCACGCCCTCCATCTCGGGCCACGTCAGGATCTTCTGCGACGGCATCAACGACGACGTCTTGCCCTCGCACACGTCTAGCACGAAGGAGCCCTCGGAGAGGAGCGCCCCCGTTGGCAGATCGCGCTTGTACGCGATGTACCGGCCGACGGGTCACGCGACGAAGCCGACGAAGAGCACGAACACGACGAAGGAAGCCAGGATCTTGGCCGTGAAGGCCGGCGACCTGGCATCACCGATGAGGATGACCGCGGCGGTGCAGGCACGGATGAAGCACGAGGTGATGTCGGTGATGAGCGACGCCATGAGCGTGATGTGGCCGAGGTTGGTGTTGAAGGCCCCCCTACTCCGGCGAGCTCTGCATCCTCGACCTCTCCAGCAACGCCTTCTCCGGCGCCATCCCGAGGTCCCTGTTCACCGCCTCCTCCATGTTGTAGGAGCTCTACATGTTTGAGAGGCAGGAGTACGTGCATGCCATGGACGCGGTCTGCGCCTGGCTCACGGTGATTGATGGGTGCCGAGAGGAGGGGTTCCAGTACGGCGGGTGCTGGCTCGCGGTGACCGGCGGCGCGGTCACACTGGCAGGCTGCAAGGCTGAGCATTTTGTACTCGAGAGCAACCCCAGCGACATGAACGGTCAGAGCAAGAAGTGTGTGGGCCTGGTGGCAGCGTGCATGAGCGACGGCATCACCAAGAAGTTGCTAATAGAGGCCAAGGTTTCCATCTCGGCGTGTGGCGCGCTCATGACGCCGCCTCTCCTCCACAACAGCGGGCTCAAGAACAGGCACATCGGCCACAACCTTCACCTGCACCCGGTGTCTATGGCGTGGGGCTACTTCCCAGATGGCACGCCGGAGGCAGCCGCGGAGCTCAGTGGCAAGTGCTACGAGGGTGGCATCATCATGACCATGCACCGTGTCACCGCTCGCACTATCATCCAGACGTCGGCGTTGGGGCCTGGGTGCTGGGCTTCGCTGATCCCTTGGGAGTCCGGCCGCGACATGAAGGAGCACATGCTCCGGTACGCACGCACCGTGCATGCCTTCGCCCCTAGTCCACGACCGCGGCGCGGGGCATGTGGACGGCGAGGGCCGCGTGCGCTGCGCCTCGAGCCGGGAAGACGTGGAGGAGCTCCGCAACGGGCTGTGCGAGGCGTTGCGCATCCTGGTGGCCGTCAGAGCGGCCGAGGTGGGCACCCACCGCAGCGACGGGCTCTGGCTGCGGTGCGACGGTGGCCTCTGCGACGAGGACCTGGAGGTGTTCCTCAACAAGGTGATAGTAGGGAAAGGCCCCATGCTCCTAGGGCCTGACACGTGGGCGCTCCATTGCTCAGTGCACCAGATGGGCAGTTGCCGGATGGGGTCTAGCCCAAAGGACGGCGCCGTGGATGGGCGCGGCGAGAGCTGGGAGGTGGAGGGGTTGTATGTGTGCGACGGCAGCCTGCTGCCCATGGCTGGTGACCATGCTACTTCTCTCACATCCATGACTTGCTCGACGAGGCTAGTCATCATGCCACATCAGCATGAGAAGCCCATGTGGCGGGATATGGACCTAAGTGATACATCATACAAAGTTTATGGATCCAAAAAGCCACTTTGAAAGTTGATGGACCTAACCGAAACCTCCTCACAAGTTAATAGACCTCTGGTGCATTTAACTCTTTTAAGAATATAAAACTCATCCAAACGGGCCCTATCGTATAGCAGAAAGTAGATTAGGATGCTAGAACTGTTAGCTGCAATACAACATCGGTTTTCTTTCTTTGAGATGAGGTGAGCGGTGAGGTTTTGTGCGCTCACCAAGCGGGGGTTATTGAACGGGCAGAATAAACTATTAGAGCAAGGAATATTACATGACCATCACAAATCTGAATCACTTCGCTAATAGAGTTGCGTGATAAGCCGAATAAAGGAAAACTATTCCTTTTTAGGTGAAGTGCTCCTTGTATCCGCCATTATATTCGTTTATATGGGCCGGGTTCTTTTTGCTACCATATGGGCCGGCTAATGCAAAATGTTCGCAAGCGTGCATATGGTGATATGCTGGATTCAAACCTCACCTGACTTTTTTTTTGCATACCTAGCATTCGGGCGTCCGGCCCCCTGGCGACATCCGGACATAGGTCCCAGGTAGCGCCCTTGTCCTCCACCACGTCTCATTCCCCACCGCGTCTCGTTCGCCACTACGCCCCTGACGTTGTTCCCCACCGCCCCTGTCCCCGTTCCTCCACCACGCCCCATTCCCCACCGCGCCCTTGTCCTGTTCTCCAACGCACCCCGTTCCCCACCGCGACCCCTGTCCCAAGAGCACGAAAACACTTTAAGTGTAACATCGCAAACATATGGGAAAACTATGTAGTGCAACATCGGAATATAAATACTGCAACATCGTAAAATTATGTATTGCAACATCGAAAAACATGTACTGCAACATAAAAAATTATGTGTTACAACATCGAAAATCATGTACTGCAACATCACAAAAATATATAGAGCAACATTAAAAACATATACTGCAACAATGAAAATTACGTGCTGCAACATCAAAATTCATGTACTGCAACATTGCAAAAATATGTAGTGCAACATCGAAAAAACATGTACTGTAACATCGAAAAATATGTACTACAACATCGAAAATTATGTACTGAAACATCGAAAATTATGTACTGCAACATCTCAAATAGTAGTACTGCAACATCGCAAAAATCAACCATGAAACATGGAAATGGAAACATTCAAAAATAATCTGTTACAACAACCTAAAATCCAATTGAAATATTCAAAAATCATCTGTTGCAACATCAAAAAACCCCATTTCAACACGGAGAAACAACAAAGGACGTACAAACAGCAAGGGGATGGGCTCGAGATGTAGGCTGCTCCAGCCCTGGCCCATCACCTTTGAGCTCGCTAGTGGGAGGAGGGAATAGGACCCCAGAGCTCGCCGGAACCCTAGCCACCGCCGTGTCCCTCAGATCTAGAGGAGGAGGATGACGAGGACGAGGACGAGGGCTCAGATCCAAAGGAGGAGGAGGAGGAGGAGGAGGAGAGATCAGATCCAAAGAAGGATCGACCTACCTCGTCGGAGCCGCAACCGTCGTCCTCACTCTGGGGGGGAGCGGGAGCCGGGTCACAATGGAGGTCCCTGAGGGAGGGAGGGAGGGAGGAAGGGAGCACAAGCGGGCATGCCTCGAGCGTGTCGTCTGTCCCGAGGAGCGTGCGGGCGTGGCAGCGAACGATCGAGGGCACGCAGTGGTTGATGGAAATGGCGAGGGGTTGGAGAAATTGATGCGGCTCTTCTTTTCTGTAGTGGCATGACTGTCGCTCTAATTGGGCCACAGGCCCAGGCGCGCGGCGCCTGGACGGGACAGACGCCCGCACAGTATCATTATCGTTTTTTTCTACTAACACACTATTGAAACCTATTCAGCCGTTCAAAATCAATCTAGATCTAGTTGCCCCATATCTTAGTTCCACTTCGGAATGTGAGTTTTTTCATGTGTTTTTATGTGAAAATAATTCATGAAATTAATGTATAGCTACTGTAGAATTTTATGCATTGTTAAGGGTCCTTAATGGTCGAAAGGACCCATGCAAGGGTAATAATAACTTATCTTGGAGAAAAGATGAGGTAGGTAAGTTAAAGTTGATCCTAACCAACTACTATCTCGATAGCTTGCCCATTTTCACTTTTTTGTCTCATGGAGGTAATGCTATGTCTTTTTTTGGGGGGGGGGGGGGGGGTGCTTAATATTTTAAATATCATATGGCAAGAGGGGAGGGGAGTTCATAAGATTGAGAGTACCCTTGTTATTTGGTGATAAGTGATTGTTAAGGCCAACAATTATGTTTATAGTTGAGTTGTTCAAAAACATCTCTTCGTTTGTGTATCTATAGGTGATGGAAAAGATTTGACGATCGAAGGTGATGGAAAGATCAAAAGGAGGTTCATGTCGATTGACCAAGAGACCAAGAGCAGTTAAGGATGGAAAAGAAGGTTTGGACAAAGGCTCAAAGTGGACGGCGGGTGATCATTGCCATGCACATAGAAGGCAAGAGTGCACAAGGAAGGTAATGAAGACAACATTGATTGAAGTCATGGTAAGATCAATACTAAGTCAAGGCATGGGGCCTTGGTAGAAGTGGATGTTGCCAGGCCGAAGACAAAGAGGATGGACAAAACAATATGATTGATCCTAAATCCCCATGCACCACCCTTTCCATGTCATTAGATTATCCTTCGTGTGTGATGGAGTTGTTATTTGCAAAATCACCTGACATGGTCGAAGTTGCAGCATTACGCAGAGGATCAACATAGCATCAATTAGGAACCATGGACAAAATCCAAAGGGGTGCTGCATGGGAGTGTCGGTGCTTAATGACATTTTTTCTTTATTGACTAACATGTATGTTTTGGACAAATAGGTTAACATTAGGCCAAAACGCATGGACATGAAGAAGTGTACTCAAGTATTGATGAAAAGGACAACTTGTCATGTGTGGCTAGCATATGGATTGAAGGATCAAGAGTTAATGTTAGGCTACAATGTAAAGAAGCTGAAGACATTCACAAGGGTTGATGACAAGAAGATCAAGAACTCAAGATTGAAGATGAAAAGCAATCAAGAATCAATGCAAGTAGAGCAATCAAAGAACCAAGATCAAGTGGATCATGGATGAATCAAGTGTTACAAGTGAAGACTCGAAGTTGACGACCTCTCAATAGTTATGCTCATCAAGAAGAGGTTTTGAGTATGCAAAGGCTCGATCAAATGTTCAAGTGTGCAATGGCAGGGGCAATCCTGAAAAACATGTGATCCCAAGAGCTTGGTTGTGCGGTCAAAGGGACCGTGACACCTAAGAGGGGGGGTGAATTAGGCAACTTAAAAGTCTAACTCTAAACTATGGCATCTTTTTTCTATTCTTAGCGAAACCTATGCAAAAGATAAACTATCTAAATTTGCAACTATGGTTTTGCTAGTGTGTTGCTATCTCTACCGCAAAAGGAGTTATGCAAACAAGGTAAATGTAGAAGCTAAAGAGTAAGGTAGAGATATGCAAACTCCTATCGACGACTCTGGTATTTTTACCGAGGTATCAAGAAACGCACAAGCTTTCCCCTAGTCCTTGTTGGAGACCCTCGCAAGGAATCCCTCGCAAGGGCCAAGCTCCCAGTCGGGTAACTCCGTGGATAGCCCCGGGCCTTTCCCGTGCATAAGTGGGTCTCCGGTGTGCCTTCCGGCAAGCCTCTCCCGGACCACTCCACGCCGTCTCCACTGTCAAGCTTCCAGCCAAACCACCGCGGGCCTTGTTCCCTTCGGTACATGGTGGCGTCACACCACAAACACGATTGGTGTGATCTCGCAAGACTACAAGCCCATCCGATGTACAACAATGGTGCGCGCAAGCACCAAGTGATAAGGGGTGTGCAAACCTCACTAAACACTAGGCCTAAACCTAGAGCAAGCGCATAAGCGGTGGTCTAATCAACCTAAGCACTTCGTAAAGCACCTACGCTAATCACCTAATGAATCACTAAGCACTATGCAAGTAGAGATCACTAAAATAGTATATTAACAGTCTTGGTATGTTTCCTTAGCTCCACTATTCTTAAATGGTCGGTTGGAGGTCTATTTATAAGCCCACTGAGAAAGTAGTCGTAGGGGACGAAACCCACCTTTCTACTATAGACCGGACGCTGCTGTCGTCCTGACCGGACGCGTCCGGTCGTCCCGACCGTTGGAGCGTGCGTGTTAATCAGACGCACTACCGAGTCCGGTCACTGTTGATCAGACGTGTTCGGTCACGCTGTCGCCACTTTGGAACCACTCTAGACTTGATCGGACGCTGTAGTTCCTGCGTCCGGTCGATTATCCGCCAGCATCCAGTCAATGCTGAATGTGTTGTCGAGATGATGAAGAGTGCCATCATCGCGTCTGATTAGTTTTAATCTTCATCGTTCGGTCACTGCCGCTGACGCCTATGGTTGCCGAGCATCTTGATCGGACGCGTCCGGTCGTTATAAGGGTCATGTCCGGTCACCTCTGTGAAGCTCATTTCTTCGCGATCTTACGTCTGGCTTGGTTCCTATCTTCGTGCTTGGACTTTGCTTGATATCTTGGGTCTTCTCTTGTGCTTCTAGGGTTTTGCTTATGGTGTTGATCGTGGGATCATCATGTCGCCTTCGTTCAAGTCATGTCTTGCACCCTATTGAACTACAAAACATTTACTTGTAAATTCATTAGTCCAATTTGGTTGTGTTGGTCATCAAACACTAAAATCCAAAGTAAATGGACCTAGGGTCCATTTTCCTTACAATCTCCCCCTTTTTGGTGATTGATGACAACACGACCAAAACAAGCAAATAATAAAAAATTGAGAATTTAAAAACTATTTACTTGCTAGGATGCAATGCAAAGGGCAATGTTATATGATGCTAAAAGATACCACATGTAAACATCTTTGGAAACCTATCTTGCCCTTGCAAATGTCCTCATGCGGCATTATGGATTTAAGCCTCCCCCTAACTCCATAATCCACTATCCTTCCTTTCTCAGACCATTACCACTTGTAAATTATTATGATCGGGCTTGCTTTTAGTCCTACAAATTCTCTCCCTTTGGAATCAAACACCAAAAAGGAAGATATTAGTAGCACAAGAGAAGGTCAAACTTTGTGATCCATTGTATGTGGAGTGGAATAGGTCACAAAATTTGACTCTCACATTACATAGACTAAGCTCCCCCTAAATATATATACATATGATGAAGAATGTTGTTTATGCATAATTGACAAATTAATGATCAGGAGAGTTTAAGCTATATTATGCATGGAGAAAACATATAAATACCAAAGTGAAATCAACATGATGATATCGGTCTAGAAATACCACATGTGGAAACCAATTTGATTTATACCACTTGTAATAGGTGTTGGATATTTGAAGTATGATGCTTAACTCTGGGGACTCCATTTTCCTTGCAATGAGACTACTACTTACATGATAAGCTTGAAAATGTGTTAGTCTCAAAGCATCCAACTTGTAGAGTAACCTCCCCCTAAGTTTGTGCACACAAGTATAGAATACTTATAGGAGACATGCACATTGATTTTAGAATAAAAAATGCCACTTGAAAGATGACATCATATGAATGCGAAAATCATTTTCAAAAGTGATATTCGGGAGAAATTATCTACAATTTGGACTTTGGCACATATTAGATGAACAATTGTAAAACAAGCTATGTGTCGTGCTCCTAAACAATTTAAACCATGTAGGTTTGCTCCAAGGGTTAAGAGTGAAACCGAGCAAGCCTACCATAAGATATACCTAGTGTATTCAAGACAAAAGATTAAACATGCAAATGCAAACCTAGGCATGAAAATGAATTAGATGTTATTTGAAATTGTAAGAAATTAAATCTAGTTACCTAACATGGGGAGGGGAATTTGGGTCCATAGTGTTCACTAACCCACTTGGCAATTACCTTATCCATAATGATGCACCCCATGAAATGCACCCATACTTTACCAAGTCTCTAAATTCCCCGAAGTCCATTGGACTTCTCACTTCTCTTTCGAGATCCAAACCATCTTGGTGCTCTTCATATTGGAAATAATTTCCTTTGGCACCCAAATATGTTTGGCTCCAATGTTGGCTTCTTGTTCACCTTGATGGTCACCACCTTGTCATTTTTATTCTTCTTCAAGAGATAAGGTGTGGAGGCCTTTTTGTCCACCTTGTTGGTGTAGGTGTTGGAGAGCTTGCTTGTTTTCTTTTTATTTTTCTCTTTCTTCTTAGTTCCTCCCCCATTTTTCACTTTGCACTCATAGGACTTGTGACCTTCCTTGTGGCACATGTAGCAAACTACAGCTTGTCCTTCATAAAGCTTTTTCACTCCCTTGACGGTGTTATCTTGATGAAGTTGGGCTTGCTCCGTCTTGCCTTCCACTTGAGTCAAGTCCTTGGTGAGGCGAGCCACTTCTTGCTTGAGCTGCTCGTTCTCCATTGCGATCTCTTGTGTGCATGTTTCTACAACAACTTTCTCAATACAAACTTGATTGCACAAGGGTGAGTCTAAACATAAATCATTATAAAGAAGTGGAGCCATCCTTTTTAGGCATATCAAAAATTAAACCTTTCTTTTTAGGTGCCTCGGTGGGGGTTGTACCGACGGCTTCAAGATTAGCAACTTTATTAGTTAGCTCATCACAATGTTTGCACATGGTTTCTATTTTAGCGAGCAAACTTTTATAATCAACTTGTGAGCTAGCTAACTTTTCCTTTAATTTTTAATTTTTCTTTACAAGTTGCTCATCATTGATTGTGCAATTATTTGTGTTTGCACTAGTCTCAAGTTGCTCAATTTTAGTAGATAGCTCCATATTAAGATTGTCAAAAGTTTTATATTGTTCAAGCAAAGTGGCATAAGCTTGTTGTGAGCTATCTAGTTTTTCTTTTAATTTTTCAAGCTTCTTTTGTTGACTAGTGCAAACTTTAGCAAAGTTAAAATTTTGTTGCTCAATTTCACCATAAGAAGGTAACTCATCATCACTATCACTATCATTGTCACTATCACTAGGGATAGGTTTTTTGTTACCTCGTGCCATAAGGCACACACGTGAGGTGCTTGATGATGAGTGCTTGTGCCCGCGCCTCTTGTGGTGGTCTTCTTCACTTGAAGAATCGTCCCATAACCTTATTGATGTGAAGGCTTTGTCCTTGCACGCCTTCTTCTTTGTCTTGGGTGTGGGCTTGTTTGGACAAACATCCACAAAGTGTCCCAACTCGCCGCATCCATAGCATCCTTTCTTTCTTTGGTCATTTCTTTGATTGGTGAAGATGAAATCTTAAATTTAGATGGGCACACCCTTGACATTGAGCCTTTGGATCATCTTTCTACACCTTGTTGATAAGTTTGATTGATTCTTCATTAAGGTTGGAGATGGAGGAGGAAGATTGATCATCATCACTTGAATCTTCATCATCATCATCATTATCATCCTCATCTTCTTCTTTATCTTCACTTGAGGAGTATGAGCTTGAGCTTGTATCAACTTGCTTGCCCTTCATCTTCTCTTTCTCACTACATGCAAGGGCTTTGCCTTTGCTTAATGAAGATGCTTCTTCTTAACCCATCTTGCGTGATATTTCAAATGCCACTATCTTACCAATGACTATGGCCAGGGTCATGGCGCTCAAGTCCTTCATGTTATGAAGGATGGTGAAGATGCTTGCATATTTCTTTTATGGTAGCACGGAGATGATCTTCCTCACGATGTCTGCATCGTCTAGCTTTGTTAATCCTATTGAATGGAGCTCATTGATAATTAGATTCAAACGAGAATACATATCACGAACAAGCTCATCATCATTCATTTTAAAAGAATCATAATTTTGTTTAGCTAGACAATGTTTTTGCTCACGTACATTAGTTGTGCCGTCATGGAGCTCTTAGAGTTTTAACCAAATTTCATGTGCCGTATTTAAAGTGAACACTTGGTTAAACACATCCATGCTAAAAGATTCAAACAAGCAATTTTTAGCTCTAGCATTAAAATGAATTTTTTTTCTTCACTCTTTGTGAGTTTATCGGGATTCTTAATGGGTTTCATCCCATCACGAGTGACTCTCCAAACACCCAAATCTATCGCCTCAAGGTGATAAGCCTTTCTAGCTTTGTAGTAGGAGAAGTTAGTGTCGTCAAAGTGTTGAGGCCTAGAGATATCTATCCCAACCACTCTAAATAGCGTCGGCTCAACGGCGGTGAAGCCAAAGGTCCAAATTGAGCCAACCGGCTCCGATACTGATTGAAAGGGACCATGACGCCTAAGAGGGGGGGTGAATTAGGCAACTTAAAAGTCTAACTCTAAACTATGGCCTCTTTTTCTATTCTTAGCAAAACCTATGCAAAAGATAAACTATCTAAATATGCAACTATGGTTTTACTAGTGTGTTGCTATCTCTATCGCAAAAGGAGTTATGCAAACAATGTAAATGCGGAAGCTAAAGAGTAAGATAGAGATATGCAAACTCTCATCGACAACTCTAGTATTTTTACCGAGGTATCGAGAAGTGCGCAAGCTTCCCCCTAGTCCTCGTTGGAGCCCCTTGCAAGGGCCAAACTCCCGATCGGGTAACTCCGTGGATAGCCCCGAGCCTTCCCCACGCGCAAGTAGGTCTCCGGTGTGCCTTCTGGCAAGCCTCTTCCGTACCGCTCCCTGCCGTTTTCACTATCAAGCTTCTGGCCGAACCGCCGCAGGCTTTGTTCCCTTCGGTACACGGTGGCGGTCGCACCACAAACGCGGTTGGTATGATCTCGCAAGACTACAAGCCCCTCTAATGTACAACAATGGTGCACGCAAGCACCAAGTGATAAGAGGTGTGCATAAGCGGTGGTCTAATCAACCTAAGCACTTCGCAAAGCACATACGCTAATCACCTAATGAATCACTCTATGCAAGTGGAGATCACTAAAATGGTGTATTAACCTTAATATGTTTCCTCAGCTCCACTATTCTCAAATGGCCGATTGGGGGTTCTATTTATAAGTTTCACTGAGAAAGTAGCCGTTGGGGATGAAACCCACCTTTCTGCTACTGACCGGACGCTGCTATCGTTTTGACCGGACACGTCAGGTCATCCCGACGGTTGGAGCACGCGCGTTGATCGGACGCACTGCCGAGTCCGGTCACTGTTGATCGGATGCGTTCGGTCGCGCTGTCGCCGCTCTAGAACCTCTCTGGACTCAATCGAACGCTGCAGTTCCTGCGTCCGGTCGATTATCCGCCAGCGTCCGGTCAATGCGGAATGTGTTGCCGAGATGATGAACAGTGCCATCGTCGCGTCCGGTCAGTTTTAGTTCTCAGCGTCCAGTCGCTGCTGCTGACGCCTATGGTTGCCGAGCATCTCGATTGGACGCGTCCGGTCGCTATAAGGGTCACGTCCGGTCACCTCTGTGAAGCTCGTTTCTTCACGATCTTACGTCCGGCTTGCTTCCTATCTTCGTGCTTGGACTTTGCTTGTAGGTCTTCTTTTGTGCTTCTAGGGTCTTACTTATGGTGTTGATCGTGGGATCATCATGTCGCCTTCGTTCAAGTCACGTCTTGCACCCTATTGAACTACAAAACATTTACTTGCAAATTCATTAATCTAATTTAGTTGTGTTGGTCATCAAACACTAAAATACAAAGTAAATGGACCTGGGGTTCGTTTTCCTTACATGCGGGAGTCCAACAGGACAAGTTTTTGCCTCAATCAGAGTTCATTGGAGGAAGTTAGAGGTGAGATTAGAAAAGAATGCACTCAACAAACAATATGGTGGAGAAGAAATTGCACTCATTGAACACTTGGATCCGAGTCCGGCCAGTGTCTCTCTGTTGGGAACTTGACCTTGCAGAACGCAGTCCTGAATGGCCTAATGATTTAGTCTTCATTTCGTCAAAAGAATCCGGCTTCGTCGAAAGTTGGCTTCATCTAAAGTATTAGGCTTCGTCGAAAGTTGGCTTTGTCAAAAGTATCAGACTTCGTCTTGTGAATCAAATTGCCATCAGGCTTCGTCAAATGAATGAAATTACCCTTAAGAAAGTGCAAATATGTGTGTTGAGCATAATAATAATAGGGTAAGAAGGGAAGAATAGCCTGTGTAGTGAAGTCGAAGACTCACCCCCTATAAATACCCCCTAAACATGTATAGTAGCGAAGGAGGGGACCTCTATAAATACCCTTGACATGTACTATTCAGGGACATGAAATACATACTCTGTGGAGTCCATGATACTCTTCGATGTTCGTGTAAGTTATCTTGCACCCAACACTCTCAGAGAAGGGCACTATGCAATGAATGCACCGAACGGTCCATCCAGGAGAAGTTGAGTGCACCAGACAATCTTGGTCACATTGAGAGAGGCTAAGGTTTGTTGGACCTCAAGGAGAGCAGAATGTGAGGATCAAGTGTGAGATGTAGTGTTAGGGATATGTGTTGGCATGAGAGACACACATATAAGAGTGATCTCATTGTTTGTAGATGTGAGGCAGCCATGAAAGTTCGCGAGCCGGAGCACTTGAGATCATGTGTAATCTTCCGGTGAAGGTGGTGGCCTTGTTAAAGAACAAGTGTCAAGAAAAATACTAGAAATTGACTTTGTTTCTTCATGAGATTAAGTTGCAAATAAATGGATTTACCAAGACAATATCAGTGAGACAATTATAGAATTTCAAGCACAATTTCAACATAAATCAGCTGTGATCGTGAGGGGCTGTTAGAATAAGAAGTAATTGTAACAAATCTTTTCGATGTAATATGTGATCGGTACAGATTATACATCTCATTTTTACATGTCTGTCTGTCTGTCTGACATGGGGATCCTGTCAATCACATGACGGAGCACCCCTGCGCGTTCTCGTCACTGAAGTAGTCGGTGGCCCTGGTGCCGGCAACGGCCGAGTTGGCACCGTGGTGGTAGTATGCGCCGTACATGCGCGAGTCGTCGTAGCCATGCTTGTAGTAGTTGTACGAGGACGTGGGCCGCGCCGCGTGGCTGGCGTGCGCCGCCAGGCCCGCGGCGCCGGGCTGGTACAGGAGCTGCTGCTCCGCCAGGACGTGCGCGGCGCCGGCGCCGGCCCCGGCGGCGTACGGGAGCGGCCACAGGACGGCGCGCCGGCCCGTCCGCCGCAGCGCCTTGAGCACCTTCTTCTGCTCCACGTCCCCGTTCACCGTCACTTTCTGCTGCGCCATGTCGATCTCCACGTCGTGCACGCCTTCCAGCCGCTGGACCGCCTTCCGGATCTTCTTCTCGCACCCGGGGCAGTCCATGTGCACGCACATCTCCACGAGCTGTAGGTGATGTAGTATCAGCAGATGAAATCAGTACGTAAGACGCAGCAGGGATCCCAGTAGATTATATTGCAAGAAAAACGCACGCATAACGCGGAAACTCACCGTCATTTTTGTCCTTTTGGAGTTGTGTGGATCGATCACTTCTGCAGTTCTGCAGGTATCTTATCAGGCTGTGTTGGCAATGGCGAGGCTAGTTCAGCTGGTGCCTGATGGTGATGAAGAAATACAGGTTGTTTCTGTGTCAACAAGTTGTGTATGTATCCCCCGTATATACTCATCCTGAGTCGTTCTTGACGATCTTGAACGCGGTTCCCACTCCGGGAAGCATGTGCCATGGCTGATGGTCGGCAGGCCAAGGAGTTGACGAACAATTTTCTGTTTTGTACTCAACATGCACCGACTGCTTCCTTCGCGCTCCACCTCCGCATTCAACTCCGGTTCTGGTGCATAGAAAACGACGCCGATGCTGACATGAAAACTCATGCAGGGGCAGATGGGCGCTGGACGCATGGGCTGGCCGGGAGCACGCACGCACGCAAGCAACCGCCCGCGGCCCGCCGGCCGCGCCTCGCGGGCATGCACGTTCGAGGACCAAACGCTCGCTGCTGTGCGAGGGGCCGGCCGGCTTCCGATCCGTCGGCGTAAATGGAGTAGGCCAGAAGGAGACGTCGGCTCTTACGGTCTTGCGGAAGCGATGCACCGTGTCGCGCTCTTCGGAACACAGGGCGGGGGCGGGGGCGGCGCCCGGCGGTGGCCCAACAAACTTGGCTATATTTGTTTGCGGGCCTCCCAGCCTAATGAACATGTTTAGATGGGCTGGGTTACAGCTCCAGACCCACTATGCTCCCGTGCTTCAGCTCACCACTCCTTTTTTTTTTCTCAAAAAAAAAAGCTCACCACTCCTTTCAACTCCAGAATCCAGACCCACTATGCTCACACTGTAGTAGTTATGTTCACCAGTTTCTTTTTTTTTATAAAGACTCGTTCATCGACCAGTTAAATATATCGCTAGAGGTTTACAGCTGGTCCTTTCGATGAAATGGTATTATCGTTATAGCCTTTAGGTGCCTGACGTCTCGCGTCGGATCAAATGAATCACTCTTGACAAGTTGACAGCTGACCACATTTGTGCAATGATGTTTGCCTGTTTGGCCAATTTATGCCCCGTTCGGATCTGTTGGACTTCTACTTTAGAGTTCTAGTTCCACGTGGCTTCAACACCATTCATATTTGTTAGATTACTGTTTAACTTAACGTGAAGTTATTCAGATGCATGTGACAGGGAATAATTTAACTTGACTAAGTAGTACTTAAGGTGGCGAGGACATCTATACTAAAATAACAAAATACTGTAGAGGAATAATTGAGATTTGACTCTCCGGAATGTCTATTGTTATGTATGTACTGTAGATTTTTTATTTAGGTAGTTGGATTTGTTTTGTAACATAATGGGTCATAGATAGATTAGGAATGAAAACGGATGGAAATAAGCGGGAAAACCCCTATCACGTTTCCGTTTTCTAGCCAATTAAGCCGTCGTGGAAAGAACGAGCAAAAGAAACACGTGCTACTGCTATGTAAGGACAACTACAACGGTGTTAGCCTCAAAATAAAATGACAAGCCGCATAGATACATGAGTTTTGAAGCGACCAATCTTACATCGCATGCTACTTTTATTGCATCATAGTCACGTAATAGGCATTGTAGGTTTTATAGTTTTTGTTGGAACTTTAGCCTGTTTTTTTTCCTAGTATGGTTTGCTTTTTTGTCACAAAGCGCTTTTGAGTGGTGGTTCTACCTTTTTATCAAAGCAAGCAACTATTACTTCTACAAGCTGCTATGTCGTCTTGCGAAACCCCTAATGAAGCTAATCCTTGTTGCAAACGTAAAGGCTTGGACTACTAGGCAAACTTAGCGTTGCGGAAGGCTAAGGCCCTATTTGGCGCGACTCCACTTCACTAATAAAGCCATTTTTTTGTGTGTTTCAGCTCCATAAACAGCTTCATTGGTGGAGCTAGAGCCATTTTGATAAATCGTTTGACAAAACAGCTCGACACAGAGTTCCTTGAAACATGCTTGTCGGCGTTTCGAGTTGCCACCGACTAGTAAATTTCTAATATTGTGCGTCTGGCTCGGATGGTGTGCTAAGAGGACACGAAGTTTATACTGGTTCGAGCAGAATGTCCCTACGTCCAGTTCGTTGTTGCTGCTCGTGTTAGTAGCACTGAAAGTTTGTAGTAGGGGTTACAAACAGTCGAGAGAGGGACATGTCCCAAGTCTCTGGTGAGAGGAGCGAACGGGTGCCGAGAGCTCGGTCGCTTCCCGGTTGTATGCTTATGTGTTCTGGTCGGTTCAGAGTTTGATGGATTCGAGTCCCAATTGATGCGATGTGTTGCGATGCCCTTTATGGGACGTCATGTTTTCCCTTTTATAGGCCAAGGGAAAGCACGGGTTATAGTTGCGGGAAAAGAGGAGGATGAGAAGGAGAAGAAGTCCTCCAGGATCGCTGGGTCCTTCTTTTCCTTCATGTGGGTCGTGCCGACCCTGTAGACGTCAACAGGGATAGCTCCATGTCGTGGCCCTGTCCGTCATTGGCGCCATGCGCAGGCGTCGTCTCCCGGTCATGGCGCTCCACTTCGTCCTAGCGAACGTCGTGGTAAACTAACGCGCCTGTCAGTGCTTGTACGAGGGTTAGGCAGAACAGCACCGGTACGCCCGACGCTGTTCCTTATGTAAATCCCCAAGTATGGCCCGTTACGGCCATGGGTTATATCGGGGCGTGTCGGTCACCTTTCTGGTGTCAGAGCTTTGACCCAGGTCCATTCGCTTGGACCTGGAGTGGTTGGCGGCGGAATGAGTCTTCGTCGGACGAGACGAATCCCCTGGCCTCGGGGTCGGTCGAGGCGGAGTCCCCCCCAGAGGCCGGGCGAGGCGGAGCCAGCCCTCAGAGGCTGGCGCGAGGCGGAGCCCGCGACCTCGGTGTCGAGCGAGGCGGAGCCAACCCTCAGAGGTCGGGCAAGATGGAGCCCGCGGCCTCGGGATCGGGCGAGGCGGAGCTCGCCCTCAGAGGTTGGACGAGTCGGAGCGCAAACCCAAGGGTCAGGCGAGGCGAAGCCCGCCCCTAGAGGTCGGGCGAGGTGGAGCCAGCCCTCAGAGGTCGAGCGAGGCGGAGTCCGTAGCCTCGGTGTCGAGCGAGGTGAAGCCCACCCTCAGAGGTCAGGCGAATCAGAGCGCAAACCCAAGGGTCGGGCGAGGCGGAGCCCGCCCTCAGAGGTCGGGCGAGGCGGAGCCCGTGGCCTTGGTGTCGAGCGAGGCGGAGTCCGCGACCTCGATGTTGGGTGAAGCGGAGCCTGCCCCCAGAGGCCGAGCGAGGCGGAGCTTGCACACCTAGGGTCGGTTGGAGCTGTAGTCGCGCTCTTGACTGCTCGGATAAATCAATGTTGATGGTTATTAGCTCCTTCTCTTCGGGTACCCTAGTATTGATCCCCGACAATGCTCTCACAGAACGCCATACAGGACGAAGTGAAAAGCCGGATGAAGCCACTATTTTTGGCTTCATCCCACCTCAAACCTCTGAGAGAGCACAATTGAAGGGGCTTTCTGGATAAAGCCGTTTTGTTTTACCCTGTTTGACACAAAACAGCTCCTGAAATAGATGAAGAAGTCCTGCTAAACAGGACCTAAGTATTTTCATGGACAGTTCCAGACAGTTTTCAATAGAGAAACGGATAAGAGCATTCCCTATACATGCAGTGCTGCGCATTTGTGCCGACAATGCTACTCAAGGTGCGAAAGGAATCCGCTCCCACGTCGGAATTACACACCTGTACGCAATTTCAAAGTTGATTGCCACAATGCCATCGGAAAAGGCAAGCTTTCCGTGTACTGCATAAAGATCGATCAAACGGTCTGTTTGCTTGTTAATTTCTAGACTAATAAATCCGACGGATACTGATTTGTTGTGAGAGAAAAACACTAACTGAAACCATGAAAGCACTCTAAAGTGCACTTTCCCCCAAATCTTTTAGTAGCTTTAGTTCAGGGTTAGCTTTCAATTTTTCCTCCAAGAGAAGGCCCACTCCTGGTCGAAAAGGGCGAAAGAAGCAATAGTAAGTGGCAATCGCACAGTTGAGTACTTGTACTAGCGGCTAAAGTCATCTCTAAAAAAATTGGAATGGAACATAAAAATAATAATGAGATCCAAACATTTGGATTATTGAATAAGACCATTTTAGAATCCAAATAGGTCTTGTTATCAATGTTCATCAAACGGTAATTACTCGGACACATATAGTTCAGCGCTTATTTAGGTTACATGACCACTTAAACGACCTACACTGTCAATTAAACAAGATAGAACGGTCGAATGAATGGACACAGTCGGTCATCGAGTAGCGTATGAACGGTGTGTAAGTGGACTACACGGCTGTTTAGGGTAACACTACATGTTAATTGGACATTTGCTCTATACGTACAAATTAAAGGCTGCTCAACTTCCAGCTTGTTTCAGCTTATTCTTCTCACATAACACTATTAAATTATCCAAATTAATCCAAAATCTACTGTGCAACGGATCAGCTGAACACGCCACTGATAAGTTTTTTTTCCTAAATCTACTGTACGAGAATAAGATCCGAAATAATCCGAAATCTACTGTACGAGAATAAGATCCAAACACTATCACCTTTTTTTATTCATAATTCAGATTCTATATTACTACTATCTACTAGAATAAATATGAGAATGAGATCTGAACAGATGCCAGCGCTTTTGCTAACTGTGTAGATCATTATAGACAGATATATTTCGATGATTTCACTATTCATAGAAATGATAGACAAATCGTAGACTTTTTGCCGCCGCCGATAAGTTTTTTTCCTGAGCTGGTCAAGTTTCTTCTTCCCTAAACGATGATTGGCCAGCATCGACTGACGTGGTGTTAACAGAGTGTTAACAGAGCCTGTTCACTTGGTCGTAAAGGATCGTAATCTCACACCAAACCAGCCAGCAGTAATAATCCACGATCGTATCAGCACCAGCCGAACGTGGAGATAATTGACACGTAGTGTCGACAGTAGCTAACCAGAGGATGTTAAAGAGCAGCACAAATCGCTTTCTTGAGGGCTACATGCATCTTCCCTTTCTTGGCTCTTCCCCTTGATTGCAGCGGAAAGCAACCCGGCTCCTGCATTAACGAAAGGATCTGTCTGGCTGACATTCAGTTTGTTTTCGTTCCTCCTATCAATTGAATTTTTTCCATGTACTTACAGTGTCTTCTAGCTATATTTACACTGTCTTATTACTAGATTTACAATGATTTCTTCAGTGTAATTTATTAAACACGGTGGTGTAATTTGGAGATAATACAAATATATGTCAAAATTTTCAGAAATGCTTTCAAATTATTTTTATGAATTGCAGATACCAGAGAAATATATTTTAATTTTTTTCATAAATTTTAAAACAAATTTTCCCAAATTGTGGTGGGACCCACCTCTCCAACCTTGTCCCTTCCCTTCCGTCACCTGTGCACTTCCCTTCCCTTCCCTTCCGTCGAATGCGCACGCAAACAGAGTCCGAAGAAGAAGCAGCAACGTTGATCCCGCCTGGGGCGGCCCTCCTCGTAGCCGGCCGTCGGCCCTCCTCGTCGCCGGCCGTCGGCCCTCCTTGTCGCCCTCCTCAAAGCCGGTTGTCGGCCCTCCTAGTCGTCGGCCACCGGCCCCGCGCCACGCCCGCCGGGCCGTGCGCCCGCCATGGTCGGGGCCGCGAGCTCTGAGGCTGGCCGCACCTGCTGCCTTGCGCGGCCCTCGCTAACTGCGCGTGCCTCGCCTGTTCGTCGGCTACGCCCCCTGCTAGCCGTTCGCGTAAGATCAGATAGCCAAAAATCAGTTGATTGGAGAGACCAAATCAACCGGTTGAGGTTTAGCAATTTTATAACGAAAACGGCAGATTTAATGGCTCATAGTACCGGGTCTTCATCCCTAGTTAACCACCAGATCAAAGCAGAGTAGCAGACGGCCAGGCCGTGGCGTCCGTCCATGTCACGGGCGGTAGACGGCAGCATGGATATCCATCCATCCCAGCCATGTGACCATGTCCCATCTCGATCGATGAGACATGAGATGAGGCGGCCGGGTGACGAGGGCGAGACCAGCGGTTCAGCTCGCCGTTTTTTTTTTAATGTCTCTTATCTGGATATGTTCGTACACACGCACGCTCATTAACCATACTTACACTACTCACACCATCTATGCAGAAACAAATCTACAGCTATACGCAGATACGAAGATCGCGTCCTTGAGATGATCGAAATCCTTTAACTTCGTAGGCGACGGGCGCCGTTTTCTTTTCTGGACGGGCGCCGCGCCGCGCGCGAGTAGGCATAGCGTCGGACGCGAGCGAGCGCGTAGTTTCTCCGGTGCTTTTGCGTCGTTGCCGAGGAAAGGCAACACGCTGGCTGCGACGCCACGCTTCCGAATGAAGCAACCGGGACGACCGAGTGACCGTAAGAAAAAGGCTGTCGATTTCAGTCTGCTGCTGCTGAAGCCTGAAGTCCGCTCGCTTCACCTACTTTTGGGTTCAGAGTCGTCGGGCCCTTTTTTTACAGCGGGAAAGAGAAGGAAGGAGCCCAGTGCACGTCATGGCCAGCTGATGACTGATGGGATGAACCTTTTGCCTTTTGGGTTGTCCATCTCATCTCCATTGTGCTGTTTAGTTACACTTCATTTTGCAAAATTTTTTAAGATTTTTCATCATATCAAATCTTTAGACGCATATATGAAGCATTAAATATAAATAAAAAATAAAACTAATTACACAGTTTAGACGAAATTCACGAGACGAATCTTTTAAGCCTAATTAGACTATGATTGGACACTAATTACCAAATAACAACGAAAGTGCTACAGTACCATTTCCCAAAAAAATTCACCAACTAAACAAGCCCCAAGCTGCAGCGGAATAGTAGTCATGGAGAGTTACTGCACCTACCTGGCACAAAATTCACTCATTAATGTACTGTAGCAGGCAGCATAGTAACCCCACAGCTGCTGTGAAACCAATTAAGTGTGCGTTTAGTTCCCAAAATTGTTTGGGCCTAGCTATTGTTTGGTTACTGTAGCATTTTCGTTTGCGTTTGGTAATTAGTATCTAATTATGGACTAATTTGGTTCGAAAGTTTTGTCTCACGATTTCTCACCTAACTGTGTAATTAGTTTTATTTTTCGTCTATATTTAGTACTTTATGCATGTACCGCAAGATTCGATGTGATACTTTAGATTGAAAATTTTTGGAATCTAAACAGGGCCTCAAAGACGATTCATTAAGTAGCCGCCAATATATAAAATATGAAAACTGAAATTTAGCTTATATCGATATTTATGCTAATTTGTTATAAGAGATAAACAATAATTTAGGCACACCCACGTCAGCGGTCCGTCTGTGGCCCGGCGTGTGTGGGCGAGCTGTCAGCAGAGCAGGCCGCGCGTCCGAAAAGGTCCCCCGGCCGCGCCGCAGTGCGTCGCGCAACTCCCAACCACTCGCACGACGCCGACGCGGGCGAGAGCCGAGAGAGTCAGAGCAGTAATCCCGCGGCAAAGCCAGCGCTCTCGCGGCCGCTACCGCATAAAGTAGCTTTGCGAGCAATTAAAGCCCGCAAAGCGGCAGCAGCTATACACGACAGTAGGGCGCTACTAGTAGTAGGGCTATCTTCTTCCCCCCTTGACTCCTGACAAGTTGACAGGTGGAATATTTATCTCCCGGCGCTTTTTAAAGGCCGCGCGATCTTTGGCCGGGCGGGCATTGATGGCCGGTAAAAGCCCACCCGGCGGCCAGGTGCCCTGTCCTCCATCACCCCCATGCCCATTGTGATGAAACTTCCCAAAAGGGTGGTGAAAAGCGCTGGGCCACCCACACACGGAAATGTGACCGTGGGAAATGTGACCGTGGCTATGTAGCAACTAGCAAGGCTGCCTTTTCGTTGTCTACCCTCTTCTGTGCGCGCGGTCAACAGCATTATCTCCTTGTTGGTTCTGAACACATCGGTATGATATGGGTCTTTTTTTTCCCTCCACTGGGGTGTTTATCCGTGGACTAAGGGTATGTTTAGTTTCAAATAAATCACCTACTTATAAGTTAAAAAGTAAAATAAGTGACTGATTTTGTCAAACACCACCAACTTATAAGTCACCCTTGCTTATAAGAAATAAGCTGGTTCACCCCTGCTTAAAACTTATAAGCCACCCTTTTTCGCGTGGGTCCCACACCTTTCACTTAACATGCATGAGCTTATAAGTCATCTACAACCAAACAGGCATGATTTATAAGTCACTAGTTTTCAGTCACCTGACTTAATAAGTCACCTGACTTATGGAAACCAAACAGGACCTAAAGTTTAGGAGATGTTACGTCGGATATCATATCTATTGTTGCATCAGATGTTCGGATATTAATAATAGAACTAATTACAGAAGCCCTGACTAATTCGTGAAACGAATTTATTAAGCCTAATTAATCTATCATAGCACATGTTACCATAGCATTATATTATCAAATCATAGACTAATTAGGTTTAATATATTCGTCTCACAAATTAGTCTCAATCTATATAATTAGTTTTATAATTAGTCTATGTTTAATACTTTAAATAGTATCAAACATGTTTATTATAGTCGATATGATAGAAACTAAATTTTATATGATGGGAGCCAAACACCCCCTCACACACGCTCTCTCATCCAGTCGTCTGTGCTGGGCTGGGCAGGCTGCTAGCGCTACGAAGAGAAGGAAAGTGACCTGTTTGGCTGGAGGGTTTTGGGAGGAAAGCGAAGAAAAATGGATGAAAAACATTATTTCAAATGAAATATTATAAAAAAAAATATTGTTCTGGATAAAAAAAAAACGAAACAAGCAGGTCTAAGGGCACCCGGACCAATGCATGCCGTGAGCTCCATCTGCAGAGCATCAGCACTCCGTCGTCACCTTTTCCCAGGATTCCAGGAATGTAAGGAGGACGCTGATCAAGCAGTGAGCACCGACTCCCTCCCGGGGATCCGAGTTAAGGACTGGACAGGACAGGAGTGCATGGGATCGCTGATCGTGATCGCATCACATTCAGTTGAGCACGCACGCTGAGTATGCAACCTTACCTTCCCCTGCTGTTACATTACACCTTTTTTACACACATCTGCAAGGTCACTAGTAGCTAAAGCCAAGCTTTTAGTAGGAAACAGCAGAAGGAAACAGACGAGCTAGACACAGAGAAAAGGAAAGAAAACAGAAGCCATTTCCATGTCCTCCATCCATCCATCAATCCATACCCACTTTGGTGTTTTTGCGTAAGCTTGAAGAACGTACAAACAAGGCAGCCTTCCCACCTCATTACTAGCAACTTACGCGAGTCAAACCACCCTACTTACTAGCTCTCTATCCGATTCCGAGGGGCCTGCCTGCGCTCGATCAATCGGATCGTCACGTCAGGATCAGGACTAGCTCAGAACCGGCGGTCGGGGCAGACCGGCCACCGCTCGCCGTAGACGGCCGGTGACGGCGACGTCGGGGAGGAAGGGTGCTGGCCAGGGAAGGCGAGGACGAAGCCCGCCGCCGCTTGAGCGGGGTGCAGGTGGTGGTGGGCTGGCACAGGCACGGGCACGGGGACGGCGCCGGCGGGGCCGAGGGGCCGGTTCTTGCGGCGGCCGGCGCCGACGGGGACGTTGCGGAGCGCGCCGCCCGCGGTCCAGTAGCGGTGGCAGTCCTTGCAGAAGTGGCGCGGCTGGTTGACGTTGTAGTTGTTGAAGTAGCAGAACTTGGTGTTGCGGCTCCGGCACCGCGGGCACGGCAGCGGCGGCGCCGACGACGCGGCCGCCGCGGCGCGCGCCTCCGCGGTGTCCTGATGCTGATGCTGATGATGATGCCGCGGGCGCGGCTGCTGCTGCTGCTGCTGGCCTTTGCTGTCGTCGCTCTCGGCCGCCTGCGCCGGCCCGCCGCCGGCGGCGGCGGAGTGTTGCTGCTTGTCCGCGACGACGAAGTCGTGGTCCGCCGCCGCCGCCTCCCGCTTCACCATCGGCTGGTCGCGCTCGTCCGGATCGTCCCTCTCCCGCGCGAAGGCGGCCGTGCTCCTCGACGCCGCCGCGGCAGCAGCCTCCTGCGCCGGCGGGGCGGTGTCGGCGCACAGCTGCGTGATGACCTTGCCGAAGAGCTTGAACCCGCCGGGCGCGGGGGCCATCTCGACGTGGGACAACATTTGGTGCTGCTTCGTCAAAGCAAGGAAACACCAGTAAATGGAAGTGCTAGTAGTAGCTAGAGAGAGGATAGGGATAGGGAAGGGGCGCCCGGACTCCGGAGCGAGAGCGAGAGGCTCGGCGGTGGTGACAGACCAGGGAGCTAGGGGGCGGGGACGAAGGGGTCGTTGCTACTTAAATGCCCTCTCGGCCTCGGCTAGGCCCGTCCGTCACAAGACCAAGACAGACGGAACCCGCAGCAGATGCATGGACGGATACACACACATGACTGTCAGACTGTTCGTTTGGCCGTGGAATTTCCAGCCGAAATAGTATTTTTCTCTTACACAAATCAGTCAACAGTACTTTTTCACGAACCAGCAACGATACGAACCAGCCAACCGAACAGGCTGTGAGTTGGGTTTGGGTCGGGCCGGGTCAGCCTACGGGGTGGTGAAAGTGAAACCAAAAAAAGGTTACGGCGCGGGTGGCGCGGGCGAGGGTTCGACTCGACTCCTGTGATCAAAGTCACTTCCTGTGATTTGGTTTGGTTTGCAGCTTGGCTTTGCGAGATGACGATCGATACCGATCGAGGCCCGGGCGAAGCTACGTGAAGGCATTGGGGTCAGCAGACACCGAGGACTTTGCCGTAGCCTGTTATAGCCAACGATTTTTCACCACGTTGACCTCAGTAGAAAATATGTCAGACCCCAGCAAGTTGGCAGCCCAGCAGTTCAACCCATCTTCTGCTTCCTATACCTGGAACATGATTACAGTACGTAAATATAAATTGCAACCAGATACTGTACAGGCAACAGCCCAGAAGGCCGAACGTTTGCCTTCAGCCTCCGCTACAGCCTGGAGCCCTGGACTGAGTAGTCGTCGTTTCATCTTCCGATCTCCATTGTTCTAACATTTGGCAAGCGGCGCCGGTGCCCAGCACCCAGCGGCCGCTCGTCCGTTCTCTGTCTCGCGTCTCAAAGATGCTTGGCGCAAATCACACTGACGACCCGACGACGATAAACTCTCTGCCCATCTTCTGTCTACCTAAACAGGTACCCAAATACCCTATTTTGCAATTGCTAATTAAAACAATCTAGTCCGAAATATGAGGTCTTAAGGCTTTCCATCAAAGAGTGTGCTCTTTCATTCCGGCGAAATGTCAGGTAACTATCTACTTTAGTATAGCTTGCATAGTTGTATTTCAATAATCACTAGTGACTTTTAATAGTAGGCTACTTGCACGTTAGTAATTTAGTATCTATTTGCTTTAATTTTTATTATGTGACTAATTTCATAGGTAATCAAAGCACGTTGAAAAGATTTTTTAAAAGGAAATTACCCACTAGTGATAATGAGAATAATAATAAAGATACTTCAACATGAATAGTCACTAAATATGATTGCCTAGAGTATAGTGAAAACATGGATTGGTGTTTTTGTTTATATTGTTACTTGTTCAGAGATTGCAATAAGGGACAAGGTGGGAATGATGCATTTGTAGTAGATGGCTGGAATATCTAATAGGTTTAGAGACTATGTAGGCAACAAGGGTAATAGTTTTCATAATGATTACGAAAAGATACGACAAATTGTTAAAGCCGGAGCAATCGATTAGTGTATTATATTATTACAACTTATAAACTACTTATATGAGTAGGGTGACCATTTATTCTGGCTTCGCCTGTGACGAGGCCTCGAGGGTGCGTGCATGTGGAGCTTGTGATTCGAGGAGAATCTGCCGGTTTTTATAAAGCACTGTTGCGCGCGTGTGGGGTTGGGACGGCAAGGGAGAGGGAGTGGAACGGGAGTAATCTGTTGCGGAGAAGCGAAGGCATGGGGGCGCTTCGCCCGAGCGTGGGTGGCATGCCGTGCCGTGATTCTCTACGCGCTTCGCTACTGCGGACTTCCTGGTAAGCTGCGGAGCGGTACAGGAGAGGAGTCTATCTACGGTGGCTCCTACCCCTGTAGTGATGGCGGTAGCACAGTAGCAGGGAGGAAAAAATCGACCCTCCATGACTCTTGTTAGCATGCTAGATATATGTCTGTGCGTTGCAACATGGGTCAAATTTTTTTTGAATTGAAGCTTGGTAATCGAACGTGAACGCGTGAGTTCTGATGCCTTCGTATCGGACGACGCAGATATGTGGATCTGCTCTTCGTATCAGAATCGTATAAGATGTGGACATGTAAGCTCCAAATAGAGTATAATTCATATCAGACATGGACGCGTGAGTAGGATCAGGGTTTGGTATCTCACCGTGTAGATGAGAGATTGAGATAGAGATCAACAAACAACTTCAATAGATCTAGCATGGGGGATCCAGCCCCTCTTATTTCCTCCTCTAGCTCCATTGATATCAAAAGAGGAGAAGGAAGAAAAACACATGATAATGTTAAACAATGAACTTTTGGCTTTTATAGGGAGTGTAACTTTGTTTCATAGCCTGCGTGCATTATATATACAATCTGTTGCAGGCATTCCCATCCTTCTTCTTTGGTTGTTCGTGTGCCTCTTCCCTTTATTAATAGGCGACCTACTGTATCTTTCTAGCCAAACTTATCTACAAGCTTTCTGAGAAATTGCAGAAGTGCAGGGGAGCTATAACCTATAAGACACGCTCACTACTTCAGCGGTCCTTTTCAGCGAATGAACGGTGTTATCATCTCGCACAAATCAGTATAAGCATTGGTATAGGCTAAATTTCAGCGAAACGAATAAGATATGCTTTTCAAATGCACTTCGAATTTTTTTTTACTTACTCCTACTTTCTCGCGACCATCGGTGTCTAACTGGCCGGCCTGAGTGATATATGGATCACTTCCGTACCAGTATTGACCGTGCTGCAACATAGGAGTATTTCGCCAGCGCCGGCGCCTAATATAAACTTCTGCCCAAAACCCGCTCCCAAAAAAGCATCAGGAGGAAACGTACGTGTAAGTGTGTAACCAACCCAAAAGGAACGGATGGTGGGCACTCCTGCGAGTACATGCTGTTTCGTTGCTTTTAACAAAGACTCCTCCTCTCATTGGGCCGCTCTGGGCGATGCAGTGATGATCATATGCAAAAGGCTGCCAGACCTCGGCTCGGCTTAAGAAATCTGCAGGGACAGTGCAGTAAAAGCAAATCCGAAAAGTACTTTAGAGAAAGCCTTGTTCCGGGAAAAAAAGGAACTTCAGTGAAAGTCCACCAACTAATGGCAACTTCAAAAGGCTGTGGCCATATTACCTTTTGGCTCGGAAAGTGAGTTGAAGCATAGATTCTCTACAACAAGCAGCACACATGAACCGTGACTCTCGCCGTTCTGGTGAAACGCGGCTACTACACGCCTGCAGCTTTTCGTCACTGAAGCCTGGTGAAGGAGCTTTTCATGCCAGCATTCATTTCAATCATTCATCGGTGTACAGTGTCGCAACCATGCAGTACTACAATTTAAACCTTTTCACACTCTCCTTCTGTCCTACTCCCTCTATTTAAAAAAAATACAGTTAAAACTTGTACCGTCAAACAAGCTCAAATTTAACCAAATATATAATAAATAATATTAATATTTATGTCTTCAAATAAAATTATCTAGTAATAGATACTAACTATTAATTAGCTAATTATTAGCAGAGGCTATTTGGAACCACCTCTAATATATTGGTAATTGCTAATAGGTGGTTGGCACATCATCTATTAGCAATCTCAAAGTTGCTAGTGCAACTAGCTAATAGTTACTAGTTAGGGCCTGTTTGAGACCGCTCCACGAGCTTTACTCCACAAGCTCCATGAAAAATCTGGAGTTTGTAGAGCACTCTTTAGGTGCTCTCATAACTCCACCTTTTTTGACTGAAACAAAGTTGTGCGGAGTTGAACTTGTTTAACTGAACGTAGAACGAGGCTAAAAAATGTGAAGTGGAGCAGTCCCAAACACCGCTTATGGTCCTGTTTGCACCTACTACTATTAATTTTAGTTACTAATTATTAACATCAATAGGTTCAAAAACACCCTTAAACTAGTCTCCTGGTTAGAATAAAGCAAAAGAGCGAGCACGTCAGTGCCCTTTCCCTGTCCCTCTTCTTTCTTTCTTTTTTCTAGGTTCCTCCATCCCACTTCCACCGTATCCAAGCATGTGCCACTATTTTACCCAAAAGTCCATGGATGCCCATCCAACCTTTTGGTCTTCTTTAAGCTTTTGGAATAAGGCCTGTTTGGTTCTCTAATGCATGGACTAAAAGTTTAGTCCACTTTAGTCTATGAACTAAAAGTGGACTAAAGTGGTGTTTGGTTTCTTGAACTAAAATGGACTAAAGTGGAGAGAGAGAGAGAGAGCAATAAATGAGAGGCATGGGTGTCCCCAACATCTTTTAGTCCATTTTAGTCCAGTTTTGTGGACTAAAGGACTAAATGATTTTAGTCCACTTTTAGTCCAAGTGTTTGGCTGTTTAGTCAAACTAAAATGCAGATTTTAGTCCAAAATATTTTAGTCCATGGGAACCAAACACCCCCTAATTTCAATGCAGGGTGCATGTTTAGCTCCGGGATTGTCCACGACTTATCTATCATCTTATCATCAGGGCATGTGTGATGCATCAATTTTTCTTCCTTTGGTACTTTCTTATTAGCTCCTAGCTAAGAAACTTTTTTCCTTCTAAAATGGCTCCATTTAACTAATTGAATGTGTCAACGAAGTCTAGCGTTAATTCTCATGAGAAACACTAGAGAAAATGACAAATCCTAAAAGTTTTTTTTTAAAAATCGAAAAATCTAACCATCATTTCGATAGACTCTAACTATCGTTGATAATAATAGCCACCATGTCTATTTTGATTTTCTAAAATTTACTCACCTCTGCTCCAAATCTATAGCCAAATTACCGGCCCATGCCATTATAAAACATAATACATATAAACTAACCACATAAATTATCCATCATGCCATTATGATAGATAATTTTAGTAATCCTCACAATTTGCATATGAATTACCACTTTATACCATTATGAAACGTAGACTAAAGTATCCCCTCAAAGTAAATTTTAAAGTATATCTAAGTACTAACATATGCTAATATGAAAATAGTTAAGTAACCATAAATTATGATTATACGTGTTTCTAAATTACCCACTTCTATTACTATCAATTTTTTTTAAAGCTAACTTAAACCATATATACATGTTGTAACTCAAACATTATGACATAGATGTATTAATAGTACAAATGTAAGCACTACTTTTTTTTAAAAAAAAATATGACACACATAATCTTTGATAAGAAGATTCGATATCTTGAGCAATGGAGGTGGTTAATAGGCCCAAGATGGCTATTGCCTCCGTGCATGGTTTTAAGTATCCAAACATATTCAGTTCCATTTCCACAAAGTCCTGCAAAAGAATACTATGTCTGGTTTATATATGCTTCCGTCTAACTAAAATGTAAAGCCTATGTATTCCATTTTGGCCAGAACGTTGGCTTCAAGTGTCAACGCGAACGCGACTTGTTTACTAAGAAACCGACCTACTAAGAAAATGCAAAGGCACCTTCCACACTTTCCAATGGATGGCTGCCTTTACGACATAAAACAATCCAAAACAAGAATCTATATTTTTTTTCTTTATCGTGGAAAGAGAGAAGCTTTTGCCATGCATTTTGCACTACCTTTGGCCCTATAAAAACGGCAGTGTAGTTTTTTTTTTTTTTTGGTGAGGACAAAAGAAGGTGTTGCTTAGGTTGGAAATAAAAAGCCAAACCATGTTGCCTGTTTCTTGTTACTCCAAAAGGCAAAAGCGATGCTATAGGATTTTGCACTTTGGTTATCGAGAAGAATAAAACAGCGGCCAAGGCGGAACAAGTGAACAACCCCTGAACCCCAACGCTTAAACCTTTCAAATCTTCTTTTTCTTTCAACCATGGACTTGTTCCTTGCGTTCAAAAACCTTGAACTAAACTTGTGTGATGCAGTTGGTAGATTATTGTGTAAATGGAGTTAGATGCTAACATTCTCTTTTTAGGAACGCCCCGTCTGTGCAAGCTTCAGCTTGTATGTAAGACTAGACTAGAATCCACAACCCGAAGTTAAAAGACATGCTGCTAATTTTTGCAAACAATTCAACAGGTCACAAATGTAACAGTACTAGTACTTGTTTTGATCAGTCGCACATGCATGTCATCATTTTGGACCACGCTGGAAGACATAACAGTTTCAATAACTCTCGGTGCTTCGCTCTCATCCAGCAGTCAGTGCACACTGATGGCTACTGTAGTGCTCAAACCTTTTCCTGAACAGCGGACTTGGGTCTTGGGCCAAGAGAAAATGTTGTTGAAATGTAGGTTCATACAGAAACAGTCGTCTACTAATGAGATCCAAATCAAACCTTGCTGTACAGTTGTACTCCTTTTGTACCGTCAGAGTCATACTGTTTAGAACATTAACGTTGTTATTCGTAGCCCGACTCAGCAATCTGCGTAGCCAGTGACATTCACTCTGTTCGCTTATGCTAAAATTTAGCTTACGCTGAAATGTTGCGAGGGAAAAACACTGTTTCATAACTGAAAAGTAGCTCAAGCAAACAGGGTGATTGATTAGACGTTAGAGAGCGCTCCCTCCATTCCAAAATAAATAACGTTTTTGACTTTTGCACTTCTCGTTTGACCGTTTGTCTTATTCAATTTTTTTTATGTAAATAATAAAATAAATAGCTAGTATTAAAGTATATCTAGTGATAGAATAAGTCATAACAAAATAAATAGTATTTATATAATTTTTTTAAATAAGACGAACTGTCGAACAAGAAAGTTAAAAAAACGTTACTGTTTTAGGGAGCGAGCATAGACAGAGCAGTACGTGCGCGGTGGGCATTTCATGCTGGCGGTCCGTCCAACAGTGCTCCCGCGCTAGCACTCGTAGTACCACTGAGCAAGCAGAGCTGTGACCCGTGAGCCTGCGTTATCTCCTCCGTCTCATGCAGTTCCAGTGGTAGAGCTTGTTTTTGTCTGGCTCCAGACAAAAACCAACTGCGGCGTGGGCGTCGTCGCCTCGGGTGCGTCCGTCCAGTCCATCGGAATCGGATCCATATCCATTGATGCGGTGCGGGCAAGGGCAAGAGAACGTGGGCGCGTCATCGCCAATAAATGGAGATCTCCGCCGCGGGTACGGCCGGGCCGGCGTCGGAGCTAGCGCGCGGAGAGCAGAGGCCAGAGGCAGAGAGCATGGCATGGCCCGGTCCGGCGGTCCCGCTGCCACTGCCACGCTCTGGCCGTCGGGTCCGGCTGCCTCTTTTTGCCGTGCAGCCGCCCGTCAGGCTCGGCGCAGAGGTAGCCTAGCGGCGGGATGAGTGAGAATCAATGAGTGAGTGAATGAATGAGGGGGACACGTAGTCAACATCTGAGGCTGCCGCGGATACGGTACAGTGCAGTGCTCCGGAATCCGGTCGCGGCCCGTCCGTCGTCGGTCTCACGCTTCACGATGACACGCTACGGTCCATTCCGCTCGCCGGGCGGTCTGGTCTGCCTCGTCGGGTCGGCTGCGCCTGCGTGGGCGCAACAGTCCGCCCGCCCCCAGGCGGTCTGGCTGGCCTCCAGGGCATCGGCTTCCGCGATGCGCCGGTGCCGCGAGACGGGGCCGCCGGGCGCCAGGCCCAGGCTATCCATCCATCGATCCGGAGGGAGCAGAGTGGTACAGTACCTGTGTGAGAACGGTCGTCGGATCTCCTCTTCGTGTGCTGCTGTGGTTTGGCATGAATGGACTGACCTGTAGACGTGTGCATCGACGGCACGGTTTGGTCATGCTCACCGTCGGCGCCTACCTACCTCGCGCTCGCCAATGATTTGGTCATGCTCACCGCTGTCCGCCGGCCCGGGACTGTACAAGTGCGATCGAACACGAGCGAGCGAGCGAGTTATGATAGTGTAGTGTGGCAAGTACGGGCGGGAGCGCCGGGGACCCCAGAGACTTGGAGCCATGCGAGAAGGGCCCAAGAGGGCAGGCCGCATAAATTCGAGCGCAACGGAAACGCACGACATTATCATTCCTAGACTAGATACGGGCACTCCTAGAACTCAAACCGTATAGGTAAAGTACAATGATCAACTTTGGATAAAGAAGCAATGGGGCTTCTCCCTCCGTCGATCCGTTTTATATTACATAGATCACTTTGTTTTATACTAAAAGCCCAAATTTGATATTAACATCTACAGGTTTAAATAAATAATAATACGTAGTACATTATTAGCTCTAGCTGATTTCATGTTGTAGATGCTAGTGTAAGTTAGAATAGAATTAGAAAAAAAAAATGAATTATGACAAAGCCCCTGTTGCGCGTGCACGTCCACGGGCTCCGGCCCTCCGCAGCTTCCAGGGGCCGCCGCGCGTGCGTGATACACGCCGCGCGCCTGTCTAGTCTCTACAGCCTGTCCGTTAGCCCCCAGAGTACGTAGTACTATTCGACAAGATACCGCACGACAGAGAAGATACAATGATCCAAGCAATTCAGTAGACTCCTCGGCACAAATATGCCAGCAGCCCAGCACCAAGCACAGCAGAGTTATTTCACCGTAACAAACAAGCTATGATCCAAAAGCTAGTGCAGGCTCAAGCAACATGGATGTGCATACATACGAGTTCGATATAGCATAGCGTATAGTAATACTACTACTGCTAAACAGGGAATCCCCCATATCCAGGTGTGCACCCCGTCTTGTTAACCGGTTCACGCCATGATCCCCTACGACTACGATAGATACATCAACTCAGAATAAAGAAGGCACTCTGGATTCCTGTTCTTTCAGCCGGTGTTCTGCATTCCGGCAGCGATGCCCTTCATGGTCAGGATGAGGGTGTCCTCCAGTCCCGGGGCGTACTCGCTCGTGGTGTTCAGCTTCACGAGCTCCGAAGCTGGCTTGCCCATGTCCATGATGTCCTTTGACAGGTGAGGCCCCGGGTTCACCTGGAAGCCAGGGTCCCTGATGCGCTTCAGCGTGTAAGCTTGGCAAACATTCAGCGCGGTGATGTAAGAGTCGCGGATGCGCAGCCTCTGCTTCAGGTAAGGGTCGCCCTCCAGAAGGTCTTTGTGCCCAGCAACCTGAAATTCACCAGGTCACAATGCACTGGGTGAGACAAGAAAAGGATGCGGTGAATGAACATCCTATACTCCTATTGCCAGAACCATTTTCTCCTTGTTTCTCTACCAGTTTGAGCTTTATCTAAACATTCTCTGAAGTAGTTGGGCATGATGTGGCTGAATTAATCTAATTATCTACTCATCCACACGCACAATGTTCAAGCCTGGTATGCAACTCTAGCAGTCCGTAACAGATGCAAGAAGATCTTAGACAATCACCTGTAGAAGAAGTTGCTTTGTTTCTTCATAGTTGGCTCTAAGACGCTTGCCAAATGACCACAAATCCTCTGAAACTAGAAGCTTGTCATACAGAGCCGCTATACCAGGGTCACCTTTGGCAAACACCATCTCAACCAAGTCTATTGTAACCCTGAAAAATGGCCACAGATTGTACATCTCTTGAAGGGTTTGAAGATTCCGTATGTCCTTATCCAAGACATGCTTGAATGCTGCGCCAAAACCAAGCCACACTGGTAGGTGGAACCGAGTCTGCGTCCAAGCAAAGATCCAAGGGATCGCACGCAGTGATTCAATGCCTGCACTTGGCTTTCTTTTCGATGGTCTGCTTCCGATATTCATCCTACCATATTCCATCTCTGGTGTTGCCTATTTGAAAGAAAGACACAAATGCCAGGATTAGTTACACAGAAAAATTGACCTATTACCAAAAAATAATAAATTTATAGGGTACATACAAGGAGTAATGACATGACATGACAATAAAAAAAACGATAACGAAACAGTATATCAACCTTCAGGACTAGCTAGATGAAATCCCAACTAACAAAAACAAGAGTGAAATGCCAAGGACTAAATAAAAGCTAGAATTCAAATCTCATAGTGGGCATATATAAAACAATATAAAGACAAGTGAAGGTGTGTAAAAAAGGAAGGCACAAGCAAAGAAAACTGAAGACTTACAAGGCGGAAATATTCAACAAAGCGTGGTTCTTCAAATACAATTGATCGGTATTCCTTTGTGGCAACAATAGCCATTTCATCCATTAAAGCACGCCATTCTGGTTTTGGCGAAATCGGAGGATGCATACCATGTTCAAGTGTAGCAGCTGTGAAACGTTGCAGGGTTCTAAAGCACAAATGCTCCTCTCCAAAAGATTGCTCAATGACTTCACCTTGAACAGTTACCCTAAGTGATCCATGAATAGTTTCTGGAGGTTGTGACAGTATAGCAAGATGGGTAGGGCCGCCACCTCTTCCCACAGTCCCACCTCGTCCGTGAAACATAGTTAACTTAACCCCATACAACTTAGCAACATTAATGAGCTCCTCTTGAGCCTTGTACAGTTGCCAAGCAGCAGAGAAACGACCAGCATCCTTGCCAGAATCTGAATACCCGATCATCACTTCCTGCTTGCCACTGATCCTGTTTCTGTACCATTCAACAGAGAACAGCCGAGCTAAAGCTGCTGGTGCTGCCTCAAGATCTGCCAGTTTTTCAAACAATGGCACAACCCTCAGTGGTTTTTTCACATGACATTCACGCTGCAAGAGCTCGACAGCAAGAACATCTGAGGGAGCTGTTGCCATAGATATTACATATGCACCAAAGCTGTCTGAAGGAAGTTCAGCTAATACGTGTAAAGTATCTAGAACATCAGCAATCTCATCCGACTTGGGAAGGTCAGGACCAAATAACGGCCTCTTTCCATTAAGTTCCGATAGTAGCCATTCTTGGCGTTTCTCCTCTGGCCATTTACGGTATGATCCAATGCTGAGGTATTCAGTTATAGCATCCATAACATCAGTATGCCGGTCAGATTCTTGCCTGATATCAAGTCTAACAAGGGATAGTCCAAATGTAGACACTTGCCGTAAGAAGTCAAGAAGGCTTCCATCTGCAACAGAGCGATCACCACAGGCACAGAGAGATCTGTAACAGAGCTCAAGCGGCTCCAAGAACTGCAAGAGAAAAAAGATTCAATCGAGACATGAATCCATAAAACATAATATATCCCGAAACAGTTACAAAGATCCTTTATCTTGGGGATGTTTCAACCTGTTACAGTACACCATAGAATGATAGAATCCAATCTTAATATAGCACTAAAAGTGTATGGTACAGATGATTTTTTTTTTTTTATCCTAGCCAGGAACATCAAATGAACACTACTGTTTTCACTTTACATACCTGTTCAACATCGGTGAAGGTTGCTTCCTCTTGAATTTCAGAAAACCCACTAGCTAATAAATGGCGTGCTCGTTCACGTGTGTTGTAGAGTTTATCTCTGACATCACTCAGAATCACACGGTAAGGTTCACTGGGAGGAACTTGTTTCCAGAACTCTGCATCCAGGAAGAACATGTCAGCATGCATCAATATCATGTCAGCAGCTGCCAAAAATGTCATACTAAATATCACAGTCTGCATGAAAATGGCAAGAATTTGTCTTTAAACAAAATCCATAGTGATATGGTTCTCTCTCCAATATATTAAACATAGTAGACCGACAGAAACAGACATCCACGCGTCTCAGAAACAAATCCAGAGAATGAAACATGATCCAAATGCAGCCTATCTATGCAAGAAAGCACATATATCCATGCAACTCCTGATGACATAGCTGTTTCTTGATATTATATTGCTTCATGATCATATTTATTAAGTTAACTACATTAGTTTTATTGCATGTTTCAAATCCTTAATGTTTCTGATTCTTTTTTTTTGTGAGGTAACCGTTTCTGATTCTGACAGCCCAAGCCTTTTGGAATATGGATTTGCCTGCCTATTTCCCCCCCAATTGCTGACTTGGGTTAGAACCACTTAGACTAGAATCCTGATCTGCATGTCTCAGATTAGTCTTCAGCAGCATAGATTCATGCAGTTTATTGTAAACCGTGAATGAACTATCAAACTGGAACCACACTTTATGGTTATGATGAGGATCCATATTAATCATAAGCAATATGATACTCCCTCCTTCCGGAAAAGAGTGCAATTCTAGCATTACACCAAGTCAAACCATCTCAAGTTTGACTAATTTTGTGCCAAAAAAAATATCAATATTCATGATACCAAATCATAGTATACTTACTTGGTGTCATAATTATTGATACTCTTTTCTATAAACTTTGTCAAACTTTAGATTGTTTGACTAAGAGTAGAACTAGGATTGCATTCTTTTCTGGATGGAGTAAGTATATAAAACGTATAGCTATTTCATCCATTGGAAGAACAGGTTGCGACTAGTTTGGTCAAATATTTTGCAGCAAATGATAGGCAAGGATGTGTAAGATATATATGTTTAACAAAAATATCATAATATAATCTGCACCTATATAGTGTTTTGTTGTATCTTTCTTGGAGGAACGGTATAACTCATCGACCTTTACACGTAACTCATCGCTGCAGCGCCACATAGATAACTGCATGCGATAAAATTAAATCTTGTGAGACTCATATCACTACAATATTAAAAAAAAAAGTGCCCTTATTTTTACCTCAAACATCAGGTCTTCTATCTGGGCATTATACAAATTAGCAGCCATCATTCTAGCCAACAAGCATACATCCCTTGTAACCTCTGGCGTCACTCTTGGATTCCCTGTCATGGATATCAGTTCAGAGTTATATTTGCACTTCTTTCTTGTGAACTACAGTTGCATGATTCGGCATATCATCAAATATACTATCCGAAAAAAAAGGAGAGAAAAAAAAGGGAGAGAGAATGCCATGTACCATCACGATCACCACCCATCCAAGAAGAAAACTGAATGATAGGGGCATTATATGGCAACCGCTCATTTATGCCAATGTTCTTAAGAGCAGTGTCGACCCTGCGTAAGAACTTGGGTACACCCTTCCATATAGTCTCATGAAAATAACTCATTCCAGCACGCATTTCATCTTGCGGAGTAGGAGGCGCCCGCCTGATTTCATCAGTTCTAAAGGCAGCTTGAATCTGTAGGTAAGAAATGAAACAGTATATTAGAATCATATTTAGAATCATATAAATATATATATATATATATATATATATATATATATATATATATATATATTTGGTGAAGGTGACAAAGATTTCCTGATTACATAGATAGTATTATACAACACTAATATACCAAAATATCTAAGCAAATTACCTCTCTTTGAAGTGCTTCATCAAGTTCCTGTTTCTCATCTGGAGTGATGTCCTTTGCATAAAGTTGAGTTAAACAGTTTCTTATCCTGCACATTGAAAGGTGAAGAATCTAAGGCATCGAAAGGCACATATAACATATGATTCAACATGCCTCAAGAATTTTTTTTTTCTATTGCTGTTGTTTCTTAAAAGGCAGATTACCGCAAAATCATGCAAAGAAGACTTGCACATTAAAAAAGAAAAAAAAAGTGGTCAAATAAACATCAGGTTTTCTATGAAAGCGGTATGTCAGTGTGAACAAACTGCATTGCTCTGGTGCATAGTGCGTAAAGAACAAACAGAACCAACATTTCTAATATTCAATTCCATCGATTAAATCTCATCCTGAGATCTAACAGTTCAGAAAGCTTCAAGACAAACCTGCCATGCTTTTGGAGCAGTGATCTCCGGACTGACTGAGTTGGATGTGCAGTCAGGACGAGGTCAACAGTTTGATTCTTGAGAGCATCAAATACCTCCAGAGGGGACTTCTTAAGCTGATGCATAAGCCTCTTTAATGTCTCCTCGATGTCTGATTCAGTTGTTGCTGAGTTCTCATCAACAAAGTCACCCTTCTTCAGTTTTATTCTCCTGCGGTATGCAATTTGTACCTCCTCAGCCAAGTTTGCCAGGATAAGCATGTGTGAGAATGACTTGGTTATGACAATGGAGTCTCCAGGATCCAAGCTGGTCAGCACATTCCCAATCTCATCCAGCATTTTGGGGTCAAGCTTATTCTCATACTCAGCAGCTAACTCGTAACATTCTTGCACCTGTTCACGAAAAGGGAAACTTTATAGCATTTGCAAAAAATATAAATTTCCATCGAATGTAGAGTGAGTTGGTGAACAAACTGGAATTGCTGTGTAACGAATGAGCACAGAAATCAAGCCACACATCAGAATGTTAATCAAAGATTGGCTAACAGATATCCCAAAAAAAGTGGGCAAGGAGAAGGGACAGCCTGTTCGGGAGGCCGTAAACGATCGTGGATTATTTACTGCTGGCTGGTTTGGTGTGAGAGAAAAACACTGTTCCCGGCTGGAAATTTACGATCGTTTACGAGCAAGCGAACAGGCTGACTTGAGTGGAAAAAGGATAATGTAAAATAGCATATGTGATAGGACGATGGCTCGATGCATTGAAAAAGGCAGCCTTTTATCATTTTACAACAACAACAACAAAGCCTTTAAGTCCCAAACAAGTTGGGGTAGGCTAGAGTTGAAACCCAACAGAAACAATCAAGGTTCAGGCACGTGAATAGCTGTCTTCCAAGCACTCCTATCTAAGGCTAAGTCTTTGGGTATATTCCATCCTTTCAAGTCTCCTTTTATTGCCTCTACCCAAGTCAACTTCGATCTTCCTCTGCCTCTCTTCACGTTACTATCCTGACTTAGGATTCCACTACGCACCGGTGCATCTGGAGGTCTCCGTTGCACATGTCCAAACCATCTCAACCGGTGTTGGACAAGCTTTTCTTCAATTGGCGCTACCCCTAATCTCTCACGTATATCATCGTTCCGAACTCGATCCCTTCTTGTATGCCCGCAAATCCAACGCAACATACGTATTTCCGCGACACTTAGCTGTTGAATATGTCGTCTTTTCGTAGGCAGCCTTTTATCATTTTACCATACTAATTATGAATAGAAAAGGCAATAACTCTAATCTGCAAACTAGCTCGTACCAGCAACAACAATAGTTCCAAGGGCATAATAACCCAAGAGTATCAAAAGGCCATAATTATAGTGCAAGTGATCCACACATCATGATAACCCCACCAGTTTTGAACATCATGGTGATGTACCAATTTCAAAGGCTAGAAAACACAAAGTGGGAACTAGTACAGTATTGATCAGCCACTGTAGAACAAATGGGTGGAGCCCCAGTGCTACTACGATTTGTTAAATGCAGCACTAATTTCCATCGCCAGAGTGCAATACCAAAACAGATGGGAAGAACATCACCATAGAAACACACAACGGACAAGGCCCAGATGCTCTGTCTGATTTCTCCTGCTATCGCTACCCATGCATGCATGACAGTATAAACAGATTTTCAAGCATGATCGAGCTATATACCACCTAAATCAATTGCCAGCACCGAAAAGAAAGGAACAAATAGCACCACGAGCAGGAATCAATTGGAGCATTTACATACCGTCTCCCTGATGTCCTCGCCGTGCAGGTCCTGTAGGATGTCGAGGAACCGGTCGAGGAGCAGGGCGTCGTACTCGACAAGCTTGTCGTCGTCGGAGAGCTTCTGCGGGGCCAGCAGCCGCAGCTGCGCGTCGATGGACGTCGCCTTGTCCACCGCATTGCGCGCCATCTCCTTCTCTATCCCCCAAGCACTCCCCTTCCCTTCTCGCCCCCTGCAACAGAATCCACACAGATCAAAACCCAGAATTCCAACCAAAAGAGAAGAGAAACCCCCCACAAATCCCTCCAATCCCACGGATTTAGACATGTTCTTGAAGCGAGAAGACGATCCACCCAGCCCTAAACACGCGGATTCCAATAAAGCACGGAGTTTTCTCCAATGCAAAAAACAAAAAGCACGATCAAAACCCACAGCAATCAACCGCTGTGGGAGCTAGGGACTTTGCCACTCCAAGATGGACAAATGCCTAAACAAGATCTAGGAAATAGACTGCAAACCTACTGGATCGAAGGGAGAGGAGAGGAGAGGAAAGCACCTCACCTTTTTTTTTCTGGGGCGAGGCCAGGAGGCAGGGACGACGGGGCGAAAGGGGAGGGAGATCAATCAACACGACAAAAAAACGTTCCTTGATGCTATACCGGGTTTCCTGGGACGGAGCGGAGAGGGACACCGGACACACTCTCTCTCTCTGCTGTGGTTTCCTATTTATAGGACGGGACGGGACTGTCGCTTGTGCTAGATGGATTCGTCGTATATACCTTCCAACTCGGACTGTGCTGGTGAAAGCCCATCAAAGTGGAGCGTTACTCCCCTCGGCCCTCGCCCACAGATTTCATGGTGGAGGCCCGTCCAACGCCACTAGTTGGCCAACGTTCACGCAAACAGAATTAAACGAATGATTTTAGACATCCCGTAATTTTCCATTTTTGACAAAAAAAATTCCGTAACTTTTTTTTTTAAAGTTTTTTATTTTTAGAAAAAAGGAAAGTTACAAAGTTAGACGCATAACTTTTACGTATAATTTATCCATCTAACTTATACACAGGCCTATCTAACTTATACACATGACTTTAACGTGATAAAGTTACGCGTATAACTTATACATATAACTTATTACGTGACAAAATTATACATATAACTTTTATGTAAAATATTTTGTGAAACTTATTATCAACATAATTTTTTAGGAGGTAAAAAATTATACACAAAACTTTTATGTATAACTTAGATATATAAGTTTTATGGTATACGTTATATGTCATAAGTTAATACACATAGATTATAGTAGAATTATTTACCTCAAGTGTACGTACCAATGATCCATAGCAACAAATTTGTAGTAATAAGTTTTATGGTTATTAGAAAGCATCTTCTATATATGCTCAGCATAACCGAGTGCGTATCATGCGACAAGATATCATGGGCAATTCCCACGATTGTAAGACATGCTTACATGCAAGCAGAAGCCATCCGAGATAGTAACAACGCTTTGCCCGGCGCGGATATCCAAGGGTAGAACCGTTGCGTGTTGATTATTGTTGATTCGGATTCTTTTGACAACTGCTCACCACGAGAATTGATAGGTTCCTCCACTTTGGGTATTCAAAAAAAAAGGAAAGAAAAAGAAAGGAGCAACATCTGTGATTCAAGTTCCCATTTCAGATAATCAGGACGACGGATCGCCATGTGAACCTTATCGGCTTTTCCACCTCCTTCGGAAGGTGCATGGATGATTATAAGTTGCACTTAGAAAATACGCAAAGAATGGCAAACATACCAGATTCTCTTTTCTTGGCAAGATTTTCAATCAACTAACGCAAGATTTTCTTTTTCTCGGCAAGGCCGTCGCCAACACGGTGTCCAATCCCTAGCTGATCTGGAGGTGCGAGCATAAAAGAAAAATAAAAAGCATGGATTAGTCATTTACAAATATATGAAAGAGCTACTCCCTCTATACCACAAAAAGATATGTAAGACAAATTTTCTTAAATTTAACTAAGTTTGTAAAAAATATTGGTAATATTTGTATCTTCAAATAAACCTATTATAAAAATATATTGACAGCATAAGGGACTATAGCCTAATGGTTACAAGAGCTTAAGTGACAGGTGACGACCCCGCCACCGGTGCCTGTGATAACTTCGTCAATCTCAATAATTTACCGGCTCAGTCTTTGAAGATACTCATAGGGTTGTAAAAGCAATGAACAATACCCCACGCTAGTGTCATTCTTTTCAGCTCTATGCTGTATGTCGAACAGAAGCTGTAACATTAGCTTGCGACTTTATACAGTGACATTAGCTGGGCAATTGGAGACCCTAACCACGATGATAAATATGCCGTGGAGAGCCTAATGGCCGACAAGAAAAGATAAGGAAACAAGAACTAGCCCTGCTTCATCTTATATTCTGTTCGGTTGGCTAGTTCGTATCGTTGCTGGTTCGTGAAGAAGTACTGCTGATTGGTTTGTGTAAGAGAAAAATACTACTCTGGCTGAAAATTTACGATCGTTTACGACAAGCCTCAGCCAAACGAACAGACTGTCACTCCTCGAATATTTTATCTGAGGCCAGCACCACCAAGTGATAAGAAAGAATAAAACTTTCAGGTCCCCTTTTACAAAGAGTGCAGAAATGATGACAAGCGGAGTGAATTAGGCAGCGTCAGTGGAGAATGAATAAAGAACCTAAAACCCATTCATTCTCTCCATTCTACCATTCTATACAATGGTTTGGGCAAGGACTCCGTATCACGGTATATTCATGCCATGCTGCTATACATGAGCTACAGCTACAGAATGAGCCGAAGGCTTAAATACACAACATATCATGCATTTCACAAGCACGCTAACTCTCAGCTTTGCGCCAATTGCCTCTCATGGAACATTTCCCCAAGTTGTTCATAAAGGTATTTTTGCTCCTCATAGGTCAGATTTCTTATAATCTGAATGAAAAGAAGGTAGACATTGGTTAGAATGACAAAAGATAACTTGCTTAAAAAGGGGAGAATCACTCAAGATAAAGAAAATTAAGTCATAATGATCCTCACCTGATCCAAGATTATCTCAACAGAGAAGTTCTGAGGTGCAATGAATGATTGGTGGTATATGTATGCAAACACTGCCATAACCATCTGGGGAAAAAGCAAGCAGAAATTTATGATAAGCTAGTGTACAGACTGGTATTAAAGTATGGGGTTTCTTCAGCTTGGCAGGATTTTTTTTCCCAACAAGTATTTAACAAACATCAAACACATTTATACTCAATAAAAGGTAACATGTATGCATAAAAGGAGAAATACAAAAACGATCCACAGAAATGAGGTTGCTACTCCTGCCATCATTAGGCTTAGACATTTGGTTAAACTGATTGTTCTGCTCATGGTTTAGATTAGCCACAGCACAAAGCCCTCCTCTTACATTATTTCAATAGAATGAGAATGTTAAAAGCTTGCAAAACCATAGGTCAGTAGCATTTCCCTAAAGCTAAAATGTTTCTTGAGGTACTTACTTGACAATCCATTCTATCAGTAATTCCACCATGCCCAGGTATGCTATCACCAAAATCCTACATTTTTTGTAAAAAAAAAAGATATATCATTTTGAGTAAAATCATTTTATTGATGCAAACAATGAAGTGGTGTATACCTTTATTTTGAAAGCCCTCTTGAAGCCACTCGCAAAAAATCCTCCAAATGGTGCTATTATTGATGCAAATAAACCTAGGGCTAAAGCATGCCACTGCACAGGCATAATGGCTAGTTCTTTCCATGGGAACTGTTAAGAGACGCATGTAATCAAACAGAGTACAAAATCAAACATCTAGAAACTCTAGAAAGATAACACAAAACAATGATGATGCAGTAGAGTAAATATCAGTAAGAGGATATTAGCTGGTAAAATGAATCGAGCAAACCTCAATCTGCCTTTTCAGTTGAGAACAAAGGGCGTACCCAGTGCAGAGAGCTCCCTCTCTATGCGGGGTCTGGGGAAGAGTGTCAGTGGCAAGCCTTACCCTCGCCTGTGCAATGCGAGGAGACCGCGACTCGAACCCGGGACCTTCCGGTCACAGGCGGTAAGACTCTACCGCTTGCATCAGGCCCGCCCTTCTTTTTCAGTTGAGAACATCAGAGTAAAATCAACCAACTAGGAGGAACTAGGTGGCATTGCATATATGAAGAAATAAGCACCCAAGTTCGAGTTTTAAGGAATTGACCCCGGTTGGTGAGTATGTACACCTACACCTCCCACCAACTGAGTCGATTTAGTTCTTTATTAGAATTACAATTTAGAAAGAAGCTAGGGGCCTGATTATGATTATTTGACCATGGTGCAGGCATATCAAAGTAACTTCTCCATTGATCTATCATCAAGAACTAGCCTTGATCTTATCATTGATTTCAGAGAATAACCAATTAAAAAAAAGGCAAAGCATTGTCTACTACTGTTCTTAAAATCTGTGCTACTCAGAACACGTGTGTGCCACCCATCACATACAACTCACTGTCTTATTACGTTGTTTATAATAAGATGTGTAATGCGTTGCATTGCAAGATGGCTATCTTTTATCCAATTGCAAGTTATTTAAACTGTGTTCTACACAGCAACGTTAATAGAAGAGGGGTTATATCAATGACACTCTGACAGAGTAAAATATCTACAAAAACCTTCCTGTTCGCTTGGGTCCAAAAGCTTTAATTTCTAACCCTCTCTGTCAACCTCTCCCTTCCCTCGAAAAAATTAACAGAAGAGATCTATGGTCAATCATGGCTATTTTCTGACTCCATAAATATGATATGTCATCACATATAGTGGCCATATATCATGGAGACGATATACGTTATATTTGTCAAAGTATCTATCTGAATATTCTGAGTGAACACAAATGTACTAGTATATTCTACAATATGCTATATCAGAAAAGGATTGCAGAGTTAATACAGTACTTCCATCCCCTTTTTTTCAAGTTCCATATACAATAAGAACCAGCCTTTTCCACAGCAATGCGCAGAAAAATAATCTGGAAGGAAAACTTTGTTTCTTTTGGAATGACTTGTTGATTAGGGATTATAATCAACAACCATGCAAAATGTCTAAGTGCAATACGAGCTAGTATAAGGTTGAAAAGACCATACTGCAATTATTTTGAGGAACCTTTATGATTGGGAACATTGCAAAGATGCCATCTTAGAGTACAAGAAATAAAATTAAAATGAATAAATTGAGCAAAAAAAAAAAAAAATCCTCACCCAATGTGGCACCCACTCTCCCAATGAGTAATGCTCTGGCTTAAACATTGGACCAGGATCACAATAAAGCCACCCAGTGGACAGATCCTGAAATTATTTGCAAAAAAAATTAGCAACACAACAGCAACTTAGCCATACAACAATCATATTCTGAAGAAAATCTACAACCTTTCTTGGGCATGTCAACCATTGGGAACGGCCCATTACATTTGCTAACTGCCACAGAAAAAAGGAAAGTAAGCAACACATCATCTTGAACTAAAAACAAATAGCAATTCTTTTACAGACAGAAATTAATAATGGATTATTATTAAAAATCAACCCCTTAAGGGTTGTATTCAGGTGTATTCCCAGGAGAACATAAACCATGAGTAGCCAAATAAATCTTCACCTTGCAACATGTTTTAACTTGTAAGGTTGATAATGAATTGGTTTTGTCCCACAAGTCATCTTTGGATCAAAGGCAGGTCTAGATTAATTGCAATGTCACCAGGTTCATTATCAGACTGCAATAGTTCGAGTGTCTCTGACTTTCAGTGTTTCTACCTTTACCGGTTTGGTAAATATGGAGGCATGAATGCAACATTGAGTCACAGAAAATGCGCTGAGGGTTTCCTGTTTTTTCTCTACGTAATGGACAAAAAATATCAAAGGCTTCAATACATATCAAAAGCTTCTGTGAGTTCCGCAAGGGAAAAGCATTTAGTGCACGAGAAATATATGAGTACATAATTGAAGTGCAAGTGATCAATGAGAAGGGAGATCAGAGTTTTGCTGGTGACTGATAACTAACAAAACAAAAGGTGGGTGCTTAGTAACCTGTAATTCAGTAACTGACCACACGTGCATACATACAGAAAAAAACATAAGTGGGCAATACTATAACACACCAGTAGGACCAGGGAAACATTTAGTGTTAGAAGATAGAAGTAAAGCCTCTAATTTAGACATGTTCCCAAGTAGGCCTATACTCCAAGACAACGTGCCATTACACGTGCATAAAAACAAAGGCGTAAGGCTATAAACAAATGTCATCATTTAAAAAAAAATTAAACTTTGCTATAAATTATCCTGATGAGAAATCGGGAATTTAACAAAGTCTCACCAGAAACGCAGAGATGATAGTTGTCACTGATGCACCAATAAAACCTTCCCAAGTTTTCTTTGGGGACAACTTGATTAATGGTGTTCTCCCAAGAAAGAACCCAAATAAATAAGCAAAAATATCGTTGATCACAATAAGTGAAGCAGGCAAAAGAAACCTGAGTAAACATAAGATTGTAAATGCACGGAGTTCATTAATTGTAGCATAATACAAATTACTTGTGTAAGTTAAACAATCAAGACAAGTATCAACAACAACAACAACAACAACAACAACAACAAAGCCTTTAAGTCCCAAACAAGTTGGGGTAGGCTAGAGTTGAAACCCAACAGAAGCAATCAAGGTTCAGGCACGTGAATAGCTGTCTTCCAAGCACTCCTATCTAAGGCTAAGTCTTTGGGTATATTCCATCCTTTCAAGTCTCCTTTTATTGCCTCTACCCAAGTCAACTTCGGTCTTCCTCTGCCTCTCTTCACGTTACTATCCTGACTTAGGATTCCACTACGCACCGGTGCATCTGGAGGTCTCCGTTGCACATGTCCAAACCATCTCAACCGGTGTTGGACAAGCTTTTCTTCAATTGACGCTACCCCTAATCTCTCACGTATATCATCGTTCCGAACTCGATCCCTTCTTGTATGACCGCAAATCCAACGCAACATACGCATTTCCGCGACACTTAGCTGTTGAATATGTCGTCTTTTCGTAGGCCAACATTCTACACCATACAACATAGCAGGTCTAATCGCCGTCCTATAAAACTTGCCTTTTAGCTTCTGTGGTACCCTTTTGTCACATAGGACACCAGACGCTTGCCGCCACTTCATCCACCCTGCTTTGATTCTATGGCTAACATCTTCATCAATATCCCCGTCCATCTGTAGCATTGATCCTAAATATCGAAAGGTATCCTTCCTAGACACTACTTGACTTTCCAAACTAACATCTTCCTCCTCCCGAGTAGTAGTGCCGAAGTCACATCTCATATACTCAGTTTTAGTTCTACTAAGTCTAAAACCTTTGGACTCCAAAGTCTCCCGCCATAACTCCAGTTTCTGATTCACTCCTGTCCGGCTTTCATCAACTAGCACTACATCGTCCGCGAAAAGCATACACCAAGGGATGTCCCCTTGTATGTCCCTTGTGACCTCATCCATCACTAAAGCAAACAAATAAGGGCTCAAAGCTGACCCTTGATGTAGTCCTATCCTAATCGGGAAGTCATCCGTGTCTCCGTCACTTGTTCGAACTCTAGTCACAACATTGTTGTACATGTCCTTAATGAGCCCGACGTACTTCGTTGGGACTTTATGTTTGTCCAATGCCCACCACATAACATTCCTTGGTATTTTATCATAAGTCTTCTCCAAGTCAATAAAAACCATGTGTAGGTCCTTCTTCTTCTCCCTATACCGCTCCATAACTTGTCTTATTAAGAAAATGGCTTCCATGGTTGACCTTCCGGGCATGAAACCAAATTGGTTCATAGAGACCCGCGTTATTGCTCTCAAGCGATGCTCGATAACTCTCTCCCATAGCTTCATAGTATGGCTCATCAACTTAATTCCTCGGTAATTTGTACAACTTTGAATATCCCCTTTATTCTTGTAGATCGGTACCAATATACTTCTCCTCCACTCATCAGGCATCTTGTTTGATCGAAAAATATGGTTGAACAGCTTGGTTAACCATACTACAGCTATGTCCCCGAGGCATCTCCACACCTCGATTGGGATACCATCCGGTCCCATCGCCTTACCTCCTTTCATCCTTTTCAACGCATCTCTGACCTCAGATTCTTGGATTCTCCGCACAAAGCGCCTATTGGTGTCATCAAAAGAGTCATCCAACTGAAAGGTTGTGTCCATATTCTCACCATTGAACAATTTGTCAAAATACTCTTGCCATCGATGTCGGATCTCATCCTCCTTTACCAAGAGATGCTCCCTTTCATCCTTAATGCACTTAACTTGGTTGAAGTCCCGTGTCTTTCTCTCACGAACCCTAGCCATCCTATAAATGTCCTTCTCTCCTTCCTTCGTACTCAAATGTTGGTAAAGATCCTCGTACGCTCTACCCTTTGCCACACTTACAGCTCGCTTTGCAGTCTTCTTTGCCACCTTATACTTCTCTATGTTGTCCACACTCCTGTCATGGTACAAGCGTCTATACCATTCTTTCTTCTCCTTAATAGCCCTTTGGACTTCCTCGTTCCACCACCAAGTATCTTTAGCCTCACGTCCCCTTCCTTTGGTTACTCCACACACCTCTGAGGCTATCTTCCGAATGTTGGTTGCCATCTTGTCCCACATATTGTTTATGTCGTCTTCTTCCTTCCAAGAACCCCCTTTGATAACCCTTTCCCTAAATACCTCTGACGTCTCCCCTTTCAGTTTCCACCACTTTGTTCTTTCAATCTTAGCTTGTTTATCCCTACGGGCACGCATCTGAAAACGAAAATCTGCCACCAAAAGCTTATGTTGAGAAACAACACACTCCCCTGGTATCACCTTGCAATCCAAGCATGCTCGTTTGTCCTTTCTTCTTACGAGGACAAAGTCAATCTGACTACAGTGTTGTCCGCTACTGAAGGTCGCTAGATGAGATTCTCTCTTTCTAAAGAAAGTGTTGGCTATCATCAGGTCAAAAGCTACCGCGAAGTCTAGAGCTTCCTCCCCCTCTTGATTCCTACTACCATACCCAAAACCTCCATGAACTGCCTCGAAACTTGCGCTTGTAGTACCTACATGCCCATTAAGATCTCCTCCTATAAAAAGCTTCTCACTACTAGGTATAGCTCTAACCAGGCCATCTAAGTCTTCCCAGAACTGTCTCTTAGCACTCTCGTCGAGGCCTACTTGGGGGGCATACGCACTAATTACGTTCAAGACCATATCACCAACGACAAGCTTGACTAAGATAATCCTATCTCCTTGCCTTCTCACTCCCACCACACCATTCTTGAGGCTCTTATCAATCAAAACTCCTACTCCATTTCTATTCGCGACTGTCCCTGTATACCAAAGCTTGAAACCTGTATTGTCCACCTCCTTCGCCTTCTGACCCTTCCATTTAGTCTCTTGAACGCATAATATATTTACACGCCTCCTAGTCGCGGTATCAACTAATTCTCTTAACTTACCTGTAAGTGACCCTACATTCCAACTACCTAAACGGATCCTAGTTGGTTCGACTAGCTTCCTTACCCTTCGCACCCGTCGACTCTGATGCGAAGACCCTTGCTCATTTTTCACTACACCCGGACGCCGATGTAGCGCGCCACTAAGGAAGCGACGACCCGATCCTTGGTTACTTGACACCATGCCCAGATCACGACACGGCGCGTCACGGTCCACAATATATATTTACAGATATGCATCACTGATAGGGGCAGGGCAACCATAAGATATTCTGCAACATCTAAAGTGTTACTAAGTCGTCCGACGAATCGCCGTTAGTCGCAATTAGTCAAGCTTATTGGTCCATGGACCAGAAAAATACACAATTAGGCACTCCAAGGCAACTAGTGCAATTAGAAATCTGATCGTCGAATTAATCAGAGATTAATCATGATTAGTCATCTTATTAGCTCAGGGACAACGAGCCAGGAGAGAAAATTGTGAGCTCGCCAGCTGGTCTTGGGGTTAGACACTGGGATATTTTATTTTGGCCCACAAGTAAATGACCATGCTTGATGCTTGCTTTGTTTACCAATTTATGATAGTATCTCCCTGTGCAGTTTGCCGTTGTGCACTGGTGCTATAGTCTAGTAGCAGTACTTAACTACTTAACACTTATAAGGTTGGCAAATAGGCTGCTCAGCTAGCTGACTAGCCACCGACTAACCGGACCTGATCGACTAATCGGGATTAGTCAGCTGATTGGTAATACCCATATGGCTAAGAAATTAGAAAATGCTGGATGTAATTACAAGCCTTTGCTATCACACAAGCTCATACAAGCCAATACAGCCAACCGAGAGCGTGGTACCAATGTTGCTGAAGTAACAAATGCAGACTGTAAATGCTGTAAACAGGCACAAATTGTCGGACAATGGAAGTGCAAAAGTTTCCTCTTAAGTTGAGAGGCTCAAGGTTACTATACTTTTTACAGCTGTAGAAAAATAAGGCAGAATTAAGTCCAAAAATTCTAATGAATCTGTAAGTTTAGAGCAGATGAAAGACAATTGCACAGATTCCTTTTCCGGAAGACAAGAAATTTTAAGATGATGGTGGAAATACCAAATAAATACATGTAAACTGAACAAAAGTAGCTAAGCACTCCATATATCCCAAAAAGTTGAAACTCTAAACAGGTTATTCATAAAGAAACGAATCACTCACCAGAATATCCCTTCAAATATGTTTGCTACAGTGAAAGCAGACTGTGCAAAAACCGTTAAAAGTATCATGTGCGTCCAGGCATACTGTTTGAACTGATACTTGTATGTCTTTTTCTTGAGAGTCAAAATAAACCATACAAACCCTGAATCAAAGGAGCCATAAATACTAACTTTTTGCTAGATACGAACCAGAAATTCATGATAAGCAGGTTATCTTTTATTAAAGCATGACTGCCAACTAGACTGTCAACACATGCAATCAAGTTAAATTCATGATAACCAGAAATACATGATACTTCCAAGATAACGAGTATGTATGCAAGTATGTAACAGTAATCACTTACGCAGGCATGTATGATCACTTAGTCACTTAGGCAGGCATGTATGATCACTTAGTGGGGAAAAAACAGACAGACATTTGCAGACTCAAATGCCCAGTATCCATCCAGAATAAGTAAAATGAGGTGGTATGTCCAATAATAAAATCTAACGAACATAAAATTTTCATCCACTAATGTTCATATGAAGAATAGCACAAAAGCCCCAACCATTAATTCTCCCATTAAAATAAAGTGGACAACTACTGACCGAACAATAACTAGCACAATTTGCGGAAAAACATTGAATCAATTATGGGATTCCTTGAACGAAAATCTAGCATAGTAGACTATAATATGTTAAATATTATTGATAGGAAAGGATAGGATATAGTCTGTTTTGTCCCCATCCACTCCAATTTTTAGGTTGTTTTGGTAATGTCCTAAGTTAAACTTCTCTAACTTTAACAAAGTTTTTAGAAAAATATATTAACATCAGCAATACCAAATACTTGAAATATCAAGAACATTTCATGATGAATTTTACGAAACTAATTTCACTTTGTAGATGTTGGTATATTTTTCTATAAACTTGGTCAAAGTTAGAGATAATTGACTAACGAAAACAAAAGCGGCCTACATTTTGGAAGGGGGAGTATAAGACCTTTTAACGCAAGATCAAACTAGAAAAACAGAATCACTTTGAATATTCCAAATTGAATATGAAGTTTTTGTAACATATTTACTAGCGGAAATTATTGCATGTTCCATGGGATACTGAGCCTACCTGCAATATAAAGAAAATAGCAGATAAACATCTGATACTTTATTAGGCCACTGACGACCTTATAAAGCAAGTGATCTGAAGTCACTGTATTCACAAGCTGCCGACTAAGAAAGCGCCCATAAGTGTACAGCATTGCCGTGAAAAAGAAGTGCCTACAATAGGAAATAACACTCATGCATAAACGACACAAGGAAAAAATACTGTTGAAAAGCATGGCAGCTGTGAGACTGACAAATTTCTGTTTAAACTTAGTAGAATCAAAATGACCCATAGCTTACCAATTCAGCAGCCTGAACCCTGGCAGTTGTTTCTCTTCACTGGATTTTCTGAGTAGGTTGAAAAGCTCTCTTGCCATGTATATTTGAATCACAACCACCATAGCCCAGATATATAGATGACCCATATAAATAATAAAGGCAAAGCCTCCAATCATCCATACTGTAGAATATGTACGGATAAGCATTGATTTATACTTGTTCTGATCATTGAGAAGCAACGGTTGTCCATTAGCTCTATTCCCATCTGTGGTAGCCTGAAGAAAATGATCATGATTAATTAATTACGAAAAAGAGCACCTGAAACAGGCTGCTGCTCTAGCTTGAACCATGCTTCAGTGTATTAGCTGAAATATAGAGAAAGAACAGAGCGCAATAAAGAGCAAAAGGAAGAAAAAACTACTAACCTCAGTTGCATGTTTGCGACGTCTTACACGGCCTACATGAGAAGCAGAAACATCGCTAGAGCTAGTGTCCCCTTGCATCACTGGTACTCCAAAGTTACTAAAAAGAAAAAAGAAAAAAGAAAAGGCAAACAGTCAATCAGACCAGATTTGATTATAAGATGAATACGAATAGTGTAGAAATCAACACATACGGATAAATCAATGGGCATTAGAATCAATTAAAATTCCTTGGAACAGAACGCTTGATCGATGCTCTGCTAAAATCCAACGGTACACTGACTGAACACCGGGCAATCAAAATTCATTGTAACAATAAATCCGAAGAGGTCTGAAACACAGAGCGTGTGGACAGCCGGTTCAGCTGAAACTGAACCCCAGGCAGTTTCGGGAAAAAGAACACAAACCAGTACCCAAAAGGCAAACTAATTTAGATGAATTGGAGCACCAATCCCAGGAAGGAATGTTTGGATTTCGGGGACAGCAAAGGAACTAACAAAACAAGCAATCATCCATCCAACTCCAATCAATCTAGGGTTCCTCACCCCACCAGCAAGGTGGGGTGTTTTAAACGGAGGAGACGCGCAAAGGCGGGCTAAGCGCGGCCCCGCCGGCGCCGGACCAGGTTACGGGAAGAGGAATGGAGGAAGGGGATTGGTGAGGACTGAGGACTGAGGAGGGACTTCGCCGTTTAGGGCTGCCGAGGCGGGTGAGTACTTTTTCCTCGGTACAGTACAGTCTCCCGCCGCAACCCATCCTTCCTATGGGTGTGGCACGGGAAGTGCTTCGTCAAGTCTACGGGCCTTTGCCTTGTTCCCGCACCGGCGCAACAGACAAGCACGTCGCTCTCGCGATTATTAATGGCTGCGCGCAACCGCTCATCTAGAGCCATCCCAAATCGTCTCAATTAACAACCGAGGCACCCTCCAGCTAACATAATTCGACGGGTGGACAGCTGACAATTGCGTCCGTGATGACATATTCCCCCAAAGCAACGAGTCGCCGCCGGCGCAACAACACCGCCGTGAACTAACCACCTTTGGCGCCAACAATCCAGAGCAAGCACGCCATAAGCTGAAGTGCTAAACCGACGCAGGAATCCTGCTGGCGCAACGGCGAAAAGTAGCGTCGCTGGGAGACGGTGATACCTCGAGGTCACCGGAGCCGGAGCAGGGGAGTACGCAGCAGCACCGCCGCCTCGCCGGCGACGGGGGCGGCGCGCGTGGAGCGGGATTCTCTGGAGAGAGCGCTGCGTGCAGGCGTGCTTCGGGAAGGGCGGACAGGGGAAGAGAAGCCTGCGAGAGAGTCGTGGCGCTCGGTCTCCCCAGCTGCTGCTTGTATGAACTTTCTTAAGCCCCTCTTTGGCACATGGTTCTCCAGCGCGGCTTGTAAGCTATCTCCGACGACAGAACTTAAAATATAAGACAGATATAAGGTTCGATAGATATTTGGTATCTTCTTTAACGACAAGACTTAAAAGAGAATTATTTCTGTAAATATGTTTTTAGAAAAGAGGATGTCTATATTTAGGTTGTGTCTCTCAAGCGTAACATAAATAGATCTTTCGTATAGGTACTCTGCTGGAGCCTAATTTTAGATCTCTTACTACCTATTTTAGATTTAGGTGCCCATATAAGTTTTTGTTGGAGACAGTCTAAGCTATCCCAATCATGAATGTCTATTATATTCGTTAATTAAGATGTCAGTTAAACAAAAAGTTGACACGACACTCCAAGTAAACAGAGAAAATATTTTTAAAATAAAAATCATGCTTATAAAATAACAAGACATGAAGAGGTACGATGGATTGATGATAGAGAGAAGACATGTGATTACGCAAAAAATAGTAGAAACTATCCATTAAGAATATATTTCCGTCGTCCTAAATTATAAGTCATTTCAACTTTCTTGAGAGGCAAAACATCTCAAGTTTCACAAAAATTTATATAAAATATTTATGATAGCAAATAGTAAGTACCATTGGATTCTCCATTAATTATATTTTCATAGTATATGTCGACGAAATCTGGTCGACAGTCTACCGAGGAGTATACCCACGGTAGTAGATGAATTGATGGGGGTGCGCGTGATATGAACTAGATAGTAATATAAGCACTGAGACATAAGATTTAGACTGGTTCGGCCGTCAGTATGACATAATACCTACATCCTATGTTCTGGTGTATTGCGTTGAGATGTATGTCGATGTCTACCAGGGGACCTCCGCCTCTCTTTATATACTCTAAAGAGATAGGGTTACAAGGAAAGTATCATATTTGATACTATACAATATCTTGCAATGCACGTCGATCAGTACCATGCATGCCTTGATCTTGTGGGTTGGATCATCTCTGATGGTGTGACCCATGTCTTGTCTTGTGGATACCGGGGGTCATATCCCACACAGCTAGTCCCCGAGCGCCTTGTATCCTTTGAGTAACGCTGTCTTGAACAAGTCCGAGCACTTTGACGTGAAGCCAATCAGTTTAACTGATGATCCAAGCAGTGGAAGTCGAAACTGACCAGTTAAACTGATGACCTAGGTGGTGAAAGTCGTAGCCAACCTGTGTAACCGGTGACTTGAGCGGTGAAAGTCAATGCCGACCAGTTTAACTGATTAGGAGACCTCAGACTTAGCTAAGTAAGGCTTACTAGAAGGATGTAAGGGGCTCAAGATAAAATTTGAAAATTCTTTCACTTAGGAGAAGTGTAGCCACTTAGACCCCGTCAATAAGAAGGGTAAATCAAGAAATAAGCACTACATTCACCGTTAGATGAAATATAGTCATTTAGTCCCCGAGCCTGCTGGAAGATGAAGAATGAATCTTGTAGAAGGGTCAAAGAAAAGAAATCTGAAAGCTTGCCGATGTCATCTAACATGTGCGTATCTAAGACCCTAAACGTGCTGCCCAAGATCAGCACCCTGATCCGAACAGCATGGAGCAGCTTGATAGCACACCGATGAGACGTAACAAGATTCGACCACCAAGGGAGTCCTCAACTTAGCTGACGATGCTTACACGAAGAATCCGAGCACCAAGGAGTCCCCGGCGTAGCCGACGATGTCCGAGCACCGAGGAGTTCCCGTCGTAGTCGGCGATGTCCGAGCCCCGAAGAGTCCTCGGCGTAGCTGGTAAGCCTCCAACGTAGCTGATGATGAAGCACGAGCGATGAACAGTCCGATCAACTGGTCAGCGGCGAAGTGAACATTGAGTAGAAACGACCGACGAATAGTCCGATCAATTAGTCGGCAACGAAGTCCATGAACCTATCGGTTCGACTAGTTGATCGGTGGAGAAGTTCGAGCACCAAGTAGTCCGATCACCTAGACGATGATCCTGCAATACAAATATGTAGAATGGGTAGTACATGTTGTAAAAAAATATGAACTCCATAGAAGAATCAACAATGATGATAAAATAGTGTATGCAGCTCGGTGATCAGTTAGTGTAAACACTTAGTGTTATTCTGAAGATGTATTTATATTTAATATAAATCGTCCGACCAGTTAGTGTGTAGCTGGGTCTCCAGCCCTAGCTAGCCTATTAACCATAACACGGAGCGCGGAGCCCGTGTGCGTGTAGGAAGAACAAAACGTCGCTAAGGAGCCGCTGTCGACCACCCATGACACAGAGGGCAAACACTCGTGCACGTGTAGAGAGGAGCCGGAGACAGAGCCGTCTCTAGGGACATCTGAGCGTCAACATGACTGTTCGGGGATTCGCTTTAGACCTAGCTGTATGTCATCTTTAAGATGGTATACATGAAAGAAAATCGTTTGGAGAGCAAACATGGAGAAAACAGCTCGGAGAAACATTATGGCGATATACAGAGATTAGAGAATATTTAGAAAAATATTAAAGCGTGACTTAGCTTTAGACAGAACGTCTGGTCGGCGGCGTATGGCGTTATCTGGTCGGCGTTGACGAAGTTGCCCGGGACTCGAGCTTTCCAAACTATCGTTATGGCATCGGTCGCGGTTGTAATGGCGTCGTTCTTCGCGGCGATCATCATTGCGACGCGACAGGTGGTCAGAGTAAGTAATCCGAGCGGCTCACCTAGCGGCTCGCTTGGCAGCTCGGACGGGCTTGATCTCATGTTGGAGCCGTAGTCGGACGAGTACGCGGAGCTGTAGTCGAACTTGGTCAAGGGGCGAAGCGTCGATCAATCTGCTCGAAGTTCAATCCGTACGTGGGATGCATGTGCCCATGCTAGCAAGGCTAACTTAGTTGTCTTGCATGCCTTGATGTGTATGTGCTCTTGTTTGCTGGTTGAGCATGACTTGTACTTGATGTCATCTCGTATGGTGCTGCGTGGTGTCGTTGCCGATGGCATCAAATCGGGATCACATGGAGAGGCTCTGGGTCGCCGGCTTTGCTTCTTCGGTAGATGCTTGCCGATCTGATCTAGCTGGAAGGCTCGCGCGGGAAGCACGGCGAGTCCCGCTGTAGGTCGTGATCGCTGCTGCCGAAGGACGTTGTCGCAAACAACATTGATCTTGAGGTACGCTATCTAATTCGCCATGGAATCAGCACGCACACGCCCTACGGTGGGCGTCACTGTCGATGAAATCTGGTCGGCAGTCTACTGAGGGGTATACCCACGGTAGTAGATGAATCGGTGGGGGGGGGTGTGATACGAATTAGATGGTAATACAAGCACCGAGACACAAGATTTAGACAGGTTCGACTGTCCGTATAACGTAATACCTACATACTGTGTTCTGATGTATTGTATTGAGATATATGTCGATGTCCATTAGGGGACCCCTGCCTCTCCTTATATACTCTGGAGGGGTAGTGTTACAAGGAAAGTATCCTATTTGGTACTATATAATATCTTGTGGTGCACGTCGACCAGTGCCGTGCATGTCTTGATCTTATGGGCTGGGCCACCTCTGATGGTGTGGCCCATGTCTTATCTTGTGGATACCGGGGGTCATACCCCCACAATATACCTATTTGATATCATAAATATTTGTAATTCTCTCAATAATTTTGACAAAACTTTAGATGTTTTGACTCTCCAATAAAGTTGGAATGATTTCTAATTTGGAACGGAGGGAGTAGTTTCTATATAGAGTGTCTATATAGTTTTTTTAAACAAATAGTGCCCATATAAATTAATAGGCACAAAACTACTTGTAGTTCGCATTGAGACTACCCTAAAAGTGAGTTTGACAGATCAGATAATGGCCCATTTGACCTAGTTGATTTGACCAAAAAAAAATCTACCCGATTCGTCATAATTTTTTACCTATAACCCCATTCAAATTAGGAAAAAACTAAGAAATAACCTAACCAATCAAGCCACCATTTGCATCGGGTCATGCTCGGGCAAAGGATTTGATCTGACATTTTTTTCTAGAAACCTGCGAGAACTATTTTCTCCTTTCAATCACCGCGAGGACTAAATCGGCCATGTATCCGTCTCCTAGCGAGGGAACGCACATCGGGGATTGGGGCCCAAATGCTATGCTATTTCTAAGCCGAGAGGATAAGGGTATGTTTGGTAAAGAGACATAGGAATTAGTAGGAGGTAATTTAACTTTTAGTCACAATTCTTTGTTTGGTTCCTAGAGAAAATAAGAGTGGAGCTCACAATGGAAGGTGACAAATCATGATGAAAGGTGAGTATATATTTATCCTTCATTAAAAGCATAATTCTCACGTCTCTTTTACTGATTAGAGCATCTCTAAGGGTACCTAATATTTTCTTCCAAAAAACATGAAGTTTTATAACTCCTAAAAAAAGTATTGGAATGAATAAAGAAGGTCATCGCCAAGAGTTTCTAATGATCCACTCCTAAAATATAGAAGACAATTTTACATCAGGAATCCTATACTATTTCTAAATTATCCTAACCACTTTTATATATTCTCTTTCTAGTACATTTGCATCAGGAACCATTTCCTACCTTTTATTCTTTCCACACATTTCCACTTTTAGATTGGCCGACAAACACGAGCGGGGAGAGAAGATACGCGTGACTGGAAAGCGCGTAACTTTACGTGAAACAGATGGTGTTTCTCAAGATCTAAAAGATTAAGAGGATGAATTAGGAGTTGTTGGAGAGGGTTTTTTTCTCATCTTGCTAAAAATAAGGATTAGAAAAGGATTTTGAAAACTCTTGGAGATGCTCTTGTTGGTCCTCTAAACTTTTATTTCTCCCACCAAAACTTCCACTCTCACAAAACAAACAAATAAAATAACTGAAATCCTACCTAAAACTTTGTATTTTCTCATTTTAATTACCATCAACTATACCTGACATAAAAATCATGGTGGCCCGTTGTCACACAAGCAAGGGAGCCAATAAATACCGTCGTCTATGTTAGGATGTATTCCACTAGGGTATGTTCGCTTGAACTTATCAACCGGCTTATCAGCTAAAATCTACCGTATTTTTCTCTCACAATAAAACAGCTTCAGCCGGCTTTAATACCAACCGAACAGTTATGTTAACTATTTTCAACTCTGACAAATATATAGAAGAATATTAATATATATGGTGTATAATTATATTTTTACATTAATCATTGAATATATTTTTATAATAAACTTAACTACAAATATAAATATTGATAATATTTTCTACAAAACTTATGAAAATTTGACTAGTATGAAACCCTATGTGACACTCTTTTAGGGATGGAAGGAATATGTTCTATGAACACCATGTCTACTTTAGTAAACAATTCTCTACCATAATAAGCCACCAGTTATTGGTAAACTTTAAATTTCTCAAAATTAATCTTTGATTTTATTTCATATGACATCACATTATTATGAAATAAAACAGATAACTTATGTATACAATCAAGTTAACACAGGCAGGGACACTCTGGATATTTGATATTTTCTACTCATTCATTATAATGCAGAAGAAGTTGTTGTTTTCATAAATATTTTTCAGAGGGTTTCATCAGCTTAAAAAAAAGAACTGTTTTTTTTTTCCGGAGAATTCAGGGCTAAAACTATTCTTGACAAGACAGAGCCCTGCAAAACAAGGCTATAGGCTATAGCATCAATCTGGGTGGTTCGCTGTGCTTGAGAAAAACAAAGAAAGTTGGGGAGCTGGAGAATGGCGGTGGAATAAAACGGGCGGACGGCAGGAGATCAAAGTACAATTCATCAAACCAGTACATGTTCGTTAGAGGCCATGGGAAATGGCCAAAGGGCTCCTTTTGAAATGCACATATTCGTTCCCCTTGTTTTATGCTGTCGCAAAAAAAAAAAGGCTACACTGGTTGCAGAATTTGCGTTGATTTTGCTAGTGTTATGCATGTTTAGAAGCAGCGATCACATTGGCACACAGCTGCCATCGGCGCCGCTAGCCATAGGTTAGCTCCAAGGCGACCGGCAGGCTTCGAGCAGGTTGAGGGCTACTTTAGCAGCATAGAATCCCGCCGGGTTCCATGTAGTTTTCCTGGGCCAGGAAAACGCGGGGCAAGCTCCCCTAGGCCAATTCCTGGTGTCATTTGAAAGTCCACAAAACGCGGAATTGCAACCCCAATCCCTTTGATTTCCACTGGGCAGGAAGCCACGAGTCATCAGGCCGGGAGCGCTTCCCTGCCCGTTGTCTCACGAGTCGCGACGCATCACGCATCACTGATCCTCCCCTACTCCGCCTCGATTGAGACCGCCCCTTCCGCCGTCGCCACCATGGATCGTCCCCTTTGCCGTCACCTCTGCTGTGTCTCCTCTACCAGCACCTCCGCCTCCACATGGTGAATCCCAAACCTCCTCCTCCATCCGCACCTCCATGCCTCTTCTAGGGTTTCTTCTCTCTGTTCCTCTCACTGGCCCTTGTAGATCCAGGTTTGGACAACAATTGGTTGTTTGTGTTGAACTGGAGGAACAAAGCAGTTGTGTGTCGAGGGAGCAAGGGCGGTGCGTTTTAGCGGTGGCGCTCAGCGGTGAGCAGGTGAAGCAGCTGCGTGGCAGAGCAGACTGCTGTCGCCGGTGCTAACTGAACTCGAGTTCAGTCATAATCTCACTCAGTTACCCCCTCCAACCTCTCTCTTGATTTCATGTGTAAATGATTTAGTCAGCCTTAACAAAAGTTATTTCTGGTACAGTGAGCTACTATATTGGTTTAATGATCAATAGCGAATTATTAGCAGTTTGTAAGATATAAGGTCCTAAAGTATGGTAAATTTGGTACATAATTAAGAATTCAATATTCGCCTTCAGAGTTAGCAAACTGTTGTCTCTTGGCAAATTTGAATAGCTTCAAAACTATTGATCTTGGTATGTTAGTTAACCTGAACAAGGCCATTTGATACACCAAGAAGATTGATACTATAGATTTGTTCAAATTGTTTTCAGATATGAACTTCATAGTTCAAAGCTAAGTTTCAGAGATATATCAAACAACTTTCTTTAGCATTTTTGTTTGGTTCAAATTATTACTAATATTAGATCTTTGATCAGCAAGGAATACATTATTTGATAGCGCCATACACAGTTCCAATTTATAATGATAAGCAGGTGTTTCTCCTTTCCATCTAATTTCTGTTGATAATTCTTTGATTTCATAATGATAACCCTGTTTAGATTAGCATCCAGATAGCAACTCAGACCTTATAATCAATCCATTGATAAACATTCAGTCTGACATTCTTGTTGTGCAAATAATTCAGCAAAATTCTTTCCATTGAGCTTCTCTAAAAATCATCTATGGTTAGCAACATGGAACATTTGAATTGCAATGTGCGATAGCTTAAGTCATCATGGTTTTTTAAGGGCATTGACTGTTGTGTGGTGTGCACTTGATTTTCCTTTTAATTTTGAAAGTAAAAGTCAATTGCACAATTACAAAGGATGTTGCAAGCTAATTCTAGTTCTATATGCCTATGTGATTAGAATGTTAGTTCTGAACATTCTTACACTTTTTTTCTCAGTTTAGGATTTTCATTCAACATATGGTTATCATGATATGATTTTGCAACATTACTATTATGTAGTCTCTACTCTAATTTTTACTCAATGTATTTGTAGGAGTTTAACAGAGAAACAAGGTTTACATCAAGATGTTGATCCAAAAAAATTGTCTGCAAGACTGAGGAAGCTGCAAAAGTGTCAAATTTTTAATTGATTATGGCAAATAGTCTTGGATTATATTATATTTTAATTATCTATGTATTTGTATGGAGAGACCTGTGACATATTTCGTCTTGCAGAATTTTCATAAAGTGCAGAGAAATGTTGTCAAAATATATTTTTTTGGTTAAATTTGAGTTTTGCATGTTTCAGTTTTTGGTTTCAGAAAGAATCTAATGTTTTCATTTGGACAGCATGCGTAGTTTGAATGTGACCTTTTTTTAGTTTTTGAGATATTTGTTATATCCTGAGATTTTTGCCCCTTGTTTAGCATGTTTTTTTTTTATGTTACTCACTTTCTTATTCACTAGCATTTTATGTTTTTGAGATATTTGTTTTATCTAACCGTATATACTGCTGATTTGTCCAAGCCAACAGTTATAAACCAACACATGAATACGTGATTATCTCTTTGGGAAAGTTTCCAAATAGCAACGGAGAAGTTACCCGACGGAGATCGCCTTGTCCAAGAAATTCCCTTCCACCCGATCACTTCCCCGGGTTAATCCTGCCGGCTGCCAAAGTAGCCCTGATTGACGTCACTGCAGCCTCGGGCCTGTACTCCCTTTGCCACCGCTGACCATTGACCACGTGACGCGCTGGCGCTGCAGGTTTGCTCAGTCAAGCTCATGCAGTTAAATATATATTTTTCTCGTTTTTTGAAGAATAATTTTAATTAAATTTATATAAAAATATTAATATTTATGATATATAATTAATATATTAGATAAATCTTTAAATCTAATTTTTTAATAAATTTATTTAGAGATATAAATACTGTATATATTTTTTATAAATCTAGTTAAAGTTGTGACACCGAAACTTAAAATGGCAAATGATAAGGGATGAGGGAGTAGCAGTTTAGCACTCCCAGCCCGTCAGCGCGGGGCGACTACCGCCTGGGCTGTAGACCTACTGTGTTGGACCCTAGTTTCTTTACGCCCCGCCGTTTTTTTTTGTATAAGGAGGCCAAGCTTTCGTGTACACACATGGGGGACACGCTCCCACAGCTCAAAAGCGTGCCACCATTATCGGGGTGCTTAAGGAAAGTCACGCAATAACTTATGCTCTGACATTAAAAAAAACTTATGCTCTGTGCGTCGGTTCTCTCCGCTTTCGGTGTGGAGTGGAGCACGAATATATGGGCATATGGCCAATGACCGTGGGACTTGGAGGGAGACCGACGGGACGTGGGAATAATGAATAATCGAATCCATGCCATCGTTGCCCGGTTCGTTTAGCTGATAAATCATAATTGAAAGTATCGTTGACCGATTTATTGTGAGAGAAAAATATTATTTTACTAAAAAAAAAGTACAACTTATAAATCAAATGAATAGAACGATGGTTTCCTTTGTCACGTGACAAGGGCACCTTTGGTGTTCCTACGTTCCCCAGGTGCTACTTCACCTGCTGCTACATATCGTCCAACCGTTGCTGCTACTAAGCAGCAGCTCAAATGTGTGCAGCTGCAGGCTGCAACCCGAATAGCACAACCGATCAGGCTGCAATGGGAAGGCGTGGCCGGGCCGGTGGCCTGGAGAGATTCGAGACATGGGGCGGGCTCACCTAGGGCAAAAACTACCATAGTTTTTATAGATATTAATTATACCGTCACTTGAGCGTTTTAATGACGTGGCAAAATAATTATTGAGGAAAGAGAGCAAAAATCATAGAAACCAGGTCTAACTTAGAAAATACGAGAATCAAGACATGAAGGTATTTGATTGGTAGAGAATAGAGAAAAAATGTATATGATTAGATAAAAAATTATTCTGTAGAAACTATTTATTAGGACCATAGTTTTTATTTGCACTGTCTGTAAAAATTAATAGGTATAGAAACGAGTTTCTAACATTACAACTGCCCTCGCTGGTTCTCAACGTGTTGGTCTGCTTGGTAGCCAATTTTTTTTGTTTCCCACAGAGCACACGCCGTGCGCATCTGTCGGCGTCGGCGTCGGCGGCGGTGGCCGCGGCGGCGGGAGCGGCAGACACGATGGGTGCGCGCAGCAGGTCGAAACGACGGGGACGGGCGTCTGCCGGGGGCGCCGACATGATCAGCTGCCTCTGCGACGACGTGCTCGTGCGCATCCTCGAGCTGCTGCCGGACGCGCGGGACGCGGTGCGCACGGGCGCGCTCTCGCGGCGCTGGAGCGGCCTCTGGACGCGCGTCAACTCCCGCACCTTCGACTCCAGCTGGTGGAAATTCAAAAGGGCCAGCATCGGCGACAAAAGGTTCATCGACTTCGTCCACAACGCCCTTGCCCAGCGCGCCAAGACCGATGCCGCCCTCGAGCAACTGGCGATCTCGTTCGCGATCATGTCTCTGCAGACGGGAAGGCAACTAAACCGCTGATGCTGCGGTCCACTGACGCTGCGCAAGAGTGGATTTTGTACGCCATGCAAAAAACGGCGAAATCTTTCGTCCTTAAACTGCAGTTGTTACCTATATGGAATTGGTACGGCCTTGAGACCAACAGATGCAATATCTGGCAGGTGCAACCCATGATGGATCTCTTCAATCTTCCTAGTTTAGCGAAAGCTAGAGACCATGCATTGTAAACTCGAAGGCGTTAAGGCTCCAGCTCCCCGTCACTGCAGTGTTCTCCTCGCTCGTGGATCTCTCACTTCAAAACATTGAGCTCGTTGCTGGCAGTGGCCACCTCCTTGCCCGCCTCCTGTCGTCGGCGTGTTGTCCATCACTGCAGAAGCTACAGCTGAGGAAGCTTAGGCTCCCTGAACTGGATGAGCTTCTTATGTACCCTTGGAGCTGTTCATGTCAAGCCGACCAAATGCACGAGGCCCTGTGACTCTGAAACTGAAAACTTCTAGCCTCCGGATTCTTCACGTAGAGGACTACGACTATGGTCCTGTTTGCTTCGCTGATCGAAGGAGATCAGCTTCTTGCCTAATCAACCTGGCCATATCCAAGTTGACGGTGAAATGACATGCGGGGAGACTCAACACTTGTTGGAATATCCGCCCTTGCCTAATCAACCTGGCCATATCAAAGTTGACGGTGAAATGACATGCGGGGAGCCTCAACACTTGTTGGAATCTCCGCCCCTAAGCTGGTAGAGATCAGCTTCTTGCCTAATCAACCTGGCCATATCGAAGTTGACGGTGAAATGACATGCGGGGAGCCTCAAGGTTGAGTTGTGGTCGCATGGATATAAAGATGACATTAACGGCGTTAGCATTGGCCTACTCCGGTGTTGCACGTGATTCACATGTCTTGAGGTGTCTCTTCAAGTAGCAACAGTATGCATACAAAGTAGTGTTTTAAATCATCGGCCAGTAAATTTCTAGTTTACGCGTTTGACCTGGATGGCTGTGTTCGGAGGACACAAGAATTTATACTGGTTCGGGCGGAACGTCCCTACGTCCAGTCTGCTGCTGCTCGTGTTACCAGCACTTGGTTTGTAGTAGGGGTTACAAACAGGCGAGAGATGGAGAAGGTCCCAGGTCTCTGGTGAAAAGAGTGAGTCTGGTTGAGCTCTCTGTCTACTGTCGAGCGCCTAAGCCTTCAGCCGCTTAGACGTGTTGGATGTGTGAGAATGCCCCCCTCCTTTTTTCCGTGGGGCGCCCTGCTTTTCCTTTTATAGATGAAGGAGAAGATACATGTTACATCAGAGAGAGAGACGAGGAGAGGAAGGCTTTCGGATTACAACGTCTCCCATCTCTTTTACGCGGGTCCCGCTGGCCCTGTAGATGACGACGGGGGTGGCTCCACGTCACGGCCCTGTCCGTCACTGGCGTCGTACGCGGGCGTCGTCAGCCGGTCGTGGCGCTCTATCCCGCCCCAGCAGACGGTATGGCTCGCTAACGCCTCTGCTGGAGGCCGTACGGGGAGTAGGTAGCACAACACCGACATGCCTGATGCTGTTGGTGAAGTGCGTCCCCAGACGTGGCCCATCGGGGCCGCGGGTCACGTCAAGACGCGTCTGCTCCCCTTCTAGCATCAAAAGTTTGACCCTGGACTCGTACTTTTAGACCCGTAGTGGTTGGGGGCGGTGTGGACCTTCGTTGGGCGAGGCGGAGCCTACGCTCTCGGTATCGGGCGAGGCGGAGTCCGCGCCCTCGGTGTTGGACATCATAGGGCTCTCACCCAAGGAGTCGGGCGTGACGGGGCTCTCGCCTGAGGGGTTGAGCGAGACGGAGCCCGCGCCCTTGGGGTTGGGTGACCCAGATCCCGTATCCTTGAGGTCGGGCGAGACCAAGATACGCTCTTGACTATCCAAGTGAGTTAGCATTCGCGGCCAATAGCTTTCTTCTTCCGGGTATCCCTGATACTAATACCCGATAGTAGCCTCCGAGACTGCGGAGGAGTAGGATACTCCTTCGAAGGCTTTTTTGGACGGAAAGATTCTGAGGATCTTGATCTCCCTTTGTGGGCCGCGGGATGTCTTGGTATGGTCGAGATTCCTTTCCGTCGTGTTCGGACTCCTCGAGAGCATGTAGCTACGCGATTCGGGGGATCAGAGATCTCTCTTGATTCTGATTCCTCCCTAGGATCCGACCGATCCGCCATTATTATGCAACCATGTATTCGGTCTCCTTGCAAGTCCAAGTCTTGAGTCCCCACGCGCAGCAAGGGTACAGTCGAGGGGTCAGCTCGTCTTAAAGTCGTCCTCCCTCAAGCGTTTTTTGATAAAACAGAGGGGCTAAGTCGTGCCATGTTTTCCTCGATGGACGAACTATGGTGCTCAGTGAGCTATTAACGGGCAAGTTTGAGTGGGGTCTCGGCTTCCCGTTCATGGGGGGTTTGGCATGGGTCAGCTGGTGATCAACTCTAGGTTCCTGACGGCCAGTCCATGTAGTTCTCGGGTCCATTCGACCAGTCCCGAGGGCTCATTGACTTTCTTCGAAGAAAAACCATGGACCGTGCTCTATCAAGACTTGAACATGGGTCGGGATGCCCGCCATGCTCGTGCGTCTAGGTACTGGCCGCTAGCGGGCCCATCCCATTCCACCCCTCACTCTAAAGGTGCCCGGAGCGGTTGTGACCCCGTCGGTGGGCCAACCTTCGAACTCCTGGGCCTTAATGAGCCATGGGAGCGTTTTCAGCTCCGTATCCCTACTTACCTGTGGCGGTTTTCAGCCCATCGAGGGGGCAAACTGCTGTCTAGTGCGCCCTTCGAGGAGCGGGCGGGGGTGGTGTGTGCATGATTCCTAGAGAGGCGAAGTGACAGGGTGTGGCGGGCACGTTGATCTAGGCGGATGGTTCGCTTCTCGTCTCACCCCTCCTTATAAATAGTGGGCTCCTCCTTCATGTTTTGGCGCACCAAACTATAATCGTGCCTTCTCCGCCTTTTCGCCACCATTGTTCAGATCTGCTGCCTCTGCTAGTCCGCCGCCAGCGCCCTAGATCTGTAGCTTTCGCTTCTCTGCCATCGCCAAAAAGTCCTTGCTCATCCATCTTCACTTTCCATGGAGTCGTGGTACCGCTCTGATGTCACTTACGCATGAATGGAGGGCCTCGTCAAGCGCGGTCTTCTTTGTGGGTGGACTGACATGATGGAGTGGCTGGTTCTTGGCCACGAGGAGGTGTCGATGCTGCCCGATGGTTAGATCATCTCCTTCATGCCCTTCCACTAGAGCGGGCTCATGATCCCCCCTCATCTGTTCTTCCGGGGGCTGCTGCACCACTACCAGGTCGAGCTACAACTACAACACCTCAATCCCAATGGAATCTAGCACATCGTGGCCTTCATCGTGATGTATGAGGGGTACCTAGGGATCAAGCCGCACTTCGAGTTGTGGAGGTACTTCTTCACCATCTCCTTGCACAGAAAGAAGGACAGAGCCAAGGAGATCCCGGTGTCAATGGGATGCGCGGGCATCCACCTTCGGGGGCAGCGGGCGGCCGAGTACATGCCCTGCCAGTTGTCCAGATCCAACAAGGGGTGGCACATGCAGTGGTTCTACTTGAGGAACAACCCCGCTGCCTCCTTGCCAAACTTCATCAGGCGCTTGATTGAAGAGGCACCACCGACGTGGCCGTGGGGGCCACCCGATAAGGAGAAGAAAAGGACGCACGACATCCTCAAGGCCATCGTGTCGCTGAGGAGCCACAACCTTTGTGGGGTCGGCATCATTGGAGCATATCATGTGAGGAGGGTGGCGCCACTGATGGTGCGCGCCCTCCCGTTGTTCGGGATGGTGCCCGTCATGGAAATCAATGGGATGGTGCTCGCTCAGGGGCCGCTTCACAACAGCGAGATTGTGTAGCGTGTCAAGGAAGCAATGGACGAGTCCAATGCTGTGTTCCTAATCTTGAGACATCCCGTGATGTGGTCGGAGCTAGGCTTTATTGAGCTACCAGCGGATTTGGGCTTTCAGGCCTCTGTCGCGAAGCTGTCGGAGGATGCGGCCATGAGGGCGGTGAACCATCCTATAGATGAGCAGAGGAAGAAAGAAGAGGACAATAAGGAGAAGAAAAGGCAGGTGAAGGAGCGGGCAAAATTACAGCGAGGGAAGCGACACCAAGGCTCATCGGAGGAAGAAGAAGAGGATGAGGGAGGTGATGGCTCTAGGTCGCCCATCTCGTGGGATGATCTAGCCGGTGGGGATGAGGACCCACCTTCGCCGTAGGTGGGGCCCATCCCATGGCATCTCCTTGAGCATGAGGGGGAGGACTCACCCTGGAGACGGCGGGAGCGAGTTGCCCCGCTCCGCCCGGGCCTTCTATGGCGCCCCTGGAGCCAAGGGGAGCCAGTGGCTCTGTCTTGTCTGAGTCTCCTAAGCAAAGGGAGGGCTCGAAATGATAGTGCGATGAGGAGTCATAGCTAGGATCAGGCGGGGTGGCCCCAAAACATCAGCGCCCAATGGCATCAAGGTAAGCTGAGAGTTTTTCGTTCTTTTGTTTTTTGATGAATTTTTTGTCGCGAACTAACCGTCGTGCCTTCCACAATGTTGGGGCATGGGACCCTCCTAAAGCTAGCGCTGAGGAAGACTCTCACCCTTCAGCGGGCGTGCCAGGACCCGTCTAGTGCCACACCGAAGAGTGGCGGGAGCGTGGCCGGGGCGACCACAGGGTCGATCGGGGAGGCGCAGCTGTCGACCGTGTCTATGGGAGGGCAGGCAGCAAAAAGCGTGTCTGAGGCACCCATGGCAAGAGCAAGGCCATCGGACGTGGCTGTGATGCCACAGGCGAAGACAGTGTGGCTAGAGCTGTCATCTACACTGGCGGGTGCGTTGATGATGGGGCAACCAGGGCTGTCGTTTGGGTAGACGGTGACACCCATGGTGGGACGGATGGAGGAGGCCACGCCTGGTGCACCCTCGGTAGGCACAACCATGGGGCATGCTTCATCATCCAAGTCGCCCGCCCGCCCACCCCCTTTACTGCTGGAGGGCCCACTCTAGAGGAGTTGCCATCGCGAGAGGGGTCGGCGCTACCTAGGGTCAGCGCATTAGCATCTTAGCCTCTAGTCTGGGTTGGCGGTGACCCTCACACATGGGGAGGACCCCAGATCAGGTGGGCTGACCATCATGACCCTAGGGCGACGCTCTTCACCCTCGATGATGTCATGGAGAAGAGGGAGTGGGGGAGCGTCCACACGGAGGTGGTGATCGCGGTGCATGCCCTAACCACCACGCTGAGTTCGCTGCAAGCTATCATCGCTCTGGTTGGCTAGGTATAGTGCATCAGTGTTTCCAACATTCATCTTTCCTTTTCTTGCCTCTTAACTCGTACCCTTTTCACAGGTTCTCATGGACCGTAGCCAGGAGAAGTCTGTGTTCCTTCGCCATGAGAAGGGCGTTTGGGATCGCCTTATAGTGGAGGAGCAACTGCGAGCCACTGGGGAGTGGCTACATGAGGAACTAGCCATCCAGCTCACTGCCGCTTGTTAAGAAGTGGTCGAACTTGCCCCCATTTGCCAGGAGTTGGCCGACCTCCAGATCAAGTACATGGAGCCTCATGATGATGCCCACAAAGTTGGGGAGAAGCTCCTTGACCTGATCGAGAGTACGCGCATGGATGCCACGGAGATCGAGCCGCTATAGAAGGAGCATGACTACGCCCAGCAGCAGATCAACCTCCTAGAGGGTGAGCTCTAAGGGGAGAAGGATCTAAAGGCCGCAGCAGAGGCAGTGACTACCTGACTCACCATAGAGGTCAGCCAGTGCTAGGAGAAGGCCCGGAACTTGGAGGCTGAGGTGGCTCGGTGGCATGATGAGGCACGCAAACTCTAGGCAGACATGGATGGTAAGCCCCTAGTCTTCCTTTGCTGTCCTTCTCTTTAGGTTCCATGGTAGGCTTTTTGACATGGATGGTGCGTGTTTTGGGTAGGTCTTGATCACTATAGATGGCCAACGGGTCAGCCTGGCCTGGCCTGACATGGGCCCGTGTCAGCATGACCCGATAGCCAATGGGCCTAGTCTTCAGTCTAGGCACGGCCCTATGGGCTGATTTTCATGCCAGGCCAGCCCGAGAAGCACAACCATTTTCACAGGCCATGCCAGCCCAAAGCCCACTGAGTGGCCGCATGGGGAGGCAGGGCGAAGGTGGCCACTGGGGCTGGGAGCGGTGGAGCTCTGGATCTTGGGGGCAAGAGTGCCCTCCCTCAAGCGATGGAGAGGAGGAGATGAAGAGGGGCCGAGGGGGTGAACGAGATGGAGAGGAAAGAAAACAAGGGAGGGAGTCACCAAATCTGCCCGCCTATGCTCTCCTAGCCATGCACCACCGAGGGAGAGTGAGTAAGGGAGGGAGGCAGGGATGGGGAGGAGGTGCCACACCAGCGTCGAGGCAAGGGTGGGGAGCCGGATCCATAGTGGAGAAGACCCAGCGTGGCTAGATCCACAGTGGAGATCCAGTGCCGCCGCGAAGGCGAGGGATGGTGAGGAGGACGATGGATCTCGGGGCACTGGATCTACATTGGGCGGAGCTTGGGGCTAGTGCTAGGTTTTTGGGTGAGGCATGAGGGAGAGGTAGAGAGGGAGTAGCATCGGTGCTAGGGTTCAGGGTGAGGTGAGGGAGCGACGCCAGTGCTAGGATTCGGGGTGAGGCATGAGGGAGAGACGGAGAGGGAGCAGTGTCGGTGAGGTGTGAGGGAGAGGCAGAGAAGGAGCGGCGGGGTTCGGGGTGAGGCATGACTGCGTGAGGGAGAGGTAGAGAGGGAGCGGCGTCGTTCCTTGGGTTTGGGGTGACGGGTGAGGCGTGAGGGAGCGGCGCCGATGGCCGCTTATATATGAGGGGGGGATAAGGATGGCAATGGGTAAATCCCCATCGGGTATGGTCACCTCAGACCCATGCCCACCATAAAAATTTGGTACCGCCAGAATACCCATACCCACTATGGGTGGGGAATTTTCCCCGGACCCATACCCGGTCGGGTAAATCATACCTGGTGGGTCACCCATACCCGCCAATAATTTATTCACGCACATGAAAATCAACAATTCAATAGTCGGCCGGTCCACCCTAGCTATCACGGCTAGTACTCATTTTTTTCAATCTGTATGACATAATAAGAATGAATGTTAATAAAAAAATATATGCTATAAAAAAATATTAAACATAACAGATGTGGCAGGACATGGGAAACAAGCAAAATCTATCAATTTGTTCTATTTGACCTGCTTACATATGGCAATAGGGGAATTGGTAATTGCACAACACGGCAGTACAACTAAGGAGCTAGGATAGCTATGTCACTAAAAATAGGAAAAAATAACGTCATTTTAGCAGTATACTAACTGAATGCAATGCTATATTGCCTATATGCATGCATCGTCATGATGTCCATAGTAAAATATTTTTGTATGTCAAGATGAAATAAAAAATTTAGGCATGCCAATAAACAAAACCTAAAAGTAAAGACATGGTGATATGGTGGGTTTGACAGACATGGCAGGATATGCTTTGGTTCATTTAAACTAGAAGAAGCATATAGTCAGAATAAATACAATCTGGCACTAGCACTATTGTTCTTGGGTTTACTTACATCAGTGGCTGTAGCAACTTGTGGCTAGTACTAGGAGGCCGAGTATTAGTTACTGCACCACCTCCACCTGAATTTGTGGCTGTAGAAGAGGAGCGGTGGTCGGAAAGAGCAGCAACACCTTCCCGAGATGAAGCCAGAGAAAGAGGGGGTCGGCCATCCTTTTGCTTCGTCTTCTCCACGGCCGTAGTAACTCTGGTCCTTTTCTTCTCCTTGGTGGTGGTGTTCTTGGACTTGTTTGTATGAGCAGCGTCGTTCCCATTCTTGGGCTTGGATGCAAGAGTACTGGCGGTGCTAGAGCCATTCTTCAGATCCACTGTAGGAGCGCCGGCGGTGACTTCAACTTGGACCTCCGGATCTTGTAGCTTCAGAGTGTTCACGGCATCGACGAGCTCGGGATCCGGCAGCTTTAGGTGGTCACCATGCTCTAGGACCTCCTCAAAATCCCTTGACGCCAGAGTGAAGGAGTTGGTTAGTGGGGGGGAAAGAGGCAAAGGAGCACGGAGGGCCGAGCGCCTCTACAGTGCTGTGCTTGCAAGTGCAAAGAATGTGATATGAAGGGGATTAGGGGAAGGGGAACAGGGTAATCACCATTCTTGCTCGAGTTGCTCCATCGCCGGCATGGCGTGGTGAGTTCCTAGTGCTTTGATGCGATGCGAATACGCGAGATGCCAAGACGAGGTCACGAGGGGCGGGTGGGCAGCATAGTTTTTTTTCGACGGTGGCGGCATTTTTTTTGGCAAGTGGTGATTGCGGTGCTAGGCTGCCAGCGCCGAGACGAGGTAACGACGCGCTTTACTCACATGCCTATTTTTTAGTGGCGGAAGGCCAGGTGCTGAGCCTCCCTCGAGTGGTCGAGGGCTCCAGCGGCCAAGTCGCCAAGTGGGACCGGCGGGTGAACCTAGGGTTTTACATGGGCTGGTGGGCTTATTTAGTTTTGGGCTGGGTATTTTTCACCCATGGGTAAATAGGTACAGGGATTGCTAGAACATACCCATACCCGCATACCCGATGGGTGAAGGGTTTGGTCCATTTACGTACCCGTGGGTAGTGTGTTTAGTCCATATTTAGACCCTAATAGAGTAAATACCCGTCGGGTATCGGGTCATGGGTCCCCATTGCCATCTTTAGGGGGGGGGATAGCGGGGAGCGCGTGGGCCATGCTGGACCTTAGGGAGGGGAGGGGGCATGGGGAGGCCATGGCTGTAGGCCAGGCCGCTATTGGGCCGGTTGCTCTATAGCGGGCCGTGTTGTGTTGGCCCACGTGCCTGGGGTAAGGCCTGGGCATGGCCTGCTCCTCCGAGCCAAGCCATCCTGGGCCTACTAGCTGCCAGGCCATGCTGTGCTTGGGCTAGGCCGATGGGCTCAGGCTTCATGGCCAACTATGTTGATCACAGGCTCAGGGTAGAGGTGACAAAGAGCCACAACCTAGAGAAGGAGCTCGGTGAGGTGAAGGCCACCCTCCTAAAGGTGAGTGATCAACACGATGCCCTACGTGTCATCGTCCAGCTGGTCTATGATGACCTCAAGCTAGCCCTAGCGTAGGAGATGAGCTTGCTCATGGTTTGTGCCATTTGTATCATGGATCGAGCGTGCGAGATGGCAAGGGACACACTCCGCACTGACGTTCATCGGTCATTTGCGATCACTCGTTCTTACTATGAGAACATCGATCTAGAGACAATGAGCTAGGGCTTCACACCTGGTTACTCTGACACTGAGCTAGAGGACATCGAGAAGGAGGTGGCCCCTCTGGCATAGGACTTATCTACCAAGATAGATGATGAGATCATCCTCTAGAAAAATTAGCTAGTTAGGCCAAATAGTGACCTTGTAATAAATGGACAGATTTTAATTTTTGCTATGGTTGAACAATCTTTTGGTTCTTCATCCTTTTTTTTATAAAAAGATTAATGTGTTCTGACCCTTTCCATGGTTAAGGCTGTAAAGCTTGGGATGCGGGTGAAACAACTCTGATCACGCTGGTGAGAAAAAATGCAGCAACCACTAGGGCGTAGGTTTCATACAGTCCAACCAGTTTTTACTCAGGGTTTGTTTCCACAGCCCTTACTTTGAGATCTTAACATAAGGGAGGGTCGGGCACAGAGAATGTCTCTGAGTAGATATACTCTTATCAGCCCCCGGGTGATGCCTGACCCCCTACCGTTGCCGAGGTCGGGTGTCACTAAAGATAGAGGGAACGATAGTGAAACCGATAAGCGAAAACATTTTTATATTTCAGAAATATCATTCTTAAGTATATGCATAGGCTAGGGGTAAAAGCGATATAGCTGCTCAATGTTCCATGTGTTGGCGAAGACCTTGCCATCGATGATCTTGAGCTTGTAGGTGCCTGGTCGGAGCACATCGCGTATGGTCCCTCCCACAGCAGAGATAGCATGTGAGGGTTTTTATTGCTCTAGACGAGGCGGAGTACCAGGTCCCCAACATTGAAGGCCTGACCCCACACCCAATGGTTGTGGTACCAGCGCAGCACCTACTGGTACTTGGCCAAGTGGAGGAGGGCAACGTTGCATGCCTTGTCGAGCTGATCCATGGTGTCCTCGAGGGACACCTCGGCTCCCTACCTGTTGTATGCCTTGACCCTTAGTGCCCCATAGTCTAGGTTGGTTAGGAGGATATCCTCAGGACCATAGACCATGAAGAAGGGTGTGTAGCCGATGGCCCGACTGGGGGTCGTCCTCAAGCTCCAGAGCACCACGGGAAGCTCCATGACCCAACGCCCACTAAACTTGTTCAACTAGTTGAAAATCCTAGGCTTGAGACCTTGTAAGACCATGCTGTTCGGACGCTCGACCTACCTGTTCATGTGGGGGTGCGCCACGATGGCCCAATCAATGCAGATGTGGTATTTTATTGCAGAATCAGAGGAACTTCTTCCTGGTGAACTATGTGCCGTTGTCTGTGATAATGGAGTTCGAGACTCCAAAGCGATGGATGAATAACACGGCCTGCTCGGACTTGATCACAAAGATTGGCTGAGCCTCTATCCACATTGTAAACTTGTCTATGGTGACAAGCAAGTGCGTGTAGCCCCCTGATGCTCTTTTGAGAGGTCCAACCATATCGAACCCCTAGACCGTGAATGGCCATGTGATGGGGATTGTTTGGAGTGCTTGGGTCGGTAGGTGGGTCTACCGGGCATAGTATTGACACCCTTCATAGGTGCACACAATCTGCTCAGCGTTGGCCATCGTGGTTGGCCAGTAGAAGCTCTATCAGAATGTGTTTTTGACCAGGGTTCTGGGTATGGCATGATGTTCGTAGACCCCACCATGAATGTCCTTCAACAGTTGCCTCCCTTGTTCGATAGGAATGCAATGCTATAGGATCCTGGTGTGGCTTTGCTTGTAGAGCTCCTCCTCGACAATGATGAAAGACTTGGCTCGGTGTGCGATCCACTGGGCCTCCATCTTGTCTATCGGGAGCACTTCAGAGAGAAGCCAATCGAGGTACGGGGTCCTCCAGTCAGTTAGAGGGTTGGGCTCTACCACTGGACCTTCGTCAAGCTCCATGACTTTGGGGTCAGAGGGGGTGGGCAGTCGGTCAGCCCCTGAGCCCAAGGCAAGTAGCTTGTCCTTGATTTGTCCTTGTTCCTCCTAGCGGACCTAAAGGCTTGTGTTGATCACCAGCGAAGACACCTGCTGACACCGGCTCTCAGCTGGACGCCATCTTCACCAATGTGTTAGCCACCTCATTGAGCCTCCTCAGGATGTGATTGAGTTCGAGGCCATCGAGCTTATCCTCTAGCTTGTGGACTTCTCGACAGTAAGCAGCCATCTAGTGTCGTGGTAGCTTGACTCCTTTATGATTTGACCAATGACTAGCTATGAGTCACCTCGGATGTCAAGCCGTCGGATGCCCAACTCAATGGCAATGCGTAGGCCGTTGATGAGTGCCACGTATTTGGCCACATTGTTAGAGGCAGGGAAATGGAGGCGGACCGCATACTTCATGTGTATCCCAAGGTTCGAAATGAAGACTAGCCCCATGCTAGCGCCTCTCTTCATCAGCGACCCATCGAAGTACATCGTCTAGTACTCTTGGTCGATGGCTGCTGGTGGCATCTAGACCTTGGTCAATTCCGTAGGGCATACGAAATGCCTTAACCCATTAGCTCGAGTGCCCACTTGGTGATTCTCCCTGTGGCGTCCTGGTTTTGGACGACCTCACTGAGAGGGAAGAATGTCATGACCATCACCAGGTGTGACTCGAAGTAGTGACGTGGCTTCCTCTTGGTGATTAGGACAACATACAAGAGCTTCTGGATTTGCTGGTAGCCAGTCTTAGAGTTGGACAAGACCTAGCTAACGAAGCATATGGGGCACTGCACTTTGAAGATGGGTCCCTCTTCCTCCTGCTCTATGACCAGAGGGACGTTGACCACTTGTGTGATGGCCATGATATAGAGCAGGAGTGGCTCTCCATCAGTTAGGGGGTTAGGATCGGTGGTTTTTGTGAGGATTTCCTTGACTTTATCGAGTGCCTCCTGAGCCTCGGGAGTCCACACAAACCGATCGGTCTTCTTTAGAAGTCAGTACAGTGGGAGGCCTCATTCACCGAGGCATGAGATGAAATGGCTAAGCACGACGAGGCACCCAAGACTCGCTACACTCCCTTTAGATTCTAGATCGGACCCATCGTTGTGATGGCCAAGATCTTCTCTGGGTTGGCTTCGATGCCATGCTCAAAGATGATGAACCCAAGCAGCATGCCCCTCGAGACCCCAAAAATGCATTTTTAGGGTTGAGTTTGATGTCATTTGCTCGTAGTTTTGTGAAGGTCTGCTCTAGGTCATCTATGAGCTGGTCGGTCTGTTTGGACTTGACCACGATATCATCTATGTAGGCCTCAATGGTTCACCCGATGAGGTCTCCAAAACACTTGAGCATACATCGTTGGTATGTAGTGTCGCACCCAATTTTACATAGCAAAACTAAGTACTCATATATGTGCACCCAGGATGTTCAAACACACTCATATATGTGCACCTAGGATGTTCAAACACACACAAATTGCAATAGCATCAAAGTAAAGTACTTATTACATTGCATATCTCATCACAATCTTCTTTGGTCTACCCATCTGTCTAAGGATGATAAGCTGAACTAAAGTTCAACTTCATATCCATAGACTCATGCAATTTCTGCCAAAAATGTGATGTGAACTGTGTACCCCTATCTGAAACAATCTTCTTTGGTATTCCATGTAAACATACAATCCTTTCCATGTATAGCTCTACCAACTTTGCACCAGAATAAGTTGTCTTGACAGAAATGAAATGTGCTACTTTTGTCAGATGGTCTACTATTACCTAGATAGAGTCATATCCTATGTATGGGGTAATTCCACTATGAAGTCCATTCCAACTTCTTCCCATTTCTACTTGGGTATCTTCATAGGTTGTAGTAAACCTTCTGGCCTCTCATGCTCTGCTTTTACTCTTTGGCATGTATCACATATGGCCACATGTTATGCTATATCTCTCTTTAGTCCATACCACCAATATCTCTCTTTAAGATCAAGATACATTTTAGTACTCCCCGGGTGTATGGAATAGGCCGAGTCATTTGCTTCCCTCAAAATAGACTCCCTAATAGACTTCACTTCTAGAACACAAATCCTTTTTGCCAAACCATACCATTCCTTGATCATCCATGTGGAATCCTGGGGCTTTACCAATCACTATATATTCAGCAATATCCTTGATCCTCTCATTATTCAACTATCCCTTATGAATCTCCCGCTCTAGAGTAGGTTCTACCTCTGACTCCATGGTGTTAGCCACAATACCCGAATTTAGATACTCGAACTCCTCACACAACTCTCTAGGTAACTGAGTTATATAGGCCATGTTCACATAACTCCTCCTACTCAAAGCATCTGCTACAATGTTAGCCTTTCCCAGGTGATAGTGTATCTCTAAATCATAATCCTTGATTAACTCTAGCCATCTGTGCTGCCTCAAATTTAGATATGTTTGTGTGAATATATACTTCAAACTCTTATGGTCCATATAAATCTCACACTTATGACCAATCAGGTAATGACTCCAAATCTTGAGAGCATGTACCACAACTCCTAACTCCAGATCATGAGTCAGATAATTTAACTCATGTTTTCTCAGTTGTCTAGATGCATAGGCAACAACTCTACAATCTTGCATTAGAACGCAGCCTGGACCTTGCCGTGAGGCATCACAATAGATAGAGAAGCTTTTGGTAAGATTAGGTAAGACTAGCACTAGGGCAGAAGTCAGTCTCTTCTTCAACTCCTCAAAACTGTCCTGACATTGCTTAGTCCATAGAAATTTAGCATTCTTCTCTAACAAAGCAGTCATGGGTTCAGCTAACTTAGAAAATCCCTCGATGAATCTCCTATAGTACTCTGCCATAGCCAGAAAACTCCAAATCTCACTAACATCGTGAGGTGGCTTCCAACTCAACACATCTCTAACCTTCTTGGGATCTACTGCTACTCCCCCATTAGAGACTATGTGACCAAAGGAAAGATACTTCTTTTAGCTAGAACTCACATTTGCTAAACTTAGCATAGAGCTAATGTTCTCTAAGCTTCTGTAACACTAACCTCAAATGTCCCTCATGTTCTTCTTCATTCTTAGAGTAGACTAATATATCATCGATGAACACCACGACAAACTTGTCAAGGAACTCCATGAATGCTTTGTTCATCAAATACATGAAGTAAGCAGGTGCATTCTGAGACCAAAGGACATGACTGTGAACTCATATAGTCCATATCGGGTCACAAAAGCAGTTTTAGGGATGTCAGTACATCTTATTCTCAACTGATGGTATCTAGATCAAAGGTCGATCTTGGAAAACACACAAGCTCCTTTCAACTGGTCAAACAGGTCATTAATTCTAGGTAGTGGATACTTGTTCTTAATTGTGACCTCATTAAGTCTTCTGTAATCTATGCACATTCTTTATGTATCATCTTTCTTCTTTACAAACAGTACTGGTGCACCCCAAGGTGAAGAACTAGGTTGGACATAACCCTTATCTAGCAATTCCCTTAATTGTTTCTTAAGTTCTACTAATTCATTCACTCTCATTCTATAAGATCTCTTAGCTATGGGTGCAGTTCTAGGTAAAAGTTCAATTATAAACTCAATGTCTCGTTCAGGTGGCATACCTAGTAACTCCTCAGGGAAGACATCTGGATACTCATTTACTATCCATATATCCTCTAGGGTTGTGTCCTCTAATTGATTAACCCGGTAGATTTCCGTGGCTGACTGTGTTGCCACATACTAAACTTTCCCTTCGGATAGAGTGGTAAGATTCATAGAACTATTCCCACAATTAATGACTGCCTTCTGGGACCTTAACCAATCCATACTGAAGATGACATCAATACCAGATGAGTCTATGACTACAAGGTTAGCTTAAAATTCTACCCCCTTATGCTGAGACTAGCAACTAAGCATATCCAATTGGCTTTCATTTCCCCTCCAAGCAAGTTTACTAACATGGGTTTCTTCATAACACATACATGAATACCATGCTTCTTTATGAATGTATATGCTATGAAGGAATGCGAAGCACCAGAATTGAAAAGCACTGTAGCTGAGTTTGAGTTGACCAGAAATATACCGATCACTACATCCGGTGCCTCCTAAGCTATTTCTGCAGTCACATGATTTGCCTTCCCCCAAACATAATTCTGCTACATGTTAGTCATCTTCTTGGGGCATCTGTTGAAGTAATGTCCTGACTCTCCACAATTGAAGCATCTATTATCATTAACTGCATTTGATGCCTTTGGTGCACCATTCTTCTATGGAGCATTGGGGGCATTATTCCTCACAGGAACATTGTTGGATTACGGCTGGCACTAGGCTGGTGCCTTGTACTGCTGCTGCTGCTGCTGCTATGCACACTGTGGTTGCTGGTTGCGGTTGACTAGACCAGACTGTGCTTGATAGCGCTACTGTGGTTGAGCCTATTGAGGATTGGCATAGAAGCGAGAGTTGCTCCCGGATTGCTATCCTTGAAACTTCCTCTTCTTGTCCTCCATCTGGCGGCGCTTGTTCTCTATCACCAAGGCCTTGTCCAGCAGCTGCTGAAAACTAGCAAAAGTATGAGACAACAGTTGGTACTGGAGACCATCATTCAGACCCTCCATAAATTGCTCCTGCCTCTTCTCATCCTCGTCCACCTCAGTAGGTGCATACCATGACAATTGTATGAACTTATCACGATATTTAGCAGCAATTATGCTCTCCTGCTTGAGAGCCAAGAACTCCTTCTTATTCAGCTTCATCAATCCAGTAGGCACGTGGTGAGAGCGGAAGGCATTGCAAAACTCGGGCCAAGTGATGGGATTAGCTTCAGTACGACCGAAGCGGAATGAGTCCCACCAATCAAGTGTAGCTCCTTGCAACTATCCAGAGGCATACAGAACCTTTTCCTTGTCATCACACTGTGCAATCTCAAGTTGCCTCTCGATTGCACGTAGCCAGTCATCAGCTTGGAGTGGGTCAGTCGAGTGCTTGAAGACAGGTGGGTGTCCTTTCAGAAACTCTCCCCTCTTATCTCTGACTTGAGGGGGTGCATTCTCATTCCCATGCCCCATATTTTGCATGTTCTGGGCCATCTGCTGAAGCAACTGGTCTACATCATCATCACAGCTGCTCCATGGTGACTGGAGGTGGTGGTGGTGCTGGTCCTCGCCTCCCTAGTTGTTTCTCCTAGTGTTCACCATCTGTAGATGCATCATATAAGTCTATATGTCCAAGCATATAACCTTTAAAAGATAATGGTCTAATACGAGTAGGTGCCACAAGATCAAGACAAGAGATATATGTAGGGTATACTAGAAGATAATTGTTCTGAACTTTTCCGGCGAGTTGTACAAACAATAGTGCAGTAAAACAAACATATCTCACTCTCTATTTATCATCTGATTGATTATTTTACCTTTATGGAAAGCTTATGAAATTTTCTACAACTTTTGTTTAGATCACTTTTTTATATTCTAACGTTTACTTAGTAAAAACAGATGACAAGTAGTACTGTTCCAGAATTGTAACAGCACAGAAACCTCAACTTACAATAGCTGTATCTCATAATTTATAATGGTTATTGAGGTGATTCCAAAGCCAAAAGAAATATGTAGAAGTCTACTTATCTTCATAAAATTTTCATGACCAGTGGACATCTAGAACATGAGGTATGAACTAATAAAGATGGAGCTCAGAATGATACATAATTGACAACATGATAAAACGAAACCCAACCATTTATTCATATTATCCTTAAACCTTAACCTTGAACTAAATGACCGTGGACATGCCCACAAATCATCACAATCATATCAAAAATCCAAATCAAACATTATTCATTATGACAATCATCCAACCACACAAGTATCAATTGTTCAACCATTAAAAGAAAGAAACTAAACACTCTCTCGCGTATCTACGCGTGTTTATTACATATTCTTTGAAGGACTTCCTCCTATGGGGTCGATGTTGTGCTGGTGTGTTGGGTGCTCCAAGTTTTCCTCTATTCCCTCAGGGGTGACTGAGCAGGTACACCTGGTGCTTCCACATCTGGACCTCCTGATGTTGCTTTAGTATAGCAATTCTCACGGGCAAGCTGCAGGTACGCCTTCCCCATGACATCTAACTCATCCCAAGGCCTAGTCCAAATTAGTGTTGGTCTAAGCCAAGGCATAACAGGGTAGGCCTCAGCCTTAGGTTCACCTCTCCAAGTGGTGCAGCAATGGTTGCAAGTAGACTGGCTGCTCCGACGACAGGGAACATAACTGTCCTCCTCCCAGGTTGAGATGTCGTCGAAGTGTCGGTCCGTGGTTGACCACCAATGCCTGACAAGTAGCATCTCTGATGGTGATTGCACATGTGGGAGCCATGCTGTGATGGCACGGTGGATGTAGCGCACCCGAGTCCCCTCGTGGATGTACACTTTTGTCTCCCAAAAGCGGTGTGTAGTCGGGGTGGGTCCAATACTCCGTCCTGAACTAAACAGTGCATCTAGTGTGGTAGCAGCGTACGAGCGAGACAAGCTTGGGGTGGTAGTAGGCATCTCCTTGTAGATCATAGTGGATCTCTGCGGTCCCACCCTTGAGTCGTCAATGCATCATGATCATCATCACCCCCATTTCCACCATCTCCTCCATCTCCATCGCCATCACCACCATCACCACCATTACCATCTCCACCATCCCCACCATCATCACCTTCATCATCTGAATCACAACTGTCAGAATCATCTCCATCGTCAGGGTCACCAGCTCCCTCCTAACCATTCTCTTCCATGGGTTCTTCCTTGGACTCCTCTATCTCAATGGGCTCCTCAAATATTGGGCCCCTCTTCTATTTCTTCATCCATGGGATCTTCTATCACGTCCTCTAGAGGTTCCTCCATAGGCACCTCCACAGGCTCCTCCTCCTCCATGCTCCTTAGAGCCTCCACCAGATGTGCAGGAACACACTTGCCAAATGTGAACCTGGTCCTCCTGGTGGGCATCACGATGGTCCTCTTGCGGGGTGTCAGCTTGGTACGGGCCATCTATAAGAATAAAAGGTTGTGTATTAGAATAAAATAATTTTTGCAACAGATAAAGAATAGAATATAAGCAAAAATTGCATAGCAAATTAAAGGTAGTAAAATAAAGATAATGTGATCCTAAAAACATCCTATTTATAACTAGGTTGATCGTCCTACAGTCAGTTATAGCTCTGATACCAATTTGTCGCACCCAATTTTGCATTAGCAAAACTAAGTACTCATATATGTGCGCCTAGGATGTCCAAACACACACATATATCACAAATTGCAATAGCATCAAAGTAAAGTACTTATTGCATCACATATCTCATCACAATGTTAATACAAAGTTTGCTCAAGGGCAATATTATTACATACACAATGGAATAACTAGCCCAATCTACCACAGGGACTCCAACTGGTGAACGTCTCCCTAGTAGTCCTAGACATCCTCCGAAAACTCTTCATATCCATTGTCTATTACCCATCCGGGATCTTCATTGAATGTAAAGCAAGTGTAAGCTCACCATGCTTAGCAAGTATATCAAAGGGATGTATGAGGCTCAAAAGGCTAGACACATGGTTTGACTATGGTTCGCAATTTTAGTGATCAAGTTTTAGTATCCTGAATCACTACTTTAAGTGAACAATCCCAATACCCAAGTGATATTAATGTATAATCAATTTTATATCAATTCCCAACCATCCATAGTAACCACTAATCATGAAGGATCCAGACCGCTCGTATCCGTGAGCACTGACTATTATAACAAGGTCAAATATTTCTATAGAAATTGTACAACTTTACCCACCGAGCCATGATTCCCAATGCCTGGGGTTTGCAAAGCCCACTACACCTCTACCTAGGAAGTGTGGAAGGGTTTCACTATGTAATCCTTAGCTAGTTGCACTAACAAGTCATAGCTGCTAAGGTTTCAGCTGTCTAGTCATATGTGGCCCTCCTCTAGGACGTGGCATGCATCGGGCATGCGGCATGGTACACACACCCTAGTAGGTAAGGACACATATAAACTAGTGCCCCCTCTTGCCCTTATGGAAAGCTACAACTGAGCTAGTACAATCTAGTTAACAGATTAAAGTCAGAGCCATATGACACTTGGGGTTGTATGACACCTCCTGGGTGGCCGCTTCAGGATTAAGTCCTTAGGGAGAGGCACTAGAGTACTCAACCCCAGTACTCTAGCCCCCTATCTGTTGCTAAAAAGCATTCATGTTATCACATTGCACAATGTCTTTAGTCATGTTTAACTATTATTCTATGTTAAGCGCTGCAACATCTATCCAAAATGCATACCCAAATCCCTAGGTAACAAGGATATGTGGTACAAGTAATCATCTAGGTAAAGTCCTTAAAGGTATATCAAATTAGACACATGCATGAATATGAAGTGTAATAATTCATAGGTACAAGTGGCCTTTGGTACACTTGCCATCTTCAAAGTTATCCTAGAGGTACTGCTGATCTTGTTGTGGGTCCTCAGTCACCTCAAATTGCACACCCTCTAATCATATTCCAAATCATCAATCAAGCATCAGCCCAATCATTACATGCATACAATAGACTTCTATTAGAACAGTACACCAAACAATAGAAACATAAGTTTAAAAGCTTATAAAACTATTCTATGTACTGCTACGAACACGTGAGCGAAAGAATCACTCAAATTGGACTTAAAACACAAAAGTTATGCATGAAATAAGGTGCAATGGCATTTATGTAAATAAACTGAGCTTATTTTTGAATTAAAACAATAAAAATATGAATTTACATGGTTACTGGACTGTGTGTACTATTTCTAGAAAATACATGGACCTAAACAAATAAAAACAGGATTAAATTGTATTTATTTTGAATTGGACTGGATGCAGGTTAATTCACCAAAAACAGAGGGGCTTTTCTAAAAAATGTGTGTGGCTTGACTACAGGTTGACCACACTGCTGGCTGGGCAGCCATGTGGTGCGCGAGCATTGGTGCGGTGCACCACATGTGTGGTGGATGCGCTAACGCGGCACCAGGGGCTGGGTCTATGGGTCCACGGTGGACCAGTTATGATCTGAATGGGTACGTTCAGATCATGGCCGTTCATAACAGATTTGACACCACCGATTGCATGGGAGGACCTCTGTCGGCCACACAGTACTGCCAGCGAGCCCACCATGGCCGGTGGTGAGGCAAACACGGTGACGAATGCTAGTACAGTGATTCCGGCCATCCCGAGACAAACCGAATGCACATATGTGGACTACAGGTGCTCGCGAACATGATGGAATGCAAACTGAGGTGGGGAACGCGCCGAAGTGCCGATCTCGTGGCGGCACCATGGCTGGCAATGTCTGGATGTTGTCGGTACAGCGTTCTAGAGCACAAAATGATGAATGAAGGGCATGGGAAGGATGAGGAGCTCACCGCGAGTCGGGAAGAAGGATGCGCAACGTCTGGGAAGGGCTCCAAAGGCATGTTGTCGATGGCGGCAGTGGCTAGAGAGAGAACCACAGCATGGGTGAGGGTGAATCCAAGCAATCAAGACCAAAACAGCGAATTGAAGGTACCTATAGTTGTGGGGGAACACGGCGGAGCTTCGGGTCACGTCGACGACGGCGATTGAGGTGCAAAAGCATGTGAATTGCGGCGGCGGTGAGATCTTGAATGTGAGCAGAGGAAAGGGGAGAAGGAAGGGTCGGCGTGGTGCTTTATAGGCCGGATGGGGTATGGTGGATGGAAGGGGAGCACGGTGCTCAGGTGGGATTGGTCGCCTACCTTGCATGCACGACGACGGTGGCTTGCGATGCTTGGCAGCACCATCGGTGGGCGGCGAAGGAAGGAAAGGAGCGCTGGGGAAAAAGGAAAGGAAGGGGAAGGGCGCGGGCGTTGATGTGCGGGGCTAGCAGCGCAGCGAGAAAGAGAAGGGAGGGCTTGGGGGCCTAGGTGCACGGGGCCAGCTGAGCAGGCTAGGGTGACGAGCTAGGCCGCATGCGTGTGCAGTGCAACACAAAGCAGAGGAAGGGCGCGGAGCGGGTCACATGCAGCAGGCCAGTGTAGGGGAGAAAGGAAGGAAGCATGAGGTGGGAAGGAGGGAAGGGAGGGGCGAGCTAGGCCACCAAGTTGCCCGAGTCGGGAAAGGGAGAAGGGAAAAGGGCTGAGCCGGTTCCTAGGGCTGGGCTAAAAAGGAAGAAAAGAAGATTTTCCAAAAATTAAATTCTTTTCCAATTCTAGCTTTCAAATCGAAGCAAAATTCAAATGGAATTTGAATTCAACTTCAAACCAACTAGCCCTACACTCAACCAAAAACAATATGCTTCGGCATGAATGCAACAAACATGTTTCTAAACCTTATAGTTTATTTTATTTAACCAAAATTTATTATTTGGCCTAAGTTAAAAATACATAGAAATTTAAATAAATGCTCAAAATTAATTGCTAATTTGTAGTTGAAATTTTTGGGTGTTCCATGTAGCTCCCACGTTTTTAGACTAAAATGCATCATGACATAGCAGGATGACCCGAATAGGGTGATGAAAGAAGTCATGAGCTGGTCGGACTCTTTCATGGTGACCCGATGGTACTCGGAGTACGCATCAAGTTAGCAGAGGGTTTCGCACCCTAAGGTTGAGTCAACTACTTGATCTATACATGGCAAAGGAAACAGATCCTTTGGACACATCTTATTGAGACTCGTGTAGTCACACACATTCTCCATTTCCCATTCTTTTGTCATACAAGGACGAGATTGGCTAACCACTCGAGATGATACACTTCCTTGATGAATCCATCCACCAAAAGCTTTGTGATCTCTTCACCGATGGCCTTGCGCTTCTCCTTGTCGAAGTGGCGCAGGTGCTGCTTCACTAGCTTAGAGCCTAGCCTAATCTTCAAGGCATGCTCGGTGACTTCCCTCGGGTTGCCTGGCATGTCTGAAGGTTTTCACATGAAGATATCTCTGTTAGTGTGGAGGAAGTCGACGAGCGCACTTTCCTATATGGAGGAAAGTATGGTGCCGATGCGCACCACTTTGCCCTCAGAGCTACTAGGGTTTATGAGGACCTCCTTGATGCCCTCCTCAGGCTTAAAGGATCTGGCCAACTACTTGGAGTCAGGTGCCTCCTCAGTAGTCCCTTCCTTGATGATCATGAGCTCCTTAGAGGTGATGATTATCGAGGCAAGCTTGTAGCACTCAACCCCGCACTCGTAAGCACGCTGGAAGGTGGTGCCAACGGTGATGACCCCACATGGGCCTAACATTTTGAGCTTTAGGTAGGTGTAGTTGGGGACGACCATGAACTTCATGAAGCATGATCATCCTAGGATGGCATGGTAGGTCCTATGGAATCCAACCACCTCAAAGGTAAGGATCTCCATCCTATAGTTGGTTGGATCCCCAAAGGTAATAGGTAGGTCAATCGACCCAAGCGGTATGGCTTGCTTCCCTAGCACGATGCCATGGAAAGGAGCCTCGGTCGGTAGGACATGTGGCCAGTCGATGCCTGTTGGGTATAGATATTAGGGATACCCAAAGCAACGAAGTTAGCGCCCACACTGTCTTCCCTAGATGGCTCAAGATGTATTAAAAGGTCTCGCCCAACCCAAGGCCATGGGCTCCATCTCGCCTGACCTTAAGGCTGTGGGCTCCGTCTCACCCGACCCCTTGGGTACGGGCTCCATCTCGCCCGACCCTAAGGACATGGTCTCTGTCTCGCCTGACCCCTTGGGTGTGGGCTTTGTCTCACCTAACTCCAAGGATGTGGCCTCCGTCTTGCCCAACCTCAAGGCCATGGGCTCCGTCTCACCTAACCACAAGGCTGCGGTCTCCATCTTGCTCGACCCCTTAGGTGAGGGCTCCATCTCGCCCAACCCCAAGGATGGGTCTCCATCTCACCCGACCCCTTGGGCGCGGGCTTTGTCTCGTCCGACCCCAAGGACACGGGTTCTGTCTTGCCCGACCCCTTGGGTGCAGGCTCCATCTCGCCCAAGGCCATGGGCTCCATGTTGCCCGACCTCGAGGACATAGGTTCTGTCTTGTCTGACGGGGACCCATACCGCCACTAACCACTCTAGGTCCAAGCGTATGGGAATGGGTCAAAACTCTGATGTCAGGGAAGAAGCTGGCACGTCTCGATGTAACCCGTGGCCATGATGGGACATATCTAGAGATTCACATCAAGAATAGTGTCGAACATGTCGGTGCTGTTCTGCTTAAACCTTGTACGAACGTTGACAGGCGCGTTAGCTCACCACGACGTCCACCGAGACAGAGTGGAATGCCATGATTGGTAGATGATGCCTGCACATGGCGCTAGTGACAAACAGGGCCATGACATGGAGCCATCCCTGTTAACATCTACAGGATCAGCGGGACCCACATGAAGGAGAAGAAGGACTCGACAACCTAGGAAGCCTTCTTCTCTCTCTCGTTCTTCTACTTTTCCTCCTCTGTAACCCAAGCTTTCCCTTTGTCTATAAAAGGGGAAGCAGGGCACCCCATGGTGGTGGGTGGTTGAAAAACATGAGATCAGAACACAAGAGTACGACATGAGCACACAGCTAAGCGGCAAGCGAGCTCTCAGCACCCATTCACTCCTTCCACCAGAGACTTGGGATCCTCTCTCCCTCTCTCGCCTGTTTGTAACCCCTACTGCAAACCAAGTGCTGGTAACATGAGTTATAGTGAACTAGACATAGGGATGTTCTGCCCAAACTAGTATAAACCCTTGTGTCCTCCGAGGACACCATTCGAGCCAAACATGCAAATACAAATGTACTCATCGATGGTCCGAAAACACCGACAATTGGCGCGCCAAGTAGGGGCTTTTGTGTGTCTCAATGTTCACATCAGGACTCGAATGGCTAGTCACGGTGTCACCTGGGTCCCGGGCATGCACGTGCACTTCAGGAACCTAGACTTCATCATTTCAACAGAGGGAGAGTTGGTGCAGGTTCCCGTCGTTGTCCAACATCTCCACTCCGTCAACCTCGACATGATCATTGAGGCGCTTGAGGAGCTACAGTTGCACATACTAGAGGGCCACGCCCTCGGGAGCGACTAGCTCCTCGGCTTTGATTACGGAAGGTTAGAGCACCATCTCGGCGCCTTTCTAGGACCCCGACCATCCTGGGGGGACCTACGTCGGATCACCTTCTTGTTCTCCAATGTTATGACATAGCTTGCTAGAGGAGAGCCACTCTCCCAAGAATACCTCATCCGGAGCACCCCGACAATTCTCCTATTCGGTCTGTGCAACACCATGGAGACTGTTGGCCACCTTGTGGCACAACACATGCCCCTATCGGATATCTATACCTAGGTATCTAAGCCAAAGGATTAAAGAGCATCACGTCACCTCATCTGACGGTTAAAAACACAACTACAACCTTGTTTGACTCTGAGGGCGAAGTTTCCATGTCATGACCCCTAGGGGCCAGGCCACGCCTCGTCCGACGCTGAGGATGGGGTTTCTACCATGTCCGACCCCCAGGGCCAGGCCTCACCTTGTTCGACGCTGAGGATGAGGTTTCTACCTCGACCGACCCCAAGGGGCCAAGCCCCACCTCGTCCAACGCCAAGGATGAGGTTTTTGCATCGTCCAACCCGTAGGGGCCAGGACATGCCTCGACCAGTCCCATAGGGAGGGCCCTGCCATGTCTGACCCCTATGGGTTAGATTCCATCTTGCCCGGCTCCTAGGGAGAGATTTTTGCCTTGCCCAATCCTTGGGGATCGGATCCGCTACCAGACCAAATCCATGGTCCTAGGGTAGGGCTTGAACTACTTCAACCACTCAAGGTCAAACTTCTAGCATTGTGTAGGGTGTGGTCACATCTCGGCATGACCCATCCTCATGACATGTCATTTTGGGGAACTCACAATCGCCCATAGTGATGGACGCACTATCACTATGCTGCCAACTTCCTACCTGACCACCATCCAACGTTAGGCAACCAGCGTTAGTTGACTAGCACTATACCACTAGCCCCCCGCATGGCTTTCTATCAGGGGACCCTCTGACCATTCTGTCTGCTCAGATGGGATGGAAGACAAGAATGGCACATGATGCCTACACATAAGCTGCAGCGGCCAACAGGACCCTGGTACAACGCCGCTGCCACCATGATCTATAGGATCAGCAGGACCCACACAAAGAGGAGGATGGTGCACCTTTAGGAGCCTTATTTCTCTTTCTTTTCTCCTCTTCCCTTCGAGTGTAACCCCTGCTTTCCCTTGGCCTATAAAAGGGAAAGCAAGGCGTCCCACTAAGGGGGTGGTAATTCATCAGACAAACATACCGCATCACCCCAAAGACTTGGGAGCTACCTCCCTCTATTGCTAGTTTGTAACCCCCTACTACAAACTCAGTGCTAGTAACATGAGTACCTCAAAACTAGACGTAGGGACATTTAGTCCGAACCAGTATAATCCTTATGTCCTCTTAGCACACCATCCGGGTCAGATGCGCAATATATAAATTTACAAGCCTGTGCTTACTCGAAACACCAACAGTTGGCACACAAGGTAGGGGCCTTTTGCACGTTTTGACATCAACACCAGGCCTTGGATGGCTGGTCACGACATAAGCTGGGTCCCAAGCGCACACGTGCACTTTGGGGACCTAGAGTTCATCATCACAGTGGAGGGAGAGCTGGCATGACCGCCCATCGTCGCCCAACCCCTCCACTCCACCGACCTTGATGCGATCATCGAGGCGCTTGAGGAGCCATGACTGCATACGTTGGAGGCCCGCACCCCTAGGAGCATCCAGCTCCTTGACTTTGACTATGCGAGGTTGGAACGTCAGCTAAGCGTCTTCCTAGGACCCCAACCGTCCTAGGAAGACTTGCGCCACCTCACCTTCTTATTTGCCAAAGTCATGACGTAGCTTACCGGGGGAGAACTGCTCTCCCTAGAATACCTCATTCAGAGTGCCTCGATAGTGCTCCCATTCGGTCTCCGCAACGCCGTAGAGACCATTGGCCACCTTATGGCGCAACACATGATTCCGCCCCCCATGAGCAATGAGTTCGTGGGGGTGCTCGAACACGTCATAAAATCTTTCCATGACCTCCTCATAGAGGAACCAGAGTCGCTCTCTGACTCTAACTCCAACAGGGGGAGCCATCACCCCTCTTGTGAATGCTTCATGACAGGTACCCCCGAGGGACATGTCAAGAGCATCTATGAGGAGGAGGCTACCCTGACCAACAACATCGACAACTAGGTTGAGGGGGTGCAGGAGCCCCACCTTGCCTACGAGTGGAGCAGCAAAAGGCTCAACACCTAGAGCTTGAGAAAGCATGACTCTAGCTCAAGCAGGAACGTGTGGAGCTCTATCGTGAGATCGAGCGCCATGGTGATGGAGGACGTGACCATGCCATGGCCCATGAGGTGAACCGAAGGACCGTTGAGGATTATCAGGTGCTCCCACACTTTGCATGAGCAAGCCAAAACATCATTGCTATAGCAGCCTTGCTTAGGGGGCTTCCGGAGCCCATGACACCCAAGGATCGATGGGCCCACCATGAGGTTCGAATGCTGCTCGAGCGAGCAGCTACGCAGCAGGTAGAGAGCTTGATGTCTTGGTGATGGGAGCTCGATGCCAGCCAACGCTCGCCCTTCATGTGGCCTAATAGGGATGCATTAGTCCACCAAGCACCGCATAGCGGCAGGCTACGCATCATGGTTCTGGTGCAGGAGCGCCTCGCCCGCAACCATGATGCACGTGACACCCTTGATGCCCACTAGTGTACCCGCAATGATGCAGGGGAGGGAGCCAGTCATGGTTACCACCCTCGATGGGGTGGATGATATGACCACAAGGAGGACCAGAGTCATAGCCCCAAGCTGATGGGGCACCAAGCTTTCGGTTGGCATATCCTCAAGGCAGCACTCCCACCCTGGTACCGCCCGCCGACTAATGTCCTAAAATACTCCGAGGAAACAAACCATGGCCTGTGGCTTGAGGATTTCTAGCTCACCTACTAGGCCGGCGGTGCAGTCAGTGATGACTTTGTCATCCACAATCTCCCCTTGTTCCTAGCTGACTCGGTGTGAACATGGCTAGAGCACCTTCCGCCCAACTATGTTCAGAGTTGGGTGGGCCTAAAACAAATCTTCATAGGGAACTTCCAGGGCACCTATGCATGCTCTAGAAACCCCTAGGACTTGAAGAACCACCGATAGAAATCAAGTGAGACTCTCCACGAGTACATCTGACGCTTCTCTTGGTAGTGCAATGAGCTTCCCAATGTCGCCGATGCTGATGTCATCAGAGCCTTCCTATCAGGGATCACCTATGAGTCCCTAGCCCACAAGTTGGGACATAAGGGCGCATAGACTACCAAGGAAACTCCTCGACATCGCAACCAATCACACTTCCGGCGAGGAGGCAGTTGGAGCAATTTTTGATCACTCTAGAGGCAAGGCGAAGCGGGATGAGGACGCCGATGAAGGCCCCTCCGACCGCTCCAATAAGAAGAAGAACTAGAAAGGGCACGGAGCTTCACTCATGGCTGCCATTGCCGATCGAGCGATGGCCGAGGGCACCCCTGATCACTTCTACAAGGTGCTCGAGGGGCCATGCCTGAACCATGCCTTCCCCATCAAGTACATGTATAAGGACTACTCCCTCATGAAGCGCTTCTTCTCTGGTGGCTCCAAAAAGTGGGAGCAGAAGAAGAAGGCCGAGGTGGAAGCTGATGACACTAGAGAGAAGGATGATGGTTTTCCATCACTGGATGGCTGCCTCATGATCTTTGGTGAGCCAGAGGCATACGGCTCCAAGCACTGATAGAAGCTCACACACCAAGAGGTCTACGAGGCCAAGCCCACCATGCCTATTTTCCTCAAATGGTCAGGGTCTCCCATAACCTTTGACCGATCTAATCACCTAGATAGCGTCCCACACCTAGGTAGGTACCCGCTCATGGTCAACCCTATTGTCAGCACAAAGAGGCTCACCAAGGTACTAATGGACGGGGGCAGCGGCCTCAACATCATTTATGCTAAGACTCTTGATGCCATGGGCATTGACCGATCGCGCATCCGACCAAACAGGCCACCTTTCCACGGCATCGTGCTAGGAAAGCAGGCCATACCGATTGGGCAGATCGACCTACCCGTCACCTTTGGGAATCCATCCAACTATAGGATAGAGACCCTCACCTTTGAGGTAGTCGGGTTCCCCCCTGGTCTACCACGCCATTTTGGGGCGACCATGTTATGCAAAGTTCATGGTCATCCCCAACTACACCTACCTCAAGCTCAAGATGTCAGGCCCATGTAGGGTCATCACCGTCGGCATTTCCTTCCAGAGGGCCTATGAATGCGAGGTCAAGAGCTGTGAGCTCACTTCGGCAACCCTAGCTTCCGAGGAACTCATAGCCATCGAGAAGGACATCACCAAAGGAGCGCTCGACATGAAGTTTGTGGCTAGATCCTTTGAGCCTGCAGAGAACGTCAAGGAGGTCCTCGTCGACCCCAACAACTCCACCGACAAGACGGTGCACATTGGCACTGCCCTCTCCCCCAAGTAGGAAGGTGCGCTCGTCCACTTTCTCCGCACCAATCAAGACATATTTGCATGGAAACCTTGGATATGCCAGGAATTCCAAGGGAAGTCACCGAGCATGCCTTGAAGATCTAGCTAGGCTCCAAGCTAGTCAAACAATGCCTTCGCTGCTTCAATGAGGAGAAGTGGACGCTCATCGGTGAAGAAATCACTAAGCTCTTGGTGACCGGTTTTATCAAGGAAGTATACCACCCAGAGTGGTTATCCAATCTCATTCTTATAAAAAAGAAAAGGGGGAAATGGAGAATATGTGTTGACTACACGGGCCTCAATAAGGCATGCCCGAAGGATTTGTTTCCTTTGCCACTGTTTACACCAAAATTTGGTAAGCTTATCCTAGAAAGGAAGAGATCAGCCGATGATGTCAAAAGCAAGAAAGTCTCCTAATTAAGAGATATTTAATATATTTAAGAGAGACATAATGTCTAGGTGCATATTAGGATGATAGAAACAGGGACACGTATCAAACAAGGAAGCTTCATCAGTAAAAACTCTACATAAGGAAAGTTAGAGTCCATGTATCTATATTTCTTTTTGGTATCTAGTCATGTTCATTTAGGACTCTTATTAGCCTAGGGTATAAATATAAACCCCCGGCTATTGTAACAAGACACAATCAATCAAATACAAGTTACTTAATTTTTTGGCTCCGGCCACCCCTTAGGAGTAGGAGTAGAGTAGATCTCGATGAGTTCTTCAACAAGTATGGCTGCATCTATCCGGTCAACCTCCACTGCTTGTCTGTAAGTACTATCATGGCTTATACCTCTGTTCGTACGACTGCATCAATCTGGTCGACCTCTACTGTGACTCTGGTATAAGTTAGTTATCAACTCTTGTCTAGTTCAAGTACAGCTGCATTGATCCGGTCAACCTCCACTGCTCGAACTAGATTAAGGTCAAGTTATCGGCTCTATCTAAGGGTGGTGTTCCTTCGGATAGATTCATTAATTTACCGATATTGCTTATTGCTTCCATTATCTATTTAATTATAGCAATATCACTTCGCTTGATTGGGATTGATCTAGATCAGCCTTATATCCTTTTTAACCCATCGTTTGTTAATCTAAACTGATCTAATCTGCACTTTAAACGATGAGTTATGTTTTATCGACTGTTTTACATCAATCTTGATCATGCATAGCGTGCGGTTAAGGCATGTTTATTCTTGAGTAGATCTATTGGCTAGCGAAAACTATTCCATGGCCCGTTATCATGGCCTGTGTGATTCTGCCTCACACCCCACTATTAGCACCGTGGAGTGGGGATCATTATTTGGTAGATCTATTCCTAAGAGGGCATGACCTTAACTGTGCGCTATGCCTGAATCGGCTGTTTTAGCCGATATCGAGCGCTTTCACGAATAGTTCGCATCACAAGATCATTGAAGTAGCGATAGGTTGAAAGATGTGTTAGCCCCATGATCTTATTATTGTATTACGACCTGCATGATTTTGCCTCATGCCCCACTGGTCAGAGCGATAGATGAGATCTAATTTGTTCATTAGATTTATTTCTATTAAATGGTTGAATGATGATGAACTGTTTCTTTCATAAAAAGGGGTTCGGTTACTTACAGTCATTGGCTTAGCATGAACTAATTATTGTTATATCTTATTGGCATTGACTACCATTTGTTTAAACAATGATATTCATCCAGAGTGATAACCGATTCTTCTTACACAACCCCATGAGCTTTAATCGATTTATTCTTATGAATATGCTGGAATTGACTATTTAGTCGATCTCCTTTCATATTGGCTCTCAGAGCCACACATTCAGGACTGTCTGGCAATACCGGCACGTTCCGCCCTTAATTACTAATAAACTTTTTCTCCTTGTCAATTGTAGGGTCAAATTGACTGGCATGTCTCAGGAGGAGTGTGTAGGATCGACCATCCCTATGCTGAAGCTCGACTGATCCTTAGCTCCATCGAGCGGACCCTTCTGGCTTGCTACGTGTGTCCTCGGCATGGGATGAAATTCCGTGTCGACACATGTTTCTGGCATGCTCGGTGGGACCCCACAATCATCATGGCGGTTTACAACAACAACGACATCCTTATGTTGCATTATGAAGATCTACCTAATGGGGATAAGGGCATGATCAGCAAAGCTATAGAAGAGTTTTAGAATAAGTGTTTATTGTCCTACACCAAAACACATGACAACATAATTATTCAAAAATTTCCACTACCAAGAGTTCTACTACATGGACAGACAGATACAACTGAAGATAAAGACAGGCATTTCTTTAAGGAAATTGTAGACAAATCTGTTCATGATGTCATATCAAGCCATAATGAAGCTTTATTGGACATATTCCACAATGCCATGAGAGAGGCGATTAATGGGTTTCCAGTTGGTCAAGGTGGGCCGGCTTATTACAACATTCTAGATCCGTCGACCTAAGGGACTAATCAAGTTGGTACTAGCCATCAAGATGCAGCACGAGCTGGTAATGGTGATGTCCAAGCAGTTTAGGGTTCATCTAAACAAACTCGAGGAACTACTACAAATCAGATACAGTATAATCCTGGACCATCAGTATAGCATGTGCAATAGTCGGTGGGGCAAAGTCAGAACCAGGTGATCAATTTTGGCACATTAGGTCACATACCGTTGTTGGCTCAAAAAATAGCACCATTAATTCAAAGGATCCATAGAGATATAGATCCTTATGTCTACAATCAGAGACTTCAAGCAGCAAGCCAGCAAAGGACCCAATAGATCGACTTTCCATAAGGCTATCACTATGGCATAGATTATAACACCCTTCACATAATGCCAAATCTAGGATATCAAGGCATGCTGGATTTCAATCCATAGATGGGTCAGCAGGTGTAGAGGAATCCAAATCTGCAAGCTGATGAATTATTACCGAGGGTGACCGAGATGATGAAAAATCAATTTGGTCTAAAGCCAAAAGTGCTGACCTTTTCATACAAACGCCCATATCTAGAATGGTATGATTTGGTCGCTCTTCCCACAAATTATAGGCTCCTGGAGTTTGCTAAGTTCACTGGCTAGGACAGTACAAGCAGATAGAACATGTCAGTCGGTATCTTACACAATTGAGCGAAACATTAGTTGAGGATGCCCATTGAGTTTATTTCTTCTCTCTGTCCCTATTAGGGCCAGCCTTCACTTGGTTTTCATCATTGCTAGTCAATTCCATTGCCAATTGGGCTTACCTAGAGAAGAAGTTTCATACATATTTTTACACTGGGACTGAGGAAAAGAAGATAACCAATTTGACAACTATAAGGCAGAAAACTAATAAATCAGGCACTGAGTTTCTTTAGAGGTTTCGAGAAATGAGGAACTTATGCTTCTCCTTAAACTTGGCTGATGATCAACTAACTGCTTTAGCTGTTCAAGGAATGCTGCCAATATGGAAGGAAAAGCTGTTAGGATAAGAATTTGACAACTTGGGTCAATTGGCTCAACGAGTGGCAGCGCTCAATAGTCAATTCTAGAGTATGCACAGAGATACCCAATTTCAGAAAAGTACCATAGTAGCTTAAGCTTATGATCCATACTCAGTTGATGATGGCTATAAAGATGAAGAAGAAGAGGTTGCTGCGGCTGAATGGAATTGGGGCAAGAAAACAGTAATGGTGCCAAATCCTTGGGGAAGAGGAGTCAAGGAGAGCTATGACTTTGATGTCACCAAATCAGACACGCTCATCGATTTCTTACTTGAGAAGGGGCAGATCAAGTTGCCCGATGGTCATGTCATATTGCCCCCTGATCAGTTAAAGAATAAGAAGTTCTGCAAGTTCCATAATGCTACTTCTCATTCCACCAACGAATGCAGAATTTTCCGACAGCATATACAGAGGGCTATCCAGCAGGGGAGGCTCAAATTTGATACGCCTCAGAAAATAAAAGTTGATGATAATCCTTTCCCAGGAGATCAAAACATGGTTGATGCTGGGCTACTCAAAGGAAAGACTAAGGTTCTAACATCAACCAAATCAAAAGAAGCTAGAACAGTCGATCTCAAGATGCAAATATCGGCTGATGAGTATAGAGAGATTAGAAGACATCGTGCCGAGCAAAAGAGCCAATACGAGTAGGGGGAGACGTCAAAAGCAGGGACGACAAACCATGAGTTACATCTCAGATTCTGTTGAATAAGTGGTAGCAACTGAAGGAAATTGATTATCAGCGTTGGTTAAAGGATCAAGAATACCAGCGTCAACTAGAAAGAGAGGGGTATGAAAGGAAACAAGCCGAATCACATTGGAATTGACCTTTCTTTAGACATTGCTGGAATGAAGGTTTAAAGTTGCCTACTAGACACGACTGTCCAGAATGTAGCAATCAATATTGGGAGTTTAGGTAGCCTCAAACCAACCGCCGGTCTATCCATGCTCAAGATGCATATCATCATAATAACATGGATCGGTGCTTAAAAAAATAAAAGTTTTCATAATCGGCTAGGAAAAAGAGTTGTTGACTAGGACTGAGCTGATTATAAAGAAGAAGGCAACGAAAGAAAATATGTTTGACAGGAAGGCCAGTGGTGTCTAGGAGGTTTAACAAGAAGCCAGAAGAGAAGGGTGCAACGCCTAAGGAATAAAGAGATGGAACGGGCTCAGGCATCTGGTAAACCTCAAGTATGGCATACTAAGCAAACAGCCGATAGAAAGTAACCATCGGCTAATATCCAAATGGCTTTTCTGTTGCAATCAGAATTCAGAGCTCCAGCAGATTAAGAACTTTATTCGGATTTCAATGAATAGGAGTATGAGGAGATAGTTGCCAAGTTAACGGTTGTACAACAAGCAATATTTGACAAACCAGTCAAACATCGGCACTTAAAAGCTTTATATATGAAAGGTCTTATTGATGGGAAGCCCATGAACAAGATGTTGGTGGACGGAGGTGCTTCTGTCAATCTTATGACTTACACCACTTTTCGTAAGCTTGCCAAAGGACCAAGAGATCTGATGGAGACTGACATAATGCTTAAGGACTTCAGAGGTAATACGTCTAAGAGCCCGGGGGGCAATAAACATCGAACTAACAATCGGGTGCAAGACTCTGCTAACCACATTCTTTATCATTGATGGAAAAGGGTCGTACAGTTTGCTTCTCGGTCGCGATTGGATTCATGCGAACTGCTATATACCATCGACCATGCATCAATGTTTGATTCAATGGCATGGAGATGATGTCGAACTGGTTCACGCTAATGAGTCCATGAACATCGCAACAACCGATCCAGTCTTTTGGGAACTAGGAGATTTCGAATGTTTTTCTAGCAAGTCATGGGAAGGAGGCTTCATTAAGATCAGCAATGTGTAACACCCTAGGTGTTAGCCTTGCATAAATTGACTTGCATTGCATGAGCATGAGCATGAGCATGAGCATGAGCATCAAGCATTCATATTTAAGCTTTTACAATTGAAACATTTGATTGAAACATATGCAACATTGCTTGTTATTTTATGTTTCTTTGTATATATGCATATGATCATGAGTGAATACATGTAAATGGTTGATGTGAGTCACTAAAACATATTAGCTACACTTAGGTTAACAAATTGAACCTTGTTCATGAAAGTCACCTTTCATGATCAAGCACTTAAGTAATGTTATATGTGTTGACCTAGATAGCCCTATGTGTGACCAAGGCATGAAATGAGTGTGTGACCTTACAAATAGCTTAAACATGTTTAGAAGATCATGATGAACAACTTTGGTATTCATGGTTAGGGGTAAATTGGTCACTAAGCCATAGTTGAGTGTATACCATCATTTAAATGTAGCATGTTTGACCAAGTTTGAACTATGTGATAGAGACCTTACATGGAGGTGGTCACTAAAGCAAAGTTGTAGTATTTGGAAAGAGGAACAACTTTTATTTTTGGGTCATTGACTGGTTTAGCCCTAACATGCTTGAATTAGGCTCACAAAAATCATCAAGTCACTATTTTCAACACTTAGCGAAATATTATGTCTTATGCTCTGACAGTGCTGACACGCGTCACTTTGAGATGATATAACTTGAGTTTGGTTGAGATTCAAGGCTTGAGTTCTAAACAAGTTTTGGAGCTGGTATGTAGGGCTACGACTTTGGTATAGATTATGTGCGCTAATTCATCACGGATTCGAAGGTCGAGCTTCATGAAATCGTGCTGTTAGGTGTTTGATCGGGCACTGACGAACCGAATCGCCCATTCTTTGGTGGCCGACCGTCGTAGAGCTTGCGTGCCACATGGACGTAAGGATGGCCGTGCATCACCGATTCCCTACCCAGCACAGCCACAACGGGCCAGAGCGCACTACAACAAGCCCCGCGCTTGCCCACACTGCCCCACGCTCCCATTTTCATTTCTGGCTTTCTCCTTCGCTTCAGCGTAGCCATCGCAGTAGCCACCGTCGCCATTGTCGTCACAGCTGCTTCGCCGAGCTCGCCTATGCTCACCGTCGCCCTAGTTCCCAATTGGTCATGTTCGCAGCTCCGCCTCACCCTTCTCCACCATTTCCTCCTTGCAGCACCCACAATCGTGCCTTAGGTAAGATGCCGTTCGTGTTGCGCCACCATGGGTGCGTCACCACCAGAGCTCCACCGTGCCACGGTGCATGTGGCCTAGCTCAACCGTAGCATCTACTACATCGTAGTCACCTCCTTAAGCTCTGTTGGACCTCCCCTTGGACTAGGAAACCATCGCTTTGCTAGGACTTGGCCGGAGTTGGCCGACGTACCGCTGCGCCATCGCCGCCGCCCGCCATGGTTGTCGGTGAGGTGCTTCTGTGCTTCTTCCGGCCATGCAAAGACCACCACCGGATGCGGACAGATGAGTAGATCGAGTAGGTGTAGTCGCTACCGCCGGCGAGCTCACCGTCGGCGAGAAACCACCGGCCGGATGTCTCCTCTATTTTTGCTGTCACTGACATGCGGGCTCGTCTGAAGCGCGGACCCCGCCTATCAGCGGCACATTTTCAAAAGACAGATCATTTATTTTTAGTTTTGTGTGCAACTTTGAAAATTTATAATTTGAGCTATAGAGATCCAAAATTTGTGAACCAAATTTTGTAGTGTTTCTTAGGAAGTGTAGTATTTATAAAAAATATGATATTAGCATTTGTAGTAGAATTTCTGGAAGATTTAAATTGAAACTTTAAATGTGTTTTTAAATGTATGTAAACTTGTTTATTTTATATCTAGAGTTCCTGTGCTCCAAAAATTATGAAATTTATGTGGTGATATGTTTTTGACAGGTATAAGCTCTGGTAAAAAAATTGAGGGTCAGTGCATGTATAGATTTGTAGTTATAGATTTTCCTTTTATAATTAGGTAATCCTTGTATGAATTTTTATAAATTAGTTATGAATCCAATATTCATGAAATTTGTTGGAGGTTGTCCTAGTACCATATGGATGCTAAGAAAAATATAAAATCTATTGCTTGACACTTTTCACTAGGGATTTTCTATTTATGCTATTTTAAGCCTTTATGCCTTGTCATTTTTGTGTAGGGTGTTTTACTTGCTAAAATGGAATGAAACTTTTATAGTAGTCTATTGGTAGCATTAGTAAACCACTGTAAAGTTTTGAGAATTTATGATGCACATTTGGTATATGTTTATTATTTACCCTAATTACTTAATTAAAATAAGAAAGGCATTGAAATAATTAGATTGTGATTAAGCATGATGTTTTCTATGGTTCTTATGATGCATAGTAACTGTTGATGTCAGTGGTAAAATTTAGAAGCCAATGATTGTATACAAATGACTAATTATCGCTTTATCATTCGAATACAAGACTACATGTATAGTTTTGATCGCATAGATGATTTCATATAGATAATGGTCTCTACAGTAAAACTTGTTAATAAGAAAGTTGTAGATAACTTGCTAATCTACCTGGTGTTAAATTTTCATAGTTATAGGACTTAGGATTTTCGAGTTCTAGCTATTGCAAGTTTGCTGTCCGAAAGGTTTACTTTCTAGATAGATTTGATTGAGTGATTTGTTTGCCCAATTTAGCTCCTGAATCACAGTGAGAGTATTAAAGGAAAGTTGTAGATAAATTTATAAGCTTTCAAGAAAGTCCAAGATCACCACATTTGGATAAGTAGAACTTCAGTTATGAGTAAAACAAGTAGCTGCTATTTTGTAGTGTAGTAAATGAATTGTTGAAGTGTTTGATTTAGTAATTAAGAAGAGATATGCACATACTCAGTAAAATGTGAAACACTTGTTATTACTTTAACAACATGCTAGTTAAGAATACTTACAAGAATGCATTCTTCATATAGCATCATACTATACTTGTCAGCATGTATGCATTCGCAATATCTTATGCCATATTCATGCATCTAGGATCGACGGAAGAGATAACGTTGCTGGAGTTCGACGAAGGAGAGGAAGGGGACCAGCAAGAGATTCCTCAAGCCACAGCTCCTGAAGGCGAGGAGCAGAACCTAGAAGAGCTTCAGAGTGCCCTGATCACCGCCCCACTTCCTTTCTGAAAGGCAAGCCCCGGAGCATTCTAAGTCTCCCAGTATTTTACAAAATATTACTCAAGTCCTTATGATTGATGCATTAGGTTATAAGAGTTGATTGGAACCACTTGATGCATATAAATTCCTTGTCCAGATATATACACCTTTAACCCTGTGTAGGTCCAGGATCGAATATATGCTTAGCCATGCTTAGACCGGTAGAAGTCGGGTGATTTCCTGTCACCTGCGAGATATAGGTGGATACCGAAGCACGGTTGGCTATATTTGCTATCGTGGAAAAGAACCATGGGGTAATATAAATCGAAGGCTAGGCGGAGTCTATGTGTAGGTTGACTCATGTGATTCCGTCTGTGCCGATCAAGGACCGATACCATTGTTGGAACTTCTGACAAGATTGAACGCATGCCTATCACTTAGCTGGCCGGATAACTCATTCTGACCGCGAAGCCAAGTAGCTCAACTCTAGGCTAGGCCCCTATTCTGTTGTGCACTCCTTGCAGGGAGCCAGACTGAGCCCAAGGGCAGGCTAGGCCTAACATCCTGGCATTTGGTGTCCCCGATTGTGCGGCGCGGTACGAACCCACGAAATGTGGACCTAAGTTGTACCAAAGGTGACCTAAGGTGACCGTTGATCGGGTCTGCCTGGGTTTGTGTTAGGAATAAATTCCCAGCTGGTTGAAAATGATTCGAATCACCGTCTCTCCTGGATAGTGAGAAACTTGGCTAGCTCCAGCATCGTAGTAACTGTATTATGGAACATGATGGTTCGAATGAACATGAATTTACAATACCGGCTATGGTTACTAGTGTATGCTCTTAAAATGATATACCACATGTTTGGCACAGGATAGTTGCTAATTTAGAGATGGATAGTCATAATTAACTTGATAACAACATTATAATTGTATAACTGAGTTAATCGCCTTTTTATGCAAAATATTGTCAAGCTACATCCACTTATATAGCCTTGCATGATCCTTGGAGTCATTTTATTTCTAGTTTATGATGGGTAAGTCTAGCTGAGTACTTTCTCATACTCAGGGTTTAATTTCCCATTATTATAGATGGCACTGTGTATCATGGTTATTGCAAGAGTTGCTTCTATCCTGCTGTGGATGAGGAGTAAGCCTTGGGCAGGCTTCTTTATTAACCCCTCTACATTGCTTTTGTGGACTATGATCGTATGTCGGCACTGTATTAAACTATGTTAGGAAACTTTACTTTCAAACTTAATTTGCTTCCGCTTTTATCCATTAAACTTGGTTTATAATAACTTTGTTTCATACTCTGATGATAGAAATGTATCTGTGAACTTTATGTAATATGTGATATGTATGTTGAATCATGTACTGATCTTGGTTGTTGTAAATCGTTTATCGAGACCCATCGTGGTACTCGACTGGACTATCGGGTTTATATGGGTTCAAGTATGATAGTGCGACCGCTTGTGGGCTGCCATTGTACTTGTACTCTTATAAATTGGTCGGTTCTGCGACAGCTGGCATCAGAGCAAGATTCAACGTTAATTGTCACATGTGTATTTAAAACAAAAGTTTTTATTTTCCAAAACCCTTTCTAGCAACTGATAGCTATATAAATAGGTATTTGAAATCTAAAGTGTGCCAGTGATCACTTTCCTTATGCCCAAATTAAGGACTATTAGGTGGCTATTTAAGTACTAACATGGGGGTTTTACTTTCAGTCGTCCATACGGCGTGCTATTGTATGGATGCCATTTATTTGAATGGTAATGTATGGATCAAATGCCTCTACGCCAAGGTAAGTTGATGAGTGGTATGACTGCAAGATGTGAGCGTGCGGTCGGAGGAGAGTTAGCTTTGGTACGGCTATGTATGCATGCTTGCATGTGTATATGGTGCGTATTTAATTGTGGGTATAAACTGTTATCGGGTAGCTTTGATACGGAAGTATGTGTATGGGTATACATATATGGAAGTATTTAGATTTACATTCTGCATATTTAATTATGGGTTTGGGTCTGAAATGAAACTCTTATGCAGGTACACTAACAACGAAACATGTAGCTCGACTAGTTACGCTATATATGAGAGAACGTATGTATGCCACCAGTATATGTCGTTAGAAATAATTTTTCCCTAAGTTTGTGAGGACGTACGGAACGAGCATGCATCATGATAATTATCATTCAAATAATTACATTGTTCCTCCCCTTATAAATTTCTTACTCGGTTATGTAACTCTTATCCATTATGGCCTTATCTCACACAAAGTTGTACATGTTGATGGTATAGATGGCAGCACCAGCTGGATGTGAGAATTTCCTGATGGTTTTCGGAATGCCTACCCTACTGTGGAGAGTTTTGCACTTTGCGGGGTACCATGAACCGCCCCTTTATCATTGGAATGAAGAGTACTTGGAGGGACAACCATGGTACGAGGTGTGGCTAACTATACCAGCCCACACACAACCGCCCTTCTGGCAGGAGTGGAAGGCAGAATCAGAAGGGAAAACTCCTTGGGAGGCTGCCCAAGTTGTGGCCTTTGAGGTTTTGAGTCAAATCTACCAGCAGCATGGAGATGCACTTACTGGCAGTGCAGTGAGTATGTTTCCTTGGGTGGACCCGTCCACAACAATATGGGAACAACGCAACCAAAATGCATTGATCCGAGATCGGATGAGCGAGCAAACAGCTCTAGTCCAGCTATGAGTGCCATGTTTGCGGTGATGAAGATGTTTTGTGCACGCCTAGGACACCAGGGATTTCTGGCAGGAATCATACACCACTTGCATGGACAAACTCATGAGAGCTGAAGCCGCACAGCATAAGCTCAAGAAGTGTGTGCGCAAGCAAAAGAAAGCCACAAGTAAAGCTCGATGGGAATCTGACCAAGCCTATGCAGCTTTGGGCACTCTCCATGCCCAAATGGAGCAAGTGGATCAGCAGAGAGCAGCAGCCCAAGAAGCAAGAGCTAATGATCAAGCATTGCTTGCAGGACTACGGGAGCAGTTGGAGACCGCCCGTGCTGAGGTGTCCACAGCTAGACGCTAGCGAGATGCAGTAGAAAACCGATGTCGCTACAATAAGGATAGAACGAGATAGGCACCACGAACATGAGTAACGCCTAGGACCTGTGCCGAAAGGGGCTTACGTCAGTAGCTTGCATAGGCTCAACTTCAAGTGATGAACCTTCAGCATGAAGTGCACTATTTGAACAACCAGCTGAACCAATCCTTGATGGGGAAGAAGATGGTCCAAATATGGAAGAAGATGAAGATGAGGATGAGGAAGAGGAAGAGGTGGAGCCTGAGGAAGGAGATGATCCTATCTCTGACCTCGATAGTGATCATGATGAGGATTAGATCGCTTAGTACTTAGTAGAAGTGCTTAATGTATCATCATTGGTTATGTAATGGACCTGTAGTTTGAATTTGGTGTTGGGACTTGGACTATCATGTAATATTGTTATTTGCATGACTATCGCACGTTTGGTTATACGCTAATGCAAATTCCAGTTGATTTATCAGAGATCATGATTTGAATATTAACGTGCTATGAGTCCGATAAGTGATCGAATTGGTGGTGTCATAGTTGTGAGAATGAATTATTATGCCTCTATTTTTATTATATGAATTTGAGATTGTCTCCAGTAATTTCAGTTTGGCATGATTATAAATTCATCTGCAAACTTTTGACATCAACCAATAATCGCTTATTGTTGCAACTTCGTAGATGACTCGCACCCGTGCAGGAGCTAGTAGCAGCCATGATGGCAACGACTGGTGACTTACCACCACCGCCACCGCCGTCTGCTCAGGAGTTCTTTGCCCAATTCTTGGGAAGCCAAAGGACAATGGAGGAAGCTCTGCGCCTCATCGCATAGAACACCGCTCGTGGCCACCCACAGCAACAAGGGCCCGAGCCAAATTAGCACAGTACCTTCAAGGAATTTCTAGATACAAAGCCTCCTATCTTCAAGGTGGTAGAGGAACCACTACAGGCGGACGAGTGGCTCAACACCATTGAGCAGAAGTTTCGTCTGCTAAGAGTCACCGAGCACCTGAAGGCTGAGTATGCATCCCACCAGTTGCAGGGACCAGCAGGGATCTGGTGGACACATTTCTTGTCCTCTCTACCTGCTAATGCACGAGTAACATGGGACAGTTCAAGTTGGCTTTTCAGGGACATCACATTCCCCCTAGGCCTAATGCGCATGAAAGCGGCTGAATTTATGAGGCTCACTAAGGGACAAAGACCCTCACAGAATATATGCACGCATTCAATAACCTATCCAGGTATGCTCTAGGTTTTCGTGGATACCGAGGAGAAGAAGATAGAGAGCTTCAAGCAGGGTCTAGGCACCAAACTGATGAAGACCATGGCCAATTCCAAGTGCACCACTTACAATGAGTTTATTAGTGATGCTTTGACCTAGGAAAACCACAATAACATGCATGCGGCCGCTAAGGGTCGCAAGAGGGCATTCGAGGTAGGTGCCTCCGGATCTTCATAGTCTAGAGCTCCTATAACAGCTAGGCCACAGTTCCGTCCACCTGCACCCAAGTTTAGGCCTCCACCACCAAAAGCTCAGAACAGCAGGCCTCAGAAAGCGTTCCGTAAGGCATTCACTATTGCCTTACCTAAAGGAAATGGCAGTCAGGGAAGCTCCACAGGACCTAGGAGTAATCAACCCTGTTTTAACTGCAATCAAGTGGGGCATTGGGCCAAGGAATGCCCCCACCCAAAGAAGAATGGCAATCAGAATCAGAACAATCAGAGGCAGGCAAACACAAGGGCACGTCTGGGATACGTGCACTATACCACTGTTGAGGAAGTGCCCGCTGGAGAAGTTGTCACGGCTGGTATGTTTCTTATCAACAAGCATCCCGCTATTGTTTTATTTGATTCAGGAGCTTCTCATTCATTTATGAGTCAAGCATTTGCATCTAGACATGATCAGAAAATAATTGAAGTAAGCAAGGGTGGTTATAATATAAGCTCAGCGGGGGCTACTATTTCTACAAATAAGATAGTCAAAAACGTGCTCATCTCTATATTAGAGAGGGAGTATACAACGGATTTGATAATATTGCCCGGGTTATCAATAAGTGTAATCTAAGGCATGAATTGGATGAAGGATCATGGTGTTCTCATTGACACTAGCACTCGTACTATTATGTTGAGAGAACCCAAGGGAGGGAATGCTTTTCTAGTACCACTCTCCTAAAATTTTGAACTCCAATATTTAGCTTGTGCTATCCAAACCATTACCCTTTGTGATATCCCCATGGTTTGTGAGTTTTCAGATGTATTTCCTAGAGGAGTTACTAGGTTTACCACCTGATAGGGATGTGGAATTTAAGAATTGAATTAGTGCCAGGTACGACACCTATCTCAAGAAGGCCTGTATAGAATGCCACCAAATGAGTTAGCAGAACTTAAGATTCAGTTACAGGATCTGTTGGACAAGGGTCTTATTCAACCTAGTTTCATCTCCATGGGGCTGTCCAGCATTGTTTGTGAAAAAGAAGGACAAGTCACTAAGAATGTGTGTAGATTACAGACCACTCAATGCTGTAACCATCAAGAACAAGTACCCGTTGCCTCGCATCGACATCTTGTTTGATCAGTTGGCAAAAGCAAAGGTATTCTCCAAGATTGACTTGAGATTAGGCTATCATCAGATAAAGATCAGGCCAGAGGACATACCTAAAACTGCTTTCTCTACTAGGTACGGCTTATATGAGTATTTGGTTATGTCTTTCGGACTAACAAATGCTCCTGCCTACTTCATGTACCTGATGAATTCGGTATTCATGCCCGAGCTTGACAAGTTCGTGGTCGTGTTTATCGATGATATATTGATTTATTCAGAAAATGAGGCTAGATCATGAAGAGCATCTGAGGATTGTTCTATCTAGATTGAGGGAGCATAAGCTATATGCGAAATTTAGCAAGTGTGAATTTTGGTTGAGCAAAGTACCTTTCTTAGGTCATATCTTATCAAATGATGGAATCTCTGTAGACCCATCAAAAGTACAAGAGGTCATGGATTGGAAGGCCCCAACTTTGGTTCATGAAGTTCGGAGTTTTCTAGGGTTAGCAGGATATTATCGTCGTTTCATTCTAGATTTCTCAAAGATAGCTAAGCCCATGACTAGGCTACTTTAGAAAGATGAAAAGTTCAATTGGACACCAGAGTGTGAAGCAGCTTTTCACACCCTCAGAACTCTATTAACTACAGCGCCTGTCTTAGCACAACCCGACATTGAGAAGCCTTTTGATGTATTTTGTGATGCATCAGGTATAGGTTTGGGGTGTGTGCTTATGCAAGAAGGGAGAGTTATTGCATATGCTTCTCGGCAGTTGAGAAAACATGAAGTCAACTACCCCATACATGATTTAGAACTTGCAGTAGTTGTTCAATGCATTAAAGATATGGAGACATTACTTGTTGGGCAATGTATGTCATATATATACTAACCACAAAAGTCTCAAGTATATCTTTACCCAACCTAGAGCTGAACATGAGACAGCGAAGATGGCTAGAGCTGATTAAGGACTACAATTTGGAAGTGCATTACCATCCGGGGAAAGCCAATGTAGTAGCCGATGCACTCAGTCAGAAATCTCATTGTAACACTGTGGAAGCATTGTTAGAAGATGGCTTTAATTTGTTACATCCTATTGTACTGCACAATATCACTATCAGTTGTTCACTTGAGAGCAAAATCATAGAGCTACAGCAGACAGATGTAGGTATAAGTCACATCAAGAGAAAAATGCAAGAGCAAGAAACCAAACATTTCAGATTAGATGAAAAGGGTGTACTATGGTTTGAGGACCGACTTGTGGTACCGAAAGACCGTGAGCTTAGAAATCAAATTTTAGATGAAGCTCATTCGTCCAAATTGTCTATCCATCCGGGTAGTAGTAAGATGTACAAGATTTGAAAACCCGTTTTTGGTGGACTAAGATGAAGAAAGAGATCACAGCCTATGTCGCTAGGTGCGACAACTGCAGCAGAGTAAAAGTTGTTCATATGAAATCTACCGGATTACTCCAGCCATTACCTATTCTAGGTTGGAAATGGGAAGAAATCAGTATGGACTTTATCACAGGCCTTCCAATGACACCGCAAGGTCACGATTCAATATGGGTTATTGTAGATCGTCTCACCAAGTCAGCACATTTTATACTCGGTTCACACAACATATCACGTGGGGAAGTACGCTGAGTTGTACATTTCTCAGATTGTGAGACTACATGGAGTACCTAGGACCATAATCGTCAGATCGAGGACCACAGTTTATAGCTCATTTCTGGGAACACTTACACCAGGCTTTGGGAACTAAGCTAATCAGAAGTTCTGCATACCACCCACAGACTTCGGACAGACAGAGCGAGTGAACCAAATCTTAGAAGATTTGCTAAGAGCTTGTGTTATATCTTCCAAGGGTTCGTGGGAGAAATGGTTACCTTTAGCTGAGTTCTCCTACAACAATAGTTATCAAGCAAGCATCAAGATGGCTCCGTTTGAAGCCTTGTATGGTAGAAAATGTAGAACTCCGTTGAATTGGATTGAACCAGGTGAAAGGAGATACTTTGGTATTGACTTTGTCAATGAAGCTAAAGAGCAAGTGCATATTATCCAACAGCATATGAAGGTAGCTCAATCGAGACAAAAGAGTTATGCTGATAAAAGAAGAAGACCATTGACTTTTGAAGTGGGTGACTATGTATACTTGAAAGTATCACCCATGAAAGGGGTGAAGAGATTTGGAATGAAAAAGAAGCTTGCACCTAGATATGTGGGGCCATACCAGATTATGGAACGGAAAGGAAATGTTGCTTATAAGTTACAACTTCCACCAGAGATGAGTGCAATATTTGATGTCTTCCATGTTTCTCAATTGAAGAAATGTCTTCGTGTACCTGAAGAAGCTATTGCACCCACCAACATGAAACTTCAATCGGATTTGACCTATGAAGAAAAACCAATCCGAGTGTTAGAAGAGATGGACAGAGTAACCCGGAGTAAGATCATTAAGTTCTATAAGGTGGTGTGGAACAATCACAGTGAACAAGATGCTACATGGGAACGAGAGGATTATTTACGAGAGGTTTATCCCGCCTTTTTCCAAGAATGGTAGGTCTTGCAAATCTCGGGACGAGATTTTTATAAGGGGGAGGGGCTGTAACACCCTAGGTGTTAGCCTTGCATAAATTGACTTGCATTGCATGAGCATGAGCATCAAGCATTCATATTTAAGCTTTTACAATTGAAACATTTGATTGAAACATATGCAACATTGCTTGTTATTTTATGTTTCTTTGTATATATGCATATGATCATGAGTGAATACATGTAAATGGTTGATGTGAGTCACTAAAACATATTAGCTACACTTAGGTTAACAAATGGAACCTTGTTCATGAAAGTCACCTTTCATGATCAAGCACTTAAGTGATGTTATGTGTTGACCTAGATAGCCCTATGTGTGACCAAGGCATGAAATGAGTGTGTGACCTTACAAATAGCTTAAACATGTTTAGAAGATCATGATGAACAACTTTGGTATTCATGGTTAGGGGTAAATTGGTCACTAAGCCATAGTTGAGTGTATACCATCATTTGAATGTAGCATGTTTGACCAAGTTTGAACTATGTGATAGAGACCTTGCATGGAGGTGGTCACTAAAGCAAAGTTGTAGTATTTGGCAAGAGGAACAACTTTTATTTTTGGGTCATTGACTGGTTTAGCTCCTAACATGCTTGAATTAGGCTCACAAAATCATCAAGTCACTGTTTTCAACACTTAGCGAAATATTCTAAGTCTTATGCTCTGACAGTGCTGACAGGCGTCACTTTGAGATGATATAACTCGAGTTTGGTTGAGATTCAAGGCTTGAGTTCTAAACAAGATTTGGAGCTGGTATGTAGGGCTACGACTTTGGTATAGATTATGTGCGCTAATTCATCACAAATTCGAAGATCGAGCTTCACGAAATCATGTTGTCAGGCGTTTGATGGGGCACTGACGAACTAAATTGCCCGTTCTTTGGTGGCCGACCGTCGCGGAGCTTGCGCGCCGTGTGGACGCGAGGATGGCCACGCGTCGCCGACGCCCTGCCCAGCGCGGCCACGACGGGCCAGAGTGCACTATAACAAGCCCCGCGCTCGCCCGCACTGCCCCGCGCTCCCATTTTCATTTCTGGCTTTCTCCTTCGCCATAGCGCAGCCATCGCAGCAGCCGCCGTCGCCATTGCTGCCGCTGCTGCTCTGCTGAGCTCGCCTGTGTTCACCGCTGCCCCAGTTCCCAATCGGTCACGCTTGCAGCTCTGCCTCACCCTTCTCCACCGTTTCCACCTTGCAGCGAACGCAAACGTGCCTTAGGTAAGCCGCCGTTCGCGTTGCGCCACCGCAGGTGCGTCACCGCCAGAGCTCCGCCGTGCCGCGGTGCATGTGGCCTAGCTCAACCGTAGCATCCACCGCATCGTAGTCGCCTCCTTAAGCTCTGTTGGACCTCCCCATAGACTAGGAAACCATCGCTTTGCCGAGACTTGGCCAGAGTTGGCCGGCGTACCGCCGTGCCATCGCCACCGCCCGCCATGGTCGTCGGTGAGGTGCTTCCGTGCTTCTTCCGACCATGCAAAGACCACCACCGATGCGGACAGATGAGTAGATTGAGTAGGTGTAGTCGCTACCGCTGGCGAGCTCACCGTCGGCGAGAAACCGCCGGTCCGGACGTCTCCTCTGTTGTTGCCGTCACTGACACGCTGGCCCGTCTGAAGCGCGGACCCCGCCTGTCAGCGACACCGTTTCAAAAGACAGTTCATTTATTTTAGTTTTGTGTGCAACTTTGAAAATTTATAATTTGAGCTATAGAGATCCAAAATTTGTGAACCAAATTTTGTAGTGTTCCTTAGGAAGTGTAGTATTTATGAAAAATATGATATTAGCATTTGTAGTAGAATTTCTGGAAGATTTAAATTGAAACTTGAAATGTGTTTTAAATATATGTAAACTTGTTTATTTTATATCTAGAGTTCTTGTGCTCCAAAAATTATGAAATTTATGTGGTGAGCTAGTTTCTGACAAGTATAAGCTCTGGTAAAAATTTGAGGGTCAGTGCATCTATGGATTTGTAGTTATAGATTTTCCTTTTATAATTAGGTAATCCTTGTATGAATTTTTATAAATTATTTATGAATCCAATATTCATGAAATTTGTTGGAGGTTGTCCTAGTACCATATGGATGCTAAGAAAAATATAAAATTATTGCTTGACACTTTTCACTAGGGTTTTCTATTTATGCTATTTTAAGCCTTTATGCCTTGTCATTTTTGTGTAGGTTGTTTTACTTGCTAAAATGGAATGAAACTTTTATAGTAGTCTATTGGTAGCTATTAGTAAACCACTGCTAAGATTTTTAAGAATTTATGATGCACATTTGGTATATGTTTATTATTTACCCTAATTACTTAATTAAAATAAGAAAGGCATTGAAATAATTAGATTGTGATTAAGCATGATGTTTTCTATGGTTCTTATGATGCATAGTAACTGTTGATGTCAGTGGTAAAATTTAGAAGCCATTGATTGTATACAAATGACTAATTATCGCTTTATCATTCGAATACAAGACTGCATGTATAGTTTTGATCGCATAGATGATTTCATATAGATAATGGTCTCTACAGTAAAACTTGTTAATAAGAAAGTTGTAGATAACTTGCTAATCTACCTGGTGTTAAATTTTCACAGTCATAGGACTTAGGGTTTTCGAGTTCTAGCTGTTGCAAGTTTGCTGTCCGAAAGGTTTACTTTCTGGACATATTTGATTGAGTGATTTGTTTGCCCAATTTAACTACTGAATCACAGTGAGAGTATTAAAGGAAAGTTGTAGATAAATTTATAAGATTTCCAGAAAGTCTAAGATCACCACATTTGGATAAGTAGAACTTCAGTTATGAGTAAAACAAGTAGCTGCTATTTTGTAGTGTAGTAAATGAATTGTTGAAGTGTTTGATTTAGTAATTAAGAAGAGATATGCACATACTCAGTAAAATGTGAAACACTTGTTATTACTTTAACAACATGCTGTTAAGAATACTTACAAGAATGCATTCTTCATATAGCATCATACTATACTTGTCGGCATGTATGCATTCGTAATATCTTATGCCATATTCATGCATCTAGGATCGATGGAAGAGATAACGTTGCTGGAGTTCGACGAAGGAGAGGAAGGGGACCAGCAGGAGATTCCTCAAGCCACAGCTCCTGAAGGCGAGGAGCAGAACCCAGAAGAGCTTCTGGAGTGCCCTGATCACCGCCCCACTTCCTTTCTGAAAGGCAAGCCCCGGAGCATTCTAAGTCTCCCAGTATTTTACAAAATATTACTCAAGTCCTTATGATTGATGCATTAGGTTATAAGAGTTGATTGGAACCACTTGATGCATATAAATTCCTTGTCCAGATATATACACCTTTAACCCTGTGTAGGTCCAGGATCGAATATATGCTTAGCCATGCTTAGACCGGTAGAAGTCGGGTGATTTCCTGTCACCTGCGAGATATAGGTGGATACCGAAGCACGGTTGGCTATATTTGCTATCGTGGAAAAGAACCATGGGGTAATATAAATCGAGGCCGGGCAGGAGTCTATGTGTAGGTTGACTCATGTGATTCTGTCTGTGCCGATCAAGGACCGTACCGTTGTTGGAACTTCTGACAAGATTGAACGCATGCCTATCACTTAGCTGGCCGGAATAACTCATTCCGACCGCGAAGCCGAGTAGCTCAACTCAGGCCGGGCCCCGTTCTATTGTGCGCTCCTTGCAGGGAGCCAGACTGAGCCCAAGGGCAGGCTAGGCCTGAATGTCCTAGGCATTTGGTGTCCCCGATTGTGCGGCACGGTACGAACCCACGAAATGTGGACCTGAGTTGTACCAAAGGTGACCTAAGGTGACCGTTGATCGGGTCTGCCTGGGTTTGTGTTAGGAATAAATTCCCAGCTAGTTGAAATCGATTCGAATCAGCCGTCTCTCCCGGATAGTGAGAAACTTGGCTAGCTCCAGCATCGTAGTAACTGTATTATGGAACATGATGGTTCGAATGAACATGAATTTACAATACCGGCTATGGTTACTAGTGTATGCTCTTAAAATGATATACCACATGTTTGGCACTAGGATAGTTGCTAATTTAGAGATGGATAGTCATAATTAACTTGATAACAGCATTATAATTGTATAACTGAGTTAATCGCCTTTTATGCAAAATGTTGTCAAGCTACATCCACTTATATAGCCTTGCATGATCCTTGGAGTCATTTTATTTCTGGTTTATGACGGGTAAGTCTAGCTGAGTACTTTCTCGTACTCAGGGTTTTATTTCCCATTGTTGCAGATGGCACTGTGTATCATGGTTATTGCAAGAGTTGCTTCTATCCCGCTGTGGATGAGGAGTAAGCCTTGGGCAGGCTTCTTTATTAACCCCTCTACATGCTTTTGTGGACTATGATCGTATGTTGGCACTGTATTAAACTATGTTGGAAACTTTACTTTCAAACTTAATTTGCTTCCGCTTTTATCCATTAAACTTGGTTTGTAATAACTTTGTTTCATACTCTGATGATGGAAATGTATCTGTGAACTTTATGTAATTGTGACATGTATGTTGAATCATGTACGATCTTGGTTGTTGTAAATCGTTTATCGAGACCCATCGTGGTACTCGACGGACTATCGGGTTTATATGGGTTCAAGTATGACAGTGCGACCGCTTGCGGGCTGCCATTGTACTTGTACTCTTATAAATTGGTTGGTTCTACGACACAATAAAAGCCAACAGCCGATGCAAACGATCGGCTTTGAGAGTTTGTTTTAGTAGAAAAGTCATGGCTCTACGTCGGCCATTGGATTAAAGGAGGAATAAGCATTGGTCCTAGAGATAGGCTTAGGCCAACGTATGCGAACGCTAAGTCAAATCATAAGTGCAATTCAAAATTAATAGATCTATTAAAGGAAGTTTTGTTTTGCTTAATGAGATGTTTGGCCTGGATTGATCGATCATTTAACCGTTGGTCTAAAAAATTCTGGTAGAGCCTGTCAATAGCGATCGATGAAAAATATTTAAAGGGATATTATCCTAGCATTTGATCAACTCTTGATAGCCGATTCATTTAGTCATCGGCTCTAATAGCCGGTACCAGAAAGATATCGCCTCTAGTTCAAAAAAATGAAAATCTTTGAAGAAGGAAAGGCCGATTCCTACTTTGTTGGTAATAGGTCCAGCAAATTGCAACCAAGAATATAAATGGTTCAGCCATGATGAAGAGTAGCATGCATTAACTGAAGAGCAATCTGGGGCTAGTTGTATACACACTGACAATGAAAAATCTATGGAATCTATTGAGTCATTAGAGACAGCCGATGTGACCAAATTTGCAAGAACAACAACCGATGTCAAGATAAAATTTGGTGGAGATGCTCATTGGCTTAAGTGGAGAAGCGTATACATAGATATGAGGTACACACTCTTCTATGCTTGGCTCACATATTCTTTATTCCTTGCTTTTCCTATCACTTGTGAATAATCTATCATAGGGAAAGCATGCTATCTAAGTAGTTGATGAATGAGATATGGTATGATGAAAGAAACCTTGCTTCTTTTGCAAAGTACTTGGGAAATTTTCTTACAAAAACTTCAAAATCAATAGCTTATCTCCTCAATGATGTTGAATTTCCTACTAGAGCCATATATTAGTCTCATGAAAAACCTTCCACATAAGCTGCTTGCTCTACGTTGAGTTTTGTCGAGTCTTGTTGACCCTTGTTGAGAGATTTATTATGTTCCCCAGATCAAGATCACGTACACGCCATATATATGTGCTGCTTCTATACTAGAAGTACGAAAAAACATATTTTTCATCCACCTCAAAATGTTCTGCTCCTACACTAGGAGACGACAAAATATGTTAGATTTTATTAGAATAAATGCTCCAAGTTCTTGATAATATTTCTCTCAAAAGTTGTTGTAAGAAGAGACATGGGTTATGCAAAAATATAAAATGATGGACACAAAAGATGTCCAAAGTTAAAAGAAAAAAAGGAAAGGGGGAAAAGAAGAAAAAGATGAGAAAAGCTAGCCCATGTTCTCACAAAAATATTCCATAAGAGAGAAATATATTTCAAAGAGCATAGTAGAATTAGGTTAGCCACCAAATATTCCACGTACATGCACATCTTGATCTAAGAGTATGACATTTCTCTCCTTAGTTCTGAGATTTGACCTTACAATATATGCAAGATATGCTACATATTTTATCCCTACCTAAAACTCCACATAAGCTTTTACAAGTAGGATAAGAAGAGACAAACAATGCTTTGACAAGGGACTATACACATTGAGCGATCCGAGAGAATCATTTGAGGAGCAAAGCTATGTTTTAGTTTGAAAATCTTTCAAAAACCTAAGTTTTCTGAGCAGGGGAAGTGAGGATGACTGGATTCTAATTTGTTCCATTCCTCAACCACCCAGGATGGTATGGTAGAGACTTTAAAGTTCACATGTGTAGGTGAGGCTTGGAATAAGGTAATATCGCTGCTAGTAAATTCATCGGCTCCTTGGAAGAAGACTATCGGCTAGAATGCCTGAACTTTTATGCAGCATATTTTTGTATTGCTGGTTAACTTGTATTGCTATGATTGAACTCAGGGGCCAGCTCCTAATCAACTAAAGTAGATGAATGGAGATGCAGAGAAATATCAATTTTGAAGTTATCAAGATAAAAAAGAAGATGGAGCCGATGTAGCTTTCAATGATTGCGATCAAATGTCATCGCTGGGGAAAAGAAGACCATCGGATCAAAATAGTTTTGAAGCATGAAAACTCATACTTCAACTAGGGGGCCTATGTTTACACCAAAATTTGGTAAGCTTATCCTAGAAAGGAAGAGATCGACCGATGATGTCAAAAGCAAGAAAGTCTCCTAATTAAGGGATATTTAATATATTTAAGAGAGACATGACGTCCAGGTGCATATCAGGATGAAAGAAACAAGGACATGTATCAGACAAGGAAGCTTCATCTGTAAGGACTCTGCATAAGGAAAGTTAGAGTCCATGTATCTATATTTCTTTTTGTTATCTAGTCATGTTCGTTTAGGACTCTTATCAGCCCAGGGTATAAATATAAACCCTCGGCTATTATAACAAGACACAATTAATCAAATACAAGCTACTTTTTTGGCTCTGGTCGCCCCTTAGGAGTAGGAGTAGAGTAGATCTTGGTGAGTTCTTCAGCAAGTACGGCTACATCGATCCGGTCGACCTCCATTGCTTGTCTATAAGTACCATCATGGCTTATACCTCTGTTTATACAGCTACATCGATCTGGTGGACCTCTGCTGCGACTCTAGTATAAGTTAGTTATCGACTCTTATCTATTTCAAGTATGACTGCATTGATCTGGTCGACCTCCACTGCTCGAACTAGATTAAGGTCAAGTTATCGGCTCTATCTAAGGGTGGCATTCCTTTGGATAGATTCATTAAGTTACCGATATTGCTTATTGCTTTCATTATCTATTTAATTATAGCAATATCACTTCGCCCGATTGGGATTGATCTAGATCGGCCTTATATCCTTTTTAACCCATCGTTTGTTAATCTAAACTGATCTAATCTGCACTTTAAATGATGAGTTATATTTTATCGGCTGTTTTACATCAATCTTGATTGTGCATAGTGTCCGGTTAAGGCATGTTTAATCTTGAGTAGATCTATTGGCTAGCGAAAACCGTTCCATGGCCCGTTATCATGACCTATATGATTCTGCCTCACACCCCACTATTAGCACCATGGAGTGGGGATCGTTATTTGGTAGATCTGTTCATAAGAGGGCATGACCTTAACTGTGCGCTATGCCTGAATCAGCTGTTTTAGCCGACATCGAGCATTTTCACGAACAGTTTGCATCACGAGATCGTTGAAGTAGCGATAGGTTGAAAGATGTGTTAGCCCTATGATCTTATTATTGTATTACAACCTACATGATTCTACCTCATGCCCCATTGATATTAGTAATAAGTTAGGGTCATTGAGTCTATTGTTGTTTCTATGGCCTGCATGATTCTACCTCATGCCCCACTGGTCAGAGCGATAGATGAGATCTAATTTGTTCATTAGATTTATTTCTATTAAATGGTTGAATGATGATGAACTATTTCTTTCATAAAAAGGGGTTCAATTACTTGTAGTCATTGGCTTAGCATGAACTAATTATTGTTATATCTTATTGGCATTGACTAACATTTGTTTAAACAATGATATTCATCCAGAGTGATAACCGATTCTTCTTACACAACCCCATGAGTTTTAACTGATTTATTCTTATGAATATGCTGGAATCAACTATTTAGTCGATCTCCTTTCATATCGGCTCTTAGAGCCGCACATTCGAGACTATCGAGCAACACCGGCACGTTCCGCCCTTAACTACTGATAAGCTTTCTCTCCTTATCAATTACAGGGTCAAATTGACTAGCATGTCTTGGGAGGAGTGCGTAGGATCGACCATCCCTGCGCTAAAGCTAGGTGGATCCTCAACTCCATTGAGTGGACCCTTCCGGCTTGCTACATGTGTCCTCGGCACAGGACAAAATTTTGTGTCGATAGCCATGCATAGATCAGGTAGTTGACTTGACCTTAGGGTGTAGAACCCTATGCTTCCTTGATGCGTACTCCAGGTATCAACAGATTGTGATGAAAGAGTCTGACTAGCTCGCAACCTCTTTCATCACCCCGCTCGGGTCATTCTGCTATGTTATGATGCCGTTTGGATTCAAGAACATTGGGGCTACTTACCAACATTGCATGACCAAATGCTTTGGAGACTTACATGGACAACATCATAGTCAAGTTCAAGCATACCGACCAGCTCACGGCCGACCTAGAGTAGACCTTTGGGAAGCTTTGGGAGAACAACATCAAGCTCAACCCTGAGAAATGCAGCTTTGAGGTCCCAAGGGGCATGCTGCTCGAATTCATCATGTCTGAGCATGGAATCGAAGCCAACCCATTAAAAATCTCAGCCATCATGAAGATGGGCCTAATTTCAAACCTAAAGGGGGTTTAGAAGATTATCGGGTGCCTCACAGTGCTTAGTCGCTTCATTTCACACCTCGGTGAGTAGGGGCTCCCCCCTTTACCGGCTCCTAAAGAAAACCAACCAATTCATGTGGATGCCTGAGGCTCAGGAGGTGCTTGACAAACTCAAAGTGCTCCTGATGAAGGCCCCGATTCTAGTCCCGCTGGCTAAGGGAGAGCCGCTCCTACTCTACATCGTAGCTATGACTCTAGTGGTCAGTGCCACCTTGGTTGTAGAACGGGGAGAAGAGGGACATACCCTCAAGGTACAACACCCCATGTACTTTATTAGCAAAGTCTTGTCTGACTCCAAGACACGCTACCCCAAGATCTAGAAGCTCCTTTACGCCATCCTAATCACCAAGAGGAAACTACGCCACTACTTCAACTCACACCAGGTGACCATCGTGTCATCCTTCCCCCTCAACGAGGTTATCTAGAACCAAGAGGCCATGAGAAGAATCATGAAATGGGCGCTCGAGCAGATGGATCAGGGCATCATGTATGCCCCATGAATGGCCATCAAGTCTCAGGTACTGGCTGACTTTGTGGCCGAATGGAACAAGACCCAGATGCCACCAGCAAACATCGATCAAGAGTACTGGATGATCTACTTCGATGGATCACTGATGAAGAAGGGTGCTAGCATTAGGCTAGTTTTCATTTCCCCCTTGGGGTGTGCATGAGGTACGCAATTCGCATCCACTTCCTAGTTTCAAATAATGTGGCTGAGTATGAGGCACTCATCAATGGCTTGCGCATCGCCATTAAGTTGGGCATCCAATGGCTCGATGTCCGAGGTGACTCAAAACTGGTCATCGACTAGGTCATGAAGGAGTCAAGCTATCACAATGCCAAGATGGTTGTGTATTATCATAAAGTTTGGCAGTTGGAGGACAAGTTCGATGGCCTCGAACTTAACCATATCTCGAAGTGGCTCAATGAAGGAGCCAACACGTTAGTGAAGATGGCATCAAGCCGAGAGCTGGTCCCCACAGGCATCTTTGCTAGTGACCTACACAAACCGTCGGTCCAATACGAGGAACTAGAACAGACCAGCAATGAACTGCCAGTTCTAGGCTCGAGGGCTGACCGACCCTTGGTTCCATCTAACCTAGAGGTCATGGAACTCATCGAAGACCCAGTGGCGGAGACTAACCCTCTGACCGACTAGAGAACACCTTATCTCGATTGCCTCCTCCATGAGGAGCTCCCTACCAACAAGATGGAGGCTCGATGGCTCGCGCATTGTGCCAAGTCCTTCATCGTAATCGAAGAGGAGCTCTACAAGCACAGCCTCACTGGAATCCTACAATGCTACATCCCCACCAAGCAGGGGAAGGACCTACTAGAAGACATCCATGGAGGGGTCTGTGGACATCATGTTGCACCTAGAACCTTGGTCAAAAACACATTCTCGCAAGGTTTCTACTAGCCAACCACAGTGGCTGACGCCGAGCAGGTCGTACACACCTACAAAGGATGCCAGTACTATGCTTGGCAAACTCACCTACTGGCTCAAGTGCTCTAGATGATCACCATCATGTGGCCATTCATGGTCTAGGGACTTGTCACCGTGGATAAGTTCATGAAGTGGATAGAGGCTCGGTCGATCATCATGATCAAATCTAAGCAGGTCGTGTTGTTCTTCACGGACCTCATGCACCGATTTAGAGTCCCAAACTCCATCATAATCGATAATGGCACACAGTTCACGGGGAAGAAATTCCTTTGGTTCTATGATGACCATTACATCCATGTTGATTGGGCTACCATGGCGCACCCCCGCACGAACGGGTAGGTCGAGCGCACAAACGATATGGTCCTACAAGGCCTCAAGCCTAGGATCTTCAACCATTTGAACAAGTTTAGCGGATGGTGGGTCGTCAAGCTTCCCCTAGTACTCTAGAGCCTAAGGATGTCTAGCAGCCGGGCAACCGGTTACATGCCATTTTTCATGGTCTATGGCTCCAAAGCCATCCTCCCAATTGACCTTGACTATGGAGCACCGAGGGTCAAGGCCTACAACTAGCAGGGAAACAAAGCATCTTTGGAAGTTGCCATGGACCTGCCTAACGAAGCGCATGACATCACCCTACTTTGTTCAGCCAAATACCAACAGGCACTACGATGGTACCATAGCCGATGCATGTGGCGTCATGCCTTTGGCGTAGGTGATTTAGTCCTTCGCCACATCTAGAGCAACAAAAATTGCCAAAAGCTTTTAGCATCGTGGGAAGGACCGTACATCATCGCAGAGGTAATCTGACCTGGCACATACAAGCTCAAGACTAAGGACAACAAAGCCATCGCCAATGCCTGGAACATCGAACATCTATGTCATTTTTACCCTTAGTCTTCCAAGTTCCAAAGCTTTTAATATGTTTATCAAACTAAGTGATGTTTCTACGAAAACCGAAAAATGTTACCTCCTATTGGGTTCGCTTCCGATCTGATCGGACTTTAGTAATACACAACCTCGACAACTACCTAGGGTCGGGTTTTACTCAGGGGTTGATAGGAGTACATATACTCAGAAACATTTTCTAATCTGACCATTCTTTTTTATGATGAGACATAGAAATAAGAATTGCCAAAAACCAACGATGAGTAAAACTGGTTGGAATGCAAAAAGCCTTCGCCCCAACGGCTACGACATCACTTGCTCACTAGCGTGATCATTACTTAGTCGCTCGTAACCTAAGTTTCTAATACCTTAACATAAAATAAGGGTCGGATCACAACAAACTGTATATATATAGAGGGGCCAAACAAAGTTTTTGGCCATAATAAAAGTCTTTACAGAAAGACCGACACCTGACTTGGCTATCTAATTAACATTCTTGGGTAGGAACTCTTCTTCAAACTTCTATGCCAGGTCCCACATCAGGGGCTCCGCTTCCTTCTCAATTTTGTCTCGCTCGATGTCAATGTAGCTAGGCACAAAACCCTCACTGATCACCGGCAGGTTGATGTCGATGTAGTGGGAACGGGCGATAGTGAATGCACAATGGATGCCAATGTGCAGGGCCTCCCTTGCGAGCGTGCGTGCCCGATCTGAGATCTAAGTAACCTAGACTATGAGCGAGCTCATCTCCATGGTCGGGGAGACCCCAAGGTCATCGAAGACCAACCCAACAGTAGCGCACAAGGCATCGTGATCATTACTCTCCGACTGGAGTTGACCCCGCACCTTGGAGAGTTGCCTTTGAAGGGCTGCCCAAGCCAAACACCAAAGAGTGTCAAAAAATTGATTTTGAACAACAACCAAAAAGGTAACCAGAGCCTCACCATTCACATGCTCCTCAAGGACCATCTTCTCCCTCTGGAGCGCGCCAACATCCTCGGCCAAGGCAGCGGCCAGGCCCTTAGCTTCTTCCCTCGACTTCTGCTCGTTTTCGAGTGCACACCTACCAGAGTCAAGGGTCGGGTGGAGTCATCCAATCTCCATGGCTTCTTCCTCGGCCTTAGCGACCGCAACTTTGAGCTTGTCCTCGGCCTTGTTGGCGTGTTGATAGGCTTCCTGTTCCTTGGTCTAGAGGCTCGCCACTTCCTCCTGCAGCCATGGCACTTCGACAGTAAACCCCTAGACCTCCCTCTCATGATGGAGGAATAGGGACTTCTCTCGGCTATGCATCGCAAGGGACTACGAAAAAGTTAGGTTAGAATCATATAAACAAGGCTCAAAAGAAGAAAACGTGAAGACATGACAAACCTGGCTGGCCAGGGTGATGTCATCCTTCAGCACCCCCAATGCATCGATCAGGGAGTGGACTATGAACTCAAGTCCTAAGCGCATGCTTGCCAAAACCTTCTCCTTCGTCGGGTCATCAAAGGTGAACACCGAGTTGCTCGGGTCTAGCTACGTGGCCCATCAGAGTCGGCCTCCTCCCCACATGAGCGGATCATCGCCCCGCCAGACAAGGGACCAGGAGGACCCAGCCCCAACCAAGGGGTCTGCCGCCACAACCATCGGTGTTAGCCGATGAGGGCCAATGACAACCCCACCGTCATCGGCGCTCCCTCAGGAGTGGACCCCCTGATCATTGAGGAGGCTGGCAGCTCGGGCTCTAAACTCTGAGGCATTGCTGCTTCCGTAGGGGACGCTCAGTTGTGCCTCCTCCCATCTGCCCCACCTTAGGAGCATCGACCGGCACAATCAGCGCCTCTGCCTCCCTCACTTCCTTAGGTCACGCCATGTTTGCCTCAGCACCATAACGGCATGCCCCTAGCACCATGCCAGCCGACTCCTTGGGGGTTGGCCGACATGCCAGGATCTTCTATGGCGCCAACATCAGGGGTCTGCTGGGGTTGGTCCTACAGAAAGCACCAACATCACACAACAAAATCTAAGAACATAGTGAAAAGATGAAGAAATCATTAACTCACCTCGACGCCATTACTCGAGATTGTTTTGGTGGATGGCCACTCGACTTCGACTCAAGATTGGCGATTGGCCACTTTGATCCCCTGGTAGGGTCGGCCAAAGCAGGGCGAGCTTGCTCCACCAACCTTAGGGGCGCCTCCTCCCCATCATTCTAGGTGGCCCATCGGGGTCGGTCAGAGCTGGGCGGACTTTCTCTGCCAACCTCAGGGGCGTGTCCTCCCCCACCGATCTTGGAGGCGCGTCCTCCTCAGTTCACGTCGGGGCATACTATGGAATCAGGGCCAGTTTGACTTGCCTCATGTCAGCCTACTCGTCCTCGAGCCCCAGCATGCCCCATGGAATGTTGAGGTCCTCCTCCTCTTCCTCCTCCTCATTGTCATTGCTCTCCTCTGAGCCTTGCCGATGCCTTCCACGCTAGAGCATCCCTCGCACCTTCCTCACCTTCTTCGCCTTCGCCGCGGTGTGGTTCACCGCCCTCTACGCCACATCCTCTAGCAGTAGTGGGTCGGAATCACTAGCGATGAGGTCAGACTGCAAATCCTGGTTGTTGGAATTTGAGAATAAAGGAGGGTCAGCCAGTAAAAGACTCTCAAAGAAGGCTTACCAATTCAATGAAACCCGCATCTAGCCGCATCGTGGGATGCCCCAAAACTAGATACACTAGGGCGAGGTCCACCGATGGATCCATTAGGAACTCCATCGCCTCCTTAAGGCATTATGCCATTTCACCAAAGCTAAGGGCCTCACCGGCTACCATCACCATCCCTTCAGGCATGGAATCCGACATCATCTTATACATCAGAAGGGCGTGCACCATTAGCGGTGCCATCCTCCTGATGTGGTATGCTCCGATGACGCCGGTCCCATGAAGGCCATGGTGCTTTAGAGTCACGATGGCCTTGAGCAAGTTGTCGAGCCTCTTCTGCTCCTTCTCGATGGGCCCATATCTCCATGCCCCTAGCACCTCCTTAATCAGGCGGTCGGTGAAGATTGGTAGGGGACAGCGTCATCGTTCTTTAGGTAGAACCAGAGCTTGTGCCACCCATGTTGGACTTCAACAAGGGGATGGACATATACTCTGATGCCCGGCTCCCCCATAGACAGATGCTCACACACCCCATTAGCACCACCAGGTCCAGCTTCTTCTTCTCCTTCTTCTACAGCTTGATGGCGAAGAAGTACTTCCATAGCTCAAAGTGGGGCTCGATCCCTAGATACCCCTTGCATAGCACGATAAAGGCCAAGATGTGTTGAATCCTATTGAGATTGAGTTGATGTAGCTCTAGACCATAGTGGTATAGTAGCCCTAGGAGGAATTGGTGGGGAGGAGTCGTGAACCCTCACACGTGGAAGGGGATGAAGGAGATGACATAGCCATCGGGCGGCAATGGCACATCCTCGCCTCTAGGTATGATCCACTCATTTGACATGGTCCTTGTGTAGAGAAGGCCCTTCTTGACTAGACCCTCCATGCACACGTAGAGAATGTTAGAGCGAGGCCACGGCTACATTAAGGAATGAGGATGGCAATGCAGAAGATCCGGCGATAGCGTAAGGCTAGAGAGCGAGAACTTCACCGGTGGCAGAGTGGAAATAGGGAAACAAAGGCAGGGACTCGGGAGCAAAAGGAAGAAAGATTAGAAGGGCAAAGGATGCGGCTATGCATACGGAGGCTGGGGAGTAACCGCTTCGTTTATAAGGTAAGGGTGGAACAGGCATGGGGCAAACCATCCGCCTAAATTAACACGCCACATGCCCTACCAGATCCGTTTCCTTTGGGGCTCGAGCCCTCATTATTTCTCATAGCATCAGTTGCCTTGCTACCTCGAGAGATGTGGGGAGGTTAAGGACGGGCCGTGGGCCACCATAGGTAAGAGGGATATAGAGCTAAAAACGCTCCTATGGCCCGTTAATGCCTAATAGTTCAAAGGTTGGCCCACTAGTGGGCTCACGGCCGCTCTAGGGCACCTTAGAGTGAGGGGAGGTTAAGGACGGGTCCGCTAGTGGCCAGTACCCAAAGCACGTGAAGTGCCGCAGGCTTCCTGACCCTTGATTCGAGTCTTGGATGATGCAAGGTCTATGGTTTTCTCTGAAAGAAAGGCATCGAGCCCTCGTACTAGTCGAATGAATCTAGGAACTATATGAGCTAGCCACTAGGAATCTAGAGTTAGTCACCAGCCGACCTTGAACTGGGCCCCCATGAAGGGGATGCTGGGGCTCCACTCGAATAAGCCCATTAACAACTCACCGAGCACCATGCTCTAGAAAGCACGGCCTTGCTCAGCGCCTTCGTTCTAGCAAATTAATGCATGAGGGATGACAATCATAAGACGAACCGACCCCTCGACCAGGCCCCCGCTATGTGTGGGGGCTCAGCAATGTAGGGAGACCAAACACGCGGTCATAGACAAACAACGAGTGTCATATGCAACCTACCATCCTACAAAATGACAATAACAAACAGTGCACCCGTATGCCCTCAAGCAACAGACCGCAAAAAGCCTTTGCAGGAGTGTCTCACTCCTCCAAAGGCTCTGAGGTTACACCCACCAGGTGCGCTTGCGCATACCTAGTGGAAAATGAATTACCGACGCGTGTCCCCCCTAGGGCTAGGCACCCGTGTCCACTTTTGCCAATCTCCGACATGGAGGCTTGGTATCTAAATCCTACTCGGTTACCCTATGTGGATTAACAAACTGAGGAAAAAAACACCAAAGTTCTGATAAAGACCCGCCTCCGTGGTAGAATGGCCACAGGAGCAACAAATCACGAAAAAAAACCTTTGCAGGAGTGTCTCACTCCTCCAAAGGCTCGGGGGCTACTGTTAGATATCTATACCTAGGTATCCAAGACAAAGGATTAAGGAGCATCATGTCACCTCATCTGATGGTTACAAACGCAACTATGGCCTTGTTTGACTTCGAGGGCAAAGTTTCCACCTCGTTTGACCCCCAGGGGTCAGGCCACGCCTCGCTCGACACCGAGGACGAGGTTTCCACCTCGTTCGACCCCTAGGGGCTAGGCCCCACATCATCCAACACTGAGGATGAGGTTTCCACCTCAACCGACCCCTAGGGGCTAGGCCCTGCCTCGTCCGACATTGAGGATGAGGTTTTCGCATCATCCGACCCCTAGGGGCTGGGACATGCCTCGATCGGTCCCACGGGGAGGGCCCCACCACGTTCGACCCCCGTGGGTTATATTCCGTCTCACTCGGCTCCTAGGGAGAGATTTCTAGCTCACTCGATCCTTGGGGATCGGATCTGCTACCAGACCAAAGCCATGGTCCTAGGGTAGGGCTCGAACCGCTTCAACCACTCAAGGTCAAACTTCTAGCATCATGTAGGGTGCGGTCACATCTCGACATGACCTGTCCCCATGATATGTCATTTTAGGGAACTCTCAATCACCCATAGTGACAGACGTGCGGTCACTATGCTGCCAACTTCCTACCTGACCACCGTCCAATGTTAGTCAACCGATGTCAGTTGACTGGTACTATACCACTAGAACCCCACATGTCTTTCTATCAGGGGACCCTCTGACCATTTCGTCTGCTCGGATGTGATGGAAGACAAGAATGGCACACGACGCCCGCACATAAGCTGTAGCGGCCAACAGGACCCCGGTACGACACCGTTGCCACCATGATCTATAGGATCAGTGGGACCCACATGAAGAGGAGGACGGCGCACCTTCAGGAGCATTATTTCTCTTTTCTTCTCCTCTTTCCTTCGGCTGTAACCCCTGCTTTCCCTTATCCTATAAAAAGGAAAGTAGGGCATCCCACTAAGGGGGCAGCGATTCATCAGACAAACATACTGCATCACACCAGAGGCTTGGGAGCTACCTCCCTCTCTCGCCAGTTTGTAACCCCCTACTACAAACTTAGTGCTAGTAACACGAGCTGCTCAAAACTAGACATAGGGACATTTGGCCCAAACTAGTATAATCCTTGCGTCCTCTTAGCACACCATCTGGGTTAGACACATAATATACAAATTTACTAGCCGGTGCTTACTCGAAACACCGATAGCCCCCATCCAAAATGAATCTTTCCACGACCTTCTCATGGGAGAATCAGAGTCGCCCTCTGACTTTGACTCTAGCAGGGGGAGCCATCACCCCTTGCGAGAATATTTCATGGTAGGTACCCCCGAGGGATACATCGAAAGCATCCACGAGGGAGGGGCTACCCTAATGGATGACTTCGATGACGAGGTCGAGGGTGATGTAGGGGCCCCACCATTCCTATGGGTAGAGCAGTTGATGGAGCAGCACCAAGAGCTCGAAGAAGCATGACTCTTGGTCGAGCAGGAATGCATAGACCTCGAGCGAGAGATCTAGTGCCACGGAGACGGTGGGCGTGCGCGTGTCCCGGCCCATGACATGAACTGGATGATCATCAAGGATGACGAATCCCTCCCACACTTCTCCTAGGCAAGCCAGAACATCGCTGCCATGGCAGCCTTGGTCCGGGGGCTTCTAGAACCTACAACACCAGAGGATCCTTGGGCCCATTATGAGATTCACATGCTACTCGAGCGTGCGGTGGTGTAGCCAGCTAAAAGCTCACTGTCCCGATGACACAAGCTCGATGCTAGCCAGCATGAGCCCTCAGAGTGACCCAATAGGGATGTGTTAGTCCACCAGGCATAGCAAGGTAGCAAGCCGAGCACCATGGCCCTAGTGCATGAGCATCTCAGCCTCCATCATGGCGCGCACGATACACTAGATGCCCGTAGGCATGCTCGTAGCGGTTAGAGGGATGAGGCTAGCCACGACTACCACCTTCATCATGGCAGATGCTACGACAGCGGCAAGGGCTAAAGCCCGAGCTATGACTTGCCAAGACATCAGGCCTTTGGCCGACACATCCTCAACGTCGTCTTCCCACCATAGTATTGACGACCGACCAACATCCTAAAATACTCTGGAGAAACAAACCCTGGACTCTAGCTCGAGGATTATCGGCTTGCTTGCCAAGCCTATGGAGCAGATAGTGATAGTTTCATTATCCGCAACCTTCCATTGTTCCTGGCTAATTTGGTGCGAAAGTGGTTGGAACACCTTCTGCCCAACCGAATCGAAAGTTGGGCGGACCTAAAAGAAATCTTTGTGGAAAATTTCTAGGGCACATACACACATCTTGGGAACCCATGGGATCTCAAAAACTACCGATAGAACTCTAGAGAAACTCTTCGTGGGTACATCCGGTGCTTCTCCCGATAGTGCAACGAGCTGCCCAATGTCGCTGACACCGACGTCATAGGAGCTTTCCTATCCGGGACCACCTGCGAGTCCCTGGTTCACAAGCTAGAATGTAAGGGCCCATGAACCACCAAGGAGCTCCTCAATAATGCCACCAGCTACGCCTCGGGCGAGGAGATGGTTGGGGCAATTTTTGATCGCCCCAAAGGTAAGGCGACTCCAATTGCCCAACAAGAAGAAGAACAAGCAGCAGGATGAGGACACTGGCAAAGGCACCTCCAACCACCCCAACAAGAAGAAGAACAAGCAGTGACGTGAGGGCTCGCTCATGGCCATTGTCGACCGCAAGGGTGGTTGGAAGCCCATCGAGGATACCCAGCGCCACTTCGAGAAACTGCTCAAAGGGCCTTGCTTGAACCATGCTTTCTCCGTCAAGCACCTATACAAGGATTGTGTCCTCATGAAGCGGTTCTTGTCTAGAGGCTCCAACATGGGGGCAATGTTTTCCTAAACAGTAAATGGTCTTTACACGGTCATAATTCGTTTAGCATTTAGGCTGTTTATACGGTGTTTAAATGAAGTTAAATAGTCTAAATGGTTTTGTAATTTTAAAAAAATACATATAATTATATATGTGCGTGTAAAAAATCAAGTATTCTAGCATTTATACATATTTATCTGAGTAAAAATCAATTATTTTGGTATGTATATATTTATGCATGTGAAAAGAACCAAATATAGATATTTATGCATGTAACATATCAAGTGTACACATTTATAAATATAATAAACTTAAGTATACAAATTTATCCATACAAAACTGAACTAGATTTACCTCGTGTTCGCCTAAATAGCAGTTTAAATAACTATTTAGCCCATTTAATACTATTTATCTCTGTTCTGTTTAGGCCGTTTAGACCGTTTTCCCATTTTTGACTGTTTAAACGGTCAACCGTTTAATTTCTGTTTACCCCCTAAATAAAATAGTTTACCACCATTTATCGTTTAGTGGCCGTTTAATCGACCGTTTAGGCCGTTTAGGCGAACACTGTATGGGGGAGCATAAGGAGCCCAAGCCGACCGCAGACGATGCCGAGGGTAAGGATGGTGGATTTTCGGCGTTGGATGGCTGCCTCATGATCTTTGGAGGGTCGATGGCCTATGACTCCAAGTGCCATTAGAAGTGTGCGTGTCGCGAGGTCTATTCGGCCGAGCTAGCCAAACCTTCTTTCCTCTGATGGTCGAAGTCCGCCATAACCTTTGATCGAATCGACCACCTAAAAAGCATTCCACAGTCGAGAAGATACCCGCTCATGGTCAACCTTATCATCGACACAAAGTGGCTCACCAAGGTGCTGATGGATAGAGGCATGGGCCTCAACATCATGTATGCTTAAACACTCGACGCCATGGGCATCGATCGATCGCGTATCCGGCCAATCGGGGCACCTTTCCATAGCATTGTGCCTAGAAAGCAGGCCATACCACTTGGGCAAATCAATCTGACTGTCACCTTCGGGAATCCAACCAATTATAGGATGGAGACCATTACCTTCGAGGTGGTCGGGTTCCACGGGACCAACCACGCAATCCTGGGATGTCCATGCTATGCGAAGTTGATCGCCATCATCAACTACACCTATCTAAAGTTGAAGATGTTGGGTCCATGCGGGGTCATCACCATCGGCACCTCCTTCCAACGTGCCTACGAGTGAGAGGTCGAGTGCTGTGAACATGCCACGACAATTATCACCTCCAAAGAGCTTGTGACCATCAGGGAGGAGGTCGTCGTAGAAGCGCCTGACCCCAAATGGTCAGCTAGGTCTTTCGAGCCTATAGAGGGCGCCAAGGAGGTCCTCATAGACCCCAGTGACTCCACAAGTAAAGTGGTGCACATTGGCACCACGCTTTCCTCCAAATAGGAAAGCACACTCACTGACTTCCTCCGCACCAACAGAGACATCTTTGCATGGAGACCTTTGGACATGCTAGACATTTCGAGAGAAGTCACTGAGCACACCTTGAAGATTAGGCTAGGCTCCAAGCTGGTGAAGCAACGCCTGCGTAACTTTGACGAGGAGAAATGCAGGGCCGTTAGCGAGGAGATTGTGAAGCTTTTGGTGGCTGGGTTCATCAAGGAATTATACCACCCTGAGTGTTTAGCCAATCTTGTTCTTGTATGAAAAAAGAGTGGGAAATGGAGAATGTGTGTTGACTACACGGGTCTCAATAAAGCATGTCCAAAGGATCCATTTCCATTGCTACACATAGACCAAGTAGTCGACTCGACCTCAGGGTGTGAAACCCTTTGCTTCCTTGATGCGTACTCTGGGTACCATCAAATCATGATGAAAGAGTCTGACTAGCTCGCGACATCTTTCATCACCCCATTTAGATCATTCTGCTACGTCACAATATCGTTTGGCCTAAAGAACATGGGGGCTACGTACTAACGTTGCATGCTTAAGTGTTTTGGGGATCTCATTGGGTAGACCATTGAGACCTATGTGGATGACATCGTCATCAAGTCCAAATGGGTGGACCAGGTCATAGATGACCTAGAGCAGACCTTCATGAAACTTTGAGCAAATGGCATCAAACTGAACCCCGAGAAGTGCGTTTTTGAGGTCCCAAAGGGCATGCTGCAAGGTTTTATCCTCTTCGAGCATGGCATCGAAGCTAACCTAGAGAAGATCTTGGCCATCATGAGGATGGGCCCGATTCAGAACATAAAGGGGGTACAACGAGTTATAGGGTGCCTCACCACACTCAGCCATTTTATCTCATTCCTTGGCAAATGAGGTCTCCCCTCTATCGGCTTCTAAAGAAAGCTGTCCGCTTCGAATGGACGCCTATGGCCCAGGAGGCACTTAACAAGGTTAAGAAGCTCTTGATGAAGGCCCCGATCCTGGTCCCCCCAATCGATGGGGAACCGCTTCTGCTATACATTGCGGCCACCATACAAGTGATCAGCACCACCCTTGTAGTAGAATGAGAAAAAGAGGGACATGCCCTCAAAGTGCAGCATCCCATGTACTTCATTAGCGAGGTCTTGTCCAATTCCAAGACTCGCTACCCCAAATCTAGAAACTCTTGTATGCTGTCCTTATCGCCAAGAGGAAGTTGCATCACTACTTTGAGTCACATCCGGTGATGGTCGTGACATCCTTCCCTCTTAGCGAGGTCATATAAAACCGAGATGCCACAGGAAGAATAACGAAGTGGGCACTCGAGCTGATGGGTCAAGGCTTTTCATATGCCCCTCGGATGGCCATCAAGGACCATGTCACACCTAGGACCCTTGTTGGAAATGGGTTTTGACAGGGCTTCTGCCAGCTAATCGTAGTAGTCGACACTGAACAGATTGTGTGCACCTATAAAGTGTGTCAATACTATGCTCGGTAGACCCACCTACCAGCCCAAGCACTCCAGACGATCCCCATCATGTGGCCATTCGTTGTCTGGTGGCTCAATCTGGTTGGACCTCTCAACTAGGCACTTGGGGGCTATATGCACTTGCTTGTCACCGTAGACAAGCTTACAAAGTGGATAGAGGCTCAACCGATCTCTACGATCAAGTCCAAGCAAGCCTTGTTGTTCTTCCTTGACATAGTCCATCGCTTTGGAGTCCCAAACTCCATTATCATGAATAATGGCATGTAGTTCACCAGGACAAAGTTCCTTTGATTCTACGATGAATACCACATCCATGTTGATTGGGCCGCCATGGCACACCCCCTCATGAACGAGCAGGCCGAGCACATGAACAGCATGGTCCTACAAGGCCTCAAGCCTAGGATCTTCAACCGGTTGAACAAGTTTGGTAGACGATGGGTCGTGGAGCTTCCTGTGGTGCCCTAGAGCCTGAGGACGACCCCTAGCTAGGCCACTGGTGACATGCCATTCTTCATGGTCTATGGTTCAGAGGCCATCCTCCTAATTGACCTCGATTATGGAGTGTCGAGGGTCAGTGCATACGACGAATAGGGAGCCAAGGCGTCCCTCGAGGATGCCATAGACCAGCTAGATGAAGCACGCAATGTTGCCCTCCTCCACTCGGCCAAGTACCAACAAGCATTGTGCCGGTACCACAACCAATGAGTGCAGGGTCGGCCTTCAATGTTGGGGACCTGGTGCCCTGCCTCGTCTAAAGCAACAAGAACCACCACAAGCTCTCTCTGCCATGGGAGGGACAGTATGTCGTCATGGAGGTTCTCTGACTAGGCACCTATAGGCTCAAGACCATCGATGGCAAAGTCTTCATCAATGCTTGGAACATCGAATAGCTACATCGCTTTTTCCCTTAAATCTACGCATGCTTTCTCTTATCGGTTTCACTATCGACTCCTCAATCTTTAGTGACACCCAACCCCAGCAACGGTAAGGGGCCTAGGACTATCGATGGCAAAGTCTTCATCAACGCCTAGAACATCGAACAACTACAATGCTTTTACCCCTAATTTACGCACGCTTTCTCTTATCAGTTTCGCTATCGACTCCTCGATCTTTAGTGACATCCAACCCTAGCAACGGCAAGGGGTCAGGCCTCACTCGGGGGCTGATAAGAGCATATCTATTCAGTAGACATTCTCTATGATTGACCCTTTCTGACATTAAGATCTAGAAGCAAGGGTTATGGAAACAAATGCTGAGTAAAACTGGTTGGACCGCAAGAAACATACGCCCCAATGGCTATGGCATTTTTGCTCACCAGCATGATTAGAGTTTTTTGCCCGCACCCTGAGCTTTCTAGCCTTAACTATGGAAAGAGTTGAAACACATTAAAGAGCATATCTATCTGGTAGACACTCTCTGTACCTGACCCTTTCTCATGTTAAGATCTATAAGCAAGGGTTGTGGAAATGAACGCTGAGTAAAATTGGCCGGAATGCAAGAAACCTACGCCCAGCGGCTATGGCATTTTTGCTCACCAGCGTGATCAAAGTTTTTTCACCTGCACCCCGAGCTTTACAGCCTTAATGACAGAAAGGGTTGAAATACATTAACCTTTTTGTACAAAAAGGGGATAAGAGCTAAAAATCTGCTTGGCCATAATGAAATTTAAGAGGTTGTCCACTTATTACAAGTTCGCCACCTGGCTTATCTACCTAACTAATTTCTAGGGAGGATGATCTCATCCTCTATCTCGATAGCTAAGTCCTATGCCCGAGGGGCCACCTCCTTCTCAATGTCATCTAGCTCGGCATTGGTGTAGATAGGCACAAGAACCATCACAGGTAAGGTGGGATATGGAGCTAAAAATGCTCCTACGGCCCATTTAGGCCTAGGAGTTTGAAGGCTAGCCCTCCGATAGGTTCACAGCCGCTCTGGGGCATCCTTAGACTAAGGGGTCGAAAGGGATGGGTCCACTAGTGGCTAGTACCTAGGCACACGAGCGCTATGAGCATCTCGGCCCATGTTTGAGTCTTGGTCGGTTCCCAGTCCATAGTTTTTCCTCGAAGAAAGGCAACGAGCCCTCGGGACCGGTCGAATGGACCCAAGAACTATATGGATTGGCCACTGAGAATCTAGAGTCGGTCACCAGTTCACCCATGTCGGACCAACATGAACAGGAAGCAGGGGCCCCACTTGGACTAGCCCATTGATAGCTCACCGAGCACCATGTTTTGTCCATCAATGAAAAATGTGGCACGGCTGAAAGCTCTAGTTTGGTTTTGGTGAATTGATGAAACCCTAAGTGCTAACCTAGTTTATCAAGTGATCATGATATAGGTAGCACACTTCAAGTAGAGAAGCTAATGAAGATCATAGCATGACAATGGTGATGGCATGGCGATGATCAAGGGCTTAAACTTGAAATGAAGAAAGAGAAAAACAAAAAGCTCAAGGCAAAGGTATAAACCATAGGAGCTATTTTGTTTTGGTGATTAAGACACTTAGAGAGTGTGATCACATTTAGGTTTGATAGCCGTACTATTAAGAGGGGTGAAACTCGTATCGGAATGCGGTTATCAAAGTGCCACTAGATGCTCTAACTTATTGCATATGCATTTAGGATCTAGTGGAGTGCTAACACCCTTGATAATATTTGTGAAAATATGCTAACACATGTGCACAAGGTGGTTGTAGGGTTGAGATGGGTTGTAGGGTTGAAAATATGCAAGCTCGGCGGGATTCGGCGCTTTCGGGAAAATGAAATGTCTATTTTCTATTGCGTCGGATGCAAAATTCTTGGTGATTGGCACATTTGAGCAAGGGTGAAGAAGTTAGAGTTGAAATGGAGTTGGTCGAAATGTTGCTGGCGTCGGTCTACTGACCGGACGCTGGGTCACTCAGCGACCGGACGCTAAAAGGCTGCGTTCGGTCGAGCTGTCAGACGACATAGTAGGTAGGGTTGAGCACCGGACGCTGGTCTACGTCTGGTCAAGGTGGACCGGACGCGTCCGGTCGGAAAAACATGCCTCGGGGAGCTTACTGGAAACGATCGGACGCTGGGGCTTCAGCGTCCGGTCAGTTTTGACCGGAGCGTCCGGTCAACTTCGTAGCCGTTGGAATCTGACGAACTGTGTTTGAAGCTGGTGACACGTGGCGTCCATCGGGCGACCGGACGCTGAGGGCCAGCGTCCGGTCAGTTTGACCAGAGCGTCCGGTCAGAGCGCATTTTGCCCAGTGAAGGGGTATAACGGCTCTATTTGATGGGGGCTCTATTTATAGCCCCATGGCTGGCTGTGGCTCAGATCTTTGGCCATTTTCATTGACATAGCAACCTTGTGAGCTAAGCCAAAGCCCTCCCACTCATCTACATCATTGATTCATCATCATAGTGAGATTGGGAGTGATCCAAGTGCATTGCTTGAGTGATTGCATCTAGAGGCACTTAGTGATCGTGTTTCGCTGCGGATTTCGCTTGTTACTCTTGGTGGTTGCCGCCACCTAGACGGCTTGGAGCAGCGAGGATCGTCGAGCGGAGGTGGTGATTGTCTCCGGCTCCGATCGTGGTGGTTGTGAGGGGTTCTTGACCTTTCCCCGGCGGAGCGCCAAAAGGTACTCTAGTGGATTGCTCGTGGCTTGTGTGATCCTCATCTTGTGTTGGTTGTGCGGCACCCTATTGAGGGTTTGGCGTGTGAAGCCAATTAGCGCGTGAACCTCCAAGTGAGTGAATCGCCACAACGAGGACTAGCTTGCCGGCAAGCAAGTGAACCTCGGTAAAAAATCATTGTCTTCATCATTGATTCCGAGGTGATTGGTCATGATTGTTATTCATCTTTGTGATTGATTGGTTCATTCATCTACACGGCGGTATAACCCTCTTGATCACTCTCTTTACTTTACCGCAAACTAGTTGACAAGCTCTTTAGTGTAGCTAGTTGTGAGAGCTTGCATGCTTGGTTGGTGTGGCTCTTTAGTTAGCCTTTGAGAGCACACTAACATAGGGTAGTGTCATTGCTCTTGTGTGAATTGACACTATCTAAACTAGAATTGTGGTAGGTGGCTTGCATTTTGAGTAGGCTAGCGCAACACTCGCTTAGCCTCATAATTGTCTAACCATTTGGTTAAGTGTTGTTGTAGAAATTTTTATTAGGCTATTCACCCCCCCTCTAGCCATTAGGACCTTTCAACGGCTCAGCCCCTCCATTTTATCAAAAAACGCTTGAGGGATGATGATCACAAAGATGAGCTGACCCCTCGACTGGACCCCTACAACGTGCGGGGGCTCAAGGGAAGTTGGACTCGTAAGGAGACTAAATGAGTGGTTGTAGGAGGATGGCTTGGATCCTAGGGAGGGGTACGTACAAAAACTAAGAATAATGTTTCTGAAACAAAAAAGGCTTCCTCTTACCAGTTTTGCTATCGTCTACTCGACCTTTAGTGAAACCTAACCCCAGCAATGGTAAGGGGTCAGGCCTTACTCGGAGGCTGATAATGGTATATATATAACATTTCTAAAACATTTGTTGTGCCCGACCCTTTCTCACGTTAAAAATGTAGAGGCAAGGTTTACGGAAACGAACGCTGAGTAAAACTAGTCGGACTACAAGAAACCTGCGCCCCAGCGGCTACAACACTCTTACTTACCAGCGTGATCAGAGTTTCTAGCCCACACCTCGAGCTCTACGGCCTTAACAACAGGAAGGGTTAGAACGCATTAACCCTTTTTACACATAAAAAGAGAGAAAGAACAAATTTGTTCAACCGAAACAAAAGAACAAGCTTGTTTAAATGAAATAGGAGGGTTGGAACTTGTCCGCTTATTACAAATGCGCCGCCTGACCTATCTAACTAAACTTACCCCTTGGGGGATGATTTCATCTTCTATATTGGTAGAAAGGTCATGTGCTAGGGGGCCACCTCCTTCTCGATGTCGTCCAGCTTGGCGTTGGTATAGATGGGCATGAAGCCTTGGCTCATCGTCTCTAGATTGATGTTCTCGTAATGAGAATGAGTGATCACGAACGATCGGTGAACACCAAAGCAAACCATGCCCCTTGCCATATCACATGTACGATCCTTGATCTGGGTGGCGCAAACCATAAGCAAGCTTGTCTCTAGCTTTAGGGCCAGCTTGAGCTCATCGCAGACTGGTTAGACGGCGACACACAGGTTGTCATGTTCCTCACTCTCCTTCTGGAGGGTGTCCTTCACCTCACTGAGTTCCTTCTCTAGGCTATGGCTCTTCACCACCTCCACCCCGAGCTTGTCGTCGAGACCTGCCCAAGTCACGTACTAACCATGTCAAAAGTCTTACCATGGATTCCAGGGAGAAAGACAATAAGGGAAACTGAAGACTTACCAATCCACGTCCACCCAAAGCTTACGCACCTCATCATACTGCTGGGTCACCTCGGCCTCTAGGCGTTGGACCTCTTCTTGGTGCTAACTAACCTCTGCGGCGAGCCCAATGGACATGGCCTCAGCTGCACCCTTTAGGTCCCTCTCCCTCTAAAGCTCATCCTCGAGGTGGTCAATCCGCTGCTGAGCGTTAGGGTGCTCCTGGTGAGCCAGGTCAATCCCGCTCCTTCCATAGCCGCTCGACCTCCATGATGTCCATGTGTGCCCACTCCATCAGGGCCATGAGCTTCTCTTTGGCCTCATCGGCGTTGTTGCGAGCGTCCTTCTCACTGACTCAGAGGTCAGACACCTCTTAGGCGGTAGGGGCAAGCTCAGTCACCTCCTAACGGGTGGTAGCAAGCTGTGTGGCTAGCCCCTCACTCCACTATGTCTCCTCAGCAAGGAACTAGGACTTCTCCTGGCTATGGGCCATAAGGATCTACGAAGAAGACAAAACTTAGAGGCATGGAAAGAGAACATGAGGGTCGGAAGCATGGTCATGTCATACCTAGCCATCCAGGGTGACAATGTCGTGCATCGAGCTTAGCATGGTGGTCAGGGCATGAACCACATCCCCAACCTTCATGTGAATGCTCCCCCATTCCCTCTCCTCTATCGCTTCATCGAGGGCAGCCAACTGGACTAGAGACTCAGACATCCCCACGCCTACCATGGGCGCCCCAGACATGCCCTCCTCTGCCTACTCTCCCATGGATGTAGCCATTAGCTACACCTCCTCGGTCAACACTATGGCCACCCCAATGCCACTCATGCTCACCACCGACATGGCGCTAGCCGACTCCTGGCGTGTTTGCCGATGGATGATCTTTTTTAGAGCTAGCCGTAGAAGAGTCCCACATCCTCCAACGCTGCAAGGGACATGGATGGAAAAACTCTTAACTCACCTTGGCGCCATCATGCGAGGACATTTTGGGGCTGGCTTGCTCGACCCTGGCTACTCAACATCGGCATGCTACCGCTTCGTGCCCACCCTTGGCTTGGAGGGCTCGGATGAATTAGAACGACCGCCTCCTACTGACTTCGAAGGCACTGCCGAGGGCTCAGACAAAGCAGGGTGATCTATTTCCGCTAGCTTCAAGGCCACTGTCAAAGGCCTAGACAAGGCAAGGCATCCTGATTTTGCTAGTTTCGAGGCCACCGTCGAAGGTCCAGACAGGGCGGGGCGGGGCGTTTTGATTCCACTAATTCTAGGGGCATGTCCTCTCCCTCCTACCACATGGCATGCCGCAGGAAGGGCCCCACCAATGGCAAAGGCAGGTCATTGTCCTCGGCAACTAGATCATCCCATAGGATGGGCGACATGGAGCCGTCCTCCTCCTCCTCCTCTTCTTCCTCCTCTTCTTCTGATGAACCTTGATGCTGCTTCCCTCGCTGTAGCTTCGCTCACTGCTTCGGCCACCAATTACTCACCTCGTCATCCTTCTTCTTCTTCCTTTGTCATCTTCTCCTCATTGTCCTCCTCCTCTTCTTCTTCTTCCTCGCTACAGCTTCCAGCTATATGGTTTGCCGCCCTCATGGCTAGGTGCTCTGGCAGCGACATGACAGAGTTCCAGAAGACTAACCCCACTGGTAGCTCAATGAAGCCCACGTCCAGCCGCATCACGGGAGGCCTTGGGATCAAGAACATGGCATCGGCCTCCCCCATGGCCTCCTTGATGTGCTACATGACCCCACTATCATGGAGCAGCCCTTGGGCGAGCGTCGTCCTAATGAGCTGCTCATCAGGCGTCATCCCGTACAGCGGGAGGACGCGCGCCATCACGGACGCCACCCTCCTTGTGTGATACCCCCTCGATGAGCCCGTGGGTCTTCAGGAACATGATGGCCTCGAGGAGGTCATGCATCTTCTTCCCCTTGATGGGTGGCCCCCACAGCTATGATGGCGGTACCTCTTTGACTAGGCGCTCGAAGAAGATCGACAAGGGAGCGGCAGGGTCATTCTTTTGGTAGAACCAATGTGAGTGTCACCCCTTGTTGGATCTAGAGAACTAGCAGGGCATGTACTCAGCTGCCCGTTGCCCCTAAAGGTGGATGCCCACACATCCCATCAGCATCGGGGTCTCTCAGCCTCTCTCCGTCTTTTTGATTAAGGAGATCGAGAAGAAATATCTCCATAGCTCAAAGTGGGGCTCGATCCCCAGGTACCCCTTGCACATCACAATGAAGGTCACGATGTGCTAGACCCCATTGGGGTTCAAGTGCTATAGCTATAGGGTCGAGATGGTAGACTAGAGGGGGTGAATAGTCCTTTCTAAATTTAATCGCGCTGGCTAACCGAAACAAATGCGGAATTAAAACAATCGGTCTAGCCAAGACTACACCGCTCTATCAAAGTTCACAACCATCTTATAAAGATCCTAATTAGGCAACAAAGGTGCTGGGCTAGCTAGAGCTCACCTAACCAATTCTAGAAGCAAGGTCACACAAATCTAGGCTACTAGTACTTCAAGCAACGAGGGAGCTCCTACACATGCTAGTAAGCAAAAGCACAAAGCCACCTAAGCTCACTAGCAATGCTCAATAACAAGGCTACACAAGCAAAATTATAGAGTGCAAATTTCTTAGCTACACAAACTAAGCAATGTGACTAACAAGGTTACTCAAACCGAATTAGTCACGCAAGGGAGCTACTTCTATACTACACAAGCAAGAAGATAACTAGCAAGCTACACAAGCTAACTAATTACAAGAGCAACTACACAAGCATAATGTAAATGAAGTAAATACAAGCTTATGTAACAAGGATGTAAACCAACAGGAATACAAGGATGACACGATGATTTTTATCCTAGGTTCACGTGTTTGCCAACACACTAGTCCCCATTGAGACAAGCTCCAAGGTTGTCGTTGGTCCTCTTGCTAGTGGTGACCCACAAGTCACACTCTCCCACATGGAGTGCTTACCACAAGCTCTAGCACTTCACCTAGTTGGACCACTTATCGCCCTTTGTGTCTCGCTCTACTAGAGTTGCTCTTCGTGGCTCTCGTGGGGTGAGCATAATCCCCCTCACAATCACTTCTCTAGAGTACCACACAATCTTCTTTGCATGCTTCAATAGAGACCACCACCAAGTCATCTAGGAGGTGGCAACCTCCAAGAGTAACAAGCACCACTGGCTTACAACTCGATCACCGAGTGCCACTCGATGCAATCGCACTAGAATCACTCACTCACTCGATCAGATGAACACTATCAAGCTCAAGTGAGTTAGAGGGCTCCCAAGCACACCTACACAAGCTACCAATGCTCAAGGGTGCTCATCGATCGGCCAAAGGCCGGCCAACACATCTATTTATAGCCCCACGGGCTAAACTAGCCGTTACCCCTTTACTGGGCGAAAATCGATGCGGGTGGACACACAGGTCACACTGACCGGATGCACCCGGCCAGCGTCCGTTCACTCCTGGCAGTCCACGTGGCACCCGTGTTCAAGCCAGGCCATGTGATCTCCAACGGTTGGCTCTGTGTGCCAATGGTCAAAACAACCGAACGCACCAGCTGGCCCGACCTGATGCCGCCGCATGCGTCCGCTCTGATGCTCCTGCATGCCACTGAGCTAATGACTTGACGCTCATACGAAACAACTGGACATGGCCCTAGCCAGAGTCTGGTCATATCCAAAGAGCTCCCAGAGCCTCTGTTTTGCGATCGGACGTGTCAGGTGAGTCATGATCGGACGCTGCACCTGAGTCCGGTCCTTTACCACCTACCACATGTCTACGCTACACCCACACCACTATGTCAGCGTACATCAGAGATGACTGGACGTGGCCCCTGTGCGTCAGGTCACTCTTTGCACCAATGTCCGGTCACAAGATGATGTTATGGTGTATAGAATAATCACATGTATATCTCACATAAACACAATTAGTCCACCTAGGGTTGTCACTCAATTACCAAAACCAAACAAGGACCTTTCAATGTCCCCCTTTTTGGTAATTGATGGCAACTCTATAAAGATATGGAAAATATGCTCTTTTGGATTCATATTGCTTGCCCAAGCAATTTTACCATGTGTAAATGATTTTGGACAAGTACCACAAACCCGAAATGGTAGTATTAGCTCCCCCTACATATGTGCTAGAGTGTTTGGTTTGAAGCTCAGAAATATGCATAGATTGGAATTGTGGGAGAGCAATTACAACCAAATGATGCTAAGGTGTATAGAATAAAACTTTAAAGGGTGATACCAATCGAAGTTGCACTTTTAACACCATCCTTAGCACCATGAGTAGCTAGACGACAAAAATACTTGAAATCCTGTGAGATCAACAATATAAGCAAGGTTCTAGTACCACATGTAAAAATACAAGTCTAGCTACCATCCTATGCATGCTAGCTATCAAATCATCATTCAAGTTCTACAACTAGCATACACCACACAAGCATGCATATCAAATTTAAAAGATTTATGCAATGCAAGCAAGCACATGACTATGCACATATATAATGCAACTAATCAAAGTTCATGAGCTTGCTCCCCCTACTTGTATGCTTCCCTTGTCCAAGAATTTTAATCCATATCTTTTCTTCAATGTTGCTCCCTCTTTGTCTATATCCATGTCCAACCTCTACTTCTTTGTCTCAATCTCTCCTAAAGCTTTCATATCTTTGTACAATCTCTCCCCCTTTGTCATCAATTTCTATAAAAGGTGTGCTTATCATTGATGCAAAGGTTTGCATTTAGTGTAGATGGTTGAGGCTTGAATCTTGCATTTTTATGGACATCACTTGATTGTTAGAATGACACCACTTGTAGCCCTTGAGATACCATATATAGGATCTTCGACCTTGATACCAATTTGTGGGACACCTCCCCCTATGTCATAGCATGGGTCATCCATTTGATAAACTTGAGCTCTTATAGGTAAGGGATGCATTCTTCATTTGATGATCACTTAAAGTTGAGGATCACTTGTGGAACCATCGTCATGCATGATTGATACCAAGTGTAGATGTGATACCACTTGAAAGAATTTTCTAGTATGGAACCACTTGTTGGATTTATCAATAAAAACTATTTCTTGAACCTTTGCTATCTTCATGAGTACCACTTAGACTATCTCCAACAACTGTGGCCCAAAATAAAAGACCTATTTGTCCTTTGGGTAGCGCTATAAGCAAATGGTTCAATACCTATTTTTAGTCTTCTCCAACAACAAGACCCAAAAGACAACCCTTTCTACAAATGGGTCTCCAAGAGAGAGGATACTCAGATTTGGGTTATGCCTCTCCTGGCACCCAAAATGGGTCTTCCATATAGGTACTCTATTGGAGGCTATAGGTATTATGTTGAAGACCCATTTTGGATTTGGATTCCACAATAGGTCTGCTGTTGGAGACAACCTTATAGGATATCACTTGTGAGTTGATCTAGATATTACTTGTAAATTCTTAATGAAATACTTAAGTCTAGATACCACGTGACACAAACAAACTAGATATTCATTTGCATTGTTGTCTTGTGCTTGTACTCTTATCACTATCATGAGCTTCTATGGTTGACTTGAACTAAATTGATTTGTTTAAGCTTCCAAGTCCAGTTTGAACCCTCTCTAAGCTTCTTCACACTCATTTGGAGGTTATCTTATCGAGGTTGTACTTGTCACTTATTGGCAATCCAAATTAAATCAAGTACTTGGGTTCACTAGCCCATGAATAAATTCATATACTAACCACTAGATCAACTAATCATTCAAGCAATAGTGGTAGGCTATAAATTTAAATATTTCATTTGTTATGCATGATCCTATGAAGCATGTACTATACACACTAATTGCATACTAGTAAGGGATGAAATGATCATGCATATTACAATGATACCTTTGCTATGTTAGAGTAGAGGATAGTCACATAGATTCCAATTCATTACTCCAATAGCAATGTGAAGTCCAATTTATAGCTTGGTGAAGACCAATCATCATAGATAGAGTCTATTCTTCACCCATATGAAATGAGAACCACTAATGATCAAGTGCACTATCTTGTTGTGGTTGGTTTGCTTATCTTTTGATCAATGCTTGCATGAGAGGACTATTTGGAATACCACTTGAATTGCCATGACTACCTCTCTTTTGAGTGTTGCTTGCTTTTTTTGATCAACCCTTTTAATTGCTTCAACTAAGCATCTCAAATGTCTCTCAGACCACCACTTCCATGTTAGCCTTCCAAGTACCACACTTGGTTTACCTATACATAGGCGGCAAGCCCCTACACTAGGGAGAAGTGACCTCTCTCCAAGAATCATTCTTGATACTCACTTGAAATGAATTTGTTGATTGACCCAAGTGATGGACATAATTTGATAAGTAACTATGAATCCTTCTTTAAGTCCTTTTCTTTCTACCAAATGATTTCCAATAGTCACTAGAACTTAAACTTTATCTTCATCTTAAGTTTGATCTTGATCTTCCAATTTGAGTACTGAATGTGTGCAAAGTACACTCCACAATAAAATGCCCTTGTACTCTTTGCTTGTCATGCTTCTAGATCATCTCAAAACCAAACTTAGGTGCCTTAATTACTTATAAATATGTTTCAACTTGGGACCTTTCAATCAAAGTAGCCAAATAAATCCAATAATTATCACTTTTCTGGCAGAATCTGTACTCATCAAAGAAAAATGCATATCTCTCAAAGTACAAATCCAAATACCACGAAATTTGGTGAAGATGTGCTTCACTAAGTTATCTAGTATATGTAAAAATTTGAGCTTCATTTGACTTCTATATTGCTACTAGATTTCAATTCTTCCACTACTATTATATGCAGAAAATTGATGTACTATAGCTGACAAGATCCACTCCAAAACCGAAGCATCTCTTATCCAATTCTCAAGAAATTTTTACAGAATCTTATACCATAAGTTCAGAGCATGTACAACAATTTTTATGCCAATACAATAAGTTTTGATCACTCAAACATGGCTAAGATCATAGCTCACTTAGATTTTCAATATAGGACAGATTTCAATCACTTGAGCTATACTTCATCAAATGTGAATCAAACTTGAAATCAACTTATTTGAATACTTTCAGAAGACATAAATCCATTCAATCCACTTACTAAATGTCATATTATGAACTTATCCAACACAAATCAGTCCAAACTTGTTTACTAAGCTATTTGTCCATTCAAACATCTCATAGCAAGCAACATTGCATATTTATCCAATTCAATCAACTCATATGCACCCAAATGAAATGATCAACAAGAGATATACCTCGGTTAGCTCATGATTAATCAATTTGCAAGCTTCAACTCAAATTCTTGCAAGCCATCAAATATATATATATATATATATATATATATATATATATATATATATCCAATAAATCATCCACAACTTGAATATGACACTTATATGTTGTAGCACTTTTGGACTTCACTAATTCTTGGCTTGACATTGGGATAGGATTATGTTAAGCTTCAATACTTGGCTCAACATATGATGAACAGTGTGAGATCAATTGAATCAAGCCACCAATGCCATGGTACCTATAATCATTCATCCACTTTTTGATGGTACCTAAACTAGTTTGGGTCCTCTCAAGTTAGGTGCAACATACTTAGGTATAGCCTTAGTATAAATAGCAGGATGTTTTGCAATTTTAACCAATGAGTTACCATTGCCATCCTTTCTAAGCACATTATTATCAACAATTGAAATAGGCTTAGAATTATTACCTAGGGGACATGAATTTGCCATGTGTCCCCTTTCCCAGCATGAGTAGCACTTCCTCTTCGTTTGAGCCTTCTCTTCCTTGCTCATGTGGTGCTTTCCATTGCCTTGCCTCTCACGGATTGCTTGAGCCTTCTTCTCAAGCTTGGTAGAATACTTAGAGACAAAGTGTCCCGTATTTCCACACTTGAACCACTTGATGTGAGCATAGACTTTCTTCTCATCTTGTGTCTTGCTCATTATCTTAGCATCTTGAGTTTGTATTGGATGCCTTGCCTTTCCACCCCTTCTTATTTTCTTCTTCTTTATTATCAAATCACTACCATCATGGTTGATCTTGATTTGAACTTGGAGTGTCTTCTCTTGCTCAACTTGTGGCTTTGGTTGAGGCTCTTCTAGTTGCTTCACCAATTGCTTGGTTGGGCACATTGAGGTATGATGACCCCAAGTATAGCACTTGAAGCACATCACATGCTTGAGCATCTCTTCTTCTTTTATCTTCTTGAGCTTCTCAATGTTAAGACAACCATTTGCAAGGTGTCCTGCTTTATGACACAAGTAGCACATGGTATGAGAGAGCTTTCTTTATTGTAGCTTCTTCATCTTTCTTTCTCTCTTTCTTTCACCCTTTGTCATCTTCTTTTTGAAGCCAAGGCCACACTTGTCACCATAGTTTATTTGAGTCTTCAATATGTGCTCAAAGGTGACTTTTGAGTTGTAGAACCTCTCTAACTTGTTGCTCAAATTCTTCACTTCATTTTTGAGCTCATTGTTCTCCTTCAAAAGGTTAGTCTCACAAGACATAGAAGTTGAACAAGCATTTATAAGTGAAGAACATGGCATAGTTAATAAATCATCACAAGAGGTGGATACATGCTTCTTGCCCACATCACAAGGGTTAGCAACAATATGTGATTGATCAATTGACCCATATGATGAGCTCTCACTAGTTTTAGATTTTTCATTAGAAAGCTCCTTAGTGAGAAAAGCATAGTCTTGTACCAAGTTATCATGAGCAACACTAAGTTCCTCATGAGCCAATTTTAGCACCTCATGTGAACAAGTAGTAATATAAAGTAAATGATTTTGTTGTTCACATGTGTTCTTTAGAAAAGAGTTTTCAATTTTCAATTTCTTGGTTTTAGCCATATCTTTTTCTAAATCTCTGATCATGCAACCATATCTTTCTAGAAGCTCCTATATGAATCAAGATCAATCACATTTGCATTAGATATGTTAGTGTCACCTTGTGACATGAAGCAATGTGATGTAGTTAGAGAGCTTGAGGAAACATCACTCTCATAGCCCGAGCATGATCCATCATTATCACCATCAAGTGTGCATGGTGTAGCATCATCATTGATCTTGTCAAGTGATCTTGTGGTATGATCATCATCATCATCATCACTTGACCATAAGGTGGAGCAATCTTCCACAATCACCAAATCATGGTCATGCTCAACACACTCATGCGCCTCCTTTTTGGGCTCATCATCATCATCGAAGACCATCCCATACTTCTTATTGAGATAACTTCAAATCTCATGGACGGTCTTCATGTCAATGATCTCTCCAAATATGCTATCATCCAAAGATCTATACATGATGTCAATAGCTTGGGTGTCGAGATCTAGGCATTTCTCTTGTGCTTGAGTTAGATTATTTTTATCCAACACATGAGAAAAGCCTCCATCTACCATCCACCTCATTTGAGGGCAAATAAACTTAAAATTGCAAATTATCCAATTTTTCCATTGTGTAAAGTATGTGCCATAAAAAATGTGTGGACACTCAACATCTAGCCCATAAGTCGCCATCCTCTCGGGTCGATGAAGACCACAAATCAGAGACCTAGCTCTGATACCACGTGTAGGGTCGAGATGATGGACTAGAGGGGGTGAATAGTCCTTTCTAAATTTAATCACGCCGGCTAACCAAAACAAATATGGAATTAAAACAATTGCTCTAGCCAAGACTACATCCCTCTATCAAAGTTCACAAGCACCTTATAAAGATCCTAATTAGGCAACAAAAGTGCCAGGCTAGCTAGAGCTCACCTAACCAATTCTAGAAGCAAGGTCACACAAATCTATACCACTAGTACTTCAAGCAACGAGGGAGCTCCTACATATGCTAGTAAGCAAAAGCACAAAGCCACCTAAGCTCACTAGCAATGCTCAATAACAAGGCTACACAAGCCAAATTATAGAGCACAAATTTCTTAGCTACACAAAATAAGCAATGTGACAAACAAGGTTACTCAAACTGAATTAGTCATGCAAGGGAGCTACTTCTATGCTACACAAGCAAGAAGGTAACTAGCAAGCTACACAAGCTAACTGATTACAAGAGCAACTACACAAGCACAATGTAAATGAAGTAAATATAATCTTGTGTAATGAGGATGCAAACCAACAAGAATACAAGGATGACACAATGATTTTTATCCCGAGGTTCACGTGCTTGCCAACACGCTATTCCCCATTGAGACAAGCTCCAAGGTTGCCGTCAGTCCTCTTGCTAGTGGTGACCCGCAAGTCACACTCTCCTATGTGGAGTGCTTACCACAAGCTCTAGCACTTGACCTAGCCAGACCACTTGTCTCCCTTCGCGTCTCGCTCTACTAGAGTTGCTCTTCGTGGCTCCCACAGGGTGAGCACAATCCCCCTCACAATGACTTCTCTGGAGCACCACACAATCTTCTTTGCGTGCTTCAATGGAGACCACCACCAAGCCATTTAGGAGGTGGCAACCTCCAAGAGTAACAAGCACCATTGGCTTGTAACTCGATCACCTAGTGCCACTCGATGCAACCTCATGATGCAATCGCACTAGAATCGCTCACTCACTTGATCAGATGAACAGTATCAAGCTCAAGTGAGTTAGAGGGCTCCCAAGCACACCTACACAAGCCACCAAGGCTTAAGGGTGCTCAGCTACCGGCCAAAGGCTGGCCAACAATTCTATTTATAGCCACATGGGCTAAACTAGCCGTTACCGCTTTACTGGGCAAAAATCAATGCGACCGGACATGCATGTCACACTGACTGGATGCACCCGTCCAGCGTCCGGTCACTCCAGGCCATCCACGTGGCACCCGCGTTCAAGCTAGGACACACGATCTCCAATGGTTGGCTCTGTGCACCAATGGTCAAAACGACTGGATGCGCCAGCTGGCCTGACCTAATGCTGCTGAGACCTGACATCGCCGAGCGTGTCTGCTCCCACACTCCTACGCACCATCGAGATAATGACCTGGCGCTTAGACAAAATGACCCGACATGCCCCCAGCTAGAGTACGGTCATTTCCAGAGAGGTCCCTGAGCCTCTGTTTTGCGACCGGATGCATCAAGTGAGTCATGATCGGACACAACACCTGAGTCCGGTCCTTCACCACCTGCCATGTGTCAACGCTACACCCATGCTACTGCATCAGTGTACGTCAGAGATGACCAGACATGGCCCCTACGTGTCAGGTCACTCTTCACGCCAGTGTTCGGTCATAAGACCGAGACCATGTGCTCTCTGCTGCCACTAGACTGGACGTGCTGGTCCTGCCGAGGCTAGCGTTCGGTCACTTATAGTGACCTATTTCACTTCTGTTTCTTCATGGAATTGATCCATTTGAACTCTAACTTCTTTCTCCTTTGCAAATGTGCTAACACCACCAAGTGTACACCAACATGTGTATATGTGTTAGCTTTTCACAAACATTTTAAGGAGTTAGCCACTCAACTTGCCACACCACTCGATCCTAGAGATGATGCAAAGTTAGATCACTTGAGTGGCACTAGATGATCGATATGCAAACAAGTTTGCCCCTCTTGATAGTACGGCCATCTATCCTAAACCCGATCATCAACTTCTCTACACATCTATGACCGGTAAAATGAAATGCCCTAGGTTATACCTTTGCCTTGCGCATTCTATTCCATCTCCTCCAATGTCGATGCAACACAGGCACCAACACGATCAATAATGATATGATCCACTTCATATTATTACGTGATCATATTTGTTAATTGATCTTGACTTCACTTGCTCTTCACCGTTGTCTCGGTCCATCAGCGCCAAGTCATCACTCAACTTGCCCTTCACACTTGCAACCATTCCGTTGAGCCAAGTCATGTCTTGATCTTCTCTATCTTGATCACATGACTCAATGTCATGTCTCATGTGCAATGAGTTCCTTCATCATCACATGTGTGAGCTTTGCAACATCTCTGAGCCATTTCTACCTCCATGGCAAATGTTGCTCACACACATGTACATGTGGACTAATCACCTATGTATATCACATCAACATAATTAGTCCACCTAGGGTTGTCACTCAATTACCAAAACCAAACAAGGACTTTTCAATCTCCCCCTTTTTAGTAATTGATGACAACTCTACAAAGATATGGAAAATAAGCTCTTTTGGATTCATGTTGCTTGCCCAAGCAATTTTACACATGTAAATAATTTTGGACGAGTACCACAAACCTAAAATGATAGTATTAGCTCCCCCTACATATGTGCTAGAGTGTTTGGTTTGAAGCTCGCACATCTGCATAGATTGGAATTATGGGAGAGTAATTACTACCAAATGATGCCATAGGCTTCGCCTCGTCCGACCTTAAGGCCACGGGCTCCGTCTTGCCTGACCCCTTGGGAGTGGGCTTCAACTCGCCCAACCCCAAGGATGCGGTCTCCGTCTCACCCAACCTCAAGGCCACGGGCTCTATCTTGCCCGACCCCTTAGGTGCGGGCTCCATCTCGCCTGACCCCAAGGACATGGTCTCCATCTCGCCTGACCCTTTAGGTGCGAGCTCTGTCTCACCTGACCCCAAGGACACGGGTTCTATCTCACCCGACCCCTTGGGTGTGGGCTCCATCTCGCTTGACCCCTTGGGTATGGGCTCCATCTCACCCAAGGCCGCAGGCTTCATCTCGCTCGACCTCAAGGACGTGGGTTATGTCTTGTCTGATAGGGATTCATACCACTGCCAACCACTCTAGGTCCAAGCGTATGGGCCTGGGTCAAAACTCTAATGCCAGGGTAGAGGCTGGTAAGCCTCACACCTTGATGTAACCCATGGCCATGATGGGCCATACCTAGGGATTCACATCAAGAACAGTGTTAGACATGTAGGTGCTATTCTGCCTAACCCTCGTACGAACGCTGATAGGCACATCAGCTCACCACGATGTCTGTTAGGACAGAGTGGAATGCCATGACTGAGAGATGATGCCTACGCATGGCGCCAGTGATGAATAGGGACATGATATGGAGCCATCTCCGTATGAAGGAGAAGAAGGACCCTGCAACCCTAGAAGCCTTCTTCTCTCGCATTCTTCTACTTTTCCTCCTCTATAACCCACGCTTTCCCATTGTCTATAAAAGGGGAAGTAGGGCACCCCATGGTGGTGGGGGTGAAAACACAAGATCAGAACACACGAGCATGATACAAGCACATGGCTGAGCGGCAAGCGAGCTCTTAGCACCCGTTCACTCCTTTCACCAGAGACTTAGGATCCTCTCCCTCTCTCGCATGTTTATAACCCCTTTTGCAAACCAGGTGCCAGTAACACAAGCAGCAGCGAACTAGATGTAGGGATGCTCTACCCAAACCAGTATAAACCCTTATGTCCTCCAAGCACACCATCCGAGCCAGACGCGCAAATACAAATTTACTCATCGGTGGTCCGAAAACACCGACAATGCCCATGGCATCAAGTGTCTTAGCGTACATGATGTTTGTAACACCCTAGGTGTTAAGCATGCATCTAACCTTGATATTGCATGATCACAATCATCATTGAGCATCCATGATCATAAGCATATCATGTATTCCATCTAAGTTGGCTTATATTGCATGTGTGGTTACTTAATTCCATTACTTGTGTTAGGGTTTACATGTAACCAATGTATGAAATGTGTGTAGAACCTTGGGAATACCTTAAACATGTTTAGAATAGCATAAGGAACAACTTTGGTAGTCATGACTAAGCTTAGTTTGGTCTCTAAGTCCTAGTTATGGGGTATGACATCTAATTTAAGTTGTATGTTTGCCCTAGTTGGAACTATGTCATACATTCTTTGCATGGCAAATCACCTTTAAGAAAAGTTGTAGTATTTGAGTAGAGCAACAACTTTTATTTTTGGGTCATGAGCTAATTCAGTGCATAGCTTGGTCTTTTTGAGCTCACAAAAATCAGCATTTCACTATTTTCTACACTTAGAAATTTTCTAAGTGTTTTCTAATTTTTAGTTTTGCTAAGTCAACTTTGGGATGATTTTACTCACTAACCATTTAGAATTAGACCTTGACCCTTAAATAGGAATTGTAGATGGTATGTAGGGCTACAATTGTTGTTAAGATTGTTTGCGCTAAGGTGCTATGGATTAGGAGATCGAGCTTCACCAAATCACGCTGTCAGGCTTGGGTCGTAGGCCTGATGACTGAAATTGTCCTAGCCATCATGGCCGACCGCCGTCAGAGTTTGGCAGCCGCGTGGAGGCCGCGCATCGCCGACATCCTGACCAGCCAAGCCACATCGGGCCAGAGAGCGCCACTTCATGCCCGCGCTCGCCCGTGATGCCCCTGCGCTCTCATTTCCCCTCCCTTGCTTCCTCCTTCGCTTGCCTCCATCCACAGCATCCGCAGCAGCTCGGTGCAGTGCCACTATCGCCATTGCCGGCCCTAGCTCACATCGCGTTGCTCATTCGCCACCGCAGTAGCTCCATCGTGATCCTACCGCACCACCGCACCCGCATTGCTAGCTAAAAGCGCTCGGTAAGGTCTTCTTGCCGTGCATGGCCCTCATCGTTGTTCTGTCGCCGTGTCCCATCGCCGTGGTCGGGCCATTTCAGACCACCGTGGGTCACTCTAGTTGGTGCGCTAGCTTTGCCGTAGCCTGTAGAAGCTTGGCTGAGCCCTAGATCGAGCCGTCATAGCCAGCTCCGGTGCCTCACCATTGGTCTGCTCTGCCACACCGCCATGACCACCGTCGTCGTGCTTAGCTCCGGCAATAGGTCCAACTAGATAGCTCAATAGGTGGGGAATGTAGTGGGGATGCTCGTAGTACCGGTGCCATTGCCGGAGAGGCTTGCCACCGGCCATCCCGTGTCGTTCCTCTGCTTTGCTTTCACTGACATGCGGGCCCGTCTGTTTTGTGGACCCCTGCTGTCAGCGACTATAGAATAGAAAGATAGTTCATTTATTTTTTAGATTTGTATGGAACTTTGAAAAATCATAGGTGGAGTTCTAGAGGTCCAAATCTTGTGAACCAAATTTTGTTCTAATCCTCATGAAGTATAGTGTTTTATAAAAATATGAAATGTACATCTTCTGATATTTTTATGGTGATTAAAATGTATTTAGATAAATGTTTTTTGAATGTTAGTAATCTTGTAAAATAGATATCTTGAGCTAGAAAAGTGATAAAATTGTGATTCCAATTTTGTTGGACTTGTATTGACATGCTTTATCTAGAAAAAATAATAAACTTGCTGTAAATTTGAGTTAAGTAGGGTCTTTCTATTTATCAAGTAATAAATGGTATTTTCTAAGGAAAATTGTAGGGACAAAAATATGTAACATATTGATATGCCACTTTTTGTACAGTAGTATGGAACTAATATGAAGCTAGAAAAAATATATAATCTGTTATTTAGCACTTTTATATAGGGTTTACTATTTTCACTAAAATAGGCCTTGCTAGCTTGTCATTTTTGTAAAGGATGTTATACATGGTAAAATGGCATGAAATTTTTGCACTAGTCTATTGGTAGCACTTGGAAGCCACTATAATTTTCTGAGAATTTATTGTTCAAATTGGTATGTGTTTGTTATTTTTCCTAATTATATAATTAAATTAATAAAGGCATTTAAATAAATAGTTTGGGCTTGACCATTATGTTTCCTTGAGTTAATTTTATATGGTTGAACTATTGGTATACTTGGTGATATCAAATTTTGAATGCTTATATGTAGTAAAAATATTGTTGCTTTATAATTCAATGTAAAGTTGTTTTAGGACAGATTCTGTGGTGGGGTATGTTGTATAGTGAAAATAATGATTGCTGTAGAAATAGTTAATAACAAAGTTGTAGGAAACTTCTTAATCTATCTTGTGTTAAAATTTCAGGGCAATAGGCCAAAGGGTTTAGGAATTATAGCTGTTTAAAGTTAGTCTTCCAAAATACGTGTTCTCTAAAATTTCTGGACAGCACTAGATAGGCCAAAGGGTTTAGGAATTAGCTTTTGGTGATTAAATAAGAGTTATAGGAAATTTTATAATCTTTCCAGAAAGTCTAGGATCACAACATTTGGATAAGTATAACTTTAGTTATAATATAAACTTGTAACTGCCATGTGTAGCTTAGACATTGTTTTGTGTGAAATTTGTAAGTAGACAGAGAAGAGATATGCACCTACTCAGTTAGTATGGAGTTATCATTTATATCATGGTGTAGCTCAACATCATTATCGTAGCATGTACCTTTCCATATCACATCATATATGATCCCTCTTATGCATTCATGAGACTTACTTATGCATATGCATGCAATAGGTGCCACCGAGGAGGTCATGTTGGTGGAGCTAGACGATGATCCACAAGAGGAGAACCTAGAAGTGCAGCACCAGGAGGTTCCCAACGAAGGCGAGCCTGAGGTTGATCACCTTCCCAAGTGCCCCGATCATCTACCCTCAACGTTCGTGAAAGGCAAGCCCCGGAGCATTATAAGCCTCCCTACTTTATTAATGTCACCTAAAGTTATTCATATTGATGCATTACGTCACTGGAGTTGTTTAGAAACACTTGCTGCATATTACCTTTCCTTGACTAGAAATATCTATCATGAATCCTATTTAAGTCCAGGAACACTTATCATGCTTAGCTATGCTTAGACCGGTAGAAGTAGGGTGATTTCCTGTCACCTATGAGCTATAGGTGATAACTTGATCACGGTTGGCTATATTGTGCTATCGTGGAACATAACTGGGTATTGTTGAATAAATGGAGACTGGGTGGAGTCTTATGTTGTGGTATCATAGTGATTCCATCTGTGTCGTTTAAGGACCGACTGTTGGAGGTTTATCTTGTCATGTTGAACGCATGTCTCTCACATAGTTGGCCGAATAAGTCATTTCTTGGTGCTGGTACGGTCATTCTGAAGTTTACTTCGGGAAAGACGGTGCTATTAAAGAACGTACAGCATGTCCCCTCTATCAAGAATAATCTTGTTAGCGCTTCTCAGATGTGTCGCGATGGCTTTAAAATTGTGCTTGAGTCCAATAAATGTGTTGTGTCGAGACATGAAACTTTTGTTGGAAAAGGTTATAATTACAGAGGCTTATTCCACTTATCTTTGCTTGATGATGTGTGTAATAAAGTGGTGAACAATGTTAATGTTTCGGATGAGTCGAATTTATGGCATTCACGATTTTGTCACATTAATTTTGGCTGTCTCATGCGGCTTGCAAATCTGAATTTAATCCCAACATTTAACTTAGTCAAAGATTCTAAGTGCCAGGTGTGTGTGCAATCGAAGCAACCGCGCAAGCCTCACAAGACTGCTGAGGTGAGGAACTTGGCACCATTAGAACTCGTTCATTTTGATTTATGCGAAATGAATGGCGAATTGACTAAAGGCGGTAGACGATACTTCATGACATTTATAGATGATTGCACTAGATTTTGCTACGTGTATTTATTAAAAACAAAAGATGAAGCGTTGCATTATTTTAAGGTCTATAAAGCTAAGGTAGAAAATCAACTTGAGAAGAAAATCAAGCGTTTGTGGTCCAATCGCGGGGGAGAATATTTCTCAAATGAATTTTCTGAGTTTTGCGCGGTGCATGGAATTGTTTATGAGAGGACGCCACCATACTCACCATAGTCCAATGGGATTGTAGAGAGAAAGAACCGCACTCTAACTGATTTGGTTAATGTCATGTTAGAGACTGCGGGACTATCTAAGGAATGGTGGGGTGAGGCCATATTGACAGCATGTCATGTCCTGAATAGAGTGCCCACAAAGAACAAAGAAATCACACCATTTAAGGAATAGGAGAAGAAGAGATTAAATCTCTCTTACCTATGAACTTGGGGTTGTTTGGCAAATATGAATGTGCCAATAAACAAAAAGCGTAAGCTTGGACCAAAGACTGTTGATGGTGTCTTTCTTGGTTATGCTATTCATAGCGTGGGTTAGAGATTTCTAATTATAAACTCTAGTGTTCCTGAGATGGCTGTTGATACAATCATAGAATCTAGAGACACTACATTTTTGAGAATGAGTTTCCCATGAAAAATGCACCTAGCACAACTGGTCATGAATTTATAATTCCCCATGAGCATGAAAATTTTACTCCGATAGAACAAATTGAGGAACCCTATGTGCAAAATCCTGAGGAGGATGACACTATAGTCACTAGGAAAAGCAAGAGACAGAGGACTGCAAAGTCTTTTGGTGATGACTATATTGTGTACCTTGTGGATGACACACCAACGACCATTGAAGAGGCATATTCCTCTCCTGATGCTGACTTATGGAAGGAAGCAGTACGGAGTGAGATGGATTCTGTTATGTCTAATAAAACTTGGGAAATTGTTGATCGTCCCTATGGGTGCAAGCCTATAGGTTGCAAATGGGTGTTCAAGAAAAAGCTTAGGCCTGATGGTACTATTGAGAGGTACAAGGCAAGGCTTGTGGCCAAGGGTTATACTCAAAAGGAAGGTGAGGATTTCTTTGATACTTATTCACCGGTTGCCCGATTGACCACAATTCGAGTTTTGCTTTCCTTGGCAGCCTCTTATGGTCTTATCGTTTATCAAATGGATGTTAAGACAGCTTTCCTAAATGGAGAGTTGAAGGAGGAGATCTATATGGATCCGCCTGATGGGTTTATAGCAAATGGTCAAGAAGGCAAGGTGTGTAAATTATTAAAGTCATTATACGGCCTAAAACAAGTTCCTAAGCAATGGCATGAGAAGTTTGACAGAACTTTAACATCTACTAACTTTGTTGTGAATGAAGCTGACAAATGTGTGTACTATCGGTATGGCGGGGGTGAAGGAGACATTTTGTGCTTATATGTTGATGACATACTGATATTTGGATCTAGCCTCAAAGTGATTGAGGAGGTGAAGGAATTTCTATCTAAAAATTTTGAGATGAAAGATTTGGGAGAGGCTGATGTTATTCTTAATATCAAGCTTCTAAGAGAAGGTGATGGTGGGGTAACTCTGTTACAAACCCATTATGTGGAAAAGGTGCTACGTCGCTTTGGGTTCAGTGACTGTGCACCTGCTCCTACACCTTATGACCCTAGCGTGCTATTAAGGAAAAATCAAAGAATAGTAAGGGATTAGTTGAGATATTCCTAGATCATTGGTTCGCTCATGCAAGCTGAGCCAGTTTGTGTCAAACCTGGGAGATGATCACTAGCGTGCTCTTGAGAGAGTAATGCGCTACCTAAAAGGGACCATGAGCTATGGTATTTGTTATACCGGACATCCGAAAGTACTGGAAGGCTATTGTGATGCCAACTGGATTTCTAATGCTGATGAGCTTTATGCCACAAGTGGATATGTGTTTTTACTTAGAGGTGGTGTTGTTTCCTAGAAGTCTTGCAAGCAGACTATCTTAACAAAGTCTACAATGGAAGCAGAACTCATAGCATTAGACACTACTGGATCTGAGGCAGAGTGGCTTCGTGATCTCCTTATGCATTTACCGATTGTTGAAAACCCCATACCGGCTATTTCTATGAACTGCGATAACCAGACTATGATTACAAAGGTTAACAGTTCCAATGATAACATGAAGTCCACAAGGCATTTTAAGAGACGACTAAAATCTGTCAGAAAATTGAGAAACTCCGGAGTAATAGCGTTGGACTATGTTCACACGTCTAGCAATCTGGCAGATCAGTTCACTAAGGGTCTGTCATGCAACGTGATAGAAAGTGCATCGAGAGATATGGGTTTGAGACCCACTTGAAATTTACTATAGTGGTAACATGTTCTATGTGATCAGAGATCCCGTGAAGTAGGATGGTAAAACAAGCTAGTAGTAAATTGTGAGGAAAGATCCTTAGTAAGACTTATTTCTAATGCATATCTTTCCGTTCTGTAAGGCGGGCTGGCTTTTGCCTCAATGCATTCCAAGTGGCTTATCAAAGCAAAGATGTTGTCCTATAGAACATCTTTTGAGGACACACCTATATGAGTCAGACTGCTGGTCACAGTCTATGACATTTGGGTGATCTCTAAATACTCATGAAAGGCACTAAAGTATGACTTATATGCTTCAAATAGAGGGGATGTCTTTTACTACCCAGTATCAGCTAAGGACTTTAGTGACATTCACCTCACATAAAACTATCAATTCAAAGCTTAGTCCATTGTTCAGTTATGACTGAGTGAAACTTTTGTTCTAGATGGATGTTCAACTTAACAGTCTCCATCGAAACACTAGTATATAAAAGGAATGTGGTTCTTAGACTACTTTGTTACAAACCCTAGAGTTTGGTGGGGATTGCTGGATATAATATAGGCTTGGCCCATATAATATTTAATTAATCAAATAAAACTCTATGGTACGTAACATTAAGTGTTGTATGGTTTAATACCATACGGGATTTTGACTGGACGCTGACTTAGTTTATATGGTTGGAAATTATTTATCTAAATTGAGAAGCTGACAAAAGGACAAAGACGTGCCACACGCGCGCGCGCCGCCGGCCGGGCCAAGCTGGGCCGTGGGCGTGGGCGCGGGATAGGCCAGGCTGAGGCCGAGGCGTGGTAGGCGGGCAGGCGGCGAGTGGGCGGGCGTGGCCTGTCTTTTGCCACTTAATCCACATAACAATGGGAGTTACTCCCCTTGTTGATGGAGGCAAACTGATTACACTGGGTGCGCGACAATTAGGTTTTTCGGGAGCGATCTGTGACTGCTCATCCACGTACATCTTCTCGGTGATTGCCTACGGAACGTCAAGGCATCTTCTTCTTGGTGATCCGTTCATGAGACTGCACTGCGAACATCTTCCTGCATCGACTATGGTCCACGACTTTGAGCAACGCACTATGTCGACTAGTGCGAATGGAGCCTCCGATGCCCTCGGCATGGGACCCTCCGCTGGGTATAGTCTAATCTCTGTGATTTATGTACTTTGTGTTTTTACTGTATTCACCAGTATGTCATCTCTGCATGTTGTAGTGTTCATAAGAAATATACACATGCACATATATGTCGTCACAAACCTGCTGATGTTATTTTTCTGGATTAAACTGATAATGAAATTGCCTAAATTCCTAACATTCCGAAGGTGGCTCTAAGGCCTAGCTTGGTTGAGCCATAGCTTTTGCAAAAGCTGGTGTTAGCTATGACTTTTGCAAAAGTTGCTATAGAAAATATGTCGTGGAAAAAGCAGGAGACTTTTGGTGGAACAGCTATGGCTTTTGAAAAGCACCTACGAGCGGACCCCACATGTCATTCACAATCCATCCTCTCAACTCTCTCCCTCTCTCACTTACGAGCGGGCCTCGCTCGTCAGCATCTTCTCCTTCCTCCCTATCAACATCTCTTGCGCCAGCCCGCGGTGGTGCTCCAGCGTGGAGGCCATGCCCGCCCATGGCGGTACTTGGCTAGGGCCGTTGAGCTCACGGGTCACCGAACCCGGTCGCGCTTCCACTAGTGGGGCTGGGGCTGGGGTTGGGATGGGGCTGCTAGGATGGAGCTCGCACCGTCGTCGGGATGAGGCCCGCGTGCCACCACTAGGATGGCCCAAACAGTGGCTGGGTAGGGCCTGGGCCGCCGCCACCGCCAGGATGGGGTGGATCAAGCTTGAGCCGCCGGGATGGCCCATGCCGTTGCCGGGCAGAGCCTGCACCGCAGCCGTCGTCGGGATGGGGTTGGGATCGAGTTCGCGCCGCCAGGATGGGTTGGGATGGAGCTCGTGCCGTCGTCTGGATGAGGCCAGCACGCTGCCGAAGGGATGGCTAGGCAGAATTCGCGCCGCCCTAAGAAAGGGCAGAGGCCCATGCCGCCACCGGGATGGAGCTCGAGAGGGAGCACTCCGTCGTGCAGCATCTCTTGGGAGTCTACGGACGGAAAAGAAGAAGTAAAAGGAACCAGTACTTCCTGACCAATGGCAGGTGGACAATTTTTTACTCTAAAAATAGCTGAAAGCAGAGGGTGGATGCTTTGATTTTTTTACTAGATCAAAAGTAGTTTTGGTCTTACGCCCTATTCGTTTGGGCTGGTATGGCTTATAAGTCATGACTGAAAGTACTGTTGGCTAGTTTGGTGTGAGAAAAAAATACTGTTTGTTGGCTGATAAGCCATGGCTTATAAGTCAGATACGAGCAAACGAACAGGTTGTAAAGCCGTTGTGGCTTTTGATCTTTTTGGTTGGCTTTTAGTTTTTGCAAATATAAAAACGGGTTAAAAAGTCCAACCAAAGAGCCCTAAATTTTGACCCAAGATTTAATAAGCTATATGACATGATAGGTGGTTCTAGATTTATTCTGTGCTGCGGTAGGACATGGGCTGTGAATTTTTTTAACACTTTTTGTAAACTAATTTTAAATCTAACACTGTTTTTTTAAAACTAACACTTTTAGCCGCACCCATTGCCATGACGCGGCGAAACGCCTGTGCTGCGTACCGCGCCATGCATGGTGGCACGGCGGGTGGCTGACGTGGCGACGACCGGAAATGCTAACCGGTGATGTGGCAGGGCTTACCGCGCCATCGATCTTGGCGCGGCAGTGACACGCCCTGATCGGTGGCGTGACAGAGCCGAATAAAAGCGACATGGCCCAATCCCACCTGCCCGAGCACGCCCGCCTGCCCGTGCACGCCCGCGCCAGCCTCCGGCAGGGCCTGCTCGCCGCCGAGCACGTCAACCGCGCCATGAACACCGGCACGCCATGGGCGCTCACTGCGCCCGCCGCGCCAGCACGGCGGTGCGCCACCCCCTCTGGCCACGTACGGCGGCTACTCGCCAAGGCCAGCGCCCGTACCTCCCGGCCCGGTCTAGCACGCCACCGCCGCGAGAACAAGCGCCGCTACCGTGAGGTACTCCCCTAGTGTATTTATTGATTGAATCGACATTGTTAGTATAGTAAGTTAGTAAATGTCAACATAAAATTTTCGTCCCATGCCGAGGACACACACAGCATGCTGAAAGGGTCTGCTCGATGGAGCTGTAGATCCGCCTAGCTTCAGCGCAGGGATGATTGATCTTGCGCACTCCTCCTAAGATGTGCCAGTCAATTTGACACTGTAATTGATAAGGAGAGAAAGTTCATCAGTAATTAAGGGCGGAACTTGCCGGTGTTGTCAGACAGTCCCGAATGTGTGGCTCTGAGAGCCGATATGAGAGATCGACTAAACAGCCGCTTTCAGCATATTCATGAGAATAAATCGGTTAAAGCTCATTGGGTTGTATAAAAAGAATCGGTTATCATTCAAGATAAATGTCATTATTTGAGCAAATATTAATCAATGGCAACAAGATATCAACAATGATTGGGTTATGCTGAGCCAATGATTACAAGCAACCGAACTCCTTTTATATAAAGAAATAATTCAACATCATTTAACCATTTAATAAAGATAAATCTAATGAACATGTTAGATCTCATCTATCACTATTACCAGTGGGGCATGAGGCAGAATCATGCAGGCCGTAGAAATGACAATAGACTCTACGACCCCAACTCATTACTGATATCAGTGGGGCATGAGGCAGAATTATGTAGGCCATAATATAATAATAAGATCATGGGACTGACATATCTTTCAACCTACTTTACTTTAATGGTCTCGTGATGCGAACTATTTGTGAAAGCACTCGATATCGACTAAAACAGCCGATTCAAGCATAGCGCATAGTTAAAGTCATGCCTTATTAGGAATAGATCTATCAAATAACGATCCCCACTCCATGATGCTAACAGTGAAGTGTGAGACAAAATCACACAGGCCATGATAATGGGCCATGGAACGGTTCTCGCTAGCCAATAAATCTACTCAAGGCACAATATGCTTTAACTGCACGCTATGCACGATCAAGATTGAAGTAAAACAACCGATAAAACATAACTCATCATTTAAGGTATAGATTAGATCAGTTTCAGATTAACAAACGATGAGCTAAACACGATATAAGGCCGATCTAGATCAATCTCAATCGGGCAGAGTGATATTGCTGTAATTAAATAAATAATGAAAGCAATAAGCAATATCGGTAACTGAATGAATCTACCAAAGACTGCCACTCTAAGGTAGAGCCGATAACTTGACCTTGATCTAGTTCATATAGTGGGGGTCGACCGGATCGATGCAGCCATACTTAAACTAGGCAAGAGTCGATAACTAACTTATACCAGAGTCGCAGTGAAGGTCGACCGGATCGATGCAGCCGTACGAACAGAGGTATAAACCATGATGGTACTTACAACAAGCAGTGGAGGTCGATCGGATTGATGCAACTGTACTTGCTAAAGAACTCACCGAGATCTACTCTACCCCTACTCCTAAGGGGTGGCCAGAGCCAAAAAAGTAAATAACTTGTGTATTGTATTGATTGTTGTCTTTTACAATGGTCGGGGTTTGGTATTTATACCCAGAGTCTAAACATGAATCCTACTTGAGCACGATTTGTTACAATCTTTGGCATAAACAAAAATATTCCTAATTTAAGATAACTTAGACTCTAATCTTTTTTTGTAGAATCCGATATGTAGTTTCTTGGCATCAACCGTAGTTCACCATCGCTATCCGCTGATGTCATCCCAAGCGATCCGATTCTAGAGTCGTATCTGAATCAGCTGACATCGATCCTTATTCAATCGATTCCTTGATTGGCACAATCTTGGAAGCCTGCGAGTTCCCGCATTCTTCTCCTAAATTTTAGTGTAAACAGTAAAATAAATAAAGTTAGTATAATTAGTAAAGTATAGTTAGTAAAGTTAGTTAGTTTAGTTAGTATAGGTAATATAGTAAGTTAGTATAGATAGTAAAGTTAGGTAGTTTAGTTAGTATAGTTAGTATAGTTAGTGAGTTTAGTTATACATTGTATTTAGTCTAATTAGTTGTTGTAGTTAGGCTTGTATAAATGTTAATATTAGATTAGTTAGTATAGTTATAGTTAGAAAAGGTATTAATATTACTATGGACATTACGTACGATGATTTCGATGACTTGATGAAGTTTCTTAAAATGCTTTTGTAGATGGATTGTTGTGTTAGAGTTTTTTTATGGAGAAAGTGTTAGGAGAGAAGATGGTATGTTTCAGGATATGGAAGAAGAATTGGAATGGTTTGATGAATCTCCTAGCTTCAACAATCTTTGTGTCCGTTTGAATGCAAAGTTTGGCAGTGATTTTGCACTGAAAGAGAGGTTTGATACTGGGAAGACTAGGGCACACTATGTCCTCATGCCCTTGCGTGACCCTGCTCACTGGTCCCGCTACACTAGGGTGCTCCAAGGTTCTAATGTGCCCATGGCTGAGGTGGTGGTGGAGAATGGGTACATGATGCAGGGTGTCTAGGATGGCCCATCCATTTACGGTGTTGGAGGCAATGAACAAGAATTAGGGGTCGAAGGGGAAGCAACTCAGGGTAACATGGATTTGGACGGTCAGTTGATGCACGAGCAATTTCATTCAACTATAGTAGGCTGTATAAGCAATGACTTCGATATGAATGAGTTCGAACGGGAAGAGGAGGAGCAGGAGGAGGAGGAGAGGATCGGTGATGTAGTTAGCAGTGATTCAAACGATTCTGATGATGACCAAGGAGGTACAGATGCTATGCCAACACCGGTTGATGCCATGCCAGTACCGGTTCATACTATGCCAATACCAGTACCAACTAAAATTTTGCATGGTATCTAGGCTCAGGGTAGACTAGTCACAGATTTGGCAGCAGATGATACCCCCTAAGATTCATGGGCTAGAATTAGCAAAGCACAGCAGTATGTTCCACCACCACCTTACATAGCGACTGAGCTTGAGCAACTAAGGTCGATGAACGTATCTTTCAAGGGCATTCCAAACTATAGGGATGTCAGCATGACAAATATGGTAGTTTGTGACACCGGTCTTCAAATGTGTAGAAAATCATTGTATGACCATGAAAAAGAAACCCTTAGGAAAGGGATGATATTCAATACAATGTCAAAGATGAAGCTCTTTCTTCAGGACTATGCTATGTATCACCATAGGCCGTACACCATCACTCATTCGGACTAGGAGTTGAGGTACCACGTGATATGCAAAAATGGTTGTATGTGGAGGTTAAATGCACGAAAGAGTTAGAAACATACTGAGTAAGCAACTCGTCGTTCGAGTACCAATCCTCTATCACAACCCTGTTGTTGTGGCTAGGGTCACCTATAATGCCCTGATCTACCTTTCGCCTGTAGTAAGTGGCCTCTGTTTTATCTACGACCTCTGTGGCCTGAGTGAAGAACGCGTCGTCTTCTTCCTCCATCTACAAGCCTGCCTCTACTAGAGCGATGAGCTCGCTCAGTCTGCCAGTGTCGTCCTCAGCCTTCTCCGCCTGCAAGCCTGCCTCTGCTAGAGCGATGAGCTCGCTCAGTCTATCAGTGTCATCCTCTGGTTCCTCCACCTGCAAGCCCGCCTCTGCTAGAGCGATGATCTCGCTCAGTCTGGTAGTGTTGTCCTCATCCTCGTCCACCTCATCAAACAACACAATCGGTGATTCAACGGTGTGACTAGCTCATTTTCTGTGCTCATCAAACTTCTTTTCCTCATACCTTGCACGAACCACCTGTGCAGCATGTTCCTCGCTGCATCCTATCCCTTCATGTATAAAATACAATCATTTAGCAACGTGATTATATTACATTTAAAATTAGGCTACAAAAAAAGGCTTTCAAGGACTCACTAACACATAATGCAACAATATGCTCATTCAAGACCTGCATCTATACTCTTGTCTCCTCCCTTGCCTCCTTCCTTGCCATCTCCTCCTCTAATGTCATCCGTCTCTTCAATCCTCATTTGTCAAGCCCAACATCGATCGGATTATAAATACCGCGCTGTCTAGCAAACTCACGCATCCTGTCTTTGTGATGTTTAACGAATAGGTTGACGTAGTCAGGTCTATATCCCCTCTTCCGTATAATTACTTGCTTCCCCTTTAGTTCATCCAAGAACTTAGCTTGACCATCATAACATTCCCACCTGCATTTCCTAGTGCTATGTTCAAGCGAAAAATTATATCATATATGTCTTAGCAAAAGAAACAAAATATGATTTCATGTATACCATAAAAATAACCAACTTCATCATAGTCAACCATATGGCCGCAATAATGGCCTATTCCAAGCTCCGAAGGGACTAGACCGTAGTTGGATTTAACACCACATTAGCACTTGACTGGAGGTGCTTTGTAAATTAACCTTTCTTTCTTCTTTTGCTTTGTCTTTGACGGTTTTTCCAGTCATTGGTTCTTAGGACCATACAACCACTCCTTGAAATGACACTTCGCCATTGAAAACACCTAAATAAGGTGACATTACTACATGAACACATATAGCTCAATATTTCAACACATACACTTTGCACTTACTTCATGCTTGTTTGGACACACAAACTCCAACATATTCTCAGGGTTTATCATAGCTCGATCTCCGCAATCACACAGAGGAGGTTCCTCGAGTCGTCTAACTGTGGCTAAGTGCTTCTCCTTAGCCATCATTGGAGGGGGGTTAGGGGGAGGTGGAACCCACCGCTTGAAGTGCTCTCGTGAATGTCGTCCTCTCCACCAATCGTTAAAAAGGAGATACCTAGGGTCAAACTTGTCTGCACCGTCGATCCACTGAAAGAAAAATCACCTCTCATGGGCCTACACAATAAAATTCCAATAAAATATTAGTAACCTAGTAATACAAATGAAGAAAAAAAATATACGGAAACAATTACTTACATTAAAATGACTATATGTGTAGAAGCAACGAGCCGCTGTGTCTGGATGTCTCGATTGAAACACGTCGGCCGGACGACCACAGTCACAGTTAGGGACAGGAAGGTCAGGAGGGACGGGGGCATCTTTGCTAGACTCGTCGGGGTACAATTCTATAGGACGACCCTGTTTTCGCCACAACTACTCCCGAAACATGTCTTCTATCTAATAAAACGGTTTAAATTTAAACATCAGTCGAAACAACGCAAATTAATGAAAAATATAATCATTTGCATTGCAACTCAAATAATATAACAGACTTATAGCAACAAAAATATACATGGTAAACATACTTCTAATTAAATAATTAGTTAAGGCGGGCGGGCAGGCGGGCGCGGTAGCCGACATGCGCGGGCGGGCGTGGCGGCCGCGTGTGGGCAGGCGGGCGAGCGTGGGTGGGCGTGCGGGCAAGCGAGCGGGCGCAGGCGTGCGTGCGGCAGGCGGCCAGGCGGGCAGGCGGCGGTAGGCGCTTGCGACCAGGCAGACATAGGGAGGGCGGCTCACAGGCGATATATATATATCGGGAGTGACGCGTCGTGAGGGATGACGTGGTAAGCCCTGCCACGTCACCGGTCAGCATTTCCGGTCGTCGCCACTTCAGCGCGGCACATGCGTTTCGTTGCGCCACCATGCACGGCGCGGCACAGGCATTTCGCCGCGCCATGGCAATAGATGCGGCCAAAAGTGTTAGTTTTGAAGGAAAAAACAGTGTTAAATTTAAAATTAGTTTACAAAAAGTGTTAAAAAATCTGGGCTGTCAAAGGCCCCGTTCGCTTCGCTGAAAAAACAAGCCAAAACAATGTTCCGACTAATTTATTGTGAGAGAAAAACATTGTTCCGGCTGAAAAAACAAGCTGAAAAGTACGGATTATAAGAGAAGCGAACAGGGCCAAAAATCCTTCTTTGTCATTTGAGTGGAACTCTGATCCAATCCATAAATGAATCAAATATTTGTATTGCTTGGAGATTATGTGTGTAAGTTATAACAGTACAGAGCTTTGTTATAAGTTGAGACAACATTTTGCATGGAGACTACTATCAATGTAGAGATGCACAAGGCATGAATGCATGATCTCGATCAAATGAGCAAGTTTTCTCCCTTTTTTTTGATGAATCAGTGCAAGGGGTGAAGAGTCCCCATCTGATCATATGTTACCACATTTATTTGGTTGCATTTTGTAGCTATCTTGCTGAATGAGCATTTTTCTTTTGTTCATGGGTCAAGCTTCTGAGGGCGCCAATGAGCGATTTAAGCGTGCCACCATCAGGTCTCAGTTGAGGGGGTTCACATATGTGAGTGGTGGAGCTCCCAGGGCTTAAATTTCCATGATCAGGCCACGAGACGAGACAGCCTAGTCAGTGTCAGGAATTGGCTTCAGCCAGGCTACAATGATGAACTGACCCATGGGGCACGCGGTATGCAATGCTCGGCAGCCTGGGGGCACAACAGCATGGGCTCTGTTCGTTTGTCTTATAATTCATACTTTTTAGCTTATTTTTTTAATTAAAATAATATTTTCTCTCACAATAAATCAACCGGAATAATATTTTAGCTTTTTTTTCAGCAAAACTAACGGGGCCATGTCCTTCACAGCCTCTGGTCCTCCGCTGATCGCCCTAGTTGGTGCGTGTCGTCGTCGCCACAGCGACCACAAGGCACGACCGCGCAATCAGGGGCATGCAACACAGCAGCCTATGCCGCTTCCTCAGCCAACAGAAGAATAATATTCCAGATTTAGCATCGGTATTGGGAAAATAGGAACATTTCATCCATGCATGATAGGAACAATTGAATTATACCATCGAAGATCCCATAATTATACTAAGCAAATAACATAAAATACACATAGGGGAACAATTTATTGGAACAATGCATGATATATGATGGAAGATGAGTGTCTGGATTTGAAGTTGAGGCTAAAGTAGGTTTGGGGTCTTAGGCAATGTTTGGATTCTCTTCTCTAAACTCTACATCTCTAAATTTTAGAGTTAAAGCTCTCTAAAGTTAGCTCTAAACTTTAGTCCATCTCGCATTAGAGCTTTATAGACCTTAAAAGTGAGCTAAAGTACTCTAAAGTTTTTAGAAATTTAAAATCTAGAGGAGAATCAAACAGACCCTTGCTATTTTGCTTTGCTGAACGTTATAAGTTCTTCGAAGCGACCAATCATGGATGTGCCAGTGAACAGATAAAGATTGAGTTCGCCTCGATCTCGGTGAAGGTGACTTGGTCGGCTTTAAAATGTTCCTATAAATGGATTTCTCATGGGTACTTTTTTTTTTATATAACCCAACAAAAACTACTATGATAGGCGAGGCGACTCCCTTTTTATAATTGTATAAAAAAAAGGAAAACTGAGTGTGCCTTCCGCTTCTGTAAACCAATGTTTGGGCCTTGACTGACTTCGTATGCCCATCCAGTGATCCATATCAGCTCACGGCCTAGAAGCTAAAGTCTTGGGCCGGAACAAGACGCTGGCAGTTGGCACATCAAAATAGCGTGTCGATTTGCATTTCTTACTCAATTTATATTGCTTTTGTTTCATGTCGCGTTCGCCCTCCTTATCTTGAAGCTCTGGCTGCCGATCTAGGCCAATGAGAAAGATAGTCTTTTTGTAGCAATTCGGTGTTCGTCTGACATAACTAGAGGAGCTATTGGCTTGCATAGTTCACGACGAAGACCTGCCGAGTGACGAGGGCACACCATGCCACGCGGTAAACAGCTCGCTGAAAAGAACACGTCAAGGAAGGAGTACAGTAAAATAACCACATTCCTTGGATTTCAAACTTGCCATTTCTTTTCTTTATTAAAAAAAGCGTCGCGCGGAACGATCTATGTGCTCGCTGGAAATGCTGGTGTCATGTGTGCTACAGCACTAACCGACAGCTGCTATTCACAAGTGCGCGTGGACGGCGACTACTGCATTGCATCTGTATGGTACGGGTGCCTGACAAAAGAGGAAGGAACTGAAGTAAACAATTGGCTGTCTGACGAGGATTACGTACGCTAATTAATTAGCGGCACTGTCATGTCAAATCTATCGCGAGCTAGCTATAAGCTGGTAACCGTAGCTAGCACGAGCAGGGCTCCGGCCGCTTCGCAGCTCTGAGCTGATACGATCGTGAATTATTATTGTTGGCTGGTTTCGTGTGAGAGAAAAATACTGTTCTGGCCAGAAATTTACGATCGTTTATGACCAAGCGAACAGGGTGTCGATCATCGCTCAGCTTTTACCCTGGAAGCAGTTGGGCTCCCCCAGCTTTTCGCCAAAAGGCAGGCCACCATTCAGGCACATGAGCTCCATCCAACTCGGCGGACGGGGAAGGGGAATTGACACCAAAAGGTGACCCGTCGAGACCTCATCACCTAGCTAGCTTGTTGCCGACGAGCTTGCATTGTGCGCCGTGGATGATGGGCATGATGGTGCCTGTGGTCCACGGCTCATATAAAGATGGTTTGGCCCACTCGGAGCTCCGAGATCAACACAGCTTTTTTGAGCCACGGCCCCGGCCCACCCACACACCATGCATCTTATTCTTATCTGCCCCAACGCGCACGAAATCACTTGTGTGCTCACACATGCGTGCACATGACCTACAGTATAAGCTAAGCCATTAGCCATCTGAGTTGGCTAGAAATGGCCTCTAGATTAAAGCCGGCCTCCCAAGATCTCTCTTGGAACTTGAAAGGGGGCCGGCCGGGCCGGCGAGCGAGGCCAGCTAGTTAGGTCGACAGCTTCTTCACGTTTCCGGTACATGTCGTTGCAGGCACACGAGCTAAAAGCTAGGGGCCAAGGGGCCAAACCCTACATATATTGGGAGGGTGTGGTATGGCTGTACAACTGATATAAAGGGAGCCTACTACACGGCTACACAACAGTTCAGTTAGCACGTATCCATCTGAAAAGAGCTCCGGCGGGGACACATGCACGCAAGCGCCCAATCGATTCTCTTTTCTTTCTTTCTTTTATTTATCAGCAGCTTGGCAGTTGCTTGCTTAAAGGACCCCTTTATTAATCTGCATATATATCAGGCTACCACACCACTGCTCCATGCATCCACTTGGCATTAAAAAACTAGACAGCACAGCTTCATCACATCAATTAAGGGCTTATTATTAGTTCCATCAGAACTTGTCAATTAGTTACTCCAAGATCAGAACTCCGTGTTAGTCACCAGTTGGTCGATGTGAATTGCTGGTTACCAGTTGCTCGGTCTCATCGGTACTCATCACAGCAGTGAAAGAGAAGAAGAAGAAACGAAAGAAATGCACTGAACTTCCCTTTCTTTCTACAGCAGATTGATTAAAAAGGTGGAACTCGATCGTAGCTTTGTGATTAGTATTGGTGAACTGGCGAGTTACTGACGGCCAATGTTTATTATATTTATCCAATTCCAGAGCAATGATCGATCATACAAAGATTTTTCTGCATTCAATTTGTTGTTTATGAGTCGGGCCGGGGGCGATCGAGCCGAGGCAGCGCGGCGCCCGCCGGTCGGTCGACGGCGTCGTGCCTACGGCCGGGCCGGCCGCGCTTCTTTTTCGAAGCAAGGCGCGAAACTACTGATTATGCACCCCATTAGGGCAACAAAGCGAGCTTCCAAATCCAATAGTAAGTCCATCAAGTAGATAGCTAGCACTCTCCCTGGGGGAAACTGAAGGATTAATAAACTAGGCGAGGAGTGCGTGTGTGTGGGGATGGTTGAGTTGCTGCGAGATCGATAATCATGCAGCGGTCGATCGACACCGTACCCCCCAGCAAAAGCAACATCTCCATTTGGGCCTCGCGACATGTACTATATTCTAGCATGTGTATCCATCTCCAATAGCTCGCATGTCATATCATATTCCTATATACTTAGCTACGTGGACTATACTTTAGCTTGAATTAAGTAGCCAGTAGTAAGCAGGATGATTCGAAACCATATAGCTAGCTATAGCTAGGAGTATACTAAATGTGCCCTCTAACTAATCCATCGATATCATCTAAAAAAAGCTAATGCATGGGCAATTGACGAGCTAATTAAAGGCAAAGGAGCAGAGTCATCTGCTGGTTAATTAGTTTCTCATACCAATATCTACAGTATCGTCGGTGTTTTCGGACCACCGACGAGTAAAATTGTATTTGCTCGTCTGGCTCGGATGGTGTGCTCAGAGAACATAAGGGTTTATACTGGTTCGGGCGGAACGTCCCTACGTCCAATTTGCTGCTGCTCGTGTTACCGGCACTTGGTTTGCAGTAGGGGTTACAAACAAGCGAGAGAGGGAAATGATCCCAAGTCTCTGGTGAAAGGAATGAACGGGTGCTGAGAACTCGATCGCTGCTCAGCCGTGTGCTCGTGTCATGCTCTTGTGTTTTTATCTCAGAGTTCGGTCTTGTGCGGATCTCGATCCCCCCTCCCGGGGCGCCCTGCTTCCCCTTTTATAAGCGAAAGGAAAGCGCAGGTTACAGCGGAGAAAAAGAAGAAGAACAAGAGAGAGAAAAAGGTTTCCAGGATCGCCGGGTCATTCTTCTCCTTCATACGGGTCCCGCCGATCCTCTAGATGTCAATAGGGAAGGCTCCACGTCGCGGCCATGTCCATCACTGGCGTCATGCGCAGGCGTCATCTGCCGGTCATAGCGTTCCATCCCGTCCCTGTGGACGTCGTGGTGAACTGACGCGCCTGTCAACGTTTGTACGAGGGTTAGGCAGAACAGCACCGGTGCGTCCGACGTTGTTCTTAATGTGAATCCTCAGGTATGGCCCGTCTTGGCCTCGGGTTACATCGAGTCGTGCCCGTCTCTTTCCTGGTGTCAGAGTTTTGACCCAGGGCCATACGCCCGGACCTGAAGTGGTTGGCGGCGATATGGGGACCCGTCGGACGAGATGGAGCCCGCGACCCTTTGGGGTCGGACGAGACGGAGCCCGCACCCAAGGGTCGGGTGAGACGGAGCCCGCGGCGTTGGGGTCGGGCGAGATAGAGCCCGCGGCCTTGGGCGAGACCCCCGTGGCATCGGGGTCGGGCGAGACGGAACTGCTTCCTTGGGGTCGGGCGAGACGGAGTCCGCTGCCTCGGGGTCAGGCGAGACGGAGCCCACAGCCTTAGGCGAGACGGAAACTGCGTCCTTGGGTCGGACGAGACGGAGCCCGGACTCAAGGGGTCGGGCGAGACACGTTAATATGTCTTGCTCTGTCCAGGGAAGTCAGCGTGGACGCTAACTCTCTTGCTTCGGGTATCCCTAATATCGATACCTGACAAGTAAGTAGTACCATTTTCCAGTTGTCTACGTGTACCTCGCTGATTCGTTCGTGGGTGGAACAAACCAAGCTTCCATCGCAGTTCAGAATAAGCCGTTTGTGCTTTGTACGACTGATTTGTTAGGAGAGAAAAATATTGTATCATGGCTGATAAGTCGGCTTATAAGCTGGCTTATATGAGCAGCCGGGCTTGAGACGTTTGATTGAGAGAAAGAAAGACGGCGGCGAAACACATTGTACGTGCCCATCTTTACGTCAAATCCATAAAAGGACTCCATTGCTCCTGCAAGGAGGAACCTTTATACTTTGCCACTTTTTCCCCCAAGTGAAAACTGAAAAGAGCATCAGCACTAGCTATATCTACTCCTCTGATCTCTCTATCTACAGAGATCTAGGCTAGCCATCCAGCAACAGACAACCCTAAAACCCTTGCGGAAATGAGATGAGATGAAATCATTATTAAAGGCAAATAAAGCGAAGCTCCTAACGCATCAACGCGATTATTATTGGTGGCCAAGGCAAGAGGATTTGGATGCAGAGATTAATTCATATACGCAGGCACGCACGCAGCATCGATCATGCATGCCAGCTCCATTAATTAAAGCGGAGAGCTGAGCCGGGCCCGGGCGAGGTTTATCCTTAATCCCCGGCCTAACAGTACTGTTCAGTCTTAGAGCTGCTGGTCGCTGCAACGAACGAACGACGGTTGTTGGGTGATGTGCGTCAATGGCGCAACAGCACCGCACGGCCTAAAGCCGGAGCTCTGGACGATCGACTCTGGTCTGGTCTGGTGGTAGTGGTGGAGGACTGGAGGGCGGATGCATGGGGCCTCGCCGGCAATCATTGGTCTACTCATTCATGCATGGTTGGATGGCCAGGACAACATGCACGCATTCGCAGGGCCACAGGCCAGCAGCTGCAGCTCTGCTCGCTGGCCCTCTCTCTCTCTCCTCCCCACTCCTGCCTGCCCGTCTTGCAGTTGCGGCACAAAAGGGGAGGGAAATATGCTGCTGCACAGTGCACCGGTATCAAGGTTAGAGCTGGTGGTACTAGTACAGGTAGCAGAGTAGCACTGCCACTGCTCCACTTTCTAGAAGAAATGGAGGAAAAAGAAGAATGGATCGGAGCTCCTATCCTTCCCCTATTTGGGAAGAGAAGGACGGGAGAAGAAGATCCATGTATTCATGCGATTTACAGTACACCTCTTTCTTTTGCTAGATACTTACTCGCATACACAATCTATCAACAACACAGGATTGATAATATACACTTCATTACCTAAACCATCAATTGCTGTAAAGAGAAGGGACATGGCAAAAATTGTATCTTTTTCTTCACAGGGACATGATTCATCTTGTAAAGAAGGGGAGCAGGGGAGATGAGGATGATGGTGGTGGTGGTGGTGCTCTAAAGGAGACGGGCCGGAGAAAAGATGGCAAAAAATAAAGCCCAAAGGGCAGCAAGGAGGCAAAGCAGGAGGAATTAACAAAAGAGAAAGCCAGGAAACTACCACTACTACTACTCCAGTACGTAGCAATGAAAAACCAAAAGAAATGGAGAGAAAGGGAAGGTGGGAGGAGAGAAAAAAAAAGAGAAACAAAGACACCTTGCTGCTTGCTAGATTACAAGTCATCCTCGGTGATGCTCTCCAGGTGCGGCCGCCACACGGCGACGCGCCCCCGCCGCCGGTCCCTCGCCGTGGAGGCCTTCTCCTTCATGATCTCCGACAGGTACCTCTCGTTGGCCAGCAGCCGCTCCTTCTCGTCCTCCGACGGCGCCGGCCCGGCTGCGGCCCCGCTGCTGCAGGCGGCGGCCGCTCCGTCCCGTGCGGCGGTGTGGTCTTTCCTCCGGCGCCGCCTCCTCGCCACCGAAGCAGCAGCCGCCGCGGTTTGGCCGGCGGGCGTCGCCGGCGCCGACGGCTGTAGCTTCGCGGCGGGCTTCTCGGGCGCGGGCGCCGCGGCCGGGGTGGTGGCCATGACCGGCATGAGGAAGTAGATCTTGCCCCTCTGCAGCTCGGCATTGGGCGGCAGGATGACGGGCTTCTGCACGACGATGCCGCCGCCGCCGCCGTCGGCCGGGCACGTGGACGGCGGCTTCCGGAGGACGTGCTTGGGGTACGCCTTCATGATCTCCCCGGCCAGCACGGGGCCCCCGCTGATCTCCTCCACGCGTCCGTTGGAATGCACGATCCGCACCACGTCCAGCGCCCCGCACGGCAGGATGCACGCGATGCAGCACTTGATGGTCTCCATCGATATAATCCCTGTGGCCGCCCGCGGACCTCACCGTCACCGATCCCTCTCGCCTTCTGCTCGTAGCCCGGACGGCGCAGCTGCTGCGCCTGTGCTAGTTCATATATGGCGGCAGACCGGCAGTGAGCACGGAGAGGTCTCGATCGAGGAGGAAGAAGGAAGGAGCTTGGCGATGCGCGCCGCGCGCACGAGCTAAAGCTTTGGTTCGCGAGGCTCAGCTGGCTGGCCTTTGTATATGTTGGGTCCTTTTGGTGCGGGTACGTTTAGGCTGAAACGTTAGCGAGGCAAAAACACTGTTTCATACCTTAAAAAGTAGCTCTGAATAAGCCATGGAACAGGCTGCGAGGAAACTGGTTCTTGTTCGATCAGTCGGCAGCTGCCGCTGCTCAATGCTGTAGCCTGTAGCAGCAGCAATACTACTACTGCCGGTCCACTCTACAGTTAGCAGTGGCAGCAGCCCCAGGTCCTCCTCCCCTCTTTATTCTACTATTTCCACTGCTGGCTCTCTTGTTGGCTCCATTCAAACGTGGGATGGATGGGAAGATGTATATATATAAAGGGTGCGTTTAGATCAAAAATTTTTGGATTTTGGCTCACTGTAGCATTTCGTTTGTATTTGTTAATTAGTGTTTAATTATGGACTAATTAGGTTCAAAAGTTTCGTCTCGCAATTTTTCGACCAACTGTGTAATTAGTTTTTTTTTCGTCTACATTTAGTACTCCATGCATGTGCCGCAAGATTCGATGTGATAGTTACTATGCAAAAATTTTTGGCAACTGAACGGGGCCAAAGAAGTGGTGCCTGTGTGGAAAAGAACCGAATAGGAACTGTGAAAAAATCAATCCGTCTATCGCTGCTGTTCACTCTGTTTTGCCTTTTCATGCATCTTTCCTCCGATCCTCTGCGCCGCACGCTGATCGTGGTGGTGTATGGTCTCTGGTGTGGAAGCGGAACCCCCTCCCTGGCCCAAATCATTGCCACTCCACCTCGGCCTTGTACTTGCGTCACGCAGGGGGCTGGCTCTCTCTCGTGGGCGCATGGCGCATGTGCTTGGGGTGAACCGGAGAGGAGGATGGCCTGCCTGTAAAACCTGGGCCTGCACGTTGACGTGGAACCAACATGGAACGCACAGCACGTACTGTGCGAGAGAGGCAGAGGCCGAGACGGGGGAACAGTGCAGGGAGCAGCAGTAATATAGGTGCCTGTACGTGGTGCCATATGAATGTGCTGGTTCGGGCATGGACCGCGCGCGCGGAGGCGCAAAGGCGCAAGCAAGCATATCGGCTCGTCGCGCCGTCGCTGCTGCGATGAATGAAGGCCAGTTGATGGTGTTCCTGCTCCGGCGACCTGCATGGGGATGGACAAGTACGCGCGCCTCTGGTTAGGGGGACAATTAGTTAGCATCATATCGCCCAAGAAATGATTGTGCTCGCGAGTGTCTGAACCCAGATTATGCACGTACGTCTTGGGTGATTCTACAGATGCAGCTTGCCAACGATCGTTACTCAAGGGCGGAGGCTAAAGCAGAGGGACCGGCGGCCGTGACAGGCTCATCACAGACTCGACAAGTTATGCCCTGTTTGATTGGCTGATGACTGACTTGTGGTGAGAGAAAAATACTGTTTGTTGGCCGAAAAAGTACGGCTTATAAAATCAAATGAATAGGGCTTAATCCCTATATTTATTCTCAAAGCAAAGCGAACCACGGTATGTTATACCTAGTACAGTATATATAGTATGCTCGTATTTTGTCATCCGTATGGAGAAATCGTGTTATATACATGCATCGCTGCTCCCAGAAGCGAGAAAAGTACTAATAATAATAATAATAATAATAATAATAATAATAATAATAATAATAATAATAATAATAATAATAATAATAATAATAATAATAATAATAATAATAATAATAATAATAATAATAATAATAATAATAATAATAATAATAATAATAATAATAATAATAATAATAATAATAATAATAATAATAATAATAATAATAATAATAATAATAATAATAATAATAATAATAAAAGATCGATGGCATTATCAGTACATAGTATATATCGCTAACAGCCAATATATATTATAGCAATCATATGATATGATATGATATGATATTCCGATACCGTCCAATACGTCCGTGCAGCGTTAGAAAGGTCAGAAAGGGCTTAGGGGCCATAGGAGAGAGAACGCGAGGCCGCACGCAGCGCCATCAGCGTCCATATACGTCCTAACGTCCTGCTGCTAGGCCCCAGGAACAGCAGCAGGAGGCAGCGGTCGTCGTCCATCTGCCGCTGCTCGTGGACAACGCTCTGGGTTAGCGCGAGGCCGATCGGTCCGGGCGTCCGGCACCGGCAGAGCAGAGAGAGCGCAGCACGGAATGGGACGGCGAAACCGCTGCGAGCGAGATTCTCTGCGCGTGCGGAGGCTCCCGCGCCACGGATGGACACGTTCCTCTGCTTGCTTCGGACCGACCCAAACTCTTGTACGGCCCCACAAGGCGGCTGATTCCCGACTTGATAATTCGCACATGAGATGAGACCGTAGTACCGTACTCTAGTAAACTTTGGTTGTTTTTTGCACGTCCAGGCTGTTCAGAATTTAGGGCGACTTTGACACCTGTTCTAGGACACGGATTAGAAAACGTGTGGCTAAGCTAGCTCGATCCTCGTGCTGCCCTGCGCTAGGTCGGAGGATGTCGAGCCACACCAGATGCTGTGGGGCGGTAGTAATTTGCAGAGGAGCGGCCTCCCGTTCATGTCACGTGGCGTGTTTTTTTTTTTTTTTTGGCATGCCAGTGCTCGAGCTGACGGGGCCCGTATATATAGTAGTTACCCGAGAGACACAGGGGTGTTTAAATCCTGTGCGTGCGTGTCGAGCGCTGAGAGGGGACGGTGTGCAGGAGCCAGGACACGAGCCGCGCTTTTGGCGTGGTCGGCAGGCAAGACAAGCCCCGCGCGTGGATCCTCCCTCTACCTTCTTCTCTCTCCGTGTCGGAACTCGCGAACGTGCAGCTGCTCCTGATCCGCTGCTGCCGGCGCCTGCCCCTTCTTCTCTTTGGAACGGGACGAGTTTAATCGGCGAGTAGGCTTCAGTCTTCAGCACTCAGCAGTAGGCGCGTGACGACCGGATCGGATTAGATCGCACACTGGCACTGCGCGCGCGCGCGCGCGCTGCATGCCTATGCGCACTTGGGCTCCTAGCATGTGCTTGAACAGAGCATGTCGATTCTGCTCGCAATCCTACCTTGGCCGCCGCCGAGACGATAATGGGCAGCAGCAGCGCTGCAAATCAGAACACGCCGACGGGCGGCGACCTGATCAAACGTTAGTCACATCCGCGGCATGGGAGAGTCTGCCGAACGGCACGGGATCACCAGGTGGCGGGTGTCAGCGCACACGGCGCGCGCGGCTACAGCGAACTGACTCGTCCTGATAGATATTCCGCAGGAATCCGCTTCAGAAATCAGAACGCGCGCGCACTGCGCAAACTTCAGGCACGCATGGATCGACAGGCCGCCAAATGATTTGGCGCTCGATCGATCTGATTGCGGCCGTGCCGTCGCTGTCACTGGAAAGCTGGAGACCCATGACCGGTTGCATGACTTGGATCCGCCCAGCCGGTCTCACCCAGTAGTATCGCCGATGATATGATGCACACGGCTACGCGCATACATACACGGCCCCTCGAACTCCCTCGTAAGGCGCCAATTATGGGTTCCAACTTCCATTGGATCGGATCACCGGCTGCCGTCGGAACAGCACGACCCGGGCCTGCAGCCGGTCAGAACCCAAATGATGGACGAGACGATCCAATCTTATCCGACCTGAGCCACGGTAGCTAGGCAGCCGTAGAATTCGTAACCACTGCCTTTTTAGCGTCCTATAGAAAGAGCATCGCCGCCTTCGCTTTCGTCCGCAGCTGCCAAGATACGCGGCGAGCGAGTGCAGTGTAGTGCGTGGGGGACCCGTGGCCTGGGCCTCGACGATCGATCGAAATCCGTCGATCCATCGCTCCCCACCCAGCGCGCGCGGCGAAAGTCAAATGGCAGAACAACGCCCGGGACTAACTTTACAGCAGCGGAGTTTAGTGCTCCGCTGTCGCGGTCAATTGCCATTAGGCATGCAGCAAAAGGGAATGGGAAGCTGATGAGCGCCCGGGCGGCTTTACATCAATCAACTCGATCGATCGAGGTCCACTTCAGCACTCACCGAGCTAGCGATTCGGAGCTGCAAGTGCTGCTATATGGATTATGGGGCATGCCAATGTGGCCTACGAGGAGTTAGCGCTGGCAGCATCTCCTTTTTAGTTTTTAGGGCGGGATTGAAGGGTTGAACGGGAGAGTTTTACTTTGGCGCATGCAACTGCCATCTGCTCCCTGCTTTTCGCTGAGAGTGATGGCATGGCATGGGATGGACCTGGGTTGGGCTGAGTAGGTGATGATGATCCCTTCTTTCTTTCACGTATCAACTGTCCCCCGTTTGTGCTTGGCATAGGGTTTTTTTTCTTTTACTAGCAAATAGGCCCGTGCGCTGCAACGGAAGAAAAAAACATTCATAGAAAATGACAACAAAATACTATATCTCTATTTATGTTTAACCATTTTTATAAAATTTAAAAGCCATAATTTATTTATAATGACCATGACATCCTAGGCATATGATAAAGTCCTACTTAGCTGTATCAAAGTAAAATACAACATTGATAAAAATTTCTCCCGTTCCAAAATAAAGAAATATTTACTTGTAAATATATATAACTTTAATTTTATATTTTTAATTATTTGATTTGATGAATTTGACCGTTGATTGATCCATTCGCACTCATGGAGATGGAGGCGGGAGATGCAAACACACCTTACGGCCCCCAGCCACCACCCGCTAGCGAGATGTGACCGAACGTGACATGACTCAGTCAATTGATGATTGCCTTCTGGTTCAGCTATGGGTTCTTCTACAGCTCCCACACACTTCAGGCTCGAGGGCAAGCAAACACCAACAACGACGCTAAGCATCTAAGCTACACAAGGTTCTAATCCGGCACAGCTTCGCCCTATTTGTTTGGGCTTGTTTGGTTTATAAGTTATAGCTGAAAGTACTGTTGGTTGGTTTGGTGTGAGAAAAAAATATTATTCGTTAGCTGATAAGCCAGAATTTATAAGCCAAATAGGATAAGCGAACAGGCACCGCCCAGAACCCATGACAACGGTTTTGACAATCACCGACGTCACCTACGTCGCTGTGATGGCTGGCGCGCTGTCGTCCGAGCCTAGCATCATGCACAACGCCGTGGAGGCGCAGTGGGTTCTGGTTCCGTTGCTGCAACACCTGCTCTTCGAGGGCGACCATCTGCCACCCTTCGACGCCATCCTCCAGTAGGATGAAAATGGTACCGAAATGTTCCAAATCGAATCGCATCGTTTTCTATATTTAATTTGATCGAATTCGTATTTTTAGACAAGTTCGAAATCGGTTCAAAATTCAAAACATCAAATTTGAAATCGGAACGAAAACGGTTTTGATATTTTTTCGACTGTTTTCTACATTTAATTTGAAATATCCTGAATTCGAAATTCGATTTAAACCAAATTTGGCCCACTAGAAGTCCAGCCTTAGAAAAACTATATCTTTTTCATACGATCTCGGATGAAGATGATTTTTATATGAAAATTGTAGCTTTCGATGGGGTCTACAACTTTCTAGTTTTTAGTTTTTTTCATTTGAGGTCTTTAAGATGTTCAAAAAAGTAAATAAAATTTTAGCGGTATATTAATTGTGTACAAGCGCTTGTTGCCTTAGAAAAATCATATCTTTCTTACATGCTGTTGAATGGAGCTACTTTTTAAGCAAGTTGTAAGACTTGTTAATTATTATTCACTTGTTAATTGTTATGCACCTGGTCCTACGGGTCAATTCTGTATTGATTTTTCGTATATCGACCGTGTTCGACATAATTCCGCTCGAATTAGTTCGTTTTGAAATTCTCGATATTCCGTAAGTTCGTGTTCGTTTTTGTGTCCGGCTTTACCGCTTTCGCTTTCGTTTTCGTATTCAAATGTAGAAGTAGAAAACAGTTAAGAGGTTTCCCGACCGTTTCCGATCGTTTTCGTCCTTATCCTCCGGTCTCTCCGATCCTCCCTCGTGACGACCCACCCACCCATGCCCCGCTCGGCGGCAAGCTCCACTACCTCCGTGCCTACCTATTTTCAAATTTAGATGTCAACATATACGACCAAATACATTTTGGAATAGGATCTGTATCACGCTAGACGAGAGGTATTCTAACTCATATAAGCACGAGTTATATATATAAGTCCGGAGAGAAGAAAATTCTTCATTGTCTGGTAATTAAAGGGAGATTTACAAAAAATAGAGGTTTTTTTTAACCTTTTTCTAAAATAAATTCCAAATTTAACACTGTTGCTTTTTTATTTTCAAAATCTAACCCGTTTCGCCGTGCCTAAGTATGTGGCGCGGCCAAAACACGCGGCTGCGCCACATGCACCAGCGCGGCACGATCTGCCACGTCGGACAACGGTTTCCATGTGGAAATCCTTGTCGCGTCACTCCTGTTGACGCGGCGAGGTGTAACTTTAGAAAAATTGTATATTTTTCATACGATCTCGGATGAAGATAATTTTTATATGAAAATTATAGCTCTCGACGAGATCTATAACTTTATAGTTTTAAGTTTTTTTAAAAAATTTGAAATCCATGCCGCGCCAACACGTGAAAACCGTTGTCCGACATGGCAAATCGTGCCGCGCCAATGCATTGGCGCGGCAGCGTATTTTGGCCGTGCCACGGACTTAGACGCGGCCAAACGAATTAGATTCGAAAATAAAAAAACAACGGTGTTAGATTCAGAATTTATTTTAGAAAAAAGATTAAAATTAAAAAAATTCAAAATGATGGATTAAAAAATAGGCTGAAATTTTATCTCTTTATCGTTATATATAGAATCATTGCGGTATCCAGGTTTAGAATCTCCTTTTGCTTCTAGTACCCATGGCAGGGCTTGCTGGATCGGTTTTCTTGCTTCTGGTGCTCATGGCAGCACTATCTAATGGTGCTATAGGATAGATCGGAATCTTTTTAGTAATTTGTTTCTTTTTCCCTTTACCATTTTTATTCACAGGTGCAGCCGTTTGCTCATCAGCCAAAGGGATTTCAGTGGAGACCGGCTCCAGCTGATTGGAGCCACTTCTTGATCTGCACCTGTACATCTCAAAGAACAATAATTTTTCGATGAAACTCATGGGACTAAAACAACAGGAGTGCTGGACTGTATGGAATGGACATCAGCTATACATATAGGAACAGAGAGAATTACCTTTTTGATGTTCCATAATCTGAGTTAGCATGTTTTCTCTTATTAGTACTTGTGGTTTCTAAGGTTGGACCGTAGGAAAAAGCAAACAACTTAGAATTTTCTATATATTTCATGTATCATAATATATATACTGAATTAAAGTATTACCTTCTTGAATGTCCAGAACCAGACCTATCATGGTTTCCCTTCTTCTTTTTTGTAGTTCCCTAACTTTAATTATGAGAAAAAAATAAGAAACTTAGAAATCAAACAAGTTTTCATGTGTCATTATATAAATTTGAAAAGTACAGGTAGTAACCTTTTCGATGCCTGAGAAGTAGCATGAGGTTTTTCCCCCTTTTTCTTATTTGCAGGTTCCAAATTTTGGCTGCGGCAACAAAATAGCAACCTGTTAGGACTGAAACAATTATTTAACCATGATCATAAGTTTATAGCTTGCTAACCTTGGTGGAAAAGACATAGATGCTTGTGGTGCTTCATGCTCAATAGGGATAATGGATGACTGAGCTGATTTGGCTTTACTTGTTTTTTTTGGGTTCTCCTCTAGATAAGCAGTAAGGAAAAAATTATCACATGCATTAACTTGCATAATACAAGAAAAAGAGAGCATTGCTTAACCCTCTTTTTATTACCTTATTAGCTTCATAGCTTCTATATCCTCTGGTTTACCCATCTTGCAATTGCGCCAATGATGGCCATAGTCTAGGCAAATAGGACATTTATGTTGGCGTTTAATACCTTTCTTTTCAGCATTGCCCTTCAACCTCTTGACTCGGGGCCTACCAGCAACAGTTGTTAGTAATGGTGGGTGCATAAAAAATCCATGTGTTGCTTTAGGCCATTGGGACTTGTCAGGCATTGCAGGGATTAGTTGCTCATATGCTATTCTGAACTTCCAAACGGAGTAATACAAGTCCACATAACTCTCTAGAGATGAATTGGTTTTTTGGCCTAGCTGTGATGAATGCTATAGCATGTTTGCAAGGAATGCTAGATACCTACCATTGTCTACAAGAACATGTCCTATCATTCAAGTTGACCACAAACCTGAATCCACTCCCTCCTAATGCAGTAATTTCACCAACATCTTCTGAGCATTCCTCAACCTCCAAGTTTAGCTCTCTACTCTTCTTATTCAACATCTTGATTATGTGGGGTACAATGAACCCACCAAGCTGTCTTGATATCTTCCTCCTTTGGTTCCACTTTATCATAATCATTTGCCTAATATTGTCCATGAAGTCATCCAAATTCAATGACTTCTATTCCTTAACCCAATTGTTAAAGGATTCTACCAAATTGTTTGTTACATAGTCCACTTTGCAAATGGTTGAAAATTGACTCCTGCTCCATAATTTCTTGTGAGACTTCCTAAGATATGCAGTTGCTGCTGGCTTATCTGTCTCCATCACAACCCAATGTTTGTCAAACAAATATTGGTTCCATGAGTACGCTGTGGGCCAGAGGTGGTCATAAAAAACCTTACCATGATGCCTTTTCTTGAAATTCATCACCAAGTGAAACATGCATTCCCTATGTTCTGCCTCTAGAAACACCTCAGTTACCCCTGACATCATTGCCTGCCCAGCATCTGTGCATATTGCTAACCCCCGTGGTGATCCAATGGCCTTCTTAAGCATTTGCATAAACCAAACCCAATTGTCACTTGTTTCAGAATCAAACACCCCAACACAAACCGGATACATCCATTTATGCCCATCAATAGTGGTAGCACTAGCCAACTGCCCTTTGAATTTCCCAGTCAAGAATGTGCTGTCAATTGCTAAGTAAGGCCTGCAACCACTAAGGAAGCCATCTATGCAAGGTTTCATAGCAAAGAAAAATCTTATGAACATGATTTTGCCATCTATTTCATAATGATCCATCTCTATTATGCTACCAGGGCAAGATATCTCAACTTGTGACTCAAATCTAAACAAATTATCAAAGCTACTATCCCAATCACCATATAGTTCCTTCAATGCTAATTTGCCACCATCCCATACTCTCTTGTACGGGATGCTCACCTTATGATGTTCTTTAGTCTTCTTTGTCAATCCTTTTGCTCCAAGGGTTGCATCTTCAAACAGCTAATCTTTCACCTTTTCACATAACCAAAACTTGGTTACATTCTTTACCGTTTTTGACCGTCTACTACTAGAGCATCGATGAGCAGTAGGGTTCTTTTTAACCTACATAAGACAAAACAAGCTTAAAAAGAGGCAATGAAAAACAATGCACAAGGTCAGATAAATGAACAAGGTTAGATAATTACCATAACAGTGCGCATATCCTGCACTGTAGATCATGTAACCTCCATGGGCAATTGTCTTTGTCTCTCCTTGAGCAATAGATCCGGTATCTAGATGGTACACTCTTCTCAATATTGAATTCGAATTCATGTTTGATTGGATGCTGAGAAAGGGTCACCTTGAACTCTTTCATATTGGGATACATGGTGCCTACTGCCATTGGAGGGTCATTTTTATCATAATCGACATTAGGTGTGTGATCTTTCCCATAACCAGCCAACTCCTCATCAACTTCCATATCCTCACCATCACCGTCCTCTCCATCACTATCCTCCCCATCACCATCACCATCTTCATCACCTCCACCATCACCATCTTCATCAACTCCCCCATCACCATCACCATCCACATGCTTTTCCACATTGTTTGTAGGAACAATCTGTAGATGCATACCCTCTTCATCAATACGTACAAATTCATTCTCTGGTAATGGGTTACGAAGGTAAGAATCATCTTCTGTTTCTTCTGTGTTCATATTAAGTTGCTCTTCCCCATTAAAATTCCACTCAGTGATATGTTCATACACCTCAGAGGGGTCACAATATGCAACGAACATATGCATAGCCTTTGTCTTATGGTGTTTCTCAAACATAGACATTAAATCTTGGTCACATTTCACTTCTAGGAAGGTTTTCAAAGCATCATCATAATACTGGACATGTGCAACTTCTAAATAGCCAGGAGGGTACTGCTGAACAATTGATTCAACTAAATCCATATAATTTGTCAAGTTTGAATGAAGAACCTTTTCAAAGCTAAAACATCTGACATCTTTTCTTGCTTTTTTTTGGGTTACCAAGCAACTTAATTTTGAGACAAAAAGTTGAATTTGGATCCAACCTATACATGAAGACAAGAACGTACATTTAGCATAAGGCACATAGGTATTGCAAAAATTTGGTACTACTTTTAGCTTTGATGAACTAGAGTACAGGCATGTAAAATGGGTAGCAAAGCGAACGGGGCCCTTACAGCCCCCAACCACCACCCGCTAGCGAGATGTGACCGAACGTGACATGACTCAGACTGTCTCCAACAAGGAACTTATATGGACACCTAAACCTAAAATGGGTAGCAAGATACCCTAAATCAACCTCCAACAGAGTACCTATACGGGAGACCTATTTTGGGTTGCCTGAGAGACACAACCCAAATATGGACATACTATCTCTTGGAAACCCATTTGCAGAAATGATTCTCTTTTGGGTCTGGTTGTTGGAGAAGGTGTCGAATAAGTATTGAACCTTTTATCTGTAGCGCTACCTAAATGATGAATGAGTCTTATATTTTGAGTGCTGTTATTGGATATAGCCTCAGTCATTGATGATTGCCTTCTGGTTCAGCTACGGGTTCTTCTACAGCTCCCACACACTTCAGGCTCAAGGGCAAGCAAACACCAACAACGACGTTAAGCACCTAAGCTACACAAGGTTCCAAGGCTGTCCGCACCACAGACCTGCAAGCGCACCTGCAGCACGCGCGCGCGCCTGTAAAGCCCATAGCGCGCGCCTGTAAATCACCCGGAAGTGTAGCGGCCGCTAAGCGCTGCGCCAATTCTAGCGTACCGTCTGTACACACGCTAAATACTATAGCGAGAGAGAGTAGGTGAGAGAGAGAAATGGGAGGGAGGGCAATAAAATATGGAATAGTGGGTATAGAGTATGATATAAAGATAATACGGGTGTGGGTGAAATAAATATAGAGTAGAGAATCTCGATGACTATAATAGAATATTCCTTTTTAGATATGGAAATAGAGGTCGACGGACGCGGATAGCCTAATCCCGCACAGTTCTTGCTCAAGCAGTCAGGCACCGCCCAGAACCCATGGCAACGGTTTTGACAATCACCGACGTCACCTACGTCGCTGTGATGGCTGGCGCGCTGCCGTCCGAGCCTAGCATCAAGCACAACGCCGTGGAGGCGCAGTGGGTTCTGGTTCCGTTGCTGCAACACCTCCTGCTCTTCGAGGGCGACCATCTGCCACCCTTCGACGCCATCCTCCAGTCCCTCCGATCCTCCCTCGTGACGACCCACCCACCCATGCCCCGCTCGGTGGCAAGCTCCACTACCTCGGGGACATCGGCGATGTCACCATCCATTGCTCCACCGGCGGCGGCGACGACGACGACGGCGTCAGGTTCGTCGCCGCGGAGTGCGACGCTAACGTGCGCCGCCTCGCAGGCGACGAGGACCATGACGTGCTCACGTTCAAGCACCTCGTTCCGGAGCTTGACACGAGCCTGCTGCCGGCGCCGCTGCTCGCTGTGCAGGCAACGTGTCTCGCGGGAGGCGGGATGGCCCTCGTGGTCAGCGTGCACCACGCCGTCGCCGTCGGCCCCTCGCTGTGAAGCTAGCATGTTCCTTCTTCCTTGTCCCATGGATCAAAGCACGTTATTTCATCGTATTAGCTCGATAGACGTCTGCCGCCCGACCTCCTTGAACCCAGATTTTCATAATTATATTCGAACTTGATCAAACTCCTAACATGGATATCGCGTACGTGTACTTGATGATGTGTTCTCGTGCACGTTATACCAATATATGGTCAAATCATCGGCGGCTTTTTCCGTGACCATACCAAATTCCTATTGGGTCACGTCTTGCTCGTAGAGATCGATACGAAGACTCTGTTATTTCCTTCCAAGTAGCGCCTCCAAAAGTCCAAAATAATTCTATTACTTATATTTCCTTGAATTTGAAACACAGTAGCACCTCCGTGCCTACCTATTTTCAAATTTGGATGTCAACGTATACGACCAAATATGTTTTGGAATAGGACTCCGTATTACGCTAGACGAGATGTATTCAATTCATATAAGCACGGGTTATATATATAAGTTTGGGTAGAAAAAAAATCTCCATTGTCCGATAATTAGAGGAAGACGGACAAAAATTGGAGGATTTTTTTTTATTTTTAACCTTTTTCTAAAATAAATTCCAAATCTAACACCGTTGCTTTTTTTATTTTTAAAATCTAACCCGTTTGGCCGTGCCTAAGTCTGTGGCGCGGCCAAAACATGCTACTGCGCCACATGTACCGGTGCGGCACGATTTGCCACGTCGGACAACGGTTTCCATGTGGAAATCCTTGCCGCACCACTCCCGTTGGCGCGGCGAGGTGTAACCTTAGAAAAATTGTATCTTTTTCATACGATCTCGGATGAAGATGATTTTTATATAAAAATTGTAGCTCTCGACAAGATCTATAACTTTCTAGTTTTGAGTTTTTTTTAATTTGAAATCCATGCCGCGCCCACATGAAAACCGTTGTCCGACATGACAGATCGTGCCACGCCGATGCATGTGGCGCGACAGCGTATTTTGCCTGTGCCACGGACTTAGACGCGGCCAAATGGATTAGATTTGAAAATAAAAAAGTAACGGTGTTAGATTTAGAATTTGTTTTAGAAAAAGGTTAAAAATAAAAAAAATCAAAACGGATGGATAAAAAAATAGGCTGAAATTTTGTCGCTTTATCGTTAGATATAAAATCTTTGCGGTATCCAGGTTTAGATATAGGGCGGTTGGCTTTCTCCGTTCCTGCATCCCGGTTCCGGCCTGTAGGAGGAAAAAAAAAGGCTCCTGTAATTCCACTCGAGATCGTGGTGGGGCGCGTACGTGCATGCCTGCCCGCCCGCGTGTGCGTGGGCGCGTGGCTGTGGCTACCCGCGCGCGTACGAGACAATAGACCTGCGCCTGCGCGCATGCCTCAGAAAGTGACTAGAAAGCCAGGCGCGGTCTGGCCGCGCCAAGCAAGATTGGCCCAGTTTTTGATCGGCGTACGTATAATTTTTTTAATAATATATATGGGTCCTATACATATAGTATATAAGTAGAGAAAATTATCTGTATGACCCTATAAAACTAAGTTATTCCTTGTATGGCCCTGCAAACTTTGAACTTTCTTGTATGGCCCTGTCTTTGAATTTTAATGACCCATATAACACTAATGTCAGTTTTGGACCCTAACACCGTTAAGTGCCATGCAAATTGTCTATAATACCCCTATGGCAGAAAAATGCGCTGATTCCTTGTATGGTCTTGCTTCATCTGATGTTTACAATATTACCTCTATGACACTGAGTATTTGTATGGTTTGTTTTGACATTAAAATTCATCCACATTATATTATAATTTAGAAATAATTTTGTTATGATAATATGCATTATCTAAGCTTTGTAATTCATCCATATTATCTCTTATCTACTGTGGTTCAAATTTATCAAAAAAAGAGATATTGACGATCTCCGTTATTTGTGCAATAAAATTCATCCACATTATACAGATAAACACTAATGAGATCTCAATATAAATTGGTTCAAACAGTTCACTGCATGTAGCAAATACAAATGGTCCATAGCTATGTACACTTAATGTTCACATACATATATGTTCCAACATTACATCAAGTCGACATGCATACATATCATAAGTTTTTGGCGAGAATCACAAGCTGAGTCTCCTTTTGCTTCTAGTACCCATGGCAGGGCTTGCTGGATCGGTTTTCTTGCTTCTGGTGCTCATGGCAGGACTATCTAATGGTGCCATAGGATAGATTAGAATCTTTTTAGCAATTTGTTTCATTTTCCCTTTACCATTTTTATTCACAGGTGCAGCCGTTTGCTCACCGGCCAAAGGGATTTCAGTGGAGACCGGCTCCAGCTGATTGTAGCCACTTCTTGATCTGCACCTGTACATCTCAAAGAACAATAATTTTTCGATGAAACTCATGGGACTAAAACAACAGCAATGCTGGACTGTATGGAATGGACGTCAGGTATACATATAGGAACAGAGAGAATTACCTTTTTGATGTTCCAGAATCTGAGTTAGCATGTTTTCTCTTATTAGTACTTGTGGTTTCTAAGGTTGGACCGTAGGAAAAAGCAAACAACTTAGAATTTCCTATATATTTCATGTATCATAATATATATTATGAATTAAAGTATTACCTTCTTGAATGTCCATAACCAGACCTATCATGGTTTCCCTTCTTCTTTCTTGTAGTTCCCTGACTTTGACTATGAGAAAAAAATAAGAAACTTAGAAATCAAACAAGTTTTCATGTGTCATTATATAAATTTGAAAAGTACAGGTAGTAACTGAAGCGACCAGATTTCCGCGAGGGGAAATCCACAGAGTCGAAGTGTATTATGACCGTTGTAGATCATATTACCCCAAATTCCAGTCGAATACCACATCCATACAACGATAATATCCGAGTACATAAAGTGCGGAATTACATAAATTATTACATCGCCGCATTAGCGGAATCAAAAGTAGCATTCATTCAGAACAGCTTGAAGATAAGATCGCCAAACTCGAGCGTAGGAACGAACCCCTCAATCATCAAACTCCCCAGAGCTATACTCCTCAGCAGAACCTGTGTGCCAAAATTTATCAGTATGATTTGTACTGGCCACTCCCACCCTATGAGCAATGCTTTGTGGAAATTGGATGCAAGTTGGATATAATAAAAAAGGAACCTATAAAGCTGGGGTTTCCTATGTATTAGCATATCAAGTATATAGTAGTATAGTCAAGTTTTAACACCATTCCCACACACATTCCACCCCATTCCCATCCAGAGCCAGGTTTCGATCCTGGGATCGATACACCTCCATCTCTATATCATCACCATACCATCGCTCAGTCGACAGGCCAACTCCCTCTCGGCAATGTCTCATGGCCCGTAGCCCCTGGCTACGTCCGACACTCTCTCACGGGGGAGGAAGAGAAGGACTCATCTCACTATCTAGTTTAAGCGAAACCTAGGAAAGGTCCATAGCCGACAAGTCGGCACATGTATCGATCGATCAACCATACACTCTGCAGAGGTTTTACATAACCACAAGATCTGCCTTCTTCGCTGACCGTCGTCAATTGGGCTGATTCCAGCCGCTTGCTAGCCTAGGATAATGCCACTCTACCATTCAGCCCTAGTACACCCCAAGTCTAGTATGGGGTGGCTGAAACTGTGAGTCATGAGCCAGGTCCACAAGGTCTCCATGAAGTCTCGGAAGGGTGTGGGGGAAATCCTCCATGCCCCGTACCTCCTTACACTATCCGCTATCAACCTAGCAGTAGTGGCAATATCCTACCAAGTAGTCTGGCCATCCCGCACCATATAGGGCGAGTGGTACGTAAGGCTTCCCGGTGAATCTGAGTACTAGTAAGTCCTTAGGGATGACGAAGTCAGAATATCTTCATCAGGGTTTCCATTTATCGTGCCACCATAGCACCTCCACCCCGGGCTCCTCCCATCATAGGTTCACACCCAGGGCCACCTCATATCACCATTTACCCACCACATGTATCCATTCCAGGGGTGCCCAGGTAGCACCTCACGGCAAGACTTGCCCTAGGCTCGTCGTATACTCCAACTTGGTCGACACAACCCTTACCCTCTACACACCCAAGTCACACACGCAGCACTCTCCCCAAAGTCCAGATAACCCCAGTTTCCACCACACATCATTATGGTATTTATAAGCGTAGTAGAAATAATAAGCAGTGAAATATAGCAGCGAGCGTGTGACTATCCTAACAGCAGGGTGAGCAGGGGTAAGGTTGCATCAAGGCAGAGGCCATCAAGAAAGCATACTACCATGCAAGTCCTATCATAGTGTGAATATAACAATGAAGTAAAGCAATAGCAATTCTATATTAGCCATGCGTAATAGGTGCTACGAGATTGGGTGGGATGTGGCACCTTCAGTGAAGTTGTCTCCGTACTCCTCACGGTACTCTCGGTCCTCGTCTGTCTGGTTCTCCTCCAAGTCTGCAAACGATCGCATTATAGTCGCGTTAGCGACGTCTATAGAATAGCACAAAAAGCAATGAAAATTCAAAAGAGCCAAATGCACTCAAACATGGGTTCATTGCGTAGAGCTTGATTTTAGATGAATTTTGGTCCTGGTCTTGTATTTTTCTGAGTTTGTATGAATTAGTTATGAATTTCTGAAGTTTCAATCATTTCTAAAAATGGAATAAGGCTGAATAAATATCGTGCTGACACGTGTCATGCTCCTGTTGGTCCACGTGGCATGCTGACATCAGCATGACATCAGCATGACATCATCGTCTCAGTTCTGGTACTGACAGGTGGGGTCCTGCTGATGTCATCATGACGTCATCTACGTCATCAGCCACTGACAGGTGGGACCAGGGGCTCCTGGGTCACTGACATGTGGGTCCGGTCTAAGTCAACGTCAAGTCAACGGGTGAGTCAACGGTCAATGGATCACAATCACTGATAGGTGGCCCCGGTCAATGGTCAATGTTGACCGGTCAATGGCCAATACAGGCCGGGCCTCGACTGGGCTGGTTGGGCCTAGATTTGGGCCAGGCTTGGCCCGTCACATGGCGCACGCTGGTGCGGCCACGTCGTCTTATTGGGCCACTAACAGGCCATGATCCAAGGGCGTAGGTGAGGCGCGGTTCATGGTGAACCCACCTGTGTTGGTCCATAGACCGTAGAGTCGGTCTATGAAGGACTTGATCCACTTACTCCTTCCCAGGGTTCGGTTCACGTGCATGACGTGGTCGTGGTTGGAGCTCGGCGGAGCTGCTCGGGACATGATCAACGTGGTCGTGGTCGGAGCTCAGCGGAGATGCTCAGGACGTGGTCAATGTGGTCGTGGTCGGAGCTCGGCGGAGCTGCTCAGGACGTGGTCGACGTGGTCGTGGTTGACATGGGGAAAATCCCCTTTCTCTTCCCCGATGGGGCTCCCGCCAGCGGTGAGGTCACCGACGAGCACCCGCGGCAGCACTAGCGTTCGATTAGGGTAGACAAAAGCATCGCCAAGCCTCGACGAGTGTAGCAGGGGGGGGTCAAGGTGATGGCTAGGGCTTCCTAGGGTCTCGACCATGGTGAACAGCGGCGTGGGTTTGTCGGCGTGCATGGATAGGGCTGTAGTGGTAGCGAGAGCCCAGTTGGAGGAGCGGGTGAGCTCCATGGTGCTTCAACGGCCATGGTGGGCGTGTTGAAGGAGCTCCTGGTGCTCCTAGTGGCTCCGGCCATGGTGATGGGGGCAAAACAGAGGTGATGGCGCTCCGACGAGGTGCGGTGCGGGCAACATAGGGCTCTGGTGGACTTCTTCCTCGGCTAAGGTGAGCGCGGTGTGTCTCTTGTCATGGCGGAGCCAGTCGGGGTGTCAACATCACCTTTACCGCGACGTAGATGATGCGGTGGTCTCGCCATGGTTGTGCTCTCGGCCATGGTGAGCGTGTCTGTGCATGTGCGCTCCTGCTCCGATGTACAACATCATGGCTGGGGTCCTCCTTTTGGCTGATGGCAGCACGGACGGCGCGTCCTGGGTCTCGGCAAGCGTGGCCATGGCGGTCTCCCTAGCTAACCAGTTGGGCTAGGTCGGAGCTTGAAGCTTCAGCAAGATTTTGATCATGGCGGTGCACGTTCCATTTGGCTAGGGAGGTGGTCTCAGCAAGATGGCTCACCGCGAGGTTCGTGGCGATAGGATGGCGGTGCGGTGGTGAGGCGAGGCTATGATGAGGTGATGCAGTGCCGTGTCGAGCAGCTTTCATCGCTGTAGCTGATTGGGGCGGCGCTCCAGGCTCCGGCGAGGTCCTCCCTGCAGCGGCTTCCTTCTCCACCTTGCTTCTCCCTCCTCCCTCTCTCTCGACGTGACGCTGTGCGGTGCTGTGCCACCAGCGGCGGTGGTGAATGGACTGAGGGTTAGGGCTCATGGATGTTGGCTTTTATAGCTGAGCTCCAAGGGCTCCAATGGCGGACGGCAATCGGGCGGTGGTGATGCATGCGGCGCATCCGACGGCTTGCATGCGGTAGCGTAAGCGCGATGCAAGGGAGAACAAGGTCATGCGATTTGTGTGACCCTGGGCCCATGCCTGCTCCACGATTGGCTCCCGGTCATGTGGTGGAGGGAGCGTGGGGAAGACGACGACGCTGTAGCAAGGCGGCAGATAGAGGGGGCCCATTTGTCAGCTTGTCCTGATGGCAGCAGGGTGCTGCTGGGCCAGCTTCGTGGGCTGCGTGCGCGAGTGGGAGGGCAGGCGGGCTGGCTAGCTGGGTCGGTCGAGGCAGGCTGGGCTGCTGCTGCTCCCTCTTCTTTCCTTTCTCTTTTTCTTTTTATTTTTCTATTTTGTTTTCCTTTCTCTTTTATTTGTTGCCAATTTGGTTAGGGTTTATCATAAATATTAAGTAAGTTAGTTAAACATCACATAAGGCAAAAGAATCCAAATCACAAGTGGGTCTAAGGATGCATGCATGATTTATTTATTTAGTAATTTAATTACACATGTGGCATAAAACCAAACTATGCTTATGATTTAAACCTAGTTGGGTCACATCCAATCCAAAACTAGGGTTGGGCTTCTACATGTGTCACTCAACATCACATAGGGCTAACACAAAAAAAATTTAGTTGCAATTTTTGGTATGTGGATTTTTGGGTTGTTACAGTCCTACCCTCTTAACAGAATCTCGTCCCCGAGATTAAAGCGTAACGTACTCTTCGAAGAGATAAGGATATTGTAGCCAGAGGTCAGACTCTTTCTCCCATGTTGCTTCTCTCTCGGTGTGATTGCTCCATTGGACTTTGCACATAGGAATAGTTTTGCTTTGGGTCTCTTTGGTATTGCTACCCAGAATTCTGATAGGATGTTCTTTATACTCGAGAGTGTTCTGAATGTCAAGTGTATCAGTTGGGATCACTTCATCGGGCACTCTCGAACACTTGCGTAGCTGGATACATGAAACACGGGATGTACACCCGCCAATTCCTCAGGTAGCTCAAGTTTGTAAGCGAGTTTTCCAATCCTCTTGCGTATCTTGTATGGCCCAACAAATCTAGGGGCGAGCTTTCCTTTCACGTGGAATCTGACAGTTCCGCGTAGCAGGGATACCTTGAGATAGACGAAGTCTCCCACATTGAACTCAAGTTCTCTTCTTCTTTTGTCAGCATAGCTCTTGTATCGACTTTGAGCAATCCTCAGATTCTCCTTTACTTGAGCAACTCCTTCTTCTGCATCTTGGATCTTAGCGGAATCAAAGAACGATCTTTCACCTAGTTGAGACCACATCAAAGGTGTTTTACAAGGTCTACCATACAGTACTTCAAATGGTGACATCTTGATGCTGGCTTGGTAGCTGTTGTTGTAAGAGAACTCTGCATAGGGTAGGCATTTCTCCCAATTAGAGCCATAATTTAGTACACTAGCGTGAAGCATGTCTTCAAAGATCTAATTTACTCGTTCTATCTGTCCATCTGTCTGTGGGTGATAAGCGGTACTGAAATCAAGTTTGGTCCCAATGGACTTGTGTAGTGCTTCCCAGAATTGGGACATAAACTGAGGACCACAATCAGATACAATACTAGAGGGAGCTCCATGCAGTCTGAGAATATGCTCAACATATAGATCTGCTAATTTTTTGGCATCGGTCTTGGTCTTAACTAGTACAAAGTGAGCAATCTTGGTCAAATAATCAACAATCACCTAGATGGAATCATTGCCTTTTTGTGAATGGGGCAATCCAACTATGAAATCTATGGATATGCTCTCCCATTTCCACTCGGGAATGTCAAGAGGCTTTAACAATCCTATAGGCCTTTGATGTTCAGCCTTGACTCTATTATAGGTGTCACATCGTGCCACATGTCCCGCAATGTCTGTCTTCATGCCTTTCCACCAAAAGTGTTTCTTCAAGTCTTGATATATCTTTAAACCTCCAAGGTGAATACAATACTTAGAATCATGGGCTTCTGATAGAATTTCCTCTCGTAGTGCTAGATCAGAAGGGACACAGATTCTGTCCTTGAACCAGATGGTTCCTTGTTCATCTTCATGGTGGTTGGTCTTGTAGCCTAGTTTCATCAGACCACGGAGATATTCGATCTCTTCACAATTTTTCTGAGCTTAACAAATGCAATCTGTGAGATCATACTATATGCAGAGTTCATTCAACAAGCCATGCGGTAGTATCTCAAGCTAGAAATCTTCAATCTCTTCCTTGAGTTTAGGTGGTACGGATTCTGTGATCAGAGTGTGACAGTAACTCTTACGACTGAGAGCATCTGTAACTACATTAGCTTTTCCTAGATGGTAGTGAATTTGTAGGTCATAGTCCTTGATCAATTCTAGCCATCGGCATTACCTCATATTCAGATCTTCCTGAGTGAAAAGTACTTCAAGATCTTGTGATCGGTATAGGTATCACACTTGTTGCCTATCAAGTAGTGCCTCCAGATCTTCAAAGCATGCACAACTGCTGCTAACTCAAGATCATGAGTTGGGTAACAGTTCTCATGTTCTTTCAACTGTCGAGAAGCATATGCTATCACTCTTCCACCTTGCATCAATACACAGCCAAGTCCTTGACGAGATGCATCACAATAGACCATAAAATCTTTACTAATATCAGGCCATGCTAGCACAGGAGTTGTGGTAAGCTTCAATTTCAACCCTTGAAAGCTTTGTTCACACTCGGGCATTCATTCAAACTCCTTAGTCTTCTTCAGAAGGTTGGTCATTAGACGGGCTATCTTGGAAAAGTTCTTGATGAACCAGCGGTAATATCCAACCAATCCCAAGAAACTTCTAACTTCTGTCACATTACAGGGTTGATCCCACTCTTTCACAGCTTCAATCTTGGCTGGGTCAACTGTGACACCTTTAGCTTATAATACATGGCCTAGGAAGGCAACTTCCTATAGCCAAAATTTGCATTTGCTGAACTTTACGTAGAGCTAATGTTGTGCTAATTTCTCAAGCATAGTTCTTAGATGATGTTTATGTTCTTCGGCGGTGGGTGAATAAACAAGGATGTCATCAATGAATACTACCACGAACTTATCCAGATCATCCATGAAAACCTTATTCATCATGTTCATGAAGTAGGCGGGAGCATACGTGAGTCCAAAGGACACCATAGTGAACTGAAACTACCCATACCTAGTCATGAAAGCTGTCTTCGGGATGTCACTCTCTCGAATCTTCATCTAATGATAGCCAGATCTGAGATCAATCTTGGAGAAATACTTAGCACCTCTGAGCTGGTCAAGTAGATCATCAATTCTTGGCAGAGGGTACTTGTTCTTGATGGTGACTACATTCAAGTTCTGGGAATCAATGCACATTCTCATTGAGCCATCCTTCTTCTTAACAAACAGAATAAGGGATCCCTAGGGTGAAGCGCTGGGTCTGATATACCCCTTCAAGATGAGCTCATCAAGCTTTTTCTTGAGCTCAGCTAGTTCATCAACTGACATGCGATAGGGTCTCTTGGCAATGGGTCCTGTTCCTGGTAAAAGATCAATGATGAACTCTACATCACAGTCTGGTGGCATACCCGGTAATTCTTTAGGGAATACATCGAGATAGTCTCTGACCACAGGCACATCATGAACTGTCTTCTCCTCGTTTTGTGATTCTAAACTCGCTTTAAGGGCACATAGGATAGAAGTGGACTTTCCGGACTGAGGTTCACATCTAATAACTTGGCCTGATGGGTGGGTCACTTGGATGTATCTAGGTAACATGATATGATACCCCGGTGAATGGTTAGCCAATCCATACCTAAGATGTCATCTAGGCTTGTGGAAGGTAACTGGGTTAGGTCGGCTTCAAAGATAAGACCCTCAATGGTAAGACTCACTCCCTTATAGATATGGGTGCACTTTAGGTCTCCTAAAGGTGAGCTGGTGATGATATGCTTTTCATGTGGGGTTACAGGCAGGTCATGCTCTCGTGCAAACTTGGATGATATGTAAGAACAAGTTGCTCCAGAGTCAAATAGAACTGATGCAGTATTGCCATTAACTAAAAGCATACCATACACAACGTCAGGGGCAGCCTGTGCTTCCTCGGCATCCAGATGGTTGAGACGTCCATGAGTAGCAGATCCCTTGAACTAAGACTTCTGAGCGGCTGAGTTCTGAGGGCACTTAGTGGCTTTGTGACCCAGTTGGCCACAAGCGAAGCAGGTGAAAGGCGCACTGCCTGTAGGGGTTGGCATGGGTGCCTTCTAGTTTCCAGTGCTTGGTGTAGGGCGGTTCAGTGCTGGGCGTTCATTCGCTGAGCGGGGACGGTTGAAACGGTCCTGAGTGTAACGATCCTGAGCATAACGGTCCCAGGTGTATCGATCCTGAGCAGGGCGGGAGTATTTTGCGGTGTAGCCTCCACCACCCCTACTTGATCTAGGGTTGTCATCCTTATTGTGGCGAGAGTGTTCCCTAGATGGTGCATCTCTATGGAACCTCTTGCGACCACGACCACGGAAAGACTCCTCAGGCTTACGCTTCCTCTCCCTATACTCTTCTCCAGCTTTAGCACGGTCCTTCTCGATCTGGATGCAACGATCCACTAGAGCATGCAACGTGCTACTCTCAATACCGCCAAACTTTAGCTTGATGTGCGGGTTAAGTCCCTTGCGGTAATAGTACAACTTCTTCTTCTTAGAGTTCACAACATAAGAAGGTGCATAGCGTAGAAGGTTGGTGAAACGAGTAGTGTACTCGGTCACCCTGTCTTTTCCCATCTTGATGTTGCGGAACTCCTCAGCTTTGGCCTCCATGATACCCTTGGGAATGTGATACTCAGTGAATGCTTCAGCGAACTCTTCCCACGAGATGTTGATAGGGTCCTCATGGGAATCACTGAAACTGTCCCACTAGGCACGTGCTGCACCTATGAGCTAGTGTGCGGTAGCTCCGACACACTCATCATCGGTGAAAGTAGTAAGGTCGAGTTTCTTCTCCATCTCCTTGAGCCAGTCATCGGCTACAAGCGGGTCAGGGTCGGTGCCATCATAGGTAGGTGGCCTCAGCTTTAGAAATCCCTCCAGCTTCCTTTGGAAGTCATTCTGCTGACCTCCCTAGTGATGGTTTGCTCTGTCAACAAGAGCTGTAAGAAGCTAGGTCTGTTGTGCCATCACCTCTGCTAGGCTCGGTGGTGGTGGTGGCGGAATGTTCTCCTCAACAAGCGGTGGGGTATTCTCCAGGTTGAAGGGTATCCCTCCATGTCTATGGCCACGACCATGGCCATGGTTGTTGCCACCACGCCCCCCATTTGGTTTGACTGGTTCAGGGGTGGGCGCACGTCCATGGTTCATTAGGCGATCAGATCGGCAGTTCAGCATCTACAACACGGATCATAGGACTTTTAGTGTTTGTGCCATAAGTGCGTATAATTCAGTATGATTATATGATTTTGACAATTTAAAGAAAAACATTTATACTATCTAGCACTCATTACAAAGAAGCAATAAGATCCATAAGATGCAATAAGATCCAAAATATTCATTACATGGGTTTTATTATATAGCATCATCTCCAGTAGCTACACTTGAAGACTCACGAGAATCGTACTACGCATGGTGTCTTATATTACATCTCATAAGGGGTATATCATGGGGTACAACTTATGGAAGCCACTGGCATGACTCATGACCACATAGGGTCATCTACTCTAACTCATACACCACAGCTGGGATATGACTATTCTTGATCTCGATCTCCTCGTCAGACTTATGAAGTTGGGACACGTACTTCAAGGCCTCGACGAGCTCCTCAGTAGGCTTGGCTCTAGGTAGGGTAGGGCAGGCGTCTAGGTTGAGGTGAGTTGGGGCTAACTCAAACTCCTCTATCCTAGGTTTCGTCTTGCTGTGAATCTCCTTAGGTAGCTGATCCCACATACCCTTCATCTCCCTGAGGCGCTTCTTGTTAGACTTCTGCCAAGCCTGCCAAGTCCTCTCATACTTGTCCTGTAGGTACTTGTTCTGCCTGAGTACCTCAATTAGGTGACCCTGATTGCGAACGGCCTTCTTCCTAAACTCCTCTAGCTCCTGAGTCATGGTCTTGTTCTTAGATTGGATTTTTAGCATATCAATCCCCTTGGACCTCTCTCTGTCTCCTCTATGGTTGAACTCGGCCTTCTTGTCATCCAACTCTCTCACAACTCCAAGACCTTACTGTCGAGGTAGCAGTTCCTATTGCCTAGGTCAGCAGCTTTGTCCTATAAGTCAATGACCTCGGCTCTGTGGACTTCTTCATGACGGTTGAGCTCGTCCTGTAGCTTGGCAACTGTCTCAAGTAGACTAGCTCGCTCCTATGCTCCCTGCGAGTCTTGCTCCTGGTACTCCCAGAGAAGGGCCTGGTCCTGACATCTCCTTTGCTCTAGCTGGGTCACATACCTATCCTGCTCTAGTAGATGGATAGCCGAGACACAAAGGCATCTATCCTCCTCGGCAAAGATAACCCTATCGGCTGCGAAACTCTGCTCACTAGGGGTAAGGCTGAGGTCGAGGGCCTGGAGAAGTAGACATAACTCTGTTGTCTTTAGGTGCTCATAGTGGTCCCTCATCGCTCTATGAAGTGCCTTGTGTGAGACAGCTCATAGTCCCTCCTCGGCTGTGTCCTCTATAGTCAACTCGGTGAAAGCTAGGACAGAAGGTAAGGTAGTGCTAGCTGGGAACTCGACTAAGGTGACAATTGGTCCTTCGATTCTTCCTTCCTAAGCTGACTTCCTGGTGTAGGTGATCTTGATGCGCTCGTCAGGGACTCCTAACATGGTGAGAATACAACAGAGGGTCTGTGCAAAACCCCCGAGCTCACGTAGGTTGAAGGTAAGCTTGGCGTGGTCTAGAGGTAGCAGTCCTAGAGGCAGCCATTCGACGTTCGTTGCCATCTGCATGTTTTAAGGAAATAGGTGTTAGCAGGTCAATAAATAGATAAGCCTTGCATAAAAGTAAATGCAGGGTCGGTATATAACCGAAAGAAGGGTTGTTCACGTCCTATTCTATGATCCATTTCTGAGGGTTTCGTCCTAGGGTCAAGTATGGCTCTGATACCAACTGAAGCAACCTGATTTCCGTGAGGGGAAATCCATAGAGTCAAAGTGTATTATGAATGTTGTAAATCATATTACCCCAAATTCCAGTCGAATACCACATCCATACAATGATAATATCAAAGTACATAAAGTGCAAAATTACATAAATTATTACATCACTGCATTGGTGGAATCAAAAGTAGCATTCATTCAAAACAGCTTGAAGATAAGATCGCCAAACTCGAGCGTAGGAACAAACCCCTCAATCGTCAAACTCCCAAGAGCTATACTCCTCAGTAGAACCTATATGCCAAAATTTATCAGTACGATTTATACTAGCCACTCCCACCCTATGAGCAATGCTTTGTGGAAATTGGATGCAAGTTGGATATAATCAAAAAGGAACCTATAAGGCTGGGGTTTCCTATGTATTAGCATATCAAGTATATAGTAGTATAGTCAAGTTTTAACACCATTCCCGCACACATTCCACCCCATTCCCATCCAGAGCCAGGTTTCGATCCTAGGATCGATACACCTCCATCTCCATGTCATCACCATACCATCGCTCAGTTGATAGGCCAACTCCCTCTCGGCAATGTCTCATGGCCCGTAGCCCCTGGCTATGTCTGACACTCTCTCACGGGGGAGGAAGAGAAGGACTCATCTCACTATCTAGTTTAAGCGAAACCCAGGAAAGGTCCATAGTCGACAAGTCAGCACATGTATCGATCGATCAATCATACACTCTATAGAGGTTTTACATAACCACAAGATCTGCCTTCTTCGATGACCGTCGTTAACTGGGCTGATTCTGGCCACTTGCTAGCCTAGGATAATGCCACTCTACCATTTAGCCCTAGTACACCCCAAGTCTAGTCTGGGGCGGCTAAAACTATGAGTCATGAGCCGGGTCCACAAGGTCTCCATGAAGTCTTAGAAGGGTGTGGGGGAAATCCTCCATGCCCCGTACCTCCTTACACTGTCCGCTATCAACTTAGCAGTAGTGGCAATATCCTACCAGGTAGTCCGGCTGTCCCGCACCATATAGGGCGAGTGGTACATAAGGCTTCCCGGTGAATCTGAGTACTAGTAAGTCTTTAGGGATGACCAAGCCAGAATGTCTTCATTAGGGTTTCCATTTACCATGCCACCATAGCACCTCCACCCCGGGCTCCTCCCATCATAGGTTCACACCCAGGGCCACCTCATATCACCATTTACCCACCACAGGTATCCATTCTAGGGATGCCCAGGTAGCACCTCATGGCAAGACTTGCCCTAGGCTCATCGTATACTCCAACTTGGTCAACACAACCCTTACCCTCCACACACCCAAGTCACACACGCAGCACTCTCCCCAAAGTCCAGATAACCCTAGTTTCCACCACGCATCATTATGGTATTTATAAGCGTAGTAGAAATAATAAGCAGTGAAATATAGCAGTGAGCGTGTGACTATCCTAATAGCAAGGTGAGCAGGGGTAAGGTTGCGTCAAGGCAGAGGCCATCAAGAAAGCATACTACCATGCAAGTCCTATCATAGTGTGAATATAACAATAAAGTAAAGCAATAGCAATTCTATATTAGCCATGTGTAATAGGTGCTATGAGATTGGGTAGGATATGGCACCTTTAGTGAAGTCATCTCCGTACTCCTCATGGTACTCTCGGTCCTCGTCTGTCTGGTTCTCCTCTGAGTCTTCAAACGATCGCATTATAGTCGCGTTAGCTACGTCTATAGAATAGCACAAAAAGCAATGAAAATTCAAAAGAGCCAAATGCACTCAAACATGGGTTCATTGCATAGAGCTTGATTTTAGATGAATTTTGGTCCTAGTCTTGTATTTTTCTGAGTTCATATGAATTAGTTATGAATTTCTGAAGTTTCAATCATTTGTGAAAATGGAATAAGGCTGAATTAATATCGTGCTGACACGTGTCATGCTCCTATTGGTCCACGTGGCATGCTGACATCAGCATGACATCATCATCTCAGTTCTGGTACTGATAGGTGGGGGTCCTGTTGACATCATCATGATGTCATCAGCTATTGACAGGTGGGACCAGGGGCTCTTGGGTCACTGACATGTGGGTCCGGTCTAAGTCAACGTCAAGTCAACGGGTGAGTCAACGGTCAACAAATCACAGTCACTGACAGGTGGCCCCGGTCAACGATCAATGTTGACCGGTCAATGGCCAATACAGGTCAGGCCTCGACTAGGCTGGTTGGGCCTAGATTTGGGCCAGGCTTGGCCCATCACATGGCGCGCGCTGGTGCGGTCACGTCGTCTTACTGGGCCACTAACGGGCCGTGATCTAAGGGCGTAGGTAAACCGTGGTTCATGGTGAACCCGCCTATGTTGGTCCATAGACTGTAGAGACGGTCTATGAAGGACTTGGTCCACTTACTCCTTTCTAGGGTTCGGTTCATGTGCATGATGTGGTCGTGGTCGGAGCTTAGGGAGCTACTCGGGATGTGGTCGACATGGTCGTTGTCGGAGCTCAGCGGAGCTGCTCAGGATATGGTCGACATGGTCATGGTCGGAGCTCGGCGGAGCTGCTCAGGACGTGGTCGACGTGGTCGTGGTTGACGTGGGGGAAAATCCCCTTTCTCTTCCCCAACGGGGCTCCCGCCGGTGGTGAGGTCACCGGCGAGCACCCGCGGCGATGCTAGCATCCGATTAGGGTTGGCAAAAGCATCACCAAGCCTCGGCGAGTGCAGCAGGGGGTCAAGGTGACGGTTGGGGCTTCCTAGGGTCTCGACCACGGTGAACGGCGGCGTGGGTTTGTCGTCATGCATGGACAGGGCTATAGTGGTAGCGAGAGCCTAGTTGGAGGAGCGTGTGAGCTCCATGGTGCTTCAACGGCCATGGTGGGCGTGTTGAAGGAGCTCCTGGTGCTCCCAGTGGCTTCAACCACGGTGATGGGGGCAAAACAGAGGCAGTGGCGCTCCGACGAGGTGTGGTGCGGGAAACACAGGGCTCCGGTGGACTTCTTCCTCGGCTAAGGTGAGCACGGTGTGTCTCTCGTCATGGCAGAGCCAGTCGGGGTGTCAACGTCGCCTTTACCGCGATGTAGAAGATGTGGTGGTCTCGCCATGGTTGTGCTCTCGGCCATGGTGAGCGTGTCTGTGCATGTGCACTCTTGCTCCGATGTACAACATCGTGGCTGGGGTCCTCCTTTTAGCTGATGGCAGCGCGCACGGTGTGTCCTGGGTCTCGGCAAGCATGGCCATGGCGGTCTCCCTAGCTAACTAGTTGGGCTAGGCCGGAGCTTGAAGCTTCAGGAAGATTTCGATCATGGCGGTGCATGTTCCATTTGGCTAGGGAGGTGGTCTCAGCAAGATGGCTCACCGTGGGGTTCATGGCGGTAGGATGGCGGTGCGGTGGCGAGGTGAGGCCATGATGAGGTGATGCAGTGCCGTGTCGAGCAGCTTTCGTCACTGTAGCTGATCGAGGCGGCGCTCCTGGCTCCAGCGAGGTCCTCCCCGTAGCGGTTTCCTTCTCCACCTTGCTTCTCCCTCCTCCCTCTCTCTCAGCTTGACGTTGTGTGGTGCTGTGCCACCAGCGGTGGTAGTGAATGGACTGAGGGTTAGGGCTCACGGACATTGGCTTTTATAGCCGAGCTCCAAGGGCTCCAATGGCGGATGGCGATCAGGCGGTGGTGATGCATGCGGCGCATCAGATGGCTCACGTGTGGTAGCGTAAGCGCAGCGCAAGGGGGAACAAGGTCATGTGATTTGTGTGACCCTAGGCCCACGCTTGCTCCATGATCGGCTCCCGGTCGCATGGTGGAGGGAGCGTGGGGAAGACGACGACGCTGTAGCTGGGCAGCTAACAGAGGGGGCCCATTTGTTAGCTTGTCCTGATGGCGGCAGGGTGCTGCTGGGCTGGCTTCGTGGGCCGCGTGCTTGAGTGGGAGGGTAGGCGGGCTAGCTAGTTGGGCCGATTGAGGCAGGTTGGGCTGCTGTTGCTCCCTCTTCTTTCCTTTCTCTTTTTCTTATTCTTTTTCTATTTTGTTTTCCTTTCTCTTTTATTTGTTGCCAATTTGGTTAGGATTTATCATAAATATTAAGTAAGTTAGTTAAACATCACATAAGGCAAAAGAATCCAAATCACAAGTGGGTCTAAGGATGCATGCATGATTTATTTATTTAGGAATTTAATTACACATGTGGCATAAAACCAAACTATGCTTATGATTTAAACCTAGTTGGGTCACATCCAATCCAAAACTAGGGTTGGGCTTCTACATGTGTCACTCAACATCACATAGGGCTAACACAAAAATTTTGTAGTTGTGATTTTTGGTATGTGGATTTTTGAGTTGTTACAGTAACCTTTTTGATGCCTGAGAAGTAGCATTAGGTTTTTTTTCTCCTTTTTCTTATTTGTAGGTTCCAAATTTTGGCTACGACAACAAAATAGCAATCTATTAGGACTGAAACAATTATTTAACCATGATCATAAGTTTATAGCTTGCTAACCTTGGTGGAAAAGACATAGATGCTTGTGTTGCTTCATGCTCTATAGGGATAATGGATGACTGAGCTGATTTGGCTTTACTTGTTTTTTTTGGGTTCTCCTCTAGATAAGCAGTAAGGAAAAAATTATCACATGCATTAACTTGCATAATACAAGAAAATGGGAGCATTGCTTAACCCTCTTTTTATTACCTTATTAGCTTCATAGCTTCTATATCCTCTGGTTTACCCATCTTGCAATTGTGCCAATGATGGCCATAGTCTAGGTAAATAGGACATTTATGTTGGCGTTTAATACCTTTCTTTTCAGCATTGCCCTTCAACCTCTTGACTCGAGGCCTACCAGCAACAGTTGTTAGTAATGGTGGGTGCATAAAAAATCCATGTGTTGCTTTAGGCCATTGGGACTTGTCAGGCATTGCAGGGATTAGTTGCTCATATGCTATTGTGAACTTCCAAATGGAGTAATACAAGTCCACATAACTCTCTATAGATGAATTGGTTTTGGCTATGATGAATGCTATAGCATGTTTGCAAGGAATGCCAGATACCTGCCATTGTCTACAAGAACATGTCCTGTCATTCAAGTTGACCACAAACCTAAATCCACTCCCTCCTAATGCAGTAATTTCACCAACATCTTCTGAGCATTCCTCAACCTCCAAGTTTAGCTCTCTACTCTTCTTATTCAACATCTTGATTATGTGGGGTAGAATGAACCCACTAAGCTATCTTGATATCTTCCTCCTTTGGTTCCACTTTATCATAATCATTTGCCTAATATTGTCCATGAAGTCATCCAAATTCATTGACTTATGTTCCTTAACCCAATTGTTAAAGGATTCTACCAAATTGTTTGTTACGTAGTCCACTTTGCAAATGGTTGAAAATTGACTCTTGCTCCATAATTTCTTGTGAGACTTCCTAAGATATGCAGTTGATGCTGGCTTATCTGTCTCCATTACAACCCAATGTTTGTCAAACAAATATTGGTTCCATTAGTATGCTGCTGGCCAGAGGTGGTCATAAAAAACCTTACCATGATGCCTTTTATTGAAATTCATTACCAAGTGAAACATGCATTCCATATGTTCTGCCTCTAGAAACACCTCAGTTACCCCTGACATCATTGCCTGCCCAGCATCTGTGCATATTGCTAACCCCCGTGGTGATCCAATGGCCTTCTTAAGCATTTGCATAAACCAAACCCAATTGTCACTTGTTTCAGAATCAAAAACCCCAACACAAACCAGATACATCCATTTATGCCCATCAATAGTGGTAGCACTAGCCAACTACCCTTTGAATTTCCCAGTCAAGAATGTGTTGTCAATTGCTAAGTAAGGCCTGCAACCACTAAGAAAGCCATCTATGCAAGGTTTCATAGCAAAGAAAAATCTTCTGAACATGATTTTGCCATCTATTTCATAATGATCAATCTCTATTATGCTACCAGGGCAAGATATCTCAACTTGTGACTCAAATCTAAACAAATTGTCAAAGCTACTATCCCAATCACCATATAGTTCCTTCAATGCTAATTTGCCACCATCCCATACTCTCATGTACGGGATGCTCACCTTGTGATGTTCTTTAATCTTCTTCGTCAATCCTTTGCTCCAAGGGTTGCATCTTCAAACAACTAATCTTTAACCTTTTCACATAACCAAAACTTGGTTACATTCTTTACCATTTTTTACCATCTACTACTAGAGCATCGATGAGCAGCAGGGTTCTTTTTAACCTACACAAGACAAAACAAGCTTAAAAAGAAGCAATGAAAAACAATGCACAGGGTCAGATAAATGAACAAGGTTAGATAATTACCATAACAGTACGCATATCCTGCATTGTAGATCATGTAACCTCCATGGACAATTGTCTTTGTCTCTCCTTGAGCAATAGATCTGGTATCTCAATGGTGCACTCTTCTCAATATTGAATTCGAATTCATGTTTGATTGGATGCTGAGAAAGGGTCACCTTGAAGTCTTTCATATTGGGATACATGGTGCCTACTACCATTGGAGGGTCATTTTTATCATAATCGACATTAGGTGTGTGATCTTTCCCATAACCAGCCAACTCCTCATCAACTTTCATATCCTCACCATCACCGTCCTCCCCATCACCATCACCATCTTCATCACCTCCACCATCACCATCTTCATCAACTCCCCCATCACCATCACCATCCACATGCTTTTCCACATTGTCTGTAGGAACAATCTGTAGATGCATACCCTCTTCATCAATACCTACAAATTCATTCTCTGGTAATGGGTTATGAAGGTAAGAATCATCTTCTGTTTCTTCTATGTTCATATTAAGTTGCTCTTCCCCATTAAAATTCCACTCAGTGATAGGTTCATACATCTCAGAGGGGTCACAATATGCAATGAACATATGCACAACCTTTGTCTTATGGTGTTTCTCAAACATAGACATTAAATCTTGGTCACATTTCACTTCTGGGAAGGTTTTCAAAGCATCATCATAATACTAGACATGTGCAACTTCTAAATAGCCAGGAGGGTACTGCTGAACAATTGATTCAACTAAATCCATATAATTTGTCAAGTTTGAATGAAGAACCTTCTCAAAGTTAAAACATCTGACATCTTTTCTTGCTTTTTTTGGGTTACCAAGCAACTTAATTTTGAGACAAAAAGTTGAATTTGGATCCAACCTATACATGAAGACAGGAACGTACATTTAGCATAAGGCGCATAGGTACTGCAAAAATTTGGTACTACTTTTAGCTTTGATGAACTAGAGTACAGGCATGTAAAACTCACCCTTCCTATGATTTTGCTGCTTCTTCCTGGGATGTTGCCTCCATCGGACCTTCTCCAATTTGAGGGTCATCGTCCACAGCCTTGGTCTATACGTCGGCCATGGTTGCATCCCACCCGGCGCCCTATGGCAGGAGGCCACGCATCCCTACCGTGGCAGCCAACAGGAGGAGGCACGCCCCTACCCTAGCTCGACCGCAGGAGGGTCGGCCGCCCTAGAGCGGCGCGCCCTTAGCCACGTGAGCTACATGCTCTCACCTCTCTCTCCCACCACGCCCTAGAGTTAGGCTGTCCCCTCCCGCACCTCACCTCTCTCCCATGATGGACATGCCTCTAGCCCCTCTTCCCTGCTTGTCATGCCCCTACGAAGCTGATCTAGGGTTTGGGTAGGGGAGATGACGCCATGGACACATAGCGGGGTCAGAACTCAAAGAGGATTCACGGAGTCGAGTTTCTGCCTTCTTTCAACAAGAGGGGTATTTTGGTCACTTGCAGATTGGTCTGACAAGGATGGCCCACATTTTTAGCGGTGATCTCTAATAGAAGTGATAGTAGTGTCATGTAGGTCACTAGAAAACAAACATAGGGCCATACAAGGAATTTCAAAGTTTGCAGGGCCATACAAGGAATAACTGAGTTTCACATGGCCATACAGATAATTTTCTCATATAAGTAACTTTTCTATAGCGTATTGTATCCTACAGCTAGAATACAGTGTTTGAAGCACATAATAAACAGAAATAATCACAAAGGCAGAACATTGTCAATCGCTAAAATGAACTTACAGTATATTGAGGAGGTAGTATATATATTCAAATTATTGATATGTAGATTGAAAGTTGAATGAGCTTTACATGAAATAAAATGGAACAAGCTTAGGAGGTGCTGTAGTGGAGAAGCAGAGTTGTACGACATCCACGTGCAGCTCTAGGCACTTGCTATTAAGGTTTGATGGTCTTGTACCAATGGATCGAGTTGTCTGACATTCGCTCTCCTGCGTTGCTGGTGTTGCGAGCATGCTTGGGGTTTCAGAAGTCGGAAGGAACTATGATGATTTCTTCTAGTGCTTCTTGGCCATGGTCTTTGTGTCTTTTTGGGAGGCCTTAGCTATCTGCACATTTATGACCCCATTTAGAAAGCAAACCTCTCCCAACTATTCGTCTTCAAAGTTCAAAGAGACAAACATAGCTGGCAAAGGAAATACAAGTTGAGATTGCGGTAGACCATGCCCACTTGAGTTCTAAATTCTACTATGGGGTGAAATAATAGTAATTCAGTTATCACTTATCACTCTAGCGACATTGTTAGCTTATGGCCCTATTCGCTTCATTGAAAAGACAAGCTGAAAAGTATTGTTCGCTGATTTGTTGTGAGACAAAAATACTGTTCCTTCGCTGAAAAAGTACGGCCGAAAAGACAATCACTTATGATTGAATATCAGTAAGCAATGTGAATGTGTGTGTTTACCTCATATACAAGGGCATAGTGGACGGGTGCATAGCTGCATATAAATTGGGAAATAACCCACCATGTAAAGCAAAGAACAAAATTGGTTAATAAGAAGTAGAACTTTTTGAAGAGATAAGCTCAATGTTGTCGTTGAAGCAGGATCTCACGCCGAATTTAGATGTCTATCATCAACATTTCATCGAACACTATGAAGGCATCTATGGAACATAGCTCTAGACTAGTATCAGTCCATGCCACTACTATGGCCACCTCGAGCTAAAGATCTGAATAAAAGCTAGTGCCCAGAACAAAAAAATTATAATATTGATGGGAGATGAGCTTCAAAGTTGATGAAGAGAAACAAACTTTGAACTCTAATGAACCCCCATGGGCCATGTGTGTTTATTGGAAGCAATCTTGCCTCCCATCTTTGGTGATATTGACCAGCTGCCTATCAGTCAAATACCAATCAACCAGATAATGTCCCAAACTGATCTTGGGCAGATGGATAATTGAAGCATGAAGCTTCCAATGATAATGAGGCAAGCCTGATAGATGACTGTAAACATGTAGAAAAAAATCCAATTAGATCCAATAAGGATATGGAACACCGCACCCGAAAGGAAGAAATCACCACAACCAATCAGAAGGAATCCTCAATCGCTAATCGCTGGCATAGTGTGTGCATGAATCACGACTTTGCCAATTGGTCGCACAGGTAGCACATCACTCAGCACAAGCAATGGCGTAGTCTGTTATGTTAACCATGCAAATTAAGGGAGATTGGTGGGAGTTGAGAACTTCTAAATCTGTAGGAACAGAAAGAGATATGTTGTTTGTAGGAACTGAAATGTATTATCTATATAAAATGAACATAATTGTACCTCAAATCTTCTAGAGTGGTAACTAAAAGAAGGTAAAAAACAGAGTATAATAGTACTTATTGCGCATACACTTATACTCATAGTTATAGAAAAATTATAGAGCATAAATGAACAAAACAAAAAGCTGAGGGAGTGCAGTTTGTATCTATTTGATTTGTTATCTCGGCTCTAGGACATCTTTGAGCTTGTAATATTTCTCTGTAAATAAACAGGATTCATCACTGGAATTTCCCTTTGTGGACCTATAGGTGGGTTTTCAACTTTTCATATTTGTTGGCTCTATGAAATCAATGTTTTTTTGTTGATCTGTGAAGCAAACATATATACTTAACACACACAATAGTTTGTTACTTGAGCATTTGTCTTTTGAAAATTTGTGGAAATGCACTACATAAATCAATGTTTCGTAGTGAATGTGATAACTATAGGATGAAATAAGAGACTTTGTACCTTAAATGTGCTGCCATGTCTAGCGTTGGCATTTAATCGAGTGCCTTGCTTGCATGTTCTGATAGAGAAAGTTGTGAAAGTGCAATCAAGCCCTAATTATGGTTTTGGTGATAATGACCACATAATTAGAGAACTAATGAGATTTATTGAGATAAGCAGGAAATTTATATTGAAGGATGATACACGAAATGGAGGAGCCCTCAATTACAAATGTGGATGGCTTCAAACTCAAAGGAGGTTTAAATTCTTTTATATTTTGAAGTTGAGTATAGGAAAAGCTGTACTATAAAGGGGGACACAATGCTTAAGCTAACATGTGCTACCAAGTACTCAAACATACATATGCATCCTCAGATTCATAGCCAAGACAACCTAAACTTCACTCTTACCCTTGCTCTCTTGACTAGTGTGGCACTGCCGCACTTAATTGATCGTTAGGGCTGAGGGGGTACTTATACCCATCCTCTTCCTCCCCAATGGCAATCTTCTTCCTTCTGCTCATTCCAGCTCGTCCAAAATAGAAAATGAGCTCTCTCTCTTCCTCCATTAGTGACCCTGAGCCCTCAAGCAAATCCATTGATTTCTCCATCAATCCTTAAGAGAAAAGGGTCCAAAACTCGATTAGAGAGTATCTCCATTGATTCCTCAACTGAAAAGAGCACTGAAAGCTCTAGTTTGGTTTTGGTAAATTGATGAAACCCTAAGTGCTAACCTAGTTTATTAAGTGATCATGAGATAGGTAGCACATTTCAAGTGGTGAAGCAAATGAAGATCATAACATGATGATGGTGATGCCATGATGATGATCAAGTGCTTGGACTTGAAAAGAAGAAAGAGAAAAACAAAAGGCTCAAGGCAAAGGTATAAATGGTAGGAGCCATTTTATTTTGGTAATCAAGGCACTTAGTGAGTGTGATCACATTTAGGATTGATAGTCGTACTATTAAGAGGGGTGAAACTCATATCGAAATGCGGTTATCTAAGTGCCACTAGATGCTCTAACTCATTGTATATGCATTTAGGATCTAGTGGAGTGCTAACACCCTTGAAAATGGTTGTGAAAATATGCTAACACACGTGCACAAGGAGATACACTTGGTGGTTGGCACATTTGAGCAAGGGTAAGGAACTTCATCGGTGGAGTGACCGCCCATAGAGTGTGGATAGTCCAACGGTGACACCGGTGCCCTAGATAGAAAAGACGGAGGTCACTGTAAGTGACCGGACACTGGTCTCGGTTGGACCAGCGCATCTGGTCAGTGGCAGCAGAGGGCACGCAGCGTCGGTCTCTAATCGGACGCTGGGTCACTTAGTGACCAGACACTGACAGGGTGCGTCCGGTCCGGCTAATTTGGAAGCACACAGAAGAGTCACCGTGTGACCGGACGCTGGGTGAGTTCGGTTGAGCTTGATCAGACGTGTTCGGTCATGAAAAATCATTTCTACATGCTTACTGGAAACGACCGGATGCTAAGGTCCAATGTCCGGTCACATTACAGCAGCACGTTCGGTCATCACTTGACCATTGAGATCGGGCGCTCAGTATTTGAAGAGAGAGGACACATGGCGTGCATCGCACGACCGGATGCTAGGGTCCTACGTCCGGTCACCCCGTGTTGTGCCCAGTGTAGGGGTACAATGACTCTATTTTGTAGGGGCTTCTATTTAAGCCCTTTGGCCAGCTCAAGCTCTCTCTCTTGGCCATTTGCATTGACATAGCAACCTTTCGATCTTAGCCAAAGCCCTCCCACTCATCTCCATCATTGATTCATCATCTTTGTGAGATTGAGAGTGAATCCGAGTGCATTGCTTGAGTATTTGCATCTAGAGGCACTTAGTGTTCGTGTTTCACTATGGGGTTTACGTGTTACTCTTAGTGGTTGCCATCACCTAGACGGCTTGGAGCAGCAAGGATTGTCGAGTGGAGGTTGGTGATTATCTCTGGCTCCGATCATGGTGATTGTGAGGGGTTCTTGACCTTTCCCCGATGGAGAGCCAAAAGGTACTCTAGTGGATTGCTCGTGGCTTGTGTGATCCTCATCTTATGTTGGTTGTGCGGCACCCTATTGAGAGTTTGGCGTGTGATGCCAATTAGCGCGTGAACCTCCAAGTGAGTGAATCGCCACAACAAGGAGTAGCTTGCCGGCAAGCAAGTGAACCTCGGTAAAAAAATCATTGTGTTCATTATTTGATTCTGAGGTGATTGGTCTTCATTGGTATTCATTCTTGTAATTGATTGGCTCCTTCCTCGACACGACAGTATAAACAAATTGCTCACTCTCTTTACATTACCGCAAACTAGTTGTCAAGCTCTTTAGTGTAGTTAGTTGTGAGAGCTTGTTAGTTTGGTTAGTGTGGCTCTTTAGTTAGCCTTTGAGAGCACACTAACTTAGTGTAGTGACATAGCTATTGTGTGGATAGAAACTATATAAACTAGAATTGTGGTAGGTGGCTTGCAATTTTTTTAGTAGGCTAGTGCAACACTTGCTTTGCCTTATAATTGTCTAACCGGTTTGTTAAGTGTTGTTGTAGAAAATTTTTATAGGCTATTCACCCTCCTCTAGCCATTAGGACCTTTCAAGCACTTGGTTCACATTTTGGCCAGTGGTTGTGTTTGTTACTCTTGGAGCTTGGCTCCTAGCCTGCTAGAGCATCGCCCATGGAGCTTGCCAACTTGTGTGGCAGCTCTGGGAGTTTGTAACAATCTCTTGAAGCTAGTATACTCACCCCTCATCTCAAGAGTTAAGTCTCTTAACTTGAGAACGAGGAAGGGTTAGAAAGTCCTAAGCCTTAGTGGCTAACCTCAACAATGTGGAGGTAGGCAAGCCATGAAGGCGAGCCAAACCACGGGATAAATCATTGTGTCACTTGTGCTTAATTTATATTACTTGCATTTCATATTGTTGGTTGAGGTGATTTCTAGGGTTTCTAGTCGATCTACTTGTGTGTGGTGTTCCTACAACTTCTAGCTCTTGATCTATGACTATCATACCTGTAGTAGGCTGAGAAATTTCTCCGATCTAAGTTTCCATTCACTGATTTTGAACTGTGACTCAAAGTTGTCTGTAGGTGCGGCAGTGCCACTGTTCTAGTTTGGTAGTATCACAGTCTAGTAGTGCCGTCCTCCAGAGTGGCAGTGCCATAGTGTGAATTTAATAAAAGTTTGAGTGTTTGTTTTGACAGGCCTATTCATCCCCTCTAGGCCAACAGAGATCCTACAAGTGGTATCAGAGCGAGGTTACCTCATATACGCTTCACCGCATGAGGTATGGAGCCCAAAGGAGGAGTTAGTGGCATGAAGCTAGTGGATTTCAACATGGACAATAGTGAGCTAAGCGCATCGGCGTCAAGCAACACCATGCTACCACATCTTGAGGCTATCGATGCCGAAAGAGCTCTCAATGAGAATGAGAGAAGAAGAAGGAAGGAGGCAAGAAAGCTAAAAAGAGAAGCAAGAGAGAAAAAGAAGGAGAAACATCGGTTAGAGGACAAGAAGCAAAGAAAAGAAGAAAGAAGGCTCAAGCGAGAAGCAAGAAGAAAAAGAAGAGAAGCTAGGAAGAAGAAGAAAGAAGAAGAGAAGGCAACAAGTACATCATGTAGCATATCAAGTAGTTCTGAAGATGGAGATGATGATGAGTCATACCAAGTGTCGAGTTCATAAACCCAGGGTCCCTAATGGGCCCACTTCCCAGCAAAAGCTCGGCCCAGTAGACAACATTACAAATGACACGCAACTCCTGGGCCAGCCCAGATACCTAACGATAGGCCAAAAGAACGATCCAGTCTCCTACCAAAAGGCCTAGCCAAAGAGGGGACAACGCTCGCTTCTGACTCTGACCGACTTCTCCAACCTGAAGGCCTTGCCAAGGAGGGGACGATGCTCGCGTCCAACTTTAACCCGCTTCTCCAACCGGAAGGCCTGGCCAAGGAGGGGACAACGCTCGCTTCTGACTCTGACCCGCTTCTTCGACCAGAAGGCATGGCTAAGGAGGGAACGACACTCGTTTCTGACTCTGACCCACTTCTCTGACCGGGAATACACCGAACCTCTGCTTATGGCTATTCTCCAATCGACGCGGTCGAAGCCGACTAGGAATGATCAGCCAGGGTTGTCCGCTTGGTGAGGACCCAAGAAATCAAGCGGAGCAGATAAGGTAATGCTTTCAAGTCAACCACAATATCAAGAACCCTGCCCTACACACCTGCCGGATAGTACTGTCAGGCCATGCCAGACAGGTACTTTGCAACCTTTCAGACATGTCAGAACACGAACAGTGTTGTGGGCACCGACATTTGTCCTATAGTATGGTAGGCACCAACAATTGCCATACCAGAAGAACACGATGGAGCCTACCACATGCATCTGGGCGTCAACAGTATTGGGCGCGCTAACAAACTATCTTGTACTCAACAGCGTGGGCAACAAGACTAGGTAGCACCTATAAAAGGGGATGCGCTCTCTCCCAATAAAAGATGGATCATCTCTCTCTCTACTAGCATTAGATATTCTGAGCACTCGAACAGCTCCATGGCTCTATAACTCTAAAGCTATACAGAGCATATGTTTGAATACTTAGCGCACGTAGGAGCTCCCATCACTCTTGGCCCTTCAGTCCAGAGTCTGACTGGACCTCTAACACCCCCATCTTATTCCCACTTGTTTATAACCCCACAACAAACTTCGAGCACCTAGGCTCAGGAATAAAGTCACTGACTGACTCAAACTGAACATAGGACATGTTGTTTGAACCAGTATAACCCTATGTCATTTAGTGCTAGGCCACATCCGATCACAACGTATGGCAAAACGACAAAATATTTACTTGTTGGTCACTTTTCGCACCGACACCAAGTGTTGAAGGGTAATAAGGAGAAGAAAGGAAAGGCAAGGCCGACAACAACAAACATGCCACCATATTCTTTAATTATTCTTCTATTCCTATGACTAACCATGATCGGAGGTCTTTCATCAATGTGCCTATGGGCAAGTTACCTTATTTCAATGGGACTAACTTTTCCAAGTGGAAGCACTTGATGAGAGCCTATCTTATAGGTCTTCACCCCGGCATTTGGGAGATTGTTTGTAATGGATTTGAGGCATCGGTTGATCCCAAGAACCCAACACTAGAAGAGATGAGAATCATTCACCTCAATGGTCAAGCCACAAGTGTGTTGCTTAGTGCCTTGGATGATGATGAGTACAATAGAGTGATTGGGGTTGATGTTGACAAGCAAATATGGGACACTTTGCACCTAGCAAGCTTCAACTAGCAAGCCCAAAGCAAGCAAGCAAGTACAAGAAAGAGTAGAGACCACATCATCTTTAAGTCAAAGTGAAAATGATGATGATCAATATGGGAAGATTGATGATGTTGCTCTCTTTATGAAGAGATTTCACAAGGGGCTAAAGAAGCAAGGCTACAAGGTAGTGAAGAAAAACTTTCCAAACAAGAAAAAGAGGACATGCTACAATTGTGGTAGCACCAATCACTTCATTGCCAAGTGTCCATATGAGATCAAGGACAATAAATACAAGAAAGAGGACAAGGCCGACCGGAGATAGAGCAAGTAGAACATGGGAGAGGCTCACATTGGGCATGAATGGGACTCAACTAAAGAGAGCATATGTGAAGAGGATGAGAAGCTTGCAACCGTTGCCATTCACAAGTCATCCCCTACACCAAGGCTCTTCAACAACATGTCCGATGATGACTACTACTCCCCTCACATTTGTCTCATGACAAAACATGAGAAGGTAAAATCCAAATCAAAGGCCAAATCTCCTCCACCTTCTAGTGATATCTCTAGTAGTGATATTAGTGATAGGTCTAGTGATGATGAATCTAGTGATGAAGAAATAAACATGATAACTAAAAATTTGGATGGAAAGACCAAATTATTTATCACTAAGCTAATGGAGGATTTAGAGAGTGTCCAAGCTGAGCTAGAATCTAGAGAAGAGACTCTTATCGAACAAGAGGATCTCTACATTGCTAGCAAAGAAGCTCTTGCATTAGAGAGAAGTGAGGTGGAATCCTTGCGCAAGGCTTTGGCCAAAGAGTAAGAGGACCATGCTATTACAAAGAAAGCAAATAAAGCTCTCTAGAAAAAAGTATTGTGACTTGGATGAAAATTACAAAGAACTTGAGATGCAATATGGCATTCTTTGGGATAGCAACTCATATCTCCTTAAGGAAAAGGAAACCTCTACTCCCTCCACTAGTCAAGGTTGTGAAAAATGTTTTAATCTTGATTTGAATGCCTATTCCACTAACCTTGCAAACATGGAGGCTATGAGAAAGGAGATTGCTAGGCTCAATAAAATCATTGGAAAAGGGTGGATGAGTGTGACCCAATTCAATGACAAGAAGAATGATGAATCAAAAGGGCCACAATTTAAGCAAGGAAGGCATCCCTCAATCAAGCATGGGCTCAGCCACACAAAAGGAGCCAAGACAAATAGAAGAAGGATAGTGAATGTCTATGAGTGTGTGTAGTTTGAGAGGAAGAGCAAAATTGGTACAGATCAACCAGCACAGACCCCGCAAAAATGGGATGGCTACCAATTTTGCTCCTAATCAAACTAAGCCCAAGAAGAAGGTGTACCAGCAGAAATAGGGTTTTCAGAAGCCTAAGGAATCATTGTGAGCCACCAAGAACAAGTATGCCTATCAACCAAAGACATATGCACCTCGACAAAGCTTGACATCATGCTTTGTTTTGAAGAACAACAGTGGTGGGAAAGTAGTTGCAAAATATGTTGGAAAGGAAACCAACATATATAGGAATACTTCTATTTGGGTTCCTAAGATCCTTGTGGCTAACATGCAAGGCCCCAAGTCAAATTGGGGACCTAAATCTAGCAACTAAACTTGTTTTGTAGACATACTTCTTCGGTGGATCAAGTTGGGTGCTTGATATTGGATGTACAAATCATATGACCAGAGAAAGGAGTATGTTCTCATCATATTCCTCGATGATGTACTCAAATAAAAACATTGACTTTGGAGATAATTCAAAGGGGGATATGATTGGTCACGGTAAAGTTGCTATAACTCTTGAGCATTCAATTACAAATGTATTACATGTCGATTCATTGAGTTACAATTTATTGTTTGTTTCTTAATTATGTGAGATGGGCTACAATTGTCTCTTTACGGATAAGGGCATGTAAGTCTTTAGAAGGGAGGATTCCTCTATTGGCTTTACGGGTCGACTAAAGAACAAGCTTTACTTAGTTGATTTCAACAAAAGTAAACCTAAGCTTGAGACTTGTTTAGTGGCAAAATCATGCATGGGTTGGCTTTGGCATCGCCGACTAGTTCATGTTGGGATGAGAAACTTGACCAAACTTCTAAAAGATGAACACATTCTTAGACTAATAAATGTTCAATTTGAGAAAGATAGGATTTATAGTGCTTGTCAAGCCAGAAAGCAAGTTGGCGTACCTCACCCACTAAAGAGCATCATGACCACCAAGCAACCATTGAAGCTAATATATATGGATCTCTTTGGACCAGTCGCCTACCTAAGTATCGGGGGTAACAAATATAGTCTTGTTATTGTTGATGACTATTCCCGTTTCACTTGGGTATTTTTCTTGCATAACAAGTGCCAAGTTCAAGAGAAGGTGAAGATATTTGTTAGAAGAGCTCAAAAGGAGTTTGGTCTTCCCATCTAGAAAGTAAGAAGTGATAATGGGACCGACTTCAAGAATACTCTAGTTGAGGAGTTTCTTAATGAAGAGGGCATCAAGCATGAGTTTTCAACTCCAAACACCCCTCAACAAAATGGTGTAGTAGAGAGGAAGAACCGTACACTCATTGACATGGCAAGGACAGTGCTAGATGAGTATAGGACGCCAAACATCTTTTGGTGTGACGCCGTCAACACCGCTTGCCATGCCATCAACTGCCTCTACCTACACAAGAAATTGAAGAAAACTTCATATGAGCTTCTAACCGGTAACAAGCCTAAGGTGTCTTTCTTTATAGTGTTTGGGTGTAAGTGTTTCATACTTAACAAGGAACCCAAAACCTCTAAGTTTGCACCTAAAGTTGATGAAGGTTTTATTCTTGATTATGGATCAAATGAACATGCCTGCCGCGTCTTCAATAAAACCTCCGGGAGAGTTGAGATTGCGGTAGACGTGACATTTGATGAATCTAATGGTAGCCAAGTAGAGCAAGTTGATTCAAGTATTGTAGGAAAGGAGGATCCACCATGTGAAGAAATCAAGCAATTGGCTATTGTTGATATTAGACCACAAGAAGATGAAGTCACCGAAGTGGTGATTTCTCAAATTGCTGCTACACCTATTTCCACTGACGTACCTGATGCTACACTATAGCAAACACCTGCTACAACTCTAGAGCATGGCAGTGCCACACCTAAGGGCGGTAGTGCCGCATCTACACAGTCAGCAGTAGCTGATTTGACTCTAGCTCGTGGACAAAACCTATAACCCATATTTGAGCAAGATAATGATGAAGATCCAGAGGATGAACAAGAGGCCATTGAGCATCGAAGGCTAAGGCAAATAATACAACAGGATCAGCCCATTGATAATATCCTTGGGAGTCTTCGAAAGGGGGTAACAAATCATTCACATTTAGCAAACTTTTGTCATTATTACTTATTTGTTTCCTCTTTGGAGCCTCTTAAGGTAGAACAAGCAGTTGAAACTCGGATTAGGTGATGGCCATGCAAGAAGAGCTCATTAACTTCTAAAGAAACAAAGTGTGGACTTTAGTGGAACGACCCAATACCAATATCATTGGCACCAAGTGGGTCTTCCACAACAAGCAAGATGAGAATGGAGTGGTGACAAGGAACAAGGCAAGATTCATTGCTCAAGGTTTCACTCAAGTAGAGGGCTAGGACTTTGAAACATATGCACCGGTGGCAAGACTTGAAGCAATTCGAATGCTTCTAGCCTATGCCGCTCATTACAACTTCAAGCTATATCAAATGGATGTGAAGAGTGCATTTCTCAACGGCCCTTTTCAAGAACTTGTCTATGTTGAGCAACCACTCGACTTTAAAGATCACAAGTTTCCCAACCATGTCTATAGACTCCAAAAGGCGCTCTATGGGCTTAAGCAAGCACCAAGAGCATAGTATGAATGCCTTAAGGAATTCTTGCTTAAACAAGGCTTTGAAATAGGCAAAGTCGATCCTACCCTTTTCACTCACAAAGTTAGCAAAGATATATTTGTGTGCCAAATATATGTCAATGATATAATATTTGGTAGTACTAATCATTCTTTTTGTAAGGAATTTAGTAGGATCATGACCAAGAGATTTGAGATGTTCATGATGGGTGAATTGTAGTTCTTCCTTGGATTTCAAATCAAGCAAGTGAAGGATGGAACTTTTATTAGCCAAACGAAGTACACCCATGGTATGCTCAAGAAGTTTGACATGGTGAATGCCAAGCCTATCAAAACTCACATGCCAACCAATGGACATCTAGATCTCAATGATGAAGGGAAAGCTGTGGATACTAAGGTATATCGCTCCATGATTGGCTCTCTACTTTATTCACGTGCATCTAGGCCCGATACTATGCTTAGTGTGTGCATGTGTGCTAGATTTCAAGCTAACCCAAAAGAGTGCCACTTAGTGGCCGTTAAGAGAATCTTGAGATGTTTAGTACACACTCCTAACCTTGGCTTGTGGTATCCTAAGGGCTCTAAGTTTGATCTACTTAGGTATTCGGATTCTGATTACGTCGGTTGTAAAGTAGATCGAAAAAGCACCTTAGGGACATGCCAATTCCTTGGACGGTCCCTAGTGTCTTGGAGTTCTAAAAAGCAAAATGGTGTAGCCCTTTCCACCATCGAGGCCGAGTATGTTGCAACCGGTATATGTTGTGCTCAACTACTTTGGATGAGGCAAACTTTTTAAGATTTTGGATATCACTTCACTAAAATACCACTCTTGTATGACAATGAAAGGGCCATAAAGTTATCCAACAATCCAATAAGCTACTCAAGAACTAAGCACATAGACATCTGACGTCATTTCTTGAGAGACCATGAAGCCAAAGGAGATATCAAAGTTCACCATGTGAGCACCGAAAAGTAACTAGCTGATATCTTCACTAAGCCTCTTAATGAGTCAAGGTTTTGTGCTTTGTGTAATGAGCTTAATATACTTGATTCTCATAATGTGGTTTGAACTACAGCACACCTTGATTGATGAACTAGTGGATAGGAGAAATGAATTGCAAAAGTTTAAATATTGTGCTTAAAAATGTTTATCATAAGAAACAAGTGCATTATGATCATCGTTTGTATTAATTATTTGTTGCTGATCATAGTGTGCTTGAGATATGTGTCCATATCCAATATATAGAGGTATCTAGTTAGTAGCTAAATTTGCCGTACTAGGGAGTGCAGTTGTACCGCATCTGCCCTGCGGCAGTGCTGCGTGTGGCGAGCGGTAGTGCCACACTTTGAATTTCAACTGGAAATTCAGCCCATATCAGCTGTTACTATGGGGGCCCACATTTTATCTCTTATTTACCTGGCCTCCCCAGGGTAACTATGGCAGAACCGCCTAATCTAATGCCTCCTAGGAGTGCTTGTCTTCTATTAGACACTAAGCACTCAAGGGAGAACACTAAATTACACAGTTCCGTCGGGTACACCCCAAGGAAGAACTCGAAAATCCATATTTTTCATCAGGATTACAAATGAGAGAATAAAGCTTACATCATTCTTAACCATTTCTTACATCACTTTTAATATGACATCAGAGTATAATATTTATTGTTACAACAGCGGAATGTAATCATATTATCAGAGTTATGAATAATTTAATTAAACAGCGGAATATAAACATGTGATCAAAATTACAGCGGAAATAAATAACTATTCATGGCATGATGAAGCATTGATAAATAAACTATGACAACAGATTATAAACTTTGATTTATAAAAATATTTAGTGAAAGTTATAAATAAAAAAACTATGATCGCAGCGTAAAAGAATCCTCTCTGAGCCCACTAGGAGGAATCCACACACAAGGGTCAGCTCTAGCATCCACCTGTCATCTGCAACAGAGAAAAATAAAACCCTGAGTACTCAATTATACTCAGCTAGACTTACCTAATAGAAGAAAAGAAAAGACTCCAATGATATGCAAGGCTATCTGGCTTGTGGGTTTATTGCATCTGCAAGAAGCATTACTAAGGGTGCGTCCTTATATTCGATTTTTATTAGCAGTGCATTAGTTCATTAACTAGCCATTATACATAAGCACCTATGCTACTTTCAAGCTGGTGGAAAGCAATCAGATTTCCTTTTTCCATCTTTCATCCTCCAGTTCTTACTACGGTGCTAGGCCATAAACAAGTCGTACCGGATCGCCCGGTAATTCGTGAATCAATGACCCCAACTGGGTACCCCAAAAACACATGCCCGCTTGTACCCTAGGCACAAGCAGGACCAACCCATCACCCTCCTATCAAGGGGTCTAGGTTCCTGTCTAAACTTGGACTCCAAGCCCCCGCTCCTAAGTCTTAGACTTAGAGCGGTGCAAAGACCTCCATCATCCCCGTCTCCAATCAGTCGGTCTAGAAAGAGCCGAAACCCACGACAAGAGAGCAACAAGTCTTCCAAGCGCTTATACCTAAGTATGTGCTCAGGATAATAAGTCTGTGACTTGCCTAGAATCTTATGCAACGGTCGGTCCTTAACCGACATAGACAGGGAAAACGGTTGTAACCAAGCTATGCCTCGTGGCCGCAGGACACAACTTCTTATACCCACCAATACCCAAACCATATCCCTGCCCGGTCACCATTTTTCCTTTTCACCATTTATATTTTCCAAGTGATAATAATACAGTAATATATTTCCTATATCTCACGAGTGACAGGCAACCACTCGACTTCTACCAGAATCATGTAGCATAGCAATCTACACGATCCTGTTATACTAGTAAGACTCATAGGATACAGATATATATATATATATGCAAGTGGGTTTCATTCAACTCCTCAAAACTTAATGCACAAATATAATTTAAAGTGCGGCAAAATAGGGGTTATGCATCGGGGCTTACCTAGGTAAGATTTAATCAGAAGTTTGCTTTCCATCATGGAAACCCGATCTCCAAAAGCACTATTTCTCTAGCAACTCCTGATGACTCCACGATCCATTGACGTCCCTATTATGAAATGCAATGCGATGCAATGCACAGATGTAATTAATCACTGCAATTGTGACTCGTAATATACCATTTATGCCCCTTAAGTTAATGAGCTAGTTCTAACGATGACCGTACTAAGGCTACATAGCCATGTTGTCGAATAAGGTGTTATTTTCCAAAAATGTTTGTTATACAAACCCAAGGTGTTTCTTTATTCCATTCTATCAATTTAATCTTTATTCGAAATAAGCATCATTATCTATCTAGCAACTAATTATTCTAGAGCTATAAAAATACAGTGAGCAGCTAATCGTATTAATAATTTACTGTAAATTTTTAGAGTTAATACTATAACCAATTTATCACGGAAATTTCTATAAGTCTATATTTTTACAATATTAAGTATCTCAAATTAATTATATAGCTTCCAAGAATATTATCAAACTATGTGAACAAACTATACTAATAGATAGATCATGATTTTAGGAGCCTAACAAAATTGGTTTCATAATTTTTGGTTAACTACACAAATTTATATAGATTTTACAAGTTTGTTTCCAAAACTAATTAACACTTGCTTTACAAAACTAAATGCGCCAGCGGCCACCTATTAGGCCCAGCGGACGCGCGGCCTAGGTGCTCAATGTGCGCACGCGGCCTAGGCGCGGGAGGCACCAGGCCAGCCCCGGCGGGCGTGGGCGTGAGCGACATAGGAGCACGTGGCCTAGCCAGGCGGCCTGAGACCGGCCTAGATAGGCGATCACGGCCCAAGCGACGCGAATCGGCCCAGGTGGGGCGTGGAGTAGGCCGCGGCCATGGAGACGTTGGGTGAGTGGCCCAATAGGCCAGCCCACGTAGATGAGCCCACAGGTGCGATGGCAAATTGTCACGAGGGCCCTCGAGTTCTCCTCAAATCAATCCGCAGTACAAACGCACTATTCATGTGAGTCACATATTTTACACCTAGAACCCTGTACAAACTTTCTACTTAGATTCTTACCCTTCTCTGTCCTAAGGGAGCCTCACGCGCGTGGAAGAGCCGACACCGATGGATGCAGCCATGGCAGAGTGATGTGGCTTGGTAGGATGGACATGGCTGCAACGGGGTACGACACACTCGCGCGCGGTGCTTGGTGCTCGACAGAGGCAAGGCAGAGCTGCATGCGGTAGTGGCGCTGGGGGCATAGCAGGGGCTCGGGCGCTGGGCAATGGAGGTGAAGCTGTGACGGGAGCAGAAGGCGCGGTGATGGTGGCCCAGCGATGGCGCTCTCGGGGTGCATGGTGGAACGATGCGTGGGGCAACGGCAGCTTTGGAGGGGCAGCGCCATGGGCTTTGTTCTAGCACATCCACAGGGGTAGGGCGACGGCAAGCGTGAGACGCTACGATGGCGGGCACGGCCATGGCGATTTCTATGGAGCAGCGGGCATGGCGTGCACCAGTGACCGAGGCAGTAGCTCAGGCGGCTTCATAGCGATAGAGGAGCAGGGAGGGAGTCACGCGTGGGCGTCATTGAGCTACGGCGTGTAGAGGCAGCAAGGGCGCGTCGGGGTCGGCGGCATGAGGAGCAGCCTAAGGCGACATGGCCATAGCAAGCAGCAGCTAGAGAGGGAGAATAGGGCGAGGTCGAGCGGAGAGCATGTGAGAGTGTGTGAGCAAGGCGAGAGCAGCTCGGCATCCTCAAGAAGTTGAGGAAGGGGCAGCAACATGTGCGGCCTAGCACAACATGGTCGGAAGCAACGCCTGCGCATGCACAGAACGTGAAGGGACATGGCGCAGCAGGGATAGAACCATGTGCTCTGCTAGCAAAGGCAAGGCCGAGTTAATGCGAGGAGACAATGTGGCAAACAGTGAGGGCGGGAAAAGCAAGCAAAACCGTACACAACAGCAGCAGCAAGGACGAGAGCGGGGCCGATGAGGAAGCAAGCGCATGCGGGCGGTCGATAGTGTTGCAGCGGTGCAAGGACCAAGACGCGATGTGAGATGGTAGGAGCACGACGCAGAACGAGGCAGTGGCAGCGGCCGGAACGACATCGCGCACGCTTTTAAAAGCGAACCGAAAACAACTTACTAATGCGACGAAGGCGCAAGTACACACTTTGATGCAACCAATCATACTAAACATGAAACTAAGATTTAGAAAATTTTGTTAGAATTTAAATGCCAAAAAATAACATTTTATTTACTAAACTTGCACTTCAAACTTTTATCTAAATATGAATTACCAGCTATATTTTATTTGGTTTACAAAATTTGTTTTTCACACTTAATCCCATAGAACAAACCATCCGCTACTTATTTGCTAGAATTGTTGTCAAACATTCCTAAATATCTTTATGCACTGAGTAACTTAACTTGGACGTTTATTTGAGTCTATAAAACCGAGTCACACCGGATTCGCTTATCGCTTCAAGTATGTTTTAAATCAAAAATCTGAGAAACTCACTTCGAAAATTTTTCTTAGGCCTAAATCACGGTGCTAAGCAAGCTCATAACACCAGAGGTGTTACAGTAACCCTCTTGTTTTCTTACCCCAGCAGCAGCCACCTCTCTTCTCCACCGCCCGCGTAGAGCAGCCGCCGTCGCCCACTGTCCAGCGTCATGCCGTCGACTCTGGCACTGTCGGCCCTACTGTTGCCTTTCTTCCTCATCGTCACCAGCAGCAGCTGAAGTTCATGGACGAAGCCATTCTCTCCCTTTCCTCCTCAATCCACATAAATCAAGGTGAAACCCTAACCTGTTCTCGATCTATGCCATGGAGCTCTATCTTTGTTGAATGATGGTTTCTAGTGACTGCATAATTAGGGTAGAAACTAATTTGATGAATGAATTGAATCAAAACAAAGATTCATTGGTTGAGCCTCATCTATACCCGCAGTAGTGCCACACTCAACAGAATGAATATGTAAATATAGATGTTGTTCCGTCGATGACTCTCTATTTTGGTTGGATTTGTGCACCAGATGTATTTCTATCTTAAACATGTAGCTACTTTACCTACATTGTAGACAACTTCATGTATTTGTTTAGGTCTACTCATTCTGAGATTGTCTAGTGGTTTTGGAGAATGATTGAGAAATAGTCTGAATAGTTGAGAAGAAATGAATCATGGGGGAGGTGAAGCACTAGGTGTGGTAGTGCCGCTCCTAGGGTGCGGCAGTGCCGTACTCTCTGACCAGATTGGTTCAGGGTGCTTTCCTAACCTAAGATTTGAATCATCTCATCTATCCAAAGTGTTTTACAAGTGTTCTTCTACACCCCTTATGTATAGTTTGTCATTTGGACCTATATTTGTTTGCATAGATGGCCTCTGGAGGTGATGATGATCGAAGGGGGAAGAGGAATATGATCGAGCCTTAGGATAAGCAGATGCCTCGTCATGGTCATAGCAGGACCACAGGGGGCAGTAGTAGTGTAGCAGGCAGAGATGTTGCCAGAGATAGGGGGAGGAGAGATCAGATGATCCAGGATGAGGAGAACCTAGAGAGGGCTAGCCACACCATTCCTCTAGGTGCTTGCCTAGATACTCCACCTCATCTTGAGGAGTTTGACAGAAGCTATATCAGAGAGTATTCTGAGGTTGTGGTTATGAGGCGTCCTGTTAACACACATGCTCATCCCATGCTCAATTATGTGGGAAAGCTAAAGATGGTGGAAGAAGCACGTGAAAAACAATCCTATGAGCAGCCAAAGGATTTGGGGATTGACTACAGGTTTTGGAATGAGTTTTATTCCAACTTCTATGCATCTGTGAACTTCAACTCCAAGAAATCCAAGGTTGCCAAGATGTAGTATGTTGATTGGGAGGAGATGAAGGGAAAGAATGAGCTAGAATTCAATAAAGTGATCAAGGCTTGTGAGTTATTTGGCCTCACTGATATTATGAGTTTTAGATATAATTGGAATGAAGAAGTGCTAGCCCAGTTCCATGCCACTTTCTTCTATAGCATCTACATTGATGAGATTCACTGGATGATTAAGGGACGGCATTTGTAACACTCCTGGTGTTATGAGCTTAATTAGCACCATAATTTAGGCCTAAGAAAAAATTTTGAAGTGAGGTTTCTCGGATTTTGATTTAAAACGTACTTGATGCGATAAGCGAATCCCGTGTGACTTAGTTTTGTGGACTCAGATAAACGCTCAAGTTAAACTATGCCATGCGTAGGAATATTTATGAATGTCCGACGATGATTCTAGCAAACGGTTTGTTATATTAGATTAAGCATAAGAAGCAACTTTTATAAATAAAATAAAATCCATTAATAAATAGAATGATATACATATATATATATAGCTTTTGAATCAAATTTAAATTCAAGCTTTGTTGAAATTTTTCTGTGCCTAGACGTTGCAAATTATTTAAATTAGTAAACGGCGACGCATCGCAGAAGAGCAGCCGCATATCAGAGACTAATAGTTTCTTGTTGGGCTTGCGAGCTAGCTTAGCGACTTGTGTACTCGCTAGCGAGTTACTTATCTGGTCTCTCGTCCAGGTGAAGTCATTAGTCAAGTATTACTACAAGGTTACTCGTAAGGTGAAGTCAACTCAAACAGCTGTCTCCTTCCCACTGTTCCTCTGTCTTTCTTTCAATCAGTGTCTCTGTCTACCGTGTCTCTATCTGTCTTTGTATTGTCGCTGCGCCACTGTTCCCTCTGCCAGGCATGCTGGCCGGCCATCCTAGCTTGCTGCTGCTGCCTTTATTGTCCGTCTCCTTATTATCTCTGCACTGCCATCCCGCGCGCCGGCACTCGCAACCAGCCAAGCCACCGCCGTGCCCGTGTGCGCCCGAGATCCTCGCACCGGCGCTGCCCTTCCGCGAGCCGCATCCTCGCTGCCGTGTCGCATCCGGCCACCTGCGCACCGTCTGCACCGTCGGAACTGCCTCGCCTTGTGCTACCTATAGAAGAGCCCGCTACTTGCTTCTCCTCCACCCCACGCGAGCTCGCTGCTATTCAACTTCCTCCTCTGCTCTAGCAAGCACGAGCCAGCCCCAAATCCTCGCTTCGGTTACCTTCGACTGAGCACAGCTCGCTTCGTCAATCTCTCGTGTGTAGCCGCTGCAGCTCGATTGGTTCAGCGGTGAGCCTCCCCAGCACCTCCTCTGTCTCCCCCAAGCAGCCCCCTTTCCTCTCTTGGTCTATACCGAGCTGCTCTCGAGCTTCAGTAGCCATCCATGGCGAGCGGACGCATGGAACACGACGTCCTGTGTTTTGTCCCTGCATGGTTGCCTCATTCTCTCTCCTTGTTATTTCCTTCTCCAAACCAGGAGCAAAGCACGTGTTTGCATGTCTCTCCTAAATGACTTGTTTATTTAATCTCGCAGCCCACTTTGCAAATTAATATCTCCTCCATCCGTACTCCAATTCTAGTGATTCTTGTTCCTAAATTTATCTAAAATCAATATCTATATTCCAGATAAATTTTATGATTTTTGGAGCTCTTTTGAATTTATGTGATTATTTAATTTGTTTGCCTTTCCTAATGTTTGTGCGCTTCTGGCCAACGGAGTGAATGAGGAGGACAACGAGGACGTTGGAGATGAGTACCGTGAGTTCGATGCCTAGGATTCGGACTGTCGGCAGCGCCGTTTCCCCTCCCCGCTCCTCGGCCACCGCCGTCGGGCTGCCATGCCGTGTCGGCCGGTGCTCCTCTGCTCCTCTAGATGTAGAAGACGAAGTGAAGGTAAGATGGGTGAAAGTCCAAGACAAAAATTTATACAGGGTTCTTTACGCAAATACGTGACCCATAGGAATAGTGCTGAGTGTACTGAGGGGTAATTTAATGGAGGTTCAGGGACCGTTTTGAAATTTTGCCGCGCTGCCAGCCTGTTACCGTCGCTGTCTGGGCCGCGTGCCTTGCAGGGCCGCCGCGCCCCTTTACTGCGTGCGGTTTGCTGGGCTGGCCTGCTGCTGGGCCACTGCGCGCCTGTGGGCCGAGTTGGCCGCCCAGGTCCTTTCCTGTTGAGTTGTTTTGTTTTGTTAAATTAGTGCTCTTCGAAAATTGACAATAAAGTATAGAAAAATCGTAAAAATGCCAAATCAGTTTTGTTAGTCTCCTAAAATTATGCTCTACCTGTTAGTATATTTTGTTCACATAGTTTGGTGATATTTTTGGGAGCTATATAATTAATCTAAGATACTTAATACTGTAAAATATAAACTTGTATGAATTTTCGTGATAAATTGGTAATATGGTTAAATCTAAAATTTGTACAGTAGGTTCCTAGCAATGCTAGGTACTCACGGTAATTTTTGTAGCACCAGAATAATTAGTTTGCTAGATAGATAACGATGCTCTAATTCGAATAATGATTAAATTGATAGGACGAAATAAAGAAACAACTCGGGTATGTAACCTAAGTACAGTCGTCGATAGAGCTAGCGCGTTAGCTTGAGAGGCATAAATCGTATTTTCATGAGTCACGGTTGCAGTTGATTAATTATGCCTTCGCATTGCATATCATATAGGTACGATGATGGATCAACGGATCAATTGAATGATGGTTGGGGATCCGAAGATGGTGTAATGGTATTCTCTCTATGAGATGATGCAATGGGCTTTCTATTCAATTGATGGTGGATGATCTGAAGATGTAGACACTAACTTTTTAATATATCTTACCCAGGCAAGCCCCGGTGCATAACCCCTACTTTTCTGCAGTTAAAATTATATTTGTGCATTAAGTTTTAAGGAATTGAATGAAACCCACTTGCATATATATCTTTATCCTACGAGTCTTACTAGTATGATAGGATCGTGTAGAATGCTATGCTATGCTATAGGACTCCGGTAAAAGTCGAGTGATTGTCTGTCACTCGCGAGAGATAGGAAATATATTATTGTAATATTATCACTCGGAAAATATAAATGGTGGAAAGAAAAAGTGGTGACCGGGCAGGGATATGGTTTGGGTATTGGTGAGTTTAAGAGGTTGTGTCGCCGTGGACACGGGGCATAACTTGGTTACACTATTTTCCCTGTCTGGTCGGTTAAGGACCGATCGTTGCATAAGATTCTAGGCAAATCACAAACTTATTATCCCGAGCACATACTTGTGTATGGGCGCTTAGAAGACTTGTTGCTCTCTTATCACGGAACTGGCTCTTTCCAAACCGACTGGTAGGGTTTTATTTTGGTGGAGGAGGTCCTTGCACCGCACTGGGTCTGGGACTCAGGGGCGGGAGCTTGGAGTCCCAGTTTGGACGGGGACCTAGACACCCAGGATAGGAGAGTGATGGGTTGGTCCTGCTTGTGTCTTGGGTACAAGCGGGGCGTGTGTTTTTGGGGTACCCAGCTGGGGGCATTGATTCGCGAATCGCCGAGAAATCCGGTACGGCTTGTCTACGGTTTAGCATCGTAGTAAGAACTAAAAGATGAAAGATGGAAGATGGACAAAGGAAATATGATTGCTTACCACCTGCTTGAAAGTAGCACAGGTGCTTACATAGAATGGTTAGTTAATGAACCAATGTGGCTATTAATAAAAATCAAATATAAGGACACACGCTTAGTAATGCTTCCTGCAAATATAATAAACCCACAAGCCAGATAGCCTTGCATATCCTTGGAGTCTTTTCTTTTCTCCTGTTGGGTAAGTCTTGCTGAGTACAATTGAGTACTCAGGGTTTTATTCCCCCTGTTGCAGGTGACAAGTGGATGCTAGAGCTAACACTTGTGTGTGGACACCTCCTGATGGACTCAGCGAGGATTCCTTTACGCTACGATCATAGTTTATTTACAACTCTCATCAAATGCTTTTATAAATAAAAGTTTCATAATCTGTTGCCGTAGTTGATATATCAATACTTCATCATGTCATGATTAGTTATTCATTTCCGCTGTAATTCTGATCACATGTTTATATTCTACTGTTCAATTAAATTGTTCATAACTCCGATAGTATGCTTTCATTCCGCTGTTATATTAATAAATATTATACTCTGACGTGTATTAAAAGTGATGTAAAAAATGGTTAAAAATGATGTAAGTTTTATTCTCTCATTTGTGATCCTGATGGCAAAAATGTGGATTTTTTAGTTCTCCCCTGGTGTGTGCTCAACAGAACCGAGTAATTTAGTGTTCTCCCTCGAGTGCTTAGTGTCTAATGGAAGACAAGAACTCCTGTGAGGCATTAGATTAGGCGGTTCTGCCATAGCATTATAGAGTTAACTTCGTGACTTTTAGCTAAATCCTTGGTTTTGGAGAGGAGGAGCAGGACTTCACTTACATTCATGATGAAGCTAGAGCTGAGATCCGTGATATTGCCTATATGTGGATTGATAGGAGAAGTGCAAATGGGAAGGTCAGTGGCCTGAAGAGCTATTATTACATTCTGAATAATTTGATTAGGCACACTATCAATCCCAAGGATGGAGTAGCTTATGATCTTAATGGATATGTGAGGAATGTACTTGCTAGATTTGCTCCTAGAGGTGATAGGTTTAATGTCCCTCGCTTCATATGGCGTGAGCTGAGGAACACCATGGAGGATGGAAGAAAGGGGATACCCTATGCCCCCTATCTCATGTTTATGATTGAGAGGGTCACTGGCTACAGATTTGAGAAAGATGGTCTTCATACCATCTATAAGATTGAGAAGACCTGAGGAGCAGGTGCTAACAGAGCAGTGAGATGCTCTCCATCAGTTGTGGACATGCCTGAGTCGTCCTGCTCAAGGCCTCGCAATGAAAAGAAGCTGGAGAAGTTTGGGAAGTGCATCAAGGCTATTTTCACCATATGCACCTATGCAGCAAGGACCGCATATTAGGACCGGTTGGAGAACCATGAAGCCAACCGAGAGGCTACTGAGTGTGCAAGGCTGCCACCTCTTTCTCCAGTTTAGTCACCACCAAGGTTTGATGACCACCCTTGCCTTTCTGAGATAGATTCAGAGGATAAGGATGAGGAGGAGGAGGAGCAGGAGTAGCCAGAGCTTGATCCTCACACAAGTTTGAGGTCCACCTTGTAGTCCATGAGGAGAAGCACCAGGCGTGAGCGCCACACTTTGACCACTCATCGCAAAGGGAGGGCGGTGGTGTCTTCTTCTTCCTCCTTCGACGACGACGACGATGATGATGGTGGAGAGGAGAACGTTGCAGGTGCTAGTGGAGCTACTGGTGGGGATGATGTCAATTGGGACACCATCCAAGAGGATGAGGAGTGAGTGTTGATCTTTCTTCTTTTCTTCTCTTTTTGGTGCTTTATGCCAAAGGAGGAAAAAAATTAGAGGGGTCAGCAACTTTTTCGACGCCATGGAGAGAAAGTTGCTGCAACTAGAGTCATGTCCATATCCATTTAGAGTAGTCTTCGTTAGGTAAGAGTTTGAGAGTCCATTAAAAACTCTATTTATGTAATAATGCTACTTAAATACTTTATATATCTATAGGATATGGACATATATGCTAGAATGTAAATCTTTATATGTATCACATATTGTGTGGTATTTGTTCTGGTCTGTGCTGTTATAGCAAGTGCAGCAGTGCCGCACTCTGGTGTGGCAGTGCCGCACCTAGCTGTAACAACAAAACATGTTGTGCATAAACTATTATTCGCATCATGTTTTACATACCTGACACAATATGCAGCACCCCACAGGAGCATGGATGTAGGGGAAGTCCCATCACTTTCACTAAAATATGAATCTTGGCTTCTTATGCCAATTTGAGAATTCAATTTTTTATTAACATATTTAGGGGGAGGCTCTACACCCATGGCTCGAAAAAGCTTAGAATTTATTTCATAGCTTTTGTAAGCTCTAATTGGGTTGTCATCAATCACCAAAAAGAGGAAGATTAAAAGTGCAATCAAGCCCTAATTGTGGGCTTTGGTGATAATGACCACGCAATTAGAGAACTAATGAAATTTATCGAGATGACAAGTAGGGAATTTATATTCGAGGATGATACACAAAATGGAGGAGCTCTCAATTACAAATATAGATGGCTTCAAACTCAAAGAAGGTTTAAATTCTTTTATATTTTGAACTTGAGTATAGGAAAAGCCGTAATATAAAGGGGGACACAATGCTTAAGCTAACATGTGCTACCAAGTGCTCAAACATACATATGCATCCTCAGATTTATAGCCAAGACAGCCTAAACTTCACTCTTACCCTTGCTGTCTTGACTGGTAAGGCATAGCCGCACTTGAAGAGAGGCGCTGTCGCGGCTTAAGTGACCGTGCCATCCTCTTCCTCCCCAACGGCAATATTCTTCCTTCTGCTCATTCCAGCTCGTCCAAAATAGAAAATGAGCTCTCTCTCTCTCTCTCTCTCCCTCCATTAGTGACCTTGAGCCCTCAAGCAAATCCATTGATTTCTCCATCAATTCTTGAGAGAAAAGGGTCCAAAACACGATTAGAGAGCAGCTCCATTGATTCCTCAACTCAAAAGAGCACTTGGTTCACATTTTGGCTGGCGGTTGTGTTTGTTACTCTTATAGTTTGGCTCCTAGCCGGCTAGAGCGTCGCAAGTGGAGCTTGCCAACTTGTGTGGTAGCCTCAGAAGGTTTGTAACCATCTCTTGAAGCTAGTATACTTAGCCCTCATCTTAAGAGTTAAGTCTATTGACTTTAGAATGAGGAAGGGTTAGAAAGCTCTAAGCCTTAGTGGCTAACCTCAACAACGTGAAGTTAGGCAAGCCCTGGTAGCGAGCCGAACCACATGATAAATCATTGTGTCACTTGTACTTAATTTACATTACTTGCATTTTATATTGTTGGTTGAGGTGATTTCTAGGTTTTCTAGTCGATCTACTTGTGTGTGGTGTTCCTACAACTTCTAGCTCTTGATCTGTGACTATCATACCTTCAGTAAGCTGAGAAATTTTTTCGATCTAAGTTTCCATTCACTGATTTTGAACTGTGACTCGAAGTTGTCTGCAGGTGCAACAGTGCCGCTATTCTGGTTCGGTAGTGCCATAGTCCGACAGTGCCACCCTCTAGAATGGCAGTGCCGCAGGATGAATTTGATAAAAGTTTGAGTGTTTATTTTGATAGGCCTATTCACCCCCTCTAGGCCAACCAGAGATCCTACAGGTTGGCAAAGCACAGATCCAAGGAGAACAGACAAACATTTGACTTGGAATGAAATGAAAACTTAGGATTGGAAACTGAAAGGGGATTTGGATGACCATTCTACAGGCCATCCTACAGGCGTGGGTATAGTGGCTGGCTGTCACCTACGCCCGCTATGGGAGAAGCAGCGAGCATGGCCTGTTGCCGAAGAGAGAAGGCAGGGGCAGGTGGAGGACTGGAGGTGATTGTCACTGTTGCCGTCAACTTGCGGTTGAGCCACCGCCCGTTTGCATCAGCACTCCAGCAGCGAAGTGTACAAGGTGAGGCAGCGGAGCTCGCGGAAGGAATCAACGAGCTGGTGCTCCATCGTGGAGTCGATGACGTTTGTGGCGTGTGGGTGCCAGAGCCTCTTGTCGAGCGAGAGGCCTTGTGCTGCCCCCACGCCGCGCGGCTATCTCTGCTCTTGGCAGCATTGCATCGACACATGGTGGCCGACGGCGTCCATCTTGAGCTCAAAGTCAAAATCTGGTTCGACGTCGCCACCGGCCCTAATCTCGTGGTTCCCTTATGACTAGATTGCCGGTGGCTGATGAGCGCCCTCGGTAGGTCCCAGGGAGCCATCGCCGTGCCCCATGGCTAGGGCCAAGGCCACCGTGCTAGGAGCGCTCGCCGCGCTGTCACTGAGAAAAGGAGCAGCGGCGAGGATGATAATACGTCAGGGAGAGAAGAGGGCCAGCTTGGCTCGCTGCAGCCTCCTTGCTAGGAAGGTAGGCGCGATGGACGAGGAGGCATCGGCGGCGACGATCTAGTGACTACTGGCAGGGGACAGAGCAAGGGCGGAGGTGGTGGCTGCAGCGACGGCAACACAGGAGTCCCTCGCGAATCACGCGCTTGAGTCAAGAAGGCACTGAAGACGCTGGTTTTCCACGACCGATCAAAATTCAACGGCGGACAAAAAGGAGGCGACGTGGCTCAAAGATTTGCGCGAACTTGGCTCATGTCTAGGTGCATGTTTAGTTCGCGAATTTTGGGAATATGGTTACTGTAGCACTTTCGTTTTTATTTGGCAATTAGTATTCAATCATGGACTAATTAGGCTCAAAACGTTCGTCTCACAATTTACAACCAAACTGTGTAATTAGTTTTTTCGTCTACATTTAATACTATATACACATATCGCAAGATTCGATATGATGACTACTGTAATACTTTTTAGAAAACTTTTTAAAACTAAACAAACACTATATTAAAAAGAAAAGAGACAGGCCTACCAAGTGTTGGAAATCGGCAGCGCGAGTTTCGGCTTTCGAGGTTGCATGGCGTCGGCCCTACCAAAGTACCCAGTCAATCCCTGCAGTGCTCAGTGCACTAGGAGCAGCGTCACAGGTCTGACACCTGTGCTCCATCTGTATATCGTCACATCCATTCACCAAGCGCGTTTTTCGTGGTAAGCCTGTGTTTAGTTCACGAAACCAAAATTTTTATTATTATATTGGATATTTTAAATGTTGGAAGAGATTTTCGGATACTAATAAAAAAAACTAATTACATAGCTCGTTTGGAAACTGCGAGACGAATTTATTAAGCCTAACCCATCCATCATTAGCGCATGTTAATTACTGTAGCACTTATGGCTAATCATAGACTAATTAGTCTTAAAACATTCGTCTCATGATTTTTAACCAAACTGTGCAATTAGTTTTTTTCGTCTATATTTAATACTCCATGCATGTGCCGCAAGATTCGATGTGATAGTTTAGGGTAAAATTTTTTAGGAATTAAACCAAACCTAGTATTCGTGTGGACAAGTACTTGATTTGGAAAAATAGCCGTGCCATGTGTCGGTTTAAAAGCGTTAATCAGGTATCGACACTGAGTGCCCGCATGCTCCTATAGACCAATTAAAATTATACTATGTCTATCTAAAAAAAGTCATCCGCTGAGAGTCTCTAACCATTATATATCCAGAAAAATACACACAACAAATCGTCTCTATTAAAATTAAAGGCTAAAAACAAACCTCTTAAGCTTCAAACCTAAACCGATGGTTGATGTTAGTTGTTTGATGCCAGGCTTCAAATGCCTCGCTGCACCCCGCGCGCCCTACGCGGCTCCACCCCATGCAAAAGCCTTCAACGCATCCCATCCTCTGTCTTAGACCCGAAATTTTTATCAACTGCAATTTTTGCCGAGTCCGCGGCTCGGCGCGCCCCGACACTCCTATCCCTCGCATCGTCTCCCCAATACCTTAGCCAACGACAGCTACAAGGAAAGAGGGAATTTCTTGTGTGCCATTAAAAAAGATCGCAATACCCTGTGAGCCTCTGAAAAAATTCAACGGTTTTCAGCGCCACTGCTTCAACTTTTTTGTGCCCTCCATGCCACTGCCTTCACTTTGGGCTCTAACGCCGTTAAACTGCAGGTGTGAGAAGTAAAAAATACCCTTAAATGTAAATATGTCATTAATTTTTTTAGCATCTTAACGACTTCAAATGAAAAAACTTAAAACTAGAAAGTTGTAGATCTCGTCGAGATCTCTAATTTTCATATAAAAAATATTTTCATTTAATTCCGCAAAAAAAGATTTGATTTTTCTAAGATATATTAATCATATCAAATCATATTTTTTGTGGAATTAAATGAAGATAATTTTTATATGAAAATTATAGATCTCGACGAGATCTACAACTTTCTAGTTTTTAGTTTTTTCATTTGAAGTCGTTAAGATGCTTAAAAATAATTAATGATATATTTAAATTTAAGGGTATTTTTGACTTTTTACATCTACAGTTTGACGGTGTTAGAGCCCAAACTAACGGCTGTGATATAAAGGGCATAAAAAAGTTGGGCAGTAACGTCGAAGACCGCTAAACTTTTTTTTTTTTTTTTTGGGCTCACATGCCATTACGATCTTCTTTTTTTTTTTTTTTACGGCACAAAGGGAATTCCCCAACAAGGAAACCCTAGCCGCCGCCGCAGTCCAGTCGTCGTCGTGCACAAGGCCTAAGGGGAGCACCAGCACGTCCTCCCTCCGTTTACCGCGGGGGCGTCCTGCCTCCCGGAGCACCGGCCGCCGCAGGTCCCCAAGGCGCCCCCGCGGCCACCCAGGCCGGTCTGGCGGCAACTCAGGTCGCCCCGCGCGGCGGGTGACCACAGCCGGCCGTCCGCCCCCTTTCTCGGTCGCCGCAGGCCCACAGGCCCGCCCCCGCGGAGGAGTACGCGACGGTGGAGCAGGCGGAGGCGCACGTCCGCCGGCTGCTGGACATCCTCGCTTGCACTAACAAATCGAGGTGAGTTCTCATGCACACACTTCAATGCACTAACAAAATTGGAGTTCGTTCGCATTGGTGTAGTAGCCATTCAATTTGATTTGCACTTTTTAGTTGAATTGCAACCCTGCAGTAGCCAATTTAGGCGTGTGGGTACGAGCATACGCCTAATGAAGGAGTGCATCTGTGCCCAGGTTAAGGTTTGCGATGTGAAGCTTCTCCACGTTGTTGCTTCAGTAAAGGGCTTCTACTTGCAGGGAAGCCACACAACGTTAGCCACTCCCTGGTGGACCTGCTGCAACAGCTCAGCAATGCGTTTGCTAATGTTAGGTAACCTTGAATCTTAAATATGACTGGTACAAGAACAGTTTAACAAACAAAAAAGGACAGTAAAAAAATGAGGGAAACAATTGAGGTTACAACCTGCATTTTGGGAATTTTGCCGTATGGATTCCGTGCAAAAACCTGCAGTCTGGTAAATTATATGACCGGCAATTATCGTGCTTTTTTTAATGAAAGCTTTTGTGGGTCACAACAGCTTTTGTACATCTGAAAAGAATTAGTATATGTGTTGGTGCTCAAGGGTCATCATCATACTGAATTGGTACCTGTGCTTCTTAGAAGAAGTATATTACTAGTAGATTGTTAAACTGCAGCTTACAACTGTATTTATACCTTCAGAACTTGAACTTCGTTGCTTGAGTGGTACTATATAGAAGTTTCTACTGTCGTGATTTATATACATTTGCCATTGGAACTTGATCATTTTTGTCTTAAACATCGTCTGGTCCACGCTCATGTGTACAGTGAATGGCTTAACCTTTATTTCCTGAGTGTATTTGCCATTGGAACTTGATCATTTTTTGATGTGCATGGACGAAGTGTCACCATAGCGTTAGCACGGACATACATTTTATTGGTCATCCATGTATGGTTTTCCAGTGCATTTAATTTTGTGTACTTTCAGTTTCCAAATTATGCATCTCATATACTGTACTTTGGTAGTTCCGGGCAGCTAGGAGGGTGTCTGAAGATATTGGTGCTCAGCTTGTTCTTGGCGATCGCCCTATTGAAATAACTGTATGTAGCTTATTAGCGGAACAATGGTTTATTTTAATGGTATATTGGTATTTGTACAGTGAGCTTGCATTGCTAACTCTGCAAAGTACAGTTGAGAATAGCTGAGAATCTGGATATGATTTGACATATATAACTGAGAATCTCAGGTACTTCCATATTTGTGAATTCTAAATTCCATGAGCTTTCTGGTCTGGTTAAAATCCGTATCCTGTTCTTCATATAGGTGAATGGGCCTATACTGGTGGAGGACACTTGCCTATGTTTTAATGCACTCAAAGGCCTACTAGGTGATTTATTTCTACTATTGTTTTTCAAGGTCCTCTCATTAGCTATGTTCTATAAATACTAACGGACACTCAAGATTTAGGATTTTTAGGTGCTGCATATCATATTGTTGTTAGAGAGATTTAAGCCTTTTCTGTTTGGAGCTCCCTTACAGATTTATCTGGTTATGGAGTTAGAGAAATTTGCATGGCATAATAACATATATATAATTATATATCTAAAACTAGCTGTTGGGGCTCTTCATCCTGAGAACATAAAGGTTTATGAACTAATGAACAATTAATGTATATCAAAGAAGCAAATAAGGGGGTGTTTGGTTCCAGTGACTAATTTTTAGTCCCTGTCACGTCGAATGTTTGGACAATAATTTAGAGTATTAAATATAGATTAATTACAAAATTAATTGCACAGATGGAGACTAATTTACAAGGCGAATCTATTAAGCCTAATTAATCCATGATTTGACAATGTGGTGCTACAATAAACATGTGCTAATGATGGATTAATTAGGCTAAATAGATTTGTCTCGCAAATTAGTCTTCATCTGTGCAATTAGTTTTATAATTAGCTCATGTTTAGTCCTCCTAATTAGCATCCGAACGTAGCCCCTGGATTTTAGAACACAAATTGATTTGTTCTTTTCAAACTCCTTACCAATTGTCTTGAATGGATCAACTTAGGTAACATCAATTTCAGAGTAATTCCAGGTTCAGAATGATCAAATAAATATTGCTTCAGGTTAACTTACACCTCAAATGCAAACTTGCAGTCAATTTTATCGTTGTCGCAATGGAAGCCAGGTGGTGATGTGTCTTACTGCATATGTTAAGAACAAGGCATTTTTTGCAACATGCAATCTGGAATGACAAGTCCTTCCTCACTGTAAGTATAAAGCGCATCTTTGCCGCAATTACTGACAGTTATGTATTCAATAAAAACATTTGTGAACATAATTATTGTACTTGCAGTCGGTGAACGTCATGGATTATTCTATCCTTGTGGGAGTGGACAAAGGTAAGCATGGACTTGTGTGTGGCATCATTGATTATCTGAGGCAATGTACTTGGTTGATTATCTGAGGCAATATACTTGGTACAAACAACTGGAGACATGGGTGAAACTTCTAGATATTGTGTATGGTCGCACTGTATCATCAGGTATTGTTATATTTTTAATACAATATATATATGAATTGAGATGTTTCCTCTATTGTGTATGATTTTTTTAGTATCTTGTTCATTGGCAAACAAATATTTTCTTCCAAATATTTTAGATATTAGTAAAGTCCGTACTGTTAGTACGGGCATTATACTAGTTTCCCTAGTGGGGGAAATATGTCCGTGGCTACGTAAAGTCTGAGTGTGCACTGCATGCCTTCGCGTCACGACCTCCTTCCCGATCGAACATATTCTTTCTTCTTTGTTTTTTCTCCATTTCTCAGTGTGCTCTCTATCGCTGCCCTCTTGCTACACACATCGGTGTCTAAAGCTAAAGGCGACGCTGCACACATCGTATCTGCTCGCTGCTCAGGCCCTTTTAGGCTAGGCTAGATCTGACGGGGCCCTGCGCTTGGGTCACCTGTCGTTCACCAATAATAGTCAGGCCTCTACCGTTGTTGGGAGTCGTTAGGCCACGGAGACTTGATGAATTTTCCTAGTGCGCATGGGACCAGACTCACACGACACCGCAACATGGCATCGCAGACGTAAAATGTCACTGGAATTAAGTTCGCGGACACCGCAACATGGAACACCGGTTACACACTGATCCAATGTCTGAGTGAGGACCAATCGCAAGCAGATAGGGAAACCTATCCGAGCTGAAAGTCTAGGGCCCAGACTAACTTTTGGGCCAACTTCGGAAATTCAACGTTGTTTGCCCCATTTATCGGGCCACATCCATTTGGGCTTATCTCGAACCTACGGGCCGTCCTTTTTATTTTGAGTTTTGCTTTTTCTGATTTACTGATATCGCTCCACATGGGCTTCATATACCATTGGGCCATTGGAACGGTCCAACTGGTACTTAGAACAGTTTGAGCATGGAATAATCGCCATAATTTATTATTGGTTTTTTTTAGAAACATTTATTATTGGTTCTCTCTATCTTTCGGTCTTTCTCATATTTTTTTGGTACTTAGATACCGCATGCGGCATGGCCCGTCGTCGACAGACTTTACAGAGCCCTCTAATAAAGTCTTAAAAACTTTAGACGAGAGATTCCAAATCAGGGAATCTTGTAGACTAATTTCGTGAGAAGGAAGAGTCCAAAGACCCTTTAATAATGCAGCCCAGTCACAGGCTGGAGAACACCAGTATTAATACACACGGGCCTCCTCTTTGCTTCGACGATACGCCTTACGCGACGGATCGATGTGGTATCAATGTATCATGAACTCCTCGGGCCCGGGCTCTGCAACGGCAAGAACCTCCTCGCAGCTGGGTGGGGAGAGAGAGAGAGATGGAGTGCTATTCACCCGAGACTGACAAAGAACTGAAGAAGCACACCTTCAACATGGTGCCATGGCGGAATGATTGGAGCACGCACCTCATCGCTCGTTGTACTAACGAGCTGAAGACGAGACCAAGTACCAACTTGGGTTGAGATGGTTTGCTGGAATATTTGAACATGGCCGTGACGCATGTCGGCATGACGCCTAAAATTTTGTTGCCCGGATCGGACTGCTGGCTCTGGATTCCTACAGTGAACTGTTTGCTTCGCTCAAATTTGATTTATGCTGATGTTTACACTGATTTGCTGTGAGAAAAAAATACTTTTGTTCGCTAAAAAGTACTGTTGAAGTAGTATCAGCGAACAGGGCCAAGCGCCTAGCATCCATGCTCTTTTTTAACACTCCGGTTAAGTTACTTAATTAAAGCAGTGCAGTAGCACGAAACAGAGCAGTAAACACTTCTTGCCGGTACATCAGCGCCCAGGGGGCACGCAGTGAGAGCTAGACACCAGGAGGGCACCTACCGTAGCCGGTACAAACGTAGCTGAGAGTGATGGCCTCAACAACCGAACACTGCCCGGTGCCACTCGTACCGTACGCCGCGTACGGGCTCCAGCAGATGGGCGCAGCTACTCGTGTCGCATACCGTAGTCCGTAGAAGAAACGGCCAGTTCAGTGGAATGGAAGCCTGCAGGTAGGGCGCGCATGGCGTGACCCGTCGTCCAGTTCTGCCGAGGGAGGCCACACGGGACCGCCCTCGCGGCCGGCCAGCCGACAGGAGTAACGAGCGCTAGGGATCGCTCGGAGTCGGAGCCGCGAGTCCGCGTTTGACACACGGTCCATGCATGCCCCGCGCGCCGCGCCGATCTTGAATTCGTTCACACGCCACCTCGAGCATCCTACGACGTATGATCCTTTTGCCCGTGCATGATGCGCGCTCGGCACCGCCCGGCAGGGCTCGTGCCTCCCGCCCCTTCCCCTGGCTGCCGCCTGCCGCACTGCACTGACCATCCCTGCCTGTGCCTATCTACCGATAGCTAGTGGACCGTGCTAGTGAAGCCGGCCATCAACAGTCGACATGATCTGCTGAGCATACAATGAAATGCAAGGATTGATTGCCGTGCCTGTACTGCTACGTACGTGGCCGTTTCTTTTCGTTTATAACCTTGTCGGAGCGAGGAATAATGTCTACCGTCTTCAGTACAGGCACTGCCACAGCGTCATTTCTACGGATTATTATGTGTTTCACTACCATTGCTCTTTAGGCCTTTATTGACAGAAGGCTGGCGCGCGGTAGACGAGTAATGTGGTACCCTTTGCAGCAAACAACAACCATGGGAAGAGTGGCTTAAAACCTTAAACTGCTAATACTGTACTAAGTCCGAAGTTACTTGGTAATACCACTGTAGGTGGGAATGAGCTGCATGTGATCGATTCCCCCTTTTCTTGACCACTCCTCGGTTTCAAGCCAAGCATGAATGCATGGTCAACGCCTATTCAAGGCACCACGCCATCACCTCATCCGTCAACTCTGCCTAGGCTGTTTTTGAGTATGCAAGCAAAGCGATCGACGCCTATCAAGATTCCTCAAATGCTACCACTAGGGAAATTAGCCACTGCTCGAGGAACGAAGGCAGAATCTCAGTTCAGCGAGGTTGACAGATTTTGTGTACATATGAACCTATCATCATCTTCTGCTGATCCTCTGAAGTCCCAGCTGTGGCCATAAGCATTTGGAAAACAGTTTCTGATACTCTGAATATTTCTTTAGGCCAAGATATTGAATTTCTAGCTCGGTTTTTGGTTGAGCAATAAGGAGAATGTGAGAATTAATATTGTCAGCTCTGCAGTACTTTGGTGGTTAATTATGGAAAATTCGAAATGGCTTTTGTTACCTGAATGCTGAGACGCTGGATTGCTACGTTCAAACAGGAGGTGCAAGTACTCGTCGAGGAGTTCACTGGCAAAATGGTAAAGAAGACAAGCCTTCCGCTTCAAAAATTGGGTGGTTAGCAATGATAGAACTAACAGGACCTCTAGGCGTAGACTTAGTGGGTAAAACTCAACTTAGATAAGAAACTTGATGATGTACCTCGTCATGGCATGGCGCGACGCGCCTCTAGTGTTGAAGCAAAGGTAGCATCGTAGTGGTGGCGTGGTCCAGTGACGGCGGTGAAGGCCGGTGGAGCTTCCCGTCTCTCACAGCGCTCCCTCTAGATCGGACTAGGGTTAGACTTGATGGGGAACTGACAGCTGTAGTGAACCTTGTGTCTCGAGCCCCAGCTCCCACCTCCTTTACATAGCGCTGCACGATGGGGACCCACCAGCTAGGAGAGCGGCTGGGCGCCCCCGATCAGAGCGCGAGTCAAGGGCCCAATTGGCCGTTGGGCCAAATTGGTAGAGATCAACCTAACATTCTCCCCCTTGATCTCACCTTATGTCTTATACTTAACTTACTTTATCTTTTTTCCCATTTCATCACAGATCAGTGCATAGAGCGTGTCTCATCGTCACGGTCAGTTGCTATTAGATTTAACAGCTACAATGCACCTCTCTGTTTTGAAACATATTCTCAACTAGGCCCTCAGTATCCAGAAATCATAGGCTTTCTCGTAAACCCATGTAGATTGTGTGTTCTCTGAACGCACTGGGCAGTTAGCCTTTGGTAAACGGATCCACAAGTACTTGCTTGGTACTTATATGCTCAATGCTTTCAAAATGATTCTGGATTTTATCCTTTACAACATATAACTTAATGTCAATGTGTTTGGCAGCACACTTAACCTATTGTCTTAAGAGTTAACTACTTTAAATGGTTATTGCTATTGTCTACCATTGTTAAATCCGGATACATATTCCCTTAACAACCTTTTGCCCATTCCTAAAGCCTCATGACAAGCTATTCTACGGTATGCATCATTAATGACACAACAACTGTTTCTTTGGAGCTTTTCCACAATAATACTTTAACTGCGAGTGTTAACAACAACTGTGGATTTCACTACACATCTCACCAAAAATTAACATTTATACCCACAACTATTTAAGAGTACTTGTTCTTTCTTACTCAGCATGAGGCCTATGATAGTTTGCAAAAATTGCAAGACATTTTTAACTCAATTCCAGTGATCTATATCTAGACTGGATTTCTGTCAAAATATCCCGTATACGTAAGCAACGTCAAGGTAAGTTCTTACTTATACATTTATTAAGCTTCCAACAGCTGAAGCATATGAAACCATGTTCATTTGATCGATCTCATATCAGTTCCCAAAACACTGAAAGTTCACAAATCTATTACCCTTGACTATAGGAGCAGGCGTAGATTTACTCACGTGCATACTTTATTTCTTTAGAATCTTTTCTAAGTATGCCTTTGCGATAGTCCTAATACCCCTTTTCATCTATCTCAGTGAATTTTAATTCCTAGAACCAATGAGGCTTCACCAAGATCATTCACATTGAGACTTGAGGACAAAGACTTCTATTTCTTCATTGACAGATTAACATTACTACTAGTGAGTAGGATGTCCATCTACCTTTTCATCAAGTGAGGTGAACATACGAGGATCACCGGTCATATGTTGAGTGCAACCACTATCAATAACCCAATGACTTCCACCGGTCTAGTAGTTCATCTACACACAATAGATTCAAGCTTTAGGGATCCAAGCTTGTTGAGGGCCCTTCACCTTCTCAACAAGTGACTTAGCCACCCAAATTTTCTTAGGCCTACTCTTATTGGGGGGACCTAAGAACATGACTTTCATCTTTCCACTCGAATCTTTTCTAAGCATGTAGTGAGCATTAAAAGCAAAGGGTCTAGCATGCTTGGGCAAGGATTGTGGTGGTGGAGTTTGACACTCATGAGCAAAGTGGCCTTCTTGTCCACACTCAAAACATCTCTTTGGCTTTGGCTTTGGCTTGGATTGTTGGTGTTGAGCTTGAGCCTTCTTCTTCTCTACACTTGCCATATATCCAATGCCACTTCTATCCATCTTCATGACGGTATTCATGAGTAGCTCACTTTGGAGATGCTTGCCTCTTGCAAACTTGCTCAATCCCACCTTAAGATGCTCTTTCTCCATCTTAAGCTTCTTGTTCTCTTCCTTGAGAATATCATTGTTCTTCTCCTCCTTGAGTTTCTTGATTTCTTCTTTTAGCTTCTCATTCTCAAGGGTCACCTCTTTGTCATGATCAAGAGTTTCTAGCACAATGGTGTTGTGACTTTTCATCTCTTCAAGATCTTTCATGAGCTTCTCATTTTCACTCTTGAGCTTGACATACTCATCATAGTCATTGCACTCAACCACTTGCTTGCCCTTGCTACTAGATCCATGCTCAATGCTTTCATCAATTAAATCATCACATGAGGTAGCTATATCAATCTTAACAACACGGTTAGTAGCATCATGTGGCTCATTTGGTAAGAATTCTTGTGCAATAATAAGGGTATCATAATTGATCTTTAGAGTTGCATATTCATCTTTTAGCTTATTGTGACTAGTGATAAGCTCATTGTGCACCCACTCAAGTTTATCATTTTTATCTTTAAGCTCTTTCTTAGAAGATTTGAGCTCCTTAAGTTTGGATGATATAGAATCATTTGTTTCCTTGAGCTCATCATTAGCCTTTTCTAATGTATCACACTTAGCTAAGAGTGAATCATTTTTAGCATCAAGTTTTTCATTTATAGCTCTACTTTTTCTAATGATCTTGGTATATTTTCTTAGTATTTTGACAAGATCATCATATGTAGGTGAGTCATCATCATCGCTATCACTATTATCATCACTACTATCATCACTCTTAGTTACCTTGCATTCACCTTTGGCCATAAGGCATAGGTGTGTAGAGGATGATGGCGATGGTGGCGGTGAAGATGCAAGATCAATAGCAATGGCGGCCACCTTTTCATTGTCACTATCATCATCAGATGATCCACTTGATGAATCAATGTCCGTGAGCCAATCACTGACAATATAGGCCTTGCCACTCTTCTTCTTCTTGTAGAACTCCCTCTTTTTGCCATCTCTCTTCTTGTATGGCTTGTTCTTCTTCTTTTCATCTTCATCGCTTGAATCATCTTTCTTGCCCTTGTTCTTGAACTTGTCTTTCTTGGGCTTTGTGCATTGATGAGCTAGATGACCAAGTTCGCCACAATTGTAGCAATCCATCTCGGAGATTGGCTTTCTTCTTGAGCTAGTGAAGAACTTCTTCTTCTTGCCATCAAACTTGATGCCACTCTTGTTTAGCCTTTTTAGCATCTTGGTGGTCTTCTTCACCATGAGGGCAAGGCTTTCTTCATCATCTTCATCACTTGAGCTCTCATACTCAAGTCTTGCTTTGCCCTTGTCTTGGCTAGCTTTGAATGCTAAGTCCTTCTCTTTCTTCTTTGTAGAGGATGAGCCATCTTGTGGTGTGATGTGCATGTACATCTCATGAGCATTGATCTTTCCCAAGATTTGTGTCGGTGTAGTGGCGGAAAGATCACCTTGATGTAGCACGGTCACAATGTGCCCATATTTGTCAATGGGGAGGACACTCAAGATTTTTCTCACAATGTCGGATGGTGACATTTGAGTGAGTCCAAGCCCATTGACTTCCTCTACAAGAACATTTAATCGAGAATACATCTCATTAGCACTTTCTTTGGGAAACATCTCAAAAGAATTTAGCTTTTTAATCACAAGATGATAGCGTTCCTCACGCTCACTCTTGGTTCCCTCATGGAGTGCACAAACATCCGACCATAGTGCATGGGCGTCTTTGTGGTTCCTCACACGATTAAACACATCTTTGCAAAGGCCTCTAAAGATGGTGTTGCGAGCCTTTGCATTCCATTTTTCATAATTCACTTCATCGCCTTGAAGTTGTGCGGCATTCCTAGGTGCTGGGAACCCTTGAGAGGCGACTTTAAGAATTCCAACATCTAGAGCTTCTAAGTAAACCTCCATGCGGATTTTCCAATATGGAAAATCATCTCCCTCAAAGATAGGAGGAGGTCCATCCCCGTGAGACATCTTGCTCTAAGCGATTAAGCTTAAAAACATGAGCACGAGGCTCCGATACCAATTGAAAGGATCAAGATGCCCAAGAGGGGGGGTGAATTGGGCTAATTCTAAATTCTCTTGCAATAATCAAATCATACGGATAGCCCAATTAACCCCTTGTGCCTAGAAAAGTGTTTATATCAAACTAATACACAACAACCTCGCAACCTAAGTTCTAAACTTACTCTAGCAAATAATTCTATGGATGTAAAAACAAGTATTGAATTGCTCAAAGTAAATGCTCAAAGTAAGTGCTCAAAGTAAATAGAGAGAGAAAGAAACGTGGCGATGTTTTGCCGAGGTATCAGAGAGTCGCCACTCCCCACTAGTCCTCGTTGGAGCACCCGCGCAAGGGTGTAGCTCCCCCTTGATCCGCGCAAGGATCAAGTGCTCTCTACGGGTTGATTCTTCGACACTCCGTCGTGGCGAATCACCCAAAGCCGCTCACAACTTGAGTTGGGTCACCCACAAGCTCTGCCGGGTGAACACCAAACTCCCAATCACCACCAAGCCGTCTAGGTGATGGCGATCACCAAGAGTAACAAGCACGAACTCTCACTTGACCACGCGAAGCCTAATGAGAAGATGGATGCACACTTTGCTACTCTTGATTTGCTAGTGAGGCTATTCTCTTGGATTCTCAAATCACAAATACCTCACTAGGACCTTGCTCTTCTTAGCACTCACAAATGTGTTTCTCAGCTATTGGAATGAGCAAAAGATACTCCACTCACGAGTGGAGCTTCTATTTATAAGGCAGCCTGAAAAACGAACCGTTATGAGCTTCTACGGGATGACCGGACGCTCCGATCGTTTTGACCGGACGCTCCGGTCAGTTCAACCCGCGAACAGTTTTCAAGTGATGACCGGACGCTGTCAGGGTCCAGTCAGTACCGACCGGACGCGTCCGGTCGCTCTTGGATGCTTACTGTAAACGACCGGACGCTAGATGCTCAGGGTCCGGTCACCACTGACCGGACACGTCCGGTCACTCTTTTTCCCAAGTCTGGACCCTTACTGGAGTCGAACGGACGCTAGCCCTCAGCGTCCGGTCACACGACCTTCCAGCGTCCGGTCACACCAGACTTGATCTTCACGGTCAAATGAACTGACCGGACCCTGCGGCCAGCGTCCGGTCGCACCGGAGCCAGCGTCCGGTCAGTGTTTGACCCTCCATTCACTTCCAACTTTCGAACATATGTGAATGAAGTTTGCTCCAAAGGATCTTAGGCATTCATAGGAGCTACCTAGAGCTAGTTTTAACAAGTGTGCACCACACCTAACTCACTAGACTCAACTAGGTCAAGCTACCCGTTCATACCCCCCTTCATAGTACGGCCAAAGGAAAAACAAAGTCCTAAACTACTCTAAGTGTCTTTCCAACTCCAATTGACACTTAGAACTAGTTATCCTTAACCTTGTCATCCATCCTTTGAAAACCGAAACGATTTCCATCGTAGGGGCATGACAACCTCGATTGCCCAATCGATCTCCATTACCATGACCTAACTTAATTGTCTCTGCAAAACACACGTTAGTCATAGTAATCTTGTATTGACATTAATCACCGAAATCCAACTAGGGGCCTAGATGCTTTCAATCTCCCCCTTTTTGGTGATTGATGACAATACCACCTCGAGTATGTTATGGAGTGAGGTTTTTGACGGGCTTGGTTCATATAAGCTTTTGTCAATGAGAACAAAAGAGTTAGTCAAGCTTATATGACCCAAGCCAACACAATGTACTCAAAGGATATGAATTAAGCATGAGTACAAATAACAAAGCTCATTTGCTTCGAAGTATACACGCGGAAGCAAAAGCAACTGAGCATTACATAAGTGATATGACATATAGATAAAGCAAAGTAGAAGTCACACATGTCAAATATCACAACCACGTAGATAGCACTATCACATATATATAATAGTATGCATGAAAGTAAACACACGAATGCATAAGTAATAGTGTATCACACAAATAAAAACTCCAAATGTATATAATAAGTTAATACTAGATAACTAGCTCCCCCTAAAACTCGCTCCCCCTAAGACTACATACTCAAACCCTCTCCCCCTTTGGCGTCAAACACCAAAACCTAGGGGTCGGACGGCGGGGCTGCAGCGGACGAGTCGGGCGCTGAAGTACGTGGAGCAAGATGGAACTGGGCGCCATCATCATCTGACCCTGAGCTCTGAACTGACTGACCCTCTGAAGCAGGAAGTGTCGCTGAAGCGGTCTGGGTCTGAGCTGGAGCTGGTGCTGCCTGTGAAGCTGCAAGTATGTCTATCGTAGAATCTGATGAGGCGACAGATGAGGGGAGCCTCTGAGTAGTCATGATAGCTGGAGCTGCTGTAGACGGACCGACAGTATGCATGTGAGGCGGAGTAGGCATGCCGGTCAACTCACTGAATGATGCTCCAAGACTCCTGGAGACTGACGACTCAGGCACAAATAGTGAGGAAGTCTGCTCTGGTGAGAAACCCATGTGATAAGGAGTGAACTGCGGGGCTACACCAGGTGAGGCTAACCACTGGGACACCTATACAGGAGGTGAAGGAAACTGAGCTGGAGGCTGTCCCTGACTCTGAAGCCCGACGGGCTGTACTGCTAGAGTCGTCGAAGTGGTAGGAGGTTGTGCAAGCTGGGGCGAAGTCTGTGGCAGTGGAATCCCAATGGCTGTCACTATATGCTGTATGAATCCCATGAGCTGCTGCTGCATAAGTAACTGCTGGTGCTGAAGAAGCTGCTGCTACCGCTGAAACTTGTCTTGACGAGCCTGAAACTGTGCGAAGTTGGCAGCTGTCTCCTATGCCTGACGTGTCTAATCCTGCTGCATCCGCTCAAGAATAGCAATGAGAGCGGGGTCTGTCTGTGGAGCAGGTGGAGCAGAACTAGAGCTACCTGCCTCTGCATCGTGTCTGCGTGGAGGCATCTGAGGTATAGGCTGGTAGTCGTCGCCAGAGCTGTCACTGTACTCACTCACCTCCTATTGTGCCTCTAGCTCCTCCTCCTCAGTGGCTGCAATCCCTCTAATGATCTCATCCTACTGAGCTGCAGACTCTGGCACGTCGAGGCGACGGCTAGGCTGACTGGGTGCCTGAGGAGTGGTGTGTCTGATCCTCTGTGATAGGTTGTAAGCCGGGAACTCTGTGGTGGCACCTGTATACTCATCCATCATACCAGGGGGCTTATCAAGCACTATTCTGCGGATGAGGAATGTGATCCAGTGAGCATAGGGAAGCTGCCTGCGACCCTTGAATCCCTCAGCTATAGTATCCTCCATCTCTGAAAGAAGGAGGTCCCAGATGTCAAATACTGTCCTCTGCATAATGGCATTGAGAAGCCAGAGCTGTAAGCGAGTCAGGCCCTCCCTATATCCCAACCTGGGAAGCAGTGTCCTCCTGATAATGGCCTCTAGTACTCTCGCTGTAGGAGTCAAGTCACTAGGGTTCCTGCTCGACCCCTCACCAAAGGGCTCCTTGAAGCAATGGCGCACTAAATCTGTAGGGGGCACCAACCCTCCATGGGGACGCCTGGGAGGTCCCTGCTATCCATAACAGACCTCATGCATCTTTATAGGCTGCTCCTGTAGCCTCGGTATCTCTCTGGCCCTGCTACTCGTCACTCTATAGTCTTTTCCTCTGAAAGCAAAGTGAATGAATCTGTGATGTGGATCGATGTAGAGTGAGGCATAAAACTGACGACCCAAGATGGTACATATATCCCCGTCCGTCTAATCAGATCTGACAGTCCTGGCAAATATGACAAGTATGGCCGAATGCTCTCTCCGACTGCTGCCACAATGGACTCTATCTGATAGACCCTCTGTGATCTAAACACTGCCCCACTGTTAAGATATGCATTGTAGAAATCCTCTTGCAGTGGCGTGTAGAATCCCTTAGCTGCTCTCTCATCCCTCCTTGGAGGAAACCAGACCTCAAACTCAACAAACCGCAGCTGCTGAACCTGCCTGGCTATAGCGGCCCTCAAGTCGAGGTGAACTACTGGAGGCGGACCCTATGGTCTGGGCGGAGGGCATGAACCCCATGCGCTGTGTAACTAGCCTCGGTGGAACTACAGCACTGGTACGACTCGAGTGGCGTAGCTGAGGTGCCGGCTCGGTCTCCTGACTCTCCTGAGTCTCCTGGGCTGGCTGAGGCTCTGCTGGTGGGGGCTGCTGCTGTGCTGACGGACCCTCCTCAATGGTAACCCGTCGTCCTACAAGCGTGGCAGTCCCAGCTGGACTACCATGACGACGCTCAACATCCTCAATCGCAGCTCTAACTGCGGGTGAAACTGGCTGATCTGCAATGACAACTCCGCTGTGGGTACCACCTCTCTCGGCACGCTCTGCGGCCTCTGCAACAGCTGCTGCTCTCGCTGTCTCTGCGTCAGGGTACTTTTGCTTCTTGGATGTTACCTGCTTGGTTGACTTGCCTTTAGATCCAGCTGGCTGGTGAGGCGGGGGCCTCCGATCATCATCACCTAGGCCACCACCAACATTCTTGATACGAGCCATCTGAACTGACAAGATGGTGAACTATCGTTGATGAAGATCAACTGTCAAACTGCCGCTTTCGAGGCTTGGCCTCAATCCTTACTCGCGAGCTTGGCTCCGAGTTGACTGCCAACTGCCAGACAAAACACAATAGAACCGACTCGCTGCACGATAGAATAGATGGATATACAAATAAATACCATATATCTAATAGATGCGAAATCCTAATAGAGAAAGCAATTTTAGATGAGAACTTGAATCGAGTGGCTTTCTACCTGACGATCAGTGATCCGAGAATAGATAAGATGTCACGTGGGGGATCTCGAAATTGGCTAGGGTTAGGTCAAACGCCCTGAATGCAATGGGGAACCAGTGTATTTAGAATTTGATCTAGGTCACAATTGGAGATCAAGACTGAAACACAAAACTTGCCTTACCAATCAATGGGAGGATAGGGCAAGGTCACTTCGGCGTGAAGATCGGCCGCCTTGGCGACGGTGGAGCGGTGAGCTTGGGCGTGAGGTGGTTGGAGCACGGCGAGGTGCTGAGCAGGCGCGGGGCTCGGTGGCACGCGAGGCCGGGGCGCGCAGCATGGCTGCGGGCTCGAGGGTGCTGTAGAGGCGTGGCACTGAGCAGGCGTGGGACAGCGGCACGTGGCTGGCGAGGGGAGGCCGAGCACGGTGGCACGAGGGATGGCAGCGACTCGGCGAGGCTGTGGCGGCGTGGCTTGGCGGCTGCTCAGGCTAGGGCACGGCGGCGCTGGTTAGGTCAAGGAAGAGGAACACGGCTTGGATAAATAATCCCCCAAACGCGACAGAAAAGGAAACCGAAAAGGGTCCTTAAGACGCGCGAGATCCACTGACCGGACGCTCCGGTGGTAGCGACCGGACGCTACCACCCAGCGTCCGGTCGATTCCAGAGAGGTCCAAATCCTCTAGAATCGGGACCGGATGCGTCCGGTGGTCCATGACCGGACGCAGGCAGGGTCCGGTCAGTACAACTTGATCATCCTTCGATCGACCGGACGCTGAACCCTTCCTGACCGGACGCACAGACGCAGCGTCCGGTCACTCCTTCAGTAGCAGTTCACCTCCTATGAACTGACCGAACGCTGGACAGCAGCGTCCGGTGCAGCGTCCGGTGCACCTTTTCTAGCAAACCTTCATCCTTCCTTCGTGCTGCCTGTTCCCAATCAAGTCCCAACTTGAATAAGATCCAAATAAACACCAATTGAGACTGATGTGAGTGACCTCTCTCAAACCCTCATATTTTTCAAAATATTTTGCCTTAGGCTATAATTCTTTTTAAGAAAATAGGCAACAAGAGGGCAAATGGAACAAAACGACAAAAACAACATTCATGCATATGTAATACTTGTAAGTAAATCTAGTTGCTTATCAAGTTTGATCCAAGGTTAAGCTTCTTCACACGCTTTTCGGTGGTTATCTTAACCATGTTAGACAAGCCCTATATGCATTGCCACAAATTAAATATGTTGTATATTACAATGAATGCAAGGGACAACACAAGCTCAATTTTTAGTGAAGTTTCTAAAATCAAGTACATTGAGCTCGTTCCGCAATCTACAAAATGTAGCCTCATCTAGCGGTTTAGTGAAGATATCCGCTAATTGATCTTCGGATCTTACACCTTCTAGTGATATATCATTTTTAGCTACATGATCTCTTAGAAAGTGATGGCGGATATCTATATGCTTGGTGCGAGAGTGTTGAACCGGATTATTTGCAAGCTTTACTGCACTTTCATTGTCGCACAAAAGAGGTACTTTCTCTAGAACTACTCCATAGTCTAGTAAAGTTTGTTTCATGTATAATATTTGTGCACAACAAGCACCCACGGCAATGTATTCCGCTTCGGCGGTGGACAAAGCCACACTATTTTGTTTCTTGGAGGACCAAGACACAAGTGATCTACCAAGCAAATGGCACCCTCCGGATGTGCTCTTTCTATCAACTTTGCATCTGGCGTAATCCGAATCAGAATAGCCAATTAATTCAAATAAAGCTCCTTTGGGATACCAAAGGCCAATGCTTGGCGTGTGCTTAAGATACCTAAGGATTCTTTTTACGGCAATTAAATGTGTTTCCTTAGGACTAGCTTGAAACCTAGCACACATACACACACTAAACAGGATGTCGGGCCTAGATGCGGTTAAATATAACAAGCTACCAATCATAGAACGGTAGAGAGTTTGATCAACCGAGTTACCTCCCTCATCTAGGTCGAGATGTCCATTGGTAGGCATTGGGGTCTTGATTGGCTTACATTCATCCATCTTGAATCTCTTGAGAAGATCTTTTGTGTATTTCTCTTGAGAGATGAAGATGCCTTCTTTCATTTGCTTGACTTGAAAACCAAGAAAGAATGTAAGCTCACCAATCATTTACATCTCGAACTCCTTAGACATCAATTCACCAAATTCTTTGCATGAGTCTTCATTTGATGATCCAAAGATAATATCATCAACATATACTTGACAAATGAAGATATGCCCATCAAGCTTCTTGGTGAATAGTGTGGTGTCGACCTTCCCAATGGTGAAGCCCTTCTCAATAAGGAAATCACGAAGGCGCTCATACCAAGCTCTTGGGGCTTGCTTAAGCCCATATAGTGCCTTGGACAACCTATAAACATGATTAGGATATCTAGGGTCTTCAAACCCGGGAGGTTGATCAACATAGACTAGTTCATTAATAAAGCCATTTAAGAATGCACTTTTCACATCCATTTGATATAGTTTCATTTCATGATGTGATGCATATGCAAGAAGGATACGGATGGCTTCTAATCTTGCAACCGGTGCAAAGGTTTCTCCAAAATCTAAACCTTCAACTTGAGAGAACCCCTTTGCCACTAGTCTTGCCTTGTTCCTCACAACAACACCTTGATCATCTTGCTTGTTGCGGAACACCCACTTTGTTCCAATCACTCTTGCACCTTTTGGTCGCTCTTCAAGATTCTAAACTTCATTGCGAGTGAAGTTGTTCAACTCTTCATGCATGGCATTGATCCAATCCGGATCTTTTAGAGCTTCTTCTACCTTGGTAGGCTCATAGCAAGAGACAAAAGAGTGATGAGCAATAAATGAGGTAAGTTTTTGAGATCGAGTCATCACCCCCTTTGTTGGACTCCCTATGATGAGATCTTGTGGATGATCTTGTAGGAGAGGTGTATTTCTTCTATTGACCACTTGAGGAGGAGGTTGTGGAGCATCAACATCTTGTGCTTGTACCACCATTTGCTCATGGGAGATATGAGTATCTTCATTTTGTACTCTCCCATCATTTTCACCGTCTTGTGGTACATTTGATGAAGAAGGTTGATTAATGACTTGTAAATCATCTTCATCATCTTTTGGCTTGATGTCTCCCACCGGGATATTCTTCATAGCCTCCCTCAATGGTTCATTACCTACATCATCAAGATTCTCATGTGCTCCTTGGGAGCCGTTAGATTCATCAAATTCCACATCATATGTTTCTTCAACCAAGCCGGTGGCATGATTAAATACTCTATATGCTTTGGACTTCAATGAGTAACCAACAAGAAAAACCTATATCACAACGCCTTTGAAACTTCCCTAGGTATTGCCGCTTCTTGTAGATGTAGCACTTGCAACCAAACACCCTAAAGAAGGAGACGTCCGGCTTCTTCCCATTGAGCAACTCATACGGTGTCTTAACAAGGAACTTTTGAAGAAATAGGCGATTGGATGCATAACATGCGGTGTTGATTGCTTCCGCCCATAGAGCTTCGGGGGTGTTGTACTCATCTAGCATTGTCCTTGCAAGAGTGATCAAAGTCCGGTTCTTCCTCTCAACTACACCATTTTGTTGAGGAGTATAGGTTGCGGAGACTTCATGTTTGATTCCAACTTCATCACAATAAGCTTCTATGTTTGTGTTGTCAAACTCTTTGCCATTGTCACTTCTTATCTTCTTGAGCTTCACTTCAAATTCATTTTGTGCTCTCTTGGCAAACTTCTTGAAACAAGATGCAACTTCGGATTTGTCACGAAGGAAGAACACCCATGTATATCTTGAATAGTCATCCACAATCACAAGACAATAGAGATTTCCTCCCAAACTCTTGTATGTTGTTGGTCCAAATAAATCCATGTGTAGGAGTTCTAGCACTCTTGTGGTTGACATGAAAGCTTTGGTTGGATGAGTGTTTGCAACTTGCTTGCCGGCTTGACATGCACTACAAAGCTTGTCCTTCTCAAACTTCACATCCTTCAACCCTCTCACCAAATCATTCTTCATAAGCTTCTTGAGTGAGCTCATCCCAACATGAGCAAGTCTTCTATGCCATAGCCACCCAAGTGTTGTTTTGGTGAATAGGCAAGTCTTCAAGTTTGCATCTTCGGAGGTGAAGTCAACTAGATATAAGTTGTTGTATCTAAATCCATTGAATATCACTTGATTGTCATCTACCTTAGATACAACTACCTCCTTCTCAGTGAACAAGCATTGGAAGCCAAGATCACACAATTGTCCAACGGATAGCAAGTTGAAACTCAATGAAGCAACATAGAGTACATTGGAGATGGAATGATCATTTGATATTGCCACTTTGCCCAATCCTTTAACCTTGCCCTTTGAATTATCTCCAAATGTTATTTTCTCTTGTCCATCTACCTTTTCATCTAGTGAGGTGAACATATAAGGATCACCGGTCATATGTTGAGTGCAACCACTATCAATAACCCAATGACTTCCACTGGTCTTGTAGTTCACCTACACACAATAGATTCAAGCTTTAGGGATCCAAGCTTGTTGAGGGCCCTTCACCTTCTCAACAAGTGACTTAGCCACCCAAATTTTCTTAGGCCTACTCTTATTGGGGGGACCTAAGAACATGACTTTCATCTTTTCACTCGAATCTTTTCTAAGCATATAGTGAGCATTGAAAGCAAAGGGTCTAGCATGCTTGGGCAAGGGTTGTGGTGGTGGAGTTTGACACTCATGAGCAAAGTGGCCTTCTTGTCCACACTCAAAACATCTCTTTGGCTTTGGCTTTGGCTTGGATTGTTGGTGTTGAGCTTGAGCCTTCTTCTTCTCTACACTTACCATATATCCAATACCACTTCTATCCATCTTCATGACGGTATTCATGAGTAGCTCACTTTGGAGATGCTTGCCTCTTGCAAACTTGCTCAATCCCACCTTAAGATGCTCTTTCTCCATCTTAAGCTTCTTGTTCTCTTCCTTGAGAATATCATTGTTCTTCTCCTCTTTGAGTTTCTTGATTTCTTCTTTTAGCTTCTCATTCTCAAGGGTCACCTCTTTGTCATGATCAAGAGTTTCTAGCACAATGGTGTTGTGACTTTTCATCTCTTCAAGATCTTTCATGAGCTTCTCATTTTCACTCTTGAGCTTGACATACTCATCATAGTCATTGCACTCAACCACTTGCTTGCCCTTGCTACTAGATCCATGCTCAATGCTTTCATCAATTAAATCATCACATGAGGTAGCTATATCAATCTTAACAACACGGTTAGTAGCATCATGTGGCTCATTTGGTAAGAATTCTTGTGCAATAATAAGGGTATCATAATTGATCTTTAGAGTTGCATATTCATCTTTTAGCTTATTGTGACTAGTGATAAGCTCATTGTGCACCCACTCAAGTTTATCATTTTTTATCTTTAAGCTCTTTCTTAGAAGATTTGAGCTCCTTGAGTTTGGATGATATAGAATCATTTGTTTCCTTGAGCTCATCATTAGCCTTTTCTAATGTATCACACTTAGCTAAGAGTGAATCATTTTTAGCATCAAGTTTTTCATTTGTAGCTCTACTTTTTCTAATGATCTTGGTATATTTTCTTAGTATTTTGACAAGATCATCATATGTACGTGAGTCATCATCATCGCTATCACTATTATCATCACTAGCATGTTCATCATCACTACTATCATCACTCTTAGTTACCTTGCATTCACCTTTGGCCATAAGGCATAGGTGTGTAGAGGATGATGGCGATGGTGGCGGTGAAGATGCAAGATCAATAGCAATGGCGGCCACCTTTTCATCGTCACTATCATCATCGGATGATCCACTTGATGAATCAATGTCCGTGAGCCAATCACCGACAATATAGGCCTTGCCACTCTTCTTCTTCTTGTAGAACTCCCTCTTTTTGCCATCTCTCTTCTTGTATGGCTTGTTCTTCTTCTTTTCATCTTCATCACTTGAATCATCTTTCTTGCCCTTGTTCTTGAACTTGTCTTTCTTGGGCTTTGTGCATTGATGAGCTAGATGACCAAGTTCGCCACAATTGTAGCAATCCATCTCGGAGATTGGCTTTCTTCTTGAGCTAGTGAAGAACTTCTTCTTCTTGCCATCAAACTTGATGCCACTCTTGTTTAGCCTTTTTAGCATCTTGGTGGTCTTCTTCACCATGAGGGCAAGGCTTTCTTCATCATCTTCATCACTTGAGCTCTCATACTCAAGTCTTGCTTTGCCCTTGTCTTGGCTAGCTTTGAATGCTAAGTCCTTCTCTTTCTTCTTTGTAGAGGATGAGCCATCTTGTGGTGTGATGTGCATGTACATCTCATGAGCATTGATCTTTCCCAAGATTTGTGTCGGTGTAGTGGCGAAAAGATCACCTTGATATAGCACGGTCATAATGTGCCCATATTTGTCAATGGGGAGGACACTCAAGATTTTTCTCACAATGTCGGATGGTGACATTTGAGTGAGTCCAAGCCCATTGACTTCCTCTACAAGAACATTTAATCAAGAATACATCTCATTAGCACTTTCTTTGGGAAACATCTCAAAAGAATTTAGCTTTTTAATCACAAGATGATAGCGTTCCTCACGCTCACTCTTGGTTCCCTCATGGAGTGCACAAACGTCCGACCATAGTGCATGGACGTCTTTGTGGTTCCTCACATGATTAAACACATCTTTGCAAAGGCCTCTAAAGATGGTGTTGCGAGCCTTTGCATTCCATTTTTTATAATTCACTTCATCGCCTTGAAGTTGTGCGGCATTCCTAGGTGCTGGGAACCCTTGAGAGGCGGCTTTAAGAATTCCAACATCTAGAGCTTCTAAGTAAGCCTCCATGCGGATTTTCCAATATGGAAAATCATCTCCCTCAAAGATAGGAGGAGGTCCATCTCCGTGAGACATCTTGCTCTAAGCGATTAAGCTTAAAAACATGAGCACGAGGCTCCAATACCAATTGAAAGGATCAAGATGCCCAAGAGGGGGGGTAAATTGGGCTAATTCTAAATTCTCTTGCAATAATCAAATCCTACGGATAGCCCAATTAACCCCTTGTGCCTAAAAAAGTGTTTATATCAAACTAATGCACAACAACCTCGCAACCTAAGTTCCAAACTTACTCTAGCAAACAATTCTATGGATGTAAAAACAAGTATTGAATTGCTCAAAGTAAATGCTCAAAGTAAGTGCTCAAAGTAAATAGAGAGAGAAAGGAACGCGGTGATGTTTTGCCGAGGTATCGGAGAGTCGCCACTCCCCACTAGTCCTCGTTGGAGCACCCGCGCAAGGGTGTAGCTCCCCCTTGATCCATGCAAGGATCAAGTGCTCTCTATGGGTTGATTCTTCGACACTCCATCGCGGTGAATCACCCAAAGCCGCTCACAACTTGAGTTGGGTCACCCATAAGCTCCGCCGGGTGAACACCAAACTCCCAATCACCACCAAGCCGTCTAGGTGATGGTGATCACCAAGAGTAACAAGCATGAACTCTCACTTGACCACACGAAGCCTAATGAGAAGATGGATGCACACTTTGCTACTCTTGATTTGCTAGTGAGGCTATTCTCTTGGATTCTCATATCACAAATACCTCACTAGGACCTTGCTCTTCTTGGCACTCACAAACGTGTTTCTCAGCTATTGGAATGAGTAAAAGATACTCCACTCATGAGTGGAGCTTCTATTTATAAGGCAGCCTGAAAAACGAACCGTTATGAGCTTCTGCGGGATGACCGGACGCTCCGATCGTTTTGACCGGACGCTCCGGTCAGTTCAACCCGCGAACAGTTTTCAAGTGATGACCGGACGCTGTCAGGGTCCGGTCAGTACCGACTGGACGCGTCCGGTCGCTCTTGGATGCTTACTGTAAACGACCGGATGCTAGATGCTCAGGGTCCGGTCACCACTGACCGGACGCGTCCGGTCACTCTTTCCCAAGTCTGGACCCTTACTGGAGTCAAACGGACGCTAGCCCTCAGCGTCCGGTCACACGACCTTCCAGCGTCCGGTCACACCAGACTTGATCTTCACGGTCAAATGAACTGACCGGACCCTGCGGCCAGCGTCCGGTCGCGCCGGAGCCAGCGTCCGGTCAGTATTTGACCCTCCATTCACTTCCAACTTTCGAACATATGTGAATGAAGTTTGCTCCAAAGGATCTTAGGCATTCATAGGAGCTACCTAGAGCTAGTTTTAATAAGTGTGCACCACACCTAACTCACTAGACTCAACTAGGTCAAGCTACCCGTTCATACCCTCCTTCATAGTACGGCCAAAGGAAAAACAAAGTCCTAAACTACTCTAAGTGTCTTTCCTACTCCAATTGACACTTAGAACTAGTTATCCTTAACCTTGTTGTCCATCCTTTGAAAACCAAAACGATTTCCATCGTAGGGGCATGACAACCTCGATTGCCCAATCGATCTCTATTACCATGACCTAACTTAATTGTCTCTGCAAAACACACGTTAGTCATAGTAATCTTGTATTGACATTAATCACCGAAATCCAACTAGGGGCCTAGATGCTTTCAAAACATTATTGTCCTTCTCATTTTCTTTAAACCTAAACTTTTTTATCGTTTTATCAACTTCAAATACTACTGTTTAGAGACTTATTTTAACCCATAAATGGATTTCTACGGGCGGCATCCCATACATTTTTATTCTTCCATGACAAAACCTTTAGGTTGTGCCATATAAATGTTTTCATACAAATCCCCATTAAGGAATGCCATCTTTATATTTATCTGATGTAACTCTAAATCGTAATGCGCCAATAACACCATTATGATTCTAAAAGAATTCTTATATAATACTGGAGAGAAAACTCTCATCGTAATCTATTAATTCTCTTTACGTAAAACCTTTTGCTACAAGTCATGTTTTATATCTTTCTATATTCCTTTTGGAGTCACATTTTGTCTTGTAGACCTTTTCACAGCCTACTGATTTGGCTCCATTAGGAATTTCTTCTAAGTCCTAAACATTGTTGGTATTCATCGAATTCATTTCAATTTTTATAGCTTCTTACCATTCAAACAAGTAAACGCTTCTCATGGCTTCTTCAAATGAGGTGGGATCACCCTCCATTTAAATTTCTTCACTAACATAGATTTCATAGTCATCAGAAAAATTGGTTTACTAATTCTTTGAAACCTTTTGAGGCCTCATCTACTGGCACTTTCATACGGGGCTGTTGTTGCTCTTCATTGCCAAGAGGCAATTGATTCTACAGGCTCCTGTATTACAAGATTCTTGTTTATATTATTCATCTTCTTCAAAGAGCCAACAACAGATGTTGTATAAGTCATACAACATCAACAGATATTGAGAAATTCATTGTTTTGAATCAATGAAGTGGGCGCGCAGTCCCGCTTCACTTCAAGTTATAGGTCTCTGCATACCGTGCTCCTCCAGATCATTCTATCTTCTATAAAGATAGTGTATCTTTAAATTTCTTATTTGGGTTTAATCTGTTAAAACTTTATATGGCGCTTTAAGCACCGCCTTAATATCTTTGAGGCTGACTACGCTATCTTCCTCTCAGAACTTTAAAAAGTCTAGAAATTTAGCTATTTCTCTGCTTAAGGGTATCATTGTTATGACCGATGGTCACATTCATCAAAAACTTTATCTCACTCTTAATAAAGAGTACGCATTCATCAACATCTTTATCTCACTCTTAATGAAGAGTACACATTCATCAACATCTTTATCTCACTCTTAATAAATAGTAGTTTCTTAATTGATCTTAATTCTTACTCTTAATTCATCTCACAACATTCATCAACATCTTTATCTCACTCTTAATGAAGAACAGTTTCTTAATTGATCTTAATTCTTACTCTTAATTCATCTCATATTTCTCCCCCTTGAAATATGGCATGAACTTTACTACCATAATTTCGAGAACTATTTAGAAAAATTATGAACGAGGAGACACTTATGGCCTACTTCATTCACATGAATGTGTCATATAAACAAAATTATTTCTTGATTTGTATAGAAGTACAGTATCCTCATTCCACTTCAAGAACTCAACGAGGTCTTTTATTAACTGTACTTTTGCAAGTCAGGCTTGCATCTTTTTCTTGTCTTTTGATTAGTATTGACCATGACAATGCATTTCAATTGTGTCATGGTCAATACTAGGATAGCATAAGAGCTACCCAAACTTCTCTCGCTATACGGGATACAAAAACATATGATTCAACATAAAACTTCTCCCACCATGTAGGATTGACCAACATAAGTACTATGCCAAACTTCTTCCCATGTGGGATAAATCTATATATAAATTACCGTGATAAAAAAATTTAATCATCATGACTAAAATATTCACTTATATTTTATTTTCCAATTAAATCTTTTCGTTGGTTCCAATTTAATCAGAAAATTAGTAAACTAATAAAAACTGTCCTAAACTGGCTTGACTCAAGCCTTTTCATTCACATACCCTAGCATTGTAGCCCGTTGACATACAGCCGAGTGATCTCATCGGTTAAAAAATAAAACTTACAAGATGCTTCTGCATCAATTCTACATCACCATTGAGCAGAAAATAAAATTAATGCATAAAACTCATAAATTAACTTGAAAGACATATAACTACTCTTCAAAATTAAATTTTCCTGTTGGTTCAAATTTAATTAGAAGATAATCAACATTATTGCAACGAAGCAAGATAATAAAATACATTCTATTAGTTTAGGAGCATTTCTTGGTCTTTATCTACTCTTTGAAAAAATTACCGTGTTGATGTAAAATTTATCAGAGATTTAAACTTCAACCTTAAACTCATTATAATATTGTTATCATCAACGTTGGTTAAAAAATAACAATACCATAATTTAACATAAATAAATTGGAATACTCCTCTAATTTAAATTATCTCGTTGGTTCTAATTTAATTAGAGGATAAACATAATCATAATTTACTAAATACAACTGTTTTTTAAATTAAATTCTTCCATTGGTTCAAATTTAATTGGAAGATAATCAACATTAAACTTTGCAGCGGAAACTTAAAAAAATAATTTATCTACTTTTCAGAATCATTTCACCGTCCTCATCTACTCTCTGAACAATTTATCCCGTTGGTTCAAAATTGAATAGAGATGAAAACTAATCAAAATTTGCTTTTGAAAATAATAAAACCATTTACTGTTCATTCAGCCCGTCTTGAAAAAAACGGCCCACGGCCTATCTAGCCAGTGCGCGCGCTCGGCCCAGCGATGCTGCCCATACTAGAAATCAGCCCATGGCCTGCCGCGCGCGGCGCGCGTGCCCGCTCCCTCGCGCCTAGGCCGCAACCTGGGCCTGGGCCAGGAATTCTCTGCCCCGCCTAGGCTAAATCTGGCCCATGCGAGTCCCCGCCGTTGATCACGATCGGACGGTCATCCGCCGCTGGGACAAAAATCGGCGCTACGCCGCTCCTCGCAAAACCCTAACCACATTCTGAAACTCCCGTTCCTCTCTCAGCCCCGCAGTGATCGGCTCTCTCTCTCTCTCTCCTCCCTTCCAAACTGAAAACATGGCGGCCGGAGAAAGATGGCGGCGCCACCATCGGTCCCCTCGCTGGTGCGTGCGCTCACCGTAGGGTGAGCGCGCCGCCGTCGAGCGGTCTAGTGATGGCGCCCTGAGCGCGTGTGTGCTGCTTGGTGGAGCGCCGATGGTTCTCGTGATGCGGTTAACTGAGGGATGACGGCGCTGTCGTGGGGCTCCTGGCTGGCTCGCGCGCTCGTCGGAGGTCGAGCGCGCCGTCATTAAGGGGCCCTCGGGCGGTGCCCTTGGCCCGAGCCCGAGGCGGAGACCGCACGACGACAAGTCCTCGCGCCCATGGCGGCTCGAGATGACTTCCCGTGCAACGTCGAGGCAACGACCGGCGGTGGTGACTATGCGTGTGGTTCTCAGGTAGGAAAACCCTCTTCCAATCCTTTCTCTTCTTCTAGGGTTAGGGTTAGACTCTACTGGTTCATCTCCTTCTGATTGATTTTGCCCTGACCTAGATCTAAACCTAAACTGGCTCTGATACCATTGATGGAACTAACAGGACCTAGATCTAAACCTAAACTAGGCGCCCCCGATCAGGGAGCGAGTCAAGGACCTAATTGGCCGTTGGGCCAAATTGGTGGAGATCAACCTACGAGATTGGTGTCGGCCTCCATCAGTGCAGTTACATTCAGGAGTAGTGATTTTGGGCTATCTAAGGCCCTGTTCGCTTTCAGCTTGTTTTTTAGCCGGAACAGTGTTTTCTCTCTCACAACAAATTAGTCGGGACAATGTTTCGGCTTGTTTTTTCAGCGAAGCGAACAAGGCCTAATAAGATGTCGTCTATCATGGATGTTGATACTCTTATGTAATTTGGGGCGGGCGTGCCTAGAATACTGTGGACTTTTAATCACTGTACAATACACTTTGTTGTTAATAAAAGTGGGGGAAACTTTTTTCTTAATTTTTTTTAAAAAGGTCTTGCTGTGTACCTGTGTCAATATAATGGTCGCGGACTCACCACAGATCGAGTTGTTCCGTGGTCACCCCATCGTCCTCGTGCTGGCTGTCGAAGAAAATGACCTGATTCGACGTGATCTGCATGCCATGACGCATGACGGAGACAAGCAGTCGACGCCGACATTGCATCTGCTCTGACACAGCTACCGCTACCGACTTATCAGCTATAATCTATAGTATTTTTATCTCGTAACAGCTTCCCTATACTTCGTTAGCTGCTGCAGTTTTCGCATTATTGGCGCGAGACCATGATAGAAGCCGATCACCAATGGCGGCTCATAATCGTACTACATGACATGGGTGACAACTGACACGGAAAGAGGAGCGGATCCAACAGTTGGCAGTGGACGCGCGTGTCTGTCGCATTCCCCAGGCCGTACGGTGGAGCTCACTTGTTTGTTCCTCTGCAAGAGCACCTCAGCTGCTCCGTTGTTCTTTATAGAGACGAGTACGAATCGTGGATTAGGAATCCAAGGGAGGGCAGTTGTTACTAATGCAGCCTGGATGGATAGAAAATTAGTTACAGTGGCCCTGTTCGCTTTAACTATTTCAACGGTATTTTTACTCTCGCAACTGTTTTACTCTCGCAACGAATAAACGTAAGCATCAGTGTTGTATCTCGTATCCTAGGCGACCGAATCCCCTGCTCAACAAGACCAGACCTTGGTTGACGGAGCGCACCACCTTTTTAGGCGGATCGCCCCCAGGAAGTCTCGCACTTTTTCCCCGCACTCCCCGAGTCGGCTCTTGGTCTTCACGTGCGCGCGAGCACCCCGCGCGGTGCCCACGCGCCCGCCCGAGTCACCATCCCCACGCCGCACGCGCAGCATTAACCCAGCGGGCTGCGGCACTCGCACCGCACCGGGCGCCGCCCCACCGCACCGTGTCACTCCGCACTGGCTGGGCCTCGCAGTCGCAGCTTCCCGGGCAGTCTATGATTTGGGTCCATCGGCCGCAGCACGGCAAGGCGGCGCCAGTCGCGCGGCCAGCGGGGTCCAGATCCTTCTCTCCGTCTCTCGCTTCCAACGCTCGCGACCGGCGGCTCCCCGGGCCCGTTCCCGGCGGCCGAAGCGAGGCACGAACCCCTTTCCGTTCCGTGGCTCCCGAGCGAGCGAGCTCCTACGGGCGACGCGGGCAGATCGCGCGATGGGTGACGGGGGTGGCGGCAGCAACCAGTGGATCGACCTGGGCGCGCCGCTCCGTTCGTCCCGCCCGGCCGACGCGCCGCCGCAGCACAAGGCCGGCCTCAACTCCGGGCCCCTGCGGCACCCGGGCGCCGTGCCCTTCGCCTGGGAGCAGCGCCCGGGCCAGCCCAAGAGCGTCCGCACCCGCCGCGCAGCGCCGCCGACGCCCACGCGGGAGACTTCCTGGACGCCGCGGCCGGGCAAGGAGATAGGCGGCAGCAGCCCCTACCACGACGCCCTCGGGGAGCTCGATCTCCAGGCGCTTCGTGGCGTCGCCGACCACCAAGGTTCCCGGACTGTCGCCGCATCGCGCAAGGTGGTGGTGGACCTGGTGGTGGAAGACGAGGCTGCGGTGGCGGCGGAATCGACCGAGGTAGTGAAGAAGCACGAGGCGCTCCCGGTGGCTGCGGTGCTGCGGAAGCAGCACGGCGAAGTGGAAGATGAAGAGGAAGAGGAAGAGGAGAGGTTCTCCGACGCGCTCGACACGCTCTCCCGCACCGAGTCCTTTGCCATGAACTGCAGCGTCAGCGGCCTCAGCGGCGCTCCGGACCCCGGACAGGGCGCCGAGCCAGGCTCGCGGGGCTTCATGATGGACCGCTTCCTGCCGGCCGCGCAGGCTGTCGCCGTGGGCTCCCCGCAGTACACCTTTCGGAAGGCCGGCGTCGCCGGCAACGATGGCCGCGAGCATGCGCGCGCGGCTGCGGTGAAGGCAGGCGCGGGCAATGGCCAGGATCGAATGAGGAGAGCGCCTGTCCAGCTCCCTTACCAGCACCTGCCGCCCAATTACTTGTCCTGCGCCTATCGAAGACACGAAGAGCGTGAAGAGGGGGATGAAGAGGATGACGAGGACTATGATGTGCATAGTACCCGGGGGTTTTCAGCCAAGGGGTGTGGTTTGCTCCCTAGCCTATGTGTGAAAACTTCCTTGTTGCTCTTGAATCCAATGCCTTCAATGAAGCGCGTCAAGAAAGTTAGAGGCTGGCAGTTACCATGCAAAGGCAGGGGCCAAATGGCGCAGAGTCCGCTTGCCCGGAGCTCGCAGAACAAGCACCTGGGATGTGATTCCAACGGGGTAGTAATGCCTGCGCACATTGCATGCTTGTTGGATTCAGCTTTGTACTTGTGTTTCTTGTGCTTGTTCTTAGGAATGATTGTTCTAACCATCTGGATTTATTGTGTGGCAGCAATCCTGGGAGGATGTGTATAAGCATAAGTTGGAGCAGAAGTATCTTGGTCAAGGCGAGGATGGCAGGAGCAAGCTGACAAGTGAGTCGAATCAGCTTACTTTCTCGAGCAATTCACCGACTGGGGATGGATCTTCACCATATTACCATTCCATAGCTGGTGGCATGTCTCCATATCGCAGCTATGCTGTGATGTCACCGTCAAGTAAACCAAATGGGTCGTCTGGAATAGGAGATAAGGATGATAAGGCATGTAGGAGCAAGACCAATGGTTCTGGTTCGTTTGGGAGAGACCATGATCGAACCTCGTTGGTTGGATCAGATCATAGTAGCTTTAAGGGATCAAATTCCATGAGCTCAGGACCAGATGGAGCAGTGCATGAAGATTCAATGGATCACCATGGAGATACTGATTCAGACACATGCCACTTAGGTGTGCTTGTGGATACAAAGGCAGATTTGAATGCAAATATATATGACTCTCAGCCTGGAAGGCAAAAGATAGTTGGAAAGAACTCGATTGTGAAAGATCAAGTCAATGATCCATTGACCGAAAAGATCTCTGAACGAAGAGAACCCACATTTCCATTGGATGATGGAAAAGATTTGCAGCATGATGCTAGTCATGAGTTACCACAACATTTGGAAGACAATAATGTTGCCAAAAAGGAAACCATACCATTGCAATCTCTGCTCCCTTTACCTGTCCCAAAATCACCTTCAGAGTCATGGCTTTCTCGTATTTTGCCATCCGTGACGAATAAGCCACCTCTGCCATCTTTTCTTGGAATTCAAGTACACTCAAAGAAACAAGCTCCCTGGGCCACAATGCAACCAAAGGAGAATAATCATAAACCTTCCAGGCCACGGCAAATAAGATTTGCAGATGTAAGAATTAACTTTCTTCTACTCTGCATATATCTCTATGTTTTACTCTCTTTTGTTTTTTTTAACATGCTCACGCGTCATGGAGCCATTGCTGATATGCATGTGTGAATTTATTTGTTTAGGTGGTAGAAAAAAACAACTTCATTGGATTCGGAGATATGACGTCTTCTTGTAAAACCAGTATTTATCCATTCATGGTGTTGATGCCTTGAAGGCTATCAGGGTCATATACTTCACCGGCACTCAACGAGCTCCCCATATGTGCCTCCTCTTTTTACAGATGTGGTCACTTTGATGCAGCAGCTGGTTGCCACTTACCATGTTGGCAATTGGAATTCACATGCCATGTTTGCTGGACTATGGTCAGTATGTTTTTTCATGGCAATCTGGTAGGTGGTGGTTTAGGTTTGGTGTAAATCTTATATTCATACAGGGTGACTTCAGCTTTCTTCCTTACTGTCCATAGTAAAATCATGTAATAGTACTTCATACCAAAAAAAAGCTTAAGTTATTGCAAAGTGTAATGCATCCCAAAGAATAAAATATCAAAACAGATTAGGCTTCCATTCCTGATACATTTTCTATTCATAACTGTATCACCTGGATATGTCAATATCTGTGCTTGATAGAATCATAGAACTGTATCTAGTGCCATATTTTGTGTGTAATCAGTTGTGTCTGACAGTAAGTTTATTCAGCATATCGTATCTAGTAATTTTATTTGCTACATTTGTCATTGGTTGGCATCGAGATGGAAGATTATATAGCAGCAGCAGCAACGTTCCAACTGTAAAAGCTTTAGAGGTTCTCCAGAAAGTGTTGCCATGTGATGAGCAGAAGAACCTTATGAATTGACGCATGACCCCAACACTTGGCTATCGGATGAGGGTCAACTGCACAATGGATTGTAGTGCTGTTCAACTAGAACACTCCTGGCCTTTTTATTTGTCGTTTCACACAGATATTTTCTTGTGCTCTGTAAACATAATATGAATTCTGTGGACAACCTATATCAAAAACAAAAAAAAGTGTAGACAGGTGCTATACTGCTGGAGTTGACAGCTTTAGTCGTTCTGGAGCTGGAGGTGGTCTTTATTGTGTTGTGTTGAAGTTCCTAGTTGATTGTTTTTTCAGCTGTCCGCTGTAAGGCGCTCTATCTGAACTTGTCTTTTTTATTATACTAGTGAAGGCCGCGCGCGCCGTTAAGTGAATAAATTCAGGTTTACAAAGGTAGGGTTCATTTGCATACATATCTGCGGGAATATAATAAGTTTGGACTTACAGGATGCATATGTTACATGCGAAAGGTGGATGTAGAGTTCATTTGATAGTTATATATTGTACAGACCTGGCAACGTCTTAACTGTACAATTTATGGCCGGAGCACATTAGGGAACAGCATAGGTAGTGGTAGTGGTGTGCACGTGAGGACGTATATTATACATGGAAAGCTTCAGGTTGTTGATATGGTAATGGTGATCTTGTCATCTGGCAGTATCTTGTTGTGTTGTTTGAAACGTCAGGAGCTGCTGGATGAATCTGTGTATGCATCTAGATGTGTGAGTTACCTCTAGTATTTAAAGTGTATGATAGAGGTGGCGAGTGTTTAAGGAAGATCGGCACATGCACTCGATGTGGTGGCTGCATCCAGATACATAACCTGTAGAGTAGGTGTAGAGTGCCGAGGCTATCAATTGTTTAGATGATATACTGTTTAGATTTATTTTAGCTATACCTGTGGAGTCAGATAGATGTGCGTCATTTTCATGATCACCATAGTCTGCTGGGAACATGTCATTGCAGCCAATACATTTTTCTGGTGATAAAGCATAATAAATATATAACTTAAAGGTACATCTTATTAGGATACGAAAAATAATGGAAGAAATTTTGTACTGATCTATATTTAAGTTAATATGTAGGCTCATGTAACCTGAAGATTCAATTGGACAAAAATAGGAGCGCATGTACCAGGTTGATGCCAATGCCGTTGAAATGTAATCAGGAAATAACATAAAGCAAAGAATTAACTGAGTTGAGGGGTGGGAAGCACATCGCCTATATGCAGGTAAATCATTTGTGCAACAAGAGAGGACAAAGGTATAAAATAATCTAGAGAACACCTCGGTAAAGAAATAATCTGAACTATTGTTACGTGTATCCTGTAAGTTACTTTTCATAAGTATAAAGGGATCAACAAGAACATGTAATGTGAAAAATAGCAGCATTCATACAACCAAGCCCGTAGATACTGCCAAATATTTTGAAAAAAAATAGTCAGTTTTAGAATTCCTCAGAGCCAACGGCATGACCATTTCATGTCCCCAATTTTCAATAACCCAACAACTGAACTGAGGTACTACATGTAGTAAGCAAATTTTGAGCAGGAACTAATGTTGCTGGATTGGTAAAGGGCAAAATAGTGGTTCCTTGTTGAAGCAACTAATTTAAAAGGCAATCAAGTTCATAGACATATGAAGAAACATCTGAATAGGCAGTAAAGGCACAAACAGACCGTGCAGATAAGAACATCTAATCGTATCTAAACAGGACCGCAAAGCAGAAAATCGTGGTTGATGACCGTGGGTTTTTTAGAATGGAACAGACTGGCTAATTCTGTTAGGTTGATCTTTACCAACTTGACCCAACGGTCAATTGGGTCATTGATTCACGCCCTGATCGGGGGCGCCCAACCCTATCTATGGTTGGTGGGTCCCCGTCGCACAACGTTATAAAAAGGAGGCGGGGGCCGAGGCACAAGGCACGAGGTTCACTTGAGCCGCCACAAACCCCACCTACATCCTAACCCTAAGCCGATCTCGAGAGGGGGCGCTGCCAGCGACGGGAAGCCGCCACCGCCGCGTCTTCACCGCCGCCTCTACGACCGCGCCTCCACTGCGACGTCCACACCGTCGCCGAACTCCACTGCTACTCTATGCCTTCACCGCGTCACCGACACTGACGCCATGGCCAGCTCGTCTACCTCCAAGGCGACCGATGGTTTGCTAACACTGCATCACTCTCTCTCTCTCTCTCTCTTTCCTAGTAGTAGTTCATGTTCTAGGGTTCACTATATCCTAAATGCAAGTTTATACCCGGAGATCTACTGCTAGTCGATCTTAAGTTCTATTATTGGTATCAGAGCCTACCCTAGCGTGTAGATCTAGATTTTGGGGTAGAAATCAAGTAGAAAGAAGAAGGAGATGAATCGAATCGGATAAAATCTCGAAACCCTAACCCTAAAGAAACGGAAAGAAAGAAGGATGGAGGGGACTGGGGCCTACCTGGGGCTCACCTGTCACCGTAACCACCGCCGACGTCGCGCGGGAAGAAGCTCCCGAGCCGTCGTCCGGGGAGGCCACGCCACCGTGGAACCACACCCTCGGACTCGGGAATCAAGGGCGTCGCCATAAGGCCGCTCGACGGCGGCGCGCGCACCGACGAGGGGCCACGCGGCGGCGGCGTCACCTCCTCTTCCGGCAGCCACGAAGGCTGCTGCTGCGCCGCTCCGTTTCACTCGGCTACGACGATGAGAGAGAAGGGGAGGGAGAGAATGAACCTAGGGTTTTAGGGGAGCGATCGTGGCGCGGTTTTGTTTCGTTGAGAACGACGCTCGGCCGTCGGATCGCGATGGACGGCTCTGGGCGCTTGGGCCAGCTTTTAGCCTAGGCGGGCGAAGCAATTCCCGGCCTAGGCCCAAGTTGCGGCCTGGGCGCGAGGACAGCGCGGCGCGCGCAACGGACCGGACCGGATTTTGTTGCTGGGCCGTGATAGCGCGAAGCGCGCGAGTGAATTTCGGCCCGAATGGACAATAACGATTGTGAATTTGTTTATTCTTTTTCAGAAGCAAATTTTTGATGATTTTTTACTAGTTTAAATCTCTGTCAAAATTTGAACCAACGGGATAATTTTTTTAGAGAGTAGGTGAGTACAGTAAAATGCTTCTAAAAAGTAGATAAATTATTTTTCATATTTTCGCTGCAAAGTTTAACGTTTATTATCTTTCAATTAAATTTGAACCAACAGGAGGATTTAATTTGAAGAGCAGTTATTTTTATTCCGTAAATTATAATATTGTTATTTTTTTGACCAACGTTGATAATAGCAATATTATAAAAAAAATCATACGTTTTTTCATGCATTAATTCTATTTCTACCCAACGGTGATGTAGAATTAGTGTAGAAGAATGTTGTATGTTTTAATTTTGAGCAACATTAAATTAAGGCATGCAATTATTAAGTCATATTTTTTCACTATCTCTGACGGTGTTTTTCAGAACTCAACCCTATGGCATTTATCTCGCACATACCATCTCTTTAAGGGGGGCAACTATCGTGTTTGGCGAGAGAAGTATGAATTAGCACTTGCGCTGTCCGAGAATGACTTAGCGCTTACCTCTCCGTGTCCTACTGAGCCAGTGGACCCAGTGAGGGAAGAAAATGAAACTGATGCTGATTTCACTGCTCGACAGCGAGATCATGCACAAGTAAGAATGAAATATGATCTCGAACGTAAGAAATGGGACATTTCGAACCGCAAGTGCTTGATGATGGCTAAGTCCACTATTTCAGATGCAATAAGGGGGTCTATCCCAGATTGTGATACCGTCATAGAGTATCTCAAGAAAGTGGAGTCAGTTTACGGGCTCTTCAAAGGCTTATGCCAGTACCTGATAAATAAATTATTTAATGAGAAATACTTTGGTGGAGGGATAAGAGAGCACATACTGAAGATAAGCAGCACGACTTCCAAGCTGAAGTCAATGAATTTGGGGCTCAAGGATGAGTTCCTGATTCATTTTGTTTTTGCTTTCTTTCCTAAAGAATATTAAAGTTTTGTTGTAAATTACAACATGCAGCCCGATAAATGGGATATTAAGAAGCTAATTGCAATGTGTGTGCAAGAAGAGGAGAGGCTAAAAAGCTCATAGGGTGACTCTGCTAACCTTGTGAAGGACAACAAGAACTTTAACAAGAATGTCAAACCTAAAGAGAAAGCCCCTCAGAATGACCACCATCAGAAGAACAACAATGCCCAAGTTAAAAAGGATCAATGCAAATGGTGTAAGAAGCATGGACATTACTAGGGGGACTATCTAGATTTCCTGAAGAGCCTTTTGAAGAGAGGTGAGGACTTCATTACATTCATAGATGAGTCTTTGTATTTAAGTTCTATAAAATCTACTTGATGGATTGATTTAGGTGCAACTATTAATGTTGCAAATTCATTACAGGAATTCCATACGAGGAGGACCCTGCAAAGAGGAGAAAGAATAATTAAAGTTACAAATGGAGTTGAAGCTAAAGTTGAAGCCATTGGAGATCTCTCTAGAATTAGATGATGGTTTTATACTTCAGCTTTTAGATATTCTTTATGTACCCTCTCTACGTAGAAACTTGATAAGTGTTTCACGACTAGACGATGATGGATATGATTGCCATTTTGGTAATGACAAATATCAGATTGTGTTTAATAATAAGTGTGTTTGTCTTGCTTCCAACAAGACAAGCTTTATTTGTTATCACTTTCTGAGAATATGAATGATGTGAGCACTGAGAATGAGAATGCTTCCTTGTCTATGAATGCAACAAATAAGCGGAAAAGAATTCATGATGTATCATCGAAATTATGGCACTATTGTTTAGTCCATATTTCGAGGTGGAGAATAGAGCGATTGATTAAGAAATTAATTCTTCCGTCTTTAGAATTTTCAGATTTAGAACAATGCATTGATTGAATAAAAGGAAAGTATGTTAAGAAAATAAAGAAAGATGACATACGAAGCACAGAAATTTTAGAAATAGTTCACACAGACATCTGTGGTCCTTTTCCCGTGAAGAGTGTGGATGGTTATGATTCATTTATAATATTCACAGATGATTATTCTTATTTTGCCTATATTTATCTAATTAAAGAAAGATCAGAAGAATTGAATAAATTTAAGATTTTTAAGGCTGAAGTAGAAAATCAGCACAACTTGAAAGTGCAATCAAGCCTTAATTATGAGTTTTAGTGATAATGACAACGCAATTAGAGAACTAATGAGATTTATCAAGATGACAAGCATAGAATTTATATTCGAGGATGCTACATAGAACGGAGGAGTCCCCAATTACAAATGTAGATGGCTTTAAACTGAAAGAGGTTTAAATTCTTTTGTATATTTAATTTGAGTATAGGAAAGCCGTACTATAAAGGGGGCACAACGCTTAAGCTAATATGTGCTACCAAGTGTTCAAACAACCACAAGTATCCTTAGATTCACATCCAAGACAGTCTGCACTTCACTATTACCCTTTCTATCTTGCATGATGCGAGCTCCGACTCGCCTGACCCTTGGGTGCAAGCTCCGGCTCACCCGACCCCTTGGGCACGAGCCTCGACTCGCCCGACCCCTTGGGTGCGAGCTTTGGCTTGCTTGACCCCATGGTCGCGGGCTCTGGCTCGCCTGACCCTTTGGTCGCGGGCTTTGTCTCGCTCGACCCCAAGGTCGCGGGCTCCGGCTCGCCCGACCCTTTGGTCACGGGCTCCATCTTGCCCGACCCCAAGGTCGCGGGCTCCGTCTCGCCTGACCCTTTAGTTACAGGCTCCGACTCGCCCGACCCCAAGGTCACGGGCTCTGGCTCGCCCGACCCTTTGGTCGCATCCTCCTCTCGCCTAACCTCTTGGGTGCAGTGTCCATTGAGGGTTGGGGGTATATATACATTTTTCTTTCCTCGTCAACGGCTATCTGTGATTTAAAGTGACCGTTGAGGGTTGAGGGTATATATACCTTTCCTCTTCCTTTCTAATGGTAACCAACTGGCTCTCTTCTTCCTTACTTTAGCACGCCAAAAGAGAGCAGGAGCTCTCTCTCTCCCTCTCACTCCATTGTTGACCTCAAGCCCCCAAGCAAATCCATTGATTTCCCCATCAGTCCTTGAGTGAAAAGGTCCAAAACTCGAATAGAGTGCAACTCCATTGATTCTTAAACTCTAAAGAGCACTTGGTTCACGTCTTAGCCAATGGTTGTGTTTGTTACTCTTGGAGCTTGTCTCCTAGCCGGCTAGAGCGTCGCCCGGTGAGCTTGCCAAGTTTGTGGCAACATCGAGAGGTTTGTAACCACCTCTTGCAGCAATTAAAATCATCTCTCATCTCAAGAGTTCACTCTCTTGACTTGAGAACGAGGTAGGGTTGCAAATCTCTAATCTTTAGTGGTATACCTCAACAACGTGGATATAGGCAAGCCTTGGTGGTAAGTTGAACCACGGGATAAATTCTTGTGTTATCTTGTGCTTATGTTGCTACACTTGTGTTCTTCTTGTTGTTGAGGTGATCTCTAGAGTCTGGGTCTAATCTACTTGTGTGTGGTGTTCCCACCACTTTCAGCTATCGATCTGTGATCTACTACCCTGTAGGAAGTTATGAAATTTACCTAATCTAAATTTTGTTGGGTAGATTTTGAACTATAAACTAATCTCTCATATAGGTGCGGCGGTACCGCGCTCACAGAGCGGTAGTGCCGTGGGTGAATTTAATTTCAGTTTAAGTTGAATTTTTATAGGCATATTCACCCCCCTCTAGGTGTTCCAATGATCCTACAAGTGGTATCGGAGCCAGGTTACCTCGTGTGCGCTTCACCGCATGAGGTATGGAGCCCGGGGGAGGATCTGGTGTTGTGAAGCCCATCAACATCGATTCGAAGGACGTTGGGCTGCATGACACCAACAGCAGTGAGCTTAGCGCCTCTACAGTGAGCAACTCCACGCTCCCATAGCTAGAGGCAACCGATGCCGAAAAAACTCAAAATAAAAAAGAAAGAAAAAGAAGAAAGGCAGCTAGAAAAGAGAAAAGAGAAGCAAGAGAGAAGAAGGAGCAGCAGCGGTTAGAAGAGAAGAAATCAAGAAAAGAAGAAAGAAGACTTAAGAGAGAAGCTAGAAGAAAAAGAAGAGAAGCAAGAAAGAAGAAGGAACAAGAAGCAAAAGCCTCCAATTCATCTTGAAGTGAGCTATCAAGCAGCTCCGAAGATGGTGATGATGATGAGTCCTACCAAGTGCATAACAAGGATAAGAAAGGAAAGGGTAAGAAGAATGACGATAACAAATATGTCGATGTATCCTTTAACTATTCTTCTATGTCTATGACTAACCATGATTGCAAATCTTTCATCAATGTGCCCATGGGCAAGTTACCTCATTTCGATGGGACTAACTTTGCCAAGTGGAAGCACTTGATGAGAGCCTAACTTATAGGTCTTCATCTCGGCATTTGGGATGTTGTTTGCAATGGATTTGAGCCATCAGTTGATCCCAAGAATCCAACCATGGAAGAAATGAGAATCTCACCTCAACGGTCAAGCCACTTGTGTGATACTCAGTGCCTTAGATGGTGATGGGTACAATAGAGTGATTGGTGTGGAAGTTGCCAAGCAAATTTAGGATACTTTGCATCTTGCACATGGAGTTGACAAAGTAAGAAAGACAAGAATTGATTTGTTGATGTCCAAGCTCAACCGATTTGTTATCTTAGATGAAGAAGGGCCACAACAGATGTTTGATAGGTTGATGACCATGGTGGGCAAGATTAGAGGCTATGATTGTGATGAGCTAGATGATCACAAAGTTGACAAAATTATATTGAAAGCTTATTCACCAAGAAATAAGACCGTAGTAACTCTAATTAGAGACAAGAAGTTTGAGTACTTCACACCAAATGATGTACTTAGGAGGATCTTGACCTTTGACATGTAAAGAGAAGAAGCAAATGAGAGAAAGAAGCTTGGATAATTGCAAGCAAAGCTAGAAGGCATCAAGATAAATAAGGATGTAGCTCTCAAGGCCAACAAATCAAGCAAGCAAGGCTCTACAAGCAAGTCCAAGACCAACAAGCAAGCTTCAATTAGCAAGCCCAAAGCAATCAAGCAAGTTCAAGAAAGAGTAGAGATCACCTCATCCTCTAGTGAGAGTGAACATGATAATAACCAATACGAGAAAGTGGATGATGTTGCTCTCTTTATGAGGAGATATCACATGGGGCTAAAGAAGCAAGGCTATAAGGCAGTGAAGAGAAGTATCCCAAACAAGAAAAAGAAGACATGCTACAATTGTGGAAGTACCGATCACTTCATTGCAAATTGTTCATATGAGATCAAAAACAACAAATACAAGAAGGACAAAAAAGAGGAGAAGGCCAACCATAAAAGAGCAAAAAAACATGGGAGAAGCTCACATTGGGCATGAATGGGATTCATCTATTGAAAGCTCAAGTGAAGATGAGAAAGTTGCAACCATTGCTATCCATGAGCCATCTTCTTCACTGAAACTTTTCACCAACATGTCCGATGATGACTACTGCTCCCCTCACATTTGTCTTATGGCAAAGGGTGAGAAGGTAAAATCTAAATCCAAGACCAAAGCTCCTCCACCTCCACCTCCTAGTGATATCTCTAGTAGTAATATTAGTGATAGCTCTAGTGACGATGAATCTAGTGATGAAGAAATAAACATGATAACAAAAAATTGGATAGAAAGAACAAATTATTCATCACTAAAATAATGGATGATCTAGAGAGTGTCCAAGCTGAGCTAGAATCTAGAGAGGAAACTTTTATCTAACAAGAGGATCTCTACATTGCTAGCAAGAAGGCTCTTGCATTAGAGAGAAGTGAGGTGGAATCCTTGCGCAAGGCCTTGGACAAAGAACAAAAGACCATGCTATCACAAAGAAAAAAATATTGCTCTCAAGAAAAAGTATTGTGACTTAGATGAAAAGCACAAAGAACTTAATCTGCAATATAACATTCCTTGGCATAGCAACTCACATCCCTCTAAGGTAAATGATGCCTCTACTACCTCCACTTGTCAAGGTTGTAAAAAATGTTATAATATTGATTTGAATGCTTATTCCACTAACCTTGCAAACATGGAGGCAATGAGAAAAGAAATTGCTAGACTCAATGAGATCATTGACAAGGGTTGCTTGAGTGGTAAGGCTCAAGTAAGTGACAAGAAGGCAAATGATTTAAAAGTGCCTCAATTCAAGCAAGGCAGACTATGCCAGAACCGCCTAATCTAATACCTCCTAGGAGTACTCGTCTTTCATTAGACACTAAGCACTCAATGGAGAACACCAAATTACTCGGTTCCGTCGGGCACACTCCAAGGGAGAACCCAAAAATCTACATTTTTCCATCAGAATCATAAATAAGAGAATAAAGCTTACATCATTCTTAACCATTTCTTACATCGCTTTTAATACAACATCAGAGTATAATATTTATTATTATAACAACGGAATGTAATCATATTATCAGAGTTGTGAACAATTTAATTTAACAGCGGAATATAAACATATGATCAGTGTTACAGCGAAAATACTTATCTAATCATGACATGATGAAGTATTGATATATACATTATGACAACATATTATAAACTTTTGTTTATCAAAACATTTGGTGAGAGTAGTAAATAAAAACTATGATCACAACGTAAAGGAAATCCTCTCTGAGCCCACTAGGAGGAATCCACACACAAGAGTCAGCTCTAGCATCCATCTATCACCTACAACAGGGGGAAATAAAACCCTAAGTACTCAATTATACTCACCAAGACTTACCTGATAGGAGGAAAGAAAATACTCCAAGGATATGCAAGGCTATCTGGCTTGTGGGTTTATTATATCTGTAGGAAGCATTACTAAGCATGCGTCCTTATATTCGATTTTTATTAATAGCCATATTAGTTCATTAACCAACCACTCTATGTAAGCACCTGTGCTACTTTTAAGCAGGTGGTAAGCAATCAGATTTCCTTTTTCCATCTTTCATCTTTCAGTTCTTACTACGACCATAGACAAGCCGTATCGGAACATCGATGATTTATCAATCAATGCCCCCAACTGGGTACCCCAAAAACATAAGCCCCGCTTGTACCCAGGCACAAGCAGAACTAACCCACTACCCTCCTATCATAGGGTCTAGGTCCCCGTCCAAACTGGGACTCTAAGCCCCCTCCCATGAGTCCCGGACTCAGTGCGGTGCAAGGACCTCCTAAACAAAAAAAAACCACCATGACAGTCGGTCCAAAAAGAGCTGGAACCCATGACAAGAGAGTAACAAGTCTTCTAAGCGCCCATACCCAAGTATGTGCTCGGTATAATAAGTTTGTGACTTGCCTAGAGCCTTATGCAATGGTCGGTCCTTAATCGACACAGACAGGGAAAACAGTGTAACCAAGCTATGTCCCATTGGCCGTAGGACACAACCTCTTACACCCACCAATACCCAAACCATATCCCTGCTCAGTCACTATTTTTCTTTCCACCATTTTATATTTTCCAAGTGATAATAATACAGTAATATATTTCATATCTCTCACGAGTGACAGACAATCACTCGACTTCTATCAGAGTCGTGTAGCATAGCAATCTACATGATCCCATCATACTAGTAAGACTCATGGAATAAAGGTTTATATATGCAAGTGGGTTTCATTCAACTCCTTAAAACTTAATGCACAAATATAATTTAAAGTGTAGAAAAATAGGGATTATACACCAGGATTTGCCTGAGTAAGATATATACTAAAAGTTAGTATCTGCGTCATCAGATCATCCACCATCAACTGAATAGAAAGCCCATTGCATTATCTCCTAAAGAGAATACCATTACACCATCTTTGGATTCCCAATCATCATTCAATTGATCCGTTGATCTATCATCGTACCTATATAATATGCATTGATGTAAATGCATAGATCTAAATAATCAATGACAGTCGAAATGCTTAGAAATCTGATCACGTCTCAAGCTAACAAGATAGCTCTAATGCTGGTCTACATATCCATATTGTCGAATAAGGCGTTATTTTCCAACAATTGTTTTAGTTATACAATTCCAAGGTGTTTCCTTATCTCATTCTATCGATTTAATCGTTATTCAAAATAGGGCATCATTATCTATCTAGCAAACTAATTATTCTGGTGCTACAAAATTACAGTGAGCAGCTAATAGTATTAGTAATTTATTGTAAAGTTTTCAGAGTCAATACTATCACTGATTTATCACGAAAATTCCTACAAGTTCATATTTTAACAATACTAAATATATTAAAACAATTAGAGCAACCCTGAAAATATTTTAAGACTAAATGAACCAATTACGCTAATAGATAGATCATGATTTTAGGAGACTAACAAAATTGATTTGGTATTTTTATGATTTTCTACTATTTATTATGAATTTCCAAGCATTCAGTCGATTATTAAAATTACAAAACACCAAAAAAGAAAACTAAAGCTCCTTGGGCTCGAAGCGGCCTAACTCGGCCTGGTCCAGCGAGCAAGCAACCCAGGTGAGGCAGGCATGCGCGCAAGCGCGGGTGGCAACAGGCCGACCCAGCGAGGCAGGCGATGGCCCAACGCTGGGCGAACGACCTAGGCGAGGGCTAGGCGCGCGCGACCACAGAGGAGGTCGGCAGCCCACGCGGACGGCGAGCATGGCCTAGCAAGCTGGCTCAGCGCGACGGTAGCCGACCGCCCCAGCGTGGCCTGCTTAATAGACCCGGCGGATATGCAAAAAGGACCCTGTGTTTTCTCGAAACTAACCCGCAGTCCAACATGTAAAGATGTCAACGGGGCCCCATTCCTCGATTCCCCGTGGGGAATTCACCCATTAGGGGACGGGGATGGTATAAATTTTCTTCCCATAGGGAATTAAATGGGGAAAATCATCCCCATCGGGGATGACGGGGACGGGGATGGTATGCATGCCCCGTGCCCGTTCACCGTGGGGACCCAAAATGTGCACTAAGGAGGCTGCTGCTTAAGCTAGCTGGGCTAGCTGCCTGCTGAGCGCGTAGCTGGGCTGGCCTGTCATAGCCGCAGAGCTGGGCCAGCGGCTTGCGCGGCGTGTATGCGTGCCCACTCTGATGGTTCAGGAACCATTCTTCACGCTACATTTTGTTGTTGTACCAACAGTGCATGACACTATAGTAACAGCACTTGTTGTTAGCAACAATAAATGAACATGAGGAACCTATCGTTCAGGATCCCATATAACCCGTTGTCACACATGAGGAAGAGAAACAACAGCCTCATATAGAACAAGCGTCAACTAACGAGGCCCCTAGAAGGTCTCAAAGAGTTAGGAGATCAGCCATTCCTGATGACTACAAAGTATATGAATGTGAAGAATTTCAAATGGAGGGTGATCTCACCTCATTTGAAGAAGTCATGAGAAGCGCTCACTCATTAAAGTGGCTTGAAGACATGCAGGATGAAATAAGATCAATGAATACCAATAGGGTTTAGTACTTAGAAACAATTTCTAAAGGAGGCAAGACAATAGACTGTAAATGGGTCTACACAACTAAATATGACTCCAAAGATAATGTAGAAAGATTTAAAGCGCGACTTGTGGTGAAAGGCTTCACGCAAAAAGATGACATAGATTATAATGAGATATTTTCTCTAGTTTCAGGTAAAGATTCTTTTAGAATCATAATAGCGCTTGTAGCACATTACGATTTAGAATTACATCAGATGGACGTAAAGACGGCATTCCTAAATGGGGATTTGGAGAAAAGTGTTTACATGGCACAACCAAAATGTTTTGTTGTGGAAAAAAAACGTATGGGATGCCGCCTGAAGAAATCCATTTACGGATTAAAACAAGCATCAAGACAGTGGTATTTAAAGTTTGACAGTTCAATAAGAAAATTTGGGTTTCAAGAAAATATAGAGGACAATTGCGTTTATGCAAAGTTCAAGAATGAAAAATACATTTACCTAATCTTGTATATGGATGACATCTTACTTGCTAGTAGTGATGTTAATCTACTACTAGAAACGAATAAGTTCTTATCCTCAAAGTTTGATATGAAAGATCTCGGTGAAGCTTCGTTCGTTCTAGAAATAGAGATTCACCGAGATAGAGAAAAGGGGGTTTTAGGACTATCACAAAAGGCATACTTAGAAAAGGTTCTAAAGAAATACAATATGCAAAATTGTAAGCCTTCACCTGCTCCCACAGTCAAGGACGATAGATTTAGAAAATTTCAATGTCCCAGGAACCAATATGAGATCGATCAAATAAAAGCGGCTCAATATGCTTTAGCTGTCGAAAGTTTACAGTATGCTCAAGTGTGTACACGCCCTGACTTAGCTTTTGTTACCGGGTTACTTAGCAGATATCAGAGTAATCTAGAAATAGAACACTAGAGACTGGTAAAATTTTTTTGCATTACTTGCAAGGCACAAAAGGTCTCATGCTAACATATAGAAGATCTGATTTCCTACACATAGAGGGGTATTCAGATTCAGATTATACGGGAGATGATAGAAAGTCCACGTCAGGATACATATTTAGTCTCGCAGGAGGAGCTATATCGTGGAAAAGCTCCAAGCAAACCGTCACTACATCGTCTACGATGTATGCCGAGTTTGTAGCATGTTATGAGGCCACAGGGTAGGTGAATTGGCAGAAGAAGCTTATGCTCGGATTGAAAGTGGTAGACGACATACATAAGCCACTCAAGTTATACCGTGATAATAATATAACAGTATGTTATGCTCACAACAATAAATCAAGTGATGTTGCCAAACACATTAACATAAAGTATTACGTTGTGAAAGATAAAGTCCGGGATCATATAATTAGTCTTGAGCATATAAGTATAGAAAAGATGCTCGTGGATCTGCTTACAAAAGACTTACCACCCAACGTGTTCAAAGAACACTTAGCCGGCATAGGTTTAAGGGAAAGCCTATAATTTCTGGACAATAAAGGCCTAGATGAGAATCTGTTTCAAAACAGAGAGGTACATTATAGCTGTTAATCTAATGGCAACTGACCGTGACGATGAGGCACGCTCTATGCACTGATCAGTGATGAAATGGAAAAAAATAAAGTAAGTTAAGTTTAAGTCATAAGGTGAGATCAAGGGAGAGAATGTTAGGTTGATCTCTACCAACTTGGCCCAACAACCAATTAGGCCCTTGATCCGCGTCCTGATCGGGGACGCCCAACCCTATCTATGGTTGGTGGTCTCTATTCGCACCGCGCCATAAAAAAGAGGTAGGAGCCGAGCACAAGGCACGAGGTTCACCTAAGCCGCCACAAACCCCACCTACATCATAACCCTAAGCCGATCTAGAGAAGGGGCGTTGCCAGTGAAGGGAAGCCGCCACCGCCGCCTCTACGACCGTGCCTCCACTGCGACGCCCACACTGCCACCAGACTCCACTGCTACTCTATGCCTTCACCGTGTCACCGACACCGACACCGACACCATGGCTAGCTCGTCTACCTCCAAGACGATCGATGGTTTGCTAACACCGCATTTCTCTCTGTTTCCTAGCAGTAGTTCATGTTCTAGGATTTACTATATCCTAAATGCAAGTTTATACCCGCTAGATCTACTGCTAGTCGATGTTAGGTTCTATCAAATTCTTGTTGAAGCAACAAAGGGCAATTTCGAGCAGCACAACGAAGGCAGTCATTTAGAAGACAAACAGGCTCACAAACGCAGGTTAACTGAAAGGAACACCTAAAAACAGTCTGTTGGCTGGACTGGGAAAACAAGAAGCAGGGGATTGGCCAGCCCTGCAACAATGACAAAGGCGAACACAGCTGTGGCAGCGACGACTCAGTGGAAAAATATAGGCTGAAGAAATGAGTGCAGCCATGTGAAATCGATCCATGTCTATATACAAAGACTAAACATATACAATGCAACAGGAGTATATAGTTTGCATGGTCTGCATTTCAGACATCATCCAGAAACTCATTGGTAAATATACCCACAGAAACTCAGAATAGAATTGATTAGAATAAAAAATAGCGAAATCCTAATGAGTCAGCTGAATCTGGCTGTGCACTTTATTAGATCACACAAATACATAGTAGCAGATGACAACTTGTAGCAATAGCTCATTCCAAATTAATTAAGTATGCCTCTCTCACTGAGTCACCAGGTCGTGGGTTCGAAGCAGCATCTCCGCAGATTTTACGGGGAGAAGGCTTGCCTTGGTTTTTCCTTTCCCCAGACCCCACTCATGTGGGAGCCTCCGGCACTCAGACCCCACTCATGTGGGAGCCTCCGGCACTGGGTCTGCCCTTTTTTTTTCTAAGCTCAGAGAAAATAAGCATGAGCATTGAATGGTGTATTTAGCAAATATAGCAATATAACATCAACATATAGCACAGATGGAAATCCAAAAGCTTCATAATGCGAAGGAACACTATACCTTAGAGCTAGAAACTTAAATAGGTAGTGACGGCCATACTTCTCGTCTTGGAGGATTTTATAAGGCACTTTGGAATGCCCAGTTTGCAGCAAGGTTTCTCCATGGTTTATAATCTGTATTTGAAATGTAGCACATATATAGGAATAAATCATCAAAATGCAGTGCGTCTTTTAAAGAAAAGGAGGCATGAGGAAGGAAAAAAAATATTCTGACTTATCAAGCACCAAAGATCAGCAGCTAAGCTGGTCACAACCACATTCTGGTGGGCGGGCAATCCACAGCTAAATTGGTCACAACCACATTCCTGCTTGCAAAATGAGTTGTGCACTATCATTATGTTCTACGAAAACGGGAGCAAACATTATGATCTCTAATTATCCAAGAGGGTAAACTATGTTGTACAATAACATCTCTGCAAACAACCAACCATAGCCAGGCATAACACAAAGAGAACATCACTTCTTGGCCAAGTAAGAAAGCCAAAAACAATGCAGTAGCAAGGAAGACGAGGAAGGAAACAAGTAGGAATAAGGCACGATAGGAAGGTGCAGCAACATACCCAAAGCAGTCGTCGTGAAGCACCGAGGCTTTCTGCATATCCTGGCTGAAAAGTAAATCCAAGAATAACAGAGAACTCGTAAGATTCCAAAACTAAAAAAAAAATCAGTTTTAGCTGTTAATGCAAGATTAGAAAACTCAAGAAATCACTGACTGAGGAGCTAACCTCCAAGGACGATGTTTTTGTAACTTAAGAGCAAATTTAATTCTACAATGAAAGAGGCAATCCACTACATCAGTTTCCTTTTTTTTTCCAAAGAAATTCATTTCTGTATTCACAAATCTGACTAATCTAGTATTAAATTTCTGGGAGAATAAAAAATTCATAATAGCTAGTTGGCGGCAAGCAATGGCTCCCAAATCACAACGGAATAGGCAATTCACTATATCATTGTCCTCTCTTTCTGATGAAATCTAGTTCTATAATGTCAAACTCAAGTAATTGAACACTGAAATTTTGAGGGAAACAGGAATTTGGCAATAGTTAGCTGGCAGCAAGCTATCCAGCCTGTTCGGCTAGTCTTACACGATCGTATACGATCGTGGATTATAAGCTGGAACAGTATTTTTCTCTCACACCAAACCAGCCAAACCAGCCAGCAGTAAATAATCCACGATCTTTTACGACGAAACGAACAGGCTGATGGTTCCCAAATCAAAAATAGAAAACTGATATGTTGGTAGAAAGCTTACTCGCATGTGCTCACGCAACACCTGCCCTCAGCAGCAGGTGAGACACCAACCATTCCATGCCGGTGGTATGTGACCCAGGTAATGAATAGCATGAAAATTATATGTACATGCTGCTTCTGATTTTTTTTGTGCTACGAAATCAAATACCCACAATTGAGAGCATGTAAGGGCACTGTACAGTATAACAAACAGTAGGACTACAGTTAAGTGATTGCAGTGACACTCAAATTGGTAACACCAATCGGACAGGAAGCATGTATGTGGATTTAAACCTTTGAAGGCCAATAAAGAAGAGAAACTTGTCAAGGCACTATATAAAAAATTTTGGGAAGCATCCTCAGCACAATAAAACTGATTTGAGGATGTACAGGAACACATTTTTTTGTACCTGAGCTGCAAATGAGCCGAATAGGCAGATGCAGGACTTTTCCTTCTTTAATGTACCGATCTCATTGACTGTTGTTCATATTGAGATACCACTACAGCCTAAAACAAACAAAGAAAGTATATGCTATCAGAAAACATTATCTTCAGAAAGTAGTTCAACGTGTAAAATTGTGGTGACAACAGTGCTCAGCCTAGATATCATATGAAAGCAACCATACATGTTCAGGCCTGCGTAAATGAAAGAAGCTATGTGCAAACTATGCATGTAGGAAACCAAACTGCCACCACATACATCACAGGTAGATTCTAACATTATAGAATAAACTGTAACATCACTCATGCCCACCAAACATGTTGCAGTTAGATGTACCTTTTCGTTGCCTGCTCTAGGGGCTAGTTTGTCTATAGGGTATGTTGGGATTTCATTGGCTGCTCTAAGGGCTACATTATTTTATATAAAAACTGAAACCTTAACATGTTTAAGTTGAGATTTATTCTCCTGTGAGGTAACCACCACTTTATTTCATATAAGGTAAAGTAATTGCATGCTTGGTCTTCAAGAAGCAGGTACTCAATTTGTAATGATAGAAACTGTGCATGTGATCTAATTACCAAATTCTAAATTCTATTCACTTGGTGAAAACACATCATGCAATAGAGTCTCCAATTTTAGAACAGGAGGCAACACAGTTGAGGAAAACTTACTGAGTTGCATAGGAGCGTAGGTACATTGGGACACGACTCCAGCGATGGCGCTACTGTTTGTTTGTGTTCTGCTTGTTGCCATGTGTAGCTGAATTTCTTATCAACAATAAAAAGGAAGATTAGGAAAAAAAAGGACAAGATATTTAATAATGGCTAAAGCATACCTTGGACATTTAGCTACCAACATAAATAAAGAGAGCAGAATATATGAGCATCGAGATAAGCTAAAAAGGCACAAGGCAAGGCGTGATTTTTTCTTTTAGCCTAAGATATTTTAGACTTGTATAACCGCCACCATAAAATGAAGGAAACATTATATATATAGGTGTGTACATGACTTAAGAGGCACCATAGAACCAGGATGCAGTGGTAGAGTGGTTTGAAATAGTTGATCCATTAGACATTTAGCTACCAACATAAATAAAGGGAGTAGAAAATATGAGCACCGGGATGAATTAAAAAGGCACAAGGCACAACGTGTAGTCTATTTAGACTAAGATATTTAGACTTCTAACTGGCACCAGAAAAAGAACAAAACATTATATGTAGAAGCACACAATACCGAAGTCAAAATTTGAAAAAAAAAGAGAAATTAGAACTCTAGGCTATCAATTTTATCCCAAATTTGAAAAAGCATGAATGGAAGACCATAGGAAGCATGAATGTAAAACAACATAGCAAAAGTGCATGTGACTAAAAAATTGTGAAACTACAACTTTCGGCTATCAATTTGATCCCAAATTTGAAGGAAACATGAATGTAAGACCATAGAAAAAAGGGCACGGGAATCATGGAGCATACCAGAACTCCTCGTACCTAAAGTTGGGTCACCCTATAACGAATTCCTCATACCTAAAGCTGGGCCTAAATCCTAACCCTAGAAGAGGCAAGAGTGAAGTCAAAGAACCCGGTGATGAAACAATTATGAATTAAGCAACAAAGAATCATAAATCTAACTCAAGAAAGAGGAGACACATGAGGTACCATTCATGGAGTCATCGGTCAGGGCGCCGTAGAGCGTGGAGGAGGTGCCGCGCCGGGGGCCTCCCGAGCAGCCGATGTGCCACACAGCCACGTCGGGAGCGAGGGGAGTTTAGGGTTTGGCCCGTCCGGCATAATACCTAGGGTTTCGCTGACCAGAAGAGCGCTCCCTGGCAGAGGAGGCATCGAGGAGCCCACGCGGTGGATGGGGAGAGGGAGGGGCCACCGGGCCCCACCCACGCCGGCGCGCCGCCAGCGTGGGGGGGGGCGTCGTCGCCTCGCCGCGCCCGCCGCCGCCTCGGGAGGGAAGGGGAGAGAAGGAGAAGAAGGGGAAGGAGAGCGGAGGGGGAGGAGGGCGGCGGCGGCCGCCGCCGCCGCCGGCCCGCTCGCCCCCATCGCCGTCACCCGCAGCGTCGGGAGAACGAGGGAGAGAGAGCGGAGCGAAAAGAGAGAGGAGGGGGTGACAAGGAGAAGCGGAAGTTGCTGTATATATTTGATTCTTTCGATTCTGATGAGAAGCGAGAGAAGCAGAGGAGAATCGAGAGAAGCTAACCAAAATCGAGAGAAGCGGCCAGAAGCGAGAATCCGCTTCAAGCGATCTGGACCGTCAAACGCGAGATCGGATGGCCGGAGGAATTTAGAGCGACGTGTACGTGGCTTCTATGCGAGGATCTGACGCGTTTTGTAGTTTCTAAATAAACATATTGAAAGACAAACGCTCTGCCTTCAAAACTCTACATTGCTAAACTTGTTAAGTGGTGCAACGAACGTGTAAAATAGAGATAGTGCACCAAAGGTCTATTTCTGGAGTATATCCATCGATGCATCACAAAGTTTGTCAGAGGCCACTCATGCATGTTTGGCGAACAGGAGGGGTGGTGCACCCCTACTGGAAAAAAATTATTAAAAGAAAAAAGTAACTAAGTAGTACAAAAGGTTTAGGGGCCGAAAAATGAAAGGAAGAAAATAAGAAAGATTACAAACAAGATTCCAACCATGAGTTAATCAAGGGGAAGTATCTCTTTTTTGCCCGTTGTAGCATCAGGGCAAATTCATGTATGAAGACACCTTTGACTCTACCCAAGACGCAAATCCTTGGAATATTGCATTATTACGTACAAACCAAATGCTTCAGCGGAGAAGGATAACAATCTCCATGAAAAAAAAAGGCACTTGAAGCTGATCCTTGAAAGACATAAGGACTTGGATAGGCGAAGGGAGAATGAGATCCACAAACATGCCCACCAAGTGCCAGCAATTCGCAACAAAAGGGCAGCTGAGAAAGAGATGGTTCAGTAACTCTTCTGCGTCAGATCGATCAAGGGGGAGTAGCTCGCAGGTGCTAAAGTCAGCACAGAAGTAACTCCTTCAAATTTTAGGCAAATTTCCCTTTTTCTCGAAGTGACTTTTTTTACCAAGGGGAAAGAAGGCATGCGCATAACGGGCAACGAGCAACATGTTCAACTACAGTGCTGTCAGCGGACGTAAATGAAACACGGAGATGATGTGCGCAGAATTGTTTACGGTTCCTCCCCTGTAATTTACAGTATTGCCCAAAAATAGCAATGCTGCTATTACACACAGACAAAAAGGTACCCCCACACCAAATTCTTTCTGAAATCACCAAATGGAAAACCTGTCCATTGATCTCCCTAGTACACCATGACAATAGCTATACTAGACTATGCTCAAAATTATGTGCTCCACGGTCTTCATCTGATAAGAGCTCCATAACTAGGTCAGAGATACTCCAGCAGTGGGACACAATTAAAATGGCAGCCAAACAAAAACCATCCATTCTTGTTCTGTAAAACTGCTGTTAAATTATCACAGATCACTTTGACATGTACAAAGTAAACCGTAGGCTGCACATGACCTGATGATGCTTGCAATAGACACTACAAGCGCATCTTCTTTCATCTGATTTGCAGTTTGGTGGATTCTGTGCCCCAAAGCAAATTATCTCCTAATAACAGGGCCTTTATACAGACCTCTCGCAACAACAAAGCCTTCTGGGGGCTGATGGTCCTCCAATTCCTCCAACCAAATTACTTGTGAGCTATCTATCTCAGCAGGCAAAACAACTGGTAGGCAGAAAATTTTAACCAAAGTTAGAAAGCTCGGCAGAAACATAACTGTAAGTTTAAACATTAAATTTCAAGATCTCCACATACCAGGTGGTTGATTCATTTGAGACTTTCGGAAGTATGAACAGTGCCGCCCATCCTCAGCGGAGTATGGTGGAGAAAGGACATCAAAGAGAGCACAAGGTGTGATGGCTCTGAAAGTGTGAATGTTACCACCTGCATTAGGGTAAAGAATAGTTGTCTCTGGAGCAGTCATTTCACAATCTTTAACAAGCTTGGCTGGCCTTGCTGCAAATTCCAATAGGTAAGCCATTACATCATGGGGGACAAGTAGTACAGAATAATATATTTATAAAGACCATGTGCATGGTCAGTCAAAGAAACATAAATAGGATCTTTGTGATAAATAACCATACCTGTAGCCCATCCAGCACTAACTAAACAAATGACAGAAAATACAGCTTTTTCATAAAACAGAAGAAAACAAAACATGACTACCATGTGGAATGTACCACTACTTGTTTAGCTCTAAACTCAGCATCAAATCAGCTCATACAATTGACCAGGCTAACCAAATGACAAACTCAAAGTTGGCAGTATCGACTAACAAGAAAGTGTGAGTAAAAAGTGGCGGCAGTAGAGTGCAAATGAAAAGTCACCATTCTAGGCTTTGATGAAATACATAGTTTTTTTTGTGGAAATCAGAGCATTCTTAGTGATTGCACATTGGCAGAGTCCAGACTAGGTCTTGATTATTGATACAGATTTTTTTAGCAAATCAGAGTATTCTTAGTGATCGCAGATCACATAGAACCAAGGCCAATACTGAAAATACAGGAGAATTCAGCTAAATAAGTTTGGGAATTTGGTGTTCCTACTGATGGATAAGTCTCTATGTTAGCTGGTCTTTGTGGGGCTGCAGCAAGGACAACATCCTTGACGGGCTAGGACAACATCTTAGCATCTAGGACAGCATCTAGGGCTAGCATCTTGACATATGCTTGGCATCTTGGCATATGCTTGGCTGACTAGCAGCCTATAAATATGTATCCCCAACCCCTCAGGTTGGCATAGCATTTGTGTGAGAAATAAACCAGAAAATTGCCCCAACTCCTAGTGTCATCCTCTCTCGACGAGAGTAAGAATTCTGCTACTACCAAGAGTAAGAATTCAGCGACTAACAAGTGGTACCAGAGCCGTACTATCCTGTAGCCTGAGCATCTCCTGCTCATCTCCTTTCTCAGCCGCGCAACAGTCCCAGCCGGGAGCAGCAGCAGCTCCGGCCGCTCCTGCTCACTCCTCTCCCTCTGCGCAGACGAGCGCTCATCTGAAGCAGCCCCGCGGTAGCGCGTCATGTCCGCAGGGCAGTCTCATCGCTCGGTCGCCTCAAGCACGCGGCGTCGGCAGGAGGCCGAACTTGCCGCGGCAGAGGAACGCGAGCGAGCGGCGGCAGAGACCGCTGCGGCGGCGGCAAGGGCGTCGAGGCTGGCAGCGGCGGAGCTAGCAGCAGCTAGAGCGGCGGCCGATGCAGCGCGTGCGGCGGTAGCAGAGGTCGAGGCTCTGCGCGGCAGCATCAGCAGCTCCGTTTCTGCTGACGACAGCGCCGACGCGGACCTCAAGCTGCTGGGGAGGGAGGCAGCACGAGCGCGGGCGGCACAGTGGGCAGCCGCGCACGCCCACGAGCGCGGCGGCAGCCCAGACAGGCGCAGACGCGTCGGCGGCGCTCCTGGAGGAGGCGCGCACGGCGGTGGCGCTCCTGGAGGAGGCGCGCACGACGATGGCGCTCCTGGAGGAGGCACGCACGGCAACGGTGACGGACGGGTCGATGGAGAGCGCGGCCTTCACAGGCAGCGTGGCTCTCTCTCCCCGGATCGGTACCGTGGTTACCACGGGCTCCAGGTTGTTGTCAGGGACGTCGGCCCCGGCGGTGGGTGACCTACCCTCACTAAGACCAACTACGTCGAGTGGGCTGCGGTGATGAGGGAAAAGCTCCAGGTGCGGCACATGTGGGAGGCAGTCCGGTACGGCGACGTCGACTACGACCAGGATCGACGGGCGCTGGATGCCCTCATCGCTGCAGTCCTGTCCGAGATGCAGTTCTCGCTTACCAACAAGCGGACTGCCAAGGAGGCTTGGGACGCCATTGCTGCGGCACGCATCGCCAGCGACCGCGCCCGCAGGTCCACACTGCAGGCACTTCGCAAGGAGTGGGAGAACCTAGCCTTCAAGCCAGATGAGGATGTTGATGACTTTGCTCTCCGTCTCAACACTCTGTTGCAAAAGATGGTGCAGTTCGACAATGACACCTACGGCGAGGAGAGAGCTGTCGAAAAGCTCTTCCGCTGCGTCCCCGAGAAGTACAAGCAGATGGCTCGCTCGATCGAGTCCCTGCTAGATCTCTCCACGATGTCGATCAAGGAGGCGATAGGTCGCCTCAAGGTCGTCGACAGCGATGAGCCACAGTCTCTCTCGAGGCCCATCACCACTAGCGGGAAGCTCCTTCTCACTCGGGAGCAGTGGGCTGCCTACCAAGGTGACCGGAAGGGGGAGCCTTCTTCCGCGTCAGGCGGCCGCAAGCGTGGCAAGCCGCGCAAGGCGCACAGAGACGCCCAAGTCGGGGCGCTAGGACGTGCCGAGGGTGATGCCCACGGAGGCGCCTAGGGCGGCGTCGCCGGCAAGCACAAGCCGGCACGAGACAACGCCGGCCGCAACTGCGGCCAGCTTGGCCATTGGGCCAAGGACTGTCGACAGCCATGACACAACCAGGCCCATGTGGCACAGGCGGAGGAGTCGGCTCTGTTCATGGCATATGCAAGCATCGAGCTACCTCCAGCGTGTTAGTCGCTGAATTCTTACTCTTGGCAGTAGCAGAATTCTTACTCATCGAGAGAGAATGACACTAGGAGTTGGGGCAATTTTCTGGTTTATTTCTCGCACAAATGTCATGCCAACCTAAGGGGTTGGTGATACATATTTATAGGCTGCTAGTCAGCCAAGCATATGCCAAGATGCTAGTCCTAGATGTTGTCCTATATGCGAAGATGTTGTCCTAGCCAGTCAAGGAAGCTGTCCTTTCTGCAGCCCCACAAAGACCAGCCATCACAGAGACTTATCCATCATTCTCCCCCTAAGTCTTGTGCGTCGTCTTGTGGAAAGTTGAACAATCTCGGTCCTGGAGCAGAGCTCAAGGAACTTGATCCTCCCAAGAGGCTTGGTAAGCAGGTCCGCAAGCTGGTCCTTGGTGTTGATGTAGCTCGCCTTGATGCTCACTTTCTCCAAACAGCCTCGGATGAAGTGGTACCTCACCCGGATGTGCTTACTCCGTTCATGGAAAACGGGGTTCTTTGCCAGGGCCAGAGCGGACTTGCTGTCCATCCTGAGCTCCACCGCTCTAGTATCTCTGCCGAGGAGATCACCAAGCAGTCGAGCGAGCTAGAGCGCCTAAGTCGAAGCGGCGGAGGCCGCTATGTACTCGGCCTCGCAGCTGAACAGGGCCACCACCTGCTGCTTGACCGACTGCCAGCTAACGAGGCACTTGCCGAGGAGGAAGAGGATCCCACTCGTGCTCTTGCTGGTGTTGATGTCGCCGGCGTGGTCGCTGTACCCGATGAAGTGTGCCGCCCCAGGGCACCTAGGGTAGTAGAGGCCGTGGTCGAGAGTCCCCGCAACGTAGCGGATGATCCTCTTCACAGCCTGCTGGTGCTCCGTCGTCGGTCGCTGCATGAACCGACTAACATAGCCGACGAAGAATGTCAAGTCCGGCCGTGTGTGGACGAGGTAGCGAAGGCTCCCCACAAGATGCCGGTACTGCGTAGCGTCCACCTCCGTCGTGCTGTTGCGGCTCAGCTTCAGCCTCTCCATCGGAGTGAGAGCTAGGTTGCAGTTGGTGAGCCCAGCTAGCTCAACGATGGTGTAGACGGTCTGTCGAAGCGTGATCCCGGAGTCATCCTGGCGAATTCGCGCCGTACTGCGCTGATGAGGACATTCAGCGCCACTACTCCGCGCCGTACAGCCCACAGCAGAACGGCGTCGTCGAGCGGCGCAACCAGACGGTTGTGTGGATGGCTCGGGCCCTTCTCAAGCAGAGGAGGATGTCGGCTGCCTTCTGGGGAGAGGCGGTGGTGTCAGCCGTCTACATCCTCAACCGCTCGCCTACCAAGGCGCTCAACGGCAGGACACCGTACGAGGCTTGGCATGGACGCAAGCCGGCGGTCTCCCACTTGCGGGTCTTCGGCTGCCTCGCGTTCGCCAAGGAGCTTGGCCACATCAGCAAGCTCGACGACAGGAGCACTCCGGGAGTGTTCATCAGCTACGCGGAGGGCTCGAAGGCCTACCGCATCCTTGACCTGAAGACACAACTTGTGCGCACGGCGCGCGACGTTGTGTTCGACGAAGGGCGAAGATGGGCGTGGGACAAGGCGGTGGACGACGGCTCGGCTCCGACGTACGACTTCACTGTTGAGTACGTCCACTTCGAGGGAGCTGGGGGAGTAGGCAGCTCTTCGACGAGCGCGTCTACCCCAGTCCCCGAGCCTCCACCGACTCCGGCGCCTGCTACTCCGACAGCACCATGCTCTCCAGCCAGGACCTCGGCTGCGATGAGTTCTTCGCCGGCTCCACAGCCGGCACCGCCACGCACTCGAGCACCGACAGGCACCTCTTCGGGCACGTCTACTCCAACACCAGCTCGTGTCGAGCACAGCCCGGTTGAGCTCGCTACTCCGCTCTCTCACGACGAGGAGCGCATCGACGCGTACCACGACAGCGAGCCGTTGTGGTACCGTACGATGGAGAACATTCTCGGCGACCAGCCGGTGCCAGGACTAGTGCCTCACGACCTGGAGGCGCAGTTGCACCTTGCGTGTGACGACGGCGAGCCTCGGTTGTTTGCAGAGGCCGAGAGACACGCGGCATGGCGCGCCGCGATGCAATTGGAGATGGATGCGGTTGAGAAGAACCGCACCTGGGAGCTTGCTGACCTTCCTCGTGGTCACCGCGCGATCACCCTTAAGTGAGTGTACAAGCTGAAGAGGGATGAAGCCGGCGCCATCGTCAAGCACAAGGCTCGCTTGGTGGCACGAGGTTTCGTGCAGCAGGAGGGGGTCAACTTCGACGACGCCTTTGCTCTCGTGGCACGGATGGAGTCTGTGCGACTCCTCCTTGCGCTAGCTGCCCAGGAGGGCTGCCGTGTTCATCACATGGACGTCAAGTCGGCGTTCCTTAACGACGACTTGAAGGAGGAGGTCTACGTGCACCAGCCGCCGGGATTTGCGATCCCCGACAAGGAGGGCAAGGTGCTCCGCCTACGCAAGGCCCTCTATGGCTTGCGGCAGGCACCGAGGGCGTGGAATGCCAAGTTGGATTACACGCTAAAGGGGATGGGCTTCGTGCAAAGCCCGCACGAGGCGGCCATCTACCGACAGGGCAGTGGAGGAAATGCTCTGCTGGTGGGTGTCTACGTCGACGACTTGGTGATCACCGGCACCCAGAATGCGGAGGTGGCGGCATTCAAGGAAGAGATGAAGGCCAACCTTACAGATGAGTGACCTCCTTCTACCTGGGAATCGAAGTGCACCTGGATGACTCCGGGATCACGCTTCGACAGACCACCTACGTCAAGCGCGTCGTTGAGCTAGCTGGGCTCACCGACTGCAACCCAGCTCTCGCTCCAATGGAGGAGAGGCTGAAGCTGAGCCGCGACAGCACAATGGAGAAAGTGGACGCTACGCAGTACCGGCGTCTTGTGGGGAGCCTTCGCTACCTCGCCCACACACGGCCGGACTTGGCATTCTCCGTCGGCTACGTTAGTCGGTTCATGCAGCGACTGACGACGGAGCACCAGCAGGCTGTGAAGAGGATCATCCGCTACGTTGCGGGGACTCTCGACCACGGCCTCTACTACCCTAGGTGTCCTGGGGCGGCACACTTCGTCGGGTACAGCGACAGCGACCACGCCAGCGACATTGACACCAGCAAGAGCACGAGCGGGATCCTCTTGCTCCTCGGGAAGTGCCTCGTTAGCTGACAGTCGGTCAAGCGGCAAGTGGTGGCCCTGTCCAGCTGCGAGGCCGAGTACATAGCAGCCTCCACCGCTTCGACTCAGGCGCTCTGGCTCGCTCGACTGCTTAGTAATCTCCTCGTCAGAGACACTAGAGCGGTGGAGCTCAGGATGGACAGCAAGTCCGCTCTGGCCCTGGCAAAGAACCCTGTTTTCCATGAACGGAGTAAGCACATCCGGGTGAGGTACCACTTCATCCGAGGTTGTTTGGAGAAAGGGAGCATCAAGGCGAGCTACCTCAACACCAAGGACCAACTTGCTGACCTGCTTACCAAGCCTCTTGGGAGGATCAAGTTCCTTGAGCTCTGCTCCAGGACCGAGATGGTTCAACTTTCCACAAGACGACGCACAAGACTTAGGGGGAGAATGATGGATAAGTCTCTGTGTTGGCTGGTCTTTGTGGGGCTGCAGAAAGGACAGCATCCTTGACTGGGTAGGACAGCATCTTAGCATCTAGGACTAGCATCTAGGACTAGCATCTTGGCATATGCTTGGCATATGCTTAGCTGACTAGCAGCCTATAAATATATACCCTCAACCCCTCAGGTTGGCATGACATTTGTGTGAGAAATAAACCAGAAAATTGCCCCAACTCCTAGTGTCATCCTCTCTCGATGAGAGTAAGAATTCAGCGACTAACACCTACCCCTGCTGTACAGGCTAATGGTGACTTTACCCCTCTTTTTTAACTTTGTGAGTTTACCCTCGTGCTTTCATTTTGAATCTGCCGTTTACCCCTACTTTGGGATGCAGTTAGTGGCTGGGAGATTAAACAAATAAAATAGGAAAAGGGATTGAAACAAGAAAGTTCAGGCAGGGGCACGGCGTGGTGTCGTGCTCAGGCCAGTGGATCCAGGCACGGCATGGGCCTAGGTGCGCGGCTGAGAGCAGGTCCTGTGGGTGGGCAGAGGTGCACGTCAGCCTAGACGATTCATGCTGTGACAAGCTCGATTTGGATATTGGTGAGGTTGAATTGTATGGTGGCGAGCTCGATTTGGATGGTGGGGTCCTACAGGTGGTTTAGAGCTAATTTTTATTCGTCACTCTGATCCGCGGCTTGTGCTAGAGATGCTTCATTTTCTGAAAAGCAAACTACTATAGTTCCTGCAAATAAAGTTTCTTTCAGTCGATTAATCCTTCTTGGAAAATAAATTTTGCACAAATTTATAATAATAAAACGAATGCGTAAATTTGTGTTTAATTTTGTTGCTAACATCCCTACCAAATATGTCAAAATTATGATCTCGAAATACGGGTAATTTCACAAAGATCTCTAACAAAACAAGGAAAAATCACAGGGGTAGACTAGTCTTTTCAACCAAAAGTTAACACCGTTAACAAGACTTCACAGAATAGGGGCAAGCTCTTCCTTCAGTTTGAAAACACGGGTAAAATCACAAAGTTTAAAAAACGAGGGCAAAATCAGCATTTCTATTCAAAACGAGGGCATGAACACCAAAGCCCAAATAAGTCTAAGTAAAATGCAAAGTAATACTTATGCACTATAAACATGAAATGCCGAAAAGACATTCTATAGCATGATATAGCCTAGGCCTACAAAGACAGTAGGTAGTGATGTGGGTCTGTAGAACCGGAGTCCTCTTCGGCTCAAATTTGGATGCCTAATTCTTCTTTACAACACCACGTAATTCCATAGGTTGGTCGAGTTTCTATTAACCTTTTCTTATTTTTATGATTTAGAGCATCTCCAAGAGTTCCCAAATTTTTTTCCCAAAACCACTGAGTTTTCCAAGCCGCTAAAAAATATTGGGAGAAAACAAGAGTTTCTCCAACCGTTTCTAAGATCACTCCTAAAACATCAAAAACTTGGTCCCACACAAAACTACTGCGGCGTCTTTTCTTTCGTGGGAGATCGCGCACATCTGCGCCGCCTCCTTCCACATCAACATGTGACGGTTGCCGGCAGCCGGCCGGCAGCACTCTGATTAATTTTGCGGCAATATATGATACGATTCTATGAAATACGCAAAAGAAGCAGGTAGTACAATGGAGGGCAAGAGGCTCGCCGCTTGCTGCCTGCTCGTCGTCATGCTGCTGTCGACCCAGCAGCGGCCGGTGGCGGCCATGTCCAAGTGCTACGCTGAGTGCCGGGAGTACGCCGACTGCATCAAACGGCCAGCCGCCACCGTCGTCGCCGACCAGATTGCCTCGGGAACAGCATCGCACATGGTGCATGGTGCATGGAGCTCGTTGGGAGCAGCATCTCGCCAAGGCTGGGCGTGCGCAAGACGTTCGTGGACTGCTGCGATGTGCCTGTGCGCAGCTACGGCATGCGCGTGGACGAGCGCGACGTCTCCATGATCGTCATCTTCAAGGCTGAGATCGCGGAGCTCCTTGGGCCCGAGTTCGCATGCGCCGCGCTCCCACGCGTGTTCGTCGACGACCAGCATTACGCGCGTGCGTGCTCGAGGCGGAAGGCATGCTGCTCGGTGCCGGTGGCGGCGGTAACAAGCCCGAGGGAGAAAATTGCTGCAGATACTGTCGCGAGGAGTTTTCCCAAGTCGCGAGAGCGCGCGTATCTTTACACGCAATCGGCAGGTTTTTCCAAGTCCCAAAAGACTGGGAGGTAGGATTAGTTGTTGGAGATGTATTTTTTTCAATCTTTCCAAAAACCTTGGATTGGGAGTTTATTTTGGGAACTCTTGGAGATGCTCTTAGGTATGTACTCCCTCCGTCCCTAAAAGAATGCAATTCTAGAACAGTGACATTTAAGTGTCCAAGTTTGACCAAATTTATATAAAAAATTACTAACACTTATCGTAATAAAAAGATATTTGTCACGAAACATATTTTCATGGAGACCAAGCAAACGATGGCCCAACGGAGCCCAACCACGTAACCCTAGCCACTGGATCCACCGCCGGCCGCCGGCCCAACGCCGGCGACCTCCCCCTCCCCCCACCTACCTGCATCCGAGCGCCCCTCCTCTTCTCTCCCGCACGCAGGTGCGCGCGTGCCCGCGGCACGGCCACCGCCACCCGCGTCAGGCGCGTCGAGCCTCTTCGATGGCGCCCCCAAGCACGGCCGGCGACAACCACGTTGCGCCTGCTCCATGTCGTCGTCGCCACCGGCCTCCGCTCAGGTGACGCCGAGCGTCGCCGATGGGTACCTCTCGGACCGCCGCCGGTCGGGCCCCTGTCGTCCCCCTCCCAGCCGCCTCGGGCGGTGCCGAGCGCTGCGGAGCCTCCCTCACCCCCCCTCCACCGCGCCAACCACCCCGTCCCCACCTCTCCCTCGCGCGGGATCTAGGGAGCTCCATGGCGCAATCCCACATCCTCTACCGACGGGGCCGCTGCGCCGGGCTCTGCCGTTGTGACCCCCGCCGGCCCGCAGCCCGTCGGATCAAGCGACCTGTCGGCGGGAGGTGCTGGATCTAGTGGACCTGCGGCAGCAGGGGCCGGGATCCTCGCCCCCCCAGCCGACGCCTGTGCGGACGACCTCCACCGGCGCTAGGGTCCGTGCGGCGTAGTCGGCCCCGGCCCCCGCACCCACCTACAACGCCCCGCCGCCCCCTCCGCCACCTCCCCACCCCCTACCCGCGCACACGCCACCTGCGCCGTCGGAGCCCGAGGTTGCCGCCACCACAGCGGCGGTCGCGCTGCACGCGGCCATCTCAACCAACACGACCACCTCCTCCGCCGGCGCCCCCTTGACCCCTCCACCGCCGGGGCCGGCCGCTGGCAGCCCGCTGCCGTGCGCGGTCGTGGCGCCGCCGGACTCCACCAGCCCCTCCTTGCTCTCACCGGATGCGGACCCGTTCTGCCTAGGTCCCTCCTCCAAAGGGCGCACGAAAAGTTGCCGGTGGGCGGATGACGATTGCGAGGAGTCCGACAACGACCAACCCACTACCTACCTCGACGTCGTTCTTTGTCAGGCGAAGCCGGGATCGACGTCCCGCCGCGCGCCCAGCCTCGTCCAGTAGTGGCTGGGGGCCGGGGAAATGCAAACGTTGGTTGGCTGGGACGTGGCCGAAGGCTGAGGAGACGCAGCCGGCCGCGCCCCCAGCTGGTGTACAGCCTGCCTACTCGGCCTGTGGATGGCCGCGTCCCCGTCTGCCAACGCCTTGGACGTCGCAGACGGGTCTCCACCCCCAACGCTGATGGGTGGCGTGAGATCTCCTACGGCAGGAGACACGTCCTGCGGCCGCCACGACCGAGAAGCAGCTTCTGCAGGCCCAGAAGATCCCGGCAAATGTTTCAACTGCCTTTCCTACTCACACCGAGTAGCGACCAACCGGTTGCCACGGCGTTGTCTGCGCTGTCACGGCGTCACCTCGCTAGGGACTGCAAGTGGCCCAGGCGTGCCGCGACGATGGGGTCAGAGGCAGACGTCGCTACTTCTACTGCCGCACGCTGCTCCCACAAGTCAGATCTGCTCACGGTGGTGCTGTGCGAGGGCGCTGGGCCTCCCGTATGGGTGGACCCGATGCTTCATGAGCTCACTACCTCGCTTGTCGTGAGTCGATTCGCGGGTGCTCCAGCGTTGGGGCGCCCGTCTACTCCGTCAGCAGCCTCTCTGGAGGCTCAGGCATCATTGGCGTACTACCGTTCGCCACCACGGATGCTGAGGCGCCGGGGGTGGATGGTGACGATCTGCCAGTTTCGCCTTCGGCCCTCGCCAGGGAGTTTGCTAGGCGCATCTCCGCTCCGCTAAAGACTACCATCCTCAAGGCGCCACGCCGACGTCGAACCCGTCGCTCTCCATCGTCGGTCACCATCCGCCGTAGCACGCGTCTGGTGGCTAAGTGTGCCTCTTGGGCCCCTAACGCCACCCTTCAAGCGCAGAAGGTGCCTATGTCCAAGTGGGAACCCTCCGCCTCATAGCCGTCAGATTCCCGGGTAGTGGCAGACTTACAGCAGACATTCTAGAGCCCGCTCGACTCCGCAAAAGGGGCCGCACTTCGAGCGCTGATGAAGTTCGACATGGCGGGGTTCAAGTGTATGTTCGAGGAGGCTTGCTAGTCTCGTTGGCACCTGCCCAATTGGTTGCAACTTTCTTGTAATGTAATTTAAGTTAGGTTTATTTGGGTCGTGTTGGCTTCTATCCTTCCACGGTAATCTATGGATTACTTGGGGATGTTGTAACTAGTCAAACTCTGCTTCTTAATGAAATATGTGTCGTAAGGACACGCTCGTGAAAAAAAAAATCATAATATACTTATTTGAAGTCATAAACATTAATATTTTAACCTATATATTTGGTCAAACTTTAGGCACTTAACCGAGAATACACCTAGAATTGCATTCTTTTTGGGACGGAGGTAGTACTGGACAGTGCTTTGCATCTATAAAATTTATGCACTATGAGCTATAAGTTTCTAATACTGTTCTACTTGACATCTGTTTGAGACACATCCTTGGATCACTATGTCAAATGTCATCCAATAAGCAAAACGAATCAATGAACACAACAGATGTGCAAGAAACAAGAGATAGCGAAGTTCCATTTCTTCGGATTTAGGAGTCGCGGTCTCCTCGCATTGCACAGGCAAGGGTAAGGCTTGCCACTAACACCCTTCCCCAGACCCCGAACAGAACAGGAGCTCTCTGCACTGGGTACGCCCTTTTTAGGAACAGACGAATCAACTTCAAACTGTAATTTTATGCCTTTTCGTTCTTTTCCCACCCCCACCCCCCAAGAAAAAAAGCATTTACATCGAGTATATTCTCTGACAAACAAATAATACCATAATAAACAATGGCATGCAGAAGGAATGAACCAATTCAAATGTCAGAACTCACTTTGGAATTGATCAATTGGATGATCAGGTACATCAACCCAATCATAAGATTCAGCATGCAGTCTTCCATAAAGAAGCTTGCTAAGTACAGTCATTCCAGGATGATTATGAAGTGGAATAACTGAAGAAGGTGGCATACAAAATATACCCATCTGCAAAATCATATATAAATTTAGTAAATCCTGAACGCAGTGAGCACCACAGAGAAACCACTTTATCTGACCTCCTGAAACCCACACAAAATAAACATAGAAATTGAATAATGAATGAATAAGAGATCTTACAGAGAAACTTTCACATTCATGAATGTGCAAATATTTGATTGTAGCAGAGAACTGGTTAGCCCCATTACGTCCTCGTCTCCCATTTGATGGACGCATAGAACTACTCCAATTGCGTGCGATTTGTGCTTCATTATCTAGGCCGACATCTAGAGGTCTTATCTCATCTGCAAAAAGGAACAGGGACCATATTTTAAGTCTGCCGATGCTCTTATCTCACAGAACGAACCACAACTCAATGTTAGAACTGAAATAAAGTTTAGAGCAGCAGTGCCAGAACACAATTTTATATCATACATGTAAGCCAAACACCTTAATGAAATCAATCAAGATGTTGCTTCCTTTTGGAGGGAATTCAGCTGTAGTGAATCCTCCTGTTGCTATCATATATCAAATAAACATACAGGACTGAGTATACAGATTTATTTACAGCGGAAAAGATAAATAAACCTATCAAGAGATTAACACCAGCACCAAATTTTTTGCAAAAACTCAGTTGTCTGTTTGGAGAGACAGATTCAAAACTACGAACCCAATTCCCCGTACCTAAAGCTGGCAGCACTCAGTTGAAGTTCAAATGTGTTATCACTTATCAGTTATTCGCAGCGGGTTGGAACATCACCATGAAATTCATAGTCTGACCCATCAACAAACAAATTAATTAAACCAATTGACCAATGCCAGCAACTGAAAGCTACTGATCTAGAACAGGCAAACAAAACTGATTATGAAGTAACACATAAAAGAAAAGTCTCTGTTAAAAAACATATAAAAGAAAAGATCATGAATTGTCTTGTTGCACCAGAACAAATCACCAGCAAAAATATGACATCATGGTCACAAACAGGTTGACTTTCCATTTCAAGCTCACTGTGAAAAACACAACTAGGCAATGGTAAAAGATACCAATTATTCCAGAAGATAAACAAATTTGACTCACCTAACAGTGCACGGACTCTCTCAAGCGCCTCTTCAGATATGGGACCTTGTGGAGAAAATGATACTTTACATGCATTAGAGAGATTCTTTATTTTTGGCATCTTGCACTTCAATGTATTCTTGAGATGAAGCCAAGTGTCAAGCTTCTTAAAGATCTACTTTAATCCTCAACTGAAAGGCTGAAATACAGGTCAATTGATCCACAGACGTGTTGTTGGACACTGATTGCCTATCCTTGCACCTACCGAAGCAACAAGAGTGTGTTCCATGAGATTATCCAAGAACAGTCTCCTCAAAACAAAGACAATGAAGAAAACAAAGGAAAACCTGTACGGATATCGCTATATTTAATAAATGTGACTGATATATAAATCATATAAAGTGTAGCTTGAGAATGGTATAACAAATGCAGACTTCGTATTAACATGGATGAAGATTAAGTACACTGTAAAAACATAACAACCACACATCAAGATCAGGTGAGTTACTGAATTATAATGTGATTCACTCTAGTAGAAGCTGCTATGTATTCAAGTCTAGAGATTTGCTTGTTCTACAATTTGATGCCATCCTCCCCCCTTTGGGAGCACTTACCGAAAAGCTAAAGCCATAGAGCACATTTACCCTAGCAGATGGTTAGCTATGTAAAATGCTAATCTAAGTCCTCCAGTCCAAAAGTATAATCATTATAGATTGTAAACACATAAACTATATCAATACACAAAACTACTGTCTGTGAAATCTTCTAGGATGTTAATAGGTAAAAGGATTGGGGTTGGTTTAATATATTTTTCGAAATAACTCAATCCTTTTTTGCTAAGACCTGCATAAAAATATGCCGCTGATGTTAGTAAAGCTAAAGCAACAGTAGTATTTATATCATTCGTGGGCGCTGCTAATAAACTATATCAATACACAAAACTACTGTCAAACAACAATACATGAGGGGAAATAAAAGATCTCATGTAGAAAAATAAATGAAATGGGATACTCCATGAGCATATGGATTAACAACTGCTCCCCATCTAATTGCCATAAGTCCAAGGTGCAATCACTCGTTTCAAATGTCCCACCCATATTCATCTAAAGCCCACAGGACATGATCACCAACACCATTACAAAAATTATTGTGGCATGCATGGTTGGCATTTAATCAAAGTATCAAACATCAGGCATACCAGCAGGGTCGCATTAGACCACACACCGAGAACTGCCTGCTTCCCATGGTTATACACATTCAGTGGCTCAATGTCAGAAAAAAAAACTACTACCACACATTCACTGCATTATTGGTCATAATAACTAGCCAAACTGTAGCACAATGTTTTCAGACTTAAGCATCAAACGACGTTAATTGAGTGGAAGGATAAAAGGAAGTTGCCATAATTTCGAAGGGTTTTATCACGATATTCATACAAATGATTCATCCTTCGTTAGTCTAATACTCTAATTCCAAAACTCAATCCCTTGTCGAATAATCTCCAAATCTAAGGGCACATCAAGGAGAGGAACAGGGGAGGCCAATACCTATGGCTGCCGCCTGACACGAGCCTTCTCTTCTTGCAGGCTGCCGTCCTCTCTTTGCTGTCGTGGCCACTGGCTCGCTGCTCCGTCTCCTGAATAGGGTTAGCGTCAGCGCATGCAAGGGGTTGAGGTGACGCGCGCGCTACCTTGTGGGGGTCGGCAGGGCACCTGGGGAAGTCGACTGGGCCGCTGCTGGAGTATGGGCAGAGCACGGGAAGAACGCAAACCGGGGCAGATCCCACCCCCGCACCTTGAAGGCAAGAGAACCTCACCTAGGAAGGACGAAACGAGACGAGGCCCGAATCTCTCGGGGAGGATCCGAGGAGCAGCGTCGGCGGATTGGGCGCGTAGGGATCGGCGAGCGCCACCGCAAGCGGCTGGGTGTCGTGGCCGCCGCGTCCGATCCGGCGCCGCGAGGCATCAGCAGCGCCTCCTCGCCATGAGGGGCGCGCGTCGGGGAGGAAGGCGCAGGGGCTTACTGTGGTTGCCTGGTTGGTTGGGGAGGCGCCGAGGAGGAGGGGGTGCTGGTGAGTGGTGACCGGGTGAGATGCCCTGGCCCGAAACGGGTCCTTTCTGTAAGCAACTTCTGCTGCTGCGCGTCGTCTTTTTTATGAGCCGGGAGTGCAGAGTGTACTAGGTGGTGGGGCCGTGGGCCCCCGCGCCCACCGCTGGCCGACTCCAAGCCGGTGACATGACATGCGGACCCCTCGCGCGGGTCACGCGGACCTCCGTAGGCTCGGTGCTGGTGGGTTGGGAGAGTGATGGTCAGGACATTCTGCGTGGTGGTGCACGGACCAGGTCCAGGAAGGAGGAGCCACTGTTCGCGCGCCGGCCCTCGCGTACGCTGAAGGGGTACGGTGGGTGGCGCGCACGCGGGGCAGGCCGGCTGCGGGCTGCGGCACGTGAGCCCGCAGTGGCGCAGCGGGTGGGAGCAGCCGCTTACTGGCGCAGAAAATAATCTACACATGCCGCCATCTCAGTCCATGACATGTGGGACCAAATCAGCATGGGACCACCATGTCACGGGATGCATGAGTCCAAACCAAAGACTAGTCATGTCGAATTGTCGATGTGCTCTGGGGGAACGCAACAAGACTACCCGTCCATGCCCCCATTTTAGAATTGGGCCTGGTTTAGATGTCATCTAAATTTCAAGTTTTTTCCATCACATCAATTTTTAGTCGTTTGTATGGAGTATTAAATATAAGTAAAAAAATAATTAATTACACAGTTTAGTTGGAAATCACGAGATGAATTTTTTGAGCCTAGTTGGTCCACGATTGGACAATATTTGTCAAATAAGACGAAAGTGGTACTATTTATCAGGTTAAAAAAATTGCAAAGCGAACAAACCTTGGAACGCATTCCTCGTGCCCACCAGCCCACCACACCCAGGCCAGCAGCGCGACCTGCCGCCTGGCCAGCGGGAGCGGGCCTCGTCCTCGGTGCGTTTGCTTCTGCTGACGAGTCCTCGCCTCCACCTCCAGGGCTCCAGTCCTCCACGGACCACGGCCTCGCCCTTGCCGTACGGCGCCGAACCCTAACGGCCTAACCCCATTGCCTGTGGTAAAAAAAAAGGCCGGTATCTAGGCCGGCGGTTTCAGTGGCGCACACTGTACGATGCGAGCTAGAATAGGCGGCACTAGCAGAAGGGTGCAGGCGAACAGGTGTCGCGCGCCGGGAACGGACGGCGAAAAGCGCTGCATCGTGTCGTCCCGCATCGGGTGGCGGCCGCGGCCAGCCTCTGGTTGGGTCGCCCGAGCGGAAGATCGGGGGTCAGGAGGTGGGCTCGAGATTCGAGGGAAAGGAGCGGACGCACTTCGTTCATTGAACTTGAACCTCGCGGTCGTCGGTCGCGGCGGGACTTCGGAAATGTGCGCTCGGCCCCAGCGGCAACACCCTGCCCCTCGGCCCCTCTCCGTGGCCTGGCACGTCGGGTCGGTTCGTCGAATGGGGATGATGCACTGCTGCATTTGCGGTCAACACTCAACAGTCAATACGCACCCGCGAGGACAGCAGCGAATAGGGATCCAGATTCTGGAGGGACTGTGTTCCGTTGTACTCCCTCCATCCCAAAATACAATGCTCACGTTTGACGATCAGTTTAGGCTTTGACTAAAATTATATAAAAAATATTAACACTTATAAAACAAAATAAGTATTATTAAATTAACTATAAAATATATTTTCATAATATATTTATTTAAAGACATCAATGCTAATACTCTATTAGGTCTATTTTATCTTGCGCAAGTTAGAACTAGATTATACTTTGATCATTTATTTGTTTTATATTATATTATTTATACTTATAAATATATAATCATTGAATAGTATAAATCCTTACAAATCTAATCATATAAAGTTTGTATTATAACAGTTAAAAATTATTAGCCTAATTATTGGTCAAAGTTTTTAAAGTATGAATCTCGATATGCGTGTGCGCCATATAAGATGAACTGGAGGGGTTACTATTTATTATAAACTTAGTCAAACATGAGTTAGTTTTGACTGACACGTTTCTCATAATTGCATTCTTTTGTGGACGTAGAAAGTAAAAAAAATGTGCACGTCAACTATTTTAGTCACAAGGATCCAGATTTTAGGCTCTATCTTGATTAAGTTTAAAAATACTAGTATTTATAATAACATATTAGTACATGTGTATATATATTTACAATATTATTTGGTGTCATGTTCATACGTTATAAGCTGATGTGCAACATCTTGGGAGGTCATTATACAAATAGTGAAATGTTTTTTGAAGAGTGAGAAAATTACCTTTACAATACATTATACAAATAGTGAAATGTTAGGTTCAACTAAAGCTGCAAAAAGCTATGCCAAAAGAAACCTTAGAGCATCTACAATAATTTTTTTAAATAGGTAAATCAATGAATTTTTCAAGTCACTTAAAAAGCAAGGACCATATTTGTTAGCTTTCTCCACTCATTGCTAATATCTAACTCCTAAAAGTTAGAACATAGTTATGCATAAGAAATCTTAAACTGTTTTCAAATTATTTAGGCCACTGGTACTCAATACAATTCATAATATGCTGATGTGAAAACTGAATTATATAAATTATTTAACAAATATGAGAGCATGTTTAGTGCAGTTAGACCTCAAAGGGTTACACAGCCATCAAACCATACAGGCAAGAGAAAACATGCTTAGGGAAGAATCTTTGGAGGAACAAGTGTTGTTGGTCCTTCCCCTGCCACCACTTCATATTCTTCTACCTCTGCTGCTTCTGAACTCTCAGGCTATTTAGACAGTGACAATGTCACTTCTTATGAGGATGATTTTGACATGCTTCTTTGATGGCGTAACCACAAACTAACCTATCAAATCCTATCTATAATGGCCAAAGATATCATGTCAATTCTTGTGTCTACTTGTTCTTCAGAATCTTGTTTCAGCTTGTCAGACAGGATTATTGAAGAACGGCGCCGACGCTTGTTACTTGAAACTGTTGAGATACTGACCTGCTTGAAGGACTGGGAGTTAGGAGAAAAGAGGAAACAACATGCAGCTGCCGACAACAAAGAGCTTGAAGAAGCATTCAAGAATTCGCATTTCGATGAAGTTGAAGGTGGTGGTGCTGCTAGTGGTGACTGAGAGTGAAACTAAGGTTGAGAGTGGACTTGTCAGTTGTCACTTACTTATGTATTATTTGCATTTGAACAATGGTCTGTAATAACTTAATACAATTTATGAGCTGGTTGCATCTTTTTTTTCTAGAGTTTCTCACAAGGGTGGGCTTTATCTAGAAAGGTTTTCAATGAGGCAGCATTGCACAAACAGCTAATTTTGTTATCTAAGTCTTCTGTTATATAAGTCATTCTATGATATGTTCTTCTGTGTAACAAGATTCGAACACAAGCTATCTGTAGAATGTGTAAGGCCACATTGAGTGCTAGATCTGTTGCTGGTACTAGTCATTTGATTAGGCACCAAAAAACTTGTAGAAAAAAGACTGGTCATGCTGCTAGGGTTCAGTCTAGGCTTGCTTTTAATCCTGATGTTCTTTGCATAACTAGGACTATAATCCTGTTGTTGCTCGATCTGAGTTGTGTCGATTGATTGGTAGACTTGACCTTCCATTAGGTATAGGTCAGACAGAGGCCTGGGAGGACTATATTGTTAAGGCTCATAACCCTAGGTTTGTTAAGTATTCTAGAAGGACCATCACTAGAGATTTTGGTAAGCTGTTTACTGAACGCCGTGATATACTTAAGAATTATGTGTTGTCTGCTGCTTCATATGTTGCTTTGACTTTAGACATTTGGTTTGAAAATGCTAAGGAGAACTACATTTATGTTGCTGCTCACTATGTGAATGCTGATTGGGAGTTGCAGAAAAAGGTTATTGATCTTAGATTGATTGAAGTGAAACATTCTGATGAAAACATTGCTGAAAGAGTTGTTGCTGTGGTTGAAGAGTTTGCTCTTATTGATAAAAAAATTTCTATCACTTTCGATGATGTTTCTTCTAATGGTAAGGCTATGGAAACTTTGACACCCATGTTTGTTGGTTATTTAGGTGTTGATCCTTCACCTGAGCCTTTAGATGCTAATAAACGTAAGCATAGTCTTGTGCATCAATGTTGTGCTTGTCATATAATTAATCTGATTATTAAATCTAGAATAAAGAGGTTGAAACCTTACCTAGAAAATTTTAGAACTGTAATTAATTTCTTGAATTCCTCTAATAAAAGAATTGCTATGTTCAAAAACTACTGTACTGCTAAGGGTGTGAGACCTAGAAAGTTTGGCTTAGATATAGATGTTAGATAGAATGCTACTTATTTTATGCTGAAACACCTGGTTCCATATAGTGAAGTATTTTTGTGTTCATTAATTCAAATTATGGAACTACACTGTTGTCTTCAAATCACTAGTATATTACTAAGAAGATATTGGAGTTCCTAGAACTCTTTGATGACTACATGTTGTTTTATCTGGTATTTATTATCCCACCAGTCCACTTGTTCTACACCATGCTTTCGAGATTGCATCTCATTTGCATGCATGTGAAAGAGATCATAATCTTAGAAATATTGTGTACCCTATGAAGCTTAAATTCCTTAAATACTGGCAGGACATACCTCTGTTATACTCATATGCACTCATTCTTGATCCTATAGCTAAGATAAGAGGTTTTCATAGGGTTCTCTAATTACTTGCTGAAGCCACTGGTACTCAATATAATTCATACTATGCTGATGTGAAAACTAAATTATATAAATTATTTAACAAATATGAGAGCATGTTTGGTGCAGTTAGACCTCAAAGGGTTACACAGCCATCAAACCATACAGGCAAGAGAAAACATGCTTAGGGAAGAATCTTTGGAGGAATAAGTGTTGTTGGTCCTTCCCCTGCCACCACTTCATATTCTTCTACCTCTGCTGCTTCTGAACTCTTAGGCTATTTAGACAGTGACAATGTCACTTCTTATGAGGATGATTTTGACATACTTCTTTGGTGGCGTAACCACAAACTAACCTATCAAATCCTATCTATAATGGCCAAAGATATCATGTCAATTCTAGTGTCTACTTGTTCTTCAGAATCTTGTTTCAGCTTGTCAGACATGATTATTGAAGAACGGCGCCGACGCTTGTTACCTGAAACTGTTGAGATACTAACATGCTTGAAGGACTAGGAGTTAGGAGAAAAGAGGAAACAACATGCAGCTGCCGACAATAAAGAGCTTGAAGAATCATTCAAGAATTTGCATTTCGATGAAGTTGAAGGTGGTGGTGCTGCTAGTGGTGACTGAGAGCGAGACTAAGGTTGAGAGTGGACTTCTGCTTTGGTGTGAGTTGAGAGTGGACTTGTGTCGGTGTTTCGTACGAGCACCAGCAAGTAAATTTATAGTAATGCGCATTGGGCTCGGATGGTGCGCTAAAGGACACAAGATTTATACTGGTTCAGGCCGAATGTCCCTACGTCCAGTTTGTTGCTGCTCGTGTTATTAGCACCGTAAATGGTCTGTAGTAAGGGGTACAAATGATCAAGAGAGGGACTGGTCCCAAGTCTCTGATGGAAAGGTCAAAAGGAGGTCAAGAGCTTCGTAGCCGCTTGACTATATGTATGTGTGTGTTCTTGTATTGTTCGATCAAAAGTTCCCCCCTTTGATGGGAGAAGCGCATCCCCTTTTATAGATGAAGGGGCTGGCTTTACATGGATGAGGGCTTTACCTAATCTTGTGGCTCACGTCTATCCAGCCTCGTTTTTCATCCTGATGAGTGCGAAGGAAGATAAGTGCCTACAATACTGTCGATGTCTCTGTAGAATGTCAGGTTGATTACAGAACGCTGCCCTACATAGGGTATGGGCTGTAGTACAGTGGTTTTGACTTATTAGCCTCTCCCGCCCTTGCTCCGCATGCCTTCTGGTTTCTATGAGTCTTCGTCAGAGGGACGAGGGGTCAGGGTCCGGCGTAACGCTGTGGTCAAGGCCTTCTGACTTGGCGGATCTGAGGGGTTGGGAAGCGGGCGCCGCTCCCTCGGGTCCATAGCATGGTGACAGAATATCCGTCGTTCGCGGAGATAGCAAATCCTTCTCTGGAGCATAGTGATTGTCATATATCTTCGTCGGGTTCCGTGTTCTAGGGCTCAAGGCGGCGCCTACAACTCTATAGGGTGAGGAGCACGCACCTGTACAACCTTTCGGGCTCTGCGGCGCCCGGAAGGGTCTAAAGCACCTGTCCCATCATCCCCTGGCAGTACTTTTCCTACTAGGGCGCAGGGTATGGTCCTTGGAGCCATAGTTGACCTGAACGTCTTGTCTCGCCTTGTACTTATCATCTTGAGGGAACGAGGAGAAGTTGTCAGGTAAGATGAATCCAGTCTTTAGATATGGAGCAGGGTGAGGCTCGTTCCTTGCCGTCGGGCGAAACGAAGACCAATCCCTATCTCTTGGGCAAGACCGACCCTGCCCCTCCGAGGTTGGGTGAGGCGGAATCTACCCCTCAGCCCTCGGGCGAGACCGAGCCTGCCCTAAAGGTGTCGGGCGAGACGGAGATTAGCCCTGAGCCCTCGGGCGAGGCAGAGCCACCTCAAAGGCATCGGGCAAGACGGAGTCTATCCCTCGGCCCTTGGGCAAGACCAAGCCTGCCCCAAAGGCGTCGGGCGAGACGGAGACTAACCTTGAGCCCTCGGGCGAGGCAGGGCTATCTCAAAAGGCGTCGGGCGAGGCGGAACAAAACTCCTGTCATTCGAACAAGAGATGAAACGGCGCTCTCATGCGTCCAGAAGTTTTTAACGTTTGGTGGTTATTGGTTCCACCTTCTGGGGTACCCCGGTATTAGGTCCTCGATAGTAGCCCCTGAGCCTCTAGGTGATTCGGGTAGAACCGCCTAGAGGGTGTTTTTTGATTTCGTCAAAGTTACTTTGTCGAAGGGTGCGCGTGAGCGCACCCGATGGGTGTAGCCCCCGAGCCCCTGGGTGATTCGAGTAGAGTCGCCCAGGGGGTTGTATCGGTCCCTTCGCGGATAAGGCTGAAGGACTTAGTTTTTCGTCAAGTGGATGTTTTCCCGAGGGGATCGTGGCATCCCGTTCGTGGGGAACTTATTCAGGGCTGACCTATTTGGTGCTTGCGCCCTTGATTTCGGATCGTTCGTGGACCCTTCCTTAGTTGGGCTGGCCACCGAGCTTCTGGGCCCTAGGTGGGCCAAAGAGAAAAAAGGTCTTCGTGGCTTGCGTTTCCTAGGTGGGTAGAGAGTATGGATTCACCTGGGGAAGGCGAACCGTCCACCGTGATTTTTGGGGTGAGAGGATAGGGACTGCACACGCGTGTCCCGTGATGTGACGCGGCAGGGCGCGTGGCAGGCCTGGAGATCGAGGCGGACGGTTGCCCTTCTTGCGTCCGTCGCCCCTATAAAACCATGGGGTTCGCCCCCATGGTTCCGTATTTCGCTCCCTTGTCCCTACGTCTCGAAACACCCACCGCCAATCGCCCCAGCCTCCTGTGCCCGTGCCGCCACCGTCAGCTGGCTTGCATCCATGTCACAGCCACCATCAAGCTTATGCCTACCCCACAGTCACCGTCGAGCTCGCGCCCACCTTTCTCCTCAATTGCTTTGATGGAGTTGTGGGGCAGATCTAGCATCACCCCACGGTGTTTGGAGGGCCTCATCCATCGCGGCCTTCTCCGCTCGCTGTCCATCGTCCAGGAGTGGCTGCTACCTGGCGACAAGGGTGAGTCGGTGCCACTTGAAGGGTATGTTGTTTCTTTCGCCATCTTCCATGAGCGGGGATTCGCGGTACCCGTGCATAGATTTCTTCGGAGGCTGCTAGATTATTATGAGGTGGAGCTATAGCATCTAACTCCCAACGGGGTTCAACACATGGTGGCATTTGTTGCCCTGTGCGAGGGTTTCCTAGGGATCAATCCCCATTTTGATTTGTGGCGGTATTTCTTTAACATTAGTTTGTCGAAGAGGAAGATTGGGGGGAAAGATGTGAACACGCCAATGGGATGTGCCAGCATTCATCTGCGCCATACCTAGTCGAGGGGTTATCCATACATGCGTCTGGCAACATCCAACAAGGGATGGCACTCGTAGTGGTTTTATGTTAGGGACAATGCGAGTGCCACCCTTCTGAGGTACACTGGACGCCTTATTCAAGATGCTCCGGAGTCGTGGAGCTGGGGCATCTAGTCCAAAGACAAGAAACACCTCTCCGACCTTCTTTCCGCTCTTCAAGCCCTGAAGGATCGGGGCGTAAAGGGGACGGGGATTATCGGCGCCTATCATGCGAGGAGGGTGGCGCCGCTGATGGCGCGCGTGGTCCCCTTGCATCGGATGACGCCTGGAATGTCGTTCGAGGGGACGGTGCTTGTTGATGAGGCACTCCCTTTTTCAGAAGTGGAGCAGTGCATTAAGGAGGCGACGGAGTCGATGAAGGATTCCAAAGGCAGCGTCCTCGACATTGTGTATCCGGTGCCCGGACATCCTCCAATGTGGCCAGAACCTGGGTTCTTTGAATTCGTAAGCCCTCTTCTCCCGTGCACTTTTCTTTCTCCTGAATCTCCATTTTTAATACTTGCTTTTGTGATGTTGGGACCAGCCGAGGGGGCTAGTCTTCAAGGATAGTCCAGTTCCACTATCGAAGGACAAGGCCGTGGCGGCGGCGAATCGACTCGCGGCCGAGCGGGAAAAGAAAGCAAGGAAGGAGATGAAGAAGGCGAAACGACTAAAGCAGGAGGCACGGGATCGGGGGGAGGACGTGAGCAGTGAGGATGATGATGACGACGACGATGAGGTAGCCATCGGTGTGGATTGGGACGCCCTAGAGGACGAGGACACGCTGACAAGTGGCCACCCGTCCATGTAGGGACCCTTCCCGTTCCACGCGGAGGGAAGTGAATCGGTGAGGTCGGTGGAGGCCAGCGAGTCCGCCGCTTCGCACGGCGTGCTAGCCAAGGACCGATGGATGGAGGAAAGCGGGCCTGCCACTGTCGACCCCAAAGCAACAGGGGAGGGGAGTGGCTCTGGTGCCACGCCCCATGAGACGATGGAGGGGAGCGGCTCTAGTGCCATGCCCCACGAGGTGAGCCCCCCCAGCCTCGGAGCAAGGGGTAGGCTCAAAACGGTCCTGCCTAGATGAGTCGAGGCAGGGATCTGGGGATCCATCCCCAAAATGCTTCCGCCGGCCGAGGACGTCAACGTGAGCTGCTGATTCCCCTGTTTTCATCCTTTTTCCATTTCTATTTTGATCTAATGATTAATACCTTTGTGTAGGTTCTTGCGGACGGGTCACCCCCTGGGGCTGGCGCCCAAGAAGAGTCTCGCCATTCAAGTGGGACAGATGGCGTCGCCTGGCGTCACCCCTGTTTCGGGCAGTAGTGGTGCCGATGTTGGATCTGCGTTGGCCAACCCGACGGCATCTATGGTGGCACCCACGCCCACATAGGTTACTGAGCAGGCGGCCTCCTCCATGGCGGACATGGTATAGCCGGCCGAGGGCCGCATACCACCGGTGGAGGTGGTCGTGATCGCGCCAAGCCAAGATCAGTCGGGCATGGTCGTGGTGGCGCTTGAGGGCATAGTGCAATCTGCGCCATCGGGGGCCCAGACGGAGGAGGGTCCAGTCAGAGGGTCATCAAGTGTGGCGGTGGTGCCGCATAGGGTCAGGAGGGAGCCACCCCTGGCCCCTTTGTCGAGAGGAAGCCGCTCTCCTGCATGGGGGGAGCCGCCACTTCAGTGGATGGCCGCTCGGGACCCGACATCGGCTCTTTTCTCGCTCGATGATCATTCCGAGAGTATGGAGCGGGAGGGTCTTGACATCGGAATTTCGACCATGCTGAAGGCCCTAGACCAGGCTAGAGGAGCCCTGCGTGAAATCGTTGTTCCTACTACCTAGGTATTCGCTTGATTTTCTTCTTTCTCCGCATGTTTTTGTGTTTTCGCATTTCTGATTATAGTCTTCTTCCTCTTCAGGTTCTTGTTGCTTATAGCCAGAATAAATCCCGATTCCTCCACGAGCAGAAGGTGGACTGGGATCGCCTCTCTAAGGAGGCCTGACTGTGAGCAGACATGGCCACACAGCTTGCTACCGCCTAGGAGCGGGAGGCCCAGCTGCGAGCTGGATGGGGAGGAGATCGCTAGGCTCCAAAAGGAGCGAGACGAGCTGCTGCAGAGGAATGCCACGGCTAATGAGAAGGCCGACGAAGTCCTGAAGGAGCTGAAGATGGAGCGGGATCTCTGGTGGAAGGCTGAGAGTAGGGCCATGGCCCTTCAGTAGATGGTGGACGAGTACATCGAGGTGGTCTGCTCTCTCTAGGCGGAGCTCAGTGACGCGGTGAGCCAAAGGTTGAGCGCCGAAAACGTCTCCTTTAAGCTGGAAAAAGAGACTGCCTATGCACGAAGGGCCCTTTAGGTTGAGAGCGATGAGCATGATCTTCTACAAGCTACGGTCAGGGTGGTCCTTAATGCCCTAAAGGTGGTGGAGCCGGTGGAGACCAGTCCGCTCGTGGCTCATGCCGCAGGTATCATGGCTCGGGTAGGCCAGCTTGAGGAGAGTGCTTTTCACACCAGGATTACCCAGGCCTTCACCATTGCCCATGCCCATTACGAGAAGGAAATCAACCTAAAGTTGATGAGCGAAGGTTCCCCTCCACCTATGAGGATGATGAGCTGGAGGAAATGGAGAAGATGGTTGCTCCCCTTGCGAAAAACCTGGTGGATAATCTGAAAGAGATGGTTCTCCCTTCGCAGGAGTAGTTAGTCAAATAATTTTGAGAACAACTTATATGTAATATGTGGACAAGTGTCGGTATTTTTTGAGTCTGGACGTGGTTTCATGATTTTGCGTCGTAATTTCGTTTTGTTTGATTTTTTGCGATCTTACCAATCTGTTCCCCCAAATCTTGTCGCTGGTCTTTGATGCAAGGAGATTGTTTTGAAAGAAAGAAAGAAGGTAGCCGTACCTTAACCAGCCCCTGAGTAAGGTCCGACCCCCTACATTTGCTGGGGTCAGGGGTTACTGGAGATCGGAACTATGGTTTTGGAGATAGGGTCGACGAAGTCCTTGGATGATATTGCAATATTCCTCGCCCTGTCTTCCAACAGAAATCCCCAACTGGGGACTCTATGGGCTCGGCAAGGTGGTGCCTTGGAACCTGTGTCCCTGGATTGATTGGCTCAAGCCCGCGGGCCTTGTTAGGGTCTGATAGGGGTCGGCCGTAATTTGCGTGTTACCCCGTCCTCGATTTTCGCAATCAGAGGGGCTGAGTAAACGACACTTGCCTTGATGGCTCGAGTATCGCGCTCAACGAGCTCACTAACGGGTACGTTCGTGTGGAATCCGGGTCCATCATTTGCTGATGGAGTCAGCAGAGCCCTCTGGTGGCACTCCACAACTTCTTAACCTACCTCCCCGTAGATGCCCGAGCCGTTCGATAGGCTCAGGCGGCCCGATGGCCTCTCCTCGATGGAGATTCTGTGGGTTTGGCTCGATGTTAGAATCGAACAAGAAAAGGTCGAGACGTCCCTTTCCGCTTCTGAGCGGGGTTGGGCAGGGCCGCTAGGGCTTGTCTCGGTTATTTCTCCCTAGCTCTATTCGGCATGAGGCGGCCTCAAGCCCTTCGCGGGCCGACCTTCGAACCTCGGCCTATGGTCGCCTATATCGAATGAGGCGACGGCCGTTTCATGATGCGACACGAAGCGTTGGGATGTTTTGCATATGTATAATATAATCGAAATGAAGGCGGGGTCGGTAACGTTACCTTGGCGGTATGAGTGACGAAAAGCTCCTACCAGATGTGTCCGTGCGGGGTTCGGACCCTGATGTTCGCGATGAGGTTGGAGTAACCTGCATAAGAATCGCTATTCTTTGTTTTTCGTATCTCGGTGGCGGTCCGAGCCATTTAATTAACTTGGGCAACCTGACAGCTTCTCCTTTGGGGAAGATTCTATAAGCGGACCCCTCCGAACCCTTCTTGAGAAGGTAGACGTTGAAGCTGGAGATGCGAGGGGCGTTGAGCATGATTTTTCTAGCGAACAGAAACACCGTAGCTACCGAGGTGTAGAGTCTACTTGTTTGTCCAGTTTTACTCAAAGTTTTATGCCTGTATTTCACGTCCTTAGTTTCAAGCGTACGGAGGGGGTCGGGTGAGGAGGATGTCTAGATTGGTAGACATCCTCGGTAGCCCCCGAGTGATGTTCGTGTTCCCGCCGTTTGACGGGGTCGGAAGCTCGAGAATGAATTTTAATGCGTAAAGTAAGAAGGCTGAGATGCTTATCTTTCTTTGGACGTTCGTTCGCTGTCTCTTCTGGGCCCAATGGCCGGCCCAAGAGATCCAAAAGGTCATGTCGTCGGATTGTCCCGTGGTCCTGCATGGGGAGGCGAAGGGTTGTCTGCCTATGTGGGGGCCTTAATTGCTGCGTCCGGAGCAGGTCAGTGGCGGGCCATACCCACGTAGTGTTCAGTTTGACCAAGGGGGGATGCCTCGTCGACCGGGGCGCGTCCTGTCAGTTCCGGTGCGTCCCCTCAGGTATTAATCAGCATTGATTCCATATTTAAAGAGGGGAAGAGAGAGGGTTTTTCGTCCAACCTTTCCCCTTTCCTTAGCTACAGCGCCTCCTCTTTAAATAGGGAGGGGGAGGGGAGTTCTCGTCCCACCTCCTCTTCTGCCTCTGAGCCGCTATTTCTCCTTCTCCTTCCTTTCCACCAAATGCGTCCGTGCGTCGCGGCGGTTCCTGAGTGAGGAAGAGTAATGCCAGAGAGAGAGAAAACTCACAGATTCGCTCGTGAATCTGGAGCGTGATGTCGAGCCGGAGGTTATCTAGTGTAGATGAGATGGTACATGCCGCCCTTGCTGAGGAGTCGCTGCTGTCGAAGGAGAAGAGGCGCCGATGGGCGTCGTACGTCGTCGACTGCGCCATCGTCCGCTGTGCTCCTCCTTTGGCGGGAGGCGTTTCCTGCCCTTACGCCGTTGTCAGGGTTGTGGCTGGTGATGGTGGCATAGTCGCCGGATGCCCTGGTGGAGGCATCACTGTCGGGGTTGCGGCTGATGACGATGGCATAGTCCCCAGACACCCTAGCGGAGGCGTCACTGTCGGGGTTGCGGCTGACGATGATGGCGTAGTCCCCGGACGCCCCGGTGGAGGCGTTGCAGATGGCGCCGCCATCGAGGATCCTACGAAGCGGCGGGATATCGGGATGTCGCTGATGGAGAGCGTGGCGCGGCGACCGCAGTTAACGAGCTGGCCCATGTACATGCCCCGGGCGTCGCCGATGGAGAGCGTGGCACAGCGACCGTAGTAGACGAGCTGGTCCATGTACACGCCCTGGGCGTCGCCGATGGAGAGCGTGGCGCGGCGACTGTAGTAGTACTTGTAGTAGAGCTAAGCAGAGACTATAATTGAATAACTTTGTGGGGAAGCCCCCGAGTAAATAGTCCTCTGAATTTACAAGTATATTGTTCCTTTTTGTAATGAAATCGCTTTATAAGTGACGAATTTGTGCAAAAAATGAACAAATTTACATCTTTTGCTTATGGCAAGCAATTTTTTATCTTTCTCCTTTTTGTAGAAAAGATTTTAGTGCTTTCCGACCCCTCTCACGGCCTAAGTCATAATAAACTAGGAACGTGGGTGAACTAATTCTGATTGAGCTGGTGAGCAAAGAGGTTGTAGCCGCTGGATCGTGGGTGTCCCGTAGTCCTACCAGTCGTATTCAGAATTGGTTCCCAAAATCTTAGCCCTTAGGACTCGTTTATGAGAGGAATGGAAAACTTAGAGAATGTTTATAAATATAACACAGGAGGTTTTTGCAAGCGTAATACTTGTATTACATATGTCACATGTTATGATCACATGCCAGCCCCCGAGTGAGGTCTAACCCCTTGTGACTTGCAGGGGTCGGAAGTCACTAAGGATCGGGGTTTTGCTATGACAAAATATGATAAGGAAGAGTGTATGCTTATTTTAAGGATAGAAACGACGTAGCTGCTCAATGTTCTAGGCGTTGGTGAAGACCTCGCCGTTGATGGTTTTCAACCAGTAGGCGCCTAGGCGAAGTACTTCTGTGACGACGTAGGGCCCTTCCCAGGGCGGGGAGAGTTTGTGGTGGTCCTTGTTGCTCTGCACAAGACAGAGGACGAGGTCTTCGACGTTGAAGGCACCCCACACCCATCAGCTGTGGTACCGTCGCAACACCTGCTGGTACTTGGCCGAATGGAGGAGGGCAACATTGCGGGCTTCTTCTAGCTGGTCCATGGCATCTTGGTGGGATGCCTCGGCTCCCTGTTCATCGTATGCTCTGATTCTTGGTGCTCCATAGTCAAGGTCTGTTGGAAGAACGATCTCGGAACCATAGACCAGGAAGAAGGGTGTGTAGCCGGTGGCCTGGCTAGGAGTTGTCCTTAGGCTCCAGAGCATGGCCGGGAGCTCAGCGAGCCAGCGCGCGTCGAACTTATTCAACCGGTCAAAAATTTTGGGTTTGAGGCCTTGAAGGAGCATGCCGTTTGTGTGCTCGACCTGCCCGTTTGTCCGGGGGGGTGTGACGGCTGCCCAGTCGATTCGGATGTGTTGTTCATCACAGAATCGAATGAATTTCCTACCAGTGAACTACGTGCTGTTGTTTGTGATGATGGAGTTCAGTACTTCAAAGCGATGGGTGATGTCGAGGAAGAACAGCACCGCTTGCTTGGATTTGATCGTGGATATTGGTCGAGCTTCAATCCATTTTGTAAACTTGTCTATGGTGACAAGCAGGTGGGTGAAGCCCCCAGGCACCTTTTTGAGTGGACTAACCAGGTTGAGCCCCTAGACCGTGAAGGGCCACGTGATGGGGATCATCTAGAGAGCCTGGGCCGGGAGGTGTTTTTGTCGAGCGTAGTACTGGCACCCTTCGCAGGTGCATACAATTTGCTTGGCATCGGCTACTACGGTGGGCCAGTAGAAACCTTGTCAGAATGCATTCCCAACCAAAGTTCTTAGTGCGGCATGATGACTGCAGACTCCACCATGGATGTTGCCCAGCAGGAGTTTTCCCTGTTCGCCAGGGATATAGAGTTGCAGAATCCCGATGTGACTCTGTTTGTAGAGTTTGCCCTCTACAAGAACAAAGGACTTGGCATGTTGTGCGAGCCATCGGGCTTCTGTCTTGTCTACCAGTAGTATGTCGTGGAGGAGGTAGTCAAGGTAAAGCGTTCTCCAGTCATCGGGAGGGTCGGACTCCGCTGCTGGGTCCTCTTCAAGCTCCATGACCTCGAGGTCGGGCAGAGCAGTTGGAGGATCGGCCCCTGGGGTCGGACTAGATGGCCATCGTTGGCTTGTTCTGACCCCGTGTAGCGTACTGAGGGTTTTTGTTGGTCGCTGGCAAAGATGCCTGCCGGGACTGGCTCTCGGCCGGATGCTGCTTTCGCAAGCGTGTCAGCTGCTTCGTTGAGGCGCCTTGGGATGTGATTGAGTTCGAGGCCGTCGAACTTGTCCTCCAGCCATTGGACTTCTTGATAGTATGCGTCCATCTTAGCATCGTGGCAGCATGACTCTTTCATGACCTGGTTGACGACCAGCTGAGAGTCGCCCCTAACATCGAGGCGTCGAATGCCCAGCTCGATGGCGATTCGTAGGCCATTGACGAGCGCTTTGTATTCTACAGTATTGTTTGATGAGGGGAAATGGAGCCAAACTATGTACCTCATGTGGACCCCGAGGGGAGATACAAAAACTAGTCCTATCCCAGCGCCCTTCTTCATCAGCGATCCGTCGAAGTACATTGTCCAGTACTCTTGATCGATGGCCGCCGGTGGCATTTGAACCTCGGTCCACTCCGCGATGAAGTCAGTTAGTACCTGGGATTTGATCGTTGTTCGAGGGGTATAAGAGATGCCCTGATCCATCAGCTCGAGTGCCCACTTTGTGGTTCTTCCCATAGCGTCATGGCTATGGACGACCTCGCTGAGGGGGAACGACATCACTACTGTCACGGGGTGTGACTCGAAGTAGTGGCGTAGCTTCCTTTTGGTGATGAGGACGGTGTAGAGGAGTTTCTGGATTTGGGAGTAGCGGGTTTTGGAGTCGGATAACACCTCGCTGATGAAATATACAGGGCGCTGCACCTTGAAGGCGTGCCCCTCTTCCTCTCGTTCTACCACTAAGGTAGAGCTGACCACTTGGGTGGTGGCCGATATATACAGTAGGAGGGATTCTCCGTTGCATGGAGGAACTAGGACTGGAGGTTTAGTTAAAAATCGTTTAACCATGTCAAGCGCCTCCTGAGCCTCGGTTGTCCACTCAAAGCGGTCATATTTCTTCAGGAGTCGATAAAGGGGGAGTCCTTGTTTGCCGAGGCGTCAAATGAATCGGCTGAGGGTGGCAAGGCACCCTGTGATTCGCTGAACCCCCTTTATGTTTTAAATCGGGCCCATCCTTGTGATGGCTGATATTTTCTCTGGGTTAGCTTTGATGCCACGCTCAGAGATGATGAAGCCGAGCAGCATGCCCCTCGGGACCCTGAAAACATATTTTTCGGGATTGATTTTGATGCCATTTGCCTGGAGTTTCGCAAAGGTTTGCTCAAGGTCAGCGACAAGGTGGTCAGCTCATTTGGATTTGACTACGATGTCATCGACATAGGCCTCAACAGTTCACCCGATGAGGTCTCCGAAGCAATTGAGCATACAGTGCTGGTACGTTGCCCTAGCATTCTTTAGACCAAAAGGTATCAAAATGTAGCAAAACGATCCGAAGGGGGTGATAAAAGATGTCGCGAGCTGGTCAGACTCTTTCATCGCAATTTGGTGGTAACCGGAGTATGCGTCAAGGAAGCAGATGGTTTCGCACCCTGAGGTGGAATCGACTATTTAGTCTATTCATGGCAAAGGAAACGGATCCTTTGGACACGCTTTGTTGAGGCTGGTATAATCGACACACATTCTTCATTTCCCGCTCTTTTTTCGCATAAGAACGGGATTCACCAACCACTCTGGGTGGTATACTTCCTTAATGAATCCTATGGCCAGCAGTTTGGCTATCTCCTCGCCGATGGCCCTACGTTTCTCCTCATCGAAGCAGCGTAGGCGTTGCTTTATCGGCTTGGAGCCCGGGAGGATCTGGAGAGTATGCTCGGTGACCTCCCTCGGGATGCCCGGCATATCCGAGGGTTTCCACGCAAAGATGTCTTTGTTGTCGCGGAGGAAGTCGATAAGCGCGCTTTCCTATTTGGAGGAGAGCGTGGTCCCGATACGAACTTTTTGCCCTCGGAGCTGCTGGGGTCCAAGAGGACCTCCCTAGAGCCTTCTGCTGATTCGAATGACCCGATTGATTTCTTCGCGTTGGGTGCCTCTTCAACGACCTCTTCCCTGAGGTGGTGAGTTCTTCGGAGGTGATGACTGCGGATGCGTGTCCGCAGCATTCGACCTTGCACTCATAAGCGCGCTAGAAGGAGGTGCTGATGGTGATGACCCCGCGGGGGCCCGGCATCTTCAGCTTAAGGTACGCATAATTGGGGACGGCCATGAACTTCGCGTAGCATGGTCGTCCTAGAATGGCATGGAAAGTCCCCGGGAACCCCACTACGTCGAAGGTGAGGGTCTCAGTCCGGTAATTGGATCGATCCCCGAAAGTGACGGGCAGGTCAATCTGCCCTAGTGGCACAGCTTGCCTACCAGGCACGACACCATGGAAAGGCACTTAGATGGGGTGGAGGTTCGTTCGATCGATGCCCATCTCGTCGAGAGTCTTGGCGTACATGATGTTGAGGCCACTACCTCCGTCCATTAGTACTTTTGTGAGCTGCTTTGGTCCGACGATCGGATCGACGACAAGCGGGTACCTTCTCAGATGTGGGATGGCATCCGGATGGTCGGTCCGGTCGAAGGTTATGGCAGATTCCGACCATCAGAGGAAGGCTAGCATGGCCGGTCCGGCTGTATCGACTTCGCAGCGCACGAGCTTTTGGCGACGCTTGGAGTCGTAGACCGTCGATCCTCCGAAGATCATGAGGGTGCCGATCGGCATTGGGAAGGCATCGTCCTTCTCCTCTACATCGTCTGTGGTGGGGAACAGGCTCCTTCCCCTGCTCCCCTTTGTTAAGGCCCCTAGCCAAGTATTTGCGCATGATGCCGCAATCCTTATATAGATGCTTGGCTGGGAAGGCGTGGTTTGGGCATGGCCCCTCGAGCATTTTCTCGAAGTGGTTCGGAGTGCCCTCCGCGGGCTTTTGGCCACCTTTGCGGTTGGCAGCGGCCACGAGCAAGTTGTCGCGCCGTTGCTTCTTATTTTTCCTTTTGGCAGGACGGTTGGAGGCGCCTTCGCCAGCGTACTCATCCTGCCTCATCTTTCCGTTGGAGCGATCAAAGATGGCTCCGACCGCCTCCTCTCCAGAGGCATGACTGGTGGCGATGTCTAGAAGTTCCTTGGTAGTCTACGGGCCCCTACGTCCTAGCTTGTGGACCAAGGATTCACAGGTTGTTCTAGACAGAAAGGCTCCTATCACATCAGCGTTGGCGATGTTAGGGAGCTCGTTGCACTACCGAGAGAAGCACCGAATGTACTCGTGAAGGGTTTCATCGGCCTTCTGGCGGTAGTTCTTGAGGTCCCATGGGTTTCTAGGGCGTTTGTACGTGCCCTAGAAGTTGCCCACAAAGATCTTCATCAGATCCGCCCAACTCTGAATAGCATTGGATGGTAGGTGCTCCAGCCATGCTCGCGCCGAATCGGCCAAGAACAGCGGGATATTGCGAATAATGAAATTGTCATCACTCGCACCACCGACCTGACATGCAAGCCGATAGTCTTCGAGCCAAAGCCCAGGATTTGTTTCGTCAGAATATTTAGGGATGTTGGTAGGCGATCGATACCTTTGGGGGAACGCGGTGTTGAGGATGTGCCGACCAAAGGCCTGAGGACCTGGCAGGCCGAGGCTCGGGCTTCGGTCTTTGTTGCTGTCGTAGCGTCCGCCATGTCGGGGATGGTAGCCGCAGCATGCTGCTTCTCCATCGTCGCCATGGGCACGTTTCCAAGCGTCGATGATGTTGCGTATGTCATGGCCATGGCCAAGGCGTTGATGTACTGGGACGGCGGAGGGTTGCCTGCCGGCTGGCGGTGTTTGGTGAACGGACGCGTCCCTGTTGGGACGCACTGAGGGCGTGCGCTGGCTAGTGTCGGGTTCGTGTCGCTGAGACAATGAACTTTCCACCTGCTACGCCGTCGCATGCTCAAGCAACATGCGAATCTCCCTATGGGCCCGGCGATCTTCGGCTATCGCGGCCTCCGAAAGGCCATGCAGCAAGGCGGTTGCTGCGGTGATGTTCTTGCTGGCTCAGGCAAAGTGAGGAAGGGTTCCATCATCGGTGAGGATCCTTTGGTGTACGGCACGGGCCGTGGCACGCGCACGCCCCCTGTTTTTGCGGCATTCAATCTCACGATTGATGTCCGCGTACTCCTAGACGAGCCCTTGCCCGGCCTCATTGATCTCTTGCTGACGGGCCCTCAGCTGTTGCATCCTGAGGCGAGATGGGGCTGTTGTCTCTTCCTCGGATCTGCCGTCAGGGTTGTTCGTAGGGGTGACCTCTTCCCTTGAGACACTTTCGACGTGACCCTCGGGGGTCTGCGTCATGAAGCATTCCCGGGAAGGGTGGTGGCTCCCCCTACTGGAATCCGAGCTGGAGAACGATCCTGGCTCCTTGTTGAGGAGCCCGTAGAGGGTCTCCGTATCATGCTCAATCGCCCTCACGAACTCGATGTCTGTGGGTGACTGAACTACACGTAGTGCTAGAAGGTGGCCAACGGTTGCCGTAGCGTTGCGGAGACCGAACGGAAATGCTGTCGGGGCGCTCCGTACGGGACCTTTCGGACATAGGGTGACGTTGTGCGAGGCCTCCCTTGATGACTGGGGTCCTAGGGAGTTGCTCGACGGGGCCTCAAGCCTAAGACGACTGGGGTCAATGGAAGAGAGAGACCGAGCCACTGTGTGAGTCAGCGCCAGCTCTCCTTCTAGTGTGATGATGAAATCTAGATCACCAAAACACACGTGTGCGCCCGGGGCCCAGCTGATTATGTGGGTGGTCATCCGAGGCCTTTTCTAGAACGCGCAAAGCCCCCTACCTGGTGCGCTAACTGTCGGTGTTTCGTTCGAGCACTGATAAGTAAATTTATAGTAATGCGCGTTGGACTCAGATGGTGTGCTAAAGGACACAAGATTTATACTGGTTCGGGCCGAATGTCTCTACGTCTAGTTTGTTGCTGCTCGTGTTATTAGCACCATAAACGGTCTATAGTAAGGGGTACAAACGATCGAGAGAGGGACTGGTCCCAAGTCTCTGATGGAAGGGTCGAAAGGAGGTCAAGAGCTTCATAGCCGCTTGACTGTGTGTATGTGTGTGTTCTTGTATTGTTTGGTCAAAAGTTCCCCCCTTTGATGGGAGAAGCACATCCCCTTTTATAGATGAAGGGGCTGGCTTTGCAAGGATGAGGGCTTTACCTAATCTTGTGGCTCACGTCTACCCGGCCTCGTTTTTCATCCTGATGAGTGCGAAGGAAGATAAGTGCCTACAATACTATTGATGTCTCTGTAGAATGTCAAGTTGATTATAGAACGCTGCCCTGCGCAGGGTATGGGCTGTAGTACAGTGGTTTTGAATTATTAGCCTCTCTCGGCCTTGCTCCGCACGCCTTCTGGTTCCTGTGAGTCTTCGTCGGAGGGACGAGGGGTCGGGGTCCGGCGTAACGCCGTGGTCAAGGCCTTCTGACTTGGTGGACTTGAGGGGTCGGGAAGCGGGCGCCGCTCCCTCGGGTCCATAGCGTGGTGACGGAATATCTGTCGTTCGCGGAGATAACAAATCCTTCTCTAGAGCGTAGTGATTGTCGTATATCTTCGTCGGGTTCCGCGTCCCAGGGCTGAAGGCGGCGCCTACAACTCTATAGGGCGAGGAGCACGCACCTGTACAACCTTTCGGGCTCTGCGGCACCCGGAAGGGTCTAAAGCACCTGTCCCGTCATCCCCTGGTAGTACTTTTCCTGCCAGGGCACAGGGTATGGTCCTTGGAGCCATGGTTGACCCGAATATCTTGTCTCGCCCTGTACCTATCATTTTGAGGGAACGAGGAGAAGTTGTCAGGTAAGATAAATCCAGTCTTTAGATATGGAGCAGGGTGAGACTCGTTCTTTGCCGTCTAGCGAAACGGAGACCAATCCTTATCTCTTGGGCAAGACCGACCCTGCCCCTCCGGGGTCGGGCGAGGCGGAATCTACCCCTCAGCCCTCGGGCAAGACCGAGCCCGCCCTAAAGGCGTCGGGCGAGACGGAGATTAGCCCTGAGCCCTCGGGCGAGGCAGAGCCACCTCAAAGGTGTCGGGGAGACAGAGTCTATCCCTCGGCCCTCGGGCGAGACCGAGCCTGCCCCAAAGGCGTCGGCGCGAGACGGAGACTAACCCTGAGCCCTCGGGCGAGGCAGGGCTATCTCAAAAGGCGTCGGGCGAGGCGGAACCAAACTCCTGTCATTCGAACAAGAGATGAAACGACGCTCTCATGCGTCCAGAAGTTTTTAACGTTTGGTGGTTATTGGTTCCACCTTCTGTAGTATCCCGGTATTAGGTCCCCGACAACTTGTCAGTTGTCACTTACTTCTGTATCATTTGCATTTGAACAATGGTCTGTAATAACTTAATACAATTTATGAGCTGGTTGCACTTTTTTTTTCTAGAGTTTCTCACAAGGGTGGGCTTTATTTAGAAAGGTTTTCAATGAGGCAGCATTGCACAAACAACTAATTTTGTTATCTAAGTCTTCTATTATATAAGTCATTCTATGATATGTTCTTCTGTGAAACTGTGTTGATACTAGATAAGTTATTCAGTGAGTGTTGATTGAAATTTGAAATGTTCAAGTATTCGAGGACATGGGTTTTCTAAGATGTTTTATGTGAACCGGACCGTGGGCTGGCATGGCCCACCAATTTTGCCGTGCCTAACGGGCCGGCACAGCACGAAAAAGGCCCATAATACTGTGTCTGGGCCGAAGATCAGACGCACGTGCCTAATAAGGATGGCCCGTAGGGTACGGCATGTCTTGTCGGCCTGACACTCATCGGACTGTGCCGGCCGTGCCGGGCCGGGCCGGCACGTTGCCCATCTATACTCCAATGTAAATGGAGAAGGGATGTACCAGAGCCGGTCCGAATAAGCCGGAAGCGGGAACTCTGCCAAACTGGCGCTACAGAAGGCTTCTGCTCCGACGCGGCGCCACGGACCGCGGCAATGGAGTCCGACACCGAGCGAGACGTCCTCAACCTCCCCCCGTCCCTAACCCTAGCGGCCACCACCAGCAACCGCTTCGGCTAGTCAAGTCCACGGCGTTCAAGCGGGAGGAGCGCCGCAAGCGCAAGGACCGCAAGCGGCAGGAGCGCCTCGCTGACGAGCTCGCGCGGTGGCAACCTCTCGGCACCCCGCCGCCCCTCCCGGCCGCCACCGGATCCATGCCCCCCTCCAGAGCGCAGCCCGATACGCCTTGGCCGTGTGACCCGCCGCCGCCTCCGGACCCGGCGGAAACCGACTCCTGGAGCTGGGGCCCGCCCGCCATACCCTCGCCGCCGCCGCCACAGCCCACAGTCGAAGTGGCGGCCGCGGTCCCCTTGCACCCTCAGGCCGTCGCCGTAAGGTCCTGCCGCGCGTTCTTCGCATCGCAGATCGAAGATGACGACGAGGAGGAGAACGGGGGCAATGCGGCTCGATTCTTCAGCGAGCTGCTGGGCAGTGATACGGCGCTGAGGGGTTTCTACGAGGCGGAGCGGGACAAGGGGCAGTTCCTGTGCCTGGTGTGCGAGGGGAGCGGCGCCAGGGTGGGCAAGAGGTTTGCTGGATGCGCCGCGCTCGTGCAGCACGCCGGGTCGATCGCCCGGACCAAGAGGAGGCTGGCGCACCGCGCGTTCGCCGACGCCGTCGGCCTGCTGCTCGGATGGGGCGCAGGCCGGATCGCTCCTCCGCCGGTAAGCATCATGTTCCCTCGTGGTCCCGCCCCGCGCCCTTGGATATGTGCTCGTGTGCCACCAGTCTGCCCTATTGCTGAATGATTCGGTGTTAATTTTCTGAAATGCAGGCAGACTCTGACAGCGATGGCGCTTCTGATCAAGTTGATCACGTAGAAATGGAGCTGTCTTGACTCCTGATGACTGCAGTCTACTGCAACAAGCTTTGTTGTTTTCTGTTAACTACGCGTTGTTAGAGTGGAGACTGATCGGGATGGAAACGGTGTGTAGCATGGTTCAATCATCTTGACCTCAATAATCATCACATTGCTGCATATCTGATACTATCTCGACCGGATGGGTTGCTGGTTTGCTCCTAATCTATTTTGGTGTCCGGTTACGCTTGATACTTTCCGAAGCAGCAGGAACTCAGTGTCCACTTTATTATTCTTAGATTGCTAGTTTGCATTGTTAGAACTTTGTGAATTCTCATCAGCTTGAAAATGTATTTGCGTCTTTCGAAACAAATATGATCTATATTTGATATGGTTGATGGGTTGGCTAGGATAAGGCTCGGCCTCAAGAAGAGGCGAAGCGAACGGGGCCTATGCTACTAACCTGCAACAAAGTAATTCTTTCGCCACTTGTGGACGCCGCTTGTTCTCCTTGCTCTTTCATGGTACAGTGTTTTTCTCTCGCAACAAAACAGCATCAGCCGTCTTATCAGCCGCAGAAACCATCAGCCGAATAGGGCGAATATATACAAAGAATTTGTGACGCGCTTTCAAATGCCAACATCTGATTAAATAAACCTCAATATTCAGATCACTCTCTTGTCACAAGAGATGAACATGTTTGTCAAATAAAATGATGGAGAGGGTGGGAAATGATCACGGTCACTGTTTCCCTTTTCTCAGGAATGAGAAGATATGTACATGTTGATGGCCATCCCAGGGGGAATCAGAGGTCCTATAAAATACAGATACCTATTTCACGTGCCAGCTTTGGAGCCAAAACTGGCGAGGCAGATTGCAAATGCTTGGAATGCGGACAGAGGCTGCCGATAGTCCATCGTGAAAACATCATCCTCGATCTTTCCACACTGAAGTATAACAGTTTCATCATCCTGAATGCCCCATGGCTGCCCGGTGCCCGCTGGAGCAATAAGCTGGAAGTTCTTCACAGAGGCAACCATAACCCGACCATGAAAATCCAAACACCAGCACTGCAGATCCTCATGCCAACGTGGTGCTTTATTGTACAGAACCAATGAACTAGGGGTGCAGAGTTGCTTTGCCTCGTGCGGATCTATTGCAGTGTCCTCATTTACAGGGCACTGGATACTGCAGTGTATTCTTCTCGGTCCTCTTGATTTGAGAAGATTGTATTCATAGGTCTCTTCTCCGGTTTCAACATTGCCAGTGGAAACGGGCGGGTTTATCTGCTTCCTTGCAAGCCAGGGTCTGTATCTGCTGATTGGCACCTTAGCACCTTCATATTGTAGCTGCAGATCATAAATAGTGAACTTTGTTCTCGTGAAGTCAGACCTACAAGCACAGGTTGCTCTATCAATGAAGAATTTGGACAGTTTGATATGAAATCAAATTTTCCTATGCCGTAAGAGATATTTACATGTACTTTCTTTTAGTGTACACTGGACCTATCTTCACCCATGACTGATATTATGTTTGGGGTCATTTAGACAAAATGGAGTTGCATGCATCAAAAGGACCATGCTAAAAGTACATATGGCGGTTGGCGGATAAATTTGTAACTGAGGCAATTAGTAGCACTTACCTATGAAATGCATGGCGTGTCATATTTTTTCACACATAAAGGAACACTAGTGGAAATGCACGTGGGACATACACGTGTTTGATAAACAAATTCCCTTAGTGATGGTTGAATATTGGAAAAAAATATTTAGAAGATAGTTCCTATATAATATAAAAGACATTTTTATTAATAGTATATAAAGCCACATTTCAATCCATATCATAATTATAGAAGAAAAATGCCACATTGATATGATAGAATTAACCCAATAGTACATCTGGGCATGGTTTTTCAATGCTATGAAAATGAAATTAGATGGCTAGAACTATGAGAATATAGATATAAAGTTGAAAACTGTTTCTTGAAAATTGAAATATTTCACCAATGTTGCAGCAGTCAGAAGCCATTGAAATATTAGATTTAGGCCTCACTTTAGCTTTCCGACATGGCTTCCATGAGAGAGATCCTTGCGAATAAAGATAATATATTCCATACGGTATGCACACCTGTTCTTATGAGCTGCCAACAGAAACTTCCCTTGACCTGTTAATGCTGCTAAACGAAAATGTCAGCAAAAACATAGTACTACAGAGGTAGAGCCTAGAGGTGTCAATTTTTTTTTTTAAAAAAATGTATAGACACCTTACTATTGTGTGTATACAAATTTAGTTACTAGTGATATCAATAGATGAAATGGCTAAGAACCTAAACATGTAGGTTGAATTCACTGTGCAACAGTGCATCGTGTTGAATTTTATTTGTAACAACTAAGCTTTTGTCAGTCCTCATTGGCTCATTGCATCCTTACCAAAAGATAAAAATAGTTATAATCTTCTTAATTTGAAAAGAGGATGTACAGAACCCTTTGAAATTTATATCAACATGGAGGACCATGATCTAAGTGACTACTCCTTTTCTTATCTATGTAACAGTCTACCAGATCCTAAGTGAATACCGTTCCAATGCGACATGAAACCAACTAACCTTGTGTTAAGCTGAGATAAAGGTGAAAAGTCGAGTTTTTCTTGTTCCTCTTGATGAAACACTGTATCGGCGCTTCCTTAGGTCCAGGCTGTACAAAATCAGACGCATCCACCAAGTAACATAGAACATAATAATTCAAATATTAGTACATTCTCTTCAAAAAAAAATAGTACATTCTTCTAGGTGCTGTGGTAAACCAGCAAGAAGCCAAGAACTACCTAAACTGAATTTTATAACCAGCAGTTGCATCCTTCTACCCTAGTTGACTAATGTATTGCAAGTAATACTTCAGAAATAGTATAAGTTTATTAAACAAGAAACCATCTAGTTTTTTTGTCCATACAAATAAAAAGTGCTCCCTATCCCAAATTTAGGTCGTTTGAGGATTCTATCTGGTCATACTTTTTAAATTTGGACCATCAATATGAAAAGTTACATATATTCAAACACATGCTTCACATTACCAAATTCATCATCGAAAATGTTTTCATAATATAACTTTTCGCTATTTAACTGTACTGTATATTCTAACAGAAGTTGCGAGTCAAAGCTGTCATAACGGTGACATCTGGAATCAGAATATCAGTGTGGGCAATCAGCTCTATAAAAGGTATGAACACCTTAATCATGTGGCGATGTGTCAAAGAAATTGAAAGGTAGAGGAATCGCATCCATTAGAAGATATTTGGGCACTACGAGCATGCCCCTGACTACCGAGAGCAATGCCTCACTTTTTTTGTTTAAGGCAAAATAATTAAAGCAACAGATGCGGCACCAGAATCGCATGCTCCACACTCCACTCCACCAGCCTTTTCCATTTCTTTTAAAAGCGAAACAATCGTTGACTGACGACGCAGCTCCAATCAAGACAATGAAGATGGTATACGGTCAGGATTCGGTGGGGCCTCACCTGCTTGAGCGAGGAGAGGAAGGTGATTCCCCCGCACCGGAGCGGCGGCCGCACCAGGGCGACGGCCGCCTCGCGCCACCGGCGGCACACGGAGGCGAACACCACCACGTCGCGCCGATGTGGCCACCTCTCGGCGCCGGCGTCTACGCGCCGAAGGATGTCGTCGAGCAGCTCGGGCACCAGCGCCGACCACGTCCCCACGTCGCCCTCCTCCCCTTCATCATCCTGCTCCGCGGAGACCTCCGGCGAGACCCTCGCGTTGCCACCAGAGAGCGGACGCGCGGGCTCCGAGCAGGAGGCGCCGGGGGCGGCCCTGGAGGCGCGGCGCCGGGTTTGCATCATGGTTCAATGAGAAAATTGCATATCTAGGACTCTACTCGTCGTGCATAGTAGTTATAGAACTCGTTACTTCTTATAAATAACTCTCGAAACGTTGGACTCTTGATTTTCATGATTTCGTAGTTTTAGAACTTCAATAGTTGATTTCATAAAAATAACTCTTAAAACATTGGACTCTTGATTTTCATGACATTATGTGTATTTTTTTCTTTTTTTTATCTTTATACATGTATTTGCCGAGACCGTTTGATGGCTGAGACCGCTCCTTCTGTTTGTTCCTGTCGTACGTACGTCCATACTTGATGGCCGAGACTGCTGCCTGGGCAGGCTTCCTGGCCGCCGCCGCCCTTGCAGGCAGGCAGGCTGGCCGCCGTCGTCCTTGCTGCCTAGGTTGCCTGGAAGCCGCCGCCGTATAGATTTTTTGCTAAAATTTCTGGACATAGCAGTGCCCGGCGGTGGAGCTTCGCCATCCATGGAGCCCTCAGGCACGACCACGTCGTCAACGGCCGCTGCCAGCCCTTGAGCGATCGGCGCGGGCAGGCCTCGGGTGTCCGTCAGGGCCAGGTCATCTCGGGCGCGCGTGGCTAGCCCTGCCTGGCCTTCGGCGGCCACGGCCAGGGGAAGCGAAGGGCCGGCCATGGCGTCGGGAGGCTGGTCCTCCATAACCGTTGCGTCGGGAGCCTGACCCTCCATGGTCGCGGCGTCGGCAGGTTGTCCCTTGGCGATGGGAGGCTGGGCCTCCATGGCTGCTACCGCGGCGTTGGGATCACGGTTGGTAGAAACGTCGCGGCGTCGGGCGACGGCGATACGAACAGACGAAGGGTTAGGGCTTCTCAACGTCGGGCGGCTACGAAATGTCGGGCGGCTCGGACTTCCCTTTTCCAGGTACGTACGGTGCCAAATACATATATATGTGCAAGAAAAGCAAGAAAATACATATAATGTCATGAAAATCAAGAGTCCAATCTTTGGAGGGTTATTTTTACGAAGTCGACGATTAAAGTTCTAAAGCTACGAAGCACGACGATTAGATCGTCAAATATGCAATTTTCTCAGGTTCAAGAGTCGCCAGCGGGGATGGGAAAGAATGGAAAGCAGTAAAGGTGGAGTACACGAAACACGAATCAGGAGTGGGGATAGCGGAAACAAATGGACTGATGAGATGAAAGATTCTGTGGCGCCGCTAATATACCTTTTTTTTCGTTAATTAAATGTAGCGCACGTCGCTCGTCACGGCGCAGTAACGCCGGCCGCACACCGCACAATGCCTGTGGGCTGTGGCGTCCGCATCCCTCGGCATGCCTAGCCGCCTAGCCGTGCAGCCACCGCTGTACATGTATTTTATACCGATTCTTTGATCAATATTCAATACAGAAGTGTGTTGAGTCCCATCTTGTTTCAAGTACACGAATGCCCTTTTCGGTCCTTTTGAGCCGGTCACTTCAACCCAGGCGCTCAAATCAATCCATTTATGAAACTAGGGAAAATTTCATCAAGCCAGCAGACTAACACTCTGTATAGTCATCTATACCATTAAAAATTATAACTTCCTTTAATTACCATTTATTTATACTCTTTTATTTATGTTTTAAGGGTAAGGTTGTCTTTTTCGCTTTCACTTAACAGCTAAATTGATAATCTCCTACGACTAAAAAGAACAAAGCGTGGACACTTTTTGGTGCAACATTCGTCCATCGTCCTGCCTGCCGCCCCGCCCGTGCGATCTTTCTCCGCACCCCCTACGCCCATCTCCCTTCCAACTAAAGAAACGTCGCTCAGAAAACAAAACCTGCTCCCGTGGCCTCGCCGCCGCCGCGCCCCCATCGCGCCCACCCTGCGCCCGTGCCCGCTCGCAGCAGGTCGCGCCGCTGCCGCCCGCGCCCGCCACAGGTGCGACAAAAAAGCCACCGCGCGGCTGGCCCTGCTCCCCACGACCATGGTGGCGGCGCCCTTCCCCACCCCTCCAGACGGCGGCCACTGCGCCCCTTCCCCATCCCAACGGCCTTGCGTGCGTGGGTGTCGGTGACGGGCAGTCGCCCTCAGGCTCTGGATCCGTGCATGGCGGACACGACGGTGGCGGATTCCCTCGGCTACGTCCGCGTCGTCACCGCTTAATTAATCGCCCCATGAGGCCCTCGTCGCGCTTGTCCTCTCGCTGCCGTGTCGCGTTCGCCGTCGTCTCGCTGCGCCTCAGCACAGCAGCAGCCGGTGTGCCAGATCCGGTGCCACGTCGCGTGAGCCGATCGGAAGCCCGTTCCCTGTTGCACCAGAGCTCGGATTCAATGAATCGAGCGGCACGGCCAGGCGCGCGCATTCGGTCTCTGAGTCGCTGGGGCCTCGCTGTGCCGTCGCCTCGCCATCGTCGCCGCCCGCTCGAGCTTCCCGCGCCGGACCGCGCTTCTGCCCCCCCAGTGGTTCCCCGAGTCACGTACACGGTGGCACCCCCTCTGCTCTATTCGCTTCTTGCCGTCTCCTAGGTGAAGCAAGACCATCCCTCTCCTGTCTGTTGCTCCTATTGCGGTTTCCTTTGTGTTCCTCTTCTGATCTGTGCTGCAGGTTGATGGATTCATTCCATTTGTACAAGGAAAGCCAGGTGCTTACTCTTAATCTCCATTCACATCTATCCATCTATTACTCACTACTGCACATATCAATATATCTATTTATTTCCCTGCATTGGGAACACCTGTGTAACTTTGATTTATAGAGCTGCTCTTCATTTTCATGGCAGTACGCGTTATTTCCCCACTAATCCTCATCCCCATCCCCATCTCCATATTGTTCAGCATATCAGTAGATCTATGAGTGGGTAGCGCTAAATCTCCTTTGTCCTTTGCCGCTTGAGTTACTTATTTAATTAATGCACTTGGCAAAACTCATCTTCGCATCCATGGATGAAATAATTCTGTCTTTAATTAATCATGGATATGCAAGTTCCTTTCAGTTATCATTCTATCCCATGCGTTTTCCACCTTCACAGTGTTAGCTTGGTTGCGCTGCAGTTGCCATAGCAATGAGCCACAAAGTTTTGCCTTACATTTATTTCCTTCAATGTGTAGGTTTCGATGGGCATGGTTATAAAATAGTTGCATTTGTTCTAATGTAGATGGTTGTCGGCTTTTTGAAAGAAAAAAAAGGTATGCTTAGTTTCTGGGCCATCTTCCCATAATTATGGAGTTATAATCTATTTCTTTTAGTGACATACTTCTTATATTAATACTTGGAGTGCAATATAGACATGTATCTACGTGTACTCTAAATTATACCACCTCTAGAATACAAGCTTTTGAGTGCTATATACATTTACAATGTTATCCTGCAATTTCCATGTAGAGTCCATTCCAATTTAGTTAGGATTGTAAAAGATATCAGCAGAGTTGAACCTTGCATATGATATCTAACTTACATCCTGGATTGTAAAATAGATATGGAGGAGTACTTGGCGCGGGAAGACTGTGCCACGCAAATGAAATACTCCTCCTTCCTGCCTCAAAATCACAAGAAAATCACTATAAATTCTAGAAGCTGGCACAACATATCGCGCTATTTGGATGATTTCAGGACCTACTATTGGCTATCAAAAGTTTGTGCAGGTTGAGAGCTTCTCAATGGTCACTGAGTTTCTATATCGACTTGATTAAAAAAATATAGGTAAAAGACGATATTCAACAGGCTATTAAAGGTCTTGTCAGCAAATTCTAGAAGTTGTCTAGACTACATATTAAGGAAGATGCATAAGTAACAATTGCAATTATAGGTTCCTCAGTTGTTTGCTTACTGAATATGCCTTTACCATGTGCGTCGTCCTCTTTATGAACTTTTATTTAACCTTGTCTATTGATATATGCCCTCGCTAAAGAATATGTTCTTGGCATGTGTACATGTGACAATGAGATGTCCCGTGTAATATATTATGTCCATATTAGATTATTATATTATTAGTTGTTTTATGTAGTATGAATTCTCAGCTCTTTCAATACTGAATATTATCTATACAATTTCTCTTATTTTCTTATGTTCATTCATTTCTTTAAAATATTTGATTTATTGCAGGAAAATGCAGACCCATAGTCAACTCTCAATGACAAGTACCATGTATTATCTTCAATTCAATTCTGTTTTAACCATAGTCCTATATATGGATCACAAATTTATAAATTTTATATACGATGGTAGCGAATAGTATTAAAAGTTTTAATATTATTTTAATGAAATTCCACTGCTTGTATTGTCATTGTTATATTACAGGTTGCTGTGAGAAAGTAGTAATTGACAAGGACGATGTTGCCAAAGGGCTTCACGAGCTTGTCACCCACTACAGCATAGCCAAGCTTGTAGTGGGAGCAGCAGTAGATGAATACTACTCAAAGTATGTGTCACAATCTTGTATGCCACACTCTGTTTGTTTGTGCTGCTAGGCTCCAGATTCGCCATGATCCACCATTGCGGCAGCCTCATCTAGGCGTCGTCCAGGCAAAGCCCCATGTGAGACGTAGTACCAAATTTTCCCTTTTCTCCTTCTCCTAATCCATCTCCAAAATATTGGATTAGCGTATTCTAGATCCGCCTCATAGTCTGCCACCACAGATTTGATTGCCATATGTTAATAAATTGGATTAGCGTATTTTAGAGCCTCATAATATGCCACCACAAATTTGATTGTCATATGTTAGGGTCAGTCTGGCTCTGGGATTGATTTGTCATGTCCTATTTGGGGGCTACGACCATTGTACTAGACCCAGTGCATCCTTGCAAGGGTCCTCTGCATTGCTAGACATATAATGAGGTGACCATCCAATGTGAGGTCATGCTTACAATCTATGGAATTCGGTATGCCAAAAATTTTGGTTTACCGCCTCATTTTACCTCTGTGGTAGTAGCACTAAAGTAACGACGTTGTTTTTTTTACCAAATGAAATAGTCTACATGATTACATTTCACACATGATTTGCATCCAAAGATGATAGGTGTCTATGCATGTTACTCTTGATTTCCTTCGCCTTACACACCTATACCACAAAAAAGACTAAATTGAGCCATGCAATTTTAGCTCTCTGTGCTTAGTCGATCCTAAATATTGTTCGAACGATGCGCCTTACCTTCAGGCGCCTTAAATTGTCATGGTGTTTCTCATATTGCTAAACTAATTTTATGATACCTCATAACTGCCATCATATTTTACCAATTTGCGGCTACGGATTCCAGCGTTTAACTATTAACAAGTGTTTCTTCTATTGTACATCTTTGATGACCAGTACCATGACATGGGGATATATTTTAATCCCTTTGACCCTACAAGAGTTCTGTTTGTAAACTAAAGCTAGATGGTTTTAGTTGCCTGTTTCCTTTTTTTTTGCATTTCCTACCCTTTGCGATAATGGAAAATTGTAGTAATATATTTGCTTATGCACATAATATGTTTCTGGCATGTACCCCTACTATTAATTGGTTCTAATTTGGAAAGCACTTTACATATCTTTCTCCTCTGCCAGGGATCAGATATTTCATCTCTTGTGCAATGCTTTGCCCTTTATCTGACTTCCTTCCCTGTCCTTTGTAGGCATTAGATGCCATTTCCCTTTTTGTTTACAAAAATCCAAGTTCATTTTGATCCTACCCTTATATTATGCAGCATATTATGATATATTTCTGTTTCCATACAAAATCAGATCAAGACTGATTATGCTCAGGTACGCCATCTTTATCATTATATTGTCTGCCGCTGCCCTGCAATTCTAAAATTATTTTCCCCGGATTCAATCTGGTATATTACAGGAATTTGTAAACCTCATTTGCCTTCCTGATTATTTAGTGGACATGTTCAGATTTTTTGCCAGCCTATATAACATGGGAGTCAATATGCTAATATAATTGGTAAACTACGTTATTATGATCTATCCTTTTCCTTCAGCTCAGTTCATGAAGGTATTTGGTTTCCTTTCTGATTTTTTTTCTCATTACGATTGTGATTCGCCTGTTTATACATGGAATTATTCAGTTCAAGGGACATGGTTGCTTCAATCCTCTAAAGAATGTCCTTATTCAGTGTTCTGTCTGATTCCCTGAGAGTTGGAATTCTTAATTACCTGATCTAGACAGAGATCCATCTTGCGACATCAATCTACATGCCTGCAGGACTAGATGATCCAAACGAACCGTGGCATTTCGTATATCTTTTGCTAACTTGCTTTAGAGTTAGGTATTGGAAACTAAACAACAACCAGAAAATATTTTCCTTTCATTGTTTTCTGTATCAGGCAAATTTGTCCTTAGTTTTCTATTGAAGACTATTTTTAAATGACACCTTTTTGTTTATTGTGTGTATATTTAGTCTGTTCCTTCAATTAAGATATAGAGCATTGCCAAAATTTTATATAAGAGACTTTGCTTCTTCAGCCTGGGCACTGTGTCATATTTGCTTGCCCTTCTTAACATGTTTGCCTTAACTAATGGTGCATACCAATCTTTCCCAAAAGTCAACTTGGTTAGTTCTTTGATGCCCTGAGGTTGATTCCTATAGAACTGGTGATTCCTTTGTAGTTAGTAGTGTAAATTTGCTCTATTTTAGTGCTTCCATCATATTTGGATGTGATTATTTATAAGCTTCCATAAGGCCTATGGTACTAAAAAACAAGAGTAAATTGCACCCTGGGTACTTAAACTATTGGGGCATTACCATCTAGGTACTCGAACTGAAAAAGCTAACACCTGGGTACTTAAACTATGGGGGCATTACCATCTGGGTACTCGAACTAAAAAACCTCCCACTTGGGTACTTAAACTATTGGGCCATATCATCTGGGTACCGTCGCCGCCGCTGCAGAGTGAACAGGAGTGCGGGAAAATGAATTTTGATTCTTTTTTCTTTTTCTGAAAATGGATGAATAGTGCTGGAATTTGTTATTTTTGTAAAAAAATAATTAGAGCTCCAAACATTCTAAAAATTTTTGTGTATCCTCTATATGATGTACTCTACCTAGGAAAAATATGAAACTTGGAAAATGAATAGTTTTTGTATGTTTAAAAATTACCTCTTTTAATTAATAAATGAACTTCCATAAATTTTATAATTAAAATAAATAAATGTCAAAAAGAGGCGGCCTAACTGTGTGCGAGCGAGCAGGCGAGCACAGGTAGGCCGCCTCTTTTTGGATATTTATTTATTTTAATTATAAAATTTATGGAAGTTCATTTATTAATTAAAAGAGGTAATTTTTAAACATACAACAACTATTTATTTTCCAAGTTTCATATTTTTTTCTAGGTAGAGTACATCATATAGAGGCTACACAAAAATTTTTAGAATGTTTGGAGCTCTAATTATTTTTTTACAAAAATAACAAATTCCAGCACTATTCATCCATTTTCAGAAAAAGAAAAAGAATCAAAATTCATTTTCCCGCGCTCCTGTTCACTCTACAGCGGCGGCGACGGTACCCAGATGATATGGCCCAATAGTTTAAGTACCCAAGTGGGAGGTTTTTTAGTTCGAGTACCCAGATGGTAATGCCCCCATAGTTTAAGTACCCAGGTGTTAGCTTTTTCAGTTCGAGTAACTAGATGGTAATGCCCCAATAGTTTAAGTACCCAGGGTGCAATTTACTCAAAAAACAATATGGTGCTAATAACAGGTGCAAGTTTTCCTATGCCTTCTGAATGGTTCCCTATGCTATTGCATTGCTCAATAAGATGTTGTAGCTTCGCTGAAATTAACAGGTTCACAGATTAAAAAAAACAGGGACAAGGGTGCAACGGTACATTCATAAGTATGTCTAAGGTATTTTGCTATTTTCTTGCTTGTAAGCTGTTCTTGATTAGTGCTATGTGCTATGGACAGTACCATCACAGGCTGTGAGCTCGAATTTGTTCAGGTCGATTTATGCTATGGGCAGTACAATCACAGGTTGTGAGTTAGAGTTTGTGATAATACGAGAACTTGCCTGAATCCAGATATGGAAGCGTGATACCTCACTCTCCCCTGAATCGGCATTTGTAAGTATTGCTCATTAGAGTTCATAGCTCAGTTTAGTGTTTAGTGCTTGAATTTACCTTTTCTCACACAATGTCGGATGCTTTTGTCACTGATATGGGAGGATCTGCATAAATTCCTGCCAGAATACATGAATTGGGAGGAACTGCATAAATTCCCACCATCTATTAACCTGCATTGGAGAAGGAGGCCTCACTGGACTAGGAGAAGTACATGAAGGTGAACAGCAACATTCTCGGAGGTACAGATCTCAGTTTTCACTTGTGATAATGTAAAGTTACATGTTTATTGTGATAATCTGATGGTCCTTTCACCACTCCTGATTTTAGACAATACATTGGAATTTTGTTAGATGATCTTGCTCCATTTCTATGATATTAGAAAAGTAAAAATGGCATGCTGTCTGTGAAGTTTGTTGCATCCTAGAGTTAAAGCATTAGGCTAGAAAGACGGTCTAAAATAATCATTGATGTGATTTTTGTATGACTAAATCTAGGAAATCTTATCACAAAATAGAATAATGGATTTAGTGGACCAATTTTCATTGCTTGGTAGATTCAATTCTAATTTAGCAGTGTGCTATTGTATATTGAGTTAGCAAGCCCTAGATATGCATATTCACATCTATAAACCATTTTGCTCTTGCAGAAGTTGAGCGCCTTGATAATTCGCCGTTCAGATATTTTCTTGGAGAACTATATGGTGACAATGCACTAAGAACCATGCTCCCCTTTGGTCTGCCTAGCCCCGCCTGTGATGCTAATGTGCCGTCAAGTGGGCCCCCTTGTGTGACGCATTGTGGACTACTCCCTTGCACAACCGGTAACCGCGCTGCAGCCGCCTCTCTCTTCCTCCTGTAGTCCTGTTGCTCCCCTCTCGCAGCTGAAGTACCGGTACCAATCAAGAAGCAATTCAACATTAGATTCCTATACTTCAAATTTGAGATTTTGTTTCTGTATATCACGGAAAGGTCTGTAAAGTAGAGTGTGTAAGCCTATGACGCCGCGCTTTCCGTGACTGTTAATTTCATAAACTTTGTTTTTTAGATTAACTGTAACTTTAACATTGATATTTAATTTTTACAGTATCGTTATCTTATCGTGCGATCCATGTGTTTTTAGTATAAAATGTTAGATATCCCGTAGCAATGCACAGACACGCTACCTATAGTACAAAAGGGAAAAAAGAATCAGAATTAATGGCAGAATGTATAATTTTGGATGGCATGTAAGGGGTAGATATAGCTTTGAGCCTTCGATGATATATAGGAATTTTCTCAAGAAAATACTCTTCGTTGCCCTTGCAGCATTCCTGTGGGCTGTACGGCGCTCCACGCTCGGGAGTCGGGAAACATTTGCAATGATACCTTGTTAGCGTAGTGGTTGTTGAAACGACAGGCCCTTACGGTTTTAGTCACACCATTTTATCTCTTGAGGCTCCAAACAAAAGGTCTAGAGTGTTATATAAAGTTTAGACCATCTCATAAAACTTTAGACCACAAAAGTGAGTTAAAATGTCTAAAATTTTTAGTCCTTAACTTTAGCTTGTAAACTTTAGAATAGAGAATACAAGATCTTTTTTATTACTATGATTTTCTTGTGAAATTGAAACAATTCCCGTGAAATATATGTAGATCCTCATGAATTTTTTTGCATTTGAAATGAGCTCTAAAAGGTCAATAGGACTAAATTGTTGCTTTATTATTTCCTATTACCTCTCTCTAAAAAAAATGTCCTTATAATTTGTTCTAAGTTAAACGTTTTCAGTTTTATTAAATTTACACAGAAGATTGTCAGTATTTTTCTTTTGTGTTTTTTTTTTTTTTCTTGACAGGTCTGATTTCATGGTTGATTTCTGGGCCCAGCCTGAAAAATCGGAGCGAGCTAAGCTGTCAAGGCCAGTCTGCCAACAAACTGCACTGGTCCAAGAACCCCATCACGCACAGGCGCAAGCCAATCAGTGCAGTCCTTCGACTGTTTATGAGCCGCGGTACAGTGTTTTTCTTAACGAACAGCCGAACATTTATTATCGTCAGACCCGGTCATTCGGAAACGCATGGCGCCGCGCCGATCCTATGGTTGGATACACTACTAGCTCTGCAGCGACAACTCTTCTCCACTACCCAATCAGTGTAGGGGGTGATTGGTTGCTTCTGTGCTGGGAGCTGAGATAGAGAGCTGATTTAGGACGGTGAGATGTATGTTTAAACTGTGTATCCAGTTGTGTTTGGTTGTCTTTGTTATTGGTCCAGTACGAGATAAAATCTTGTTTTGTTACATGCATACACGAGAGTTTTAAGTGTATGACATATGGGTCTCTGTATTATGGGTGCATCACGTCGTCCTGTATCTAAAGGGAAATGAGAATTGAGAAAGACGGATTTATATGGGACGAGGAGTGAAGATGAATGAGACAAGGCATAAAAAGAATGCGAGGCATCGAGCGGTGGTGCTGGGATGAGGCTCAGCCAGACTTCCTGGGTGCAACCAATCACCCCGTAGTGTATGCGAGCCGTCGAATCTTGATCCTGGAACGCAAAATGCGTGCACGCACCTCGAGCTCGAATATCCCTAAAAAAAAAACTGGTGTGGGACTTTGGATGAGCAGCTCCAACTATTGGCGGTTAAGCTAGCTCTACGAATTTTTTTTCATATTTAATAGAAGAGAGAGAAAAACTAGCTCTTAATAAGAGCTAAGCTCTTATACCTATTCTAAAGTTATATAAAAGTGTCATGTGTAACTATCTAAGTTAAAAAATTATGTGCTAAAACTTAGTACAAGTTGGCTTAAAACTACTAAGGTAGTGTTTGGATTACTAGTCTTAGGACTAAAGTTTAGGCCCCGTTCACGTGCCTTTAAATCTAGCTTGATCCGTTTCTTTTTTTCATTCGAAACAATGTTGTTCTCTCACAAAGCATTACTCCAAATCATCCAAATTTCTTCAGAATTCCTCCAAGCGAACAGGCCCTTAGTCCCTAAAGTTTAGCCCCTGCTGGGCTGTTTGGATCTATAGGCTAAACTTTAGTCCTCTAATCTATAATGATTGATTTATGTTTAGTTATCCATGTACAGTCATGCATGCGAGCGGCATGAGGTATGGGGCGTCCAATGCCCGCCCCGAGGGAGTTTAGCTCAGTTTGGGGCTTCTTTAGGACCAAAAGATTTTAGCTCAGTTTTTAACTATTTACTCATTTTTAGCACTCCTGTTTTGATCTCCATAAAAAAACTAAAAATACTGGGCTAAAATTTTGCCACGACATCCCAGGCCTAACTCGCTCCAGCTATCGCGCGTGCCCGAAGAGCGTGGAAGGCGGGCCGTTTCGTCTCGGACTTTTGGCCTTTCGGTGTTTGGCACGAATGCACGATGGCAGGCGCGGTGTCCACCGCCTATATGATTCTGTTCTACGAATACACCGCGCTGGACTGCGCGTGGTTCATGCTAGCATGCCGAGAATGTGTTTTGTGACTTGTGAGAGATCCTGTCACATGCTAAATTCAATATACATAAATATAATTTTACTATTTAAATTCATTGATAACCAAAGTGAAAATAAAATAAAAAATACACTTCTAATAATCTCTAATATTGAAGTGAACTAAATTATAATATACTCCCTCTATCCCAATATATAAAATGTAATGGTTCAAAGACCAAGGAACACATTTAATTCTCTCTATCAACACTAGTACTACTAGCATCTATGTACACGTCTCTAGAGTAAGCACACCTTATATTATGGGATATGGATAAAAAATGGTTACGCCTTATATATTTTGGCCCATAGGAAGTAATATTTAATTAAATGATAGGTCAAGTGAAGAAATTCAACTAAAATGATAGATGTTGTTAAAAAAATTAAAAATGATAGGCAACAAATAACCATTTTGCTTTATCAATGTCTTTGTAATTACAAAATTATTACAAAATGTCACAAAATTATAAATTATATAGAGCAATTTATATCAGTAAATAAATAAATAAATAAATAACTGAAAGTATTAAATAATTTACAACAACAAATACATTAGGTCAACTAAATTAACTAATAATACTAAAAATTACCCACCTGGTATCTGAAAAACAAATACGAATATCTATATTACAAAGTTTAGTAGATTCCAATGTCAGACAATTCGAATATTTATTTTCATTTTTCTAGACAGTAGACACAAAGCTACTCCTACTGTGTTTGCGCAAACGAGCCACTGCACGCGCACGCAGGAACGACCGTACCTGCACTGGACTCGCCGGAAGCTCTCGGTGCACAAGGATGCACCGCCGCCGCCGTCATCGGATACAGATGCAGATAGAGATCCACATCAGATGGGCTCTACACGCACGCATGCATCTTCACGATATCGAAGCCTCGTTCAGTCGTTCTCCGTCGTCCCGGTTTACACATACCGCAGCGCAGAAACAATCAAGCAAAATCCGACGAACCATAGAGACGGATCAAGTCACAGGACCTGCCGAAAACTGAAACGAGGGAAAAGGTCAAAAGAGGCATGTGTACTACAAGAGTACAACAGCATATATAGTGGGAACACATAGGCCATGTGCTTACTCTCTCGTCAATAAGTCCAGTCTCCAGTCCCGGTCTCACTGCACAGAGACGAGTCGTGCTACCGGCACTGGATCGCCGGGCAGGAGGCGGACCTCGCCGAGCTGGAGGCGGCGTCGGCCAATGCCGCCGCGGCCCGGGCGACGGACGCCGAGCTGCGGGCCGTGGTGGAGCGGTGCATGCTCGGGTACCAGGACTACGCCACCCGCAGGCGCGCGCTGTCGCGGGAGGACGGCGCCGCCTTCTTCGCCCCGCCCTGGTGCACCGCCTTCGAGAACTCCGTGCTCTGGCTCGGGGGCTGCCGCCCTTCGCTCACCGTCCGCCTGCTCTACAACCTCTCCGGGGAAGGCCTGGAGGCGCAGGTGGAGGAGCTGCTGGGCGGCCTCCGCCACGGCATCATCCCGACGGGAGCGGAGGGGATCACGTCCACGCAGCTGCTGCTCATCAACGACCTCCACAGCCGGACGGTGCACCAGGAGAACGCCCTGTCGGATCGCCTCGCCACCCTGCAGGAGGACGTCGCCGACCGCCCGCTCCTGCCCATCGTGAAGCAGCGCGGCGAGCTCGCCTCGGCGGCGGCACGGCACGGCGCTCGCGCTGCCCGAGGAACCTGCGACGGCGCGGTACGGCGGCTAGGGGCGCCCGGGCCAGGAGGAGGCGCGGACGCCGAGGCGGTGGACGCGGCGCTGGACAGCTACGAGGCCGCGCTGTCGCGGCTGCTGGTGGAGGCCGACGAGCTGATGATGGCGACGGCGCGGGCGCTGGCGACGGAGATCCTGACGCCGCGGCAAGCGGTGGAGATGCTGGCGGCAGGCAAGCACCTGCACCTCTCCGTCCGCGACTGGACCCGCCGTAGGGAAGGAGCAGCTGGCGCACAGCAACAGCTTAACGGGCCGAGCGCCGGGATGGCCGACAGCACATCCGCCGCCGTCCGCCGGAACCCATGAAAGGCTTGCCATTCCTCACCCTTTGCCTGCAGCTAGCATCCCGTTCCCGTGTGTAGCGTGGACACCATCTCTCTAGTACCACCTGTATGTCTTTCTATAGACGGATCGATCACCGTAGTGCATTTCATGCCGTCCATTAATATGTACAAAGCTGGTGCATGCTTTTTTTTTTTGTTCTAAGAACCTAAATTAACCGCCGCAACTAAATATCCTATCTGTTATCTGTGTGCTAGCATGAGTAGCTGATCTCTCTTCTTCGTTTTGCCATTACCGTTTCTGCGTCTTTCGCGAACCACACACTGTCACACTCTTTATATACACGGCGTGTTTCCTTTCTTCATAGAAGAAGCCGTGGACGTCTCATCTTCTCTGTGTTTTTTTTACTCTTTGTTAATGGCTGCCACCTGCCTGCCTAGCGAGTGTGCGGCGTTGGCCTTTGAGGCACCGCACCGGCGCTCACCTTTCCCGTCCCTTTTCTGTATCCGGCGTAGCTACAGTGCTGCACGAGGCGGACGGGGCCGGGGATGGGTCCGGGCCGCGGCGGGACGTGAACACCCAGCGGCCAGCGCGCACGATGAGGCCTGGACACGCCGGAGGGGGCTCCGGGTCGTGTCTCGCGTCGCCTTCAGTGCCCCGTCATCACCGCCGAGCCCGGCGAAACGAGGCAGACTGGCGCACAGGCCAGCATGGTCATGGACCATCGCTCGGCGCTCTGCGTCATGCCGTTTGGCCGTGGACGGCGTGGCCGGCCAACGCATGGGCGATAGCCGAGACTACCGGGCCAGCCGCCAGCTTTCTGCAAAGCGCGCTTGCATGCGTGACGCGTGGAGCGTGCATCGTGACTCATGTAACTTTACTTTTGTTTGCGCTCTGGCTAATTTATTGGCCCTCTGTGAGACTGTGACCATCTTGACAGCAGTGAGGCAGAGCAGGCGAGCAAATGATCCTCGAGTGGTGTCAATAGGGACGATTGATGAGATGTGCAACGCAGGCATTTCACATTTTCACCGTCCGTAAATAAAGTCAGGCCCACGCGGCCTTGCTTTCTGGAAACAAGATTTTTCTGACGGTGGAATAGTTATTTTAGTGAGCTATTTGGGATTCTACAGGTAGCCCTGATCAGCACACTGCTTAGACGAAAACAATCTCGACGCCTTTCATCAACGCCACTGCAAACCCTTACACATCGCACAAGCAATAAAACTCATATAAACTGGAGGATATCATGTACCTACACCAGTATAAATATGTCCTGTGTGTAACCCATTTGATATGTCGTTCATGGTTTGTAGTTTACAAGTCGGAGGCAAGAAAACACCGATACCGTCTATTGAGCGGTGCTAGAAAGTGCAACACCTTGTTGACATGCAAGCTTTTCTTCCTAACTCATGCCAAGGATGCTAGTTCAACTATTAGTTTGGTGGGCATAAGGGTTGGGTGCCAAGGTATTGAAAACCAGCCAGATAGGCGGTGCTAAAAAGGGAAACTTCTCATTGATGTCCAAGCTTTCTTCCCAACTCATGCCACAAGAGACTAGTCTAGCCAGTGTGATGTTCGTCACAAGGGTGCAGAGGACCTGCTAGATTGGGAAGTGGTAAAAGTGAAACTCCTAATTGATTTGCAAGAATTTCTTCTCAACTCATATCACATGAAGTGGTCCGACATGCGTGACGATGGACACGAGGTGTTGGCATCAAGGATCTAAGAACCTGATGGATGGGACAGTGCTACAATGCATAACTCCTGGTTGAACTTATTACAAGCGAGGCTTTGTCTATCCAACGTGATAGTGGGCACGAGGGTTGAGTGACAGTACATCGTGAATATGTCAAATGTGCAATACTAAGTGAATAATTTGGTTTATGTGCATGTATTTCTTCCCAACTCATGCCACAAGTCTAGTTTATGTGCGATGCATAAGTCGCAAGTCCGGTGAGTAGGATGATGAGCATGAGGTTTAGGCGTCAATGCGCTAGGAACCATCCAGATTGTCGTTGCTAGAAAGTAAAACTCTTACTTGACGTTGAAGCATTTATTTGCATCATGTCATTGAAGGATAATCAAGACAGTGTGATGGTGGGGACAAGGTTTAGTCATCCATGTGCCAAGAACTTGTCGTATTTAGTCATCCATGCGCCAAGAACTTATCGTATTTAGTCATCCATGCGCCAAGAACTTGTCGTATTTAGTCATCCATGCGCCAAGAACTTATCGTATTTAGTCATCCATGCGCCAAGAACTTGTCGTATTTAGTCATCCATGCGCCAAGAACTTGTCGTATTTAGTCATCCATGTGCCAAGAACTTGTCGTATTGACAGTATTGTCATGTGTTGCTAACGTGTCTATCTGGCTGACACACTCCATCCTTGATCCATTCATCGTCCGTGGTCGCGCTCGCCCACGGCACCTATGTCGCGCTTATCGATTAGACGATCACTACTGTTGCCTGTGCTCGAGATCTAGGGGTGAGAGAGGGAGGGGTATGGCCAGTGCATGGACTCGAGATCTGCTAGACACTAGCCTCAAGATCTGCCAGACCTGCCTAGTCCGCTTGCGTGGGGGTGGAGGGATGACCATGAGTGGGTGAGAGGATGGTGGCTGGGAGAGGGGGCTTTGGTTGAGAGGGTGTTGAAGTTAGGGTTGTCTTTAAAGTGGGCGGGCTAGGCATCATGCCTTTTACACTAGTACAAACATTTTCACCAATGGTCCGTCGAACGAATAGGAACCGTTGGTGAACATGGCCCCTGTTTTTACCGTCGATTGTGTCACAAACCACCGGTGAAAACCGTTTTGTCTACGAGATCTATTATGAACCAGTAATGATATATTATTATTAATGTCTTGTCACTACTAGAGGGCCGTGCTTAATTCCTCCTATGTTGATCCTTCTAACAAAGTGGCAAATCATTTGTCACTCATCCTAAATAGTGGTAATATGTTAAATATTATGTTTTTTGTAAACCGTTAGTATCGAACCACCAATGATATATTATTACAAATGTTTTGCCACTTTTAGAGGGTCATGCTTAATCCCTCACGCATTGGCCCCTCTCACAAAGTGGCAAATCATTTGCCACTCACCCTCAATAGTGGCAATAGGTTAAATACTTTGTTTTTAGTGAACCCTTAGTATCAAAATGTCGCTGCAAAAATCTTTTATGCAGCAGTGGCAACTCAGGAACGTTGATTAGTAGCCTGCCTCGGCGCGAGCACCGGCACAGGAGCCGGAGGCGGCGAATCACCGCCCTGCCACGACCACACGATGTCACCTAACGACGGCTTCAGTTCCTGCTTGTAGAATTCACGGAACTCGAGCGAGTCACCGCCGGTCTTCCTCATCTCCACCACGTGCACCGATGGCGCCACCTCGAAGATCTCTGCCTCGATGGCGAGTGCACCTCTCCGACAGTCTTGGTTGCCCTCCATCTCGATTCTGCCCCCTTTGTTTAGCTTGACGCTGAGCTTCCACGTCTCAGCAATCTCCTCCAGCTTGGACACGATCGCCGCCGTGGTTTCTTTAGAAGAGAACCGTGCCTCCAACCTGTGCTCCTCATCGAACATCTTGGACAGGTCCAACCCGCTCGATCGTGAGATGATGTCAAAGGCGTTCATACTTGAAGGCCTCACGACGACGGTCGGCGAAGACATCGTCACCTTGGTCCGCTTCCTCTTCCGGGTGTCCTCATTGTCGTTGTCGCCGTCCTCACGCTGGTGGTGGCACTTGTAGGCTTCCTTGCCTAGCACCTCGGAGGTCTCGCTCAAGACGTTGGACTTGCCGGTGCGAGGGCAGAGTCCTTTCTGGAACCAGGGATTAGCCGTGATCTTGGAGATGGTGATCCTGGTCTTGGGGTTGGGGTCTAGCAGCCTGGCAAGAAGCTTGCGCGCATCGACGGAGAACCACGGCGGGCACTTGTAGTTGCTCTGTGTGATCTTCCGGTACAACAACATCAGGTTGGTGTCATTGAACGGAAGGTAGCCTGCCAGGAGCACAAAAAGGATCACGCCGCATGACCAGATGTCCGCCTTCGCACCGTCGTAGCCACTCTTCAAGAGAACCTGATGATTAATGGTAAACATGAAAACGCGTTGCACTTTTGTCAGCCTGTACCACTTATTGAAGAGAGAGGCATGCTATTAAGCTTCATGCACATGCACGCATGTTGTATCGGGTCCTGATAACCTCGGGGGCGACGTACGCCGGCGTGCCGCACGCTGTGTGCAAGAGGCCGTCACCGCGCAAGCGGGCGCCGCTGTCCTGCAGCGCACTGAGCCCAAAGTCGGAGACCTTGAGGTTGCCACGCACGTCAAGGAGCAGGTTCTCGGGCTTGAGGTCGCGGTGGTAGACACCGCGGCTGTGGCAGAACTCGACGGCCGTGATCAGCTGCTGGAAGTATCGGCGCGCCACCGGCTCTGGAAACCGTGTGCTCTGGGATAGGCGCGCGAAGAGGTCCCCGCCGCTGGCGTACTCCATGACGAAGTAGATCCTGGACCGCGTGGCCATCACCTCGTGGAGGCGGACGACGTTCGGGTGGCGCACGCGCCGCATCACGTCCACCTCGGTCTTCACTTTCTCTGCCATGCCGGAGCGGTGCACGGCATCCTTGTCCATCACCTTGACGGCCACGACCTCGCCGGTGGCCACCTTATGGGCCTTGTACACCTTGGCAAAGGTGCCGCAGCCGAGGAGGCGGCCCAGCCTGTACCGGCCCATGATTAACCGGGAGTCTTGGTTCTTCTCCATGGCCATGGGAAGCAAAGGAGGTTCTTGGTGTCAACATGGGTGAAGGTCCGGCCGGGCAAACGGCCGGACCGAGTCTGTATCGTCCCTCTGAGCAGCGGTTGAGATGGTGGACGACCATTGGCAGGAGAGGTCGGGGTCTGATATGTTCGGTGAGGTCTGAGGCTAGGAGGTGCTAGGCGATTACTGTCCAGTGGTGTTGGAGGGGAGGAAATGAGGAGTCCCGTTTCACTAATTTTAGAAGAGAGAAACTCTGTCGGAGGCGATGGTTGGGAGGGAAGTTCTTAACCTACCAGCCCGTGTTTGACGATTTCTTCTCTTAATGAGAAAGCTGACTAAACCTCATTCACTTTTTTCTTTTCTAATTTTAGAAGGTTGTTGGGGTCTCGGAGACTCAGTGGATTGATCATGGACTAAATTAGGAACTTTAGCTTTAAAGCAAAGAGAATAACAACAATTTCTAAGAGCATCTTGAAGAGACTCCTTATATCTTTCCTAATTTATAGGAATAGAGACATTTTAGTGAAAAAATACTCTCCAATAGCCTCTTCAATTGGATATCTAAATATAAACATCCTCTATTTTAGATTTCTCGCTAGCTGAAAATGGAGAGTGAGAATGGCTTTCTAGACTAGACTGTGCACACGATATAGAAAAGTTATTGGAGAGTACAAATATATAGAAAACGACTTTTACTTAAATGAGAGCATAATTTAAAAAGGCTCTTGGAGATGCTCTAACAAGGATAAAGTTCTGCGAGGAGCTCAAGAGTTAGTCCTTTACATCCTGAAAGTATTAAGAGGATGAGGCCACTTAATCTATACCTAATAATAAAAGAGACAATATTTTTTCTCTGATCTTTTTTTTTTTGTCCATCCTTCCTAACTAACTCCGTGAATGTGGACCTTTGTTAGGCTATGTACAACCTGTTTTATATGACATACTGGACACATGTTCTTAACGTAACCTAGATAGTTAGAAATTCTAATCCTAATCTAAACAGATCTCTCGATCTTGAGTACGCTAAATAGAAATCCTAAGCCAAATAGAAAAAGATATAAATAGAAATTAGGCCGATCCCGTGTGCAGCGCCGCCACCGCTCAGATGTAGCACTTTGTCGCCGTCTTTCCTCCGTATCGCGTATACCAGTCCGACGCCAAGACAAACAAGGTGCGGCTCCCCTCCGCGACGGCCTGTTAAAGAGTCGGAGACAGAGTCTATGGCGACGAAGAAGCCAAGGACGGACATTACCGATGATATCAGACCAAATCGAATCAAATTTGCTGTAGTCCGTTGATCTGTTGTTTGATATGGTGTATCCGTGTGCAACCGAATCCATGCACCATAAATAGTAATCCCTATCCTCAGACCAAGCAAAGAATATCAACATGCACAACGCAGAAAAAGAGAAGGGGACTAGGCCGTTCGACCTACCCAGAAGCCGATTTATTCGACTTCTTTTTTTCATCCGGAACTGTATTTTTTCTCATAACAATTCAGCCAGAACAATATTTTTTAGTCAGTTTCAGCTAAAATTCAGTAAGCCGAACGGAGAAGCTATAAATCGAATAAAAAAATGGTCTAGGATTTTTCTGTCCAGTATATAAAATGTGGCTACTGCTTGCAACCCGCGTAAATCACAAAAATTCATAGAGATGGCCGGTCCTTCTCCAAGGAAAACCCCATGCCGGCCTCACTCTATTCACGAGGCGGAGCAGCATCTGATAAATCGCGGGGGCATTTGGGAATCAATATAAAGCTCTGTCTCCTCATCGGCATGGATAGGGCCCAACTCAGGCCGTCGCTCGCTGCGACACTGCCCCTCTCCAGCAGCTCTCATCGACGCACGATGAGATCTCCAAGTGAGAGATTCATCAGAGAGAAGAAAGAAGGGAGAGAGGGTTGGAATCAACAGTGAGAGCGGGCTAGCGGCTGAACACGGGAAAGGGGAAGACCGGAAGACCATAAAAATAAATGGAGACAAGTATGAAACAGACGGCTGGGATCACCTGAAATGTGTTTGATTGGTTGTGGGGATGAAAACGGATCGGATACGAACGGATATCACTCATATTATATTTGTTTTCATATTTCTGTTCGGATTCGGATTCGGACACGGATAGCATTCGGATACATATACGAATACGGATTGACTCGGTTACGGATACGAATAATGAGTATCGAATACGGTATGAATCGGATTCGGAGAAGGTCGGATACAAATATCTATTCGGATATTGAGTAAAAGCAGTATATATATCATACGTGAGCAAACCATTACGCCACTCTATGAGTCCATAATCCATCTAGATTAAGCCGAAAGACTAAAGAGTAAAGCAACAAATAAGATAAAGATACAGATTGTCTCAAACGTTCGAACACCAAGTTTTTTCAGCTCATCAAGATCTACAATCCTTATATAGGCTATTTTTTTATTTGAGAAAGTTTGAACAAAATATAGTTCAAATTTCACAAGTGTGTGACATAGTTTTAGAAAGTCTATATGAGATTCAAGAATTTGTGACTAGTGTTTGATAAAACTTTCTCAAATGGGAAAATAAGCTATGTAACAATTGTAGATCTTGCTGAGATGATCAAACTTGGTATTCAGAGTTTTTTCATCTGAGGTCATTTAGTGTTTCATTAGAGCAAGTTTGACCAAGTCAAATTTGGTCAAATGAAAAAACAACACTTTGACTCTAGTATTATGAACTCTAAATGACTTCAACCAAGTTTGTTCAACTCATCAAGATCTACAATTATTGTTTTGGTCAACTTTCCATTTGAGATAGTTTGGATGGTTCAAATTTGTGATTTTTAAATTTCGACACCTACAGACTAGTTTTCGGAACCCTAGATTGTCTCAAATTGAAAAGTTTTGAATACCAAGTTTGTTCAGATCATCAAGATATACAATCCTTATATAGGTCATTTTTTTCATTTAAGAAAGTTTGAACAAAATATAGTTCAAATTTTACAAGTGTGTGACAGTTTTAGAAAGTCTATATGAGATTCAAGAATTTGTGACTAGTGTTTAATAAAACTTTCTCAAATGGGAAAATGAGCTATGTAACAATTGTAGATCTTGCTGAGATGATAAAACTTGGTATTCAGAGTTTTTTCATCTGAGGTCATTTAGTGTCTCATTTGAGCAAGTTTGATGGTCAAATGAAAAAACAACACTTTGACTCTAGTATTATAAACTCTAAATGACTTCAAATTGAAAAGTTTTGAATACCAAGTTTGTTCAACTCATCAATATCTACAATTGTTGTTTTGGTCAACTTTCCATTTGAGATAGTTTGGATGGTTCAAATTTATGATTTTTAAATTTTGACACCTACAAACTAGTTTTCGGAACCCTAAATTGTCTCAAATTGAAAAGTTTTGAATACCAAGTTTGTTCAGATCATCAAGATCTACAATCCTTATATAGTTCATTTTTTCATTTGAGAAAGTTTGAACAAAATGTAGTTCAAATTTCACAAGTGTGTGACATAGTTTTAGAAAGTCTATATGAGATTCAAGAATTTGTGACTAGTGTTTGATAAAACTTTCTCAAATGGGAAAATAAGCTATGTAACAATTGTAGATCTTGCTGAGATGATCAAACTTGGTATTCGGAGTTTTTTCATCTGAGGTCATTTAGTGTCTCATTTGAGCAAGTTTGACCAAGTCAAATTTGGTCAAATGAAAAAACAACACTTTGACTCTAGTATTATGAATTCTAAATGACTTCAAATTGAAAAGTTTTGAATACCAAGTTTGTTCAACTCATTAAGATCTACAATTGTTGTTTTGGTCAACTTTCCATTTGAAATAGTTTGGATGGTTCAAATTTATGATTTTTAAATTTCGACGCCTACAAACTAGTTTTTGGAACCCTAGATTGTCTCAAATTGAAAAGTTTTGAATACCAAGTTTGTTCATCTCATCACGATATACAATCCTTATATAGGCCATTTTTTCATTTGAGAAAGTTTGAACAAAATGTAGTTCAAATTTCATAAGTGTGTGACATAGTTTTAGAAAGTCTATATGAGATTTAAGAATTTGTGACTAGTGTTTGATAAAACTTTCTCAAATGGGAAAATAAGCTATGTAACAATTGTAGATCTTGCTGAGATGATCAAACTTGGTATTCCGAGTTTTTTCATCTGAGGTCATTTAGTGTCTCATTTGAGCAAGTTTGACCAAGTCAAATTTGGTCAAATGAAAAAACAACACTTTGACTCTATTATTATGAACTCTAAATGACTTCAAATTGAAAAGTTTTGAATACTAAGTTTGTTCAACTCATCAAGATCTACAATTGTTGTTTTGGTCAACTTTCTATTTGAGATAGTTTGGACGGTTCAAATTTGTGATTTTTAAATTTCTCCATCTCGTTTGAATAATATCCGGATAATATCCGTTTGGAATATCCGGATATATCCGATACTTAATCGAATTATCTGATATCCGCCGGATATCGATGATATTACATCCATATTTGATATCCGCCTAAGATATCCGTTTTATTATCCGTATCCGAAAAAATACGGATATCCGAGTAACTATCCAGATAAGTGTTCATATTTGTTCGGTCGAATGGACGGTCGAATAAATATCCGTACCGTTTTCATCCATATGTGACGATGTGTTGGGATCTGTTCCTCCACTGGCATCTATAGCCGTGACGAGGTGCCATGGGCTCAGGTGTGGGCAGCACATCCGAAGCAGGCCATGCTGAGCAGTGAGCAGGAGTATACATACTCCTGTAGTACGTTGCTTTTCAAGCGTTCATCCGTGGAAGGATGGTGACTACATTAGCTTCTTGACCATTTAAAACGTTGGTTTTTGTTTGAAACTACTAAAATCCATACACACCGAAAGGATCTAAACAATACTTAGAGGGAGGATGAATAGGCACATCTAAAAATTTCTACGTAATCTCAAAGTCAAATATCTATGACAGTCGGAAGTCCCGACAGTTAGGGCCAGAACTTCCTGACGCACACGGCCGGGAGTTCTGGCACCTACGAGAATTACGCTACAAGTACTAAAACAAACTTTGAGTGAAAGATATCCTACAACCCCACTCACTAGTGGTAAGGTGAAGTGTTGGGGTTGCTTCTTTGACGTTGAAAGGTCACCACTTTATAGATTGAGTCCAAACCCTAAGAGGAGAGTTGGGAAGGAAGATAAACCAACTAGAACAAATATGATAGCACAAATCACAACAACAACAAGCACGCGGGACACAAGAATTTATCCTGAGGTTCGACAACCCCACAAAGGAGCCACTACGTCCTCGTTGTTGAGATGACCACAAAGGTCGGAGTCTCTTCCACCTCGTTGTCTTTCTCAAAGCAACCACAAAGGTCACTCGAGCTTTTCACTAAGAAATCAAGGATAATACAAACTTCTAAAGGCTCTTCCACAAGGTGGAAGCTATTGGGCGACGCCTAGCCGGCTAGGGTTCTAAGAACCCAAGAGTAATAGACGCAAATTCAACCGGCTTGACAAAGAAATCAAGTCCTCAAGCTTGCCAAAGTGATTCTCTCACTCAATCCACTCTCCTTTCACTCAAAACACTAGGGGAATCGAAGATTGGACCAAAGAGAAAAGGAGATGGGTGCCTTGAATGCTTGGGAGCTGTTTTGGACGAAGGTTGATGAGCAATGAATGAGAGGTTCTCAGTTAGAAGAGAGGAGAGAGCTATTTATACTCAAAGGCAAATCCAACCGTTGAGATCTGAAAGTGCATTTGCCCCCTATGTGGGTTTTGGTGTATTGATAACATCTAAATTGGGACTAATGAGATCTTAATGAGATATATTGCAGCTTGAGTCACTTGAAAGCTTTAAAAGAGTTGATCTAAGATAAAATGGTATCCCTCAATTCTTCAAGTGCAAAAAACGGACGAACCTAAAGCGCTCTACAAAGCCTTTTTATTTTGTTTTGGGTTTAGATATGCCGTACTATAAAGAGTGCTGCAAGTTTAGGTGGTCTGAGGAAGATAGAGTGCTCAAGCATAAAAATAAAATCAAAAGAGAGACACAAAATCACCTCACGAACACTTGGACATAGTTTATGGACTTTTTGGTAGTTGGAAGTTCCAGCGTGAGGCGGAAGTTCTGGCTATCGGAAGTTCCGACGTTTGGTGCTAGAAGTATCAGTGCTTGCTGACTTAGCCGTAGCCTGCCTACGCATTGTTGCCCGTCAGAAGTCCCGATGGGAGTCAGGAGTTCCGGGTGCCAGAAGTTCCAGCTCCCTCCGGAAGTCCCGACACTTCATGACTTAGCCGCCTGCGTAGCTTCGCCCGTCGAAAGTCCCGACGGGAGTCAAGAGTTCTGGGTGCCAGAAGTCTCGGCTCTAGCTGGAAGTCCTGACGCCTTCGGACTTTATCGCTTGGCTCATCATGTCTGTTGGGAGTCCTAACAGAAGTCAGAAGTCCCGGCTGCCGGAAGTTCCAGCGACCGTCGGTAGTTTCAACGACATGCGAGCAAGCCTAGTGGACTGTCTATGTGAATAGTGTTTTTGCATTGGGCTAGAAGTTCCGACGATCTGTGTTGGAACTTCTGACTCAGATTTGAATGGTTGGATTTGCCCTTGAGTATAAATAGCTCTGTTCTCTCCTCTAACAAAGGACCACTCATTCTGTAAATATAGCTTATTTTTCAAAAATACTATCATCGATTTTCCTGCCAGGGAAGTCAATGAGGATTTTCAAAGTCTAGTCTAGGTATAACACTATAGGGGAGATATACTTTCCTCTCAGAGAGGGAAGTATATCGATATTGAAAGAGAGATAGCCTTACCTCTTAGGGAGGGTAGGGTATCGGAGTATTCCCCCCTAGTGAGGGCGGTTAGGGGGTGAGTAGGCCAAGGGGAAGTACGTTTAATATCTTCTCTTTTCTTACTAGTGACATATCTCAATGGAAATGATAATTGAAATCACAATAATGTCCCAAAATAAACATATCATGATCATTGGACGGGCTATGATTGCTTATTCGAATACATCTTGGGTAAGTGTCGAAAGACTGGCATACACATACCTATACGTCAATAGCTAGGGAAGATGGAACCAGACTAATGTCATTAGATATGACCTTTCGGGATAAATAAAATTGGTCAGTCACATTCCATCAACCTTAAACTTTACTTTGAAAATCCTCTCATCGACTTCCCTGGTAGGAAAATCGATGATAGTATTTTTGAAAAATAAGCTATATTGACATAAGGGAGCGGCGCCCCACACTCCCTTCCTAAGCATAGCATAGTGATAGATGTTCTTTCCGATAGAAAGGTTATCTAGCACGAAGCGAAGCGTTATAGGTGTTCAAGCGAAACAAGGTAGTAACGACTCTTTCCTAGGAGGGAAGAGGAGTGTATACCAAAGTGTAGCGAGTTAGATGAATGGAGTGAGCTATAATTGACCATAGGGAGATTATAGCAAACGGAGTGAGTCTATGCGCGTGCATGCATAAATAGATCGCACGCGCATACACACGTATGTGTACACACAGACATTTCTTTGAAGAAGAAATTGAGCCAATAAAGTCCTATATAAACATGTGATATATTGCATGTTTATATTGCCCCTAATGGTATGACACCAGGAGGCCCAAAAAACATGATTTCGGACCGATAGGACACATTTAAGATAGTTTTCGTGTTATACCATATGCCATATCTAGGGATCTGATACCCTTTCCTCCCAACACTGTTCTTGATGTGAATCCCCAGGTATGGCCCATCATGGCCACGGGTTACATCAACGCATGCCAGCCTCTTCTCTGGCCTCAGAGTTTTGACTTAGGCCCATACGCTTGGACCTAGAGTGGTTGGCGGCGGTATGGGTCCCCGTCGGACGAGATGAAACCCGCATCCTCAAGGTCGGGCGAGATGGAGCCCGCAACCTAGGGCGAGACAAAAATCACATCCTTGGGGTTAGGCAAGATGGAGCCCACACCTAAGGGGTCGGGCGAGATGGAGCCCATGGCCTCGAGGTTGGGCAAGACGGAGCCCACGGCCTCGAGGTTAGGCGAGATGGAGCCCATGGCCTCGAGGTTGGGCGAGATGGAGCCTATAGCCTTGGGCGAGATGAAACCCGCATCCTTGGGGTCGGGCGAGATGGAGCCCATGGCCTTGAGGTCAGGCGAGATGGAGCCCATGGCCTTAGGTCGAGCGAGACCTTTTAATATGTCTTGAGCCATCTGGGGAAGTCAGCGTGGGCGCTAACTTCCTTGCTTTGGGTATCCCTAATATCGATACCCGACAGTAGCCCCTGAGCCTATGGAGGAGAAGAATACTCCTTTGGAGGCTTTTTCGGATGGGAGGACTCTAAGGGCCTTGGCCTTCTTTTTGTAGCCCATGGCGTGTCCTAGTAGGACAGTGATTACCTTTAGTCGTGATCGATCTTTTTGGGGGTATGTAACCATAGGATTTGGGAGGTCAGAAAGATTTTCCTTGATTCTAGTCCCCTAGGATCCGATCAGTCCGCCATTGTACTATGACCGCACATTTGGTCTCCTTATGAGTCCAATTTCCCTCGAGCCCCCGCGCATAGTAGGGGTCTAGTCGAGGGTTGGCTCGTCTTTATGATCGTCATCCCTCAAGCATTTTTTGATAAAATGGAGGGGTTAAGCCATGCCACATTTTCCTCGATGGACGAGACATGGTGCTCGGTGAGCTATTAACAGGCTAGTTTGAGTGGGGCCCTGGCTTCCTATTTGCTGGGGTCTAGCATGGGTTAGCTGGTGACCGACTCTAGACTCTTGGTGGCCAATCCATATAGTTCTTGGGTCCGTTCAGCCGGTCCTAAGGGCTCGTTGCCTTTCTGCGAGGAAAAACTATGGATTGGGAACCGACCAAAACTTGAACATGGGCCAAGATGCCCACGATGCTTGTGTGCCTAGGTACTGGCCGCTAGTGGGCCCATCCCTGTCCACCCCTCGCTCTAAGGGTTCCCTGGAGCGGCTGTGAACCCATCGGTGGGCTAGCCTTCAAACTTCTGGTCCTGAATGGGCAGTAGGAGCATTTTTAGCTCTGTATCCCTCCTTACCTATAACGGTTCTTGGCCCATCAACCAAGCAAACCATCATTTGGCATGTCCTTTGAGGGCGCTGAAAGCTCTAGTTTGGTTTTGGTTAATTGATGAAACCCTAAGTGCTAACCTAGTTTATCAAAGTGATTATGAGATAGGTAGCACTACTCCAAGTGATGAAGCAATGACGAAGATCATGACAATGGTGATAGCATGGTGATGATCAAACGCTTGAACTTGGAAAAGAAGAAAGAGAAAAATAAAAGGCTCAAGGCAAAGGTATAAAATGTAGGAGCCATTTTGTTTTAGTGATCAAGACACTTAGTGAGTGTGATTATATTTAGGATAGATAGCCGTACTATTAAGAGGAGTGAAACTCGTATCAGAATGCGGTTATCAAAGTGCCACTAGATGCTCTAACTCATTGCATATGCATTTAGGATCTAGTGGAGTGCTAACACCCTTAATAATATTTGTGAAAATATGCTAACACATGTGCACAAGATGCTCTAACTCATTACATGCGCTTTCGGGAAAATGAAATGTCTATTTTCTATTACGCCGGATGCAAAATTCTTGGTGGTTGGCACACTTGAGAAAGGGTGAAGAAGTTAGAGTTGAAATGGAGTTGGTCGAAATGATGCTGGCGTCGGTCTACTGACCGGACGCTGGGTCACTCAGCGACCGGACGCTGAAAGGCTGCATCCGGTCGAGCTGGCAGAGAGGTCGCCAGTTTCGGTGTTACACCGGACGCTGGACCTAAGATGCACCGGACGCCGGTTTCTGCGTCCGGTCAAACTGACGGGTCTACACAGTCGCTGGGGTTGAGCACCGGACGCTGGTCTGCGTCCGGTCAAGGTGGACCGGACGCGTCCGGTCGAAAAAACATGCCTCGGGGAGCTTACTGGAAACGACCGGACGCTGGGGCTTTAGCGTCCGGTCAGTTTTGACCGGAGCGTCCGGTCAGTTTTGTAGCCGTTGAAATCTGACGAACAGTGTTTGAAGCTGGTGACGCGTGGCGTCCATCGGGCGACCGGACGCTGAGGGCCAGCGTCCGGTCAGTATGACCGGAGCGTCCGGTCAGAGCGCGTTTTGCCCAGTGAAGGGGTATAACGGCTCTATTTGATGGGGGCTCTATTTATAGCCCCATGGCTGGCTCAAAGGATAACTCTTGCACATTTTCATTGACATAGCAACCTTGTGAGCTTAGCCAAAGTCCTCCCACTCATCTCCATCATTGATCCATCATCATTGTGAGATTGGGAGAGAATCCAAGTGCATTGCTTGAGTGATTGCATCTAGAGGCACTTGGTATTCGTGTTGCGCTGCGGATTTCGCTTGTTTCTCTTGGTGGTTGCCACCACCTAGACGGTTGGAGCAGCGGTGGAGGATCGGCACGAGTTGGTGATTGTTCGTGGCCGTCTCCGGTGATTGTAAGGGGAGTTGTACCTTCCCCGGTGGAGTGCCGAAAGGTAACTCTAGTAAATTGCTCGTGTCATTGAGTTACCTCACTTGTGGGTCGGTTCTTACGGTGTCCAATTGTGTGGACGAGGTTTGTGAAACACCTCTTAGCCGCCGAACCACCAAGTGTTGGTCGACACAACGGGGACGTAGCGTGTTGGCAAGCACGTGAACCTCGGGAGAAAATCGATTGTCTCTCTTCTTTGGCATTCTCCCGGTGATTGGCTATATATTCATCTTGTGATTGGTTCATCCCCTACACGTCGGTATAATCACTCTACTCACTCAATTACATTCTTGCAAACTAGTTGATACAAGCTCTTTAGTGTAATTAGAATTGAGAGCTTGCTTTATTATTTACATTCATCTAGTTGAGCTCTTTAGAGTAGCAAGGTTGAGAGCTCTTAGTGAGTAATTACATAGCAAGTTTGTGTGCCTAAGTATTCATTGCAACTAGAATTGTTGGATAGGTGGCTTGCAACCCTTGTAGAGCTAGAGCAAGTTTGCATTATGCTATTTGTCATACTAATCAAATTGCTCTAGTTGATTTGTAGATTTTTAAATAGGCTATTCACCCTCCCCTCTAGCCATATTAGGACCTTTCAGGCGCGACTAGAGATAACATGCGCACGATCTTCGAAGGAAGGTGACATGACACGGCGCAGCGGGCGCATGAACCTAGGCGGATGGTTCACCTTCTCACCCAGCTCTATCCTATAAATAGCGGCCTCCCCCTTTATATTTCTACACACCAAAACCATAGCCTTACCTTCTCCATTTCTCCGCTGCTGCCATTCGGATCTGTCGTGCCTAGTAATCTATCGCCGGAGCTCTAGATCTATAGCTTACGCTTCTCTATTGCCGCCTTTGCTTCTCCGCAGCCACCTCCATCCTCCATGGATTCATGGTACCACTCTAATGTTACCCATGAGTGTATGGAGGGCCTCATCAAGCATGGTCTTCTTCATAGGAGGACCGATGCGGTGGAGTGGCATGTGCCCGCCCGTGAGGATGCGTCGGCGCCGCCCGATGGCTACATCGTCTCCTTCACGCCCTTCCACGAGCGTGGACTCGTGGTTCCTTCCCACCCGTTCTTCCGGGGTCTATTGTACCACTATTAGATCGTGCTACAACACTTGAACCCCAATAGGATCTAGCACATCATGCCCTTCATCGTGACATGCGAGGGATACCTAGGGATCGAGCCCCACTTTGAGCTGTGGAGATATTTCTTCTCCATCTCCTTGATCAATAAGAAGGAGAAAGGCCGAGAGACCCCATTACCAATGGGATGCATGGGCATCCACCTCTAGGGGCAGCGGGCGGAAGAGTACATGCCCTGATAGCTCTCTAGAACCAACAAGGGGTGGCACTCGCATTGGTTCTACCTGAAGAATGACCCTGACTCTCCCTTGTCTATCTTCTCTGGGCGCCTGGTCAAAGAGGTACCGCCGTCATGGCTGTGGGGGTCACCCATCAAGGAGAAGAAGAGGATGCGCGACCTCCTCAAGGCCATTACGTTCCTGAAGACCCACGGCCTCTACGGGGTTGGCGTCATCGGGGGTATAATGTGAGGGGGGTGGCACTGCTGATGGCGCGCGTCCTCCCGCTGTATGGGATGATGCCCAATGTGTAGCTCTTTGGGACAACGCTCACCTAGTGGCTGCTCCACAAAAGTGAGGTCATGCAGCGCATCAAGGAGGCCATGGGAGAGGCCAACGCCATGTTCCCAATCCCAGGGCATCCCGTGATGCGACCGGATGCGGGCTTCATCAAGCTGCTAGCGCGGTTAGTCTTCTGGGACTCTGTGGCACCACTGCTTGAGCACATGACCATGAGGGTGGTGAACCGTGCCATGAATGAACAAAGGAAGAAGAAGAAGGACGACGAGGAGAAGAAATGACGGTCAAAGCAGTGAGCGAAGTTAAAGTGAGGGAAACATCAAGGCTCGTCGAGAGAAGAGGAGGAAGAAGAAGAGGAGGAGGAGGTGGAGGATGATGGCTCTAGGTTGTCCATCCCATGGGATGATCTAGCCATCAAGGATGAGGACTCGCCTTCATCGCAGGTGGGGCCCTTCCTATGGCATGCCATGGGGCAGGAGGGGGAGGACACGCCCCTGGAGCTAGCGGAATCAAACCACCCCACCCCATCCGATCCTTTGACGGTGGCCTCAGAACCGGTGGAATTAGGCCACCTTGCCTTGTCTAGGCCTTCGACGGTGGCCCCAGAGCCGGTGAAATCAGATCGTCCTGCTCCATCCGGACTGTTTATGGTGACCCCAAAGCCGGTGGAAATAGGTCACCCCGCTCCGTCCGAGCCCTCGGCGGTGCCTCCAGAGTCAGCGGGAGGCGGCCGTTCTAATTCGTCCGAGCCCTCCGAGCCGAGGGAGGGCTCCAAGCGGTAATGTGCCGACGAGGAGTAGCCAAGGTCGAGCAAGCCAGCCCCAAAACATCTGCGCATGATGGCATCAGGGTGAGTCAAGAGTTTTTTTGTCTTTTTGTCTTAACAAATTTTTGCCATGAACTGACCGCCGTGTCCCTTACAGCGGTGGAGGACATGGGACTCTCCTATGGCTCACTCCAAAAAAGATCCTCCTCCAGCAAATGCGCCAGGAGCCGGCTGGTACCGCACCGGTGGTAAGCGTGAGTGGTGTTGGGTTTGCCATGGTGTCGACCGGGGAGGCGCAGCCAATGGCTACGTCCATGGGAGAGCAGGTGGAGGAGGGCGCATCCAGGGCGCCGGTGGTGGGCGCGGTGCGGTCGATTGTGTCCTCGACGTCATAGGTGGAGGTGGCACGGCTGGAGCCATCATCCATGTAGGTGGTTGTGTCCATGGTGGGTCAGACGGAAGGGGGCACACCTGAGGCATCCTTCATGGATGTGGTGACAGCACATGCCTCTGTGTCCGCGTCACCCTCCCCCTCTATCGCTAGAGAAGCCGCTCTAGAGGAGCTACCGCCGCAAGAGAGGTTGGTGCCCCTTGAGGTCAGTGTGGGGATGTCCTGGTCTCTCATCTAGGTGGCTGCCCTCGGTGATGCAGCAGAGGGGAGGGAATGGAGGAGTGTCCACATAGAGGTTGGGGACGTGGTTTGTGCCCTGACCACCATGCTGAGCTCGATGCGTGACATTGTCACCCTGGTTGGCTAGGAATGATATGATCATGCTTTCGACCCTCATGTTCTCTTTCCACGCCTCTAAGTCTTTTCTTCTATGTAGATCCTTATGGTCCGTAGCCAGGAGAAGTCCTAGTTCCTTGCCGAGGAGACACGACAGAATGAGGGGCTGGCCGCACAGCTCGCTGTCGCCCGTTGGGAGGTGGCTTAGCTTGCCCCTGTCACTTAGGAGGTTGCTGACCTCTGAGTCAGGGAAAAGGATGCTCGCGACGATGTGGCAGAACCTCCTAAATTATAGGACCCATATGCACTTGTCACTGTCCATTGACCTTTGACAACTATGCATATGTTTCTAGTAACTTAAGAAGTCTGTCGGGTGTCCTCGGGGAACCCCGAATCATCCACAATTTCTGAGCAGGATCACATTACAGAGTCATTGCAGTATTACAACATTTATTCAAATATCAATACCAGAGTAAAAACAACAGAAGTCTTATGATAACTTAGTTTACAAACCAGTTGTTTCAAATCTTACAAACTAAGTTTGATAATTATTACAAACCGTAGTAGTAGTGGAGTGGCATTATAATATAATACAAAACACACAATGAAACTGCCCTGCCCAAGGGCCACACATTTACTTCTCATCGTCATCATAAGGAACAACTGTCATGCAGCACGATCCAAAATAGATCTGCTCATGAGGCTCACCTACAACAAGGGTCAATGAACCCTGAGTACAAAAGTACTCAATAAGACTTAACCGAAATAAAACTAATAGAATTCAGGAATGCCGGCTCATGGGATTCAAGGTATGGCTTTAGCAATAATCAAAGTTCTTTTGCATAAAAGTTCTTTAACAAAGTTCTTTACTTCAAAGGTAAAACTTTATAAGTACCACATATGAATCTGCCATGATCCGTAATGAGATCATGAACTTCATATCAATCTCTTTCGTAAACCTTTCTCAAGTTCCAGTTATTAATCTATGATGATGAACAGTGAGTTGAGTCTCCATAACCGAGGAGCAACGACGATTCGAACCGATTAAAAACCCAGCTGGGAATTCCAGACCACACGACATATGTAGATCCCTGACCTCCATATACCAACCTACCCTCGGATCCTCTAAACAAGAACGGGTCCGCGCCACCCGAGAATACAGTACTGCACCAATCCAGCCCATTGCCACGTGGGTACACGCTATTCCCGCCATCTCTCCGCTCCCAGTGCGCGAGTAGCCATTCTCATAATAGAATAGCCGAGTAAAGGCTTACCAGAGTATGTGGTTAGTACTACAAATTCTCACCTCATGCAATTCAACAACGGACGTGCCTTAATCGACATAGGCGGAAAGAACCCGCTCACAAGACCTCCATGTCTTGTGGCTCACACGCACCGAGTCCACCCGGTCTAGATTTATTACTCCACATTCCCATATCACATGATAACATGAGTTAACCAAAATTACGTTTAAAGTTCATAGGTGACAGGTAATCACCCGACTTTCATCGTTCTAAGCATAGCTAAGCAAAACTAGGCATATACGAATTTAAAACTGGTAATATGGTAAATATGGAATAACAAGGTTGGTAATGCACCAATTTGTTTTTCACTTGACTCCTAATCACTTAATGCAGTAACGAGAAGCAAAAGCGAAATCAATTTGTAAAATACAAGGTAGGGTTGTATGCATCCGGGGCTTGCCTTCGTTGACGGAAAAGTCCGGTTCCTACGACGTTTCACAAGTATTCGATCCGACCTCAATAGACAGATTAACCTCCTCAACAACTTGATTAACTACCACGTGTTCACCTTCGTTCACTACACGTAATAACAATGCCATGTTTAACATGATGCGGAATACGAAACATGATGCTCGATGATGAATGCAAGAATTAACAATTTAAATACAACTTTCCTTCGCGGTACAGTTGGAAGTCAAACAAACTAAATCTTTTTCGTAACACATACATCAATTGTCAAGGATCATTATCAACAAATGACCCAAGATCATCACTCAATCCAAAATTTCAAACAAAACCTAAATCATTAAAGGTTACTATTTGCTTTTATGAATTAATTATTTAATTCAAAATTATGAAATAAATCAACTTATTCTAATTGAGCTCAAAATTTTAGTATATGTTTATTACATGATAAGTAAGTGGCAAAACAAATTTCATAATTTTTGGACAATTAAATAAGCCTAGAAAAATCATGGAAATTCTTTTATTAATTAATTGAGCAATTTTCATCACATTCAAAAATTACTTAAAAACATTATTTCATATTTTTATTAAATACTATACATCATATAGAAGTCACACAAAAATTTTCATAATTTTTGGAGCTCTAAATAAATCTACACAAAAATAACAAAGTACATCACTATTCATTTAAATCTGAAAATAGAAAAATTCCATTTGAACGTTGAGTCACTGACAACCCAACCGCACCTGTCATCCCTAACCTCGTGCGCTGACCACGGCAACGACGGCGCTGACTGGCGATATCTCGTCGATGGCGAGACCTACGGCGATGGCCAAAACACCAAAACACTCCCCTCGACTAGGCGCATCATTCTAGGGTACAAGCTAGACTAGCTACGAACTGGACCGAGCACTACGCCAGCCATGGCGGCCACGATGGCGTGGCTACGCTACGCTGGCGATGTGAGACATGTAAAGCTTAAACAGATGGCCTAGGAAGCATCAGCAGCTCACCCCAAACGCGACTGAGTAGAGCATAAGGCTGGAGGAGCAACGGAGAGGTGGGTCGACGTTCTGAGCAAGCACGACAGAGCAGATCGTCGTCGGTGGTGATGTTCCAGGAGCTGTGGTGGTCAAAATGAGAAATCAATGGGTCATGGAGTACCACAGCATCGTGGCGAAGCTGAAACAAGACTCAGCAGGGGCAGAGGCTCACCGTAACATGCTGGCCACGGCGAGGCACGCTCGACGGAGATGCTGCCGGCCGTGGGGAAGAAAGACGACGCGCGGTGAAATTTGGCAAAGTCAAACGACTATGACCGGTTGGATGGGTGCGCAAGGAAGAGGCGAAGCTGTTGAGCACTTTACTGTGATGACACAGGCGCTGGTTCGACGGTGAGGGCTCAACGGAGCTGCGGCAATGGCGCTGGGAAAACAGAGGAAGGGAAACGGTGAAGAACGGCGACGGCTTAGGCCTTAAGGAGCGGCCAGAAGCGTAAGGAAGCTATGCAGGAGCCTTTCCCATACCAGCGCGAAGCCAAGGACGTCCACGCGTGCATCTGGAAGCGAACCGAAGGTCGCCGGCGGTGTAGCTACGGCGGTGAACATTGTTCATAGTATTTACAAGTTTGCCATTCGCCAAAATTCACAAATTACTCTCAAATTTTCACAACAACTCAAAAATCTCCAAAAACAAAAGTTGTCCAAAATCAAAAGTTCTACAACTTTGCTTTTATAACCAACTCCTAATTCGGTCTAGATTTTGAAATGAACTTTTGAATTTGAATAGGGAAATTTAACGAATTACGCCTTTTCGAATTACTCCAAATTTTTCAAAACAACTTGAAAAACTCCAAAGACAAACTTTGTATAACTTGTCAAGCTCTACACTTTTGCTTTTGGGCTCAACCCCAAAATATGCTTAGATTTTGAAATGGATTTTTAGGGTAGTGTTTAAATACTGAAAATCAGGGTTTTCTGGAAAATTCAAATCCAAACCAGATTTTGACTTGATTCAAACAATTCAATTCAACACTCATAACACAAATGTAAAATTGTTTTAGTGAATGCATATCAAAGTTTGCAATTTGACCAAATGCCTTGCAATGCATATGATGACATGTCATGTTTTTAATATTTAAACACCCGGGGTGTTACAGACGACGCCCATGAGGACGAGGAGAAGCTCACGGCCCTGATCGAGAGGGTGCGCATGGACGCCGTCGAGGCCAAACGGCTACAAAAGGAGTGAGATGATTTTTTCTAGGCCATAGAGGAGCTCCGCATGGGGATTGACTGGCTCACCAGGAGCACGCCGACGCTCAGCTACGGATTGACCAACTCGAGGATGAGCTTTAGGGGGAGAGGGACCTAAAGGTTGCAGCCGAGGGCATGTCTACCATGCTTGCCATAGAGGTCGATCAGTGCCAAGAAGAGGTCTGGTGCCTAGAGGCCAAGGTGACCCAGCAGCGCGATGAGGTGCGTAGGCTTTGGGCGGACGTGAATGGTAAGTCTCTGGTTTCCCTTATTTTCTTTCTCCCTAGAATCTATGGTAAGCCTTTTGACATGGTCAGTATGTGACTTGGGCAGGTCTCGATGACAAGCTCAGGGCGGAGGTGGTGAAGAGCCATGGCCTGGAGAAGGAGCTCCGTGAGGTGAAGGACACACTCTAGAAGGAGAGCGACAAACACGACAACCTACGCATCACCATCCAGCTAGTCTGCAACGAGTTTGAGCTGGCCCCAGAGCAGGAGACAAGCTCACTCGTGGTTTGCACCACCCAGATTATGGACTAGGTACGTGATATAGCAAGGGGTGAACTATGCTTTAGCGTTCACCGATCATTCGTGATCGCCCATTCCCATTATGAGAACATCGATCTGGTGATAATGAGCCAAGGCTTCATGCCCGTCTATATCGACGCTGAGCTAGACGACATCGAGAAGGAGGTGGCCCCCCTAGCGCATGGCCTTTCTACCAAGATAGAAGATGAAATCATCCCCTTGAGGGGTTAGTTTAGTCAGATAGGTTAGGCAACGCATTTGTAATAAGCGGACAAGTTCAAACCCTTTTGTTTCATTTAAACATGCTTGTTCTTTTGTTTTGATTGAATAAATTTGTTTTTTCTCCCTTTTTATGTGTAAAAAGTCTTAATGCGTTCTGACCCTTACTGTTGTTAAGACTGTAGAGCTTGAGGTGTGGACAAAAATTCTAATCACACTAGTAAGCAAGAGTGCCGTAGCCACTGGGGCGTTGGTTTCTTGCAGTCCGACCAGTTTTACTCAGCGTCCGTTTTTGCAAACCTTGCCTCTAGGTTTTTAACGTGAGAAAGGATCGGGCACGGTGACTATTTTAGAAAGTTGATATATATACCCTTATTAGCCCCCGAGTGAGGCCCGGCCCCTAGCCGATCGAGGAGATGATAGTGAAACTAGTAAGAGGAAGCGTTTTTTGTTTTAGAAACATTATTCTTAGTTTTTATATGTACCCCTCTCTAGGATCCGAGCCATCGTCCTATGACCGTGCATTAGGTCTCCTTGTGAGTCCAACTTCCCTAGAGCCCCGACGCGTTGTAGGGGTCTGGTTGAGGGGTTAGCCCATCTTTGTGATCGTCATCCCTCAAGCATTTTTTTGATAAAACGGAGGTGCTGAGCCATGCCACATTTTTCCTTGATGGACAAAACATGGTGCTTGGTGAGCTATTAACAGGCTAGTCCAAGTGGGGCCCTAGCTTCCCATTCATGGGGGTCCAGTATGGGTTAGCTACTGACCGACTCTAGATTCTTAGTGGATAATCCATATAGTTCTCGAGTTCATTCGACCAGTCCCAAGGGCTCGTTGCCTTTCTTTGAGGAAAAACCATGGACTAGGAACCGACCAAGACTCAAACATGGGCCGGGATGCCCACGGCTCTCGTGCATCTAGGTACTAGCCGCTAGTGGGCCCATCCCTTTCTACCCCTCACTCTAAGGGTACCCTAGAGCGGCTATGAAACCGTTGGAGGGCCAGCCTTCGAACTTCTGAGCCTGAATGGGCCATAGGAGCATTTGAGCTTCGTATCCCTCCTTACCTATGATGGTTCTCACACCTATCTACACCAACGCTGAGCTAGATGACATCGAGAAGGAGGTGGCCCCTCTAGCATAGGATGGGATCATCCCCCTAAGAAATTAATTAGGTAGATAAGCCAGACGGTGAACTTCTAATAAGTGGACAAGCTCTTAAATTTTGTTATGGCCAAATAGATTTTTAGCTCTTCTTCCCTTTTTGTATAAAAAGGTTAATGCGTTTTGACCCTTTCCATCGTTAAGGCTGTAAAGCTCGGGGTGCAGGTGAAAAAACTCTGATCACACTGCTGTGCAAAAACATTGTAGTTGTTGGGGCGTAGGTTTTTTGCAGTCCGACCAGTTTTACTTAGCGTTTGTTTCTGCACCCCTTGCTTCTAGATCTTAACATGAGAAAGGGTCAGGCACAAAGAATGTCTATCGGGTAGATATACTCTTTAATGCATTCTAACTCTTTCCATAGTTAAGGCTAAAAAGATCGGGGTGCGGGCAAAAAACTCTGATTACACCGGTGAGCAAAAATGCCATAGCCGTTGGGGCGTAGGAGTCTTGTGATCCGACCAGTTTTACTCAGCATTTGTTTCCACAACCCTTGCTTCTAGATCTTAACGTGAAAAAGGGTTAGACATAGAGAATGTCTACCAGATAGATATGCTCTTATCAGCCCCTGAGTGAGGCCCGACACCTTGTCGTTACTGGGGTTGGGTGTCACTAAAGATCGAGAAGTCGATAGCGAAACCGATAAGAGAAAGTGTGCGTAGATTAAGGGCAAAAGCGACGTAGCTGTTCGATGTTCCAGGCATTGACGAAGACTTCACCGTCGATGGTCTTGAGCTTATAGGTGCCTGGTCGAAGCACCTCCACGACGATGTATGGTCCCTCCCATGGTGGAGAGAGCTTGTGACGGTTCTTGTTGCTCTAGATGAGGCAGTGCACAAGGTCCCCGATGTTGAAGGCCTGACCCTACACTCGACGACTGTGGTACTGGCGCAATGCTTGCTGGTACTTGGCTAAGCGAAGGAGGGCAACGTCCCGCACTTCATCTAGCTAGTCCATGGCATCCTCGAGGGATGCCTTGGCTCCCTATTTGTCATACGCCTTGACCCTCTGCCTTCCATTATCGAGGTCGGTCGAGAGGATAGCCTTAGATCCGTAGACAATAAAGAATGGTGTGTAGTCGGTGGCCCAGCTAGGGGTTGTCCTCAGGCTCTAGAGCACCGCAGGAAGCTCTACAACCCATCATCTGCCAAACTTGTTTAATCAGTTGAAGATCCTATGCTTGAGGCCTTGTAGGACCATGCCGTTCGTGCGCTCGACCTGCCCGTTTGTGTGGGAGTGCGCCATAGTGGCCCAATCGACGCAAATGTGGTATTCATCACAGAATTGGAGGAACTTTTTCCCGATGAACTACGTGCCATTGTCCATGATAATGGAGTTCGGGACTCCAAAGCGATGGAGGATGTCAAGGAAGAATAGCACGGCTTGCTTGGACTTGATCGTGGATATTGGTCGAGCCTCTATCCACTTTGTAAACTTGTCTACAGCGACAAGCAAGTGCGTATAGCCGCCAGGCGCCCTCTTGAGAGGTCCGACCAGATCGAGCCCCTAGACCATGAATAGCCACGTGATGGGGATTGTTTGGAGTGCTTGGGCCGGCAGGTGAGTTTATCGAGCATTGTATTGACACCCTTCATAGGTGCGCACAATCTGTTCAGCGTTGGCTACTACGGTCGGCCAGTAGAAGCATTGTCAGAACGCATTTCTGACCAGGGTCCTAGGTGCGGCATGGTGCCCGGAGACCCCACCATCGATATCACTCAGCAACTACTTCCCTTGTTCGACGGGGATGCAGTGCTGTAGGATCTCGGTGTGGCTTTTCCCATAGAGCTCGCCCTCAATAATGACAAAGGATGTTGGGTTCATAAACACGGGGCCCCTCGGGGACCAGCTTCTACGCCAAGACTCGGTCTAAGAGTCTAAAAACAACAGGGCAAAGGAACAGTCCAGCAACTGATCGCAATACTAGGCCCAAGAAGAGCAACGCCCGCTCCTCAGCTACTTCGGCCCACCTATCCGACCGGAGCACTCAATTCAGGCTTCAGCCACCTCTGGATGGCCTCTCCGATCAGAAGGCCTGCACCGAGCCTACTTCCGACTCCGACCCCATGTCTCTCCGGCCAGGAGCTCATAGGAGCCCTACTTTCGACTCTGATCCTGCGACCAGGGCTTGTGGGAGCCCTACTCACCGCCCTTCTCTGATCGGCGCACTCAAAGCCGACTGGAGCCATCCGACTAGGGGCACCCCATTCGGAGGGCACCAAAAGACGTACAGAGAAAGGCAAGGCAGGCTCACAAGTCAAAACTACTGTACCAGGGACCATACTGAAAGGTCCTTGTTTGGTTTTGGTAATTGAGTGACAACTTAGGTGGACTAATTGTGTTTATGTGAGATACACAGGTGATTAGTCCACAGGTACATGTGTGTGAGCAACATATGCCATAAAGGTGAAAATGGCTTGGAGATGTTGCAAAGCTCACACATGTGATGATGAAGGAGCTTAAATGCACATGAGACATGACATTGAGTCATGTGATCAAGGTGGAGAAGATCAAGACAAGACTTGGCTTGATGGACCGGCTGCAAGCGTGAAGGGCAAGTCGAAGGCTTTGGAGTGATGGACCGCGTGGCGGTGAAGCTTGAGCAAGACTTGGCGCCGATGGACGATGGCAACGGTGAAGAGCAAGTAGAGTCAAGATCGATGAACCAATATGATCATGTGATGATATAGAGTGGATCATATCATTGTTGATCGTGTTGGTGCATGTGTTGCATCGACATTGGAGGAGATGGAATGGAATGCGCAAGGCAAAGGTATAACCTAGGGCAGTTCATTTCACCGGTCATAGGTGTGTAGAGAAGTTTATGACCGGGTTTAGGATAGATGGCCGTACTATCAAGAGGGGCAAACTTGTTTACATATCGGTCATCTAGTGCCACTCGAGTGATCTAACTTTGCATTGTCGCTAGGATCGAGTGGCGTGGCAAGTTGAGTGGCTAACATCCTTTGGGAAATGATTGTGAAAAGCTAACACACATACACATTGTGGTGTACACTTGGTGGTGTTGGCACATTTACAAAGGAGGTGGATTCGGCGCTTTCGGGAAAATGGAATGTCTATTTTCTATTGTGCCGGATGCAAATTCTTGTGGTTAGCACACTTGAGCAAGGGTGAAGAAAATAGAGAAGATGCTGGCGTCGGTCAACTGACCGGACGCTGGATCTGAATGCACTGGACGCTGGCAGGCTGCGTCCGGTCGCACTATCGTGGAGTGTAGCAGTAGCTGGAGAGTGACCGGACGCTGGCTGCGTCCGATCGCGTTCGACCGGACGCGTCCGGTCATGCTCGGGAGCTTACTGGAAATGACCGGACGCTGAGGGTCCAGCGTCCGGTCAGTTGAGTGCTGCTGCGTCCGGTCAGGTCAAGTGACCGTTGGAACCGGGACACGTGGTCGTCTATGGGCGACCGGACGCTGAGGTCCAGCGTCCGGTCAACACGACCGGAGCGTCCGGTCGGCCCGACCGTTGCCCAGTGAAGGGGTAACGGCTAGTTTAGCCCTTGGGGCTATAAATAGAAGTGGCCCTCGGCCATGGCTGGGGGTGAGCACCTTGGGGGACTTTGTGTCCATGCTTGAGAGTGCTTAGGAGCCCTCCATCACACATATATTTGATAGTGATCATTCGATTGTGTGAGTGAGCGATTCTAGTGCGATTGCATTGTGAGGTTGCATCGAGTGGCACTAGGTGATCGAGTTGCAAGCCGGTGGTGCTTGTTACTCTTGGAGGTTGCCACCTCCTAGACGGCTTGGTGGTGGTCTCCGTCGAAGCGCGCAAGAAGCTTGTGCGGCGCTCCGGAGAAGTGCTTGTGAGGGGCATTGTGCTCGCCCCGCGGGAGCCGCGAAGAGCAACTCTAGTAAAGCGTGTCATTGAGCTACCCTCACTCAAGGGGTAGGTTCTTACGGCGCCCGACGTGCGGGCTTAGCGGGTGATGCTAATTAGCCGTCGAACCACCAAGTGAGCGGTCGACACAACGGGGACTAGCGTGTTGGCAAACACGTGAACCTCGGGAGAAAAATCATCGTGTCAACCTTGTTCTTCCCGTTGGTTTGCATCCCCGTTACACAAGCTTGCGTTTACATTCATATACATTAAGCTTGTGTTGTTGCTCTTGTAATTAGATAGCTTGTGTAGCTTGCTAATTACCTTCTTGCTTGTGTAGCATAGAAGTAGCTCCCTTGCGTGGCTAATTTGGTTTTAGTAACCTTGTTAGTTACATTGCTTAGTTTGTGTAGCTAAGTATTTGCGCTCTCTAATTAGGCATTGGTTGCCTTGTTATTGAGCATTGCTAGTGAGCATCGTTAGCTTTGTGCTTTTGCTTACTAGCATGTGTAGGAGCTCCCTTGTCGCTTAAAGTACTAGTGGCCTAGGTTTGTGTAACCTTGCTCCTAGAATTGTTTAGGAGAGCTCTAGCTAGCCCGGCACCTTTGTTGCATAATTGTTATCTTTGCAAGGTGCTAGTGAACATATATAGTGGGGTGTAGTCTTGGCTAAACCGTTAGTTTAAATTCCGCATTTGTATCGGTTAGCCGACGCGATTAAGTTTTAGAAAAGACTATTCACCCCCCCTCTAGTCGCCATCTCGACCCTTCACATACCCTACACGAAATAGTACTCTACAGCCACCCTGACACAAATAGTATTGTAGGCGCCGACATCTCCCCCTATGGTATTGTAGGGGCCACTAAAACTCCCATACGGTAAGCCCCCGCGTGTCTCTAGACATCGATCGTAGTATGGGCACTAGGATTTGCCGTACTGGGTGAACATAGCGTGGCTCCTCACATGCCACTAGGCATCAAATAATATTTACAGGTACTGGCATCCATCCTTCCTAAAGAAGATAGCCCGACCTTCCATGCGTATCTGATATTCTACAGCGACATCAACAGTGTTGGGGGCACCTACCATTATCCAATCTTCATCAGCGTGGGATGCGCTCCCTCCAAACAAGGGGAGGTCGACTTCTTCAAGTTCAGACTCACTAGATTGATAGTTGACAAACCCTCAAGCACACGCTCGAATACCTAGCTCGTAGCAAAGTTCCTGTCACTCTCGGCCCTTCCGGTTGGAGCCAATCGGACCTCTTATACACCCCATCTTTCTCCCTCTTGTTTGTAACCCCACTACAAACTTTGAGCACCTGGGCTCAGGAATAAAGTCACCGACCGACCCTGATTAGACATAGGGCATGTTGCCCAAACTAGTATAGATCCTGTGTCATTGAGTGCTAGGACACCTCTGATCACAACGTACAGCAAAACTACAAATATTTACTAGTTGGTCATTTTCTGCACCGATAAAGGACTTGGCACGAAATGCAAGCAACCGAGCCTCCATTTTGTCTGTCGACAGCGCCTCATGGAGGATGTAGTCAAGGTAAGGCATCCTCCATTTAGCTAGAGGGTCGGGCTCTATCACTGGATCTTCGTCAAGCTCCATGACTTTGGTTTCAGATGGAGTCATCGGCTGGTTAGCCCCCGAGCCTAGGGCAGGCGGCCCATCACCGATCTATTTTGGCTCTTCATAGCAGACCAAGGGCTTGTACGGATCGCTGGTGAAGACACCCGTCGACACCGGCTCTCGGCCAGACGCCATTTTTGCCAGGATGTTGGCTGCCTCATTGAGATGCCTCGGGATGTGATTGAGCTCAAGACCATTGAACTTGTCCTCTAGCTGGTGGACTTATCGACAATACACAGCCATCTTGGCATCGTGACCGCTTAATTCCTTCATGACTTGGTCGATGACCAGCTGGGAATCGCCCTAGACATCAAGCCATCGGATACTCAACTCGATGGCGATGTGTAGGCCGTTGATGAGTGCCTCATACTTGGCCATATTATTGGAGTAGGTGAAATGGATGCAAACCATGTACCTAATGCATACCCCAAGGGGTGAAACAAAGACCAACCTCGCGCTGGTGCCTTTCTTCATCAGTGATACATCAAAGTACATTGTCCTATACTATTGGTCGACGACTGCTGGTGGCATTTGGATCTCGGTCCACTCTACAACAAAATCAGCCAGCACTTGGGACTTGATGGTTGTCTGAGGGGCATATGAAATGCCTTGACCCATCAGCTCGAGTGCCCACTTCATGATTCTTCCTGTGGCATCTAGGTTTTGGATAGCCTCACCGTGAGGGAAGGACATCACGACCATCATCGGATGTGACTCGAACTAGTGACACAACTTCCTCTTGGCGATAAGGATGGCATATAGGAGTTTCTAGATTTAGGGGTAGCGAGTCTTGGAATCAGACAAGACCTCGCTAATGAAGTACATGAGACGCTGCACTTTGAGGGTGTGTCCCTCTTCTTCTTGCTCTACCACTAGGGCGGTGCTGACCACTTGTGTGTTGACCACAATGTAGAGCAGAAGCAGTTCCATGTTGGTTGGGGGGACTAGGATTGGGGCCTTCGTTAGGAGCTGCTTGACCTTGTCAAGTGCCTCCTAGGCCTTAGGTGTCCATTTGAAGCGGTTAGCCTTCTTTAGAAGCTAATAGAGGGGGAGACCTTGTTCGCCGAGGCATGAGATAAATTGGCTGAGCGTAGTGAGGCACCCTAAAACTCATTGTACCCCCTTTATATTCTAGATCAGGCCCATCCTCATGATGATCGAGATCTTCTCTGGGTTGGTTTCAATGTCGCGCTTGGAGAAGATAAAACCCAGTAGCATACCCCTTGGGACCCCAAAAATGCACTTCTCGGGGTTGAGTTTGATACCGTTTGCTCAGAGTTTCGTGAAGGTCTACTGTAGGTCATCTATGACCTGGTCAGTCCATTTGGATTTGACCATGATGTCATCGATGTAGGCCTTGACGGTCTGCCCAATCAGATCCCTGAAACATTTGAGCATGCAACGTTGGTACATAGCCCCCGTGTTCTTTAGACCGAATGGCATTATGACGTAGGAGAATGATCCGAATGGGGTGATGAAAGATGTCACGAGCTGATCGGACTCTTTCATCATGATTTGATGGTACCCAGAGTATGCATCAAGGAAGCAAAGAGTTTCACACCCTGAGGTCGAGTCGACTACTTGGTTTATGCATGGCAAAGGAAATAGATCCTTTGGACACGCTTTGTTGAGACCCGTGTAGTCAACACACATTTTCCATTTCCCACTCTTTTTTTGTACAAGAATGGGATTGGCTAACCACTCAAGGTGGTATACTTCCTTGATAAACCCGGCCGCCAAAAGCTTCACAATCTGCTCACCGATGGCCTAACATTTCTCCTCATCGAAGCGACGCAGGCGCTGCTTCACTGGCTTGGAGCCTGGCCTAATCTTCAAGGCATGCTCAGTGACTTCTTTCAGAATGCCTGGCATGTCTAAGGGTCTCTATGCAAAGATGTCTTTATTGGCGTAGAGGAAGTCGGCGAGCGCGCTTTCCTATTTGGAAGAAAGCAGGGTGCCGATGCGCACCACTTTGCTCTTAGAGCCGCTGGGGTCTATGAGGAACTCCTTAGCACCCTCTATAGGCTCAAAAGATCTAGCCGACCGCTTGGGGTCAGGCGCTTCTTCAATGACCTTCTCCCTGATGGCCGCAAGCTCTTTGGAGGCGATAATTGCCGCAGCATGTTCGTAGCACTTGACCTCGCACTTGTAGGCACGCTGGAAGGAGGTGCCGATGGTGATGTCCCCGCATGGACCTAGCATCTTCAACTTCAGGTAGGTGTAGTTGGGGATAGCCATGAACTTCGCATAGCATGGACGTCCTAGGATGGCGTGGTAGGTCCCGTGGAACCCGACCACCTCAAAGGTAAGGGTCTCTATCCTATAATTGGTCAGATTCCTAAAGGTGATGGGCAGATCGATCTGCCCAAGTGGCACGGCCTGCTTTCTAGGCATGATGCCATGGAAAGGCACCATGGTTGGCTAGATGCGTGATTGGTCTATGCTCATGGCATTAAGCATTTTAGCGTACATAATGTTGAGTCCGCTACCTCCATCCATCAACACCTTGGTGAGCCCCTTCGTGTCGATGATCGGGTTGACCTTGAGAGGGTATCCTATTGGCTACGGGACGCTTTCTGGGTCACTTTGTGCCATTGATCAGGTTGACCATGAGATGGTACCTTCCCAGCTATGGGACACTTTCCGAATGGTCGGTCCAATCAAAGGTTATGGCGGACTCCGACCATCGAAGGAAGGAAGATGTGGCCGACTCGGCCATATAGACTTCACGACGTGCAAGCTTCTGGCGACGCTTGGAGTCATAGGCTGCCGACCCTCTGAAGATCATGAGGTAGCCATCCAGCATCAAAAATCCATTGTCCGTCCCCTCAGCGTCATCTGCGGCCAACTTGGGCTCTTCCTATGCTCCCCCTTGTTGGAGCCTCTGGACAAGAATCGCTTCATGAGGATGTAGTCCTTGTATAGGTGCTTGATGAGGAAGGCATGGTTCGGGCATGGCCCTTCGAGCAGCTTCTCAAAGTGGTCCGGGGTACCCTCAGTGGGCTTTCAACCCCCTGTGCGGTCGGCAGTGGCCATGAGCGAGCCCTCATGCCACTGCTTGTTCTTCTTCTTATTGGGGTGGTTGGAGGCACCTTTGCCGGTGTCCTCGTCCCACTTTGCCTTGCCCTTGGGGTGGTCAAAAATTGCCCCGATCGCCTCCTTGCCCAATGCGTGGCTAGTGGCGATGTCGAGGAGCTCCTTGGTGGTTTATGGGCCCTTACATCCCAACTTGTGAACCAGAGACTCATAGGTGGTCCTAGAAGGAAAGCTCCTATAATGTCGGCATCGGCGACGTCGGGCAGTTCATTGCACTGTTGGAAGAAGCACCAGATGTACCCATGAAGAGTTTCTCTGGACTTCTGTTGGCAGTTTTTGAGATCCCATGGGTTCTTAGGACACGCGTATGTGCCCTGAAAGTTTCCCACGAAGATCTCTTTTAGATCCGCCCAACTTTAGATTTGGTTGGGCGGAAGGTGTTTCGACCAAGTTCGCGCTGAATTGGCTAGGAACAAAGGAAGGTTGTGGATAATGAAATTATCACTATCTGCTCCGCTGGCTTGGCAAGCAAACCGATAATCCTTGAGCCACAGTCTGGGGTTTGTTTCCCTGGAGTATTTTGGGACGTTGGTCGGCGGTCGATACCACGGTGGGAAGACGGCGTTGAGGATGTGTCCGTGTGGGTGGTATGACCTCAGATACCCATGGCAGACCACATGGGTTGCGCCCTTAGGGGCGGCCCAGCCCACAAGACAAAGCCTTGCAGGGCACGACTCTGGTCGGCGCCTTCTGCAAGGCATCTGGAAGATATCCTAAAGATACTACGAGATCTGTTAGGATATGTACAATCTCAAGATTCCTGTAATCAGTTATTGCTTTCCGGTTATCTCTCAGATCTAACTGACTTGTAACCCTACTCCCCGGACTATATAAGGCGGGTAGGGACCCCCTCCAAACTCACACAATATCATACGATAACTAATACAAACCAACAGACCATAGGAGTAGGGTATTATGTCATACTGATGGCCTAAACCTGTCTAACTCATGTGTCTTTGTTGCCTTCTTGTTCTTGATCTCACGCTCCCTTGCCGATCAATCTACCTTCGTGGGATACCCCTCGGAGGACTGTCGACGATATTTGGTCAACAGTTGGCACGCCAGGTAGGGGTGTGCGTGTTGTTTCCTTGTCAAACAAGATGGTTTTTTCCATAGGCTCTTCATCCCTTCCACAGCTTGGCCAGATCTTCATGGTCGAATCCATCTTGTGGGTCATCAACGCTGACGGAGTCGAAGAGCTCCTCGAGCCGGTGCAGATCGGTTCTACGCCGACCACCCTCGCACCCGCAACTGTAGATCCGATCTTGGAACTACTTCTGAGGTTGCTTTCATCAACGACCCGCCGCTCGCTTCCTCGCTACCAGAGGAGGCAGGTCAACAATGATGATCTGATCAAATCCATCGATCGGGTCGGTCTAAAGCTCGCCGATTGCCTCTCCATCGCTGAATTGGCCCTAGACACTTTGGTTCAGCGCTAACCACCCATCGATCCAAATCTATCAGAGGCTGCTCGGAAAACTCTAGGAGTTGTGGCTCTGCCCTTTGGGCTCACCAACATCGCCGCTACTTACCAAGACGCCCTGAGGGGAAAATTCGCCGACCAGCTCACCGTCCAGCCTCCGCCAGCCATCAACATGCTACACATAGGCCGGTGCCTTGGGGCATCCCTCTAGACCATCCCAGAGGAAAATCCGAGCTCTGAGTCTTAGGGCTCTACGGAGACCCTCGCCGAAACCTTCACCAAGCAACTCCTTCTCCCACCCTTCTAGGGTCACACGATCATCAACATCAGCGTCGACAGCCCTCCTCAGAATGGCGAAACCGAGGAGGAACGTGTCGCTCATGAGAACCGAAACATCAACCATGCGCAACATCGAGAAAATGAGGCAGCTATTGCGAGGGCCGAGGCTGCTCGAAATAATCGGCTTGACTCACAAGGAAGGCCACTCCCACTCCACCGTGACCTCGATGAAGAGTTTCTCCACATTGACGGCCATGGCGTCTTCAAGACTCCAAGTGCCAATCTGGTAGTGGCCGCCAATGAGCTCGCCAAGGTCACCGCCATGCTTAAAGCAACACACTGTTAGGTTAACAAGATTTGTGAGGATCAAAGACCTTCATGCTCCACGAGCATGATTCGCCAGTCAGCTGTGCTGAGATCCAATGGCCGCCCCTGTCAAAGTTGTTTCACCAACCAGTCACTACCTCTCTAGGGGGGAGTTGGGGGACACCACACCGAACACCATCGCCAACATGACCAGGAGGTCGAACAGGATGCTTGAGTGCCCCTCAGTAACCTCCGAGATGCACGACGGCGTATCGAGCAACGTCACTTCGGTCGCCATGAAGACGAAGTATGCCACCACCAGGAGTACGAGCAGGAGTTCAGAAACCTAGACTCAGCTCTCGAGCAAATCAACACCAACAATGCTATAGCCAATTCTGACCACAACCTCGAAGGGCCCCCATCGTTTACAAGGGTGCTCCAAACACTTCAATGGCCCCGTGGTTTCAAAATCACTAGGGTCAAGCCCTATGAGGGAAGGATGAATCCAACACTATGGCTACAGGCTTACGCCACCACTGTTTGTGCCGCTGGAGGAGACACCAGTGTCATGGTGAACTATCTCCCCATTATGCTCACACCACCCACCATGAGCTAGTTTACTAGCCTTGCCCTAGACTCCATTGGATCCTAGGAAGAGCTAAAAAAGTCTTCACCGACAACTATATGGCTATGTGTACTTGGCCGGGCACCAAGCATGATCTCAACCGCATCAACCAGAAGCCGTCCGAGCTCCTCCACAGCTACATTCAACGCTTTTCTGAGATGAGGAATTCTATTCCCAACATCACGGAAGCTAAGGTCATCACCGCCTTCACCTGAGGACTCCACCATCGTGAGCTTTGCTCTAAGTTCAACCACAAGCCACCTACAGGCATTGGCGAGACGATCACTACTGCCAACTAGTACACCAACACCGAGGAAGTCGATGTGCACTTCAATGACGATGCAGGCACCCATCGCCCACCTCGCCGCTATGACGACCGCCCCGACGACCGACACCACAACGACCGCCGCTTCGATGACCACAGTTACCATCGTGACAGCGACCGTGATCGAACAGAAGGACCAAAGCCTGGCCAAAATCACCGCCGTTGGCCAGACCACATTGTCGCCACCGTCAGTCAACCTCGTGCCAAGCGCAACTATGATGAATAGTACCAAAAAATCCTCGATGGCCCATGCCCTCTTCACAAGAATGCCAAACACAATATGAAGAACTACCTCGGCTTGCTAAGGAGTTTCAGGACAAAAAGCTGGAAGACGACACCAACGATGGAGCCGGAGACCGCCGACCACCCGGAGGCAACAACAATGCCTTCTAGGACCATGACAAGGTGGTCGCCACCATCTTCGGGGGCCTCGCCTCCACCGAGAGCAGAAGAGAACGGAAGCTCGCCGCACGATGGGTGCTCTCCGTCACTACGGACGATGCCACCACCAACCCCAGTTATCGCCCATGGTCCGAGGTACCCATCACCTTCAGCAGGGCCGACTAGTGGGTGGACATCCCCTACATAGGGTGTTTCCCCCTCATCCACGACGCAACCGTTCAGAAGGTGCTTTTTAGAAAGGTGCTCGTTGATGGTGGGAGCGCTCTGAATCTCCTCTTCACCGAAGCCATAAAGGAGCTAGGCCTCGGGTTATCAAATCTCACACTCTCTAACTCCTCCTTTTGGGGTGTGGTACCTGGCAGGGCCTCCAAACCTCTTGGAGAGATCACCCTACCAGTGCAGTTCGGCATGGCAAGCAACTACCGCGTTGAACACATCAACTTCTACATCGCCGACTTTAACACCGCCTACCACGCCATACTTTGTTGGCCAGCTTTGGCTAAGTTCATGGTTGTACTGCATTACGCGTATCTGGTGCTGAAGATGCCTTCGCCTGTAGGAGTTCTGGCCCTACGGAGCAACCTCTCCATCGCCTACACCTGCAAGACAGAGAGTCTTGCTCTTGCTAAAGCCACCAACCTCTCCATCTAGATGGCCAGCATGGTCACCGAAGCCAAGACGTTGCCCGCCGACGACATGGAGATCCTAGAGCTAGAGCCCCCCCGTGCCTCCGCCAAGTCCAAGGAAATAAAAGAGGTCGGCCTCGGCCTCGACGACCCCTCCAAGACCGTGAAGATTGAGGCTCACCTCGACCCCAAATAGGAAAGCACGCTCGTCTCCTTCCTACGTGCCAATGTCGATGTGTTTTCTTGGAAACTTGTAGACATGCCAGGGGTACCATAGGAGAAGATCGAGCACTCCTTAAATGTCTCGCCGACCGCCAAACCGATCAAGCAGAAACTTTGCCAATTCACGCCAGACAAGAAGGAGGCTATTAGGGTAGAAATAAAATGGCTCTTAGCTGCCGGATTTATAAAAGAAGTGTATTATCTTGAGTGGTTAGCTAATCCTGTTCTCGTTCAAAAAAAGAATAAAGAATGGAGAATTTGCTTTGATTACACTAATCTTAACAAATACTACCCTAAAGACCCCTTCAGTTTGCCATGGATAGATGAGGTTGTATTCTTCACCGCTGGCTATGAACTGCTCTCCTTCCTTGACTGTTACTCTGGCTATCACCAGATCTCCCTCAAGGAAGAAGACCAGATCAAGACGTCATTCATTATGCCCTTCGGTGCATACTGCTACACCACCATGTCCTTCGGTCTCAACAATGTTGGAGCGACCTATCAAAGGGCCATCTAGATGTGCCTCAATCAATAGATTGGCCGCAATGTCGAAGCTTACATCGACGATGTGGTCATCAAGTCTAGGACCGCCGATAATCTTATCGCCGACCTCGAAGAAATGTTCGCTAAACTTAAAAAATACCGATGGAAGTTGAACCCTTCAAAGTGCATCTTTGGAGTTCTGTCTGGTATACTGCTGGGCTACATCGTTAGTGCTCATTGCATCGAACCCAACCCTGATAAGGTCTTCGCCATCACCAACATGAAATGGCCAACATGTGTCAAGGATATAAAGAAACTTATAGGCTGCATGGCTGCTTTAAGCTGCTTCATATCATGCCTCAGCGAAAAAGGGCTATCATTCTTCAAACTCCTCAAGGCCTCCAAGCACTTTTCTTGGTCGGATGAGGCAGATATAGCTTTCAAGCAGCTCAAGGTGTTCCTAACAAAGCCTCCGATCATGACAGCACCATGACTAGATGAAACTCTCCTGATCTACATCGCCGCTACCGTGTCATCGGCACGGCCATCGTGGTCGAATGTGAGGAGGCCGGGCATGCCTATAAGGTGCAATGTCTGGTATACTTCATCAGCGAGGTCCTTAATGAGCCCAAAACTCATTATCCTCAGGTCCAAAAGCTTCTATACACCATCTTGATTACATCGCGTAAGCTTCGCCACTACTTCGAGTATTACAAGATCGCCATGGTCACTGAGTTCCCTCTGGGGGACATCCTTCATAACAAAGAAGCCAATGGCCATATCATCAAGTGGGTTGTTGAGCTCAGCACTTACTCAATTGAATTTAGAAGCAGGCCTACGATCAAGTCTCAGGCATTTGCGGACTTCATCGCTGAGTGGACCGAAATCCAAGAGCCCATCGCTGCCACCTGCCCCAAGCACTAGGTGATGTACTTCAACGACGCCCTTAACATCAATGATGCTGGTGTGGGCATCCTGTTCATTACGCCAAGCAAGGATAAGCTCCGATACGTTCTCCGGATAAACTTTCTGTCCTCCAACAATGCCGCCGAATATGAAGCATGTCTCCACAGACTCCGTATAGCCATTGAGCTTGGTGTCAAATGCCTCATGGTATATGGGGACTCCACGCTAGTCATCAACTAGCTCAACAAAGATTGGTCTTGCTCTAGCGAGAAGATGGATGCATATTGCGCCGAAATCAGGAAAGTTGAAGGAAAATTTTATGGCATCGAGTACCACCACGTGGTACATGACCAAAATCAGCTCACCGACCATTTATCCAAGTTGGGATCTTCTCGCGTCATGATCCCACTAGGGGTCTTCGTTCAAGATCTCTCGGCGCCATCCATTAAGGAAGATAAGGAAATTATGAAAGTTCCCCCCACCGAGCAGTTGGTACTATCGGTTCCTTCGCCGGCCGCCGATTGGAGGGAACAATTCATCAAGTACCTCACCAGCACCGAAGTACCCGCCAACAAGACTGAAACCGAATGCCTAATTCATCGTAGCAAGCATTACATGCTGGTAGATGGCAATTTGATGAGGAAAAGTGCCAAGGAAGGGATACTACAGAAATACATCACCCAAGAAGACAGAGTGAAGCTACTTCTCAAAATTCACTCTGGTTCCTACGGCAACCACGCGACCTCGAGAACACTAGTCGGCAAGGCCTTCCAAGGTGGTTTCTACTGGCCCACAGCCATCTCCGATGTAGAAGACCTCGTACGACATTGTGAAGGATGCCAATTTTTTGCCAAGTAAATACACGTGCTGGCACAAGAGCTGCAAACCATCCTAGCTTCCTGGCCCTTCGCATGCTGGGGACTGAATATGATTGGGCCTTTCAAGCTAGTTCCAGGTGGTTTCTAGTACGTATACATCGCCATTGATAAGTTGTCCAAGTGGATTGAGTATAATCCGCTTGTCTCAGCTATTGCCAAAAAAGCAATTGAGCTCTTCGAAGATATCATCCACAGATTCGGTCTCCTGAACAACATCATCATTGACCTCAGAACTACATTTATTGGCCATCACTTTTGGGACTTCTGTGAAGACCATTGCATCTCCATCAAATACGTCTCCATTGCTCACCCTAGAGCCAACGGCCAGGTCGAACGGGCGAACGGCATGATCCTTGATGCCCTCAAAAAGAGACTATATCAGAAAGAAGAAAGGCATCCGGGCAGATGGCTCAAGGAGCTACCAGCTGTAGTCTGGGGACTACGTACTCAAGCTAGTTGTAGCACCAGTGTGTCTCCATACTTCTTGGTTTATGAAGCCATACTACTAGCGGACATTGCCTTCCGAGCACCTAGGGTGGAAAACTATGATGAAGAGCAGGCCGTAGCTGTTCGGACAGAAGACGTCGATAGGGCCGAGGAAGAATGCCTAATCACCTATGTCCGCATAGCTAAATATCTAGAAGGCTTGTGGAGGTACTACAACCACAACATCAAAGGTCATTCATTTGCTGTCGGCGACCTCGTTCTCCGTAGAAAACAAAAAATCAAAGGGATGCACAAGCTCTCCTCCCCTTGGGAAGGGTCTTCCATCGTCAAAGAGGTCACCCGACCAAGGTCTTATCGCTTGTGTGACTTAGAAGGAATTGATGTTTCCAACTCGTGGCACATCGAGCACCTCATATGTTTCTATCCTTGAAACACCCTAGATATGTACTATCCACTTTATGATGAACAAAGTTTTGGTCTCCGTAAATTGTCTCTACTTTTTCTCCATTATGGTTTAATCACTTGTGGTTTCCAAGCTCCATGCTACTCCATTGCAAACTCCAATACGAAATTGTCATAACTGTGCCGACCATGTTTCTCCAAATCTCCAACGTTATCGTTGATGGGTTTTTCTCCAATATCGCCAAACGATTTCTCCTTTTCACCGACACATTTTCGCCTAAAATCACCAAATAAGTTTTCTCCAAGTCACCGAACACTTTGCTCCAAATCTCTAAGATATTTCGCCGATCAGCGAGCAGCATACTTTCTTTTCTGTTCTCTTCGGAGAAGACACAGTCTCTGATCCCTCCCTATACGTGCTACGGGCTTCGTGCTCTGCATTATGGATGGTTGGCTGTGGTTCCTTGGTCACGTCTGTTCATCCTACACGTCCATAGGCTCCATGCCTGATGTTATGGACTATGGGCTAGCCAAGGCCGAGAGCTCAGCACAGAACTAATTGCTCGAACACCGCTTATACTATATATATCTCCAAGTTATTTTGATAATCGCCGAGCAGCACACGTTATGCTCTTTTCTTTATGGAAAAGACCTAGTCTCTGATCTCTCCCTACACATGCCACGGGCTCCACGCTCTGCGTTATGGGTGGTCGACTGTGGTTCCTTGGTCATGCCTATTCCTCCTACACATGCATGGGCTCCACGCTTGACATCATGGACTATGGCCTAGCTAAGGTCCTGGGGGTCAGTAGCGAACTAACTGCTCAGACTCTACTTATACTCCGTATAAATACCTTATGGTCACAACTATGAAGATTTTTTTGCTAAAATATAATATAACTGCATGCACATGCACTTTATAACATTTATCATGTATATAAGTGTTTTTTGCACTTTCGCGCGTTTTAACTACACTGTCTAGAAATTACAGATGATATCCACCAAGCAGATCATTGTGCTCCGCCGTTGCCGTCCGTATCACCGAACAGGTCTATATCGCTAGCCAACTTCTTCATCGAGTCTTCTACCTGATCCTCCAGCTGCTGGGTCTCCGCATCGCTCAGCCCTTTGATGAACCCACCCCCTATCGCCTGAAGGTCGATAGCCGAATAATGGGACCGAACCACTGCAAGGACATGAGTAGCGATGGACAATACGACGTCGCGGTTGAAGCTCTTGAAGTTCTCCCATGCTGTCTTGCACCTCTGTATGATGGTGTTTGAACGTTGCCGCCTACCATCGAGCTGAATACCTAGTTCCATGTCGACGCAGTCAAGCACCGGCTTAATTGCGGCAACTACAGCGTCGAAGTTATCCCTTTGGGTCTTGGCCTCCTGCACCAGCACATCAAACTGTGCCTTGGCTTTATGACGGTAGCCTGCAAGCGTTACAATGTTCCATCATACAAGGAAACAACTTCAACAGTAATTCTGACCTGGAGGTATTCACCTTTCAGCTCCTCGGCCAGTTTGTCTGCTCGCTTAGACTCCTTTGCCTTCTCCTATCGAAGTTGTTCGATGGCTTGGCGCAGTTGGCCAAGCTCCACATCTTGCTCTACAAGCGCAATAGTTACCACTAAAAATATGGTTGTTCAGCAAAACCAACGGGATTCGCCGATATACACTACCTGCTTTTTGCTTGGATACACTTCTGAGCTCCTCAGATTTTTGTTCCAACTACTCGAAGGCACTCCTCACTTGTTTAGAGACAGTAGCCAGCTGCTCGGACTGGCTCTGTAGCTGCTCGAACTGGCTCCGTGGCTGCTCGGACGCCACTACTAGTCGCTTAGACAGGACCCCCCTCTGGTATTCCAGGTCCCGCGCATTGGACTCTGCTAGGTCTCGTTCACGCTAGGCCCTCTAGATGTTTCTCTCTGAGAGGTTCACCGCCTCTTTGAGTTTTTCGTTCTCCTCGGCGAGGGGCTCCATCCTCTTTATTAGCTGACGGTGCTACTTGGCAGTCTGCGTTATCTCCTATAAATGCACAATGACAATGTTGAAATCCAATTCCCAACGTCAAAAAGGAGCATTCCAGATGCAATACTAACCTTGATCTGCTTCGTCACCCCAGCAAGGGTGATTTCCAATCTCCTGAATTCCCTGGTGGTGTCCTCCTCTTCGACAATTACTATGTCATCGTCGTGCTTTTAGAGGATTCGGACAACTTGGGGTCAAGGCTCCTCATGCTCGATCTCCTCCACCTTGTCCTCCTCTACTGTAGCCGAAGGCACCACCTGGGGACTCGGTGGCCGGATAGCTGGTCCGACCATTCCCTCCGACTCCTCGGGGAGCATCGTCTGCTCCTTTGGCATTGCAAGATTCTTTGCCCTAGATTCTAGAGCGATGTTGGTAACTACAGCTTCTACTCAATAAGACCCAGCGGCACCTATCGTTGTCAAGGGTGCTATCATCGACTTGTTCATCGTCGACGACAACTATTCACCGCCATCAAGTCTGCCAATGGGGCAATTGGCTCCCCCATGTGCTGATGAGTACCTAGGGACTTTAGGATGGGGTCCACCGACATTCCCTTCGTCCCGAAGCCAGCCTTCGGCTGCTCGCCAGTCTAGATGGGCAGGACTAGATCCGTCGTATGGTTTGCTCTGCATCAAGTTAGCTCATCAGTCACCATAAAAGTTAAGAAACTCTAGCAAAGTAACTCCAAGATAAGGATACTTACGGTTTGGTCTATCGGTTCAATTTCTTGAACCAGTGGTGCCTGCCCGAGCCCTAGGTGTAGGAGTGGGGTTGACTCCTATCCTCTGCGGGGGATGTCTCGGCTCCTCCATAGTCGACCTCTTTTCTGTTTGTGACTCTAGGGCCCTCTCCACCTGCTGCTCCGGGTTTGCCTCTGCCTGTTGCTCGGGGACTCCCGTCGCTTGCCCCGTAGGGACTCCTGTCGTCTGCTATGTGGGAACTTCCCTTGTCCACTGCTCGAGGACTTCCCTTGTCTGTGGCTCAGGGACTTCTTCGCACGCCCTTGATTGATTCCCTGTGAGAGTGCTGCGTGGAGTCTCCTTCGTGCTCAGTGGAGGATCCATTGGAACTTCATCGTGATCCAACTAGTCGAACACAGCGGTCCTCCACGTTCGACTGGTCTAATCATCGCCAAGCGAGATGCCACCTGATTTGATGGAAGTAGAACCCGCCATCTTCCTCCTCTTCTGGGTTGGCTCATCTACCGCTGCCCTCTTCCCCTAGGCTTTTTCTGACACCGGGGGAGAACTCTCTATCTGACCAACATCCGTATCTCCAGAGTTCGATGAGACGCCGATGGCACTTCTTTTAGGTTGGGTTGCTGGTCGTGCATCCACAGTGGGTGGCCAATTGCCCTTCGGTACACTTGAAAAGTACACCGCCTTATCCTGTGAATGAATCTTCACATAGGTAAATCAGTCTGCTGCTCGGCAATGAAGAAGGATAAAATGCATCAGGAATACACAACTAAGATATTTACCTGAGGAGGTAGATTTTGTAGTTAAAGGGCCTCATATACCCTGACATGTTGAAAGAGGAAAACGAAGCGAATAGTTCTATAGCCCGCTCTTCACAAACATTCCTTGATAGCATCTCTGGCCTCTCCTAGGTAGTTTCTCCCTTGAACTCGAAGGCTAGATGCGCTCTCTCCTTACAGGGCTACACATGGCGTACTATAAACCTAGCCACTACTAATCCGCCATTGGTTCTCACACCCTTTATCAAGGCAAGAGGTTCCTTCACTTGCTCCATGTCAGCGCTATTCAGCATTTCTGACCAGCTCCTCTGGTTCTTTGGGATGTGGTCGGCATCGCAGCGGATGGCTGGGTGGCTCTGTTTCATATAGAACCACCTGGCATTCCACCCCTTCAATGATGTGTTCAATGGCACAGTAAGGTACTCACCCGCCATCCCATCACGCAGCTAAAGGTACACCCCGCTGACCACTTTGGAACCACCGCCGCCTCTCTTTTTTAGCCAGAACAGGTAACGGAAGAGATTGAAATAGGGAAGGATTCTGAGATATGCCTCATAGAAATGGATGAAGATTGAGATGTGCAGAATGGTATTGGGATGGAGGTTGCACAGACTGACCACCCAAAGCTCCAACAGATCCCTCAGAAATGGGTGAATAGGAAATCCCAACCCGCGCCAGAAATAATCCTCGAATACTTCTAGTTCATCGGTATGAGGTGTTGGGAAGGACTCACCGAGGGCCAGCCACCATCCGGTGATAGCACGATCAGGAAGAACGCCAGCCTCCACCAATCTGTTAAGTTCCGCCTCTCCCGTTCACGACGGCACCCACTCTTTGTCCTGTCGGGCACCGACGCTCACCTTCTTGGGGCTTGTTTTCTTTGATTTGGCAGCTCCTTTCTTCAGCGCCATCTCTGCGATGTGATTGGGGTTTGGCGGCAGAAGTAAATGTGGAAGCAAATCTAGAAACGTGAGGATTGAGGATGAAGACGGACTGGTAGAGTGGCAAAGGTATGAATGCGGGATGCGGTGGCGCAGTTATAAAACACTTTCTCCACCCTCTCGCATTCGAGGGTTTTTAGGAAACCGTGCCCATAGTTTGCACCCTTCCGAATTCTCCGACGTGGGTTAATGGGCCGTAGCCTGGTCTTTCACGTAACTGTAGCCCATGTTGCTCATTTATCACCACCGTTGGTTGTTACTCGCCCAATAATCGCTGACTTCTCCACCATTTATTAAGGCCCAGTAACCGTTACTGTACAGCCATTTCTCTGGTTCTTTCTCCATGGTTGGATTCCTCCGATACCTCCGCTTGCAGCTTGGGGATAGGCTGCCTAGTCGGCTGGTCTTTCACTATTTCTTTGTTTCTGACCTTGGCACCATGTGACTCCATCACCTACTGTCAGGCTCGGGGACTAAGTGGGCACACTTCACCTTGCGGTGAATGTGCTTTTTGGGTCTACGCCCGGGGACTGGCTGTCTGCTCGTCTGGTCCTCTATTCTTCTACTTTGGACCCTGGCACCAAATGACTATGTCATCTACTGTCAGGCTTGGAGACTAAGTGGGCACACTTCACCTCACGGTGAATGTGCTTGCTTTTTTTGGAAGACTCCATGCCTCTCGAAGCTGAACAAAACCAATTCTTTCTCTCATGGTCGAACTCTAAGCGGGCACACTTGGTCCACTACGAAGAAATTTTCAATTCTAAACTTGAGCTCATTACACCCTTATGGCAAGCTGTGTTTGGGTTATGCTACTCGGCTATGGTTCGTGCTACTTGGTAATAGCACACGCTGCTCAGCAACTACTTGGCAACTCATCATGGTGGTCGAACCATGAGTTTGACTGCTTGGCTTTGTTCGCACCTGCTCAGATAAGCTCAAGACGGTGTTGCACAATGGGTACAAGGTGCTCAAGGACTAGCTGTGGGGGGGTATAACCTTGGATACCCACAGCAGACCACATGGGCTGCGCCCTTAGGGGAGGCCTAGCCCACAAGACAAAGCCTTGCAGGGCACGACTCTAGTCGGCGCCTTCTATAAGGCATCTGGAAGATATCCTGAAGATACTATGAGATCTGTTAGGATATGTATGATCTCAAGATTTCTATAATCAGTTATTGCTTTTTGGTTATCTCTCAGATCTAACCAACTTGTAACCCTGCTCCCTGGACTATATAAGGCAGGCAGGGACCCCTCCAAACTCACATAATATCATATGATAGCTAATACAAACCAACAGACCACAGGAGTAGGGTATTACATCATACTGCCCGCCTGAACCTATCTAACTCATGTGTCTCTATTGCCTTCTTGTTCTTGATCTCACACTCCCCGGCCGATCAATCTATCTTCATGGGATACCCCTCGGAGGACTGCCGATGATATTCTGTCGACAGTCGGCCAAAGGCCTGAGGTCCTAGCAAAGTCGAGACTCAGGCTTCAGTCCTCGCCACTGTCGTAGCGTCCACCATGATGAGGGTGGTAGCCATGGCTAGCCTCCTCCCTCTCATCGCTGTGGGTACGCCTACGGGCATCGAGGGTGTTACGCGCGTCATGGTGGAGGCCAAGACACTCATGCACTGGGGCCCTAGTGTCGGGTTGCTCTGAGGGCACGCGTTGGCTGGCATCGAGCTCACATCGTCGGGACAGCGGGCTCTTGGCCTTCTGCACCGCCGTGCGCTCAAGTAGCGTGCGAATCTCACGATAGGCCCGATGATCCTCTAGTGTCGTGGGCCCTAGAAGCCCTTGGAGCAAGGCCATCATGACAGCGATGTTCTGGCTTGCCTGGGTGAAGTGTGGGAGGGCTTCGTCGTCCTCAATTATCCTCTAGTTCACATCGCGGGCCACTGCACGCGCACGCCCACCGTCTTCGTGGTGCTTGATCTCTCGCTCGAGCTTCGCCGATCCTACTTGAGCTGGAGTCATGCTTCTTCGAGCTCTTGGTGCCACGCCCTCAGCTGCTCTACTCATAGGTGAGGTGGGGCCCCTGCATCCCCCTCGACCTTGTTATCAAGGTCGTCTATTGGGGTAGACCCTCCCTCGTGGATGCTTTTGATGTATCCCTCGAGGGTACCTGCCATGAAACATTCTCACGAGGGGTGATAGCACCCCTTGCTGGAGTCAGAGTCAGAGGGCGACTCTGATTCTCCTACAAGAAGGTCGTGGAAAGATTCCATGACATATTTGGTCATCCCCATGAACTCATCATTCGTAGGGGATGGGGGCGTGCGCTATGCCACAAGGTGGCCAATGGTCTCTACAGCATTGCGCAAACTGAATACGAGCGCTGTTGGGGTGCTCCAGATGAGGTATTCTAGGTAGAGCGTCTCTCCTCCGGCAAGCTACATCATGACCTAGGCAAATGAGAAGGTGAGGCGGTGCAGGTCCTCTCGAGACTGTTGGGTCCTAGGAAGGCGCCGAGCTGGCACTCTAGCCTCCCGTAATCAAAGCCGAGGAGTTGGTTGCTCCCATGGGCGTGGACCTCCGGTGTGTGCAGCTGCAGCTCCTCAAACGCCTCGGTGATGCATCGAGGCCGACGAAGTGGAGAGGCTGGACGGTAGCGGGAACCTGTGCCAACTCTCCCTCCATCATAACAATGAAGTCTAGGTTTCCAAAGCACACGTGTGCGCCTAGGACCTAGTTGACGCCGTGACTAGCCATTCAAGGCCTAATGTGGATGTTGAGACGCGCAAAAACCCCCTACCTGGTGCGCCAACTGTCGGTGTCTTTGGACCACCGATGAGTAAATTTGTATTTGCATGTCTGGCTCAGATGGTGTGCTCGGAGGACACAAGGATTTATACTAGTTCGGGCGGAACGTCCCTACATTTAGTTCGCTGCTGCTCGTGTTACTGGCACTTGGTTTACAGTAGGGGTTATAAACAGGCGAGAGAGGGAGAGGATCCCAAGTCTCTGTTGGAAGGAGTGAATGAGTGCTGAGAGCTTGGTTGTCGCTCAGCCATGTGCTTGTGTCATGCTCTTGTGTTTTAGATCCCCCCTTTCATGGGGTGCCCTACTTTCCCTTTTATAGGCAAAGGGAAAGCGTGGGTTATAGAGGAGGAAAAGGAGAAGAATGAGATAGAGAAGAAGGCTTCCAGGGTAGCCAGGTCCTTCTTCTCCTTCATGCGGGTCCCACTGATCCTATTAATGTCAATAGGGATGGCTCCATGTCACGGCCCTATTCATCACTGGCACCATGCGTAGGTGTCATCTTCCAATCATAGCATTCCACTCCATCCCGATGGACGTCGTGGTGAACTAACGTGCCTGTCAGCGTCCATCCAAGGATTAGGCAGAACAGCAACAACACGCCTGACACTGTTCTTGATGTGAATCCCTAGGTATGGCATGTCATGGCCATGGGTTACATCGAGGCATGCCAGCCTCTTCCCTGGCATCAGAGTTTTGACCCAGGCCCATACGCTTAGACCTGAAGTGGTTGGCGGCGGTATGGGTCCCTGTTGGATGAGACAGAACCCGCGTCCTCAAGATCAGGCGAGATGGAGCCCACGACTTTGGGTGAGACAAAAACTGCAACCTTGGGGTCAGGCGAGAAGGAGCCCACGCCCAAGGGGTCGGGTGAGATGGAGCCCGTGGCCTCGAGGTCGGGCAAGACAGAGCCCGCGGCCTCGAGGTCAGGCGAGACGGAGCCCGCGGCCTTAGGCGAGATAGAACCTGTGTCCTTGGGGTCGGGCAACATGGAACCCGCGGCCTCGAGGTCGGGCGAGACAGAGCCCATGGCCTTGGGGTCGGTGAAAGCTCTAGTTTGGTTTTGGTTAATTGATGAAACCCTAAGTGCTAACCTAGTTTATCAAAGTAATTATGAGATAGGTAGCACTACTCCAAGTGATGAAGCAATGGCGAAGATCATGACGATGGTGATGGCATGGTGATGATCAAATGCTTAAACTTGGAAAAGAAGAAAGAGAAAAACAAAAGGCTCAAGGCAAAGGTATATTTGATAGGAGCCATTTTGTTTTAGTGATCAAGACACTTAGTGAGTGTGATCACATTTAGGATTGATAGTCGTACTATTAAGAGGGGTAAAACTCATATCGAAATGCGGTTGTCAAAGTGCCACTAGATGCTCTAACTCATTACATATGCATTTAGGATCTAGTGGAATACTAACACCCTTGAAAATATTTGTGAAAATATGCTAACACATGTGCACAAGGTGATACACTTGGTGGTTGGCACATTTGATCAAGGGTGGTGAAGTTTGGGTGCAAGGGTAAGAAACTCCACCGGTGGAGTGTCCGCCCGTAGAGTGCAGATAGTCCGACAGTGCCATCGGCACCCTAGACAGAAAAATTGGAGGTCACTGTGAGTGATCGGACGCTGATCTTGGGTGGACCGGCACATCCGGTCAGGTGTGGCAGAGAGGTCGTCAGTTTCGGTGTTGCACCGGACGCTGGACCTGAGATGCACCAGATGATGGTTTCTGCGTCCAGTCAAACTGACATGGCAACATAGTGACTTGGGTTTAGCACCGGACGCTGGTCTGTGTCCGGTCAAGGTGGACCGGACGTGTCCGATCGAAGAAAACTGGATTTGGACCCTTCCTGTAAACTACCGGACGCTGGTGGTTCAGGGTCCGGTCAGTTTTGCCAGAGCGTCCGGTCAGTTAATAGCCGTTGTGATCTGACGGCTCAAGTTTAACTCAAAATGACACGTGGCTTACATCTATGGACCGGATGCTGTGTCCAGGGTCCGGTCAGTATGACCGGAGCGTTCGATCAGAGCGCGTTTTGCCCAGTGAAGGGGTACAACGGCTCTATTTTGTGGGGGCTTCTATTTAAGCCCCATGGCCGGTTCAAGCTCACTCTCTTGCACATTTTCATTGACATAGCAACCTTGTGAGCTTAGCCAAAGCCCTCCCACTCATCTCCATCATTGATTCATTATCTTTGTGAGATTGGGAGAGAATCCAAGTGCATTGCTTGAGTGATTGCATCTAGAGGCACTTGGCATTCGTGTTGCGCTGCGAGTTTTGCTTGTTTCTCTTGGTGGTTGTCACCACCTAGATGGTTGGAGCAGTGGTGGAGGATTGGCACGAGTTGGTGATTGTTCGTGGCCATCTTCGGTGATTGTGAGGGGAGTTGTACCTTCCCCGGCGGAGCGCCAAAAGGTAACTCTAGTAAATTGCTCGTGTCATTGAGTTACCTCACTTGTGGGTCGGTTCTTGTGGTGTCCTATCGTGTGGATGAGGTTTGTGAAACACCTCTTAGCTGCCAAACCACCAAGTGTTGGTCGACACAACGGGGACGTAGCGTGTTGGCAAGCACGTGAACCTCGGGAGAAAATCGATTGTCTCTTGTCTTTGGCATTCTCCCGGTGATTGGCTATATATTCATATTGTGATTGGTTCATCCCCTACACGGCGGTATAATCACCCCACTCTCTTATTTACATTCTTGCAAACTAGTTGATACAAGCTCTTTAGTGTAATTAGAATTGAGAGCTTGCTTTGTTATTTACATTCATCTAGTTGAGCTCCTTAGAGTAGCAAGTTTGAGAGCTCTTAGTGAGTAGTTACATAACAAATTTGTGTGCCTAAGTAATCATTGCAACTAGAATTGTTGGATAGGTGGCTTGCAACCCTTGTAGAGCTAGAGCAAGTTTGCATTACGCTATTTGTTATACTAATCAAAATGCTCTAGTTGATTTGTAGATTTTAAATAGGCTATTCACCCCCCCCCTCTAGCCATATTAGGACCTTTTAGTCGGACGAGACCTTTTAATACGTCTTGAGCCATCCGGGGAACTCAGCGTGGGTGCTAACTTCCTTGATTTGGGTATCCCTAATATCAATACCCAACACTACTCACCCCCCTCGCTAGGGGGGAATACTCCGATACCCTTCCCTCCCCGAGAGGAAAGGCTATCTCTCTTTCAATATCGATATACTTCCCTTTCCAAGAGGAAAGTATATCTTGCCTATAGTGTTATAGCTAGCTTATCACCCCCCAAACCCCCCTCAAGGGGGACTTAAGAAAAGATATTATCCATACTCCCTAGAAGCGGATCCATCCCCCTAACCCCTTGCCAAGGGGGAATACTCCGATAGCCTTCCCTTCCCGAAAGGAAAGTCTATATGTATATCGATATGGTTCCCTCCTCCCAGGAAACCATATCTCAATGGCAATGATAATTGAAATCACAACAATGTCCCAAAATAAACATATCATGATCATAGGATGGGCTATGTTTGCTTATTCCAATACATCTTGGGTAAGTGTCGAAGGACAGACATACGCATACCTATACGTCAATAGCTAGGGAAGATGGAACCAGACTAATGTCATTTGATACGACCTTTCGGGATAAATCAAATTGGTTAGTCACATTCCATCAACCTTAAACTTTACTTTGAAAATCCTCTCATCGACTTCCCTGGCAGGAAAATCGATGATAGTATTTTGGTAAAATAAGCTATATTGACGAAAGGGAGCGACGCCCCGCACTCCCTTCCTAAGCGTAGCGTAGTGATAGATGTTCTTTCCGATAGAAAGGTTATCTAGCATGAAGCGTAGCATTATAGGTGTTCAAGCGAAGTGAGGTAGTACTGACTCTTTCTTGGGAGGGAATAGGAGTGTATACCGAAGCGTAGCAAGTTAGACGAACGGAGTGAGCTATAATTGACCGTAGGGAGATTATAGCGAATGGAGTGAGTCTATGCACGCGCGTGCGTAAATAGATTGGACGCACATACACACGTATGTGTACATGTAGCCACAAGAGTACCTCGTCTTCACCAAACTCCAAACACGCACCTTTGAACATAATAAGGTATTTGACCCATCACTACTTGCTAAAATGGGTATGGACGTAGAATTTGATTCTATCTTTAATTTCATTGGATGGAGTACTTTTTGGGATTTCTCTCCTGATCTAGGTAGTGAAACCCTCACTCTAGAATTTTTTAGCACATTACAAGCCTCTGATGATGGAGTTTATTTCCGGATGTTTAATTATGATTATAACTTCACATGGACTAATTTAAGTGCTGCGCTGGGTTTTGCTCATTTGTGCAATATAGATCTTGAATCCACCACTCATGATTTTTGATAAACTTGAATTTTGGCATGATCTAACCGAACTTAATGAATGTTTTAGACCATGAACCAATGATATTCACAACCCAACTCTGCGTTTCATGCATCGTTGGATTGGCATAACTTTATTTCCACATGATGATGTTAGAGTTGTTAAAAATGATGACATGAGAGTATTGTATGCTATGGTTCACAAAATTCATGTTTCACCTGCGAAAGCTATGGTTGCACATTGGCTAAGTGTGTCGGAAAGAAAAGGACCAATTGAATTAACTTCTTTGATTTCTAGAATTGCCGACTTAATGGGTGTACTAATAAATAATCCTATGCAATATATTACCACACCTAGGAGCTTAATCAATTTTGAATATTTTAAGCAAGGTCGTATGCTAAAGAAAGGTCTAAATAATTCTATGAAAATAATTTATGGCGGCCGTCCAACCATAATCCCACTTCCATGTGCGGATCTTTGGTCGTATCGGGTCAACCAACTAACAATTAATTTGGACAAGGAGAGGTGCAAGGTAATTTTGCAGGAACTAGCACAGGTCGACGGATGACGCGCAGCATGGCGAACGCCACACAAGACGACACATCCCGAGCTTTGGGACTTCACTTTGCTGATGAGGAGGAAGCATCAAACCCCAGGCACAGCACAAGCTCAAGCTCAAGCGGGACACATCCACCATGTCCTTCACGCACAAGACGTGCGCGAGCTTCTTGCTCGAACACACATGACAAGGTCTATCCTGGTTTGAGGCGGGACATGCACCAACTCACCCATCAATTGAGTGAGATGCGTGTCGAACAACAAGCCATACGTGGTGATGTTGCTCGAAATCACCAACTCATCATGGCCATGCAACGCGAGCAAACCCACAATTGGAGAGCTTTCTGGACATACCACGGGATGGATCCATTACATCCACCACAACTGTGAGTGAAAGACAAGCTTGAGGGAGGTTCCTTCTCCCCACTAAGGTAAGTATTTCTTTCCTTGCATGTGCATCTTAGATAATTTTATTTCTTTATTGCAATGCATTATAAAAAAATTGAATATGATAAAAATGCCAAAAATATTTCCCTTTGTTTATTTATATCTTATGCATGTCTATTTTTTCTTTATGAAAATAATGAATAGTTGCTCTGTTAATGTTTCTCTAGTATACCTAGTTTACAGCTTGATATTTCTTTATGGGGGGTACGACCCCAGATACCCATGGCAGACCACATGGGTTGCGCCCTCAGGGGCGGCCCAGCCCACAAGACAAAGCCTTGCGGGGCACGACTCTGGTCGGTGGCTTCCGCAAGACATCTAGACGATATCCTAAAGATACTATGAGATCTGTTAGGATATGTATGATCCTAAAATTCCTGTAATCAGTTATTACTTTCTGGTTATCTCTCAGATCTAACCGACTTGTAACATTGCTCCCCGGACTATATTAGGCGGGAAGGGACCCCCTCCAAACACATGCAATATCATACGATAGCTAATACAAACCAATAGACCACAGGAGTAGGGTATTACGTTATACTAACGGCCTGAACCTGTCTAACTCGTGTGTCTCTGTTGCCTTCTTGTTCTTGATCTTGGGCTCCTCTGCCGATCAATCTACCTTCATGGGAAACCCCTTGGAGGACTACCGACGATATTCTGTCAACAGTTGGCGCGCTAGGTAGGGGACTACGTGCTGTTTTCTTGTTGAGCATAATGGTTTTTTCCACAGGCTCTATGTTCCTCTCGCAGCCCGACAAGATCTTCATGGTCAGATCGATCTCCTGGATCATCAACGCTGACAGAGTTAGAGAGCTCCTCAAGCCAGCACAGATTATTTCTATGCCGATCATCCCCGCATCTATGACTGCAGATCTGATCTCAGAACCACGTCCGAGGTCACCTTCATCAGCAACTCGCTGCCCACTTCCTCGCTACCAGAGGAGGCAGATCAACAACGACAATCTGGTCGAGTCCATCAATCGGGTCAGTCTGAAGCTTGCCGATTGCCTCTCTATCGCTGAATTGGCCCTAGACACTTTGGTTCAACGCCGACCATCCTCCGATCCAAATCTATCGAAGGCTGCTCAGAAAACTCCAGGAGTTGCGGCTATGCCCTTTGGGCTCACCAACATCGCCGCTACTTACCAAGACGCCCTGAGGGGAAAATTCGCCAACCAGGTGGAAGACACCCATCCACTCGCCGACCAGCTCGCTGGCTAGCCTCCACCAGCCGTCAACATGCTACACATAGGTCGGTGCCCTAGGGCGTCCCTCTAGACCATCCCGGAGGAAAACTCGGGCTCCGAGTCTCAGGGCTTACGGAGACCCTTGCTGAAACCTTCACCGAGCAACTCCTTCTCCCACCCTTCTGGGGTGGCACGATCTTCAACGTCAGCGTCGACAGCCCTCCTCGGAATGGTGAAACCGAGGAGGAACGTGTCGCTCATGAGAACAGAAATGTCAACTATGTGCAGCGCCGAGAAAATGAGGCAACCATTGCGAGGGCCGAGGCTGCTCAAAATAATCAGCTTGACTCACAAGGAAGGCCACTCCCGCTCCACCACGACCTCAACGAAGAATTTCTCCACGTTGACGGCCATGATGTCTTCAAGACTCCAAGCGCCAATTTGGTAGTGGCCACCAATGAGCTCACCAAGGTCACCGCCATGCTTAAAGCAGCACACTGTCAGGTTAATGAGATTCGTGAGGATCAAAGACCTTTGTGCTCTACGAGCACAATTCGTCGATCAGCTACGCCGAGATCCAATCGCTGCCCCAGTCAAAGCCATTTCGCCAACCAGTCACTGCCTCTCTAGGGGGGAGCCGAGGGCCACCATGCCAAACACCATCACCAACATGACCAGGAGGTCGAATAGGATGCTCGAGTGCACCTTAGAAACCTTTGGGATGCATGATGGCATATCGAGCAACGTCGCTTCGGTCGCCATGAAGACAAAGTATGCCGCCGCCAGGAGTATGAGCAGGAGTACAAAAACCTAGACTCAGCTCTTGAGCCAATCAATGCCAGCAACGCTGCGGCTGACGCTGACTAGAACCCCGAAGGGCCCCTAGTGTTTACGAGGGCGCTCTGAACACTTTAGTGGCCCCGTCGTTTCAAAATCACTGGGGTCGAGCCCTATGAGGGAAGGATGAATCCAACACAGTGGTTATAGGCTTACGCCACCGCCGTTCACGCCACCGGAGGAGACACTAGTGTCATGGCAAACTATCTCCCCGTCATGCTCATGCCACCTACCATGAGCTGGTTTACTAGCCTTGCCCCGGACTCCATTGGATCCTAGGAAGAGCTAAAAAAAGTCTTCACCGACAATTATATGGCTATGTGTACTTGGCCGAGCACCAAGCATGGTCTCAACTGCATCAACCAGAAGCTGTCTGAGCTCCTCTGTAGCTACATCCGATGCTTTTCCGAGATGAGGAATTCTATTCCCAACATCACGGAAGCTGAGATCATCACCGCCTTCACCCAAGGACTCCACCATCATGAGCTTCGCTCCAAGTTCAACCATAAGCCACCCATAGGCATTGGCGAGATGATCACTACTACCAACCAATACGCCGACGCTGAAGAAGCCAAGGTGTGCTTCAACGAGGATGCGGGCACTCATCGCCCACCTCGCCACTACAACGACCGCCCCATCGACCAACGCCATAATGACCACCACTTTAATGACCGCAACTATCATTGTGACAGCGGCCGTGATCGAGCAAAAGGACCCAAGTCTAGCCAAAATCACCGTCATCGGCCAGACCACATGTCCTCTTCACAAGAACGACAAGCACAAGATAAAGAACTATCTCGGCTTGGCTAAGGAGTTTCAAGACAAAATGCTGGAAGACGACGGCAATGATGGAGCCAGAGGTCACCGACTGCCTGGGGCAACAACAATGCCTTCTAGGACCACAACAAGGTGGTTGCCACCATCTTTGGGGGCCTCGCCTCCACCGAAAGCAGAAGAGAACAGAAACTCACCGCACGACGGGTGTTCTCCGTCGCTATGGAAGACACCACCGCCAACCCCAGTTATCGCCCATGGTCCGAGGTACCCATCACCTTCAGTAGGGCTGACTAGTGGGTGGACATCCCCTACATAGGGTGTTTCCTCCTCGTCCTCGACACAACCGTCTAGAAGGTGCTTTTTAGAAAGGTGCTCATTGACGGTGGGAGCGCTCTGAATCTCCTCTTCGCCGGAGCCCTAAAGGTGCTAGGCCTCGGGTTATCAGATCTCACACCCTTCGACTCCTCCTTTTGGGGTGTGGTACCCGGCAGGGCCTCCAAACTGCTTGGAGAGATCACCCTACCAGTATAGTTCGGCATAGCAAGCAACTACCGCGTCGAACACATCAACTTCTATGTTGCCAACTTCAACACCGCCTATCACGCCATACTTGGTCGGCCAGCTCTAGCCAAGTTCATGGTTGTACCACACTACGTGTATCTGGTGCTGAAGATGCCTTCGCCTATAGGAGTTCTAGCCCTGCGGGCCAACCTCTCCATCGCCTACGCCTATGAGATAGAGAGTCTCGCTCATGCCAAAGCTGCCGACCTCTCCATCTAGATGGCTAGCGTGGTCACTGAAGCCAAGACGTTGCCTACCAATGACATGGAGATCCTAGAGCTGGAGCCTCCCCGTGCCTCCGCGAAGTCCAAGGAAATAAAGGAGGTTGGCCTCGGCCTCGATGACCCCTCCAAGAACATGAAGATTGGGGCTCACCTTGACCCCAAATAGGAAAGCCCACTCATCTTCTTCCTACGTGCCAACACCGACGTGTTTGCTTGGAAACCTGTAGACATGCTGAGGGTACCACGGGAGAAGATCGAGCATTCCTTGAATGTCTCATCGACCGCCAAACCAATCAAGCAGAAACTCCAACAATTCGTGCCAGACAAGGAGGCTATTAGGGTAGAAATAAAATGGCTCTTAGCTGCCAGATTTATAAAAGAAGTGTATCATCCTGAGTGGTTGGCAAACCCTATTCTCGTTCAAAAAAAGAATAAAGAATGGAGAATGTGCATTGATTACACTGATCGTAACAAACACTGTCCTAAAGACCCCTTTGGTTTACCTTGGATAGACAAGGTTGTAGACTCCACCATTGGCTACGAACTGCTCTCCTTCTTTGACTGTTACTCCGACTATCACCAGATATCCCTCAAGGAAGTAGATCAGATCAAGACATTATTCATCACGCCCTTCGGTGCATACTGCTACACAACCATGTCCTTCAGACTCAAGAATGCCAGGGCGACCTATCAAAGGGCCATCCAGATGTGCCTCAATCAACAGATTGGCCGCAACATCGAAGCTTACATCGATGATGTAGTCATCAAGTCTAGGACCGTCGACAATCTTATTGCTGACCTCAAAGAAATATTCGCCAACCTAAAAAAGTATCGATGAAAGTTGAACCCTTCAAAGTGCATCTTTGGAGTTCCATCTGAAATACTGCTGGGCTACATCATCAGCGCTCGTGGCATTGAACCCAACCCTAATAAGGTCTCTGCCATCACCAACATAAAATGGCCAACATGCGCCAAGGATATACAAAAGCTTACAGGCTGCATGGCTGCTTTAAGCCGCTTCATATCATGCCTCAGTGAAAAAGGGCTACCGTTCTTCAATCTCCTCAAGGCCTCTGAGCATTTTTCCTAGTCGAAGGAGGCAGATACGGCTTTCGAGCAGCTCAAGTTGTTTCTAACAAAGCCTCCAATCATGATGGCACCATGGCTAGACGAAACTCTCTTGATCTACAATGCCGCTACTTCTCACGTCGTCAGCACAGCCATCATGGTCGAACGCGAGGAGGCCAGGCATGCCTATAAGGTGCAACGTCCGGTATACTTCATCAGCGAGGTCCTTAATGAGCCCAAAACTCGTTATGCTCAGGTCCAAAAGCTGCTATATGCCATCCTGATTACATCACATAAGCTCCGCCACTACTTTGAGTATTATAGGATCGCCGTGGTCACCAAGTTCCCTCTAGGGGACATCCTCCGTAACAAAGAGGCCAACGGCTGTATCATCAAGTGGGCTATCGTGCTCAGCACTTACTCCATTGAATTCAGAAGTAGACCTACGATCAAGTCTCAGGTGCTTGCTGATTTCATCGCTGAGTGGATCGAGATAAAAGAGCCCATCACCACCACCTACCCTGAGCACTGGGTGATGTACTTTGACAGCACCCTTAACATCAATGGTGCTGGTGCGGGCATTCTATTCATTACGCTGACCTAGGATAAGCTCCGATACGTTCTCCAAATACACTTTTCGGCCTCCAACAACGCCGCCGAATATGAAGCATGTCTCCATGGACTCCGTATAGCCATTGAGCTCGGCGTCAAATGCCTCATGGTATAATGGAACTCCGCGCTAGTCATCAACCAGCTTAATAAAGACTGGTCTTGCTCCAGCGAGAAGATGGATGCATATTGCGCCGAAATCAGGAAGCTTGAAGGAAAATTCTATGGCATCGAGTACCACCATGTGGTACGCGACCAGAATCAGCTCGCCGACCATTTATCCAAGTTGGGCTCTTCCTACGCCGCGATCCCACCGGGGGTCTTCGTTCAAGATCTCCTAGCGCCATCCATTAAAGAAGATAAGGAAGTTCAGAGAGTTCCCCCCGCCGAGCAGCTGGTACTAGTGGTACCTTCGCTAGCCTCCGATTGGAGGGAACAATTCATCAAGTACCTCACCAGCGCTGACGTACCCACTGATAAGACTGAAACCGAACGCCTAATCCGTCGAAGCAAACATTACGTGCTAGTGGATGGCAACTTGATGAGGAAAAGTGCCAAGGAAGGGATTCTACAAAAATGCATCACCTAAGAAGACGGAGTGAAGTTACTTCTCAAAATTCACTCTGGTTCCTATGGCAACCACGCGGCTTCAAGAACATTGATCGGCAAAGCTTTCTGAGCTGGTTTTTACTGGCCCACGGCCATCTTCGATGCAGAAGACCTCATCCAATGTTGTGAAGGATGTCAATTTTTCGCCAAGCAAATACACATGCCGCCACAAGAGCTGCAGACCATTCTAGCTTCCTGGCCCTTTGCATGCTGGGGACTGGACATGATTGGCCCTTTTAAGCTAGTGCCAGGTGGCTTCCAGTACGTATATGTCGCCATTGATAAGTTCTCCAAGTGGATTGAGTATAAAACGCTCGTCTTGGCTACTACAAAGAAAGCAGTCGAGCTCTTCGAATATCTCATCCACAGATTCAGTCTCCCGAACAGCATCATCACCGACCTCAGAACTACATTTACTGGCCATCACTTTTGGGACTTCTACGAAGACCGTTGTATCTCCATCAAATACGTCTCCATTACTCATCCTAGAGCCAACAGCCAGGTCAAACGGGCGAACAGCATGATCCTTGATGCCCTCAAAAAGAGACTATATCAGAAAGAACAAAAGCACCCGGGCAGATAGATCAATGAGCTACCAGCTGTAGTCTGGGGACTGCGTACTCAAGCTAGTCATAGCACCGGTGTCTCTCCATACTTCTTGGTCTATGGCTCAGAAACCATACTACCAGCGGACATTGCCTTCCGAGCACCTAGGGTGGAAAACTATGATGAAGGGTAGGCCATACCTGTTTGGACAGAGGATGTCGACAGGGCCAAGGAAGAATGCCTAATCACCTGTGTCCACACAGCCAAATATCTAGAAGGCTTGCGAAGGTACTACAACCGCAACATCAAAGGTCATTTATTTGCTATCGGTGACCTTGTTCTCTGTAGAAAACAAAAAACCGAAGGGATGCACAAGCTCTTCTCCTCTTGGGAAGGGCCTTACGTCATCAAAAAGGTCACCCAACCAGGGTCTTTTCGCCTATGTGACTTAGAAGGAATCGATGTTCCCAACTCATGGCACATCGAGCACCTCATATGTTTCTATCCTTGAAACGCCCCAGATATGTACTCTCTACTTTATGATGAACAAAGTTTTGGTCTCCATAAATTGTCTCCACTTTATCTCCATTATGGTTTAATCTCCACTTATGGTCGCCGAGCTCCATGCTACTCCATAGCGAACTCCAATACAAAATCGCCATAACTGCAACGACCACGTTTCTCTAAATCTCCAACGTTATCGTCGAACGGTTTTCTCCAAATCACCGAACGTTTTCTCCAAATCGCCGAACACGTCTTCTCCAAATCGCCAATGTATTTCGCCACACGTTTTCTCCAAATCGTCGAACACGTCTTCTCCAAATCGCCAACGTATTTCGCCACACGTCTTCACCAAATTGCTGAACACGTCTTCTCCAAATCGCCAACGTATTTCGCCACATGTTTTCTTCAAATCACTGAACACGTCTTCTCCAAATCGCCAATGTATTTCGCCACACATTTTCTCCAAATCGCCGAACACTTTACTCCAAATCTCCAAGATTTTTCACCGATCAGCGAGCAGCATACATTCTTTTCTGTTCTCTTCGTAGAAGACCCAGTCTCCAATCTCTCCCTACACATGCCACGGGCTCCGTGCTCTGTGTTATGGGTGGTCAGCTGTGGTTCCGTGGTCACACCTGTTCCTCCTACACATCTATGGGCTCCGCGCTTGATGTTATGGGCCGGCCAAGGTCGAGAGCTCAGCACAGAACTAATTGTTCGGATGCCACTTATACTATCTATATCTCCAAGTTATTTTGATAATCGCCAAGCAGCACACATTCTGCTTTGTTCTCTATGGAGAAGACCCAATCTCTAATCCCTCCCTACATGTGCCATGGGCTCCGCGCTCTGTGTTATGGGTGGTCGGCTGCGGTTCCTTGGTCACGCCTATTCCTCCTACACGTGCATGGGCTCCGCGCTCGACGTTATGGACTATGGGCTAGCCGAGGCCATGGGGGTCAGTAGGGAACCAACTGCTTGGACGCTACTTGTACTACGTATAATTGCATTATGGTTAAAACTATGAAGATTTTTTTGTTGAAATATAAGCTAACTGCATACACATGCACCTTATAACATTTACCATATACATAAGTGTTTTTTGCGCTTTCGCGCGTTCTAACTAGCCCAACCAGATGTTACAGATGTTACCCTCCAAGCAGATCACTGAGCTTCACCATCGCCATCTGTCTCACCAAACAGGTCGATGTCATCGGCCAGCTCTTTCGCCGCGTTCTCCACCTCATCCTCCAACGGCTGAATCTCCACCTTGCCCAACCCTTCGGCGAATCCAGCCCCTATCGCCTGAAGGTCAGTGGCTGGATAGTGGGACCAAACCACAGCAAGGGCGTGGGTAGCGGCGGAAACAATGGCGTCGTGGTTGAAGCTCTTGAAGCTCTCCCACGCCGTCTTGCACCTTTCGATGACGATGTCTGGGCGTGGTGGCCTACCGTCGGGCTGAGGAACCACCTCTGGGTCGACACAGTCAAGCACTGGTTTGATGCCAGCAACTACGGCATCAAACTTGTCCCTTTGGGTCTAGGCGTCCTGCTCCAGCACATCGAATTGTGCCTTGACCCTCCGATGGTAGTCTGCAAGCATTACAAAGTTCCATCAAGCAAGGAAATTACTTCAGCAGTAACCCCGACCAGGGAGTACTCACCGTTTAGCTCTTCAGCCAGTTTGTTTGCTTGCCCTATCTCCTTCGCCTTCTCCTCTCAGAGTTGTTCGAGGACCTGGCATAGCTGGCTGAGCTCCACATCTTGCTCTACAAGCACAACAGTCATCACCAAAAAACAAGCATATCCAACTATGCAAAGTGCTTTCGCCGATCACACGTACCTTTCTTCTGCTTAGAGATTTTTCTGTAGCTGCTCCAACTGCTTGGAAGCGTCCTTCAGTTGTGTGGAGGCAGTGGCCAGCTACTCAGACTTGCTCCATAGCTATTCGGACGTAGCTGCCAGCTGCTCAGACAGGACCCCCCCCTCTGGTGTTCTAGGTCCCGCGTGTTGGACTCAGCGAGGTCTCGCTCGCACCGAGCCCTCTGGGTACTTCTCTCTGAGAGGTTCATCGCCTCCTTGAGTTTTTGGTTCTCCTCGGTGAGGGGCTCCATCCTCTTTATCAACTGGTGCCGGTGTTCGACAGTCCGAGTTATCCCCTAAAAATGCATGGTGACAATGATGGAATTCGATCTCCAACATCAAAGACAAGTACTCAGGATTCAGTACTAACCTCGATTTGTTTTATTACTCTAGCGAGGGCGGATTTCAATCTTCTCATCTCCTTGAGGGTGTCCTCCTCTTCAACAATTACCACTTCGTCGCCGTGCTTGCGGAGGATTTTGATGGATTGGGTTTGAGGTTCGGCATGAACGATCTCTTCCACTTCGTCCTCCTCTGCTGCAGCTGGAGGCACCGTCGGGGGGCTCTGCGGCCGAACAGCGAGATCAACCATGCCCTGCGACACCTCAGGCGGTGCTGTTAGCTCCTTGGACGCCATTGGATTCACCGACCCAGATTCTAGTGCATCACCGACAACTCCAGCTTCAGCTCCCAAGGGATCGGCAGTACCTGTCGTTGCTTCGGGTATTATCAACGCCCCTCCGGTGCCAACCTCTCATAGTCTCCAAGTCCACCCCCAGCGGTGGTTGACTCTTCTGCCGGCTACCGAGCACTCGGGGATTCTGATACGAGAACCGCCGGCGCTGCCTCCACCCCGGGATTAGCCCAAGGCTGCTCGTTAGTGTGGGTGGACAGGTCCAGACCCTTCGTATGCCTTGCACTTCATCAAAGCACCAAAAAAGCTAAGATAAGACAGCAAAGTAACTCCAACACAAGGATACTTACCGTCTAGTCTGCCGGTAAATTTTTTTGAATCGGCGATGCCCGCCCGAGCCCCCAGAAGGGGTTGTGGGGTCGACTCCCGTGCACTAGGGTAGAGGTCTCACCTCTTCCACAGTCAGCCTCTGCTCTACCTACTGCTCTAGGACTTCCCTCGCCCATCGCTCTAGGTTTATCTCCGCCTGTTGCTCAGGGACTCCCATCGCCTGTCCAGTGGGGACTTTCGTCTTCTTCTGCATGGGGATTTTCTTCACCTGATGCTTGGGGAATCCACTTTCCTACTGCTCAGGGACTTCTTCGCTTCCCCTTGATTGCTCCTCCACGCGTGTGCTACACGAAGGTGCCTGTGTGCTCGGAGAAGGAGCAACTGGAGTTTCGTCGTCATCAGACCACTTGATCATCGTGGTCCTTCGCGTTCGAGAAGTCTGGTCACCTTCAAGTGAGATGCCACCTAGTTTGAGGGGAGTGGCAGCCGCCATCTTTCTCTTCTTCTGGGCTGGCTCGTCTGCCACTGTCCTCTTTCCCTAGACTTTCTCTAACACCGAGGGTGAACTCTCCGTCTGACCAATGTCGGTGCCTCCGGACTTTGAGGAGGCGCTGGCAGCATCTTCCTCAGGCTGAGCCAGTGGCCGGGCATCTACCCCCCTCAACAAATCACCCTTAGGCACGTTGGAGAAATACACCGCTCTTTCCTATGAATGGATCTTTGCATAAGTGAATCAGTTCACTGCTTGACAATGCTTCAGGGTTAAAAGTATTGGGAATAAAAAATCGAGATGATTACCTAAGGAGGCGGATATGTGCAATTGAAGGCCCTCGTTTGCTTTGGCCAGATGAATGAAATGTTGGGAGTGAACAGCTCTGTAGCCCGCTCTAGGACATTCTTCTTCATCAGCCGCTCCATCCTCTCTCGGGTCCCGTCGTCATCACCTCTGTAGTCAAAGCCCGGGTGGGCCCTCTCTTTGCATGGCTGGACGTGGCGCACTATGAAGCTTGTTGCCACCAGTTCGCCTCTAATTTCCACGCCTTTAATCAGGTCGAGGAGCTCCCCCACTTGTTCCATGTTAGCATTGTTCGGTTTCTCCGACCAGCTCCTCTGGTTCTCTAGAATATGGTGGACGTTGCAGCGGATTGTAGGGTGGCTCTGTTTCATATAGAACCACTTAGAATTACACCCTTTCAGAGAAGTGTTTAGCGGTACATTAATGTACTCGCTGGCCATTCCATCCTGGAGCCACAGATATACGCCGCCGACCACCTTGGAACCACCGCCGCCTTTCTTCTTCAACCAGAATAGGTGTCTGAAGAGGTTGAAGTGCGGCAAAACCCCCAGAAACGTCTCACAGAAATGGATAAAGATCAAGATGTGTAATATGGTGTTGGGGTAGAGATTGCACATACTAATCGCCCAGAACTCCAGCAGATCTCGCAAGAACAGATGAACAGGGAACCCCAACCCACACCAGAAATAATCCTCAAAGACTACAACTTCATCAGTGTTGGGCATCGGGAAGGGCTCACTGCTGGCTGGCCGCCATCCGGCGGTGACATGGTCAGGAAGCACGCCCGCCTCCACCAATCTCTCGAGCTCCGCTTCTCCCATGCGTGATGGCACCCACTCTTCGTCATGATGGGCTCCTGCTCCTGCTTTCTTTGGGCTCGCCTTCTTTGGGTTCACAGCTCTCCTCTTCGGCGTCATCTCTTAGATCTGGATGGGGACTGGCGTCGGTAGCATGTGTGGATTCAAATCTAGAAATGTAAGGACTGAGGATGAAGACAGGATGGCAAAGTGGCAAAGGTATGAACGTGGGATGCGGCGGTGCTGTTATAAAGCACTTTCCCCATCCTTTCGCATCCAAGGGTTTTTGGAAAACTGTTCCCACGATTTGCCCCCCTCCGAATTCTCCGACGTGGCTTAATGGGCCGTAGCCTAGGCTTTCATGCAATCGCAGCCCATGTCGCTCATTTATCACCGCCGATTGGTTATTACTCGCTGAATAATTGCCGACTTCTTCGCCATTTATTGAGGCTCAGGAACAGTTACTATACAGCCATTACTCTGGTTTTCTCTCCACAGTTGGGTTTTTCAGATATGTCCATAAATGGCTCGAGGACTGGCTGCCTGCTCGGCTGGTCTTTTACTATTCTTCTACTTTGGACCCTGGCACCATATGACTACGTCATCTACTGTCAGGCTCTGGGACTAAGTGGGTACACTTCACATTGCGGTGAATGTGCTCTCTCTTATTTCAGGGCTACGCTCGAGGACTGGCTGCCTGCTTGGCTGGTCTTTTACTATTCTTCTACTTTGGATCCTGGCACCACATGACTACGTCATCTAGTGTCAGGCTCGGGGACTAAGTGGGCACACTTCACCTCATGGTGAATGTGCTTGCTTTATTCCAGAAGAATCCACGCCTCTTGAAGTTGAAGAAGACTATCTCCTTTTCTCGTGGTCGGACTCTACGTGGGCATACTTGTTCTATTGCGAAGAAATTTTTTATTCTGAAGTTGAGCTCCTTACACCCTTATGGCAAGCCGTGCTTGGGTTATGCAGATCAGCTACGGTTTGTGCTGCTCGGTTATAGTGTGCGCTGCTCGGTAACTGCTAACAACTGCTCGGCAACTCTTCAATGTGGTCGGATCATGAGTTTTGACTGCTCGGCTTTGATCGCACCTGCTCGGATAAGCTCAAGACGGCATTGCACTACGGGTACAAGGCGCTCGGGGACTAGCTGTGGGGGGTATGACCCCGGATACCCACGGCAGACCACATGGGTTGTGCCCTCAGGGGCGGCCCAGCCCACAAGATGAAGCCTTGTGGGGCACAACTCTGGTCGACGACTTCCGCAAGACATTTGGATGATATGCTGAAGATACTACGAGATCTGTTAGGATATGTATGATCCCAAGATTTCTGTAATCAGTTATTACTTTTCGGTTATCTCTCAGATCTAACCGACTTGTAACCCTGCTCCCCGGACTATATAAGGCGGGCAGAGACCCCCTTCAAACACACGCAATATCATACGATAGCTAATACAAACCAACAGACCACAGGAGTAGGGTATTACGTCATACTGACAGCCTGAACCTGTCTAACTCGTGTGTCTCTATTGCCTTCTTGTTCTTGATCCCACGCTCCTCTGCTGATCAATCTACCTTCGTGGGAAACCCCTCGGAGAACTGCCGACGATATTCTGTCGACATTCTCTAAGTATGGATTACTTGGCTTATATGAAATCATCATGTACCTTAAACTTTGTGGGTTGCAAGCGCTGTAACTGAGTTTAAGTTGTTGTGAGATATGATATAGTGAGACAAAAGCTGGTATAATATTGTTCCAAACATGTATGATTATCGGAGATTTATTTCTTAAAATAATGAAAAACCTTTTTGTTCCTCAATGGTGATAAATTCCTACCAAAGCCATATATTTGCTTTCATGATATAAGCTTTCTACGTAAGCTGCTTTCTTTGTATTGAGCTTTGTCAAATCTTGTTGACGCTTGTTTGAGAGATTTATCATGCTCTCAAGATCAAGGCCACGTACACAGCACAAAACATGTTTTTCATTTAGATCCACCCAAAAATATTCTACTACTACAATGGGAATAGGCAAAAACATGTCTGCTAGGTTCCATCAAAATAAATGCTCCAAATTCTTGATAATATCTCTCTCAAAATTTTATTGCAAAAAGAGGCATGAGGCTATTATTAAAAAAAGAGAAGAAAGAAAAAGAAAAATGAGAATAAGGTAGCTCATGTCCTCACAAAAATATATTCCAAGAGATATGTTTTAAGGAGCATAATAAGCTTTATTTATCCATCATATATGTCCACTATATATCCACACACATGCACCTTTCTACGAGTATGACACTTCTCTCCTTAGATCCGGGATTTGGCTTTACAATATATGCAAGGTAAGCATGCTACATATTTTATCCATACTTAAGCTCCATATAAGCCTTATAGAAGTAGGATGAGAAGGCAATTTCAAAAATATGCCTTTGTGAGAATCATACACCATTTGAGCGACATGAGAGCACCATTTGAGGAACATTAAGTTTTCTTTTGAAAATATCACAAAACCTCCGATATGAAAATTGTGCGGAATGAGAAAAATAGTGCTCAAGTCAAAAGCTATTCTGTTTCTCAACCACCCAAGACAAAGGAAAAATGTCATATGCCCCATAAAGAATTAAGGTAATATGGGTGAATTTTCATATTGCTAATGTTTCCATACAAAAGAGAAATATGTTTGTTGTACATGTGGTACTCTTGAAATGTGAAACATTATAGCAACTCATGATCTACTGTTTAAAGTTTAGTCATATGCCCCATAAAGAACTAAGGTAATACGGGACTTGTTGACGGTCATTAATGCCAATCATAAAACGTCGATATAACCTATATTTATCCTTAAAATCAATCATCAACATAGGTGTAGTGGTTTGAACTAATTATTTCCACAAGTTTTGGTGATTTTATGAATGCAGAAGGGTTTATTCAGAAAACGTATCAAGTGGGTCATGCTATCTCAACAAATCAAGTCTGCAACAAAACGGACTCCAATGGGCTCTAATCCACCGTCCAAGAGATAATGACAAAGATCCCGTGGAAGGAGCTAGAAGTGGGGTCGGCCGAGTTGTTCCACCGCCTCTAAGGATCAATCTCTGCCCTTTATCAAGGTCGATTCGGATGGAGAATTAAGATATGGATACGCATCATACGCCAATTGTTATAGCGTGCACAATTCGTTTCAGTGAAAGTTTCGGAAGCACTGGATACGAGTACTACCTGCAGTCGCAGATGTTCTGAAAACATAGGCTCTCGAAGTAACTTCATTCATTTTCGAAAAAAAAAGAAAAAGAGAAGAAGACAACCTCATTGTCTTTGATAATAATTTGTAAGAAACTAGAGTTGAGAAGTATACTTTAGGACATTTCATCCGAGCAAATACGGCCTCGCTCGTGTGCCCTTAAACCCGGCTTGATCCGCTTCTTTTTTCATCTGGAACCGTGTTTTTCTCTCACAAATTCCTCCAATATTCCTCCAAACCATCCAAATTCCTCCAAAATTCCTCCAAGCGAACAACGACAAGGTTCTAACAAGTTTAGCACCACCCATATCAGACACATCCGCGGCCCTCGCCGTTGCATTCTTCATCGCTCGCATGTCAGTGTCAGTGTCACCGATTGTGCTTATCGGCGAATCCAGAAAAAAGAACACGGTCACAGATAGGACGGCGACACAAAACCCATTCACGATAATAACAATGCGATCTTTATCTCTGCAGGCGCGCAGCAACAAAAGTGGGGGGCCCAACTCCGAGCCCCGCGTAGCCGCACACGGCGCTTTCTTGGTCGGGCCCGGCAGCCCACGCGCGCCGGTGGGTATGCCACCCAGCGCCAACGCCGGCTCACGTGCTCGACTAGGGCCGCCGCACTCCCTGCCAATCCGGCGGCCTCCCTCTGTCTCTAGGCGACTACCGCAGAGTCCGAAACATCAGCGCCTCTACAAATCGGGACTCCATTCAATTATGCGGCATCAGAAATCGAAGATTCGGAATCCCAATCAAGGCCGGAGCCCGGAGCTGAGCATGTGCGGATGTGCCTGTCCAGGTCCAGGATGCACCCGATTCATCGTTGGAGACGACAGAATAGCAAGATGATTAACCAAATTATTATTATTATCCTGCTGCGCGCCTACAACCAATAGCAGGACTACACCACCCGCGATACAACAACATTCAGCAACAACTTAACCTCAGGTACCAACAAAGACACCGGAGTATGTTACATCCACAGTCTCCATCCATGGCGGGCATTGTTTGCCCTCGTGGAGAACAGAACTTATTCAGTCATGAGATGTCGAGCTCATCATCTGCGGAACTACAGTGGTGTGGAACTGGTCAAGATTTTTGTACCGACTACGATCTCTTCTGGTCAGCTGTTCTGTGCTCAATTGCGTCTCTAGCCTCATGCCGCTCCGAGTCACTCCTGTTACCAGTAGCTCCGTGCGAAGTGCTGTTGTTAAGTTCAAAACCTGCAGTGAGCAAAGGAAATGGTCAGATAATAAAGCAATCGATTCTGCAGTCCTGTCACAAGTTTCAGAAATCGTAATAAACATCCATGCTGATGCATGACAAGCAAACCAAGCAAAGGAAATGGTCAGATAATAAAGCAATCGATTCTGCAGTCCTGTCACAAGTTTCAGAAATCGTAATAAACATCCATGCTGATCCATGACAAGCAAACCTATCAGGAAATTTGTGCATCTAAATACATTAATATTCATGCCCCATCGGGCCGCAAAGAAAGTTTAAATCCGTTGATACTATACCTAAATAAACCTACAGCTGAACAATCAAACAAAATATTTCCATGTGCCGGAACTAATAACTACAAGATCCCAGTGGATGATAGTATTACTACCGGATCCACTTATTTATGTGAAAGAACATTAGGCAGACTGATTTAAGACATAGAAAACTTCAGGTTCAAGAAAGGGCAACTGATACAGAAAAAGAAGCTCAAATGACATTTTTTTTTGTGTGCCTGGAAGGATTAATCATGCTTAAATTTTCATTCAACTAAGCTGACCAAGAAAGCAGCAACTCCTGATTGTGGCTGCAGATATGCGTAAGATTTGGTTGTGCTAATGTGAGAACATTACGCCACCACAGAGGAAATTTAACATAAAGCCACCAATGTACATAGTACAAACCCCATAAATCAACACCTGACATACAATAAATGGTGAATACAACCTACTGCCATCATCGCACAAGTAAACTTGAATAAGGGTGCGTTTAGATCCAAAAAATTTTGGATTTTGGCTCACTGTAGCATTTCGTTTGTATTTGGTAATTAGTGTCTAATTATAGACTAATTAGGTTCAAAAGTTTCGTCTCGCGATTTCTCGACCAACTGTGTAATTAGTTTTTTTTTTTCGTCTACATTTAGTACTCCATGCATGTACCGCAAGATTCGATGTGACAGTTACTATGCAAAATTTTTTGGCAACTAAACCGGGCCTAACTCTAATGCAGGAAGAAGTCATAACATCACTGTAACTGTAATTTATGATAGAGGAATAAAAGTGATACACCGCATAAACCTGAATTGTTTATCTACAGAGAGTATAAGAGGTTTGGTTCCCGAGCAAGATTATTTTACCCTACTAGCACAAGCTCCAAGAAACTTGCTTGACCAGGAGAGCCATTTTGGCTCACCGCTGGTAGCAAGCTGAAACGTTGGAAATTCTTGCTAGCACGAGAACTGAGACAAAGCTAGCCAAACATCCAAGTGCTGCAGCAGCAGCATCAAATCCTTGCTCAGCAAGGGTAGGCAAGGTTTGGTTGAAGAACCAAATGCACCCTAAAGTTCCCAAATTTGGACTAGCATGCTCGAAACCTTCTAAGAAAGTTTCCTTATGGAATAAAAGGAATGAGCCCCTCCTTCCTTCATTTTTGATAACATTCCGTAAAAAGGGGGATGTAGATTACTCACAGCAGCAGTATTATGGAAGTAATGCTGGCATAAGAACATAAAATAAGTTCATTGTATTTTTACTTGCGAGCTGAAAAGGTAAGTTCCAACAGAATGTGGATAATGACAACAGAAGCTTTTAAAAGGTAAGTCTAACTAATAGCCACAGAAAATAGAGATCCAATCAAGCTAGGCGAAAAACTAATCAATTGGGATGCCAAAGATAACTTGTGCTCGTGACATGTGTTCATAATGCATGGATCTTAGTGAAGCCAGCATGTGACCTATACCTAGAAATAAAGAAATCAATTGTTGAGCAACTGCAGAACCACTAGAACATGGTATATAAATTTTAATTTTGATCAAGTGGTGATGCATTTTAAGTAATCATTCTGCAGACAATTTCAGACCTCGCTTGTTTCCAAGAAGCAATTATCAAAAACTAGTATGTTCAAAGACTAGCAAGAGAATATCTGGGCCAAGAAATTCATGACTGTTCACACGGAATTAGCAAAGCAAACATATCATGCCTGAATTAGCATAAGTAGAACACCATGTGATTTTAATCTACAGAGGTTGGATCATGCAAATAAATATTGTTAAAAATATTATTAGGAATGGCATCAGTAACATCATAAGAAAAAGTGAAGGAAATTTACTACCTTTCGACCTACTCGGCATCGGTAAGCATACTTGGAGCTCGGACCATATGGTGGACAAGGTGCTGCATCCCTGGCTTCAATTCCTTGTTGCAGAAGTCCTCGTACTCTTCATTATCCCCTGCCTTCTTTTTTACCTCCACCATTACAAGGGGAGGTGTGAGTTCAAATATCTCCGCGCCAATTGTTAATGGCCCCTTAACTCCTTCCCTTGTACCCTCCAGGCAGATCCGCCAGTCCTTCCTCCGCAACTTGAAACTCTTCAGCTTTGCAATGTCCTCCAATTTCGTTATGATATCCGACATGGGCTCAGCCGAGATGAACCTCACTTCATCCCCTTTCTCCTCAAATAACCCTGATAAGTTAAATCCCCTTGAGAATGATATGATATCGAACGCATTAAGGCTTGCTGGACGTGGGAGCGAGCCACGGGGCCTTTGGCTCTCATTAGATAACACTGAAGCAGGGCAGGATGAGATTGACGAGTCTGAGTCCGACCCTGATTCATCACCATCAACCTTTGGCGGAGGTAGAGGCGGTGGTGGAGGTGGCAATGGTGGAGGAACAGGACCAGCAGGTCCCATATCCAACAGGCCATCCTCATCATCCATAACGTTATGCAGCTGGTCATCCTCGATATAGAACTTGACAGGCTTGAATCCTTTCTTGAACCAGCGCGACTCCATGATCTCCGGCAAAGTGATCCGAGTGTTGGGGTTAGTGTCAAGAATGCGCGTCAGCAAGCTGGTAAGGTCTTTGGAGAACCACCTCGCACAGCGGAACTCGCCCTTGTAAATCTTCTTGTACATGGCCATGATGTTCTTGTCATGGAAAGGGAGATACCCGGCCATGAGCACAAAGAGGATGACACCGCACGACCACACGTCGGCCTTGGCGCCGTCGTACCCGCGGCGGCCGAGCACTTCGGGTGCCACATAGGCCGGCGTGCCGCAGAAGGTGTGGAGCAGGCCGTCCGGATGGAACTGGTCGGCGACGGCGGAAAGTCCAAAGTCGGATACCTTGAGGTTCCCGCGGTCGTCGACGAGGAGGTTCTCGGGCTTGAGGTCCCGATGGAAGACGCCGCGGGCGTGGCAGAACCCCACGGCGGAGACGAGCTGCTGGAAGTAGCGGCGCGCGGTGTCCTCCCTGAGTCGGCCCTTGGAGACGCGGGAGAAGAGCTCGCCGCCGCGGACGAGCTCCATGACGAAGTAGATCTTAGTCTTCGTGGCCATAACCTCGAACAGGTGCACGATGTTCGGGTGGCGCACGCGGCGTAGCACGGCGATCTCGCGCTTGATGTGCGGGACGAGCCCGCTCTTCACGGCCTTCTCCTTGTCGAGCACCTTGATGGCAACGTTGTCCCCCGTGCCGACGTGCCGCGCGTAGTACACCTTCGCGAAGGTGCCGTGCCCCAGGAGGCGCCCCAGCTCGTACTTCCCCATCAGCAGCCCCCCGGCGGCGCCCGCCCCACCCGCTCCTCGCTTGGCCGCGGCGACGGCGGCGGCGGACGAGGCCGGGCGCCCCGTCTTAGGCGGCGTGTCCGACTGCGGCGGCGGCGTGACGGCGGCCATCGGACGGTGGGGAAACGAGCGCGGGGATTAGGTAGTGCGGCCGGCAGCGGAGGCAGGCAGCTTGCGATAACAATTCTGTGCAGCTGCGCTGCTCTGCTCTGTCTTCCCCTCTTTCTCTCTCCCTCGCGCAGTCTGTCGCGCTCTTAACTGTCTCCCGCAACGGTGACGCAAAATACAATAGGCATTCATTCTCTAAGGAAACGCTGCGGCAAAAAAAATTCAATATTTAGGGCATGTTTAGTTCCAAAAAATTTCACCTCAAAGTGTCACATCGAATCTTGCGGCACATGGAGTACTAAATATAGATAAAAAAAACTAATTGCACAGTTAGGTGAGAAATCACGAGACGAAACTTTCGAATCTAATTAGTCCATAATTAGATACTAATTACCAAATACAAACGAAAGTGCTACAATAGCCAAACCCAAAAAAATTGGAAACTAAACGCGCCCTTAATTTTGGTTTTCTTCAACAAAAAGACTTAAAACACCAAAAAATTTTTTAAGTTATGCCTATCTTGACACATAAAATGGATCTTCTATATATATGTACTTCGTTGGAGACTACAGATACTGTGTTGGAGACATATTTTGAGTTTAGATTCCACAATGGATCTCCTGTTGGAGATAGTCTTAGGCTATCTGCAAGAAGAACACCCAAAATACAAGATTCGTTCATCCTGTAGGTAGCGTTATAGGCAAATGGTTCAATAACTATTCGGCATCTTCTTCAACAACAAGATCCAAAAAAGAGAATCATTTCTATAAATGGGTTTCTAGGAGAGAGGATGTCCATATTTAGGTTGTGTCTCTCAGACAACCAAAAATAGGTCTCCTGTATAGATACTCTGTTGGAGACTAATTTTGAGTCTCTTTCTATCCATTCTAGATTTGGGTGTTCATATAGTTTCCTTGTTGGAGACATTCTTAGACTATCTTCAACAACCGCGACCTAAAATACAAGACACATTCGTTCTTTGATAACGCTACAGGCAAATGGTTCGATACATATTTTTGGTCTTCTTCAACAACAAGACTCAAAAGACAACCCTTTCTACAAATGGATCTTTAGGAGAGAAGATACTCAGATTTGGGTTATGCCTCTCCTGGCACATAAAATAGGTTTTCCGTATAGGTATTTTATTAAAGGCTATAAATAATACGTTGAAGACTCATTTTAAATTTGAGTTCTACAGTAGGTCTCGTGTTGGAGACAGACTTGCAACCCTCCTCTTGGGTGGGCAGATTTTTCGTCTGCTCGTTTCATTTGTGTATCGTAGTTTTTCTCCGGAGTCCGGTGTGTGTGTGGGTGCTTTTGCTTTATGCCCTCGCCGTTTCCGTGTTTTGCTGAGCTGGGTCCATGTCGGCCGTGGGTGCTTCTTGTTGTACCGTTTTTTTCCGTTGGTTGAATTGCCCTAGTTTAGGCATCGTGATGCGTGTGGTTGCGTTGGTTGGTTTTTTCTCGGTTGCATTGTTTGTTTGTTTTTTGCGATAGTTTTTTTCACTCTGTCTACACGAGGTTTGAGTGTTTTGGGAGAAACACTCGTTTTTTTAAGTGCCCATCTTCCTCTCACCAACTACTCTGCTGAGGCCGCGCTAGAGTCTCACCGGAGCTCCGCGGCCGCGGGTTTTTCGGTAGCATTGGATTGGTTGTTTTTTAGTCTGTCAGTTCGAGTGTTTTAGGGAGGAACACTCGATTTTGTTTGTACTGTTCATCTTCCTCATCATCCTCATTGTCGCCCACCACCCTGCGGCGGTGCTAAGGTTTCATCGGAGCTCTGCGGCTGGCAGCTGCGGCCTCCTTCTCCCATCCTCTTTCTTCCGTGGCGAGCTCCAGCCATGGGCGCCCCCGCCCCTAACCTGGCCCGCTTGCCTCCACCGCTGCTAAGGCCCCTAACCGCCCGAAAGTTATCCACACCGCCTGTCCGGCCTACCTCCCAGGAGCTCCCGTTCTAAGGCTGCCGGACTTGGAGAAGATGAACAGAAGAGGTCGGATCTGCAGGTGTCAGTGGTGGATCTGATGGCTAGGAAAGAATCGAATGCGGACAACGCGTGAAACACTCAGTGCCATATAGCTTTACCTTTTTTGGGTAAAGAGAGCTGAAGAAACTCAATAAGGTGAGTATACTCAATTCGCATTGTTTGATTCTTTTTTTTTAAATAAAACTTTTCTATCTGTCCATTTGTTTTCAAGCTTTAGCCTTTTATCTATCTAATAATGTTGATGTTCAGCTGATTCGATGAACAGCGGATTTCGACTGGTTTTGAATGATTAAATAGTGTTCTGTGAGAGAGAATAAGCTGAAACAAGGCAGCAGTAGACTAGCCGAACACCCTGAATACTTCTATCAAAGCAATGCACTATATATTGGAATAAAATCATATGCCATATTCGATGCAATGCTAGCATACTGATTTATTTTCGCTCGCTAAAGCAAAGTTGACTAAGCAGCAAAGCCGGTGCCGCTCTTCGTTACGTGAACATGAACACTCCATTTCTTATTCACGTTTCTGAGAAGGCCGGTGCCGTTCGCCCAGTTCGCTTGAGCTACATTTTAGTCAATATTTCTCTCACAATATTTCAGAATAAGCATCAACATAAATTAAATCTCAGCATAAACGAACAGGGTATTGTGTCGGGAACCCCTTTCCAGGCTATTACTCCATCGGTCCATCCCTAACAGCATGTGCATGCTAGTTGTATCCTGTATCACACATGGTGCTCACACATCACGCGCTGCAGCCCCGTTGCTAGGTTGACGCCTTGAGCACCTTTGACGCACGCGTCAGGTGGTGTAGTGTAACCGTGTAATAATCCAGCACTTTTCCATGGTTAAGCAAACGAAAAATGTACAACTGCCGCCACATTATTAAGGGTTTTTTTAGTATGCAGTATATCGGGGCTGGGTGCGGTGGCCACACCGCGGTATGCGTGGAGCGGCGGCAGTGGTCGAGCTGGCGAGCGAGCGGACAGGTGTAGCGTCTCGAGCGACCGATACAGGGGCAGTCATCGGGGAGGCCGGTGCGGTCCTCGCGCGCAGCTGGGATTCTTCTCCTACCACCCCAGATATGGGGCCATGGCTTAAATAAATGGGGCCATGGCTTAAATAAATGGCAAGGGCGTCGCCTAGCGTCCTGCGGCGTGGCGCCACACCGGGAACCTGGGGGAAGGCGCGTGACCGCGAGGGAGACGCCGGCGCCGGGGTCGCCTTGGTGACTGGTGAAGTCGTGAACGGACGACCGACCATGCGAGCTCGTACGGGAAGTGGAAACACACCACGAAACCGTGTGCTCGCAGAGTCGCAGTGGCAGCTCACAGCCACAGCCTACGGGCAGACGTGACGACGTGAGACTGAGACACCACACCGCATCCGCATCCCATCGTTTTGTACGACGTCACTTGTTCAGTGACCAGTTTCAGGATGGGCGAAACTCCGATCTACGGCGTGGCTCTATGAGTTACAGTACTATTATGATCATGGAACACTTCGAGTGAACCTCTACGAAAAAAAACACCAGGTTCTCCATCTACTTTTCAGCTGGCTTCTGTTTATTTCAGTTTATTCTCTCTCGTAAAAACACTATTAAATCAGCCGAAATCTACCGAAATACTACCTGCCCAAAAAAAAAAAAAATCTCTGACCAGTGACCACCATCACCGGTAGTACTGGTTTGCGTGCTACGTTTCCCTGCGAACTTTAGCTGCAGGAGAACAGCGATGTTTTCCAGCCGTCCACGCAACAAGTCAAACACACGCCGCGGGCCGCGCGTGTCATTGTCACCACGCCACTATCCCTCGCACCGCTCAGTGCCGTGACTAAACAAAAGCATGGAGTGTTCATGATATTTTTTTTTTATGGAACAAGTGTTCATGAGATACGCAACGAAAGGAGACGGACGCCAGAACCGGGGTACGGAAAACGAAAGGCTCGGCATCTCACGAGGTCACAAGCACAAACGGCCGGTCTATCTCCGGCGCAGGCGTCGCGGTCGATCCTTGGCGTCCGCGACGGGATGAGCGCGCATCGGGGAATTTCTCTCCATGTTTGCAGGATGCGTGGACAAACCTCGCCTAATAATGCGAAAGAAAACGAAACCGGGAGTGCCTGGCAACTGTTCGTACTACTTTGTAGCTGCTGCGAAGGGAAGCTTTGCGGAGCCACAGGTTTGTTTGCCCGTTCAGAAGTGCTCGTGTGAAATTCACCTATTATGGAAAGCCCACATGACTGACCGCGGAGATGCTGCACTAGTGTACTCTCGCTAGCTTGTCCCAGATTTTGTCGTGCTCGTGCTGCAATCGCTAAATTTGATTTCTTTTAGATAAAATGGCAATCGCTAAAATAGAGCAAACAGAAACGAACCCTTTCGTGCTGACAATGGATCGAGAGGCAATCGCTAAAATCGCTAAAATACAAGCTAACTAAAGTCTGTTAAAAAAACTAATAATTTGCTCATCGCTAATTAGTTTGGTTTTTAGCTTGCTTATATTTTTTAAATAGGCATAATTTTAAAAGGTAGGCCTGCATGTTACTTATTATGGTTACCATCTTACAGGAGTCATCAACAATGTCTTAGACGGACAGACACGGGAGGAGCTTGCTGTATATATATAAGCAGTCCAACTTCCTGGGCTACTACAAGGCATCAAATGCTACACTGATACATCAACTTTGCCTGATCTTCCCACCCTTCTGCCAAGAAGGGCTGGAATTGGAGCCTTCATCATCAACACCCAGGTGCAACCGACTCAAACCATCTACATCAAGGCGGTGATGACAGAGTCAACATCTATCGTCGTGATGGCGAAAGATGTTGCTCTGGCGCTACGCCTCAATCTGCAGGACATAAATTTTTATCAGTGAACAGCTTGTGCACTTCCTGAATGCCTCAGATCAAACCAATCCCCCGGATAGGAGGATCAAACACTTCACTCGCCTTTTCAATAACTACACAAGACAAAGAGGCACAAGAATTTCAAAGACCCGGAGGACTCAGAACCAAACGACAAACAGTCAACAGCCTGTTTGCCAGGACTGAAAAATAAGCCAAAATACTGTTCCGACTGATTATTGTGAGAAAAAAATATTGTTCTATCTGAAAACACTGTTCACATAAACACCCTCGACAGGCTCTTTCAGATTCTCGTTTGCCTTTAAGTCTAGCTTGTGCTTGTTCGAACACAGCTCATGTTTCACAGTCCCCATTAACGGATGTGTTGCATCTGTACCCATGTACTCTGTAAGTTTGTTAACAGCTAGATGTCATCTCTACTATAATGGATCGGTCGAAATTATACTAGGTCCCTCCACGAAAACGTCCCCCACTGAGAGTCTCCAACCATTACGCACCCAGAAAAATACACACACGAATTCAGCACCATTGAAATCAAGGGTTAATCAATCACCTTAACCAAATCTGATGACCACACTTCGACGTGGGATGCTAGGCTTCTCACCCCGCCTGCTAGTATTCTAAGCGAATTTTTATCGAACAAAAATGCTATAGAACGTTTATGCGAACTTTGATAAAGTTTGTAGTATGTACTTCGTAGGCGACGATGAAATGCCTATGGTCGAAGACGAGGCTCGCTAGCTAGTATATCAAGTAGGTCGGAATTAGAATTCGACGCGAAACCGTTCGAAGTTTAAGTCTTTTCGCGTAGGTTTGAAAATGGGTCGACGAAGCCATGTTTGGCAAATTTTGTAGAGCGATCGGCTTAAGAAGTGGCGAGATGTCGTGGCTTAGGTCGATAGCTCTACGGACCCACTGGAGTATAGAAGAAGTGGTTTGGCATTTGGACCTTCGGGTAGGATTTTTCGACAGCTTTAAAAATTGTGCATGTCACCTATTTTGAGCAGAGCCAGCGCTGGCCGCGGTCACCGTCGCTGCTCGGCCTGGCGCCGCTGCTGGTCTGCCCAGCGTGCGCCGTCGCGTCGAAAGTGTCCTCACTGCCACCCCTGTGTGAGCACATCGCGCGCGTGGTCCTTGCGCTGCTGGCCACGGCCGCCTACCACCACGCGCTGGCGCGCGGTTCACACCGCCGCTGCTGATGCACTGCGTCCGGGACGCCGCCCGCGCCCTGCCTTGCACTGGTCGGACGTGCCGCCGGGTCCTACGCTGTAGCTCGGGCGGACGTATCTGCCCGGCACTCACCACGCACGCACGCAAGCGCACTGCGCCCAGGTCCTGGCAGCTCTGTCTCGCCGTCGCGTCGCATGGTACCCCGGTCGCGCTACGCGCCGTTCATCGCCACGCCCAGCACTGCTCCCATTGACCCGCCGTGGCTGCACGCACGTGGGACGACTGCCTACTATGCCAGCGCGTCCATGTCCGCTGCCATGCTACACCGCGACCTCCCCTGCCCTGCCAGCCTCTACGGCGACAGCGCCAAACCGGCGTGCCTAATTTTCCCTGCTCCTCTATCGTCGGGCCGCGCCGTGACAACACGCAGCGTCAGCCATAGCAGTGAGATTGCGTATGCCTTGGGATGGAGTGAGTACTTAGCCACACGCCGAAAGCGTCCATTGCTGTTGCCGGCCGTTGCCAAGCCTAATTTGGACGCTTCCGCCGTCGTCGGCCGTTTTAAGACCCCCAGCAGCGCCGTGAAATTCCCCTTACCCACGTCCACTGCTGTCTAATTCCTTGGTACTGAAGCTTCACCCCGTTCCACTCTACCACATGTGCGCCCTAGTTCACCCTGCTATGGCCTGCCCAGCACTGCCACCGTAGTCGCGCCATCGACGTCATCGCAAGGTCCGCCGGGTGCGCGTGGCTAGGTCCACTTGAGCAGCCTCCGGTCAAGACTCCATGGCCGGTAAGCTCGGGGTGAGTCTCTGTTGCCTATCCATGAGTTGGTTCACGCTGTCGATGTTGTGGCTCACGGGAACGCATCCGCCGTCTCAGGGAGAGAGGACCATCGTCGAGGAGGGAGCTCGGGACAACGCCCCTGTTCACCGTATCTCCTCCAATCGCTACGCATTGACGTCAAGGTAATCATCGGCCCCTTAGATAGGAATTGGAGGGTCGGGTGGGGCCGGCGTATCCGCCCGGTGCCCGCGCCGTCGCGCCGGTGCGCGCACGGGTGCCGGGGGATGTCGCCGCGGCGAAGAAGGGAAAGGACAGGGTGGTAGATGAAAAACCTGTGACTCGACGTAATAGTGCTCGGGTTTGTTGGGCGAATAGGGGAAATAGCGGGGGCTTCTTCGCTAATGCACCAGTCGCGTGTGGCTCCGCTGTGGGCCGCCTGCGTTGGGCCAAGCCGGCGCTAGCGTGGGCCACAAAATCAAAAGCAGTTACGTCTTTCTAGTGAATTTGTTAATGCTTATTCAATTTAGTTTTCAAATGGAACTTTGTAATTTATAGTAAATTATGTAGTGGTCCAAAACTAGTGAGACCAATTTTGTTAGGTTCACAAAAATACCATCTACTTGTTAGTATAGTTAGATTACAGTTAGCTAGGACGATGGTAGGTTCATAAATTCAAACTAGAAAGCTTAATATTATGTGGATTAATAATTGTAGGATTTTTCGTGGTAGATTGGTGATAGATATGACTATGAAAATTTTACAGTAGGCTCACTAGATTATTAGGTGCTTACTGTAAATTTTGTAGCCCTTGGGTAGGTTGGTAAGTAGAGTAGCTATTATCCTTGCTTTATTGTATATAGCGTAAATCAGCATTAGGAGTAAAGATATATGTAGTTGCTATAATAATGAATGCCATACTTCATACTTGTTATTGGTAGCAATAGATAACTTAGTACCGTGGTCGATAGCACTAGCGTAGTAGTTAGACAGAGGTACTTTATTTTAAGAGCTGCTGTTGCTAGATTACTAAGTATTGCGTCATTATTTCATGCATGTAGATCACAGGTTGGTAGAATTCGTGCCCGTCGACGAACAGGAGTACGACGAGGTCATCGAGGAGTACGAGCAGGAGATCCTCGTGCAGGAGGGAGCCCCGGAGTCATTTGGTGCTGACCTTACTGACCCGTCGCTTGCCCAAGGCAAGCCCCGGTGCATAACCCTTATTTTTATGATCACTGAATATATATATATATATATATATATATATATATATATATATATATATATATATATATATATGATGTGCATTTAAGTTACAGGCATATGAGGTGGAACTAATAACCATCGAATGTTGGCGCTTTCAGTCAGACAAGAGCGCTACTACGCTTGTTGCCCGAACGATGGAAGATTGGCTTCACCTCGCCCGACCCCCAAGGGCTAGCTCTGCCTCGCCTGACCCTCGAGGGCTGGCTCCGCCTCGCCCGGTGTCCGGGGTTGGGCTCTGCCTTTCCCGACGTCCGAGGGTGGGCTCCACCTCGCCCAACGGCCGAGGGCAGACTCTGCCTCACCCAACAAGTACGCCCTGCGCCTTCATAAGGATGAGCACAGGGTACGACATGACATTCGAGTCAAACGCAGCACCAAGGACCATGCCCTGTGCTGCGGTAGGAAAAGTATCGCCAGGGTACGACGGGATGGGTGCTTTAGACCTTTCTACCATTGCAGAGTCCAAACAGTATTGTAGGCGCCGCCTTCAGCCCTCAGACATGGAACCTGACATAGACATATGACAACCACTACGGTCTAGGAAGAGACTCGCGCCCTCTACAATGACAGATGTACTATCACCGCGCCATGGTCTAAAAGGAGCGGCGTCCGCTCCACGACCCCTTGGGCCTACCACTCCAATCGGAGCACTCGCCTCGGCCTCCGAACGCCCTCTCCGATCGGAAGGCCTAGCCTAAAGCGCTGCTTCCAACTCTGACCCCACATCCCTTCGACCGGGGCTCATAGGAACCAGAAGATGTGTGAAGAAAGGCAGAGCAAGGCTCATAAGTCAAAACCACTATACTAGAGATCATACCCTATGCGGAGCAGTACTCTGCAACCACCCTGACATTCTACAGTGGCATCGATAGTGTTGTAGGCGCCTACCATTATATGGTACCCGCTGGTGTGGGAAACAAGGCTCGGTAGACGTGGACAACAAGGCTCGGCAGCATACGCACCCTTTCCCTCTCACTTGTAAAATAGTCCCCTTCATCTATAAAAGGGGGTGCGCTTCCTCCAACAAGGGGGACGAACGCTGGATGGAGAAGTTGAACACACACAACACTTCACACACAGCTGAGCAATGACCAAGCTCTCGGCAACCTTTTCGATCATTCCATCAGAGACTTGGGACTCGTCCCTCTCTCAACTGTTTTGTACCCCCTACTACGAACCATTTTCGGTACTAATAACACGAGCAACAGCAGCAAACTGGACGTAGGGATGTTCAGCCCGAACTAGTATAAACCTCGTGTCCTTTAGTGCACCATCCGGGCCTAACGCGCAATAATCACAAATTTACTAGTCGGTGTTTGTTTGAAACACCGACAGTTGGCGCTCTAGGTAGGGGTCCTTTGCGCGTTCCAAATCAGGCCTCAAATGGCTAACCACGCAATCTGCTGGGTCCCAAGTGCACATGTGCGTTTCGGTGACCTAGACTTCATTGTCACACTGGGAGGAGAGTTGGCGCTGGCCCACGTGGCCGTCCAGTCTCCCCCCCCCCCCCGCCAACTTCAGCTACCAGAGGCTTGAGGGCCAGCACGGTGTCTCCCTTGGACCCTAGCCATCCAGAGAGGCCCCACACCACATCACCCTCTCTCTGGAACGCTCCACTCGGTGTGTCTCGATGGCGTTTCTATTCAGTCTCCGCAACACCGCGGTGACCGTAAGCCACCTTGTGGCCCAGCGCGCGATCCCGTTTCCCACAAACAACGAGTTCGTGGGGATGATTGAAAGCATCATAGAATCCCTCCATGGCCTCCTCGTGGAAGACCCGGGGTTGGACTCTGGTTCTAACCCCGGTAGGGGGAGCCATCATCCCTTCCGAGAATGCTTTATGGCAGAAACCTCCGAGGGACACGTCGAAAGCACCTCCAAGGAGGAGGTCACCCCGGTAGGCAACCTTGGCGACAGAGTGAAAGGAGGAGAAGCAGCCCCACCACATGTAGGGGTGGAGTAGCTAGAAGCCCAAAAGCGGGAAATAGACGAAATTGGATAGTAGCTTGTTCGGGAGTACAAGAGGATCGACAATGAGATCAGGCACCGCGGAGATGGAGGGCACACACGCGCCATGGCCCACGACATGAACTGAAGGATCATCGCCGATGATGGAACCCTTCCTCGCTTTGCTCGCACGAGCCAGAACATCACCGCCGCGATAACCTTGCTTCATGGCCTTCTAGAGGCCGCGATGCCCGAGGATCACCGGGTCCACCGTGAGATTTGCACGCTACTTGAGCGTGCAGCAGCGCAGCAGGCGGAGAGCTCAATGTCTCGGTGACACGAACTCGACGCTAGCCAGCGTACCCCCTTGGTGCGTCCCGCTAGGGACGCGTCGGTCCACCAGGCGTCGGCGACGAGCAGCGCACTGCAGTCCCGGTGCATCAACGTCTCGGCCACAACCGGGACGCACGCAGCACCCTCGATGCCCGCAGGCGCGCTTATAGTGACCTAAGGGAAGGAGCCCGCCGTGGCTATCATCCTCGACGTGGCGGACGCTATGACAGTGGCGAAGATCGGAGCCCGAGCCCTGGCCTACTAGGCCCTTAGGCCTTCGGCCGTCACATCCTCAACGCTGCGTTCCCACCAAGGTATAGACCACCTACCAACATTCCTAAGTACTCCAGGGTCACAAACCCTGGACTTTGGCTTGAAGACTATCGACTTGCCTATCAAGCCGGTGGTGCAGATAATGATGACTTCATTATCCGCAACCTTCCACTGTTCCTTACCGATTCGGCACGAGCGTGGTTGGAGCACCTTCCGTCCGATGCCATCCAAGGTTGGGCGGACCTAAGGGAGATCTTTGTGGGGAATTTCTAGGGCACGTACAAACATCTTGGGAACCCCTGGGACCTCAAGAACTATCGCCAGAAGGCTGATGAAACCCTCCATGGGTACATTCAACGCTTCTCCCGATAGTGCAACGAGCTCCCTAACGTCGCCAACACCGACGTGATAGGATCCTTCCTATCCAAGACAACCTATGAGTCTTTGGTTCACAAGCTAGGACGCAAGGGCCCATGGACCACCAAGGAGCTCCTAGACATCGCCACCAGCCACGCGCTTAGGAGAGGAGACGGTTGGAGCAATCTTTGACTGTTCCAATAGCAAGGCAAGGTGGGATGAGGGTACCGGCAAAGGCACCTCCAATCGTTCCGCCATCAGGAAAAATAAGAAGCAACGACACAAGGACCCACTTGTGGCTGCTGCTGACCGCAAGGGTGGTTAGAAGTCCACGGAGGGCGCTCCAAACCACTTCGAGAAAATGCTCGAGGGGTCGTTCTCGAACCATGCCTTCCCCATAAAGCATCTACTCAAGGACTGTGGCCTCATGCAGAAGTTCTTGGCCAAAAGCACCAACAAGGGGGAGCAGGGGAAGGAACCTACCCCTACTACCGACGACGACGAGGAGAAGGATGAAGGCTTTCCAACGCCGGACGGCTACCTCATGATCTTCGGAGGATCAATGGCCTAAGACTCCAAATGTCGTCAGAAGGTCGCATGCCGCCAAGTCTACAAGGCCTAGCCGACCACACCTCTCTTCCTCCGGTGGTCGGAGTCCACCATAATCTTCGATCGGGCCGACCATCCGAACATGATCCCACATCTAGGAAGGTATCCGCTTGTCGTCGACCCAATCGTCAGCCCAAAGCGCCTCACCAAAGTTCTGATGGACAGAGGCAGCGGCCTCAACATCATGTACGCAAAGACGCTCGATGTAATGGGCATCGACCGAACGCACCTCCACCCAGTCCAAGCGCCTTTCCACAGCGTCATCCCTAGAAAGCAGGCCACGCCACTTGGATAGATCGATCTGCCCATTACCTTTAGGGATTAGTCCAATTATAGGAGTGAGACCCTCACCTTCGATGTGGTAGGGTTCCCCAGAACCTTCCACGCCATCTTGGGATGACCATGCTACGCGAAGTTCATGGCCGTTCTCAACTACACATACCTCAAGCTGAAGATGCCAGGCCCACACGGGGTCATCACCATTGGCACCTCCTTCCAGCGGGCTTATGAGTGCAAAGTCGAGTGCTGTGGCCACGCCATAGCAGTCATCGCCTCTGAAAAACTCGCTGCCCTCAGGGAGGAGGTCGTCGAAGAAGCGCCCGACACAAAGAAATCGACCGGGTCATTTGAATCGGCAGAGGGCTCCAAAGAGGTCCTCATAGACCCTAGCAGCTCCAAGGGTAAAATGGTACACATAGGTACCGTGCTCTCCTCCGAATAGGAAAGCGCGCTCGTCGACTTCCTCCACGATAACAAAGACATCTTTGTGTGGAAACCCTCGGATATGCCAGGCATCCCGAAGGAGGTCGCCGAGCATACCTTGAAAATCCACCCAGGCTCCAAGCTGGTGAAACAACGTCTATGCTGCTTCGACGAGGAAAAGCGTAGGGCCATCGGTGAAGAGATAGCAAAACTGCTTGCCGCCGGATTCATCAGGGAAGTACACCACCTAGAGTGGTTAGCAAATCTTGTTCTTGTACGAAAAAAGAGCAGGAAATGGAGGATGTGTGTCGACTACACAGGTCTCAACAAGGCATGCCCAAAAGACCCATTTCCTTTACCATGCATCGACCAAATAGTCGATTCCACCTTAGGGTGTGAAACCCTCTGCTTCCTTGATGCGTACTCCGGCTACCACCAAATCATGATGAAAGAGTCTGACCAACTCACGACATCTTTTATCACCCCCTTCGGACCATTTAGCTGTGTCTCAATGCCGTTCGGTCTAAAAACACTAGGGCCACTTACCAGCGTTGTATGCTCAATTGCTTTGGGGACCTCATCGGGCGAACCGTTGAGGTCTACGTCGACGACATCGTAGTTAAGTCCAAATGGTCTGACCACCTTGTCGTTGATCTTGAGCAAACCTTTGTGAAACTCTGGGCAAATTGCACAAAACTCAATCCCGAGAAATGTGTTTTCGGGGTCCCGAGGGCATGCTGCTCGGCTTCATTGTCTCTGAGCGTGGCATCAAAGCCAACCCGGAGAAAATCTCAGCCATCACAAGGATGGGTCTGATCCAGAACATAAAGGGGGTTGAACGGGTCACAGGGTGCCTCGCCGCCCTCAGCTAATTCATCTCACGCCTTAGCGAACGAGGACTCCCCCTTTATCGACTCCTGAAGAAAGCCAACTGCTTCTAGTGGACAGCTGAGGCCTAGGAGGTGCTTGACTTGGTCAAGCTACTTCTAACAAAACCCTAGTCCTAGTCCCTCCAAGCGATGGAGAATCCCTCCTACTATACATAATGGCCACCACGCAAGTGGTTAGCGTCGCCCTGGTAGTAGAACAGGAAGAAGAGGGGCACGCCCTCATGGTACAACAACCGGTGTACTTCATCAGCAAGGTACTATGACAGTAGTGACGTCGTTCCCCCTTGGTGAGGTCATCCATAGCCAGGACACTACAGGAAGAATCACAAAGTGGGCACTCGAGCTGATGGATCAAGGCATCAGGTATGCCCCCCGAACGGCGATCAAGTCCTAGGTGCTGGCTGACTTCATCGCGGAGTGGACCGAGGTCCAGATGCCACCGGCGGTCGTCGACCAAGAGTGTTGGATGATGTATTTCGATGGGTCATTGATGAAGAAGGGCGTCGACGCAGGGCTGGTCTTCATATCACCCCTCGGGGTCCGCATGAGGTACATGGTTTGGCTCCATTTTCCCTCATCAAATAATGTGGCCAAATATGAGGCACTCGTCAATGGCCTACGCATCGCCATCGAGCTAGGCATCCGATGCCTCGATGTTCGGGGTGACTCTCAGCTGGTCATTAACCAAGTCATGAATGAGTCTAGCTGCCACGATGCTAAGATGGCTACGTACTGCCAAGAAGTCTGATGGCTAGAGGACAAGTTTGATGGCCTCAAACTTAATCACATATCGAGGTGCCTCAACGAGGTGGCTGATGTACTCATGAAGGCGGCGTTCGGTCGAGAGCCGATGCCAACAGGCGTCTTTGCCAGCGACCAACACAAACCCTCGGTGCGTTACAAAGGGTCGGAATGGGCCGAGGATGGCCCATCTAGTCTGGCCCTGAGGGCTGACCCACCGACTGTTCTGTCCGACCCTAAGGTTATGGAGCTTGAAGAGGATCCGGCTATAGAGCCCGACTCCCTAGACGACTAGAGAACGCCGTACCTCGACTACTGAAAGCTCTAGTTTGGTTTTGGTGAATTAATGAAACCCTAAGTGCTAACCTAGTTTATCAAGTGATCATAAGATAGGTAGCACACTTCAAGTAGAGAAGCCAATGAAGATCATAACATGACAATGGTGATGACATGGCGATGATCAAGGGCTTAAACTTGAAAAGAAGAAAGAAAAAAACAAAATGCTCAAGGCAAAGGTATAATCCATAGGAGCTATTTTGTTTTGATGATCAAGTCACTTAGAGAGTGTGATCACATTTAGAATTGATAGCCGTACTATTAAGAGGGGTGAAACTCATATCGGAATGCGGTTATCAAAGTGCCACTAGATACTCTAACTCATTGCATATGCATTTAGTATCTAGTGGAGTGCTAACATCCTTGAAAATATTTGTGAAAATATGCTAACACATGTGCACAAGGTGATACACTTGGTAGTTGGCACATTGGAGCAAGGGTGGAGAAGTTAGAAGTGAAAAGGAGTTGGTCGCGAAGACGCTGGCGTTGGTCAACTGACCGGATGCTGGGTCTAAAAGCACCGGACGCTGACTGCCTACGTTCGGTCACGCTAACTTGGTAGTATAAAGGCTAGGGTTTACCACTGGACGCTAGGCTGTGTCCGGTCAAGGTGGACCAGACGCGTCCGGTCGAGGAAAACCGGTTTTTGACCCTTACTGTACTCGACCGGACGCTGAGGCTCCAGCGTCCGGTCAGTTTTGTCGGAGCGTCCGGTTAGCTTCATAGCCATTGAAATCTGACGAACAGCGTTTCAAGCTGGTGACACGTGGCATCCATCAATGGACCGGATGCTGAGTCCAAGGTCCGGTCAGTTTGACCAGAGCCTCCGGTCAGAGCGCAGTGTGCCCAATGAAGAGGTACAACGGCTCTATTTCGTGGGGGCTTCTATTTAAGCCCTATGGCCGGCTATGGCTCATATCTTTGGCCATTTTCATTGACATAGCAACCTTGTGAGCCTAGCCAAAGTCCTCCCACTCATCTCCATCATTGATTCATCATCATAGTGAGATTGGGAGTGATCCAAGTGCATTGCTTGAGTGATTGCATCTAGAGGCACTTGGTGTTCGTGTTTCGCTGCGGATTTCGCTTGTTACTCTTGGTGGTTGCCACCACCTAGATGGCTTGGAGCAGCGAGAATCATTGAGCGGAGGGTGGTGTTTGTCTTCGGCTCCGATCATGGTGATTGTGAGGGGTTCTTGACCTTTCCCCGGCGGAGCACCAAAAGGTACTCTAGTGGATTGCTCATGGCTTGCGTGATCCTCATCTTGTGTTGGTTGTGCGGCACCCTATTGTGGATTTGGCGTGTGATGCCAATTAGCACGTGAACCTCCAAGTGAGTGAATCACCACAACGAGGACTAGCTTGCCGGCAAGCAAGTGAACCTTGGTAAAAATCATTGTGTTCATTATTGATTCTGAGGTGATTAGCCTTCATTGTTATTCATCTTTGTGATTGATTGGTTCTTCATCTACACGACAGTATAACCCTCTTGATCACTCTCTTTACTTTACCGCAAACTAGTTGACAAGCTCTTTAGTGTAGCTAGTTGTGAGAGCTTGCATGCTTGGTTGGTGTGGCTCTTTAGTTGGCCTTTGAGAGCACACTAACATAGGTTAGTGTCATTGCTCTTGTGTGAATTGACACTATCTAAACTAGAATTGTGATAGCTGGCTTGCATTTTGAGTAGGCTAGCGCAACACTTGCTTCACCTCATAATAGTCTAACCATTTTGTTAAGTGTTGTTGTAGAAATTTTATTAGGCTATTCACCCCCCCCCTCTAGCCATTAGGACCTTTCAAGTGGTATCAAAGCCGAGGTCACCGTTATTTGAGGCTTAACAACCTTCGGTGTTAAAATGGCTCAAATCAACAACACCAAGAAGCCACCCCAATTTGATGGTACAAATTATCCTTATTGGAAGTTAAAGATGACCACACACATCAAGTCAATCAATAGAAAGGTATGGAAGGTGGTAGAAACCAAAATTGAGATTGGTGATCTGGAGAATCCCACTGCCACCAAAGAAGTGCTTCTCCAAAACAATGACATTGCTCTAAGTGCCATTCATGATGCGATTGATAAAAGAACATTTGAGCAAATCAAGAATATTGAGATGGCACATGAAGCTTGGAAGAAGTTGGAAGAATCATTTGAGGGCACTCAAGCCGTGAAGGGTGCAAAAGCATATATTCTCAAAGAAAAGTTTGCAAGCTTCAAGATGAAGGAGGATGAGAGTGTGTCAGAGATGTTTCATAGGCTTCAAGTGCTTATCAATGATCTCAAAGCACTTGGAGAAGAGGTGAAGGACAAGGACTTCTCCCACAAGTTCTTGAGATGCTTACCCTCAAGATTTGGTACATTGGTCACTATTCTAGTGAGGAGTGGTTTGGACACTATGCCACCAAACCAAGTGTTGGGAGATATAATGACCGATGATACTTATAAAGATGATGATGAGAAGGAAGAAAAGAAGGAGAAGAAGGATGAGAAGAAGGATGAGAAGAAGAAAAGCGTGGCATTCAAAGCCACATCATCCAAGGGCAAAGCAAAGCAAGAAACTTCAAGTGAAGAAGATGAATCTTGGGATGATGATGATGATGAGAAGATGGCTCTATTTGTCAAGAGATTTGGTAAATTCATGGTGAAGAAGGGCTACCGTGCTAGAAAAAAGAAGTCTTCATCCAAGAACAAAGAAGAGTCAAGAAGGTGCTTCAAGTGTGGAAGCAAAGATCATCTTGTTGCTCAATGCCCATATAATAGTGACAATGATGATGACAACAAGAAGAACAAGAAGAAGGACAAGAAGGAAAATAAAGAGAAGAAGGACAAGATGGCCTTCAAGAAGAAGAAGGGTGGTTCCTATGTAGTCACTTGGGATAGTGATGCTTCCTCAAGTGATAATGATGATGATAGTGATGATCATAAGACCACCAAGAAGAAGGTTCTTGCAAGCATAACCATCAATGAGAAGCCTTCTCTCTTCGAATCTTCATCATGCTTCATGGCTAAGGCCACTAAGGTACAATCTTGTGATGATGAAAGTGATGAAGAACATGTTGATGATAATGAACATGAAAATGAAAATGATAGTGATAGTGATGATGATGAACCTACTAAGGATGAATTATTTGACATGCTAGAGGATGCTAAAGAACACTTTGACATTAAGAGAAGGGAATGCAAGAGCTTGAATAAGGAGGTAAAAGCCCTTAAGCAAGCCCTTGATGAGCTCAAAGCAACTCATGAGAAGCTAGAGGTAGCCCATGAGAAGCTTGGCCAGGCTCACAAAAAGCTTGAAAAAGCTCATTCCACTTTGCTTAATGAACAAGATAAAAAGAAGCATGTTGAAACTTGTGATGTAGGTGTAACTTGTGATTTAATTGATACATCACTATCTATGCCTATCATCGTTGCTACTACTAACCCTTCTTGTAGCACTTCCACTTCTACCTCATCTACTAGTGATGGTCTCACTTGTGATGCCTCACTAGTGGTTGAGAATGAGAACCTCAAGAAGGAGGTCACTAAGCTCACTCACACCTTAGCTAAGGCTTATGGTGGTGAGGACTACTTGCTTATGTGCTTGGGTAGCCAAAGAGCTTCTCACTACAAAGAGGGATTGGGCTATACCCCCAAGAAAGGCAAGGCGGCCTTTGCTCCTCACAAGACAAGTTTTGTGAAGAACAATGGTTGATTTTACACTAGTTGCAAGCAAGTTGGTCATAGAGAGCATGAATGCACCAACAAAAGCAAAAAATGCTAATGTATCCTCCATTAAGCTTAATTCTTCCTATATGCTTGTTAAGGGTACAAATGGTGTGAGGGTTAAGTTAATTGGCAAACCATGGATGGGCTCAAAGAAGAAAGCCATTTGGGTGCCAAAGAGCTTGGTTACTAATCTTCAAGGACCCAAGCAAGTTTGGGTATCTAAGAAGAATTAATCTTCTTTTGTAGGTCAATTACAAAGCCGGAGGAAGGTATTGGGTTCTTGATAGTGGGTGCACTCAACACATGACCGGTGATGCAAGAATGTTCAACTCAATCAACACCAATGGCAATGATGGTTATGATAGTATCACATTTGGTGACAATGGCAAAGGCAAGGTCAAAGGGCTTGGTAAGATTGCAATATCCAATGACTTGAGCATATCCAATGTGTTGCTAGTAGAGAGCTTGAATTTTAATTTGCTATCCGTAGCATAATTGTGTGATCTTGGATTCAAATGCATATTTGGAGTAGATGATATAGAGATCATAAGTGTAGATGGCTCTAATTTGATCTTCAAAGGTTTTAGATATGAAAATCTATACTTGGTTGATTTTAATACTAGTGAAGCTAAATTATCTACATGCTTGTTCACTAAGTCTAACATGGGTTGGTTATGGCATAGAAGGCTTAGTTATGTTGGAATGAAACAATAGAATAGATTGATTAAGCATGACTTAGTTAAAGGCTTGAAAGATGTTGTGTTTGAAAAGGATAAGCTTTGTAGCTCTTGTCAAGCTGGCAAACAAGTTGGAAACACCCATCCTAAGAAAAGCATGATGAGCACTAGTAAAGCATTTGAGTTATTGCACATGGATTTGTTTGAGCCAACACAATACACTAGTATCGGTGGTAACAAATATGGATTTATGATAGTGGATGACTACACTAGATACACATGGGTATTCTTTCTAGTGAACAAAAGTGATGTATTTTGCAACATTCAAATCATTTGTCAAAGGCATTCACAATGAGTTTGAAACAACCATCAAGAGAGTTAGAAGTGACAATGGTAGTGAGTTCAAGAACACTAGAATTGATGAGTTATATGATGAATTTGGAATTAAACATCAATTCTTGGCCAAGTACACACCCCAATCAAATGGCCTTGTTGAGAGAAAGAATAGAACACTCATTGATATGGCAAGGTCTATGCTTAGTGAGTACAATGTGAGTCAATCCTTTTGAGCCAAAGCTATCAACACGACTTGCTATTGTAGCAACCGCCTCTATTGTCACCGATTGAAAGAAAAGACACCATATGAGCTCTTGAATGGTAGAAAGCCCAACATTGCATATTTTTGGGTCTTTGGTTGCAAATGCTATATCTTGAAGAAAGGCACTAGATTGGGTAAGTTTGATAAGAAATGTGATAAAGGATTCCTACTTGGTTATTCCACCACAAGCAAAGCATATAGAGTTTAGAATTTGGATAGTGGTACTCTTGAGGAGGTTCATGATGTTGAATTTGATGAAACCAAGGGTTCACAAGTAGAAGATGAGAACTTAGAAGATGTTAGAGGCATTCAACTTTCAAATGCCATGAAGAACATGGATATTGGTGAATTGAGGCCTAGGCAAGTGATTGACGATGAAGATGATCAAGTGCAAGTGCTCTCTAACTCAAATGTGCAAGATGATACAAATCAAGCTAGTGCAAGTGGCTCTCATGATAATGAACAAGATCAAGTGGCTAGTACATCATCTCAACCCAATGATCAAGCAAGTGCAAGCAATCAAGTTCCAATACTCCAACCAACCAATGTTGCAAGGGATCATCCATTGGACACTATCATTGGTGATATTTCTAGAGGTGTACAAACAAGATCAAGATTGGCATCATTTTGTGAGCATTTCTCATTTGTGTCATCCATTGAACCAAAGAAGATAGATGAAGCTTTGAAGGACGTTGATTGGGTCAATGCTATGCATGAAGAGCTTAACAACTTCATAAGAAATCAAGTATGTGAGTTAGTAGAGAGACCAAAGGGACACAATGTGATTGGAACCAAATGGGTCTTTAGAAACAAGCAAGATCAAGATGGGATAGTAGTAAGGAACAAAGCAAGATTGGTAGCACAAGGCTATACTCAAGTTGAAGGTCTTGACTTTGGAGAAACATATGCCCCGGTTGCTAGATTGGAAGCAATAAGAATCTTGCTAGCCTATGCTTGTGCCCACAACATCAAGCTCTATCAAATGGATGTTAAGAGTGCATTTCTTAATGGTTATATCAAGGAAGAAGTATATGTTGAGCAACCTCCCGGTTTTGAAGATGACAAGAAGCCCAACCATGTGTACAAGTTGAAGAGGCATTATATGGCTTGAAGCAAGCACCTAGAGCATGGTATGAGAGATTGAGAGATTTCCTCCTCTCTAAAGGGTTCACAATGGGTAAAGTTGACACCACTCTTTTCATCAAGAAGATTGGAAATGATCTATTTGTTTTGCAAATCTATGTTGATGATATCATATTTGGATCAACTAATCAAGAATTTTGTGATGAGTTTGGAAAGATGATAGCTAATGAGTTTGAGATGTCCATGATTGGAGAGTTAAGTTACTTCCTTGGTCTTTAAATCAAGCAATTGAAGAATGGTACATTTGTGAGTCAAGGCATGTATATCAAGAATATGATCAAGAAGTTTGGCATAATTGATAGCAAAGTCATTAGCACACCAATGGGAACCAATGGCAACTTGGATAATGATGCAAGTGTAAATATGGTGGATCAAAAGTTGTATCAGTCTATGATTGGAAGCCTACTCTATATGACCGCATCAAGGCCGGATGTCATGTTTAGTGTATGCATGTGTGCAAGATTTCAAGCCTCACCAAGAGAAAGTCATTTGAAGGCTACAAAGAGAATATTGAGGTACTTAAAGCATACATCAAATATTGGTTTGTGGTATCTCAAAGGAGCAAAGTTTGAGCTAGTTGGTTACTCCGACTCAGATTATGCGGGATGCAAAGTAGAAAGGAAGAGCACCTCGGGCACATATCAATTGTTGGGAAGATCACTTATCTCATGGTCATCAAAGAAGCAAAATAGTGTTGCATTATCAACCGCCGAAGCCGAATACATATCCATCGATAGTTGTTGTGCACAAATACTTTGGATGAAGGCCACCTTGAGTGACTTTGGAATCAAGTTCAAGAAAGTGCCATTGCTATGTGACAATGAGAGTGCAATCAAGTTGGCAAACAATCTGGTTCAACATGCAAGAACAAAGCACATTGATGTCCGCCACCATTTCATAAGAGATCATCAATAAAAAGGGGACATTTGCATTGAGAGTGTAGGCACTAAAGATCAACTTGCCGATATATTCACCAAACCATTGGATGAGAAAAGGTTTTGCAAGCTAAGGAATGAGTTAAACATATTGGATTTCTCAAATATGTGTTGATGCACCCTCACTCATATGACATGCCTCTCCTTCAAGCAATCTAAGGTAAAAGTTGATTGGCATGGCATACATCCTTGTTAAGGACATATTTAGTGCATCTAGTCATATTTTCAATCTTATTAGAACCTTTCAAGTGGTTCTACTTTATTAGGCTCATTCATGAAAACCAAATGATTTTGATGTCTATATGGTATCACTATTGCTTCTATGTTTGACTTGATCTAGTGATAGCATATAACATGTTTATGAGCTTGTAAACCTAGTGTTTAATCTAGAAAATGAACTATAAGTGTTTAACTCAATATGGTACAAGATAACCCTTATTTGGAGGTGTGAAGAAGCTTGTCCTTGGATCAAACCGAGTTAAATCTTTGGGAAATAATCTAGAATTGAACCAAATTTGGGAAAATGACCCTCACCCCATTGATTGACATTGATAATCTCGACCCTATAAGTAATTCTATCTACATTTAGAACCTTTGTGGTCATTGATGACAAAGGGAGAGAGAAACAAAGATAAGGGGGGGAGAGAAACAAAGATAAGGGAGAGATATGAAAAAGAAAAGGGATCAACTAAAATTTTGAGCACACAAGTAGGGGGAGCAAGCTCATGAACTTGTATGGTGCATTTGAATGTGCACTTCATATGTTTGCTTGCATGGCATAAGTTCTAAATTTAAAATATCCATGCTTGTGTGATGTATGCTAGTTGTAGGTTTGAATGATGAAATGCAAACTAGCATGGTATTAAGCTAACAATGGTGCTAAGGATGGTATATTGGTACACTTCGATTGGTATCACGCTTCAAAGGTCCATCTTTTATACCTTAGCATCATGTAGTAGACATTGACTCCTATATTTCCTATCTAAGCATATGTGCAAGCTACAATCCAAACTCTTAGCACATATGTAGGGGGAGCAATTGCTACCACTTGGGGTTCATGAAACTTGTCCATATCCTTTTACACATGGTAAATATGCTTGGGCAAGCAACATGGATTCAATTGAATTTCAATTTATATCTTTGTATAAGGGTTGTCATCAATTACCAAAAAGGGGGAGATTGAAAGCTCTAGTTTGGTTTTGGTGAATTGATGAAACCCTAAGTGCTAACCTAGTTTATCAAGTGATCATGAGATAGGTAGCACACTTCAAGTGGAGAAGCTAATGAAGATCATAGCATGACAATGGTGATGGCATGGCGATGATCAAGGGCTTAAACTTGAAAAGAAGAAAGAGAAAAACAAAATGCTCAAGGCAAAGGTATAATCCATAGGAGCTATTTTGTTTTGGTGATCAAGACACTTAGAGAGTGTGATCACATTTAGGATTGATAGCCGTACTATTAAGAGGGGTGAAACTCATATCGGAATACGGTTATCAAAGTGCCACTAGATGCTCTAACTCATTGCATATGCATTTAGTATCTAGTGGAGTGCTAACATCCTTGAAAATATTTGTGAAAATATGCTAACACATGTGCACAAGGTGATACACTTGGTAGTTGGCACATTAGAGCAAGGGTGGAGAAGTTAGAAGTGAAAAGGAGTTGGTCATGAAGACGCTGGCGTCGGTCAACTGACCGGACGCTGGGTCTAAAAGCACCGGATGCTGACTGCCTGTGTCCGGTCGCACTAACTCGGTAGTATAGAGGCTAGGGTTTACCACTAGATGCTGGGCTGTGTCCGATCAAGGTGGACTGGATGCGTCCGGTCGAGGAAAACCGGTTTTTGACCCTTACTGTACTCGACCGGACACTGAGGCTCCAGCGTCCGGTCAGTTTTGCCGGAGCATCCAGTCAGCTTCATAGCCATTGAAATCTAACGAACAGCATTTGAAGCTAGTGACACATGGCATCCATTAGTGGACCGGACGCTGAGTCTAGGGTCCGGTCAGTTTGACCGGAGTGTCCGGTCAGAGCGCAGTGTGCCCAGTGAAGGGGTACAACGGCTCTATTTCGTGGGGGCTTCTATTTAAGCCCCATGGCTGGCTATGGCTCATATCTTTGGCCATTTTCATTGACATAGCAACCTTGTGAGCCTAGCCAAAGTCCTCCCACTCATCTCCATCATTGATTCATCATCATAGTGAGATTGAGAGTGATCCAAGTGCATTGCTTGAGTGATTGCATCTAAAGGCACTTGGTGTTCGTGTTTCGCTACGGATTTTGCTTATTACTCTTGGTGGTTGCCACCACCAAGATGGCTTGGAGCAGCGAGGATCGTTGAGTGGAGGGTGGTGTTTGTCTTCAGCTCCAATCGTGGTGATTGTGAGGGGTTCTTGACCTTTCCCCGGTGGAGCACCAAAATGTACTCTAGTGGATTGCTCGTGGCTTGTGTGATCCTCATCTTGTGTTGGTTGTGCGGCACCCTATTGCAGGTTTGGCGTGTGATGCCAATTAGCGCGTGAACCTCCAAGTGAGTGAATCACCACAACGAGGACTAGCTTGCCGACAAGCAAGTGAACCTCGGTAAAAATCATTGTGTTCATTATTGATTCCGAGGTGATTGGTCTTCATTGTTATTCATCTTTGTGATTGATTGGTTCTTCATCTACACGGCGGTATAACCCTCTTGATCACTCTCTTTACTTTACTACAAACTAGTTGACAAGCTCTTTAGTGTAGCTAGTTGTGAGAGCTTGCATGCTTGGTTGGTGTGGCTCTTTAGTTAGCCTTTGAGAGCACACTAACATAGGTTAGTGTCATTGCTCTTGTGTGAATTGACACTATCTAAACTAGAATTGTGGTAGGTGGCTTGCATTTTGAGTAGGCTAGTGCAACACTTGCTTCGCCTCATAATAGTCTAACCATTTTGTTAAGTGTTGTTGTAGAAATTTTATTAGGCTATTCACCCCCCTCTAGCCATTAGGACCTTTCAACTACCTCCTCCACGACACACTGCCAACAGATAAGATGAAAGCTCGATGGCTTGCATGTCGTGCCAAGTCCTTCATTCTTGTAGAGGGTGAACTCTACAGATGGAGCCACACCAGGATCCTACAGCTCTGCATCCTCGATAAATAGGGAAGACTTTTGCTGAGCGACATCCACGGTGGGGTCTGCAGTCACCATCCGCATTGAGGACTTTGGTTGGAAACACATTCCGATAGGGCTTCTACTGGCCCACTGTAGTAACCAACGCCGAGCAAATCGTACGCACCTACGAAGGGTGTTAGTACTATGCTCGGCAGACTCACCTCTCGGCCTAGGCACTCCAGATGATCCCCATCACATGGCCCTTCGTGGTCTGGGGGCTTGACCTAGTTGGGCCACTAAAAAAGGTGCCCAGGGGCTTCACCCACCTACTTGTCACCATGGACAAGTTTACGAAATGGATCGAAGCTCGACCGATCTCCACGATCAAATCTGAGCAAGCTATACTATTCTTCCTCGACATCATCCATCGCTTTGGAGTACCGAACTCCATCATCACAAACAACGGCACTTAGTTCACCGGTAGGAAATTCATTTGATTCTACAATGAGCAACACATCTGGATTGATTGGGCGGCCGTCGCGAACCCCCGGATGAACAGGTAGGTCGAGCGCACAAATGGCATGCTCCTGCAGGGCCTTAAGCCTTGGATCTTCAATCGGTTGAACAAGTTTGGCGTACGCTGGCTCGCCGAGCTCCCGGCGGTGCTTTGGAGCCTAAGGACAACTCCCAGCCGGGCCACTAGCTACACATCTTTCTTCATGGTCTACGGTTCTGAGGTTGTTCTCTCGACAGACCTTGACTATGGAGCACCAAGAATCAGAGCGTATGACGAACAGGGGGCCGAAGCATCCCACCAAGACGCCATGGACTAGCTAGACGAAGCCCGCGACATCATTGTCCTCTGTTCGGCCAAGTACCAGTAGGCGTTGTGATGGTACCATAGCCAATGGGTGCGGGACTGAGCCTTCAACATCGGGGACCTTGTCCTCCGCCTTGTGCTGAGCAACAAGGACCGCCACAAGCTCTCCCCACCCTAGGAGGGGCCGTACGTCATCATAGAAGTACTCCGCCCAGGTGCCTACAAGTTGAAAACCATCAATGGTGAGGTCTTCACCAACGCCTGGAACATCAAGCAACTACATCGTTTGTACCCTTAAATAAACGCATACTTCTTCTTATCAATTCTTGTCTTTACAAATCCCCGATCTATAGTGACATCCGACCCCTACAAATTGCAAGGGGTCAGACCTCACTCAGGGGCTGATACAAATGGTACAAGTACGTTTATCTTGCAAACACTTCCTATGTTACCTTTGCAAACATTCTCTAAGTTTTCCACTCTTCCCGTAACAAGTCCTAAGGGCTAGGATTTCAGGAGCAAATTCTGAGTACAACTGGTAGGACTGGGGGAATCCCACGCCCTAGCAGCTATGACCTTTTTGCTCACCAGCATAATCAAAATTAGTTCACCCGCACTCCTAGTTTTTTGCAACTTGAGCCATGGGAAGGGTCGGAGGGCGCCGAAACCTCTTCTACAAAAAGAGGAAGCAAATAAACTATTTGCTGTAACAAAAGATGAAAATTTGTTCATTTTTGCACAAATTCACCACTTACAAAGTGATTTCATCGCAAGAAGGACTAATGTACTCTTAAAATTTAAAGGACTGTTCACTCGGGGGCTCCCCCACAAACTTATTCAATTACAGTCTCTACCTAGCTTTGCTATGAGTACTACTGCGGCCACCGCGCCACGCTCTCCATCAGCCATGTCTGGCCATGTACACGGGCCAGTTCATCTACTACAGCCGCTGCGCCACGCTCTCCATCGGCAACGTCCGGCCATGTACACGGGCTAGTTCATCTACTGCAGCCGCCGCACCACGCTCTCCATCGGCGATGTCCTACCGCTCCACGGGATCCTCAAAAGTGCCGTCATCTGCAATGTCGAGCACCACGGCGGTGGCTGTGGTTCCCCTCCGCTGGGGCATCTAGGGACTATGCCATCGTCATCAGCCACAACCCCGACAACGGCGTCTAGGTGGGGGGCGCCTCCTGCCGAAGGAAGGTCGCAACACACGACAACAAAACCAACGACGTTCGGCACCCTCCAGCGCTCCTCCTCCTTTGGCAGCAGCAACCCCTCCTCAGTACAGGCAACCCGCACCATCTCATCTATGTTGGATGACCTCTAGCTCGACATCATGCTCCAGATTCATGAGCGGATCTATGAGTTTTTCTCTCCTTGGCATTACCCTCTCTTACTTGGGAACCGATGCATTTGGTGGAAAGGAAGGAGAAGAGGTGACGGCTCAGAGGCTGGCAAGGAGGTGGGACGAGAATTCCTCTCCCCCCCCAATTTAAAGAAGGGGCTCAGCAGCTAAGGAAAGGCAAAAGGTTGGGACGAAAAACTCTCTACCTTCTCCTATTCAATGCAAATGCGAAATCAATGCTGACAGAAATCTAAGGGGACGTGATGGAGCCGGAGGGGGGCGCTCTGGTCGACAAGACATTGCCTGGTCAGATGGAACATCGTCTAGGCATGGCCCACCACTAATGCACCCTAGGCGTAAGAACTAGGGCACGCTCACATGCAGGCAACTCTCCGCTTCCCCAGGCAGGACCGTGGAACGACCCAACAATGAAACCCCTTCTAGGGGGAGCCCAACAGGCCGCCTGAGTCGATCAGGTGGCCCAAGCAAAACAACGAATGAACGACCGTTGAAAGACAAGCACCTCTATTTACTTACTTTGAGTGTCAATTTCTTTACTGAGCCTCCGACCTCGGCAATAGCAGAGGCACGGACATTGCTCAGGGGCTGCCAAGGGTGTCTATTTGTTTAGACACCCCCTTCGCTCAACCCCTCCTTACATTTAAAACCGGAAGCACGATGTGTGGGTATAAAACTTTGAATACAACTAGATGAACCACTGGACCCTACGCCTCGATGGCTATAGTGTTCTTTGTTCACCAGCATAAATCGAACTCATAGTTCCCCGCACCGCAAGCCTCGGTTCCCACCTTCCCGAGAAGGGTTTGGGGGGTCCCCCTATAGAGCCTCCTTCGAGGAGAAGCTATTAGGTCGACTAAATCAATCGAGCGGTTTGGATCACCACCGAGAGACAGGAAACAAAAAATAGCGATGCTTATGCAGGTTACGCCGACCTCATCACAAACATTGGGCCCGAACCCCACATGGACATGTCTGGCAGGAGCTTCCCATTGCTCATATCACTAAGGTAACGCTGCCAAACCCCACTTTTGTTTCAATTAAGTGATACACTAATTCCATATGTCCAAACATTGCATATGCAAATCCCTGCATCTCAACGCTTCATGTCACGTCATGAAGCGGCGACCGCCTCATTCAATATGAGTGGTGATCGACTGAGGTTCGAAGGCCGGCCTGCGAAGGGCTTAAGGCCACCTTGCGTCAAACAGAGCTAGGGGAGAAAAACAGAGACGAGCCCCAGCGGCCTTGCTCGACCCTGCTCAGAAGCGGACAGGGACGTCTCGACCTTTCTCGTTCGATTCTAACCCCGAGCCAAACCCACAGAATCTCTATCGAGGAGAGGCCAACGGGCCACCTAAGCCTATCAAACGGCTTGGGCATCTGCTGAGAGGTAGGTTAATAAGTAGTAAAATGCCACATGAGGGCTCTACCGATCTAGTCAGCGAATGATGGACACAGATTTCACACGAACATACCCAATAGCGAGCTCATTGAGCGCGACACTCAAGCCATTGAGGCTAGTGTCGTTAACTCAGATCCTCCAATTGCAGAAATCGAGGATGGGGTAACATGCGAAAACACGGTCGACCCCTATTAGACCCTAAAGGGCTCGGGGGCTCGAGCCGGGTCGAGAGACCGAGGTTCGAAGGCTGACCCGCAAAAGGTCCGAGGCCACCTCGCGTCAAACAAAAGCCAGGGGAGAAAACATAGATGAGCTTCAATGGCCTTTGCCCAACCAGCATTAAGCTGAATAGGGTTATCTCAACCTTCTTGTTCAATCTAGCCTCTAGCCGAGCCCATAGAAACCCCATTGAGGGGGAATCTATTGGAAGGTGGGCCAAGGAGCAACGGAACACCACCCGAGGGCTTTGCCGACCCTATCGCGAAGCAAATAGGATTGGATTCCATCCGAACATCCCCGTTAGCGAGCTTATAAAGCACGTCACTCGAGCCATCGAGGCAAGTGACATCGCCTTAACCCCTCCGGTTGTGAAAAACCGATGATGGGGCGACAATCACGAATGAGCCAGCCCTTGACTGAATCCCCACCACGCACGGGGGCTTGGGGAAGGCTGGACTAGCGATAAGACCGAACACACGGTCATGCAACGATCACCAAAGTCCTAGGTAAGGGGTACATACAAATACAAATGCAAGTTTGCTACACTCGCTCTGGTCTCCAGTAACATTCGACCCCAGCGACCATAGGGGGTTGGATCTCACTCGGGGGCTGATAAAGGTACGAGTACCCCCTATTCTTTTTTTTCAAAATAGTTATTACATTAGACCTTCTCCTCGCATTGAGACTGGCGGTCAAGTTTGGGGGAATAGATAGGTAAGGCTACAAAAAGCCCACGCCCAGATGGCTACGGTAATTTTTGCTCATAGCACAATCAAAATCTCCCCTAAACACCTCGGGCCCTACAGTCTTAAACAAACGGAAGGGTCGAATCGCGTAAATCTTTTCTCATTATAAAAAAGGAATAAGGTAAGATCAAACAAATAAAACAAAAGTGCGAAACAAAGTCACGAATCTGCTTTTGGACACAAAAGTACTGACACTTGTTCACATATTACAGATAAGTGATTATCAAACTTATTCAACTAACTACTTCTATGGAGGGAGAACTAATTCTTTCAGCCTGTTCACCAGGTCCCGCGCAAGGGGAGTCACCGCCTTCTTCATCTTGTCTAGCTCATCATCTTCATAGATAGGTGTGAAGCCTTCGCTCGACCCCCGAGGGCAGGCTCTGCCTCACCCAACCCCCGAGGGTAGGCTTCACCTCACCCGGCGTCCGAGGGTAGGCTCTGCCTTGCCCGACGTCCAAGGGTGGGCTCCGCCTCGCCCGATGGCCAAGGGCAGACTCTGCCTCACCCAACAAGTATGCCCTATGCCTTCATAAGGATGAGCATAGGGTATGACATGACATTCAAGTCAAACGCTGTAGTAAGGACCATGCCTTGCATCGTGGTAGGAAAAGTACCACCAGGGTACGACGGGAAGGGCACTATAGACCATTCCGCCATTGCAGAGTCCAAACAGTATTATAGGCGCCGCCTTCAGCCCTCAGGCACGGAACCTAACATAGACATACGACAACCACTACGGTCTAGGAAGAGACTCGTGCCCTCTACAATGATGGATGTACTATCACCGCGCCATGGTCCAAAAGGAGCAACGTCCACTCCATGACCCCTTAGGCCCACCACTCCAATCGAAGCACTCGCATCGGCCTCCGGACGCCCTCTCCGATCAGAAGGCCTAGCCTAAAGCGCTGCTTCCAACTCTGACCCCGCGTCCCTTCGACCGGGGCTCATAGGAACCAGAAGACGTGAGGAGAAAGGCAGGGCAAGGCTCACAAGTTAAAACCACTATACCCTGACTTTCTACAGTGACATCGACAGTGTTGTAGGTGCCTACCATTATTTGGTACCCGCCAGTGTGGGCAATAAAGCTCGGTAGACGTGGACAACAAGGCTCGGCAGCATACGCACCATTTCCCTCTCACTTGTAAAGCCATCCCCTTCATCTATAAAAGGGGTACGCTTCCTCCAACAAGGGGAACGAACGCTGGACGGAGAAGTTGAACACTCACAACACTTCACACATAGCTGAGTAGTGAACAAGCTCTCGGCAACCTTTTCGGTCATTCCATCAGAGACTTGGGACTCATCCCTCTCTCAACTATTTTGTACCCACTACTATGAACCATTTTTGGTACTAATAACATGAGCAGCAGCAGCAAACTGGACGTAGGGACGTTTAGCCCAAACCAGTATAAACCTCATGTCCTTTAGTGCACCATCCGGGCCTAACGCACAATAATCACAAATTTACTAGCTGGTGTTTGTTCGAAACACCGACACTACATGCATAAATATATTTACCCATGAGTCCTACTAGTGTAGGTCGAGTAGATGCTATGCTCAGGATATCGGTAGCGTGAGTAACCCACCGTTACTCACAAATAGGTGATAAATATGATCACTCATGATAAAATGGTGGAAAGGAAAATGGTGACCGGGTAGGGATATGGTTTGGGTACTAGTGGGTGTAAGGGGTTTTGTCCTACGGCCAATAGGGCATAGCTCAGTTACACTTTTTCCCTGTTTGTGTTAATTAAGGACCGGTCGTTGCATAAGGCATTATGGGCAAGTCACAGATTTATTGTCATGAGCGCATACTTGGGTATGGGCACAGGGAAGACTTGTTGCTCTCTTGTCGTGGATCCAGCTCTTTCTAGACTGACTAATGGGAGGAGGGGATGGTGGAGGTCCTTGCACCGCACTGAGTCTGGGACTCAGGAGTGGGGGCTTGGAGTCCAAGTTTGGACGGGGACCTGGACACCTAGGATAGGAGGGCGATGGGTTAGTCCTGCTTGTGCCTGGGGTACAACCAGGCCGTGTGTTTTTGGGGCACCTAGCTAGGCACATTGATTCATGAATCACCAGGCAATCTGATATGGCTTGTTTCATGTCTAGCACCATAGTAAGAACTGAAAGGTGAAAGGTGATAAAATGGAACTGATTGCTCAGCTCTTGCTTGAAAGTAGAATAGGTGCTTACATAGAATGAGAGATAATAACTTAATATGTCTTATCATAATGACATAAATAAGGACTCACTATTAGTATTGCTTTCTGCTAAAAGAAAACCAGCAAACCATAAAGCCTATCATATTCCTTGGAGTTGGAAAATTATTCTCACTACTCAGATAAGTCTTGCGAGTACATTGTGTACTCAGGGTTTATTTACCCCTATTGCAGGTGATGCATGAGAAGTACCCCTGTGTGGAGGATTCTTCTGGTGGGCTCTGACGAATCCTCGTTCTTATCGATCGATGTTTATTTTAAATTTTGTTGTTTATCATTCCGCACTTTGACATTTGGTATTGTAATAATGTACTTTTAAAAAACTCTGATGTATGAAATGGACAAGTATTGTAACTCGTTCTCATTATTGGATCCTTGGGAAAAATGTGGATCTTTCGAGTTCTCCCTTGGGGTGTGCCCAACGGATACCGCCCGCTGTAGCTTGCTTTTGGGGTGATTAGTGTCTAGTGGAAGACGAGCACCTCCATAAGCGTGTTATTTCAGACAATTCTACCACAGATGGTACCAGAGCCAATAATGGTTACGAGTTTCATCATTCTTTTTCAAAACTTAAAAATTTGACCAACAAAAGTTTTACAAAAAGTAGGATGCGATTAAGTTAATTAAATAAGTATAAGCCCTAGCAATATGGTCTATCTAGGATAGTGGCACTGGTCTTATCTAATCAATTTTCTGTAGGTACACTAACTTACATTGCATAAGAAATCATCTAGCATACGAAAAGTGAGTGTGCGATGTGCCGAAATTTTTTACGAATGACGCTATATTCTGGCTTGAGTGAACGCATAGGACGATATATGCATCATGATAATAGCATCTTACTTAAACTAAGATTCCCCCCTACATGTATAATTGGATTAGTAAAGTGATAGGATTAATGAAAAGAATGCTTTAATTAAATGTGCTGCCATTTCTCCAATTCCTTGTTCTGATCAGGAAGGTTGTTCTTAACGAATGATTCATATCTCTTATAGATGAATCTAAGGTCTGGACATGGGAGCACCAGTGCTGGGGCAGCTCATGGTCTTGGAGAGGGCCAAGGCGAGAGTGGCCAGGCCCATGAGCACAATGGGGAGAGCCATGGGGCTCCACTTCTGGCCCCTCCTCCTTCGCCACCACTGCCGCCTCTGATGACTCATGCTGAGATGATGGCGGAGCTGTTAGCTGCTCACCGAGAGTTAGCCCATGCCATAGAAATCATGGCACAAGCTATCGCGAGCTTTGTCCGCGGAGGCCACTGTAACACCTCGGGTGTTAGCCTTGCATAACTTGACTTGCATAACATGAGCATGAACATCAAGCAATCATAAATCATCATTTACAATTGAAACATTTGATCGAAACATATGAAACATTACTTGTTATCTCGTGTTTCTTAGAACATATGCAAATGATCATGTACAAATGAAGGCAAGTGGGTAGTGCTAGTCACTAAAACACCTTAGCTACACTTAGGTTAACAAAAGGAACCTTGTTCATGAAGGCCACATTTCATGACCAAGCACTTAAGTGATATTTCATGTGATTACTTTCAATAGCTCTATGAGTGACTACTACATGAAATGCTTAAATGACCTTGCAAATTGTTTAAACATGCTTAGGATATCATTAGGAACAACTTTGGTATTTAGTGCTAAGGCTAGTTTGGTCATTTAGCCATGGTTGGTGTATGCATCATGATTTCAAAGTGACATGTTTGACTAAAGTTGAACTAGGTGTTAGGGACCTTGCATGGAGGAGCTCACTAAAGCAAAGTTGTAGTGTTTGACATAAGGAACAACTTTTATTTTTATGTCATGGACTGATTTAGCTTCTAACATGTTTGAATTGGACTCACAAAAATAAGCTTTTCACTGTTTTCAGCACTTGAAAAACTTTCTAAGTGTTTGCTCGACTGACAGCCTGACAGCCCTATCTTAGTGATGATATTACTTCGTCTCTGTTGCGAATTAGAACGAGGTACTTGAACCAAAGTTGAAGCTGGTACATAGGGCTAGGATTTTTGTTAAGATGGTTTACGAGTTGGAGCCACGGTTTAGCAGTTAAATCGATTGGAAAACACGCTGTCAGACATCGCGCTGCTTGTCTGAATCAACCGAATCGCGAATGTACAGTGGCCGACCAGCTTCAGAACAGAGCCGCCGCGTGGAGGTCCCGTTGGCCGCGCGTCGCCGTTGCCCTGACCGCGCCGGCCACGACGCGTCTGAGCGCGGCTTTATCACGCCAGCAACCGCCCGCTCCCGTCCGCGCCCTCAGTTTCATTTTTTCACTTCTCCTTCGCCGTCCGCAGCACCCGCAAGCACAGCCGTCGAGCTCCCGCAGCGCCACCGTCGTCGTTGACGGCACAAGCCGCGCCTAGCCACTTCTCCATCACCGCAACTGCATCGCTGTCTTCCCCGCAACTCCCTGCGCCAGCCAGTGCCCGCCGTTCTAGCTCGGTGAGCTCTAGCCCCGCACACCGCCTCACCGGAGCTCCTCCGCCACCCCCGTCGCCGTGGCCAGGCCCAACCCGACCACCGCAGGCCACGAGAGCGCGCGCACTAGCTTCCTTGTAGTCCACTGGTGCTCATCCGAGCTTTAGGTCGAACCATCGTAGCCCCCACCGGCGTACCGCCGTGGTCCATCCCCGCCGTTCCGCCATGGCCGCCGCCGTCGTCGCGGGTGGCGACGATAGGGCCGACCAAGTATACCAATCAACGCGCTAGGTCATGTAGGTCATATGGTGATGATGTCACCACCGGCGAACTCACCGCCGTCGAGTTCTCGCCGCGTCAGCCGAGCAGCGCCACCAGCTCTATTTTGGTCTCGCTGACCGGTGGGTCTATCTGACGAGTGGGTCCCTGCTGTCAGCGACTCTAGGTTTTAGGGATAGTTCAAAAATTCTAGATTCAAGTATGTTTTGTTATTTTTGTATCTTTAGTTTGATAGCTCCAAAAATTGTGACATAAATTTGTGAGTGTTCCTTAGGAAATGTAGTATTTAAGAAAAATATGTTCTTAGCTTCAACAGTGGAAATTTATGGAGATTTAAATCAGGATTTGAAATGTGCTTTTGAATGTATTTAAATTTGTTATTTTTATATCTAGAGTTCCTTTGCTCCAAAAATTATGAAATTTTTGTGGTAGGCTATTCTTGTCATACATGAGCTTGGGTAAAAATTTGAGGACCAGTGCATGTGTAGATCTATAGTTATAGATTTTTCTTTTATAAATAGTTAATCCTTGCATGAATTTTTATAAATTAATTATGACTCCAAAATTCATGAAATTTGTTGGAGGTGATACTAGTACCATATGGGTGTTAGGAAAAATAAGAAATCTGTTGCTTGACACATTTCAATAGGATTTTCCATTTATGCTATTTCAAGCCTTGCTTCCTTATCATTTTTTATAGAATGTTCTACTTAGTAAAATGACATGAAATTTTTATAGTAGTCCTTTGGTAGCATTAGTAAGGCTCTGTAAATTTTGGAGAATTTATTAAGCACATCTGATATATATTTATTATTTAACCTAGATATCTAAATAAAATAATAAAGGCAATTTAATAAATAGTTTGGGCTTCACCATTATATCATCTTAACTGTAATTGGTATGCTTACACTGTTGGTAGGTTCTAGTTTGTCAAATTTGGAACGATTACATAAAGTAGAAGTATTCTTACTTTATATTGCATGTTAAATCATTTCCGGACTGATTCTAGAATATGATGAGTTGCATGTTGAAACTGATGCGTACTGTAAAAAAAAAGGGTTAATAACAAAGTTGTAGAGAATTTGATAAGCTTTCCAGAAAGTCTAGGATCACTGTTTCTGAATTTGTAGAACTCCAGTTATGAGTGAAACAAGTAGCTGCTGGTTGTGGTGTAGTCGATGCATTGTAGAAATAGTTAAGTAGTAATTTAGAAGAGATATGCACCTACTCAAACAACGCGATGCACTTGTTAACATTATGCATTCGTAATACTCATACCATACTCATGCATCTAGGATCGGAGGAAGAGATCACGTTGCTGGAATTCAAAGAAGTAGAGGAAGGGAACCCGCAGGAGAATCCGCAAGCCCCCGCTCCCGAAGGCGTGGAGCAGAACCCTGAAGAGCTTCCGGAGTGCCCTGACCACCGCCCTACTTCCTTTCTGCGAGGCAAGCCCCGGAGCATTATAAGTCTCCCAGTAATTTACAAATGTTTACTTACGTATTTATGATTGATGCATTAGGTATAAGAGTTGAATGAAACCACTTGATGCATGTACATTCCTTGTCCAGATATTAACCCTTTAACCGGTATAGGTCCAGGATCGAATATATGCTTAGCCATGCTTAGACCGGTAGAAGTCGGGTGATGTCCTGTCACCTACGAGAGATAGGTGGATACCGGAGCACGGTTGGCTATATCTGCTATCGTGGAACAGAACCATGTGGTAAAAATAAATTGAGACCGGACGGGAAGTCGATAGAGAAGCAACAAGACATGAAGGTCTTGGGTGTGGATTTATCCCCGTCTGTGTCGATTAAGGACCGTACCATTGTTGGCGCTTCTGACAAGATTGAACGCATGCCTCTCACTTAGCTGGCCGGATAACTCGTTCCGACCGCGAAGCCGAGTAATTCAACTCAGGCCGGGAACCGTTCTGTTGTGCGCTCCTTCCGGGGAACGATCAGACTGAGCCCAAGGGCAGGCTTGGCCTGAGCATCCTGGCATCTGGTGTTCCAGATTGTGCGGCGCGGTACGGACCCGCGAAATGTGTACCTGAGTTGTACCAAAGGTGACCTAAGACTATCGTGGCTGATAGATCTGGGTTTGTGTTAGGAATAAATTCCCAGCTGGTTGAAATCGATTCGAATCGCCGTCTCTCCCGGATAGTGAAAAACTTGGCTAGTCCCAACATCGTAGTAACTATATTATGAAACATGATGGTTCAGATGAATATGGAACTACAATACCTGCTATGGTTACTATTGTATGATTCTAAATAATATATCACATGTTTGGCACAGGATAGTTGCTAATCTAGAAATGGATAGTTACAATTAACTTGATAAAAGAATCACAACTGTACAACGGTTAATTACCTTTTTCGCAAAATGTTGTCAAGTTACGTCCACTTATACAGCCTTGCATAATCCTTGGAGTCAATTTATTTCTGGTTCATGACGGGTAAGTCTAGCTGAGTACATTCTCGTACTCAGGGTTTATTTTCCCATTGTTGCAGATGGCACTGTGTATCATGGTTATTGCAAGAGTTGCTTCTATCCCGCTGTGGATGAGGAGTAAGCCTTGGGCAGGCTTCTTTAGTAATTCCTATCTTTGCTTTTGTGGACCGTGATCTGGCTTGGCACTGTATCAACTATGTTGGAAACTTTATCTTCGAACTTATTTGCTTCCGCTTTGTTTACCAAACTCAGTTTGTAATAACTTTTTATTCGTACTCTGATGATGAAAAGTATCTACGAACCGTATGTAATATGTGGCATGTATGTTGAATCCTGTATGATCTTGGTTGTTGTAAATCGTTTATCGAGACCCGTCGTGGTACTCGACGGACTACCGGGTTTATATAAGTTCAAGTATGACAGTGCGACCGCTTGCGGATTGCCATTATACTTGTATTCTTATAAATTGGTCGGTTCTACGACAGCTGGTATCAGAGCAGGATTCAACGTTAATTGTCACAAGTGTATTTAAAACAAAAGTTTTTGTGTTCCAAAAACCCTTCTCTAGCAACTAATAGTATTTAATAGGTATTTGAACTCTAAAGTGTGCCAATGATCACTTTCCTTATGCCCAGATTAAGGACTATTAGGTGGCTATTTAAGTACTAACATGGGGGTTTTTACTTCGTCATCCATACGGCGTGCTATAGTATGGATGTCATTCACTTGAGTGGTAATGTATGGATCAAATGCCTCTATGCCAAGGTAAGATGAGTGTATGACCGCAAGATGTGAGCGTGCAGTCGGGAAGAGTTAGCTTTGGTACGGCTATGTATGCATGCTTGCATGTGTACATAGTACGTATTTAATTGTGGGTTTAAATTATTATTGGGTAGATTGATACGGAAGTATATGTATGGGGATACATATATGAAAGTATTTACAATTACATTCTGCATATTTCATTATGGGTTTAGGGCTGAAATGAAATTTTATGCAGGTACACTAACAACGAAACATGTAGTTCGACTAGTTACGATCTATATAAGAGAACGTATATATGCCACCGTGTCTACCGTTAGAAACAAATTTTTCCTAAGTTTGTAAGGACATACGGAACGAGCATGCATCATGTTAAATTACCATTCACAAAACTACATGGTTCCTCCCCTTATAAAATTCTTACTCGGTTATGTAACTCTTATCCATTATGGCATTGTCTCACAAAAGGGTACATGTTGATGGTGCAGATGGCACGCACCAAGCAGACTGCTCGCAAGTCCACCGGAGGCAGAGCTCCTAGCCGTCAGCTGGCTCCACGTACCCGTCAACGTCACACGTTCCTTGGAGAGTTTGGGATGCCTACACTCTTGTGGAGAGTGCTCAGCTATGTAGGTTATCCCGATGGAATGGAACCCCGCTACTTTTGGGCAAATGAGCGGTTGGGAGAAGGTCTCTTAGTTACTGTGGAGGCCATTGTCCGTCCCCGAGGTGACGATTCTGAGTGGAAAGGTTGGTGTTATGAGTCGACTGGCAGGACTACTGAAGAAGCAGCTGGTAGGGCAGCCTTTGGGATCCTGAGGGATATCATGGATCGTTTTCCTCAGGAGCTGGCAGCCACTATGGTTGGAGTCTTTCCAAGAGGCAATCCCTCCACTGACTCATGGCAGCAGGCAAGAGGAAGATCTTTGGAGATTGGCGCAGCAGAAGGGCAGAACAGCGATAACCCTGCCATGAGCGCCATGTTCGCAGTGATGAGAGTGTTAGAGGGAGTTGAAGGTAGCCTCAGACGTGTGTCTGGTGCTCTTGGTCATGCTCGTGAAGACCGACGTCAGCTTCAGAGGGAGCACGACGCCGAGATAGAGAGGCTCACTGAAGAAATGACTCGGTTAACTCACCAGTGAAATGCAGCTTGGTCCAGGGAAGATGTCCTGAGGGCTCGACAGTTTGAGCTAGGACAGTAGCTGGCCAATGCAGAAGAATACAACGATAATCTGCATGAAGAGGTTCATCTACTGCACAATCAGCTCCACCCTTATGTACCACTTGGAGCCACAGAAATGGATCTAGAAGAGTACGAAGAAGAAGAAGTGGCACCTGAAGAAGAAGTAGAACCTGAGGAAGGAGATGATTCTACGTCTGACCTCGATAGCGATCATGATGAGAATTAGGTCGCTTAGCACTTAGTAGGACTCGTGTATCACCTTTATTCTGTAATGGACCTGTAGTTCCAAGTTGGCATTAGTAACCAGACTATCATGTAATGTTAATCGCACGTTTGGTTGAACGTCAATGCAATTCCAGTTCTTGACGGTAATCACGCTTTAAATTTACACGCGTTATGAGCACGATAAGTGGTCAAATTGGTGATGTCATGTTGCGAGAATGAATTATTATGCCTCTATTTTTATTGTGCTTTTGAGAATTTTCTCCAGTAATTTCAGTTTGGCATGAGTACCTAATTCATCTGCAATCTCTTGGCATCAACCAATAATCGCTTATTGTTGCAACTTCGCAGATGACGCGCACCCGTGCTGGAGCTAGCAGCAGCCAAGATGGCAACCAGGATGACTTGCCACCCCCACCGCCACCGTCTGCTTAGGAATTCTTTACCTAGTTCCTAGGAAGCCAGAGGACAATGGAAGAAGCTTTGCGCCTCATCACGCAAAACACTGCTAGTGGCCACCCACAGCAACCAGGGGCTGAGCCAAATTAGCACAGTTCATTCAAGGAGTTTCTGGACACAAAGCCTCCGATCTTCAAGGTGGCTGAGGAACCACTGCAGGCCGATGAGTGGCTGAATACCATCGAGCAGAAATTTCGTCTGCTAAGGGTCACAGAGCACCTGAAAGCTGAATATGCTTCTCATCAGCTGCAAGGACCAGCAGGAATCTGGTGGACACACTTTCTGTCGTCTCTGCCTGCTAATGCGAGAGTGACCTGGGATCAGTTCAAGCTGGCTTTTAGGGGACACCATATTCCCCCGGGCCTGATGCGCATGAAAGCAGCAGAATTTATGAGGCTCACTCAGGGAACCAAGTCGCTCACAGAATATATGCACGCATTCAACAACTTGTCAAGATATGCTCCAAGTTTTGTGGATACTGAAGAGAAAAAGATTAAGAGTTTCAAGCGAGGTTTGGGTACCAAATTAATGAAGACTATGGCAAATTCTCGATGTGCCACGTACAATGAGTTTATTAGTGATGCCTTGACCCAAGAAAACCACAACAACCTGCATGCAGTTGCTAAGGGTCGCAAGAGGGCATATGAGGCCAGTGCATCCGGATCTTTCCAGTCAAAAGCGCCTATCGCAGCTAGGCCACCATTCCGTCCACCTACATCCAAGTTCAGGCCTCCACCATCGAAAGCTCAGAATAACAGGCCACAAAAACCGTTTCGTAAGGCGTTCACTATTGCCTTACCAAAGGAAATGGCAATCAGGACAGCTCCACCGGATTCAAAAGTAATCAACCTTGTTTCAACTGCAACCAACTGGGTCATTGGTCCAAGGAGTGCCCCCACCCCAAGAGGAATAGTAACTCAAATCAGAACAATCAGAGGCAGGTGAATGCCAGGGCACGTCAGGGACAAGTGCATTATACCGCTGTGGAGGAAGTGCCCGCCGGAGAAGTTGTCACGGCTGGTATGTTTCTTGTCAACAAGCATCCTGCTGTTGTTTTATTTGATTCGGGAGCTTCTCATTCATTTATGAGTCAAGTATTTGCATCTAGACATGATCAAGAAATAATAGAAGTAAGTAAAGGGGGTTTTAACATAAGTTCGGCAGGGGGTACTGTTACTACCAAAAAGATAGTAAAAAACGTACTCATCTTGATACAAGGGAGAGAGTACACAACATATTTGATAATATTGCCGGGGTTGTCGATAAGTGTAATCTTAGGCATGAATTGGATGAAGGATCATGGTGTTCTTATTGACACTAACACCCGTACTATTATGTTGAGAGAACCCACGGGAGGGAATGCTTTTCTAGTTCCACTCTCCCGCGATTTCAAACCCCAACATTTAGCCTGTGCTATCCAAACCACCACCATATGTGATATTCCAGTGGTTTGCGAGTTTCCGGATGTATTTCCAGAGGAATTACCAGGTCTACCACCGGATAGGGACGTGGAATTTAAGATTGAATTAGTGCCAGGTACCACACCCATATCCAGAAGGCCCTATAGAATGCCACCCAATGAGTTAGCAAAACTCAAGGTTCAATTGCAAGATCTATTGGACAAAGGTCTTATCCAACCTAGCTCATCTCCGTGGGGATGCCCAGCATTATTTGTGAAAAAGAAGGATAAGTCACTAAGAATGTGTGTAGATTACAGACCACTCAATGCTGTGACCATCAAGAACAAATATCCATTGCCCCACATTGACATCTTGTTCGATCAACTAGCGAAGGCAAAGGTATTCTCCAAAATTGACTTGAGATCAGGTTACCATCAGATAAAGATCAGACCGGAGGATATACCTAAAACCGCTTTCTCTACTAGGTACGGCTTATACGAGTATTTGGTTATGTCTTTTGGACTAACAAATGCCCCAGCCTATTTTATGTACCTAATGAACTCGGTATTCATGCCCGAACTGGATAAGTTCGTGGTCATGTTTATCGATGACATATTGATTTATTTAGAAAATGAGTCAGATCATGAAGAACATCTGAGAATTGTCCTATCCAGATTGAGGGAGCATAAGCTATATGCCAAGTTTAGCAAATGTGAATTTTGGATGAGCAAAGTACCTTTCTTAGGTCACATTTTATCGAGAGATGGAATCTCAGTAGACCCATCAAAAGTACAAGAGGTCATGGAGTGGAAAGCCTCAACTTCGGTTCATGAAGTTCGGAGTTTTCTAGGGTTAGCAGGATACTATCGTCGGTTTATTCCAGATTTCTCAAAAATAGCTAAGCCTATGACCAGACTACTTCAGAAGAATGAGAAATACAAGTGGACACCAGAATGTAAAACAGCTTTTCACACCCTCAAAACTTTGTTGACTACAGCACCAGTGCTAGCACAACCAGACATTGAAAAGCCTTTTGATGTATTTTGTGATGCATCAGGAATAGGTTTGGGATGTGTGCTTATGCAAGAAGAGAGAGTAATTGCATATGCCTCTCGGCAATTGAGGAAACATGAAGTCAACTATCCTACACATGATTTGGAACTGGCAGCCGTTGTCCATGCATTAAAGATATGGAGACATTACTTGTTGGGCAATGTATGTCATATCTATACTGACCACAAAAGCCTCAAGTATATCTTTACCTAGCCAGAACTGAACATGAGACAACGTAGATGGTTGGAATTGATTAAGGACTATAATTTGGAAGTGCATTACCATCCGGGCAAAGCAAATGTAGTAGCTGATGCACTTAGTCAGAAGTCCCATTGTAACACTATGGAAGCACTATTGGAAGATGGATTCAACTTGCTACATTCTGCTGTACTCCACAATATCACAATCAGTTGTTCGCTTGAGGGCAGAATCATAGAGCTACAGCAGACAGATGTAGGAATAAGTCACATCAAGAGAAAAATGCTAGAGCAAGAAACCAAACATTTTAGATTGGACGAAAGAGGTGTATTATGGTTTGAGGACCGACTAGTGGTGCCAAAAGACCATGAGCTAAGGAATCAAATCTTAGAAGAAGCTCACTCGTCCAAATTGTCTATCCACCCGGGTAGTAGTAAAATGTATCAAGATCTAAGAACCCATTTTTGGTGGACTAAGATGAAGAAAGAGATCGCAGCCTATGTTGCTAGGTGTGATAACTGCAGTAGAGTGAAAGCTATCCACATGAAAACTGCTGGATTACTTCAGCCATTGCCTATTCCAGGATGGAAATGGGAGGAAATCAGCATGGACTTTATCATAGGCCTTCCAACAACGCCACAAGGTCATGACTCAATCTGGGTCATTGTTGATCGTCTTACCAAGTCAGCACACTTTATACCCGTGAACACGAGGTATATAGTTGGGAAATACGCTGAGATATACGTATCCCAGATCGTGAAATTGCATGGAGTACCCCGGACCATAATCTCGGATAGAGGACCGCAGTTCATAGCTCGTTTCTGGGAACACTTACACCAAGCCTTGGGAACCAAGCTAATCAGGAGTTCAGCTTATCATCCGCAAACTTCAGGACAGACAGAGAGAGTAAACCAAATCCTAGAAGATTTACTTAGAGCTTATGTTATATCTTCAAAAGGGTCATGGGAGAAATGGTTACCTTTAGCTGAATTCTCCTATAACAACAGTTATCAAGCGAGTATCAAAATGGCTCCATTTGAAGCCTTGTATGGCAGAAAGTGTAGAACTCCATTGAATTGGATTGAGCCCGGTGAAAGGAGATATTTTGGTATTGATTTTGTCAATGAAGCCGAAGAACAAGTACGTATCATCCAACAACACATGAAGGCAGCTCAATCAAGACAGAAGAGTTATGCTGATAGAAGAAGAAGACCACTAACTTTTGAAGTAGGTGACTATGTGTACCTGAGAGTATCACCCATGAAAGGTGTAATGAGATTTGGGATGAAAAAGAAGCTTTCACCAAGATATGTAGGGCCATACAAAATTTTGGAACGAAAGGGAAATGTTGCGTATAAGCTACAACTACCAACAGAGATGAGTGCAATCTTTGATGTGTTCCATGTTTCTCAGCTAAAGAAATGTCTTCGAGTACCGGAAGAAGCTATTGCACCCACCAACGTGCCGCTTCAATCGGATTTGACCTATGAGAAAAGCCAATTCGAGTATTAGAGGAAATGGAGAGAGTGACAAGGAGTAAGATTATTAAGTTCTATAAGGTGGTGTGGAACAATCATAGTGAACAAGATGCTACATGGGAAAGAGAAGATTATCTGCAAGAAGTTTATCCCGCCTTTTTCCAAGAATGGTAGGTCTTGCAAATCTTGGGACGAGATTTTTATAAGGGGGAGGGGTTGTAACACTCGGGTGTTAGCCTTGCATAACTTGACTTGCATAACATGAGCATGAACATCAAGCAATCATAAATCATCATTTACAATTGAAACATTTGATCGAAACATATGAAACATTACTTGTTATCTCGTGTTTCTTAGAACATATGCAAATGATCATGTACAAATGAAGGCAAGTGGGTAGTGCTAGTCACTAAAACACCTTAGCTACACTTAGGTTAACAAAAGGAACCTTGTTCATGAAGGCCACATTTCATGACCAAGCACTTAAGTGATATTTCATGTGATTACTTTCAATAGCTCTATGAGTGACTACTACATGAAATGCTTAAATGACCTTGCAAATTGTTTAAACATGCTTAGGATATCATTAGGAACAACTTTGGTATTTAGTGCTAAGGCTAGTTTGGTCATTTAGCCATGGTTGGTGTATGCATCATGATTTCAAAGTGACATGTTTGACTAAAGTTGAAACTAGGTGTTAGGGACCTTGCATGGAGGAGCTCACTAAAGCAAAGTTGTAG